>NC_060122.1:3380641-4787725 GCF_021461395.2 Schistocerca americana | reverse complement strand
CCATCGCCAATAGGAGGCCCTGAACGTTACAATTAACTATGAGTTTTGCGTCGGATTCGAAAATTTAGACTCACAGGAGAACGACCATTTGGTGCCCGAGGCAGCGATAGACCCTTGGAGACAAGTCGGCTGGAGGACGATGTATTGAATCTCGTCGCAATTTGAGTGTTCCATCGTCATTAGGAGCCCTGAACGTTACAATTAACTATCATTTTATGGTCGGATTCGAAAATCTAGACTCACAGGAGAACGACCATAAGGTGCCCGAGGCAGCAATAGACCCTTGGAGACAAGTCGGCTGGAGGTCGATGTATTGACTCTCGACGCAATTTGAGTGTTCCATCGCCAATAGGAGGCCCTGAACGTTACAATTAACTATCATTTATGCGTCGGATTCGAAAATCTAGACTCACAGGAGAACGACCATAAGGTGACCGAGGCAGCATTAGACCCTTGGAGACAAGTCGGCTGGAGGACGATGTATTGGATCGCGACGCAACTTTAGTGTTCCATCGTCATTAGGAGGCCCTAAACGTTACAATTAACTATCATTTTTGCGTCGGATTCGATAATCAAAACTCACAGGAGAACGACCATAAGGTGCCCGAGGCAGCAACAGACCCTTGGAGACAAGTCGGCTGGAGGCCGATGTATTGAATCTCGACGCAATTTGAGTGTTCCATCGTCATTACAAGGCCCTGAAAGTTACAATTAACTATAATTTATGCGTCGGATTCGAAAATCTAGACTCACAGGAGAACGACCATAAGGTGACCGAGGCAGCATTAGACCCTTGGAGACAAGTCGGCTGGAGGACGATGTATTGGATCGCGACGCAACTTTAGTGTTCCATCGTCATTAGGAGGCCCTAAACGTTTCAATTAACTATCATTTTTGCGTCGGATTCATAAATCTAGACTCACAGGAGAACGACCATAAGGTGCCCGAGGCAGCAATAGACTCTTGTAGACAGGTCGGCTGGAGGAAGATGTATTGACTGTCGACGCAACTTGAGTGTTCCATCGTCATTAAGAGGCCCTGAGCATTACATTTAACTATCAGTTTTGCGTCGGATTCTGAAATGTTGACTCACAGTGGAACGACCATACGGTTCCCGAGGCTGCAATAGACCCTTGGAGAGAAATCGGCTGAATGCCGATGTATTGACTCTCGACGCAATTTGAGTGTTGCATCGTCTTTAGGAGTCCCTGAACGTTACAATTAACTATCATTTATGCGTCGGATTCGAAAATCTAGACTCACAGGAGAACGACCATTTGGTGCCCGAGGCAGCAATAGACCCATGGAGACAAGTCGGCTGGAGGACGATGTATTGAATCTCGTCCCAATTTGAGTGTTCCATCGTCATTAGGAGACCCTGAACGTTACAATTAACTATCATTTTATCGTCGGATTCGAAAATCTGGACTCACAGGAGAACGACCATAAGGTGCCCGAGGCAGCAACAGACCATAGGAGACAAGTGGGCTGGAGGCCGATGTATTGAATCTCGACGCAATTTGAGTGTTCCATCGCCAATAGGAGGCCCTGAACGTTACAATTAACTATCAGTTTTTCGCCGGATTCGAAAATCTGGACTCACAGCAGACGGACAATTTGGTGCCCGAGGCAGAAATATCCCCTTGGCGACAAATCGGCTGGAGGACGATGTATTGAATTTCGACGCAATTTGAGTCTTCTATCGTCATTAGGAGGCTCTGAACGTTACAATTCACTATCATTTTTGCGTCGGATTCGAAAATCTAGACTCACAGGAGAAGGATCATATTGTGCCCGAGACAGCAATATCCCCTTGGAGACAAGTCGGCTGGAGGTCGATGTATTGGATCTCGACGCAATTTGCGTGTTCCATCGCCAATAGGAGGCCCTGAACGTTACAATTAACTATGAGTTTTGCGTCGGATTCGAAAATCTAGACTCACAGGAGAACGACCATTTGGTGCCCGAGGCAGCAATAGACCCTTGGAGACAAGTCGGCTGGAGGACGATGTATTGGATCGCGACGCAATATGAGTGTTCCATCGTCATTAGGAGGCCCTGAATGTTACAATTAACTATCAGTTTTTCGTCGGATTCGAAAATCTTGACTCACAGCGGACGGACCATTAGGTGCCCGAGGGAGCAATATCCCCTTGGAGACAAATCGGCTGGAGGACGATGTATTGAATCTCGACGCAATTTGAGTATTCTGTCGTCATTAGGAGGCGCTGAACGTTACAATTCACTATCATTTTTGCGTCGGATTCGAAAATCTAGACTCACAGGAGAACGACCATTTGGTGCCCGAGGCAGCAGTATACCCTTGGAGACAAGTCGGCTGGAGGACGATATATTGAATCTCGTCGCAATTTGAGTGTTCCATGGTCATTATGAGGCCCTGAACGTTACAATTAACTATCATTTTATCGTCGGATTCGAAAATCTAGACTCGCAGGAGAACGACCATAAGGTGCCCGAGGCAGCAACAGACCATAGGAGACAAGTCGGCTGGAGGCCGATGTATTGAATCTCGAAGCAATTTGTGTGTTCCATCGCCAATAGGAGACCCTGAACGTTACAATTAACTATCATTTTTGCGTCGGATTTGAAAATCTAGACTCACAGGAGAACGACCATAAGGTGCCCGAGGCAGCAATAGATCCTTGGAGACAAGTCGGCTGGAGGCCGATGTATTGAATCTCGACGCAATTTGAGTGTTCCATCGGCATTAGGAGGCCCAGAACGTTACAATTATTTATCATTTATGCGTCGGATTCGAAAATCTAGACTCACAGGAGAACGACCATAAGGTGCCCGAGGCAGCAATAGACCCTTGGTGACAAGTCGGCTGGAGGACGATGTATTGAATCTCGACGCAATTTGAGAGTTCCATCGTCATTAGGAGGCCCTGAACGTTACAATTAACTATCATTTTTGCGTCGGATACGAAAATCTAGACTTACAAGAGAACGTCCATAAGGTGCCCGAGGCAGCATTACACCCTTGGAGACAAGTCGGCTGGAGGACGATGTATTGGTTCGCGACGCAATTTGAGTGTTCCATCGTCATTAGGAGGCCCTGAATGTTACGATTAACTATCAGTTTTTCGTCGGATTCGAAAATCTAGACTCACAGCAGACGGACCATTTGGTGCCCGAGGCAGCAATATCCCCTTGGAGACAAATCGGCTGGAGGACGATGTATTGAATCTCGACGCAATTTGAGTCTTCTATCGTCATCAGGGGGCGCGGAACGTTACAATTCACTATCATTTTTGCGTCGGATTCGAAAATCTAGACTCACAGAAGAAGGATCATATTGTGCCCGAGGCTGCAATATCCCCTTGGATACAAGTCGACTGGAGGTCGATGTATTGACTCTCGACGCAATTTGAGTGTTCCATCGTCTTTAGGAGTCCCTGAACGTTACAATTAACTATCATTTATGCGTCGGATTCAAAAATCTAGACTCACAGGAGAACGACCATAAGTTGCCCGAGGAAACAATAGACCCTTGGAGACAAGTCGGCTGGAAACCGATGTATTGATTCTTGACGCAATTTGAGTGTTCCATCGTCATTAGGAGGCCCTGAACGTTACAATTAACTATCATTTTTGCGTCGGATTCGAAAATCTAGACTCACAGGAGAACGACCATAAGTTGCCCGAGGAAACAATAGACCCTTGGAGACAAGTCGGCTGGAAACCGATGTATTGATTCTTGACGCAATTTGAGTGTTCCATCGTCATTAGGAGGCCCTGAACGTTACAATTAACTATCATTTTTGCGTCGGATTCGAAAATCTAGACTCACAGGAGAACGACCATAAGGTGCCCGAGGCAGCAATAGACCCTTGGAGACAAGTCGGCTGGAGGCCGATGTATTGAATCTCGACGCAATTTGAGTGTTCCATCGTCATTACAAGGCCCTGAACGTTACAATTAACTATCAGTTTCGCGTCGGATTCTAAAATCTAGACTCACAGGAGACGGACCACATGGAGCCCGAAGCAGCAATATCCCCTTGGAGACAAGTCGGCTGGAGGTCGATGTATTGAATCTCGACTCAATTTGAGTGTTCCATCGTCATTAGGTGGCCCTGAACGTTACAATTAACAATCAGTTTTGCGTCGGGTTCGAAAATCCAGACTCACAGCAGAACGATCACAAGGTGCCCGTGGCAGCTATTGACCCTTTGAGACAAGACGGTTGGAGGACGATGTATTGGATCGCGACGCAAAATGAGTGTTCCATCGTCATTAAGAGGCCCTGAATGTTACAATTAACTATCAGTTTTTCGTCGGATTCGAAAATCTAAACTCACAGGAGAACGACCATAAGGTGCCCGATGCAGCAATATCCCCTTGGAGACAAGTCGGCTGGAGGACGATGTATTGAATCTGGACGCAATTTGAGAGTTCCATCGTCATTAGGAGGCCCTGAACGTTACAATTAACTATCATTTTTGCGTCGGATTCGAAAATCTAGACTCACAGGAGAAGGATCATATTGTGCCCGAGACAGCAATATCCCCTTGGAGACAAGGCGGCTGGAGGACGATGTATTGAATCTCGACGCAATTTGAGTGTCCCATCGTCATTAGGAGGCCCTAAACGTTACAATTAACTATCATTTTTGCGTCGGATTCGATAATCTAAACTCACAGCAGACGGACCATTTGGTGCCCGAGGCAGCAATATCCCCTTGGAGACAAATCGGCTGGAGGACGATGTATTGAATCTCGACGCAATTTGAGTCTTCTATCGTCATTAGGAGGCGCTGAACGTTACAATTCACTATCATTTTTGCGTCGGATTCGAAAATGTAGACTCACAGGAGATGGACCATATTGTGCCCGAGACAGCAATATCCCCTTGGAGACAAGGCGGCTGGAGGACGATGTATTGAATCTCGACGCAATTTGAGTGTCCCATCGTCATTAGGAGGCCCTAAACGTTACAATTAACTATCATTTTTGCGTCGGATTCGATAATTTAAACTCACAGGAGAACGACCATAAGGTGCCCGAGGCAGCAACAGACCCTTGGAGACAAGTCGGCTGGAGGCCGATGTATTGAATCTCGACGCAATTTGAGTGTTCCATCGTCATTACAAGGCCCTGAACGTTACAATTAACTATCATTTTTGCGTCGGATTCGAAAATCTGGACTCACAGGAGAACGACCATAAGGTGCCCGAGGCAGCAATAGACCCTTGGAGACAAGTCGGCTGGAGGACGATGTATTGAATCTCGACGCAATTTGAGTGTTCCATCGGCATTAGGAGGCCCTGAACGTTACAATTAACTATCATTTTTGCGTCGGATTCGAAAATATAGACTCACAGGAGAACGATCATATTGTGCCCGAGACTGCAATATCCCCTTGGATATAAGTCGACTGGAGGTCGATGTCTTGACTTTCGACGCAATTTGAGTGTTCCATCGTCTTTAGGAGTCCCTGAACGTTACAATTAACTATCATTTATGCGTCGGATTCTAAAATCTAGACTCACAGGAGACGACCATAAGGTGCCCGAGGCAGCATTAGACCCTTGGAGACAAGTCGGCTGGAGGACGATGTATTGGATCGCGACGCAATTTGTGTGTTCCATCGTCTTTAGGAGTCCCTGAACGTTACAACTAACTATCATTTATGCGTCGGATTCAAAAATCTAGACTCACAGGAGTACGACCATAAGGTGCCCGAAGCAGCAATAGACCCTTGGAGACAAGTCGGCTGGAAACCGATGTATTGATTCTTGACGCAATTTGAGTGATCTATCGTCATTAGGAGGCCCTGAAATTTACAATTAACTATCATTTTTGCGTCGGATTCGATAATCTAAACTCACAGGAGAACGACTATAAGGTGCCCGAGGCAGCAACAGACCCTTGGAGACAAGTCGGCTGGAGGCCGATGTATTGAATCTCGACGCAATTTGAGTGTTCCATCGTCATTACGAGGCCCTGAACGTTACAATTAACTATCATTTTTGCGTCGGATTCGAAAATCTAGACTCACAGGAGAACGACCATAAGGTGCCCGAGGCAGCAATAGACCCTTGGAGACAAGTCGGCTGGGGGTCGATGTATTGAATCTCGACGCAATTTGAGTGTTCCATCGCCAATAGGAGGCCCTGAACGTTACAATTATCTATGAGTTTTGCGTCGGATTCGAAAATCTAGGCTCATAGGAGAACGACCATTTGGTGCCCGAGGCAGCAATAGACCCTTGGAGACAAGTCGGCTGGAGGACGATGTATTGGATCGCGACGCAATTTGAGTGTTACATCGTCATTAGGAGGCCCTGAATGTTACAATTAACTATCAGTTTTTCGTCGGATTCGAAAATCTAGACTCACAGCAGACGGACCATTAGGTGCCCGAGGCAGCAATATCCCCTTGGAGACAAATCGGCTGGAGGACGATGTATTGAATCTCGACGCAATTTGAGTATTCTATCGCCATTAGGAGTCCCTGAACGTTACAATTAACTATCATTTATGCGTCGGATTCAAAAATCTAGACTCACAGGAGAACGACCATAAGGTGCCCGAGGCAGCAACAGACCCTTGGAGACAAGTCGGCTGGAGGCCGATGTATTGAATCTCGACGCAATTTGAGTGTTCCATCGTCATTAGGAGCCCCTGAACGTAACAATTAACTGTCAGTTTCGCGTCGGATTCGAAAATCTAGACTCACAGGAGACGGACCACATGGAGCCCGAGGCGGCAATATCCCCTTGTAGACAAGTCGGCTGGAGGAAGATGTATTGACTCTCGACGCAATTTGAGTGTTCCATCGTCATTAGGAGGCCCTGAGCATTACATTTAACTATCAGTTTTGCGTCGGATTCTAAAATGTTGACTCACAGGGGAACGACCATACGGTGCCCGAGGCTGCAATAGACCCTTGGAGACAAATCGGCTGAATGCCGATGTATTGACTCTCGACGCAATTTGAGTGTTGTATCGTCTTTAGGAGTCCCTGAACGTTACAATTAACTATCATTTATGCGTCGGATTCGAAAATCTAGACTCACAGGAGAACGACCATTTGGTGCCCGAGGCAGCAGTATACCCTTGGAGACAAGTCGGCTGGAGGACGATATATTGAATCTCGTCGCATTTTGAGTGTTCCATGGTCATTATGAGGCCCTGAACGTTAAAATTAACTATCATTTTATCGTCGGATTCGAAAATCTAGACTCGCAGGAGAACGACCATAAGGTGCCCGAGGCAGCAACAGACCATAGGAGACAAGTCGGCTGGAGGCCGATGTATTGAATCTCGAAGCAATTTGTGTGTTCCATCGCCAATAGGAGACCCTGAACGTTACAATTAACTATCATTTTTGCGTCGGATTTGAAAATCTAGACTCACAGGAGAACGACCATAAGGTGCCCGAGGCAGCAATAGACCCTTGGAGACAAGTCGGCTGGAGGCCGATGTATTGAATCTCGACGCAATTTGAGTGTTCCGTCGGCATTAGGAGGCCCAGAACGTTACAATTATTTATCCTTTTTGCGTCGGATTCGAAAATCTAGACTCACAGGAGAACGACCATAAGGTGCCCGAGGCAGCAATAGACCCTTGGTGACAAGTCGGCTGGAGGACGATGTATTGAATCTCGACGCAATTTGAGAGTTCCATCGTCATTAGGAGGCCCTGAACGTTACAATTAACTATCATTTTTGCGTCGGATACGAAAATCTAGACTTACAAGAGAACGACCATAAGGTGCCCGAGGCAGCATTACACCCTTGGAGACAAGTCGGCTGGAGGACGATGTATTGGTTCGCGACGCAATTTGAGTGTTCCATCGTCATTAGGAGGCCCTGAATGTTACAATTAACTATCAGTTTTTCGTCGGATTCGAAAATCTAGACTCTCAGCAGACGGACCATTTGGTGCCCGATGCAGCAATATCCCCTTGGAGACAAGTCGGCTGGAGGTCGATGTA
Source organism: Schistocerca americana (assembly GCF_021461395.2). NCBI lineage: Eukaryota > Metazoa > Arthropoda > Insecta > Orthoptera > Acrididae > Schistocerca > Schistocerca americana. The sequence goes on along the minus strand of NC_060122.1, from coordinate 4,779,763 downwards.
TTGAATCTCGACGCGATTTGAGTGTTCCATCGCCAATAGGAGGCCCTGAACGTTACAATTAACTATGAGTTTTGCGTCGCATTCGAAAACGTAGAATCACCGGAGACGGACCATGTGGTGCCCGAGGCAGCGATATCCCCTTGGAGACAAGTCGGCTGGAGGCCGATGTATTGAATCTCGACGCAATTTGAGTGTTCCATCGTCATTACAAGGCCCTGAAAGTTACAATTAACTATCATTTTTGCGTCGGATTCGAAAATCTAGACTCACAGGAGAACGACCATAAGGTGCCCGAGGCAGCAATAGACCCTTGGAGACAAGTCGGCTGGAGGACGATGTATTGGATCGCGACGCAATTTGAGTGTTCCATCGTCATTAGGAGGCCGTGAATGTTACAATTAACTATCAGTTTTTCGTCGGATTCGAAAATCTAGACTCACAGCAGACGGACCATTTGGTGCCCGAGGCAGCAATATCCCCTTGGAGACAAATCGGCTGGAGGACGATGTATTGAATGTCGACGCAATTTGAGTCTTCTATCGTCATCAGGGGGCGCGGAACGTTACAATTCACTATCATTTTTGCGTCGGATTCAAAAATCTAGACTCACAGGAGAACGACCATAAGTTGCCCGAGGAAACAATAGACCCTTGGAGACAAGTCGGCTGGAAACCGATGTATTGATTCTTGACGCAATTTGAGTGTTCCATCGTCATTAGGAGGCCCTGAACATTACAATTCACTATCATTTTTGCGTCGGATTCGAAAATCTAGACTCACACGAGAAGGATCATGTGGTGCCCGAGGCAGCGATATCCCCTTTGAGACAAGTCGGCTGGAGGCCAATGTATTGAATCTCGACGCAATTTGAGTGTTGCATCGTCATTAGAAGGCCCAAAACGTTACAATTAACTATCATTTTTGCGTCGGATTCGAAAATCTAGACTCACAGGAGAACGACCATAAGGTGCCCGAGGCAGCAATTGACCCTTGGAGACAAGTCGGCTGGAGGACGATGTATTGAATCTCGACGCAATTTGAGAGTTCCATCGTCATTAGGAGGCCCTGAACGTTACAATTTTTGCGTCGGATTCGAAAATCTAGACTTACCAGAGAACGACCATAAGGTGCCCGAGGCAGCATTAGACCCTTGGAGACAAGTCGGCTGGAGGCCGATGTATTGAATCTCGACGCAATTTGAGTGTTCCATCGTCATTACAAGGCCCTGAACGTTACAATTAACTATCATTTTTGCGTCGGATTCGAAAATCTAGACTCACAGGAGAGGGATCATATTGTGCCCGAAACTGCAATTTCCCCTTGGATACAAGTCGACTGGAGGTCGATGTTTTGGCTCTCGACGCAATTTGAAGTGTTCCATCGTCTTTAGGAGTCCCTGAACGTTACAATTAACTATCATTTATGCGTCGGATTCGAAAATCTAAACTCACAGGAGAACAGCCATAAGGTGCCCTTGGAGACAAGTCGGCTGGAGGTCGATGTATTGAATCTCGACGCAATTTGAGTGTTCCATCGCCAATAGGAGGCCCTGAACGTTACAATTAACTATGAGTTTTGCGTCGGATTCGAAAACGTAGAATCACCGGAGACGGACCATGTGGTGCCCGAGGCAGCGATATCCCCTTGGAGACAAGTCGGCTGGAGGCCGATGTATTGAATCTCGACGCAATTTGAGTGTTCCATCGTCATTAGGAGGCCCTGAATGTTACAATTAACCATCAGTTCTTCGTCGGATTCGAAAATCTAGACTCACTGGAGACGGACCATAAGGTGCCCCGAGGCAGCAATATCCCCTTGGAGACCAGTCCGCTGGAGGACGACGTATTGAATCGCGATGCAATTTGAGTGCTCCATCGTCTTTAGGAGGCCCTGAACGTTACAATTAACTAGCAGTTTTGCGTCGGATTCGATAACGTAGAATCACCGGAGAAGGACCATGTGGTGCCCGAGGTAGCGATATCCCCTTGGAGACAAGTCGGCTGGAGGACGATGTATTGAATCTCGACGCTATTTGAGTGTTTCCATCGTCATTAGAAGGCCCTGAACGTTACAATTAACTATTAATTTTTGCGTCGGATTCTAAAATCTAGACTCACAGGGAGAACGACCATAAGGTGCCCGAGGCATTAATATCCCCTTGGAGACAAGTCGGCTGGAGGCCGATGTATTGAATCTCGACGCAATTTGTGTTTTCCATCGGCATTAGGAGGCCCTGAACGTTACAGTTAACTATCATTTTAGCGTCGGATTCGAAAATCTACTAACAGGAGAAGGATCATATGGTGCACGAGACTGCAATATCCCCTTGGATACAAGTCGACTGGAGGTCGATGTATTGACTCTCGACGCAATTTGAGTGTTCCATCGTCTTTAGGAGTCCCTGAACGTTTCAATTAACTATCATTTATGCGTCGGATTCGAGAATCTAGACTCACAGGAGAACGACCATAAGGTGCCCGAGGCATTAATATCCCCTTGGAGACAAGTCGGCTGGAGGTCGATGTATTGAATCTCGACTCAATTTGAGTGTTCCATCGTCATAAGGTGGCCCTGAACGTTACAATTAACAATCAGTTTTGCGTCGGGTTCGAAAATCTAGACTCACAGCAGAACGATCACAAGGAGCCCGTGGCAGCTATTGACCCTTGGAGACAAGTCGGTTGGAGGACGATGTATTGGATCGCGACGCAAAATGAGTGTTCCAACGTCATTAGGAGGCCCTGAAAGTTACAATTAACTATCAGTTTTTCGTCGGATTCGAAAATCTAAACTCACAGGAGAACGACCATTAGGTGCCCGATGCAGCAATATCCCCTTGGAGACAAGTCGGCTCGAGGTCGAAGTATTGAATCTCGACGCGATTTGAGTGTTCCATCGCCAATAGGAGGCCCTGAACGTTACAATTAACTATGAGTTTTGCGTCGGATTCGAAAATCTAGACTTACAAGAGAACGACCATAAGGTGCCCGAGGCAGCATTAGACCCTTGGAGATAAGTCGGCTGGAGGACGATATATTGAATCTCGACACAATTTGAGTGTCCCATCGTCATTAGGAGGCCCTAAACGTTACAATTAACTATCATTTTTGCGTCGGATTCGATAATCTAAACTCACAGGAGAGCGACCATAAGGTGCCCGAGGCAGCAACAGACCCTTGGAGACAAGTCGGCTGGAGGACGATATATTGAATCTCGACACAATTTGAGTGTCCCATCGTCATTAGGAGGCCCTAAACGTTACAATTAACGATCATTTTTGCGTCGGATTCGATAATCTAAACTCACAGGAGAACGGCCATAAGGTGCCCGAGGCAGCAACAGACCCTTGGAGACAAGTCTTCTGGAGGCCGATGTACTGAATCTCGACGCAATTTCAGTGTTCCATAGGCATTAGGAGGCCCTGAACGTTACAATTAACTATCATTTTTGCGTCGGATTCGAAAATCTAGACTCACAGGAGAAGGATCATATTGTGCCCGAGACTGCAATATCCCCTTGGATACAAGTCGACTGGAGGTCGATGTATTGACTCTCGACGCAATGTGAGTGTTCCATCGTCTTTAGGAGTCCCTGAACGTTACAATTAACTTTCATTTATGCGTCGGATTCGAAAATCTAGACTCACAGGAGAACGACCATAAGGTGCCCGAGGCAGCATTAGACCCTTGGAGACAAGTCGGCTGGAGGACGATGTATTGGATCGCGACGCAATTTGAGTGTTCCATCGTCATTAGGAGGCCCTGAAAGGTTACAATTAACTATCAGTTTTTCGTCGGATTCGAAAATCTAGACTCACAGCAGACGGACCATTCGGTGCCCGAGGCAGCAATATCACCTTGGAGACAAATCGGCTGGAGGACGATGTATTGAATCTCGACGCAATTTGAGTCTTCTATCGTCAATAGGAGGCGCTGAACGTTACAATTAACTATCATTTTTGCGTCGGATTCGAAAATCTAGACTTACAAGAGAACGACCATAAGGTGCCCGAGGCAGCATTAGACCCTTGGAGACAAGTCGGCTGGATGACGATGTATTGAATCTCGACGCAATTTGAGTGTTCCATCGGCATTAGGATGCCCTGAACGTTACAATTAACTATCATTTTTGCGTCGGATTCGAAAATCTAGACTTACAAGAGAACTGCCCGAGGCAGCATAAGACCCTTGGAGACAAGTCGGCTGGAGACGATGTATTGAATCTCGACGCAATTTGAGAGTTCTATCGTCATCAGGAGGCGCTGAACGTTACTATTCACTATCATTTATGCGTCGGATTCGAAAATCTAGACTCACAGGAGAAGGATCATATTGTGCCCGAGGCAGCATTGGACCCTTGGAGACAAGTCGGCTGGAGCACGATGTATTGGATCGCGACGCCAATTTGAGTGTCCCATCGTCATTAGGAGGCCCTAAACGTTGTAATTAACTATCATTTTTGCGTCGGATTCGATAATCTAAACTCACAGGAGAACGACCATAAGGTGCCCGAGGCAGCAACAGACCCTTGGAGACAAGTCGGCTGGAGGCCGATGTATTGAATCTCGACGCAATTTGAGTGTTCCATTGTCATTACAAGGCCCTGAACGTTACAATTAACAATGATTTTAGCGTCGGGTTCGAAAATCAACTCACAGGAGAAGTTCATACGGTGCTCGAGACAGCAATATACCCCTTGGAGACAAATCGACTGGAGGCCGATGTATTGAATATCGACGCAATTTGAGTGTTCCATCGTCATTAGGTCGCCCTGAACGTTATAATGAACTATCATTTTTGCGTCGGATTCGAAAATCTAGACTCACAGGAGAACGACCATAATGTGCCCGAGGCAGCAATAGACCCTTGGAGACAAGTCGGCTGGAGGCCGATGTATTGAATCTCGACGCAATTTGAGTGTTCCATCGTCATTACGAGGCCCTAAACGTTACAATTAACTATCATTTTTGCGTCGGATTCGAAAATCTAGACTCACAGGTGAACGACCATAAGGTGCCCGAGACAGCAATATCCCCTTGGAGACAAGTCGGCTGGAGGACGATGTATTGAATCTCGACGCAATTTGAGTGTTCCATCGTCATTAGGAGGCCCTGAACGTTACAATTAACGATCAGTTTTCGCGTCGGATTCGAAAATCCAGGCTCACAGCAGACGGACCATGTGGTGCCCGAGGCAGCAATATCCCCTTGGAGACAAGTCGGCTGGAGGACGATGTATTGAATCTCGACGCAATTTGAGTGTTCCATCGTCATTACAAGGCCCTGAACGTTACATGTAACTATCATTTTTGCGTCGGATTCGAAAATCTAGACTCACAGGAGAACGACCATAAGGTGCCCGAGGCAGCAATAGACCCTTGGAGACAAGTCGGTTGGAGGTCGATGTATTGAATCTCGACGCAATTTGGGTGTTCCATCGTCATTAGGAGGCCCTGAATCTTACAATTAACTATCAGTTTCGCGTCGGATTCGAAAATCTAGACTCACAGAAGACGGACCATATGGAGCCCGAGGCAGCAATATCCCCTTGTAGACAAGTCGGCTGGAGGAAGCTGTATTGACTCTCGACGCAATTTGAGTGTTCCATCGTCATTAAGAGGCCCTGAGCATTACATTTAACTATCAGTTTTGCGTCGGATTCTAAAATGTTGACTCACAGGGGAACGACCATACGGCGCCCGAGGCAGCAATAGACCCTTGGAGACAAATCGGCTGAATGCCGATGTATTGAATGTCGAGGCAATTTGAGTGTTCCATCGTCATTAGGAAGCCCTGAACGTTACAATTAACAAGCAGTTTCGCGTCGGATTCTAAAATCTAGACTCCCATGAGAGCGAACATAAGAGGCCGGAGGCAGTAATATCCCCATGGAGACAAGTCGGCTGGAGGCCGATGTATTGAATCTCGACGCAATTTGAGTGTCCCCATCGTCATTAGGAGGCCCTAAACGTTACAGTTAACTATCATTTTATCGTCGGATTCGAAAATCTACTAACAGGAGAAGGATCATATGGTGCACGAGGCAGCAACAGACTCTTGGAGACAAGTCGGCTTGAGGCCGATGTATTGAATCTCGACGCAATTAGAGTGTTCCATCGTCATTACAAGGCCCTGAACGTTACAATTAACTATCATTTTTGCGTCGGATTCGAAAATCTAGACTCACAGGAGAACGACCATAAGGTGCCCGAGGCAGCAGTAGACCCTTGGAGACAAGTCTTCTGGAGGACGATATATTGAATCTCGACACAATTTGAGTGTCCCATCGTCATTAGGAGGCCCTAAACGTTACAATTAACTATCATTTTTGCGTCGGATTCGATAATCTAAACTCACAGGAGAAGGATCACATTGTGCCCGAGGCAGCATTGGACCCTTGGAGACAAGTCGGCTGGAGGGCGATGTATTGGATCGCGACGCAATTTGAGTGTCCCAACGTCATTAGGAGGCACTAAACGTTGTAATTAACTATCATTTTTGCGTCGGATTCGATAATCTAAACTCACAGGAGAACGACCATAAGGTGCCGGAGGCAGCAACAGACCCTTGGAGACAAGTCGGCTGGAGGCCGATGTATTGAATCTCGACGCAATTTGAGTGTTCCATCGTCATTAGGAGGCCCTGAACCTTACAATTAACTATCAGTTTCGCGTCGGATTCGAAAATCTAGAATCACAGGACAACGACCATAAGGTGCCCGAGGCAGCAACAGACCCTTGGAGACAAGTCGGCTGGTGGCCGATGTATTGAATCTCGACGCAATTTGAGTGTTCCATCGGCATTAGGAGGCCCTGAACGTTACAATTAACTAGCAGTTTTGCGTCGGATTCGAAAACGTAGAATCACCGGAGAAGGACAATGTGGTGCCCGAGGCAGCGATATCCCCTTGGAGACAAGTCGGCTGGAGGACGATGCATTGAATCTCGACGCAATTTGAGTGTTCCTTCGTCATTAGGAGGCCCTAAACATTACAATTATCTACCATTTTTGCGTCGGATTCGATAATCTAAACTCACAGGAGAACGACCATAAGGTGCCCGAGGCAGCATTAGACCCTTGGAGACAAGTCGGCTGGAGGACGATGTATTGGATCGCGACGCAATTTGAGTGTTCCATCGTCATTAGGAGGCCCTGAAAGGTTACAATTAACTATCAGTTTTTCGTCGGATTCGAAAATCTAGACTCACAGCAGACGGACCATTCGGTGCCCGAGGCAGCAATATCACCTTGGAGACAAATCGGCTGGAGGACGATGTATTGAATCTCGACGCAATTTGAGTCTTCTATCGTCAATAGGAGGCGCTGAACGTTACAATTAACTATCATTTTTGCGTCGGATTCGAAAATCTAGACTTACAAGAGAACGACCATAAGGTGGCCCGAGGCAGCATTAGACCCTTGGAGACAAGTCGGCTGGATGACGATGTATTGAATCTCGACGCAATTTGAGTGTTCCATCGGCATTAGGATGCCCTGAACGTTACAATTAACTATCATTTTTGCGTCGGATTCGAAAATCTAGACTTACAAGAGAACTGCCCGAGGCAGCATAAGACCCTTGGAGACAAGTCGGCTGGAGGACGATGTATTGAATCTCGACGCAATTTGAGAGTTCTATCGTCATCAGGAGGCGCTGAACGTTACTATTCACTATCATTTATGCGTCGGATTCGAAAATCTAGACTCACAGGAGAAGGATCATATTGTGCCCGAGGCAGCATTGGACCCTTGGAGACAAGTCGGCTGGAGCACGATGTATTGGATCGCGACGCAATTTGAGTGTCCCATCGTCATTAGGAGGCCCTAAACGTTGTAATTAACTATCATTTTTGCGTCGGATTCGATAATCTAAACTCACAGGAGAACGACCATAAGGTGCCCGAGGCAGCAACAGACCCTTGGAGACAAGTCGGCTGGAGGCCGATGTATTGAATCTCGACGCAATTTGAGTGTTCCATTGTCATTACAAGGCCCTGAACGTTACAATTAACAATGATTTTAGCGTCGGGTTCGAAAATCAACTCACAGGAGAAGTTCATACGGTGCTCGAGACAGCAATATACCCCTTGGAGACAAATCGACTGGAGGCCGATGTATTGAATATCGACGCAATTTGAGTGTTCCATCGTCATTAGGTCGCCCTGAACGTTATAATGAACTATCATTTTTGCGTCGGATTCGAAAATCTAGACTCACAGGAGAACGACCATAATGTGCCCGAGGCAGCAATAGACCCTTGGAGACAAGTCGGCTGGAGGCCGATGTATTGAATCTCGACGCAATTTGAGTGTTCCATCGTCATTACGAGGCCCTAAACGTTACAATTAACTATCATTTTTGCGTCGGATTCGAAAATCTAGACTCACAGGTGAACGACCATAAGGTGCCCGAGACAGCAATATCCCCTTGGAGACAAGTCGGCTGGAGGACGATGTATTGAATCTCGACGCAATTTGAGTGTTCCATCGTCATTAGGAGGCCCTGAACGTTACAATTAACGATCAGTTTCGCGTCGGATTCGAAAATCCAGGCTCACAGCAGACGGACCATGTGGTGCCCGAGGCAGCAATATCCCCTTGGAGACAAGTCGGCTGGAGGACGATGTATTGAATCTCGACGCAATTTGAGTGTTCCATCGTCATTACAAGGCCCTGAACGTTACATGTAACTATCATTTTTGCGTCGGATTCGAAAATCTAGACTCACAGGAGAACGACCATAAGGTGCCCGAGGCAGCAATAGACCCTTGGAGACAAGTCGGTTGGAGGTCGATGTATTGAATCTCGACGCAATTTGGGTGTTCCATCGTCATTAGGAGGCCCTGAATCTTACAATTAACTATCAGTTTCGCGTCGGATTCGAAAATCTAGACTCACAGAAGACGGACCATATGGAGCCCGAGGCAGCAATATCCCCTTGTAGACAAGTCGGCTGGAGGAAGCTGTATTGACTCTCGACGCAATTTGAGTGTTCCATCGTCATTAAGAGGCCCTGAGCATTACATTTAACTATCAGTTTTGCGTCGGATTCTAAAATGTTGACTCACAGGGGAACGACCATACGGCGCCCGAGGCAGCAATAGACCCTTGGAGACAAATCGGCTGAATGCCGATGTATTGAATGTCGAGGCAATTTGAGTGTTCCATCGTCATTAGGAAGCCCTGAACGTTACAATTAACAAGCAGTTTCGCGTCGGATTCTAAAATCTAGACTCCCATGAGAGCGAACATAAGAGGCCGGAGGCAGTAATATCCCCATGGAGACAAGTCGGCTGGAGGCCGATGTATTGAATCTCGACGCAATTTGAGTGTCCCCATCGTCATTAGGAGGCCCTAAACGTTACAGTTAACTATCATTTTATCGTCGGATTCGAAAATCTACTAACAGGAGAAGGATCATATGGTGCACGAGGCAGCAACAGACTCTTGGAGACAAGTCGGCTTGAGGCCGATGTATTGAATCTCGACGCAATTAGAGTGTTCCATCGTCATTACAAGGCCCTGAACGTTACAATTAACTATCATTTTTGCGTCGGATTCGAAAATCTAGACTCACAGGAGAACGACCATAAGGTGCCCGAGGCAGCAGTAGACCCTTGGAGACAAGTCTTCTGGAGGACGATATATTGAATCTCGACACAATTTGAGTGTCCCATCGTCATTAGGAGGCCCTAAACGTTACAATTAACTATCATTTTTGCGTCGGATTCGATAATCTAAACTCACAGGAGAAGGATCACATTGTGCCCGAGGCAGCATTGGACCCTTGGAGACAAGTCGGCTGGAGGGCGATGTATTGGATCGCGACGCAATTTGAGTGTCCCAACGTCATTAGGAGGCACTAAACGTTGTAATTAACTATCATTTTTGCGTCGGATTCGATAATCTAAACTCACAGGAGAACGACCATAAGGTGCCGGAGGCAGCAACAGACCCTTGGAGACAAGTCGGCTGGAGGCCGATGTATTGAATCTCGACGCAATTTGAGTGTTCCATCGTCATTAGGAGGCCTGAACCTTACAATTAACTATCAGTTTCGCGTCGGATTCGAAAATCTAGAATCACAGGACAACGACCATAAGGTGCCCGAGGCAGCAACAGACCCTTGGAGACAAGTCGGCTGGTGGCCGATGTATTGAATCTCGACGCAATTTGAGTGTTCCATCGGCATTAGGAGGCCCTGAACGTTACAATTAACTAGCAGTTTTGCGTCGGATTCGAAAACGTAGAATCACCGGAGAAGGACAATGTGGTGCCCGAGGCAGCGATATCCCCTTGGAGACAAGTCGGCTGGAGGACGATGCATTGAATCTCGACGCAATTTGAGTGTTCCTTCGTCATTAGGAGGCCCTAAACATTACAATTATCTACCATTTTTGCGTCGGATTCGATAATCTAAACTCACAGGAGAACGACCATAAGGTGCCCGAGGCAGCAACAGACCCTTGGAGACAAGTCGGCTTTAGGCCGATGTATTGAATCTCGACGCAATTTGAGTGTTCCATCGTCATTACAAGGCCCTGAACGTTACAATTAACTATCATTTTTGCGTAGGATTAAAAAATCTAGACTCACAGGAGAACGACCATAAGGTGCCCGAGGCAGCAATAGACCCTTGGAGACAAGTCGGCTGGAGGTAGATGTATTGAATCTCGACGCAATTTGAGTGTTCCATCGGCATTAGGAGGCCCTGAACGTTACAATTAACTATCATTATTGCGTCGGATTCGAAAATCTAGACTTACAAGAGAACTGCCTGAGGCAGCAATAGACCCTTGGAGACAAGTCGGCTGGAGGCCGATGTATTGACTCTCGACGCAATTTGAGTGTTCCATCGTCTTTAGGAGTCACTGAACGTTACAATTAACTATCATTTATGCGTCGGATTCGAAAATCTAGACTCACAGGAGAACGACCATAAGGTGCCCGAGGCAGCAATAGACCCTTGGAGACAAGTCGGCTGGAAACCGATGTATTGATTCTTGACGCAATTTGAGTGTTCCATCGTCATTAGGAGGCCCTGAACGTTACAATTAACAATCATTTTAGCGTTCGGATTCGAAAATCTACTCACAGGAGAAGTTCATACGGTGCTCGAGACAGCAATATACCAATTGGAGACAAATCGACTGGAGTCCGATGTATTGAATATCGACGCAATTTGAGTGTTCCATCGTCATTAGGAGGCCCTGAACGTTATAATGAACTATCATTTTTGCGTCGGATTCGAAAATCTAGACTTACAAGAGAACGACCATAAGGTGCCCGAGGCAGCAACAGACCCTTGGAGACAAGTCGGCTGGAGGCCGATGTATTGAATCTCGACGCAATTTGAGTGTTCCATCGTCATTAACAGGCGCTGAGCATTACATTTAACTATCAGTTTTGCGTCGGATTCTAAAATGTTGACTCACAGGGGAACAACCATACGGTGCCTGAGGCAGCAATAGACCCTTGGAGACAAATCGGCTGAATGCCGATGTATTGAATCTCGAGGCCATTTGAGTGTTCCATCGTCATTAGGAAGCCCTGAACGTTACAATTAACAATCAGTTTCGCGTCGGATTCGAAAATGTAGACTCCCATGAGAGCGAACATAAGAGGCCGGAGGCAGTAATATCCCCATGGAGACAAGTCGGCTGGAGGACGATGTATTGAATCTCGACGCAATTTGAGTGTCCCATCGTCATTAGGAGGCCCTAAACGTTACAGTTAACTATCATTTTAGCGTCGTATTCGAAAATCTACTCGCAGGAGAATGATCATATGGTGCACGAGGCAGCAACAGACCCTTGGAGACAAGTCGGCTGGAGGCCGATGTATTGAATCTCGACGCAATTAGAGTGTTCCATCGTCATTACAAAGCCCTGAACGTCACAATTAACTATCACTTTTGCGTCGGATTCGAAAATCTAGACTCAATGGAGAACGACCATAAGGTGCCCGAGGCAGCAATAGACCCTTGGAGACAAGTCGGCTGCAGGCCGATGTATTGAATCTCGACGCAATTTGAGTGTTTCATCGGCATTAGGAGGCCCTGAACGTTACAGTTAACTATCATTTTAGCGTCGGATTCGAAAATCTACTAACAGGAGAAAGATCATATGGTGCACGAGACTGCAATATCCCTTTGGATACAAGTCGACTGGAGGTCGATGTATTGACTCTCGACGCAATTTGAGTGTTCCATCGTCTTTAGGAGTCCCTGAACGTTACAATTAACTATCATTTATGCGTCGGATTCGAAAATCTACTCACAGGAGAAGTTCATACGGTGCTCGAGGCAGCAATAGACCTTTGGAGACAAGTCGGCTGGAAACCGATGTATTGATTCTTGACGCAATTTGAGTGTTCCATCGTCATTAGAAGGCCCTAAACGTTACAATTAACAACCATTTTAGCGTCGGATTCGAAAATCTACTCACAGGAGAAGTTCGTACGGTGCTCGAGACAGCAATATCCCCTTGGAGACAAGTCCGCTGGAGGCCGATGTATTGACTCTCGACGCAATTTGAGTGTTCAATCGTCATTAGGAGTCCCTGAACGTTACAATTAACTATCATTTATGCGTAGGATTCGAAAACCTAGACTCACAGGAGAACGACCATTTGGTGCCCGAGGCAGCAATAGACCCCTGGAGAAAAGACGGCTGGAGGACAATGTATTGAATCTCGTCGCAATTTGAGTGTTCCATCGTCATTAGGAGGCCCTGAACGTTACAATTAACTATCATCTTATCGTCGGATTCGAAAATCTACTAACAGGAGAAGGATCATATGGTGCACGAGACTGCATTATCCCCTTGGATACAAGTCGACTGGAGGTCGATGTGTTGAATCTCGACGCAATTTGAGTGTTCCATCGTCATTAGGAAGCCCTGAACGTTACAATTAACTATGAGTTTTGCGTCGGATTCGAAAACGTAGAATCACCGGAGAAGGACCATGTGGTGCCCGAGGCAGCGATATCCCCTTGGAGACAAGTCGGCTGGAGGCCGATGTATTGAATCTCGACGCAATTTGAGTGTTCCATCGTCTTTATTAGGCCCTAAACGTTACAATTAACTATCATTTTTCCGTCGGATTCGATAATCTAAACTCACAGGAGAACGACCATAAGGTGCCCGAGGCAGCAATAGACCCTTGGAGACAAGTCGGCTGGAGGCCGATGTATTGAATCTCGACGCAATTTGAGTGTTCCATCAGCATTAGGAGGCACTGACCGTTACAGTTAACTATCAGTATCGCGTCGGATTCGAAAATCTAGACTCACTGGAGAACGACCATAAGGTGCCCGTGGCAGCAATAGACCCTTGGAGACAAGTCGGCTGGAGGCCGATGTATTGAATCTCGACTCAATTTGAGTGTTCCATCGTCACTAGGAGGCCCTGAACGTTACAATTAACTATCATTTATGCGTCGGATTCGAAAATCTTCTCACAGGAGAAGTTCATACGGTGCTCGAGACAGCAATATCCCCTTGGAGACAAGTCCGCTGGAGGCCGATGTATTGAATTTCGACGCAATTTGAGTGTTCAATCGTCATTAGGGGGGTCTGAACGTTACAATTAACTATCAGTTTCGCGTCGGATTCGAAAATCTAGACTCATATGAGAGCGAACATAAGAGGCCGGAGGCAGTAATATCCCCATGGAGACAAGTCGGCTGGAGGACGATGTATTGAATCTCGACGCAATTTGAGTGTCCCATCGTCATTAGGAGGCCCTAAACGTTACAATTAACTATCATTTTTGCGTCGGATTCGATAATCTAAACTCACAGGAGAACGACCATAAGCTGCCCGAGGCAGCAACAGACCCTTGGAGACAAGTCGGCTGGAGGCCGATGTATTGAATCTCGACGCAATTTGAGTGTTCCATGGTCATTAGGAGGCCCTAAACGTTACAATTAACTACCATTTTTGCGTCGGATTCGATAATCTAAACTCACAGGAGAACGACCATAAGGTGCCCGAGGCAGCAATAGACCCTTGGAGACAAATTGGCTGAATGCCGATGTATTGAATCTCGAGGCAATTTGAGTGTTCCATCGTCATTAGTAAGCCCTGAACGTTACAATTAACAATCAGTTTCGCGTCGGATTCGAAAATCTAGACTCACATGAGAGCGAACATAAGAGGCCGGAGGCAGTAATATCCCCATGGAGACAAGTCGGCTGGAGGACGATGTATTGAATCTCGACGCAATTTGAGTGTCCCATCGTCATTAGGTCGCCCTGAACGTTATAATGAACTATCAGTTTTGCGTCGGATTCGAAAATCTAGACTTACAAGAGAACGACCATAAGGTGCCCGAGGCAGCATTAGACCCTTGGAGACAAGTCGGCTGGAGGACGATGTATTGGATCGCGACGCAATTTGAGTGTTCCATCGTCATTAGGAGGCCCTGAATGTTACAATTAACTATCAGTTTTTCGTCGGATTCGAAAATCTAGTCTCACAGCAGACTGACCATTTGGTGCTCGAGGCAGCAATATCCCCTTTGAGACAAAGCGGCTGGAGGACGATGTATTGAATCTCGACGCAATTTGAGTCTTCTATCGTCATTAGGAGGCGCTGAACGTTACAATTCACTATCATTTTTGCGTCGGAATCGAAAATCTAGACTCACAGGAGAAGGAGCACATTGTGCCCGAGACAGCAATATCCCCTTGGAGACAAGTCGGCTGGAGGCCGATGTATTGAATCTCGACGCAATTTGAGTGTTCCATCGTCATTAGGAGGCCCTGAACGTTACAATTAACTATCAGTTTCGCGTCGGATTCGAAAATCTGGACTCACAGGAGACGGACCACATGGAGCCCGAGGCAGCGATATCCCCTTGGAGACAAGTCGGCTGGAGGTCGATGTATTGAATCTCGACGCAATTTGAGTGTTCCATCGCCAATAGGAGGCCCTGTACGTTACAATTAACAATGAGGTTTGTGTCGGATTCGAAAACGTAGAATCACCGGAGACGGACCATGTGGTGCCTGAGGCAGCGATATCCCCTTGGAGACAAGTCGGCTGGAGGCCGATGTATTGAATCTCGACGCAATTTGAGTGTTCCATCGTCATTAGGAGGCCCTGAACGTTACAATTAACGATCAGTTTCGCGTCGGATTCGAAAATCCAGGCTCACAGCAGACGGACCATTTGGTGCCCGAGGCAGCAATATCCCCTAGGAGACAAGTCGGCTGGAGGCCGATGTATTGAATCTCGACGCAATTTGAGTGTTCCATCGTCATTACAAGGCCCTGAACGTTACAATTAACTATCATTTTTGCGTCGGATTCGAAAATCTAGACTCACAGGAGAACGACCATAAGGTGCCCGAGGCAGCAATAGACCCTTGGAGACAAGTCGGCTGGAGGCCGATGTATTGAATCTCGACGCAATTTGAGTGTTCCATCGTCATTAGGAGGCCCTGAATCTTACAATTACCTATCAGTTTCGCGTCGGATTCGAAAATCTAGACTGACAGAAGACGGACCGAATGGAGCCCGAGGCAGCAATATCCCCTTGTAGACAAGTCGGCTGGAGGAAGATGTATTGACTCTCGACGCAATTTGAGTGTTCCATCGTCATTAAGATTCCCTGAGCATTACATTTAACTATCAGTTTTGCGTCGGATTCTAAAATGTTGACTCACAGGGGAACGACCATACGGTGCCCGAGGCAGCAATAGAGCCTTGGAGACAAATCGGCTGAATGCCGATGTATTGAATCTCGAGGCAATTTGAGTGTTCCATCGTCATTAGGAAGCCCTGAACGTTACAATTAACAATCAGTTTCGCGTCGGATTCGAAAATCTAGACTCCCATGAGAGCGAACATAAGAGGCCGGAGGCAGTAATATCCCCATGGTGACAAGTCGGCTGGAGGACGATGTATTGAATCTCGACGCAATTTGAGTGTCCCATCGTCATTAGGAGGCCCTAAACGTTACAGTTAACTATCATTTTAGCGTCGGATTCGAAAATCTAGTAACAGGAGAAGGATCATATGGTGCACGAGGCAGCAACAGACCCTTGGAGACAAGTCGGCTGGAGGCCGATGTATTGAATCTCGACACAATTTGAGTGTTCCATCGTCATTACAAGGCCCTGAACGTTACAATTAACTATCATTTTTGCGTCGGATTCGAAAATCTAGACTCACAGGAGAACGACCATAAGGTGCCCGAGGCAGCAATAGACCCTTGGAGACAAGTCGGCTGCACGCCGATGTATTGAATCTCGACGCAATTTGAGTGTTCCATCGTCATTAGAAGGCCCTGAACGTTACAATTAACAACCATTTTAGCGTCGGATTCGAAAATCTACTCACAGGAGAAGTTCGTACGGTGCTCGAGACAGCAATATCCCCTTGGAGACAAGTCCGCTGGAGGCCGATGTATTGACTCTCGACGCAATTTGAGTGTTCCATCGTCATTAGGAGTCCCTGAACGTTACAATTAACTATCATTTATGCGTAGGATTCGAAAACCTAGACTCACAGGAGAACGACCATTTGGTGCCCGAGCCAGCAATAGACCCCTGGAGAAAGGACGGCTGGAGGACAATGTATTGAATCTCGTCGCAATTTGAGTGTTCCATCGTCATTAGGAGGCCCTGAACGTTACAATTAACTATCATCTTATTGTCGGATTCGAAAATCTACTAACAGGAGAAGGATCATATGGTGCACGAGACTGCATTATCCCCTTGGATACAAGTCGACTGGAGGTCGATGTATTGAATCTCGACGCAATTTGAGTGTTCCATTGTCATTAGGAAGCCCTGAAAGTTACAATTAACTATGAGTTTTGCGTCGGATTCGAAAACGTAGAATCACCGGAGAAGGACCATGTGGTGCCCGAGGCAGCGATATCCCCTTGGAGACAAGTCGGCTGGAGGACGATGTATTGAATCTCGACGCAATTTGAGTGTTCCATCGTCATTACAATTCCCTGAACGTTTTAATTAACAATGAGTTTTGCGTCGGATTCGAAAGTATAGAATCTCAGGAGAACGACCATAAGGTGCCCGCAGCAGCAATAGACCCTTGGAGACAAGTCGGCTGGAGGCCGATGTATTGAATCTCGACGCAATTTGAGTGTTCCATCGTCATTATTAGGCCCTAAACGTTACAATTAACTATCATTTTTCCGTCGGATTCGATAATCTAAACTCACAGGAGAACGACCATAAGGTGCCCGAGGCAGCAATAGACCCTTGGAGACAAGTCGGCTGGAGGCCGATGTATTGAATCTCGACGCAATTTGAGTGTTCCATCAGCATTAGGAGGCCCTGACCGTTACAGTTGACTATCAGTATCGCGTCGGATTCGAAAATCTAGACTCACTGGAGAACGACCATAAGGTGCCCGTGGCAGCAATAGACACTTGGAGACAAGTCGGCTGGAGGCCGATGTATTGAATCTCGACTCAATTTGAGTGTTCCATCGTCACTAGGAGGCCCTGAACGTTACAATTAACTATCATTTATGCGTCGGATTCGAAAATCTACTAACAGGAGAAGGAACATATGGTGCACGAGACTGCAATATCCACTTGGATACAAGTCGACTGGAGGTCGATGTATTGACGCTCGACGCAATTTCAGTGTTCCATCGTCTTTAGGAGTCCCTGCACGTTACAATTAACTATCATTTATGCGTCGGATTCGAAAATCTACTCACAGGAGAAGTTCATACGGTGCTCGAGACAGCAATATCCCCTTGGAGACAAGTCCGCTGGAGGCCGATGTATTGAATTTCGACGCAATTTGAGTGTTCAATCGTCATTAGGGGGCCCTGAACGTTACAATTAACTATCAGTTTCGCGTCGGATTCGAAAATCTAGACTCATATGAGAGCGAACATAAGAGGCCGGAGGCAGTAATATCCCCATGGAGACAAGTCGGCTGGAGGACGATGTATTGAATCTCGACTCAATTTGAGTGTCCCATCGTCATTAGGAGGCCCTAAACGTTACAATTAACTATCATTTTTGCGTCGGATTCGATAATCTAAACTCACAGGAGAACGACCATAAGGTGCCCGAGGCAGCAACAGACCCTTGGAGACAAGTCGGCTGGAGGCCGATGTATTGAATCTCGACGCAATTTGAGTGTTCCATCATCATTAGGAGGCCCTAAACGTTACAATTAACTACCATTTTTGCGTCGGATTCGATAATCTAAACTCACAGGAGAACGACCATAAGGTGCCCGAGGCAGCAATAGACCCTTGGAGACAAATTGGCTGAATGCCGATGTATTGAATCTCGAGGCAATTTGAGTGTTCCATCGTCATTAGGTCGCCCTGAACGTTATAATGAACTATCAGTTTGGCGTCGGATTCGAAAATCTAGACTTACAAGAGAACGACCATAAGGTGCCCGAGGCAGCATTAGACCCTTGGAGACAAGTCGTCTGGAGGACGATGTATTGGATCGCGACGCAATTTGAGTGTTCCATCGTCATTAGGAGGCCCTGAATGTTACAATTAACTATCAGTTTTTCGTCGGATTCGAAAATCTAGACTCACAGCAGACTGACCATTTGGTGCTCGAGGCAGCAATATCCCCTTGGAGACAAAACGGCTGGAGGACGATGTATTGAATCTCGACGCAATTTGAGTCTTCTATCGTCATTAGGAGGCGCTGAACGTTACAATTCACTATCATTTTTGCGTCGGAATCGAAAATCTAGACTCACAGGAGAAGGAGCACATTGTGCCCGAGACAGCAATATCCCCTTGGAGACAAGTCGGCTGGAGGCCGATGTATTGAATCTCGACGCAATTTGAGTGTTCCATCGTCATTAGGAGGCCCTGAACGTTACAATTAACTATCAGTTTCGCGTCGGATTCGAAAATCTGGACTCACAGGAGACGGACCACATGGAGCCCGAGGCAGCGATATCCCCTTGGAGACAAGTCGGCTGGAGGTCGATGTATTGAATCTCGACGCAATTTGAGTGTTCCATCGCCAATAGGAGGCCCTGTACGTTACAATTAACTATCAGTTTCGCGTCGGATTCGAAAATCTGGACTCACAGGAGACGGACCACATGGAGCCCGAGGCAGCGATATCCCCTTGGAGACAAGTCGGCTGGAGGTCGATGTATTGAATCTCGACGCAATTTGAGTGTTCCATCGCCAATAGGAGGCCCTGTACGTTACAATTAACAATGAGTTTTGTGTCGGATTCGAAAACGTAGAATCACCGGAGACGGACCATGTGGTGCCTGAGGCAGCGATATCCCCTTGGAGACAAGTCGGCTGGAGGCCGATGTATTGAATCTCGACGCAATTTGAGTGTTCCATCGTCATTAGGAGGCCCTGAACGTTACAATTAACGATCAGTTTCGCGTCGGATTCGAAAATCCAGGCTCACAGCAGACGGACCATTTGGTGCCCGAGGCAGCAATATCCCCTAGGAGACAAGTCGGCTGGAGGCCGATGTATTGAATCTCGACGCAATTTGAGTGTTCCATCGTCATTACAAGGCCCTGAACGTTACAATTAACTATCATTTTTGCGTCGGATTCGAAAATCTAGACTCACAGGAGAACATCCATAAGGTGCCCGAGGCAGCAATAGACCCTTGGAGACAAGTCGGCTGGAGGCCGATGTATTGAATCTCGACGCAATTTGAGTGTTCCATCGTCATTAGGAGGCCCTGAATCTTACAATTACCTATCAGTTTCGCGTCGGATTCGAAAATCTAGACTGACAGAAGACGGACCACATGGAGCCCGAGGCAGCAATATCCCCTTGTAGACAAGTCGGCTGGAGGAAGATGTATTGACTCTCGACGCAATTTGAGTGTTCCATCGTCATTAAGAGGCCCTGAGCATTACATTTAACTATCAGTTTTGCGTCGGATTCTAAAATGTTGACTCACAGGTGAACGACCATACGGTGCCCGAGGCAGCAATAGACTCTTGGAGACAAATCGGCTGAATGCCGATGTATTGAATCTCGAGGCAATTTGAGTGTTCCATCGTCATTAGGAAGCCCTGAACGTTACAATTAACAATCAGTTTCGCGTCGGATTCGAAAATCTAGACTCCCATGAGAGCGAACATAAGAGGCCGGAGGCAGTAATATCCCCATGGAGACAAGTCGGCTGGAGGACGATGTATTGAATCTCGACGCAATTTGAGTGTCCCATCGTCATTAGGAGGCCCTAAACGTTACAGTTAACTATCATTTTAGCGTCGGATTCGAAAATCTAGTAACAGGAGAAGGATCATATGGTGCACGAGGCAGCAACAGACCCTTGGAGACAAGTCGGCTGGAGGCCGATGTATTGAATCTCGACGCAATTTGAGTGTTCCATCGTCATTACAAGGCCCTGAACGTTACAATTAACTATCATTTTTGCGTCGGATTCGAAAATCTAGACTCACAGGAGAACGACCATAAGGTGCCCGAGGCAGCAATAGACCCTTGGAGACAAGTCAGCTGCACGCCGATGTATTGAATCTCGACGCAATTTGAGTGTTCCATCGGCATTAGGAGGCCCTGAACGTTACAGTTAACTATCATTTTAGCGTCGGATTGGAAAAATCTACTAACAGGAGAAAGATCATATGGTGCACGAGACTGCAATATCCCCTTGGATACAAGTCGACTGGAGGTCGATGTATTGACTCTCGACGCAATTTGAGTGTTCCATCGTCTTTAGGAGTCCCTGAACGTTACAATTAACTATCATTTATGCGTGGGATTCGAAAATGTACTCACAGGAGAAGTTCATACGGTGCTCGAGGCAGCAATAGACCTTTGGAGACAAGTCGGATGGAAACCGATGTATTGATTCTTGACGCAATTTGAGTGTTCCATCGTCATTAGAAGGCCCTGAACGTTACAATTAACAATCATTTTAGCGTCGGATTCGAAAATCTACTCACAGGAGAAGTTCATACGGTGCTCGAGACAGCAATATCCCCTTGGATACAAGTCGACTGGAGGTCGATGTATTGAATCTCGACGCAATTTGAGTGTTCCATCGTCATTAGGAAGCCCTGAACGTTACAATTAACTATGAGTTTTGCTTCGGATACGAAAACGTAGAATCACCGGAGAAGGACCAGGTGGTGCCCGAGGCAGCGATATCCCCTTGGAGACAAGTCGGCTGGAGGCCGATGTATTGAATCTCGACGCAATTTGAGTGTTCCATCGTCATTACAAGGCCCTGAACGTTTTAATTAACAATGAGTTTTGCGTCGGATTCGAAAATATAGACTCTCAGGAGAGCGACCATAAGGTGCCCGCGGCAGCAATAGACCCTTGGAGACATGTCGGCTGGAGGCCGATGTATTGAATCTCGACGCAATTTGAGTGTTCCATCGTCATTACGAGGCCCTAAACGTTACAATTAACTATCATTTTTCCGTCGGATTCGATAATCTAAACTCACAGGAGAACGACCATAAGGTGCCCGAGGCAGCAATAGACCCTTGGAGACAAGTCGGCTGGAGGCCGATGTATTGAATCTCGACGAAATTTGAGTGTTCCATCGTCATTAGGAGGCCCTGAACGTTACAATTAACGATCAGTTTCGCGTCGGATTCGAAAATCCAGGCTCACAGCAGACGGACCATTTGGTGCCCGAGGCAGCAATATCCCCTTGGAGACAAGTCGGCTGGAGGCCGATGTATTGAATCTCGACGCAATTTGAGTGTTCCATCGTCATTACAAGGCCCTGAACGTTACAATTAACTATCATTTTTGCGTCGGATTCGAAAATCTAGACTCACAGGAGAACGACCATAAGGTACCCGAGGCAGCAATAGATCCTTGGAGACAAGTCGGCTGGAGGCCGATGTATTGAATCTCGACGCAATTTGAGTGTTCCATCGTCATTAGGAGGCCCTAAACGTTACAATTAACTATCATTTTTGCGTCGGATTCGAAAATCTAGACTCACAGGAGAACGACCATAAGGTGCCCGAGACAGCAATATCCCCTTCGAGACAAGTCGGCTGGAGGCCGATGCATTGAATCTCGACGCAATTTGAGTGTTCCGACGACATTAGGAGGCCCTGAACGTTACAATTAACGATCAGTTTCGCGTCGGATTCGAAAATCCAGGCTCACAGCAGACGGACCATTTGGTGCCCGAGGCAGCAATATCCCCTTGGAGACAAGTCGGCTGGAGGCCGATGTATTGAATCTCGACGCAATTTGAGTGTTCCATCGTCATTAGGAGGTCCTGAATCTTACAATTAACTATCAGTTTCGCGTCGGATTCGAAAATCTAGACTCACAGAAGACGGACCACATGGAGCCCGAGGCAGCAATATCCCCTTGTAGACAAGTCGGCTGGAGGAAGATGTATTGACTCTCGACGCACTTTGAGTGTTCCATCGTCATTTAGAGGCCCTGAACATTACATTTAACTCTCAGTTTTGCGTCCGATTCTAAAATGTTGACTCACAGGGGAACGACCATACAGTGCCCGAGGCAGCAATAGACCCTTGGAGACAAATCGGCTGAATGCCGATGTATTGAATCTCGAGGCAATTTGAGTGTTCCATCGTCATTAGGAAGCCCTGAACGTTACAATTAACAATCAGTTTCGCGTCGGATTCGAAAATCTAGGCTCCCATGAGAGCGAACATAAGAGGCCGGAGGCAGTAATATCCCCATGGAGACAAGTCGGCTGGAGGACGATGTATTGAATCTCGACGCAATTTGAGTGTCCCATCGTCATTAGGAGGCCCTAAACGTTACAGTTAACTATCATTTTAGCGTCGGATTCGAAAATCTACTAACAGGAGAAGGATCATATGGTGCACGAGGCAGCAACAGACCCTTGGAGACAAGTCGGCTGGAGGCCGATGTATTGAATTTCGACGCAATTAGAGTGTTCCATCGTCATTACGAGGCCCTGAACGTTACAATTAACTATCATTTTTGCGTCGGATTCGAAAATCTAGACTCGCAGGAGAACGAACATAAGGTGCCCGAGGCAGCAATAGACCCTTGGAGACAAGTCGGCTGCAGGCCGATGTATTGAATCTCGACGCAATTTGAGTGTTCCATCGGCATTAGGAGGCCCTGAACGTTACAGTTAACTATCATTTTAGCGTCGGATTCGAAAATCTACTAACAGGAGAAAGATCATATGGTGCACGAGACTGCAATATCCCCTTAGATACAAGTCGACTGGAGGTCGATGTATTGACTCTCGACTCAATTTGAGTGTTCCATCGTCTTTAGGAGTCCCTGAACGTTACATTTAACTATCATTTATGCGTCGGATTCGAAAATGTACTCACAGGAGAAGTTCATACGGTGCTCGAGGCAGCAATAGACCTTTGGAGACTAGTCGGCTGGAAACCGATGTATTGATTCTTGACGCAATTTGAGTGTTCCATCGTCATTAGAAGGCCCTGAACATTACAAATAACAATCATTTTAGCGTCGGATTCGAAAATCTACTCACAGGAGAAGTTCATACGGTGCTCGAGACAGCAATATCCCCTTGGAGACAAGTCCGCTTAAGGCCGATGTATTGACTCTCGACGCAATTTGAGTGTTCCATCGTCATTAGGAGTCATTGAACGTTACAATTAACTATCATTTATGCGTCGGATTCGAAAACCTAGACTCACAGGAGAACGATCATTTGGTGCCCGAGGCAGCAATAGACCCCTGGAGACAAGTCGGCTGGAGGACGATGTATTGAATCTCGTCGCAATTTGAGTGTTCCATCGGCATTAGGAGGCCCTGAACGTTACATTTAACTATCATTTTATCGTCGGATTCGAAAATCTACTAACAGGAGAAGGATCATATGGTGCACGAGACTGCATTATCCCCTTGGATACAAGTCGACTGGAGGTCGATGTATTGAATCTCGACGCAATTTGAGTGTTCCATCGTCATTAGGAAGCCCTGAACGTTACAATTAACTATGAGTTTTGCTTCGGATTCGAAAACGTGGAATCACCGGAGAAGGACCATGTGGTGCCCGAGGCAGCGATATTTCCTTGGAGACAAGTCGGCTGGAGGCCGATGTATTGAATCTCGACGCAATGTGAGTGTTACATCGTCATTACAAGGCCCTGAACGTTTTAATTAACAATGAGTTTTGCGTCGGATTCGAAAATATAGACTCTCAGGAGAACGACCATATGGTGCCCGCGGCAGCAATAGACCCTTGGAGACAAGTCGGCTGGAGGCCGATGTATTGAATCTCGACGCAATTTGAGTGTTCCATCGTCATTAGGAGGCCCTAAACGTTACAATTAACTATCATTTGCCGTCGGATTCGATAATCTAAACTCACAGGAGAACGACCATAAGGTGCCCGAGGCAGCAACAGACCCTTGGAGACAAGTCCGCTGGAGGCCGATGTATTGACTCTCGACGCAAAATGAGTGTTCCATCGTCATTAAGAGGCCCTGTGCATTACATTTAGCTATCAGTTTTGCGTCGGATTCTAAAATGTTGACTCACAGGGGAACGACCATACGGTGCCCGAGGCAGCAATAGACCCTTGGAGACAAATCGGCTGAATGCCGATGTATTGAACCTCGAGGCAATTTGAGTGTTCCATCGTCATTAGGAAGCCCTGAACGTTACAATTAACAATCAGTTTCGCGTCGGATTCGAAAATCTAGACTCACAGGAGACGGACCTCATGGAGCCCGAGGCAGGAATATCCCCTTGTAGACAAGTCGGCTGGAGGAAGATGTATTGACTCTCGACGCAATTTGAGTGTTCCATCGTCATTAAGAGGCCCTGAGCATTACATTTAACTATCAGTTTTGCGTCGGATTCTAAAATTTGACTCACAGGAGAACGACCATAAGGTGCCCGATGCAGCAACAGACCCTTATAGACAAGTCGGCTGGAGGCCGATGTATTGAATCTCGACGCAATTTGAGTGTTCCATCGCCAATAGGAGATCCTGAACGTTACAATTAACTATGAGTTTTGCGTCGGATTCGAAAATCTAGACTCACAGGATAACGACCATAAGGTGCCCGAGGCAGCAACAGACCCTTGGTGACAAGTCGGCTGGAGGCCGATGTATTGAATCACGACGCAATTACAGTGTTCCATCGTCATTAGGAGGCCCTGAATGTGACAATTAACTATCATTTTTGCGTCGGATTCGATAATCTAAACTCACAGGAGAAATACCATAAGGTGCCCGAGGCAGCAACAGACCCTTGGAGACAAGTCGGCTGGAGGCCGATGTATTGAATCTCGACGCAATTTGAGTGTTCCATCGTCACTAGGAGGCCCTGAACGTTACAATTAACTATCATTTTAGTCGGATTCGAAAATCTACTAACAGGAGAAGGATCATATGGTGCACGAGACTGCAATATCCCCTTGGATACAAGTCGACTGGAGGTCGATGTATTGACTCTCGACGCAATTTGAGTGTTCCATCGTCTTTAGGAGTCCCTGAACGTTACAATTAACTATCATTAATGCGTCGGATTCGAAAATCTACTCACAGGAGAAGTTCATACGGTGCTCGAGACAGCAATATCCCCTTGGAGACAAGTCCGCTGGAGGCCGATGTATTGAATCTCGACGCAATTTGAGTGTTCAATCGTCGTTTGGAGGCCCTGACCGTTACAATTAACTATCAGTTTCGCGTCGGATTCGAAAATCTAGACTCACATGAGAGCGAACATAAGAGGCCGGAGGCAGTAATATCCCCATGGAGACAAATCGGCTGGAGAACGATGTATTGAATCTCGACGCATTTTGAGTGTCCTATCGTCATTAGGAAGCCCTAAACGTTACAATTAACTATCATTCTTGCGTCGGATTCGATAATCTAAACTCACAGGAGAACGGCCCTAAGGTGCCCGAGGCAGCAACAGACCCTTGGAGACAAGTCGGCTGGAGGCCGATGTATTGAATCTCGACGCAATGTGAGTGTTCCATCGTCATTAGAAGGCCCTGGGCGTTGCAATTAACTATCATTTTTGCGTCGGATTCGAGAATCTAGACTCACAGGAGAACGACCATAAGGTGCCCGAGGCAGCAATAGACCATTGGAGACAAGTCGGGTGGAGGTCGATGTATTGAATCTCGACTCAATTTGTGTGCTCCATCGTCATTAGGAGGCCCTGCACGTTACAATTAACTATGAGTTTTGCGTCGGATTCGAAAACGTAGAATCACCGGAGAAGGACCATGTGGTGCCCGAGGCAGCGATATCCCCTTGGAGACAAGTCGGCTGGAGGCCGATGTATTGAATCTCGACGCAATTTGAGTGTTCCATCGTCATTACAAGGCCCTGAACGTTTCAATTAACTATGAGTTTTGCGTCGGATTCGAAAATCTAGACTCTCAGGAGAACGACCATAAGGTGCCCGAGGCAGCAATAGACCCTTGGAGACAAGTCGGCTGGAGGCCGATGTATTGAATCTCGACGCAATTTGAGTGTTCCATCGTCATTAGGAGGCCCTAAACGTTACAATTAACTGTCATTTTTGCGTCGGATTCGATAATCTAAACTCACAGGAGAACGACCATAAGGTGCCCGAGGCAGCAATAGACCCTTGGAGATAGTCGGGTGGAGGCCGATGTATTGAATCTCAACGCAATTTGAGTGTTCCATCGGCATTAGGAGGCCCTGAACGTTACAGTTAACTATCAGTATCGCGTCGGATTCGAAAATCTAGACTCACAGGAGAACGACCATAAGGTGCCCGTGGCAGCAATAGACCCTTGGAGACAAGTCGGCTGGAGGCCGATGTATTGAATCTCGACGCAATTTGAGTGTTCCATCGTCATTAGGAAGCCCTGAACGTTACAATTAACAATCAGTTTCGCGTCGGATTCGAAAATCTAGACTCACATGAGAGCGAACATAAGAGGCCGGAGGCAGTAATATCCCCATGGAGACAAGTCTGCTGGAGGACGATGTATTGAATCCCGACGCAATTTGAGTGTCCCATCGTCATTAGGAGGCCCTAAACGTTACAATTAACTATCATTTTTGCGTCGGATTCGATAATCTAAACTCACAGGAGAACGACCATAAGGTGCCCGAGGCAGCAACAGACCCTTGGAGACAAGTCCACTGGAGGCCGATGTATTGACTCTCGACGCAAAATGAGTGTTCCATCGTCATTAAGAGGCCCTGAGCATTACATTTAACTATCAGTTTTGCGTCGGATTCTAAAATGTTGACTCACAGGGGAACGACCATAAGGTGCCCGAGGCAGCGATATCCCCTTGGAGACAAGTCGGCTGGAGGCCGATGTATTGAATCTCGACGCAATTTGAGTGTGCCATCGTCATTAGAAGGCCCTGAACGTTACAATTATATATCATTTTTGCGTTGGATTCGAAAATCTAGACTCACAGGAGAACGACCATAAGGTGCCCGAGGCAGCAATAGACCCTTGGAGACAAGTCGGCTGGAGGACGATGTATTGAATCTCGACGCAATTTGAGAGTTCCATTGTCATTAGGAGGCCCTGAACGTTACAATTAACAATCAGTTTCGCGTCGGATTCGAAAATCTAGACTCACATGAGAGCGAACATAAGAGGCCGGAGGCAGTAATATCCCCATGGAGACAAGTCGGCTGGAGGCCGATGTATTGAATCTCGACGCAATTTGAGTGTCCCATCGTCATTAGGAGGACCTAAACGTTACAATTAACTATCATTTTTGCGTCGGATTCGATAATCTAAACTCACAGGAGAACGACCATAAGGTGCCCGAGGCAGCAACAGACCCTTGGAGACAAGTCGGCTGGAGGCCGATGTATTGAATCTCGACGCAATTTGAGTGTTCCATCGTCATTAGGAGGCCCTAAACGTTACAATTAACTATCATTTTTGCGTCGGATTCGATAATCTAAACTCACAGTAGAACGACCATAAGGAGCCCGAGGCAGCAATAGACTCTTGGAGACAAGTCGGCTGGAAACCGATATATTGATTCTTGACGCAATTTGAGTGTCCCATCGTCATTAGGAGGCCCTAAACGTTACAATTAACTATCATTTTTGCGTCGGATTCGATAATCTAAACTCACATTAGAACGACCATAAGGTGCCCGAGGCAGCAACAGACCCTTGGAGACGTCGGCTGGAGGCCGATGTATTGAATCTCGACGCAATTTGAGTGTTCCATCGTCATTAGGAGGCCCTAAACCTTACAATTAACTATCAGTTTTGCGTCAGATTCGAAAATCTACTCACAGGAGAAGTTCATACGGTGCTCGAGACAGCAATATACCCCTTGGAGACAAATCGACTGGAGGCCGATGTATTGAATATCGACGCAATTTGAGTGTTCCATCGTCATTAGGTCGCCCTGAACGTTATAATGAACTATCAGTTTTGCATCGGATTCGAAAATCTAGACTTACAAGAGAACGACCATAAGGTGCCCGAGGCAGCATTAGACCCTTGGAGACAAGTCGGCTGGAGGACGATGTATTGGATCGCGACGCAATTTGAGTGTTCCAACGTCATTAGGAGGCCCTGAATGTTACAATTAACTATCAGTTTTTCGTCGGATTCGAAAATCTAGACTCACAGCAGACTGACCATTTGGTGCTCGAGGCAGCAATATCCCCTTGGAGACAAATCGGCTGGTGGACGATGTATTGAATCTCGACGGAATTTGAGTCTTCTATCGTCATTAGGAGGCGCTGAACGTTACAATTCACTATCATTTTTGCGTCGGAATCGAAAATCTAGACTCACAGAAGAAGGAGCATATTGTGCCCGAAACAGCAATATCCCCTTGTAGACAAGTCGGCTGGAGGCCGATGTATTGAATCTCGACGCAATTTGAGTGTTCCATCGTCATTAGGAGGCCCTGAACGTTACAATTAACAATCAGTTTCGCGTCGGATTCGAAAATCTAGACTCACATGAGAGCGAACATAAGAGGCCGGTGGCAGTAATATCCCCATGGAGACAAGTCGGCTACAGGACGATGTATTGAATCTCGACGCAATTTGAGTGTCCCATCGTCATTAGGAGGCATTAAACGTTACAATTAACTATCATTTTTGCGTCGGACTCGATAATCTAAACTCACAGGAGAACGACCAGAAGGTGCCTGAGGCAGCAACAGACCCTTGGAGACAAGTCGGCTGGAGGCCGATGTATTGAATCTCGACGAAATTTGAGTGTTCCATCGTCATTAGGAGGCCCTAAACGTTACAATTAACTATCATTTTTGCGTCGGATTCGATAATCTAAACTCACAGGAGAACGACAATAATGTGCCCGAGGCAGCAATAGACCCTTGGAGACAAGTCGGCTGGAAACCGATGTATTGATTCTTGACGCAATTTGAGTGTTTCATCGTCATTAGGAGGCCATGAACGTTACAATTAACAATCATTTTAGCGTCGGATTCGAAAATCTACTCACAGGAGAAGTTCATACGGTGCTCGAGACAGCAATATACCCCTTGGAGACAAATCGACTGGAGGCCGATGTACTGAATATCGACGCAATTTGAGTGTTCCATCGTCATTAGGTCGCCCTGACGTTATAATGAACTATCAGTTTTGCGTCGGATTCGAAAATCTAGACTTACAAGACAACGACCATAAGGTGCCCGAGGCAGCATTAGACCCTTCGAGACAAGTCGGCTGGAGGACGATGTATTGGATCGCGACGCAATTTGAGTGTCCCATCGTCATTAGGAGGCCCTGAATGTTACAATTAACTATCAGTTTTTCGTCGGATTCGAAAATCTAGACTCACAGCAGACGGATCATTTGGTGCCCGAGGCAGCAATATCCCCTTGGAGACAAATCGGCTGGAGGCCGATGTATTGATTCTCGACGCAATTTGAGTGTTCCATCGCCAATAGGAGGCCCTGAACGTTACAATTAACTATCATTTTTGCGTCGGATTCGAAAATCTAGACTCACAGGGGAACGACCATAGGGTGCCCGAGGCAGCAATCGACCCTTGGAGACAAGTCGGCTGGAGGACGATGTATTGAATCTCGACGCAATTTGGGTGTTCCATCGTCATTAGGAGGCCCTAAACGTTACAATTAACTATCATTTTTGCGTCGGATTCGATAATCTAAACTCACAGGAGAACGACCATAAGGTGCCCGAGGCAGCAACAGACCCTTGGAGAGAAGTCGGCTGGAGGCCGATGTATTGAATCTCGACGCAATTTGTGTGTTCCATCGTCATTACAAGGCCCTGAACGTTACAATTAACTATCAGTTTTGCGTCGGATTCGAAAATCTAGACTCACAGGAGAAGGATCACATTGTGCCCGAAACAGCAATATCCCCTTGGAGACAAGTCGGCTGGAGGCCGATGTATTGAATCTCGACGCAATTTGAGTGTTCCATCGCCATTAGGAGGCCCTGAACGTTACAATTAACTATCAGTTTCGCGTCGGATTCGAAAATCTAGACTCACAGGAGACGGACCACATGGAGCCCGAGGCAGCAATATCGCTTTGGAGGCAAGTCGGCTGGAGGTCGATGTATTGAATCTCGACTCAATTTGAGTGTTCCATCGTCATTAGGTGGCCCTGAACATTACAATTAACAATCAGTTTTTCGTCGGATTCGAAAATCTAGACTCACTGGAGACGGACCATAAGGTGCCCGATGCAGCAATATCCCCTTGGAGACAAATCGGCTGGAGGACGATGTATTGCATCTCGACGCAATTTGAGGTTTCTATCGTCATTAGGTCGCCTTGAACGTTATAATGAACTATCAGGTTTTCGTCGGATTCGAAAATCTAGACTCACAGCAGACGGACCATTTGGTGCCCGAGGCAGCAATATCCCCTTGGAGACAAATCGGCTGGAGGACGATGTATTGAATCTCGACGCAATTTGAGTCTTCTATCGTCATTAGGTCGCTCTGAACGTTATAATGAACTACCAGTTTTGCGTCGGATTCGAAAATCTAGACTTACAGGAGACGGACCACATGGAGCCCGAGGCAGCAATATCCCCTTGTAGGCAAGTCGGCTGGAGGAAGATGTATTGACTCTCGACGCAATTTGAGTGTTCCACCGTCATTAAGAAGCCCTGAGCATTACATTTAAATATCAGTTTTGCGCCGGATTCTAAAATGTTGACTCACAGGGGAACGACCATACGGTGCCCGAGGCAGCAATAGACCCTTGGAGACAAATCGGCTGAATGCCGATGTATTGAATCTCGACGCAATTTGAGTGTTCCATCGTCATTAGGAAGCCCTGAACGTTACAATTAACAATCAGTTTCGCGTCGAATTCGAAAATCTAGACTCACATGAGAGCGAACATAAGAGGCCGGAGGCAGTAATATCCCCATGGAGACAAGTCGGCTGGAGGACGATGTATTGAATCTCGACGCAATTTGAGTGTCCCATCGTCATTAGGAGGCCCTAAACGTTACAATTAACTATCATTTTTGCGTCGGATTCGATAATCTAAACTCGCAGGAGAACGACCATAAGGTGCCCGAGGCAGCAACAGACCCTTGGAGACAAGTCGGCTGGAGGCCGATGTATTGAATCTCGACTCAATTTGTGTGCTCCATCGTCATTAGGAGGCCCTGAACGTTACAATTAACAATGAGTTTTGCGTCGGATTCGAAAACGTAGAATCACCGGAGACGGACCATGTCGTGAACGAGGCAGCGATATCCCCTTGGAGACAAGTCGGCTAGTGGCCGATGTATTGAATCTCGACGCAATTTGAGTGTTCCATCGGCATTAGGAGGCCCTGAACGTTACAATTAACTATCATTTTTGCGTCGGATTCGAAAATCTAGACTTACAAGAGAACGACCATAAGGTGCCCGAGGCAGCAATATCCCCTTGTAGACAAGTCGGCTGGAGGAAGGTGTATTGACTCTCGACGCAATTTGAGTGTTCCATCGTCATTAAGAGGCCCTGAGCATTACATTTGACTATCAGTTTTGCGTTGGATTCTAAAATGTTGTCTCACAGGGGAACGACCATACGGTGCCCGAGGCAGCAATAGATCCTTGGAGACAAATCGGCTGAATGCCTATGTATTGGATCTCGAGGCAATTTGAGTGTTCCATCGTCATTAGGAAGCCCTGAACGTTACAATTAACAATGAGTTTCGCGTCGGATTCGAAAATCTAGACTCACATGAGAGCGAGCATAAGAGGCCGGAGGCAGTAATATCCCCATTAAGACAAGTCGGCTGGAGGACGATGTATTGAATCTCGACGCAATTTGAGTGTTCCATCGTCATTAGGAGGCCCTAAACGTTACAATTAACTATCATTTTTGCGTCTGATTCTATAATCTAGACTCACAGGAGAACGACCATAAGGTGCACGAGGCAGCAATAGACCCTTGGAGACAAGTCGGCTGGAGGCCGATGTATTGAATCTCGACGCAATTTGAGTGTTCCATTGCC
This sequence comes from Schistocerca americana, assembly GCF_021461395.2. Lineage (NCBI taxonomy): Eukaryota > Metazoa > Arthropoda > Insecta > Orthoptera > Acrididae > Schistocerca > Schistocerca americana. Next base: position 4,747,382 of record NC_060122.1, on the reverse strand, counting down.
ATTAGGAGGCCCTGAACGTTACAGTTAACTATCATTTTAGCGTCGGATTCGAAAATCTACTAACAGGAGAAGGATCATATGGTGCACGAGATTGCAATAGCCCCTTGGATACAAGTCGACTGGAGGTCGATGTATTGACTCTCGACGCATTTTGAGTGTTCCATCGCCAATAGGAGGCCCTGAACGTTTTAATTAACTATCATTTTTGCGTCGGATTCGAAAATCTAGACTCACGGGAGAACGACCATAAGGTGCCTGAGGCAGCAATAGACCCTTGGAGACAAGTCGGCTGGAGGCCGATGTATTGAATCTCGACGCAATTTGAGTGTTCCATCGTCATTACAAGGCCCTGAACGTTACAATTAACTATCATTTTTGCGTCGGATTCGAGAATCTAGACTCACAGGAGAACGACCATCAGGTGCCCGAGGCAGCAATAGACCCTTGGAGACAAGTCTACTGGTGGTCGATGTATTGAATCTCGACTAAATTTGTGTGCTCCATCGTCATTAGGAGGCCCTGAACGTTACAATTAACTATGAGTTTTGCGTCGGATTCGAAAACGTAGAATCACCGGAGACGGACCATGTGGTGCCCGAGGCAGCGATATCCCCTTGGAGACAAGTCGGCTGGAGGTCGATGTATTGAATCTCGACGCAATTTGAGTGTTCCATCGGCATTAGGAGGCCCTGAACGTTACAATTAAATGTCATTTTTGCGTCGGATTCGAAAATCTAGACTTACAAGAGAACGACCATAAGGTGCCCGAGGCAGCAATAGACCCTTGGAGACAAGTCGGCTGGAGGCCGATGTATTGAATCTCGACGCAATTTGAGTGTTCCATCGGCATTAGGAGGCCCTGAACGTTACAGTTAACTATCATTTTAGCGTCGGATTCGAAAATCTACTAACAGGAGAAGGATCATATGGTGCATGAGACTGCAATATCCCCTTGGATACAAGTCGACTGGAGGTCGATGTATTGACTCTCGACGCAATTTGAGTGTTCCATCGTCTTTAGGAGTCCCTGAACGTTACAATTAACTATCATTTATGCGTCGGATTCGAAAATCTAGACTCACAGGACAACGACCACAAGGTGCCCGAGGCAGCAATAGACCCTTGGAGACAAGTCGGCTGGAGGACGATGTATTGAATCTCGACACAATTTGAGAGTTCCATCGTCATTAGGAGGCCCTGAACGTTGCAATTAACAATCAGTTTCGCGTCGTATTCGAAAATCTAGACTCACATGAGAGCGAACATAAGAGGCCAGAGGCAGTAATATCCCCGTGGAGATAAGTCGGCTGGAGGACGATGTATTGAATCTCGACGCAATTTGAGTGTCCCATCGTCATTATGAGGCCCTAAACGTTAAAATTAACTATCATTTTTGCGTCGGAATCGATAATCTAAACTCACAGGAGAACGACCATAAGGTGCCCGAGGCAGCAACAGACCCTTGGAGACAAGTCGGCTGGAGGCCGATGTATAGAATCTCGACGCAATTTGAGTGTTCCACCGTCATTAGGAGACCCTAAACGTTACAATTAACTATCATTTTTGCGTCGGATTCGATAATCTAAACTCACAGGAGAACGACCATAAGGTACCCGAAGCAGCAACAGACCCTTGGAGACAAGTCGGCTGGAGGCCGATGTATTGAATCTCGACGCAATTTGAGTGTTCCATCGTCATTACAAGGCCCTGAAAGTTACAATTAACTATCATTTTTGCGTCGGATTCGAAAATCTAGACTCACATGAGAGCGAACATAAGAGGCCGGAGGCAGTAATATCCCCATGGAGATGAGTCGGCTGGAGGACGATGTATTGAAACTCGACGCAATTTGAGTGTCCCATCGTCATTAGGAGGCCCTAAAGGTTACAATTAACTATCATTTTTGCGTCGGATTCGATAATCTAAACTCACAGGAGAACGACCATAAGGTGCCCGAGGCAGCAACAGACCCTTGGAGACAAGTCGGCTGGAGGCCGATGTATAGAATCTCGACGCAATTTGAGTGTTCCATCGTCATTACAAGGCCCTGAACGTTACAATTAACTATCATTTTTGCGTCGGATTCGAGAATCTAGACTCACAGGAGAACGACCATCAGGTGCCCGAGGCAGCAATAGACCCTTGGAGACAAGTCGGCTGGAGGTCGATGTATTGAATCTCGACTCAATTTGTGTGCTCCATCGTCATTAGGAGGCCCTGAACGTTACAATTAACAATGAGTTTTGCGTCGGATTCGAAAACGTAGAATCACCGGAGACGGACCATGTGGTGCCCGAGGCAGCGATATCCCCTTGGAGACAAGTCGGCTAGTGGCCGATGTATTGAATCTCGACGCAATTTGAGTGTTCCATCGGCATTAGGAGGCCCTGAACGTTACAATTAACTATCATTTTTGCGTCGGATTCGAAAATCTAGACTTACAAGAGAACGACCATAAGGTGCCCGAGGCAGCAATAGACCCTTGGAGACAAGTCGGCTGGAGGCCGATGTATTGAATCTCGACGCAATTTGAGTGTTCCATCGGCATTAGGAGGCCCTGAACGTTACAGTTAACTATCATTTTAGCGTCGGATTCGAAAATCTACTAACAGGAGAAGGATCATATGGTGCCCGAGACAGCAATATCCCCTTGGAGGCAAGTCCGCTGGAGGCCGATGTATTGAATCTCGACGCAATTTGAGTGTTCCATCGTCATTAGGAGGCCCTGAACCTTACAATTAACTATCAGTTTCGCGTCGGATTCGAATATCTAGACTCACAATAGACGGACCACATGGGGCCCGAGGCAGCAATATCCCCTTGTAGACAAGTCGGCTGGAGGAAGGTGTATTGACTCTCGACGCAATTTGAGTGTTCCATCGTCATTAAGAGGCCCTGAGCATTACATTTGACTATCAGTTTTGCGTTGGATCTAAAATGTTGTCTCACAGGGGAACGACCATACGGTGCCCGAGGCAGCAATAGATCCTTGGAGACAAATCGGCTGAATGCCTATGTATTGGATCTCGAGGCAATTTGAGTGTTCCATCGTCATTAGGAAGCCCTGAACGTTACAATTAACAATGAGTTTCGCGTCGGATTCGAAAATCTAGACTCACATGAGAGCGAGCATAAGAGGCCGGAGGCAGTAATATCCCCATGGAGACAAGTGGGCTGGAGGACGATGTATTGAATCTCGACGCAATTTAAGGGTCCCATCGTCATTAGGAGGCCCTAAACGTTACAATTAACTATCATTTTTGCGACGGATTCGATAATCTAAACCCACAGGAGAACGACCATAAGGTGCCCGATTCAGCAACAGCCCCTTGGAGACAAGTCGGCTGGAGGCCGATGTATTGAATCTCGACGCAATTTGAGTGTTCCATCGTCATTACGAGGCCCTGAACGTTACAATTAACTATCATTTTTGCGTCGGATTCGTGAATCTAGACTCACAGGAGAACGACCATAAGGTTCCCGAGGCAGCAATAGACCCTTGGAGACAAGTCGGCTGGAGGTCGATGTATTGAATCTCGACTCAATTTGTGTGTTCCATCGTCTTTAGGAGTCCCTGATCGTTACAATTAACTATCATTTATGCGTCGCATCCGAAAATCTAGACTCACAGGACAACGACCATAAGGTGCCCGAGGCAGCAATAGACCCTTGGAGACAAGTCGGCTGGAAGACGATGTATTGAATCTCGACGCAATTTGAGTGTCCCATCGTCATTAGGAGCCCCTAAACGTTACAATTAACTATCATTTTTGCGTCGGATTCGATAATCTAAACTCACAGGAGAACGACCATAAGGTGCCCGAGGCAGCAACAGACCCTTGGAGACAAGTCGGCTGGAGGCCGAAGTATAGAATCTCGACGCAATTTGAGTGTTCCATCGTCATTAGGAGGCCCTAAACGTTACAATTAACTATCATTTTTGCGTCGGATTCGATAATCTAAACTCACAGGAGAACGACCATAAGGTGCCCGAGGCAGCAACAGACCCTTGGAGACAAGTCGGCTGGAGGCCGATGTATTGAATCTCGACGTAATTTGACTGTTCCATCGTCATTAGGAGGCCCTAAACGTTACAATTAACTATCATTCTTGCGTCGGATTCGATTATCTAAACTCACAGGAGAACGACCATAAGGTGCCCGAGGCAGCAACAGACCCTTGGAGACAAGTCGGCTGGAGGCCGATGTATTGAATCTCGACGCAATTTGAGTGTTCCATCGTCATTATAAGGCCCTGAACGTTACAATTAACTATCATTTTTGTGTCGGATTCGAAAATCTAGACTCACAGGAGAACGACCATAATGTGCCCGAGGCAGCAACAGACCACAGGAGACAAGTCGGCTGGAGGCCGATGTATTGAATCTCGACGCAATTTGAGTGTTCCATCGCCAATAAGAGGCCCTGAACGTTACAGTTAACTATCATTTTAGCGTCGGATTCAAAAATCTACTAACAGGAGAAGGATCACATGGTGCACGAGGCAGCAATAGACCCTTGGAGACAAGTCGGCTGGAGGCCGATGTATTGAATCTCGACGCAATTTGAGTGTTCCATCGTCATTACAAGGCCCTGAACGTTACAATTAACTATCAGTTTTGCGTCGGATTCGAAAATCTAGACTCACAGGAGAACGACCATAAGGTGCCCGAAGCAGAAATAGACCCTTGGAGACAAGTCGGCTGGAGGAAGATGTATTGAATCTCGACGCTATTTGACTGTTCCATCGTCATTACAAGGCCCTGAAAGTTACAATTAACTATCATTTTTGCGTCGGATTCGAAAATCTAGACTCACAGGAGAACGACCATAAGGTGCCCGAGGCAGCAACAGAACCTTGGAGACAAAACGGCTGAATGCCGATGTATTGAATCTCGAGGCAATTTGAGTGCTCCATCGTCATTAGGAAGCCCTGAACGTTACAATTAACAATCAGTTTCGCGTCGGATTCGAAAATCTAGACTCACTTGAGAGCGAGCATAAGAGGCCGGAGGCAGTAATATCCCCATGGAGACAAGTCGGCTGGAGGACGATGTATTGAATCTCGACGCAATTTAAGGGTCCCATCGTCATTAGGAGGCCCTAAACGTTACATTTAACTATCATTTTTGCGTCGGATTCGAAAATCTAGACTCACAGGACAACGACCATAAGGTGCCCGAGGCAGCATAAGACCCTTGGAGACAAGTCGGCTGGAGGACGATGTATTGAATCTCGACACAATTTGAGAGTTCCATCGTCATTAGGAGGCCCTGAACGTTACAATTAACAATCAGTTTCGCGTCGTATTCGAAAATCTAGACTCACATGAGAGCGAACATAAGAGGCCGGAGGCAGTAATATCCCCATGGAGATAAGTCGGCTGGAGGACGATGTATTGAATCTCGACGCAATTTGAGTGTCCCATCGTCATTAGGAGGCCCTAAAGGTTACAATTAACTATCATTTTTGCGTCGGATTCGATAATCTAAACTCACAGGAGAACGACCATAAGGTGCCCGAGGCAGCAACAGACCCTTGGAGACAAGTCGGCTGGAGGCCGATGTATAGAATCTCGACGCAATTTGAGTGTTCCATCGTCATTACAAGGCCCTGAACGTTACAATTAACTATCATTTTTGCGTCGGATTCGAGAATCTAGACTCACAGGAGAACGACCATCAGGTGCCCGAGGCAGCAATAGACCCTTGGAGACAAGTCGGCTGGAGGTCGATGTATTGAATCTCGACTCAATTTGTGTGCTCCATCGTCATTAGGAGGCCCTGAACGTTACAATTAACAATGAGTTTTGCGTCGGATTCGAAAACGTAGAATCACCGGAGACGGACCATGTGGTGCCCGAGGCAGCGATATCCCCTTGGAGACAAGTCGGCTAGTGGCCGATGTATTGAATCTCGACGCAATTTGAGTGTTCCATCGGCATTAGGAGGCCCTGAACGTTACAATTAACTATCATTTTTGCGTCGGATTCGGAAATCTAGACTTACAAGAGAACGACCATAAGGTGCCCGAGGCAGCAATAGACCCTTGGAGACAAGTCGGCTGGAGGCCGATGTATTGAATCTCGACGCAATTTTAGTGTTCCATCGGCATTAGGAGGCCCTGAACGTTACAGTTAACTATCATTTTAGCGTCGGATTCGAAAATCTACTAACAGGAGAAGGATCATATGGTGCCCGAGACAGCAATATCCCCTTGGAGACAAGTCCGCTGGAGGCCGATGTATTGAATCTCGACGCAATTTGAGTGCTCCATCGTCATTTGGAGGCCCTGAACGTTACAATTAACTATCAGTTTCGCGTCGGATTCGAATATCTAGACTCACAATAGACGGACCACATGGGGCCCGAGGCAGCAATATCCCCTTGTAGACAAGTCGGCTGGAGGAAGATGTATTGACTTCGACGCAATTTGAGTGTTCCATCGTCATTAAGAGGCCCTGAGCATTACATTTGACTATCAGTTTTGCGTCGGATTCTAAAATGTTGTCTTACAGGGGAACGACTGTACGGTGCCCGAGGCAGCAATAGATCCTTGGAGACAAATCGGCTGAATGCCTATGTATTGGATCTCGAGGCAATTTGAGAGTTCCATCGTCATTAGGAAGCCCTGAACGTTACAATTAACAATGAGTTTCGCGTCGGATTCGAAAATCTAGACTCACATGAGAGCGAGCATAAGAGGCCGGAGGCAGTAATATCCCCATGGAGACAAGTCGGCTGGAGGACGATGTATTGAATCTCGACGCAATTTAAGGGTCCCATCGTCATTAGGAGGCCCTAAACGTTACAATTAACTATCATTTTTGCGACGGATTCGATAATCTAAACCCACAGGAGAACGACCATAAGGTGCCCGATTCAGCAACAGACCCTTGGAGACAAGTCGGCTGGAGGCCGATGTATTGAATCTCGACGCAATTTGAGTGTTCCATCGTCATTACGAGGCCCTGAACGTTACAATTAACTATCATTTTTGCGTCGGATTCGTGAATCTAGACTCACAGGAGAACGACCATAAGGTGCCCGAGGCAGCAATAGACCCTTGGAGACAAGTCGGCTGGAGGTCGATGTATTGAATCTCGACTCAATTTGTGTGCTCCATCGTCATTAGGAGGCCCTGAACGTTACAATTAACTATGAGCTTTGCGTCGGATTCGAAAACGTAGAATCACCGGAGACGGACCATGTGGTGCCCGAGGCAGCGTTATCCCCTTGAAGACAAGTCGGCTGGAGGCCGATGTATTGAATCTCGACGCAATTTGAGTGTTCCATCGGCATTAGGAGGCCCTGAACGTTACAATTAAATATCATTTTTGCGTCGGATTCGAAAATGTAGACTTACAAGAGAACGACCATAAGGTGCCCGAGGCAGCAATAGACCCTTGGAGACAAGTCGGCTGGAGGCCGATGTATTGAATCTCGACGCAATTTGAGTATTCCATCGGCATTAGGAGGGCCTGAACGTTACAGTTAACTATCATTTTAGCGTCGGATTCAAAAATCTACTAACAGGAGAAGGATCATATGGTGCACGAGACTGCAATATCCCCTTGGATACAAGTCGACTGGAGGTCGATGTATTGACTCTCGACGCAATTTGAGTGTTCCATCGTCTTTAGGAGTCCCTGATCGTTACAATTAACTATCATTTATGCGTCGGATCCGAAAATCTAGACTCACAGGACAACGACCATAAGGTGCCCGAGGCAGCAATAGACCCTTGGAGACAAGTCGGCTGGAAGACGATGTATTGAATCTCGACGCAATTTGAGTGTCCCATCGTCATTAGGAGGCCCTAAACGTTACAATTAACTATCATTTTTGCGTCGGATTCGATAATCTAAACTCACAGGAGAACGACCATAAGGTGCCCGAGGCAGCAACAGACCCTTGGAGACAAGTCGGCTGGAGGCCGAAGTATAGAATCTCGACGCAATTTGAGTGTTCCATCGTCATTAGGAGGCCCTAAACGTTACAATTAACTATCATTTTTGCGTCGGATTCGATAATCTAAACTCACAGGAGAACGACCATAAGGTGCCCGAGGCAGCAACAGACCCTTGGAGACAAGTCGGCTGGAGGCCGATGTATTGAATCTCGACGCAATTTGACTGTTCCATCGTCATTAGGAGGCCCTAAACGTTACAATTAACTATCATTCTTGCGTCGGATTCGATTATCTAAACTCACAGGAGAACGAACATAAGGTGCCCGAGGCAGCAACAGACCCTTGGAGACAAGTCGGCTGGAGGCCGATGTATTGAATCTAGACGCAATTTGAGTGTTCCATCGTCATTACAAGGCCCTGAACGTTACAATTAACTATCATTTTTGCGTCGGATTCGAAAATCTAGACTCACAGGAGAACGATCATAACGTGCCCGAGGCAGCAACAGACCACAGGAGACAAGTCGACTGGAGGCCGATGTATTGAATCTCGACGCAATTTGAGTGTTCCATCGCCAATAGGAGGCCCTGAACGTTACAGTTAACTATCATTTTAGCGTCGGATTCAAAAATCTACTAACAGGAGAAGGATCACATGGTGCACGAGGCAGCAATAGACCCTTGGAGACAAGTCGGCTGGAGGCCGATGTATTGAATCTCGACGCAATTTGAGTGTGCCATCGTCATTACAAGGCCCTGAACGTTACAATTAACTATCAGTTTTGCGTTGGATTCGAAAATCTAGACTCACAGGAGAACGACCATAAGGTGCCCGAGGAAGAAATAGACCCTTGGAGACAAGTCGGCTGGAGGCCGATGTATTGAATCTCGACGCAATTTGAGTGTTCCATCGTCATTACAAGGCCCTGAAAGTTACAATTAACTATCATTTTTGCGTCGGATTCGAAAATCTAGACTCACAGGAGAACGACCATAAGGTGCCCGAGGCAGGAACAGAACCTTGGAGACAAATCGGCTGAATGCCGATGTATTGAATCTCGAGGCAATTTGAGTGTTCCATCGTCATTAGGAAGCCCTGAACGTTACAATTAACAATCAGTTTCGCGTCGGATTCGAAAATCTAGACTCACATGAGAGCGAGCATAAGAGGCCGGAGGCAGTAATATCCCCATGGAGACAAGTCGGCTGGAGGACGATGTATTGAATCTCGACGCAATTTAAGGGTCCCATCGTCATTAGGAGGCCCTAAACGTTACATTTAACTATCAGTTTTGCGTCGGATTCTAAATTGTTGTCTCACAGGGGAACGACCATACGGTGCCCGAGGCAGCAATAGACCCTTGGAGACAAATCGGCTGAGTGCCGATGTATTGAATCTCGAGGCAATTTGAGTGTTCCATCGTCATTAGGAAGCCCTGAACGTTACGATTAACAATCAGTTTCGCGTCGGATTCGAAAATCTAGACTCACATGAGAGCGAGCATAAGAGGCCGGAGGCAGTAATATCCACATGGAGACAAGTCGGCTGGAGGACGATGTATTGAATCTCGACGTAATTTAAGGGTCCCATCGTCATTAGGAGGCCCTAAACGTTACAATTAACTATCATTTTTGCGTCGGATTCGATAATCTAAACTCACAGGAGAACGACCATAAGGTGCCCGAGGCAGCAACAGACCCTTGGAGACAAGTCGGCTGGAGGCCGATGTATTGAATCTCGACGCAATTTGAGTGTTCCATCGTCATTACGAGGCCCGGAACGTTACAATTAACTATCATTTTTGCGTCGGATTCGAGAATCTAGACTCACAGGAGAACGACCATAAGGTGCCCGAGGCAGCAATAGACCCTTGGAGACAAGTCGGCTGGAGGTCGATGTATTGAATCTCGACTCAATTTGTGTGCTCCATCGTCATTAGGAGACCCTGAACGTTACAATTAACTATGAGTTTTGCGTCGGATTCGAAAACGTAGAATCACCGGAGACGGACCATGTGGTGCCCGAGGCAGCGTTATCCCCTTGGAGACAAGTCGGCTGGAGGCCGATGTATTGAATCTCGACGCAATTTGAGTGTTCCATCGGCATTAGGAGGCCCTGAACGTTACAGTTAACTATCATTTTAGCGTCGGATTCAAAAATCTAGTAACAGGAGAAGGATCATATGGTGCACGAGACTGCAATATCCTCTTGGATACAAGTCGACTGGAGGTCGATGTATTGACTCTCGACGCAATTTGAGTGTTCCATCGTCTTTAGGAGCCCCTGAACGTTACAATTAACAATCAGTTTCGCGTCATATTCGAAAATCTAGACTCACATGAGAGCGAACATAAGAGGCCGGAGGCAGTAATATCCCCATGGAGATAAGTCGGCTGGAGGACGATGTATTGAATCTCGACGCAATTTGAGTGTTCCATCGTCATTACAAGGCCCTGAACGTTACAATTAACTATCATTTTAGCGTCGGATTCGAAAATCTACTAACAGGAGAAGGATCATATGGTGCCCGAGGCAGCAATAGACCCTTTGAGACAAGTCCGCTGGAGGCCGATGTATTGAATCTCGACGCAATTTGAGTGTTCCATCGTCATTACGAGGCCCTGAACGTTACAATTAACTATCATTTTTGCGTCGGATTCGATAATCTAAACTCACAGGAGAACGACCATAAGGTGCCCGAGGCAGCAACAGACCCTTGGAGACAAGTCGGCTGGAGGCCGATGTATAGAATCTCAACGCAATTTGAGTGTTCCATCGTCATTAGGAGGCCCTAAACGTTACAATTAACTATCATTTTTGCGTCGGATTCGATAATCTAAACTCACAGGAGAACGACCATAAGGTGCCCGACGCAGCAACAGACCCTTGGAGACAAGTCGGCTGGAGGCCGATGTATTGAATCTCGACGCAATTTGAGTGTTCCATCGTCATTAGGAGGCCCTAAACGTTACAATTAACTATCATTTTTGCGTCGGAATCGATAATCTAAACTCACAGGATAACGACCATAAGGTGCCCGAGGCAGCAACAGACCCTTGGTGACAAGTCGGCTGGAGGCCGATGTATTGAATCTCGACGCAATTTGAGTGTTCCATCGTCATTACAAGGCCCTGAACGTTACAATTAACTATCATTTTTGCGTCGGATTCGAAAATCTAGACTCACAGGAGAACGACCTTAATGTGCCCGAGGCAGCAACAGACCATAGGAGACAAGTCGGCTGGAGGCCGATGTATTGAATCTCGACGCAATTTGAGTGTTCCATCGCCAATAGGAGGCCCTGAACGTTACAGTTAACTATCATTTTAGCGTCGGATTCAAAAATCTACTAACAGGAGAAGGATCACATGGTGCACGAGGCAGCAATAGACCCTTGGAGACAAGTCGGCTGGAGGCCGATGTATTGAATCTCGACGCAATTTGAGTGTTCCATCGGCATTAGGAGGCCCTGAACGTTACAGTTAACTATCATTTTAGCGTCGGAATCAAAAATCTACTAACAGGAGAAGGATCATATGGTGCACGAGACTGCAATATCCCCTTGGATACAAGTCGTCTGGAGGTCGATGTATTGACTCTCGACGCAATTTGAGTGTTCCATCGTCTTTAGGAGTCCCTGAACGTTACAATTAACTACCATTTATGCGTCGGATTCGAAAATCTAGACTCACAGGACAACGACCATAAGGTGCCCGTGGCAGCAATAGACCCTTGGAGACAAGTCGGCTGGAGGACGATGTATTGAATCACGACACAATTTGAGAGTTCCATCGTCATTAGGAGGCCCTGAACGTTACAATTAACAATCAGTTTCGCGTCATATTCGAAAATCTAGACTCACATGAGAGCGAGCATAAGAGGCCGGATGCAGTAATATCCCCATGGAGACAAGTCGGCTGGAGGTCGATGTATTGAATCTCGACGCAATTTAAGGGTCCCATCGTCATTAGGAGGCCCTAAACGTTACAATTAACTATCAGTTTCGCGTCGGATTCGAATATCTAGACTCACAATAGACGGACCACATGGGGCCCGAGGCAGCAATATCCCCTTGTAGACAAGTCGGCTGGAGGAAGATGTATTGACTCTCGACGCAATTTGAGTGTTCCATCGTCATTACGAGGCCCTGAACGTTACAATTAACTATCATTTTTGCGTCGGATTCGTGAATCTAGACTCACAGGAGAACGACCATAAGGTGCCCGAGGCAGCAATAGACCCTTGGAGACAAGTCGGCTGGAGGTCGATGTATTGAATCTCGACGCAATTTGAGTGTTCCATCGGCATTAGGAGGCCCTGAACGTTACAATTAAATATCATTTTTGCGTCGGATTCGAAAATCTAGACTTACAAGAGAACGACCATAAGGTGCCCGAGGCAGCAATAGACCCTTGGAGGCAAGTCGGCTGGAGGCCGATGTATTGAATCTCGACGCAATTTGAGTATTCCATCGGCATTAGGAGGCCCTGAACGTTACAGTTAACTATCATTTTAGCGTCGGATTCAAAAATCTACTAACAGGAGAAGGATCATATGGTGCACGAGACTGCAATATCCCCTTGGATACAAGTCGACTGGAGGTCGATGTATTGACTCTCGACGCAATTTGAGTGTTCCATCGTCTTTAGGAGTCCCTGATCGTTACAATTAACTATCATTTATGCGTCGGATCCGAAAATCTAGACTCACAGGACAACGACCATAAGGTGCCCGAGGCAGCAATAGACCCTTGGAGACAAGTCGGCTGGAAGACGATGTATTGAATCTCGACGCAATTTGAGTGTCCCATCGTCATTAGGAGGCCCTAAACGTTACAATTAACTATCATTTTTGCGTCGGATTCGATAATCTAAACTCACAGGAGAACGACCATAAGGTGCCCGAGGCAGCAACAGACCCTTGGAGACAAGTCGGCTGGAGGCCGAAGTATAGAATCTCGACGCAATTTGAGTGTTCCATCGTCATTAGGAGGCCCTAAACGTTACAATTAACTATCATTTTTGCGTCGGAATCGATAATCTAAACTCACAGGAGAACGACCATAAGGTGAACGAGGCAGCAACAGACCCTTGGAGACAAGTCGGCTGGAGGCCCATGTATTGAATCTCGACGCAATTTGACTGTTCCATCGTCATTAGGAGGCCCTAAACGTTACAATTAACTATCATTCTTGCGTCGGATTCGATTATCTAAACTCACAGGAGAACGACCATAAGGTGCCCGAGGCAGCAACAGACCCTTGGTGACAAGTCGGCTGGAGGCCGATGTATTGAATCTCGACGCAATTTGAGTGTTCCATCGTCATTACAAGGCCCTGAACGTTACAATTAACTATCATTTTTGCGTCGGATTCGAAAATCTAGACTTACAGGAGAACGATCATAATGTGCCCGAGGCAGCAACAGACCACAGGAGACAAGTCGGCTGGAGGCCGATGTATTGAATCTCGACGCAATTTGAGTGTTCCATCGCCAATAGGAGGCCCTGAACGTTACAGTTAACTATCATTTTAGCGTCGGATTCAAAAATCTACTAACAGGAGAAGGATCACATGGTGCACGAGGCAGCAATAGACCCTTGGAGACAAGTCGGCTGGAGGCCGATGTATTAAATCTCGACGCAATTTGAGTGTTCCATCGTCATTACAAGGCCCTGAACGTTACAATTAACTATCAGTTTTGCGTCGGATTCGAAAATCTAGACTCACAGGAGAACGACCATAAGGTGACCGAGGCAGAAATAGACCCTTGGAGACAAGTCGGCTGGAGGCCGATGTATTGAATCTCGACGCAATTTGAGTGTTCCATCGTCATTACAAGGCCCTGAAAGTTACAATTAACTATCATTTTTGCGTCGGATTCGAAAATCTAGACTCACAGGAGAACGACCATAAGGTGCCCGAGGCAGCAACAGAACCTTGGAGACAAATCGGCTGAATGCCGATGTATTGAATCTCGAGGCAATTTGAGTGTTCCATCGTCATTAGGAAGCCCTGAACGTTACAATTAACAATCAGTTTCGCGTCGGATTCGAAAATCTAGACTCACATGAGAGCGAGCATAAGAGGCCGGAGGCAGTAATATCCCCATGGAGACAAGACGGCTGGAGGACGATGTATTGAATCTCGACGCAATTTAAGGGTCCCATCGTCATTAGGAGGCCCTAAACGTTACATTTAACTATCAGTTTTGCGTCGGATTCTAAAATGTTGTCTCACAGGGGAACGACCATACGGTGCCCGAGGCAGCAATAGACCCTTGGAGACAAATCGGCTGAGTGCCGATGTATTGAATCTCGAGGCAATTTGAGTGTTCCATCGTCATTAGGAAGCCCTGAACGTTACAATTAACAATCAGTTTCGCGTCGGATTCGAAAATCTAGACTCACATGAGAGCGAGCATAAGAGGCCGGAGGCAGTAATATCCACATGGAGACAAGTCGGCTGGAGGACGATGTATTGAATCTCGACGTAATTTAAGGGTCCCATCGTCATAAGGAGGCCCTAAACGTTACAATTAACTATCATTTTTGCGTCGGATTCGATAATCTAAACTCACAGGAGAACGACCATAAGGTGCCCGAGGCAGCAACAGACCCTTGGAGACAAGTCGGCTGGAGGCCGATGTATTGAATCTCGACGCAATTTGAGTGTTCAATCGTCATTACGAGGCCCTGAACGTTACAATTAACTATCATTTATGCGTCGGATACGAAAATCTAGACTCACAGGAGAACGACCATAAGGTGCCCGAGGCAGCAATAGACCCTTGGAGACAAGTCGGCTGGAGGACTATGTATAGAATCTCGACACAATTTGAGAGTTCCATCGTCATTAGGAGGCCCTGAACGTTACAATTAACAATCAGTTTCGCGTCGTATTCGAAAATCTAGACTCACATGAGAGCGAACATAAGAGGCCGGAGGCAGTAATATCCCCATGGAGATAAGTCGGCTGGAGGACGATGTATTGAATCTCGACGCAATTTGTGTGTCCCATCGTCATTAGGAGGCCCTAAAGGTTACAATTAACTATCATTTTTGCGTCGGATCCGATAATCTAAACTCACAGGAGAACGACCATAAGGTGCCCGACGCAGCAACAGACCCTTGGAGACAAGTCGGCTGGAGGCCGATGTATTGAATCTCGACGCAATTTGAGTGTTCCATCGTCATTAGGAGGCCCTAAACGTTACAATTAACTATCATTTTTGCGTCGGAATCGATAATCTAAACTCACAGGATAACGACCATAAGGTGCCCGAGGCAGCAACAGACCCTTGGAGACAAGTCGGCTGGAGGCCGATGTATTGAATCTCGACGCAATTTGAGTGTTCCATCGTCATTACAAGGCCCTGAACGTTACAATTAACTATCATTTTTGCGTCGGATTCGAAAATCTAGACTCACAGGAGAACGACCATAATGTGCCCGAGGCAGCAACAGACCATAGGAGACAAGTCGGCTGGAGGCCGATGTATTGAATCTCGACGCAATTTGAGTGTTCCATCGCCAATAGGAGGCCCTGAACGTTACAGTTAACTATCATTTTAGCGTCGGATTCAAAAATCTACTAACAGGAGAAGGATCACATGGTGCACGAGGCAGCAATAGACCCTTGGAGACAAGTCGGCTGGAGGCCGATGTATTGAATCTCGACGCAATTTGAGTGTTCCATCGGCATTAGGAGGCCCTGAACGTTACAGTTAACTATCATTTTAGCGTCGGAATCAAAAATCTACTAACAGGAGAAGGATCATACGGTGCACGAGACTGCAATATCCCCTTGGATACAAGTCGTCTGGAGGTCGATGTATCGACTCTCGACGCAATTTGAGTGTTCCATCGTCTTTAGGAGTCCCTGAACGTTACAATTAACTATCATTTATGCGTCGGATTCGAAAATCTAGACTCACAGGACAACGACCATAAGGTGCCCGTCTCAGCAATAGACCCTTGGAGACAAGTCGGCTGGAGGACGATGTATTGAATCACGACACAATTTGAGAGTTCCATCGTCATTAGGAGGCCCTGAGCGTTACAATTAACAATCAGTTTCGCGTCGTATTCGAAAATCTAGACTCACATGAGAGCGAACATAAGAGGCCGGAGGCAGTAATATCCCCATGGAGATAAGTCGGCTGGAGGACAATGTATAGAATCTCGACGCAATTTGCGTGTCCCATCGTCATTAGGAGGCCCTAAACGTTACAATTAACTATCATTATTGCGTCGGATTCGATAATATAAACTCACAGGAGAACGACCATAAGGTGCCCGAGGCGGCAACAGACCCTTGGAGACAAGGCGGCTGGAGGCCGATGTATAGAATCTCGACGCAATTTGAGTGTTCCATCGTCATTAGGAGGCCCTAAACGTTACAATTAACTATCATTTTTGCGTCGGATTCGATAATCTAAACTCACAGGAGAACGACCATAAGGTGCCCGAGGCAGCAACAGACCCTTGGTGACAAGTCGGCTGGAGGCCGATGTATTGAATCTCGACGCAATTTGAGTGTTCCATCGTCATTACAAGGCCCTGAACGTTACAATTAACTATCATTTTTGCGTCGGATTCGAAAATCTAGACTCACAGGAGAACGACCATAATGTGCCCGAGGCAGCAACAACCATAGGAGACAAGTCGGCTGAAGGCCGATGTATTGAATCTCGACGCAATTTGAGTGTTCCATCGCCAATAGGAGGCCCTGAACGCTACAGTTAACTATCATTTTAGCGTCGGATTCAAAAATCTACTAACAGGAGAAGGATCACATGGTGCACGAGGCAGCAATAGACCCTTGGAGACAAGTCGGCTGGAGGCCGATGTATTGAATCTCGACGCAATTTGAGTGTTCCATCGTCATTACAAGGCCCTGAACGTTACAATTAACTATCAGTTTTGCGTCGGATTCGAAAATCTAGACTCACGTGAGAGCGAACATAAGAGGCCGGAGGCAGTAATATACCCATGGAGACAAGTCGGCTGGAGGACGATGTATTGAATCTCGACGCAATTTCAGTGTCCCATCGTCATTAGGAGGCCCTAAACGTTACAATTGACTTTCATTTTTGCGTCGGATTCAATAATCTAAACTCACAGGAGAACGACCATAAGGTGCCCGAGGCAGCAACAGACCCTTGGAGACAAGTCGGCTGGTGGCCGATGTATTGAATCTCGACACAATTTGGGTGTTCCATCGTCATTACAAGGCCCTGAACGTTACAATTAACTATCATTTTTGCGTCGGATTTGAAAACGTAGACTCACAGGAGACGGACCACATGGAGCCCGAGGCAGCAATATCCCCTTGTAGACAAGTTGGCTGGAGGAAGATGTATTGACTCTCGACGCAATTTGAGTGTTCCAACGTCATTAAGAGGCCCTGAGCATTACATTTAACTATCAGTTTTGCGTCGGATTCTAAAATGTTGACTCACAGGGGAACGACCATACGGTGCCCGAGGCAGCAATAGACCCTTGGAGACAAATCGGCTGAAAGCCGATGTATTGAATCTCGAGGCAATTTGAGTGTTCCATCGTCATTAGGAAGCCCTGAACGTTACAATTAACAATCAGTTTCGCGTCGGATTCGAAAATCTAGACTCACGTGAGAGCGAACATAAGAGGCCGGAGGCAGTAATATACCCATGGAGACAAGTCGGCTGGAGGACGATGTATTGAATCTCGACGCAATTTCAGTGTCCCATCGTCATTAGGAGGCCCTAAACGTTACAATTAACTATCATTTTTGCGTCGGATTCGATAATCTAAACTCACAGGAGAACGACCATAAGGTGCCCGAGGCAGCAACAGACCCTTGGAGACAAGTCGGCTGGAGGCCGATGAATTGAATCTCGACGCAATTTCAGTGTTCCATCGTCATTACAAGTCCCTGACCGTTACAATTAACTATCATTTTTGCGTCGGATTCGAAAATCTAGACTTACAAGAGAACGACCATAAGGTGCCCGAGGCAGCAATAGACCCTTGGAGACAAGTCGGCTGGAGGCCGATGTATTGAATCTCGATGCAATTTGAGTGTTCCATCGGCATTAGGAGGCCCTGAACGTTACAGTTAACTATCATTTTAGCGTTGGATTCGAAAATCTACTAACAGGAGAAGGATCATATGGTGCACGAGACTGCAATATCCCCTTGGATACAAGTCGACTGGAGGTCGATGTATTGACTCTCGACGCAATTTGAGTGTTCCATCGGCATTAGGAGTCCCTGAACGTTGCAATTAACTATCATTTATGCGTCGGATTCGAAAATCTAGACTTACAGGAGAACGACCATAAGGTGCCCGAGGCAGCAATAGACCCTTGGAGACAAGTCGGCTGGAGGACGATGTATTGAATCTCGACGCAATTTGAGAGTTCCATCGCCATTAGGAGGCCCTGAACGTTACAATTAACAATCAGTTTCGCGTCGGATTCGAAAATCTAGACTCACATGTGAGCGAACATAAGAGGCCGGAGGCAGTAATATCCCCATGGAGACAAGTCGGATGGAGGACGATGTATTGAATCTCGACGCAATTTGGGTGTCCCATCGTCATTAGGAGGCCCTAAACGTTACAATTAACTATCATTTTTGCGTCGGATTCGATAATCTAATCTCACAGGAGAACGACCATAAGGTGCCCGAGGCAGGAACAGACCCTTGGAGACAAGTCGGCTGGAGGCCGATGTATTGAATCTCGACGCAATTTGAGTGTTCCATCGTCATTAGGAGGCCCTAAACGTTACAATTAACTATCATTTTTGCGTCGGATTCGATAATCTAAACTCAAAGGAGAACGACCATAAGGTGCCCGAGGCAGCAACAGACCCTTGGAGACAAGTCGGCTGGAGGCCGATGTATTGAATCTCGACGCAATTTGAGTGTTCCATCGTCATTACAAGGCCCTGAACGTTACAATTAACTATCATTTTTGCGTCGGATTCGAAAATCTAGACTCACAGGAGAACGACCATAAGGTGCCCGAGGCAGCAACAGTCCCTTGGAGACAAGTCGGCTGGAGGCCGATGTATTGAATCTCGACGCAATTTGGGTGTTCCATCGTCATTACAAGGCCCTGAACGTTTCAATTAACTATCATTTTTGCGTCGGATTTGAAAACCTAGACTCACAGGAGAACGACCATAAGGTGCCCGAGGCAGCAATAGACCCTTGGAGAAAAGTCGGCTGGAGGCCAATGTATTGAATCTCGACGCAATTTGGGTGTTCCATCGGCATTAGGAGGCCCTGAACGTTACAATTAACTATCATTTTTGCGTCGGATTCGATAATTTAAACTCGCAGGAGAACGACCATAAGGTGCCCGAGGCAGCAATAGACCCTTGGAGACAAGTCGGTTGGAGGCCGATGTATTGAATCTCGACGCAATTTGAGTGTTCCATCGGTATTAGGAGACCCTGAATGTTACAGTTAACTATCATTTTAGCATCGGATTCGAAAATTTAAACTCGCAGGAGAACGACCATAAGGTGCCCGAGGCAGCAATAGACCCTTGGAGACAAGTCGGTTGGAGACCGATGTATTGAATCTCGACGCAATTTGAGTGTTCCATCGTCATTAGGAGGCCCTGAACCTTACAATTAACTATCAGTTTCGCGTCGGATTCGAAAATCTAGACTCACAGGAGACGGACCACATGGGGCCCGAGGCAGCAATATCCCCTTGTAGACAAGTCGGCTGGAGGAAGATGTATTGACTCTCGACGCAATTTGAGTGTTCCATCGTCATTAAGAGGCCCTGAGCATTACATTTAACTATCAGTTTTGCGTCGGATTCTAAAATGTTGTCTCACAGGGGAACGACCATACGGTGCCCGAGGCAGCAATAGACCCTTGGAGACAAATCGGCTGAATGCCGATGTATTGAATCTCGACGCAATTTGAGTGTTCCATCGTCATTCCAAGGCCCTGAACGTTACAATTAACTATCATTTTTGTGTCGGATTCGATAATCTAAACTCACAGGAGAACGACCATAAGGTGCCCGAGGCAGCAACAGACCCTTGGAGACAAGTCGGCTGGAGGCCGATGTATTGAATCTCGACGCAATTTGAGTGTTCCATCGTCATTACAAGGCCATGAACGTTACAATTAACTATCAGTTTTGCGTCGGATTCGAAAATCTAGACTCACAGGAGAACGACCATAAGGTGCCCGAGGCAGCAACAGACCCTTGGAGACAAGTCGGCTGGAGGCCGATGTATTGAATCTCGACGCAATTTGAGTGTTCCATCGTCATTACAAGGCCCTGAACGTTACAATTAACTATCATTTTAGCGTCGGATTCGAAAATCTACTAACAGGAGAAGGATCATATGGTGCCCGAGGCAGCAATAGACCCTTTGAGACGAGTCCGCTGGAGGCCGATGTATTGAATCTCGACGCAATTTGAGTGTTCCATCGTCATTAGGAGGCCCTGAACCTTACAATTAACTATCAGTTTCGCGTCGGATTCGAAAATCTAGACTCACAGGAGACGGACCACATGGAGCCCGAGGCAGCAATATCCCCTTGTAGACAAGTCGGCTGGAGGAAGATGTATTGACTCTCGACGCAATTTGAGTGTTCCATCGTCATTAACAGGCCCTGAGCATTACATTTAACTATCAGTTTTGCGTCGGATTCTAAAATGTTGACTCACAGCGGAACGACCATATGGTGCCCGAGGCAGCAATAGACCCTTGGAGACAAATCGGCTGAATGCCGATGTATTGAATCTCGAGGCAATTTGAGTGTTCCATCGTCATTAGGAAGCCCTGAACGTTACAATTAACAATCAGTTTCGCGTCGGATTCGAAAATCTAGACTCAAGTGAGAGCGAACATAAGAGGCCGGAGGCAGTAACATCCCCATGGAGACAAGTCGGCTGGAGGACGATGTATTGAATCTCGACGCAATTTGAGTGTCCCATCGTCATTAGGAGGCCCTAAACGTTACAATTAACTATCATTTTTGCGTCGGATTCGATAATCTAAACTCACAGGAGAAGGACCATAAGGTGCCCGAGGCAGCAACAGACCCTTGGAGACAAGTCGGCTGGAGGCCGATGTATTGAATCTCGAAGCAATTTCAGTGTTCCATCGTCATTACAAGGCCCTGAACGTTACAATTAACTATCATTTTTGCGTCGGATTCGAAAATCTAGACTTACAAGAGAACGACCGTAAGGTGCCCGAGGCAGCAATAGACCCTTGGAGACAAGTCGGCTGGAGGCCGATGTATTGAATCTCGACGCAATTTGAGTGTTCCATCGGCATTAGGAGGCTTTGAACGTTACAGTTAACTATCATTTTAGCGTCGGATTCGAAAATCTACTAACCGGAGAAGGATCATATGGTGCACGAGACTGCAATATCCCCTTGGATTCAAGTCGACTGGAGGTCGATGTATTGACTCTCGACGCAATTTGAGTGTTCCATCGTCTTTAGGAGTCCCTGAACGTTGCAATTAACTATCATTTATGCGTCGGATTCGAAAATCTAGACTCACAGGAGAACGACCATAAGGTGCCCGAGGCAGCAATAGATCCTTGGAGACAAGTCGGCTGGAGGACGATGTATTGAATCTCGACGCAATTTGAGAGTTCCATCGTCATTAGGAGGCCCTGAACGTTACAATTAACAATCAGTTTCGCGTCGGATTCGAAAATCTAGACTCACATGAGAGCGAACATAAGAGGCCGGAGGCAGTAATATCCCCATGGAGACAAGTCGGATGGAGGACGATGTATTGAATCTCGACGCAATTTGGGTGTCCCATCGTCATTAGGAGGCCCTAAACGTTACAATTAACTATCATTTTTGCGTCGGATTCGATAATCTAAACTCACAGGAGAACGACCATAAGGTGCCCGAGGCAGGAACAGACCCTTGGAGACAAGTCGGCTGGAGGCCGATGTATTGAATCTCGACGCAATTTGAGTGTTCCATCGTCATTAGGAGGCCCTAAACGTTACAATTAACTAACATTTTTGCGTCGGATTCGATAATCTAAACTCACAGTAGAACGACCATAAGGTGCCCGAGGCAGCAACAGACCCTTGGAGACAAGTCGGCTGGAGGCCGATGTATTGAATGTCGACGCAATTTGATTGTTCCATCGTCATTACAAGGCCATGAACATTACAATTAACTATCATTTTTGCGTCGGATTCGAAAATCTATACTCACAGGAGAACGACCATAAGGTGCCCGAGGCAGCAACAGACCATAGGAGACAAGTCGGCTGGAGGCCGATGTATTGAATCTCGACGCAATTTGAGTGTTCCATCGCCAAAAGGAGGCCCTGAACGTTACCATTAACTATCATTTTTGCGTCGGATTCGATAATCTAAACTCACAGGAGAACGACCATAAGTTGCCCGAGGCAGCAACAGACCCTTGGAGACAAGTCGGCTGGAGGCCGATGTATTGAATCTCGACGCAATTTGAGTGTTCCATCGTCATTACGAGGCCCTGAACGTTACAATTAACTATCATTTTTGCGTCGGATTCGAGAATCTAGAGTCACAGGAGAACGACCATAAGGTGCCCGAGGCAGCAATAGACCCTTGGAGACAAGTCGGCTGGAGGCCGATGTATTGAATCTGGACGCAATTTGAGTGTTCCATCGTCATTAGGAGGCCCTAAACGTTACAATTAACTATCATTTTTGCGTCGGATTCGATAATCTAAACACACAGGAGAACGACCATAAGGTGCCCGAGGCAGCAACAGACCCTTGGAGACAAGTCGGCTGGAGGCCGATGTATTGAATCTCGACGCAATTTGAGTGTTCCATCGTCATTCCAAGGCCCTGAACGTTACAATTAACTATCATTTTTGCGTCGGATTCAATACATCGGCCTCCAGCCGACTTGTCTCCAAGGGTCTGTTGCTGCCTCGGGCACCTTATGGTCCTTCTCCTGTGAGTTTAGATTATCGAATCCGACGCAAAAATGATAGTTAATTGTAACGTTTAGGGCCTCCTAATGACGATGGGACACTCAAATTGCGTCGAGATTCAATACATCGTCCTCCAGCCGACTTGTCTCCATGGGGATACATGGACGACCATAAGGTGCCCGAGGCAGCAACAGACCCTTGGAGACAAGTCGGCTGGAGGCCGATGTTTTGAATCTCGACGCAATTTGATTGTTCCACTGTCATTACAAGGCCCTGAACATTACAATTAACTATCATTTTTGCGTCGGATTCGAAAATCTAGACTCACAGGAGAACGACCATAAGGTGCCCGAGGCAGCAACAGACCATAGGAGACAAGTCGGCTGGAGGCCGATGTATTGAATCTCGACGCAATTTGAGTGTTCCATCGCCAAAAGGAGGCCCTGAATGTTACCTTTAACTATCATTTTGGCGTCGGATTCGAAAATCTAGACTCATAGGAGAACGACCATAAGGTGCCCGAGGCAGCAATTTCCCCTTGGAGACAAGTCGGCTGGAGACCGATGTATTGAATCTCGACGCAATTCGAGTGTTCCATCGTTATTACAAGGCCCTGAACGTTACAATTAACTATCATTTTTGCGTCGGATTCGAAAATCTAGACTCACAGGAGAACGACCATAAGGTGCCCGAGGCAGCAATAGACCCTTGGAGACAAGTCGGCTGGAGGGCGATGTATTGAATCTCGTCGCAATTTGAGTGTTCCATCGGCATTAGGAGGCCCTGAACGTTACAGTTAACTATCATTTTAGCGTCGGATTCAAAAATCTACTAACAGGAGAAGGATCATATGGTGCACATGGCAGCAATGGACCCTTGGAGACAAGTCGGCTGGAGGCCGATGTATTGAATCTCGACGCAATTTGAGTGTTCCATCGTCATTACAAGGCCCTGTACGTCACAATTAACTATCATTTTTGCGTCGGATTCGAAAATCTAGACTCACAGGAGAACGACCATAAGGTGCCCGAGGCAGCAATAGACCCTTGGAGACAAGTCGGCTGGAGTCCGATGTATTGAATCTCGACGCAATTTGAGTGTTCCATCGTCATTACAAGGCCCTGAACGTTACAATTAACTATCATTTTTGCGTCGGATTCGAAAATCTAGACTCACAGGAGAACGACCATAAGGTGCCCGAGGCAGCAACAGACCCTTGGAGACAAGTCGGCTGGAGGCCGATGTATTGAATCTCGACGCGATTGGAGTGTTCCATCGTCATTACAAGGCCCTGAACGTTACAATTAACTATCATTTTTGCGTCGGATTCGAAAATCTAGACTCACAGGAGAACGACCATAAGGTGCCCGAGGCAGCAATAGACCCTTGGAGACAAGTCGGCTGGAGGCCGATGTATTGAATCTCGACGCAATTTGAGTGTTCCATCGGCATTAGGAGGCCCTGAACGTTACAGTTAACTACCATTTTAGCGTCGGATTCGAAAATCAACTAACAGGAGAACGACCATAAGGTGCACGAGGTAGCAATAGACCCTTGGAGACAAGTCGGCTGGAGGTCGATGTATTGAATCTCGACTCAATTTGAGTGTTCCATCGTCATTAGGTGGCCCTGAACGTTACAAATAACAATCAGTTTTGCGTCATGTTCGAAAATCTAGACTCACAGCAGAACGATCACAAGGTGCCCGAGGCAGCAATAGAAACTTGGAGACAAGTCGGCTGGAGTCCGATGTATTGAATCTCGACGCAATTTGAGTGCTCCATCGTCATTTGGAGGCCCTGAAGCTTACAAATTAACTATCAGTTTCGCGTCGGGTTCAAAAATCCAGACTCACGGGAGACGGACCACATGGAGCACGAGGCAGCAATATCCCCTTGTAGACAAGTCGGCTGGAAGAAGATGTATTGACTCTCGACGCAATTTGAGTGTTCCATCGTCATTAAGAGGCCCTGAGCATTACATTTAACTATCAGTTTTGCGTCGGATTCTAAAATGTTGACTCACAGGGGAACGACCATACTGTGCCCGAGGCAGCAATAGATCCTTGGAGACGAATCGGCTGAATGCCGATGTATTGAATCTCGAGGCAATTCGAGTGTTCCATCGTCATTAGGAATCCCTGATCGTTACAAATAACAATCAGTTTCGCGTTGGATTCGAAAATCTAGACTCACACGAGAGTGTACATAAGAGGCCGGAGGCAGTAATATCCCCATGGAGACAAGTCGGCTGGAGGACGATGTATTGAATCTCGACGCAATTTGAGTGTCCCATCGTCATTTGGAGGCCCTTAACGTTACAATTAACTATCATTTTTGCGTCGGATTCGATAATCTAAACTCACAGGAGAAGGATCATATGGTGCCCGCGACAGCAATATCCCCTTGGAGACAAGTCCGCTGGAAGACGAAGTATTGAATCGCGCCGCAATTTGTGTGCTCCATCGTCATTAGGAGGCCCTGAACGTTACAATTAACTATGAGTTTTGCGTCGGATTCAAAAACGTAGAACCACCGGAGACGGACCATGTGGTGCCCGAGGCAGCGATATCCCCTTGGAGACAAGTCGACTGGAGGACGATGTAGTGAATCTCGACGCAATATGAGTGTTCCTTTGTCATTAGGAGGCGCTGAACGTTACAATTCACTATCATTTTTGCGTCGGATTCGAAAATCTAGACTCACAGGAGAAGGATCATATGGTCCCCGAGACAGCAATATCCCCTCGGAGACAAGTCCGCTGGAGGCTGATGTATTGAATCTCGACGCAAGTTGAGAGTTCTATCGTCCTCAGGAGGCGCTGAACGTTACTATTTACTATCATTTTTGCGTCGGATTCGAAAATCTAGACTCACAGGAGAAGGATCGTATGGTCCCCGAGACAGCAATATCCCCTCGGAGACAAGTCCGCTGGAGGCCGATGTATTGAATCTCGACGCAATTTGAGTGTTCCATCGTCATTAGGAGGCCCTGAACCTTACAATTAACTATCAGTTTCGCGTCGGATTCGAAAATCTAAACTCACAGGAGACGGACCACATGGAGCCCGAGGCAGCAATATCCCCTTGTAGACAAGTCGGCTGGAGGAAGATGTATTGACTCTCGACGCAATTTGAGTGTGCCATCGTCATTAGGAGGCCTTGAACGTTACAATTAACTATGAGTTTTGCGTCGGATTCGAAAATCTAGACTCACAGGAGAACGACCATAAGGTGCCCGAGGCAGCTATAGACACTTGGAGACAAGTCGGCTGGAGGCCGATGTATTGAATCTCGACGCAATTAGAGTGTTCCATTGTCATTAGGAGGCCCTAAACGTTACAATTAACTATCATTTTTGCGTCGGATTCGATAATCTAAACTCACAGGAGAACGACCATAAGGTGCCCGAGGCAGACATGTCGGCTGGAGGCCGATGTATTGAATCTCGACGCAATTTGAGTGTTCCATCGTCATTACAAGGCCCTGAACGTTACAATTAACTATCATTTTTGCGTCGGATTCGAAAATCTAGACTCACAGGAGAACGACCATAAGGTGCCCGAGGCAGCAATAGACCCTTGGAGACAAGTCGGCTGAAGGTCGATGAATTGAATCTCGATGCAATTTGAGTGTTCCATCGCCAATAGGAGGCCCTGAACGTTACAATTAACTATGAGTTTTGCGTCGGATTCGAAAACGTAGAATCACCGGAGACGGACCATGTGGTGCCCGAGGCAGCGATATCCCCTTGGAGACAAGTCGGCTGGAGGCCGATGAATTGAATCTCGACGCAATTTGAGAGTTCCATCGTCATTAGGAGGCCCTGAACGTTACAATTAACTATCATTTTTGCGTCGGATTCGAAAATCTAGACTCACAGGAGAAGGATCATATGGTGCCCGAGACAGCAATATCCCCTTGGAGACAAGTCCGCTGGAGGCCGATGTATTGAATCTCGACGCAATTTGAGTGTTCCATCGTCATAAGGAGGCCCTGAACCTTACAATTAACTATCAGTTTCGCGTCGGATTCGAAAATCTAAACTCACAGGAGAACGACCATAAGGTGCCCGAGGCAGCAACAGACCCTTGGAGACAAGTCGGCTGGAGGCCGATGTATTGAATCTCGACGCAATTTTAGTGTTCCATCGTCATTACAAGGCCCTGAACGTTACAATTAACTATCATTTTTGCGTCGGATTCGAAAATCTAGACTCACAGGAGAACGACCATAAGGTGCCCGAGGCAGCAATAGACCCTTGGAGACAAGTCGGCTGGAGGCCGATGTATTGAATCTCGACGCAATTTGAGCGTTCCATCGTCATTAGGAGTCCATGAACGTGACAATTAACTATCTGTTTCGCGTCGGATTCGAAAATCTAGACTCACAGGAGACGGACCACATGGAGCCCGAGGCGCAGAATCCCCTGGGAGACAAGTCGGCTGGAATACGATGTATTGAATCTCGACACAATTTGAGTGTTCCATCGTCATTAGGAGGCGCTGAACGTTACAATTAACTATCTGTTTTGCGTCGGATACGAAAATCTAGACTCAGTGGAGAACGACCATAAGGTGCCCGAGGCAGCAATAGACCCTTGGAGACAAGTCGGCTGGAGGACGATGTATTGAATATCGTCGCAATTTGAGTGGTCCATCGTCATTAGGAGGCCCTGAACGTTACAATTAACTATCATTTTATCGTCGGATTCGAAAATCTAGACTCACAGGAGAACGACCATAAGGTGCCCGAGGCAGCAGCAGACCATAGGAGACAAGTCGGCTGGAGGCCGATGTATTGAATCTCGACGCAATTTGAGTGTCCCATCGCCAATAGGAGGCCCTGAACGTTACAATTAACAATCAATTTAGCGTTGGATTCGAAAATCTACTCACAGGAGAAGTTCATACGGTGCTTGTGACAGCAATATCCCCTTGGAGACAAGTCCGCTGGAGGCCGATGTATTGAATCTCGACGCAATTTGAGTGTTCCATCGACATTAGGAGGCCCCGAATCTTACAATCAACTATCAGTTTCGCGTCGGATTCGAAAATCTAAACTCACAGGAGAACGACCATAAGGTGCCCGAGGCAGCAACAGACCCATGGAGACAAGTCGGCTGGAGGACGATGTATTGAATCTCGACGCAATTTGAGTGTTCCATCGGCATTAGGAGGCCCTGAACGTTACAGTTAACTATCATTTTAGCGTCGGATTCGAAAATCTACTAACAGGAGAAGGATCATATGGTGCACGAGACTGCAATATCCCCTTGGATACAAGTCGGCTGGAGGTCGATGTATTGACTCTCGACGCAATTTGAGTGTTCCATCGTCATTAGAAGGCCCTGAACGTTACAATTAACAGTCATTTTTGCGTCGGATTCGAAAATCTAGACTCACAGGAGAACGACCATAAGGTGCCTGAGGCAGCAATAGACCCTTGGAGACAAGTCGGCTGGAGGTCGATGTATTGAATCTCGACTCAATTTGTGTGCTCCATCGTCATTAGGAGGCCCTGAACGTTACAATTAACTATGAGTTTTGCGTCGGATTCGAAAATGTAGAAACACCGGAGACGGACCATGTGGTGCAGGAGGCAGCGATATCCCCTCGGAGACAAGTCGGCTGGAGGCCGATGTATTGAATCTCGACGCAATTTGCGGGTTCCATCGTCATTAGGAGGCCCTGATCGTTACAATTAACTATCATTTTATCGTCGGATTCGAAAATCTAGACTCACAGGAGAACGACCATAAGGTGCCCGAGGCAGCAACAGACCCTTGGAGACAAGTCGGCTGGAGGTCGATGTATTGAATTTGAGTGTTCCATCGTCATTACAAGGCCCTGAACGTTACAATTAACTATCATTTTTGCGTCGGATTCGAAAATCTAGACTCACAGGAGAACGACCATAACGTGCCTGAGGCTGCAATAGACCCTTGGAGACAAGTCGGCTGGAGGTCGATGTATTGAATCTCGACTCAATTTGTGTGCTCCATCGTCATTAGGAGGCCCTGAACGTTACAATTAACTATGAGTTTTGCGTCGGATTCGAAAATGTAGAATCACCGGAGACGGACCATGTGGTGCCCGAGGCAGCGATATCCCCTTGGAGACAAGTCGGCTGGAGGCCGATGTATTGAATCTCGACGCAATTTGCGTGTTCCATCGTCATTAGAATGCCCTGAACGTTACAATAAACTGTAATTTTTGCGTCGGATTCGAAAATCTAGACTCACAGGAGAACGACCATAAGGTGCCTGAGGCAGCAATAGACCCTTGGAGACAAGTCCGCTGGAGGTCGATGTATTGAATCTCGACTCAATTTGTGTGCTCCATCGTCATTAGGAGGCCCTGAACGTTACAATTAACTATGAGTTTTGCGTCGGATTCAAAAATGTAGAAACACCGGAGACGGACCATGTGGTGCCCGAGGCAGCGATATCCCCTTGGAGACAAGTCGGCTGGAGGCCGGTGTATTGAATCTCGACGCAATTTGCGTGTTCCATCGTCATTAGAAGGCCCTGAACGTTACAATTAACTGTCATTTTTGCGTCGGATTCGAAAATCTACTAACAGGAGAAGGATCATTTGGTGCACGAGACTGCAATATCCCCCTGGATACAAGTCCAGTGGAGGTCGATGTATTGACTCTCCACGCAATTTGAGTGTTCCATCGTCATTACAAGGCCCTGAACGTTACAATTAACTATCATTTTATAATCGGATTCTTAAATCTAGACTCACAGGAGGACGACCATAAGGTGCCCGAGGCAGCAACAGACCCTTGGAGACAAGTCGGCTGGAGGCCGATGTATTGAATCTCGACGCAATTTGCGTGTTCCATCGGCATTAGGAGGCCCTGAACGTTACAGTTAACTATCATTTTAGCGTCGGATTCGAAAATCTACTAACAGGAGAAGGATCATATGGTGCACGAGACTGCAATATACCCTTGGATACAAGTCGACTGGAGGTCGATGTATTGACTCTCGACGCAATTTGAGTGTTCCATCGTCTTTATGAGTCCCTGAACGTTACAATTAACTATCATTTATGCGTCGGATTCGAAAATCGAGACTCATAGGAGAACGAACATAAGGTGCCCGAGGCAGCAAAAGACCCATGGAGACAAGTCGGCTGGAGGCCGATGTATTGAATCTCGACGCAATTTGAGTGTTCCATCGGCATTAGGAGGCCCTGAACGTTACAGTTAACTATCATTTTAGCGTCGGATTCGAAAATCTACTAACAGGAGAAGGATCATATGGTGCACGAGACTGCAATATCCCCTTGGATACTAGTCGACTGGAGGTCGATGTATTGACTCTCGACGCAATTTGAGTGTTCCATCGTCATTACAAGGCCCTGAACGTTACAATTAACTATCATTTATGCGTCGGATTCGAAAATCGAGACTCATAGGAGAACGAACATAAGGTGCCCGAGGCAGCAAAAGACCCTTGGAGACAAGTCGGCTGGAGGTCGATGAATTGAATCTCGACGCAATTTGTGTGCTCCATCGTCATTAGGAGGCCCTGAACGTTACAATTAACTATGAGTTTTGCGTCGGATTCGAAAATGTAGAAACACCGGAGACGGACCGTGTGATGCCCGAGGCAGCGATATCCCCTTGGAGACAAGTCGGCTGGAGGGCGATGTATTGAATCTCGACGCAATTTGCGTGTTCCATCGTCATTAGAAGGCCCTGAACGTTACAATTAAGTGTCATTTTTGCGTCGGATTCAAAATCTAGACTCACAGGAGAACGACCATAAGGTGCCTGAGGCAGCAATAGACCCTTGGAGACAAGTCGGCTGGAGGTCGATGTATTGAATCTCGACTCAATTTGTGTGCTCCATCCTCATTAGGAGGCCCTGAACGTTACAATTAACTATGAGTTTTGCGTCGGATTCGTAAATGTAGAAACACCGGAGACGGACCATGTGGTGCCCGAGGCAGCGATATCCCCTTGGAGACAAGTCGGCTGGAGGCCGATGTATTGAATCTCGACGCAATTTGCGTGTTCCATCGGCATTAGGAGGCCCTGAACGTTACAGTTAACTATCATTTTAGCGTCGGATTCGAAAATCTACTAACAGGAGAAGGATCATATGGTGCACGAGACTGCAATATACCCTTGGATACAAGTCGACTGGAGGTCGATGTATTGACTCTCGACGCAATTTGAGTGTTCCATCGTCTTTATGAGTCCCTGTACGTTACAATTAACTATCATTTATGCGTCGGATTCGAAAATCTAGACTCATAGGAGAACGAACATAAGGTGCCCGAGGCAGCAATAGACCCTTGGAGACAAGTCGGCTGGAAACCGATGTATTGATTCTTGACGCAATTTGAGTGTTCCATCATCATTAGGAGGCCCTGAACGTTACAATTAACAATCATTTTAGCGTCGGATTCGAAAATCTACTAACAGGAGAAGTTCATACGGTGCTCGAGACAGCAATATCCCCTTGGAGACAAGTCCGCTGGAGGCCGATGTTATGAATCTCGACGCAATTTGAGTGTTCCATCGTCATTAGGAGGCCCTGAACCTTACAAATAACTATCAGTTTCGCGTCGGATTCGAAAATCTAAACTCACAGGAGAACGACCATAAGGTGCCCGAGGCAGCAAAAGACCCTTGGAGACAAGTCGGCTGGAGGCCGATGTATTGAATCTCGACGCAATATGAGTGTTCCATCGTCATTACAGGGCCCTGAACGTTACAATTAACTATCATTTTTGCGTCGGATTCGAAAATCTAGACTCACAGGAGAACGACCATAAGGTGCCCGAGGTAGCAACAGACCCTTGGAGACAAGTCGGCTGGAGGCCGATGTATTGAATCTCAACGCAATTTGAGTGTTCCATCGTCATTAGGAGGCCCTAAACGTTACAATTAACTATCATTTTTGCGTCGGATTCGATAGTCTAAACTCATAGGGGAACGACCATAAGGTGCCCGAGGCAGCAATATCCCCTTGGAGACAAGTCGGCTGGAGGCCGATGTATTGAATCTCGACGCAATTTGAGTGTTCCATCGTCATTACAAGGCCCTGAACGTTACAATTAACTATCACTTTTGCGTCGGATTCGAAAATCTAGACTCACAGGAGAACGACCATAAGGTGCCCGAGGCAGCAATAGACCCTTGGAGACAAGTCGGCTGGAGGGCGATGTATTGAATCTCGACGCAATTTGAGTGTTCCATCGGCATTAGGAGGCCCTGAACGTTACAGTTAACTATCATTTTAGCGTCGGATTCGAAAATCTACTAACAGGAGAAGGATCATATATTGCACGAGACTGCAATATCCCCTTGGATACAAGTCGACTGGAGGTCTATGTATTGACTCTCGACGCAATTAGAGTGTTCCATCGTCATTAGGAGGCCCTGAACGTTACAATTAACTATCATTTATGCGTCGGATTCGAAAATCTAGACTCACAGGAAAACGACCATTTGGTGCCCGAGGCAGCAATAGACCCTTGGAGACTAGTCGGCTGGAGGACGATGTATTGAATCTCGTCGCAATTTGAGTGTTCCATCGTCATTAGGAGGCCCTGAACGTTGCAATTAACTATCATTTTATCGTCGGATTCGAAATTCCAGACTCACAGGAGAACGACCATAAGGTGCCCGAGGCAGCAATATCCCCTTGGAGACAAGTCCGCTGGAGGCCGATGTATTGAATCTCGACGCAATTTGAGTGTTCCATCGTCATTAGGAGGCCCTGAACCTTGCAATTAACTATCAGTTTCGCGTCGGTTTCGAAAATCTAAACTCACAGGAGAACGACCATAAGGTGCCCGAGGCAGCAATATCCCCTTGGAGACAAATCAGCTGGAGGACGATGTATTGAATCTCGATGCAATTTGAGTGTTCCATCGTCATTACAAGGCCCTGAACGTTACAATTAACAATCAGTTTTGCGTCGGGTTCGAAAATCTAGACTCACAGCAGAACGACCATAAGGTGCCCGAGGCAGCAATAGACCCTTGGAGACAAGTCGGCTGGAGGTCGATATATTGAATCTCGACTCAATTTGTGTGCTCCATCGTCATTAGGAGGCCCTGAACGTTACAATTAACTATGATTTTGCGTCGGATTCGAAAACGTAGAATCACCGGAGACAGACCATGTGGTGCCCGAGGCAGCGATATCCCCTTGGAGACAAGTCGGCTGGAGGCCGATGTATTGAATCTCGACGCAATTTGAGTGTTCCATCGTCATTAGAAGGCCCTGAACGTTACAATTAACTATCATTTTTGCGTCGGATTCGAAAATCTATACTCACTGGAGAACGACCATAAGGTGCCCGAGGCAGCAATATCCCCTTGGAGACAAATCAGCTACAGGACGATGTATTGAATATCGACGCAATTTGAGAGTTCTATCGTCAATAGGAGGCGCTGAACGTTACTATTCACTATCATTTTTGCGTCGGATTCGAAAATCTAGACTCACAGGAGAACGACCATAAGGTACCCGAGGCAGCAATAGACCCTTGGAGACAAGTCGGCTGGAAGCCGATGTATTGAATCTCGACGCAATTTGAGTGTTCCATCGGCATTAGGAGGCCCTGAACGTTCCAGTTAACTATCATTTTAGCGTCGGATTCGAAAATCTACTAACAGGAGAAGCTTCATATGGTGCACGAGACTGCAATATCGCCTTGGATACAAGTCGACTGGAGGTCGATGTATTGACTCTCGACGCAATTTGAGTGTTCCATCGTCATTAGGAGTCCCTGAACGTTACAATTATCTATCATTTATGCGTCGGATTAAAAAATCTAGACTCGCAGGAGAACGACCATTTGGTGCCCGAGGCAGCAATAGACCCTTGGAGACAAGTCGGCTGGAGGCCGATGTATTGAATCTCGACGCAATTTGAGTGTTCCATCGTCATTAGAAGGCCCTGAACGTTACTATTAACTATCATTTTTGCGTCGGATTCGAAAATCTAGACTCACAGGAGAACGACTATAAGGTGCCCGAGGCAGCAATATCCCCTTGGAGACAAATCACCTGGAGGACGATGTATTGAATCTCGACGCAATTTGAGAGTTCTATCGTCATCAGGAGGCGCTGAACGTTACTATTCACTATCATTTTTGCGTCGGATTCGAAAATCTAGACTCACAGGAGAAGGATCATATGGTGCCCGAGACAGCAAAATTCCCTTGGAGACAAGTCCGCTAGAGGCCGATATATTGAATCTCGACGAAATTTGAGTGTTCCATCGTCATTAAGAAGCCCTGAACCTTACAATTAACTATCAGTTTCGCGTCGGGTTCGAAAATCTAAACTCACAGGAGAACGACCATAAGGTGCCCGAGGCAGCAACAGACCCTTGGAGACAAGTCGGCTGGAGGACGATGTAATGAATCTCATCGCAATTTGAGTGTTCCATCGTCATTAGGAGGCCCTGAACGTTACAGTTAACTATCATTTTATCGTCGGATTCGATAATCTAGACTCACAGGAGAACGACCATAAGGTGCCCGAGGCAGCAACAGACCATAGGAGACAAGTCGGCTGGAGGCCGATGTATTGAATCTCGACGCAATTTGAGTGTTCCATCGCCAATAGGAGGCCCTGAACGTTACAATTAACTATCATTTTTGCGTCGGATTCGAAAATCTAAACTCACAGGAGACCGACCATAAGGTGCCCGAGGCAGCAATAGACCCTTGGAGACAAGTAAGCTGGAGGCCGATGTATTGAATCTCGACGCAATTTGAGTGTTCCATCGGCATTAGGAGGCCCTGAACGTTACTGTTAACTATTATTTTAGCGTCGGATTCGAAAATCTACTGACAGGAGAAGCATCATATGGTGCACGAGACTGCAATATCGCGTTGGATACAAGTCGACTGGAGGTCGATGTATTGACTCTCGACGCAATTTGAGTGTTCCATCGTCATTACGAGTCCCTGAACGTTACAATTATCTATCATTTATGCGTCGGATTCGAAAATCTAGACTCACAGGAGAACGACCATTTGGTGCCCGAGGCAGCAATAGACCCTTGGAGACAAGTCGCCTGGAGGCCGATGTATTGAATCTCGACGCAATTTGAGTGTTCCATCGTCATTAGAAGGCCCTGAACGTTACAATTAACTATCATTTTTGCGTCGGATTCGAAAATCTAGACTCACAGGAAAACGACCATTTGGTGCCCGAGGCAGCAATAGACCCTTGGAGACTAGTCGGCTGGAGGACGATGTATTGAATCTCGTCGCAATTTGAGTGTTCCATCGTCATTAGGAGGCCCTGAACGTTGCAATTAACTATCATTTTATCGTCGGATTCGAAATTCCAGACTCACAGGAGAACGACCATAAGGTGCCCGAGGCAGCAATATCCCCTTGGAGACAAGTCCGCTGGAGGCCGATGTATTGAATCTCGACGCAATTTGAGTGTTCCATCGTCATTAGGAGGCCCTGAACCTTGCAATTAACTATCAGTTTCGCGTCGGTTTCGAAAATCTAAACTCACAGGAGAACGACCATAAGGTGCCCGAGGCAGCAATATCCCCTTGGAGACAAATCAGCTGGAGGACGATGTATTGAATCTCGATGCAATTTGAGTGTTCCATCGTCATTACAAGGCCCTGAACGTTACAATTAACAATCAGTTTTGCGTCGGGTTCGAAAATCTAGACTCACAGCAGAACGACCATAAGGTGCCCGAGGCAGCAATAGACCCTTGGAGACAAGTCGGCTGGAGGTCGATATATTGAATCTCGACTCAATTTGTGTGCTCCATCGTCATTAGGAGGCCCTGAACGTTACAATTAACTATGATTTTGCGTCGGATTCGAAAACGTAGAATCACCGGAGACAGACCATGTGGTGCCCGAGGCAGCGATATCCCCTTGGAGACAAGTCGGCTGGAGGCCGATGTATTGAATCTCGACGCAATTTGAGTGTTCCATCGTCATTAGAAGGCCCTGAACGTTACAATTAACTATCATTTTTGCGTCGGATTCGAAAATCTATACTCACTGGAGAACGACCATAAGGTGCCCGAGGCAGCAATATCCCCTTGGAGACAAATCAGCTACAGGACGATGTATTGAATATCGACGCAATTTGAGAGTTCTATCGTCAATAGGAGGCGCTGAACGTTACTATTCACTATCATTTTTGCGTCGGATTCGAAAATCTAGACTCACAGGAGAACGACCATAAGGTACCCGAGGCAGCAATAGACCCTTGGAGACCAAGTCGGCTGGAAGCCGATGTATTGAATCTCGACGCAATTTGAGTGTTCCATCGGCATTAGGAGGCCCTGAACGTTCCAGTTAACTATCATTTTAGCGTCGGATTCGAAAATCTACTAACAGGAGAAGCTTCATATGGTGCACGAGACTGCAATATCGCCTTGGATACAAGTCGACTGGAGGTCGATGTATTGACTCTCGACGCAATTTGAGTGTTCCATCGTCATTAGGAGTCCCTGAACGTTACAATTATCTATCATTTATGCGTCGGATTAAAAAATCTAGACTCGCAGGAGAACGACCATTTGGTGCCCGAGGCAGCAATAGACCCTTGGAGACAAGTCGGCTGGAGGCCGATGTATTGAATCTCGACGCAATTTGAGTGTTCCATCGTCATTAGAAGGCCCTGAACGTTACTATTAACTATCATTTTTGCGTCGGATTCGAAAATCTAGACTCACAGGAGAACGACTATAAGGTGCCCGAGGCAGCAATATCCCCTTGGAGACAAATCACCTGGAGGACGATGTATTGAATCTCGACGCAATTTGAGAGTTCTATAGTCATCAGGAGGCGCTGAACGTTACTATTCACTATCATTTTTGCGTCGGATTCGAAAATCTAGACTCACAGGAGAAGGATCATATGGTGCCCGAGACAGCAAAATTCCCTTGGAGACAAGTCCGCTAGAGGCCGATATATTGAATCTCGACGAAATTTGAGTGTTCCATCGTCATTAAGAAGCCCTGAACCTTACAATTAACTATCAGTTTCGCGTCGGGTTCGAAAATCTAAACTCACAGGAGAACGACCATAAAGGTGCCCGAGGCAGCAACAGACCCTTGGAGACAAGTCGGCTGGAGGACGATGTAATGAATCTCATCGCAATTTGAGTGTTCCATCGTCATTAGGAGGCCCTGAACGTTACAGTTAACTATCATTTTATCGTCGGATTCGATAATCTAGACTCACAGGAGAACGACCATAAGGTGCCCGAGGCAGCAACAGACCATAGGAGACAAGTCGGCTGGAGGCCGATGTATTGAATCTCGACGCAATTTGAGTGTTCCATCGCCAATAGGAGGCCCTGAACGT
The DNA here is from genome assembly GCF_021461395.2 of Schistocerca americana. NCBI lineage: Eukaryota > Metazoa > Arthropoda > Insecta > Orthoptera > Acrididae > Schistocerca > Schistocerca americana. The sequence continues at coordinate 4,710,208 of NC_060122.1, read as the reverse complement.
TACAATTAACTATCATTTTTGCGTCGGATTCGAAAATCTAAACTCACAGGAGACCGACCATAAGGTGCCCGAGGCAGCAATAGACCCTTGGAGACAAGTAAGCTGGAGGCCGATGTATTGAATCTCGACGCAATTTGAGTGTTCCATCGGCATTAGGAGGCCCTGAACGTTACTGTTAACTATTATTTTAGCGTCGGATTCGAAAATCTACTGACAGGAGAAGCATCATATGGTGCACGAGACTGCAATATCGCGTTGGATACAAGTCGACTGGAGGTCGATGTATTGACTCTCGACGCAATTTGAGTGTTCCATCGTCATTACGAGTCCCTGAACGTTACAATTATCTATCATTTATGCGTCGGATTCGAAAATCTAGACTCACAGGAGAACGACCATTTGGTGCCCGAGGCAGCAATAGACCCTTGGAGACAAGTCGCCTGGAGGCCGATGTATTGAATCTCGACGCAATTTGAGTGTTCCATCGTCATTAGAAGGCCCTGAACGTTACAATTAACTATCATTTTTGCGTCGGATTCGAAAATCCAGACTCACAGGAGAACGACCATTTGGTGCCCGAGGCAGCAATAGACCCTTGGAGACAAGTCGCCTGGAGGCCGATGTATTGAATCTCGACGCAATTTGAGTGTTCCATCGTCATTAGAAGGCCCTGAACGTTACAATTAACTATCATTTTTGCGTCGGATTCGAAAATCTAGACTCACAGGAAAACGACCATTTGGTGCCCGAGGCAGCAATAGACCCTTGGAGACTAGTCGGCTGGAGGACGATGTATTGAATCTCGTCGCAATTTGAGTGTTCCATCGTCATTAGGAGGCCCTGAACGTTGCAATTAACTATCATTTTATCGTCGGATTCGAAATTCCAGACTCACAGGAGAACGACCATAAGGTGCCCGAGGCAGCAATATCCCCTTGGAGACAAGTCCGCTGGAGGCCGATGTATTGAATCTCGACGCAATTTGAGTGTTCCATCGTCATTAGGAGGCCCTGAACCTTGCAATTAACTATCAGTTTCGCGTCGGTTTCGAAAATCTAAACTCACAGGAGAACGACCATAAGGTGCCCGAGGCAGCAATATCCCCTTGGAGACAAATCAGCTGGAGGACGATGTATTGAATCTCGATGCAATTTGAGTGTTCCATCGTCATTACACAGGCCCTGAACGTTACAATTAACAATCAGTTTTGCGTCGGGTTCGAAAATCTAGACTCACAGCAGAACGACCATAAGGTGCCCGAGGCAGCAATAGACCCTTGGAGACAAGTCGGCTGGAGGTCGATATATTGAATCTCGACTCAATTTGTGTGCTCCATCGTCATTAGGAGGCCCTGAACGTTACAATTAACTATGATTTTGCGTCGGATTCGAAAACGTAGAATCACCGGAGACAGACCATGTGGTGCCCGAGGCAGCGATATCCCCTTGGAGACAAGTCGGCTGGAGGCCGATGTATTGAATCTCGACGCAATTTGAGTGTTCCATCGTCATTAGAAGGCCCTGAACGTTACAATTAACTATCATTTTTGCGTCGGATTCGAAAATCTATACTCACTGGAGAACGACCATAAGGTGCCCGAGGCAGCAATATCCCCTTGGAGACAAATCAGCTACAGGACGATGTATTGAATATCGACGCAATTTGAGAGTTCTATCGTCAATAGGAGGCGCTGAACGTTACTATTCACTATCATTTTTGCGTCGGATTCGAAAATCTAGACTCACAGGAGAACGACCATAAGGTACCCGAGGCAGCAATAGACCCTTGGAGACAAGTCGGCTGGAAGCCGATGTATTGAATCTCGACGCAATTTGAGTGTTCCATCGGCATTAGGAGGCCCTGAACGTTCCAGTTAACTATCATTTTAGCGTCGGATTCGAAAATCTACTAACAGGAGAAGCTTCATATGGTGCACGAGACTGCAATATCGCCTTGGATACAAGTCGACTGGAGGTCGATGTATTGACTCTCGACGCAATTTGAGTGTTCCATCGTCATTAGGAGTCCCTGAACGTTACAATTATCTATCATTTATGCGTCGGATTAAAAAATCTAGACTCGCAGGAGAACGACCATTTGGTGCCCGAGGCAGCAATAGACCCTTGGAGACAAGTCGGCTGGAGGCCGATGTATTGAATCTCGACGCAATTTGAGTGTTCCATCGTCATTAGAAGGCCCTGAACGTTACTATTAACTATCATTTTTGCGTCGGATTCGAAAATCTAGACTCACAGGAGAACGACTATAAGGTGCCCGAGGCAGCAATATCCCCTTGGAGACAAATCACCTGGAGGACGATGTATTGAATCTCGACGCAATTTGAGAGTTCTATCGTCATCAGGAGGCGCTGAACGTTACTATTCACTATCATTTTTGCGTCGGATTCGAAAATCTAGACTCACAGGAGAAGGATCATATGGTGCCCGAGACAGCAAAATTCCCTTGGAGACAAGTCCGCTAGAGGCCGATATATTGAATCTCGACGAAATTTGAGTGTTCCATCGTCATTAAGAAGCCCTGAACCTTACAATTAACTATCAGTTTCGCGTCGGGTTCGAAAATCTAAACTCACAGGAGAACGACCATAAGGTGCCCGAGGCAGCAACAGACCCTTGGAGACAAGTCGGCTGGAGGACGATGTAATGAATCTCATCGCAATTTGAGTGTTCCATCGTCATTAGGAGGCCCTGAACGTTACAGTTAACTATCATTTTATCGTCGGATTCGATAATCTAGACTCACAGGAGAACGACCATAAGGTGCCCGAGGCAGCAACAGACCATAGGAGACAAGTCGGCTGGAGGCCGATGTATTGAATCTCGACGCAATTTGAGTGTTCCATCGCCAATAGGAGGCCCTGAACGTTACAATTAACTATCATTTTTGCGTCGGATTCGAAAATCTAAACTCACAGGAGACCGACCATAAGGTGCCCGAGGCAGCAATAGACCCTTGGAGACAAGTAAGCTGGAGGCCGATGTATTGAATCTCGACGCAATTTGAGTGTTCCATCGGCATTAGGAGGCCCTGAACGTTACTGTTAACTATTATTTTAGCGTCGGATTCGAAAATCTACTGACAGGAGAAGCATCATATGGTGCACGAGACTGCAATATCGCGTTGGATACAAGTCGACTGGAGGTCGATGTATTGACTCTCGACGCAATTTGAGTGTTCCATCGTCATTACGAGTCCCTGAACGTTACAATTATCTATCATTTATGCGTCGGATTCGAAAATCTAGACTCACAGGAGAACGACCATTTGGTGCCCGAGGCAGCAATAGACCCTTGGAGACAAGTCGCCTGGAGGCCGATGTATTGAATCTCGACGCAATTTGAGTGTTCCATCGTCATTAGAAGGCCCTGAACGTTACAATTAACTATCATTTTTGCGTCGGATTCGAAAATCCAGACTCACAGGAGAACGACCATAAGGTGCCCGAGGCAGCAATATCCCCTTGGAGACAAATCACCTGGGGGACGATGTATTGAATCTCGACGCAATTTGAGAGTTCTATCGTCATCAGGAGGCGCTGAACGTTACTATTCACTATCATTTTTGCGTCGGATTCGAAAATATAGACTCACAGGAGAAGGATCATATGGTGCCCGAGACAGCAAAATTCCCTTGGAGACAAGTCCGCTAGAGGCCGATATATTGAATCTCGACGCAATTTGAGTGTTCCATCGTCATTAGGAGGCCCTGAACCTTACAATTAACTATCAGTTTCGCGTCGGATTGGACAATCTAAACTCACAGGAGAACGACCATAAGGTGCCCGAGGCAGCAACAGACCCTTGGAGACAAGTCGGCTGGAGGACGATGTATTGAATCTCATGGAAATTTAAGTGTTCCATCGTCATTAGGAGGCCCTGAACGTTACAGGTAACTATCATTTTATCGTCGGATTCGATAATCTAGACTCACACGAGAACGACCATAAGGTGCCCGAGGCAGCAACAGACCATAGGAGACAAGTCGGCTGGAGCCCGATGTATTGAATCTCGACGCAATTTGAGTGTTCCATCGCCAATAGGAGGCCCTGAACGTTACAATTAACTATCATTTTTGCGTCGGAATCGAAAATCTAGACTCACAGGAGAACGACCATAAGGTGCCCGAGGCAGCAATAGACTCGTGGAGACAAGACGGCTGGATGCCGATGTATTGAATCTCGACGCAATTTGAGTGTTCCATCGGCATTAGGAGGCCCTGAACGTTACAGTTAACTATCATTTTAGCGTCGGATTCGAAAATCTACTAACAGGAGAAGGATCATATGGTGCCCGAGGCAGCAATAGACCCTTGGAGACAAGTCGGCTGGAGGCCGATGTGTTGAATCTCGACGCAATTTGAGTGTTCCATCGTCATTAAAAGGCCCTGAACGTTACAATTAACTATCATTTTTGCGTCGGATTCGAAAATCTGGACTCACAGGAGAACGACCATAAGGTGCCCGAGGCAGCAATATCCCCTTGGAGACAAATCAGCTGGAGGACGATGAATTGAATCTCGACGCAATTTGAGAGTTCTATCGTCATCAGGAGGCGCTGAACGTTACTATTCACTATCATTTTTGCGTCGGATTCGAAAATCTAGACTCACAGGCGAATGACCATATGGTGCCCGAGACAGCAATAACCCCTTGGAGACAAGTCCGCTGGAGGCCGATGTATTGAATCTCGACGCAATTTGAGTGTTCCATCGTCATTAGAAGGCCCTGAACGTTACAATTAACTATCATTTTTGCGTCGGATTCCAAAATCTACTAACAGGAGAAGCTTCATATGGTGCACGAGACTGCAATATCGCCTTGGATACAAGTCGACTGGAGGTCGATGTATTGACTCTCGACGCAATTTGAGTGTTCCATCGTCATTAGGAGTCCCTGAACGTTACAATTATCTATCATTTATGCGTCGGATTCGAAAATCTAGGCTCACAGGAGAACGACCATTTGGTGCCCGAGGCAGCAATAGACCCTTGGAGACAAGTCGGCTGGAGGCCGATGTATTGAATCTCGACGCAATTTGAGTGTTCCATCGTCATTAGAAGGCCCTGAACGTTACAATTAACTATCATTTTTGCGTCGGATTCGAAAATCTAGACTCACAGGAGAACGACTATAAGGTGCCCGAGGCAGCAATATCCCCTTGGAGACAAATCACCTGGAGGACGATGTATTGAATCTCGACGCAATTTGAGAGTTCTATCGTCATCAGGAGGCGCTGAACGTTACTATTCACTATCATTTTTGCGTCGGATTCGAAAATCTAGACTCACAGGAGACGGATCATATGGTGCCCGAGACAGCAAAATTCGCTTGGAGACAAGTCCGCTAGAGGCCGATATATTGAATCTCGACGAAATTTGAGTGTTCCATCGTAATTAAGAGGCCCTGAACCTTACAATTAACTATCAGTTTCGCGTCGGGTTCGAAAATCTAAACTCACAGGAGAACGACCATAAGGTGCCCGAGGCAGCAACAGACCCTTGGAGACAAGTCGGCTGGAGGACGATGTATTGAATCTCATCGCAATTTGAGTGTTCCATCGTCATTAGGAGGCCCTGAACGTTACAGTTAACTATCATTTTATCGTCGGATTCGATAATCTAGACTCACAGGAGAACGACCATAAGGTGCCCGAGGCAGCAACAGACCATAGGAGACAAGTCGGCTGGAGGCCGATGTATTGAATCTCGACGCAATTTGAGTGTTGCATCGCCAATAGGAGGCCCTGAACGTTACAATTAACTATCATTTTTGCGTCGGAATCGAAAATCTAGACTCACAGGAGAACGACCATAAGGTGCCCGAGTCAGCAATAGACTCGTAGAGACAAGACGGCTGGATGTCGATGTAAAGAATCTCGACGCAATTTGAGTGTTCCATCGGCATTAGGAGGCCATGAAAGTTACAGTTAACTATCATTTTAGCGTCGGATTCAAAAATCTACTAACAGGAGAACATCATATGGTGCACGAGACTGCAATATTCCCTTGGATACAAGTCGACTGGAGGTCGATGTATTGACTCTCGACGCAATTTGAGTGTTCCATCGTCTTTAGGAGTCCCTGAACGTTACAATTAACTATCATTTATGCGTCGGATTCGAAAATCTAGACTCACAGGAGAACGACCATAAGGTGCCCGAGGCAGCAATAGACCCTTGGAGACAAGTTGGCTGGAAACCGATGTATTGATTCTTGACGCAATTTGAGTGTTCCATCGTCATTAGGAGGCCCTGAACGTTACATTTAACAATCATTTTGGCGTCGGATTCGAAAATCTACTCACAGGAGAAGTTCATACGGTGCTCGAGACAGCAATATCCCCTTGGAGTCAAGTCAGCTGGAGGCCGATGTATTGAATCTCGACGCAATTTGAGTGTTCCATCGTCATTAGGAGGCCCTGAACCTTACAATTAACGATCAGTTTCGCGTCGGATTCGAAAATCTAAACTCACAGGAGAACGACCATAAGGTGCCCGAGGCAGCAACAGACCATAAGAGACAAGTCGGCTGGAGGACGATGTATTGAATCTCATCGCAATTTGAGTGTTCCATCGTCATTAGGAGGCCCTGAACGTTACAGTTAACTATCATTTTATCGTCGGATTCGATAATCTAGACTCACAGCAGAACGACCATAAGGTGCCCGAGGCAGCAACAGACCATAGGAGACAAGTCGGCTGGAGCCCGATGTATTGAATCTCGACGCAATTTGAGTGTTCCATCGCCAATAGGAGGCCCTGAACGTTACAATTAACTATCATTTTTGCGTCGGAATCGAAAATCTAGACTCACAGGAGAACGACCATAAGGTGCCCGAGGCAGCAATAGACTCGTGGAGACAAGACGGCTGGATGCCGATGTATTGAATCTCGACGCAATTTGAGTGTTCCATCGGCATTAGGAGGCCCTGAACGTTACAGTTAACTATCATTTTAGCGTCGGATTCGAAAATCTACTAACAGGAGAAGGATCATATGGTGCACGAGACTGCAATATCCCCTTGGATACAAGTCGACTGGAGGTCGATGTATTGACTCTCGACGCAATTTGAGTGTTCCATCGTCTTTAGGAGTCCCTGAACGTTACAATTAACTATCATTTATGCGTCGGATTCGAAAATTTAGACTCACAGGAGAACGACCATAAGGTGCCCGAGGCCGCAATAGACCCTTGGAGACAAGTTGGCTGGAAACCGATGTATTGATTCTTGACGCAATTTGAGTGTTCCATCGTCATTAGGAGGCCCTGAACGTTACAATTAACAATCATTTTAGCGTCGGATTCGAAAATCTACTCACAGGAGAAGTTCATACGGTGCTCGAGACAGCAATATCCCCTTGGAGTCAAGTCCGCTGGAGGCCGATGTATTGAATCTCGACGCAATTTGAGTGTTCCATCGTCATTAGGAGGCTCTGTACCTTACAATTAACTATCAGTTTCGCGTCGGATTCGAAAATCTAAACTCACAGGTGAACGACCATATGGTGCCCGAGGCAGCAACAGACCCTTGGAGACAAGTCGGCTGGAGGCCGATGTATTGAATCTCGACGCAATTTGAGTGTTCCATCGTCATTACAAGGCCCTGAACGTTACAATTAACTATCATTTTATCGTCGGATTCGAAAATCTAGACTCACAGGAGAACGACCAAAAGGGGCCCGAGGCAGCAACAGACCATAGGGGACAAGTCGGCTGGAGGCCGATGTATTGAATCTCGACGCAATTTGAGTGTTCCATCGCCAATAGGAGGCCCTGAACGTTACAATTAACTATCATTTTTGCGTCGGATTCGAAAATCTAAACTCACAGGAGAACGACCATAAGGTGCCCGAGGCAGCAATAGACCCTTGGAGACAAGTAAGCTGGAGGCCGATGTATTGAATCTCGACGCAATTTGAGTGTTCCATCGGCATTAGGAGGCCCTGAACGTTACAGTTAACTATCATTTTAGCGTCGGATTCGAAAATCTACTAGCAGGAGAAGGATCATATGGTGCACGAGACTGCAATATCCCCTTGGAGTCAAGTCCGCTGGAGGCCGATGTATTGAATCTCGACGCAATTTGAGTGTTCCATCGTCATTAGGAGGGTCTGTACCTTACAATTAACTATCAGTTTTGCGTCGGATTCGAAAATCTAAACTCACAGGTGAACGACCATAAGGTGCCCGAGGCAGCATCAGACCCTTGGAGACAAGTCGGCTGGAGGACGATGTATTGAATCTCATCGCAATTTGAGTGTTCCATCGTCATTAGGAGGCCCTGAACGTTACAGTTAACTATCATTTTATCGTCGGATTCGATAATCTAGACTCACAGGAGAACGACCATAAGGTGCCCGAGGCAGCAACAGACCATAGGAGACAAGTCGGCTGGAGCCCGATGTATTGAATCTCGACGCAATTTGAGTGTTCCATCGCCAATAGGAGGCCCTGAACGTTACAATTAACTATCATTTTTGCGTCGGAATCGAAAATATAGACTCACAGGAGAACGACCATAAGGTGCCCGAGGCAGCAATAGACTCGTGGAGACAAGACGGCTGGATGCCGATGTATTGAATCTCGACGCAATTTGAGTGTTCCATCGGCATTAGGAGGCCCTGAACGTTACAGTTAACTATCATTTTAGCGTCGGATTCGAAAATCTACTAACAGGAGAAGGATCATATGGTGCACGAGACTGCAATATCCCCTTGGATACAAGTCGACTGGAGGTCGATGTATTGACTCTCGACGCAATTTGAGTGTTCCATCGTCTTTAGGAGTCCCTGAACGTTACAATTAACTATCATTTATGCGTCGGATTCGAAAATTTAGACTCACAGGAGAACGACCATAAGGTGCCCGAGGCAGCAATAGACCCTTCGAGACAAGTTGGCTGGAAACCGATGTATTGATTCTTGACGCAATTTGAGTGTTCCATCGTCATTAGGAGGCCCTGAACGTTACAATTAACAATCATTTTAGCGTCGGATTCGAAAATCTACTCACAGGAGAAGTTCATACGGTGCTCGAGACAGCAATATCCCCTTGGAGTCAAGTCCGCTGGAGGCCGATGTATTGAATCTCGACGCAATTTGAGTGTTCCATCGTCATTAGGAGGCTCTGTACCTTACAATTAACTATCAGTTTCGCGTCGGATTCGAAAATCTAAACTCACAGGTGAACGACCATAAAGTGCCCGAGGCAGCAACAGACCCTTGGAGACAAGTCGGCTGGAGGCCGATGTATTGAATCTCGACGCAATTTGAGTGTTCCATCGTCATTACAAGGCCCTGAACGTTACAATTAACTATCATTTTATCGTCGGATTCGAAAATCTAGACTCACAGGAGAACGACCATAAGGGGCCCGAGGCAGCAACAGACCATAGGGGACAAGTCGGCTGGAGGCCGATGTATTGAATCTCGACGCAATTTGAGTGTTCCATCGCCAATAGGAGGCCCTGAACGTTACAGTTAACTATCATTTTTGCGTCGGATTCGAAAATCTAAACTCACAGGAGAACGACCATAAAGTGCCCGAGGCAGCAATAGACCCTTGGAGACAAGTAAGCTGGAGGCCGATGTATTGAATCTCGACGCAATTTGAGTGTTCCATCGGCATTAGGAGGCCCTGAACGTTACAGTTAACTATCTTTTTAGCGTCGGATTCGAAAATCTACTAGCAGGAGAAGGATCATATGGTGCACGAGACTGCAATATCCCCTTGGAGTCAAGTCCGCTGGAGGCCGATGTATTGAATCTCGACGCAATTTGAGTGTTCCATCGTCATTTGGAGGCTCTGTACCTTACAATTAACTATCAGTTTTGCGTCGGATTCGAAAATCTAAACTCACAGGTGAACGACCATAAGGTGCCCGAGGCAGCATCAGACCCTTGGAGACAAGTTGGCTGGAAACCGATGTATTGAATCTCGACGCAATTTGAGTGTTCCATCGTCATTACAAGGCCCTGAACGTTACAATTAACTGTCATTTTATCGTCGGATTCGAAAATCTAGACTCACAGGAGAACGACCATAAGGGGCCCGAGGCAGCAACAGACCATAGGGGACAAGTCGGCTGGAGGCCGATGTTTTGAATCTCGACGCAATTTGAGTGTTCCATCGCCAATAGGAGGCCCTGAACGTTACAATTAACTATCATTTTTGCGTCGGATTCGAAAATCTAAACTCACAGGAGAACGACCATAAGGTGCCCGAGGCAGCAATAGACCCTTGGAGACAAGTAAGCTGGAGGCCGATGTATTGAATCTCGACGCAATTTGAGTGTTCCATCGGCATTAGGAGGCCCTGAACGTTACAGTTAACTATCATTTTAGCGTCGGATTCGAAAATCTACTAACAGGAGAAGGATCATATGGTGTACGATACTGCAATATCCCCTTGGATACAAGTCGACAGGAGGTCGATGTATTGACTCTCGACGCAATTTGAGTGTTCCATCGCCTTTAGGAGTCCCTGAACGTTACAATTAACTATCATTTATGCGTCGGATTCGAAAATCTAGACTCACAGGAGAACGACCATAAGGTGCCCGAGGCAGCAATAGAAGCTTGGAGACAAGTACGCTGGAAACCGATGTATTGATTCTTGACGCAATTTGAGTGTTCCATCGTCATTAGGAGGCCCTGAACGTTACAATTAACAATCATTTTAGCGTCGGATTCGAAAATCTACTCACAGGAGAAGTTAATACGGTGCTCGAGACAGCAATATCCCCTTGGAGACAAGTCCGCTGGACGCCGATGTATTGAATCTCGACGCAATTTGGGTGTTCCATCGTCATTAGGAGGCCCTGAACCTTACAATTAACTATCAGTTTCGCGTCAGATTCGAGAATCTAAACTCACAGGAGAACGACCATAAGGTGCCCGAGGCAGCAACAGACCCTTGGAGACAAGTCGGCTGGAGGCCGATGAACTAAATCTCAACGCAATTTTAGTGTTCCATCGTCATTACAAGGCCCTGAACGTTACAATTAACTATCATTTTTGCGTCGGATTCGAAAATCTAGACTCACAGGAGAATGACCATAAGGTGCCCGAGGCAGCAACAGACCCTGGGAGACAAGTCGGCTGGAGGCCGATGTATTGAATCTCGACGCAATTTGAGTGTTCCATCGGCATTAGGAGGCCCTGAACGTTACAGTTAACTATCATTTTAGCGTCGGATTCGAAAATCTACTAACAGGAGAAGGCTCATATGGTGCACGAGACTGCAATATCCCCTTGGATACAAGTCGACTGGAGGTCGATGTATTGACTCTCGACGCAATTTGAGTGTTCCATCGTCTTTAGGAGTCCCTGAACGTTACAATTAACTATCATTTATGCGTCGGATTCGAAAATCTAGACTCACAGGAGAACGAACATAAGGTGCCCGAGGCAGCAATAGACCCTTGGAGACAAGTCGGGTGGAAACCGATGTATTGATTCTTGAAGCAATTTGAGTGTTCCATCGTCATTAGGAGGCCCTGAACGTTACAGTTAACTATCATTTTAGCGTCGGATTCAAAAATCTACTAACAGGAGAAGGATCATATGGTGCACGAGACTGCAATATCCCCTTGGATACAAGTCGACTGGAGGTCGATGTATTGACTCTCGATGCAAATTGAGTGTTCCATCGTCTTTAGGAGTCCCTGAACGTTACAATTAACTATCATTTATGCGTCGGGCTCGAAAATCTAGACTCACAGGAGAACGACCATATGGTGCCCGAGGCAGCAATATCCCCTTGGAGACAAATCAGCTGGAGGACGATATATATAATCTCGACGCAGTTTGAGAGTTCTATCGTCATCAGAAGGCGCTGAAAGTTACTATTCACTATCATTTTTGCGTCGGATTCGAAAATCTAGACTCACAGGAGAAGGATCATATGGTGCCCGAGTCAGCAATATCCCCTTGGAGACAAGTCCGCTGGAGGCCGATGTATTGAATCTCGACGCAATTTGAGTGTTCCATCGTCATTAGGAGGCCCTGAACCTTACAATTAACTATCAGTTTCGCGTCGGATTCGAAAATCTAAACTCACAGGAGAACGACCATAAGGTGCCCGAGGCAGCAACAGACCCTTGGAGACAAGTCGGCTGGAGGCCGATGTATTGAATCTCGACGCAATTTGAGTGTTCCATCGTCATTAGAAGGCCCTGAACGTTACAATTAACTATCATTTTTGCGTCGGATTCGAAAATCTAGACTCACAGGAAAACAACCATAAGGTGCCCGAGGCAGCGATATCCCCTTGGAGACAAATCACCTGGAGGACGATTTATTGAATCTCGACGCAATTTGAGTGCTCTATCGTCATCAGGAGGCGCTGAACGTTACTATTCACTATCATTTTTGCGTCGGATTCGAAAATCTAGACTCACAGGAGAAGGATCATATGGTGCCCGAGAAAGCAATATCCCCTTGGAGACAAGTCCGCTAGAGGCCGATGTATTGAATGTCGACGCAATTTGAGTGTTCCATCGTCATTAGGAGGCCCTGAACCTCACAATTAACTATCAGTTTCGCGTCGGATTCGAAAATCTAAACTCAGAGGAGAACGACCATAAGGTGCCCGAGGCAGCAACAGACCCTTGGAGACAAGTCGGCTGGAGGACGATGTATTGAATCTCGTCGCAATTTGAGTGTTCCATCGTCATTAGGAGGCCCTGAACGTTACAATTAACTATCATTTTATCGTCGGATTCGATAATCTAGACTCACAGGAGAACGACCATAAGGTGCCCGAGGCAGCAACAGACCCGTGGAGACAAGACGGCTGGAGGCCGATGTATTGAATCTCGACGCAATTTGAGTGTTCCATCGGCATTAGGAGGCCCTGAACGTTACAGTTAACTATCATTTTAGCGTCGGATTCGAAAATCTACTAACAGGAGAAGGATCATATGGTGCACGAGACTGCAATATCCCCTTGGATACAAGTCGAGTGGAGGTCGATGTATTGACTCTCGACGCAATTTGAGTGTTCCATCGTCTTTTGGAGTCCCTGAACGTTACAATTAACTATCATTTATGCGTCGGATTCGAAAATCTAGACTCACAGGAGAACGACCATAAGGTGCCCGAGGCAGCAATAGACCCTTGGAGACAAGTCGGCTGGAAACCGATGTATTGATTCTTGACGCAATGTGAGTGTTCCATCGTCATTAGGAGGCCCTGAACGTTACAATTAACAATCATTTTAGCGTCGGATTCGAAAATCTACTCACAGGAGAATTTCATACGGTGCTCGAGACTGCAATATCCCCTTGGAGACAAGTCCGCTGGAGGCCGATGTATTGAATCTCGACGCAATTTGAGTGTTCCATCGTCATTAGGAGGCCCTGAACCTTACAATTAACTATCAGTTTCGCGTCGGATTCGAAAATCTAAACTCACAGGAGAACGACCATAAGGTGCCCGAGGCAGCAACAGACCCTTGGAGACAAGTCGGCTGGAGGCCGATGTATTGAATCTCGACGCAATTTGAGTGTTCCATCGTCATTAGAAGGCCCTGAACGTTACAATTAACTATTATTTTTGCGTCGGATTCGAAAATCTAGACTCACAGGAAAACAACCATAAGGTGCCCGAGGCAGCGATATCCCCTTGGAGACAAATCACCTGGAGGACGATGTATTGAATCTCGACGCAATTTGAGTGCTCTATCGTCATCAGGAGGCGCTGAACGTTACTATTCACTATCATTTTTGCGTCGGATTCGAAAATCTAGACTCACAGGAGAAGGATCATATGGTGCCCGAGAAAGCAATATCCCCTTGGAGACAAGTCCGCTAGAGGCCGATGTATTGAATGTCGACGCAATTTGAGTGTTCCATCGTCATTAGGAGGCCCTGAACCTTACAATTAACTATCAGTTTCGCGTCGGATTCGAAAATCTAAACTCACAGGAGAACGACCATAAGGTGCCCGAGGCAGCAACAGACCCTTGGAGACAAGTCGGCTGGAGGACGATGTATTGAATCTCGTCGCAATTTGAGTGTTCCATCGTCATTAGGAGGCCCTGAACGTTACAATTAACTATCATTTTATCGTCGGATTCGATAATCTAGACTCACAGGAGAACGACCATAAGGTGCCCGAGGCAGCAACAGACCCGTGGAGACAAGACGGCTGGAGGCCGATGTATCGAATCTCGACGCAATTTGAGTGTTCCATCGGCATTAGGAGGCCCTGAACGTTACAGTTAACTATCATTTTAGCGTCGGATTCGAAAATCTACTAACAGGAGATGGATCATATGGTGCACGAGACTGCAATATCCCCTTGGATACAAGTCGAGTGGAGGTCGATGTATTGACTCTCGACGCAATTTGAGTGTTCCATCGTCTTTTGGAGTCCCTGAACGTTACAATTAACTATCATTTATGCGTCGGATTCGAAAATCTAGACTCACAGGAGAACGACCATAAGGTGCCCGAGGCAGCAATAGACCCTTGGAGACAAGTAAGCTGGAGGCCGATGTATTGAATCTCGACGCAATTTGAGTGTTCCATCGGCATTAGGAGGCCCTGAACGTTAAAATTAACTATCATTTATGCGTCGGATTCGAAAATCTAGACTCACAGGAAAACGACCATAAGGTGCCCGAGGCAGCAATATCCCCTTGGAGACAAATCACCTGGAGGACGATGTATTGAATCTCGACGCAATTTGAGAGTTCTATCGTCATCAGGAGGCGCTCAACGTTGCTATTCACTATCATTTTTGCGTCGCATTCGAATATCTAGACTCACAGGAGAAGGATCATATGGTGCCCGAGAAAGCAATATCCCCTTCGAGACAAGTCCGCTAGAGGCCGATTTATTGAATGTCGACGCAATTTGAGTGTTCCATCGTCATTGAGAGGCCCTGAACCTTACAATTAACTATCAGTTTCGCGTCGGATTCGAAAATCTAAACTCACAGGAGAACGACCATAAGGTGCCCGAGGCAGCAACAGACCCTTGGAGACAAGTCGGCTGTAGGACGATGTATTGAATCTCGTCGCAATTTGAGTGTTCCATCGTCATTAGGAGGCCCTGAACGTTACAATTAACTATCATTTTATCGTCGGATTCGATAATCTAGTCTCACAGGAGAACGACCATAAGGTGCCCGAGGCAGCAACAGACCATAGGAGACAAGTCGGCTGGAGGCCGATGTATTGAATCTCGACGCAATTTGAGTGTTCCATCGCCAATAGGAGGCCCTGAACGTTACAATTAACAATCATTTTAGCGTCGGATTCGAAAATCTAGACTCACAGGAGAAGTTCATACGGTGCTCGAGACTGCAATATCCCCTTGGAGACAAGTCCGCTGGAGGCCGATGTATTGAATCTCGACGCAATTTGAGTGTTCCATCGTCAGTAGGAGGCCCTGTACCTTACAATTAACTATCAGTTTCGCGTCGGATTCGAAAATCTAAACTCACAGGTGAACGACCATAAGGTGCCCGAGGCAGCAACAGACCCTTGGAGACAAGTCGGCTGGAGGCCGATGTATTGAATCTCGACGCAATTTGAGTGTTCCATCGTCATTACAAGGCCCTGAACGTTACAATTAACTATCATTTTATCGTCGGATTCGAAAATCTAGACTCACAGGAGAATGACCATAAGGTGCCCGAGGCAGCAACAGACCATAGGAGACAAGTCGGCTGGAGGCCGATGTATTGAATCTCGACGCAATTTGAGTGTTCCATCGCCAATAGGAGGCCCTGAACGTTACAATTAACTATCATTTTTGCGTCGGATTCGAAAATCTAAACTCACAGGAGAACGACCATGAGGTGCCCGAGGCAGCAATAGACCCTTGGAGACAAGTAAGCTGGAGGCCGATGTATTGAATCTCGACGCAATTTGAGTGTTCCATCGGCATTAGGAGGCCCTGAACGTTACAGTTAACTATCATTTTAGCGTCGGATTCGAAAATCTACTAACAGGAGAAGGATCATATGGTGCACGAGACTGCAATATCCCCTTGGATACAAGTCGACTGGAAGTCGATGTATTGACTCTCGACGCAATTTGTGTGTTCCATCGTCTTTAGGAGTCCCTGAACGTTACAATTAACTATCATTTATGCGTCGGATTCGAAAATCTAGACTCACAGGAGAACGACCATAAGGTGCCCGAGGCAGCAATAGACCCTTGGAGACAAGTCGGCTGGAAACCGATGTATTGATTCTTGACGCAATTTGAGTGTTCCATCGTCATTAGGAGGCCCTGAACGTTACAATTAACAATCATTTTAGCGTCGGATTCGAAAATCAACTAACAGGAGAAGGATCATATGGTGCACGAGACTGCAATATCCCCTTGGATACAAGTCGACTGGAGGTCGATGTCTTGACTCTCGACGCAATTTGAGTGTTCCATCGTCATTAGGAGTCCCTGAACGTTACAATTAACTATCAGTTTCGCGTCAGATTCGAGAAACTAAACTCACAGGAGAACGACCATAAGGTGCCCGAGGCAGCAACAGGCCCTTGGAGACAAGTCGGCTGGAGGCCGATGTATTAAATCTCAACGCAATTTTAGTGTTCCATCGTCATTACAAGGCCTTGAACGTTACAATTAACTATCATTTTATCGTCGGATTCGAAAATCTAGACTCACAGGAGAACGACCATAAGGTGCCCGAGGCAGCAATAGACCATTGGAGACAAGTCTGCTGGTGGACGATGTATTGGATCGCGACGCAATTTGAGTGTTCCATCGTCATTAGGAGGCCCTGAATGTTACAATTAACTATCATTTATGCGTCGGATTCGAAAATCTAGACTCACAGGAGAAGGATCATATTGTGCCCGAGACTGCAATATCCCCTTGGATACAAGTCGACTGGAGGTCGAGGTATTGACTCTCGACGCAATTTGAGTGTTCCATCGTCTTTAGGAGTCCCTGAACGTTACAATTAACTATCATTTATGCGGCGGATTCGAAAATCTAGACTCACAGGAGAACGAACATAAGGAGCCCGAGGCAGCAATAGACCCTTGGAGACAAGTCGGGTGGAAACCGATGTATTGATTCTTGACGCAATTTGAGTGTTCCATCGTCATTAGGAGGCCCTGAACGTTACAGTTAACTATCATTTTAGCGTCGGATTCGAAAATCTACTAACAGGAGAAGGATCATATGGTCCACGAGACTGCAATATCCCCTTGGATACAAGTCGACTGGAGGTCGATGTATTGACTCTCGACGCAAATTGAGTGTTCCATCGTCTTTAGGAGTCCCTGAACGTTACAATTAACCATCATTTATGCGTCGGATTCGAAAATCTAGACTCACAGGAGAACGACCATAAGGTGCCCGAGGCAGCAATATCCCCTTGGAGACAAATCAGCTGGAGATCGATTTATGTAATTTCGACGCAATTTGAGAGTTCTATCGTCATCAGGAGGCGCTAAACGTTACTATTCACTATCATTTTTGCGTCGGATTCGAAAATCTAGACTCACAGGAGAAGGATCATATGGTGCCCGAGACAGCAATATCCCCTTGGAGACAAGTCCGCTGGAGGCCGATGTATTGAATCTCAACGCAATTTGAGTGATCCATCGTCATTACAAGGCCCTTAACGTTACAATTAACTATCATTTTTGCGTCGGATTCGAAAATCTAGACTCACAGCAGAACGACCATAAGGTGCCCTAGGCAGCAATAGACCCTGGGAGACAAGTCGGCTGGAGGCCGATGGATTGAATCTCGACGCAATTTGAGTGTTCCATCGGCATTAGGAGGCCCTGAACGTTACAGTTAACTATCATTTTAGCGTCGGATTCGAAAATCTACTAACAGGAGAAGGAACATATGGTGCACGAGACTGCAATATCCCCTTGGATACAAGTCGACTGGAGGTCGATGTACTGACTCTCGACGCAATTTGAGTGTTCCATCGTCATTAGGAGTCCCTGAACGTTACAATTAACTATCATTTATGCGTCGGATTCGAAAATCTATACTCACAGGAGAACGACCATTTGGTGCCCGAGGCAGCAATAGACCCTTGGAGACAAGTCGGCTGGAGGCCGATGTATTTAATCTCGACTCAATTTGTGTGCTCCATCGTCATTAGGAGGCCCTGAACGTTACAATTATCTATGAGTTTTGCGTCGGATTCGAAAACGTAGAATCACCGGAGACGGACCATGTGGAGCCCGAGGCACCGATATCCCCTTGGAGACAAGTCGGCTGGAGGCCGATGTATTGAATCTCGACGCAATTTGAGTGTTCCATCGTCATTAGAAGGCCCTGAACGTTACAATTAACTATCATTTTTGCGTCGGATTCGATAATCTAAACTCACAGGAGAACGACCATAAGGTGCCCGAGGCAGCATCAGACCCTTGGAGACAAGTCGGCTGGAGGCCGATGTATTGAATCTCGACGCAATTTGAGTGTTCCATCGGCATTAGGAGGCCCTGAACGTTACAGTTAACTATCATTTTAGCGGTCGGATTCGAAAATCTACTAACAGGAGAAGGATTATATGGTGCACGAGGCTGCAAATCCCCTTGTATACAAGTCGACTGGAGGTCGATGTATTGACTCTCGACGCAAATTGAGTGTTCCATCGTCTTTAGGAGTCCCTGAACGTTACAATTACTATCATTTATGCGTCGGATTCGAAAATCTAGACTCACAGGAGAACGACCATAAGGTGCCCGAGGCAGCATTAGACCCTTGGAGACAAGTCGGCTGGAGGACGATGTATTGAATCTCGACGCAATTTGAGTGTCCCATCGTCATTAAGAGGCCCTAAACGTTACAATTAACTATCATTTTTGCGTCGGATTCGATAATCTAAACTCACAGGAGAACGACCATAAGGTCCCCGAGGCAGCAGCAGACCCTTGGAGACAAGTCGGCTGGAGGCCGATGTATTGAATGTCGACTCAATTTGAGTGTTCCATCGACATTACAAGGCCCTGAACGTTACAATTAACTATCATTTTTGCGTCGGATTCGAAAATCTAGACTCACAGGAGAACGACCATAAGGTGCCCGAGGCAGCAATAGACTCTTGGAGACAAGTCGGCTGGAGGACGATGTATTGAATCTCGACGCAATTTGAGTGTTCCTCGGCATTAGGAGGACCTGAACGTTACAATTAACTATCATTATTTGCGTCGGATTCGAAAATCAAGACTCACACTAGAAGGATCATATTGTGCCCGAGACTGCAATTACTCCTTGGTCACAAGTCGACTGGAGGTCGATGTATTGACTCTCGACGCAATTTGAGAGTTCCATCGTCTTTAGGAGTCCCTGGACGTTACAATTAACTATCATTTATGCGTCGGATTCGAAAATCTAGACTCACAGGAGAACGACCATATGGTGCCCGAGGCAGCATTAGACCCTTAGAGACAAGTCGGCTGGTGGACGATGTATTGGATCGCGACGCAATTTGAGTGTTCCATCGTCATTAGGAGGCCCTGAATGTTACAATTAACTATCAGTTTTTCGTCGGATTCGATAATCTAGACTCACAGCAGACGGACCATTTGGTGCCCGAGGCAGCAATATCCCTTGGAGACAAGTCGGCTGGAAACCGATGTATTGATTCTTGACGCAATTTGAGTGTTCCATCGTCATTAGGAGGCCCTGAACGTTACAGTTAACTATCATTTTAGCTTCGGATCCGAAAATCTACTAACAGGAGAAGGATCATATGGTGCACGAGACTGCAATATCCCCTTGGAGACAAGTCCGCTGGAGGCCGATGTATTGAATCTCGACGCAATTTGAGTGTTCCATCGTCATTAGGCGGCCCTGAACCTTACAATTAACTATCAGTTTCGCGTCGGATTCGAAAATCTAAACTCACAGGAGAACGACCATAAGGCGCCCGAGGCAGCAACAGACCCTTGGAGACAAGTCGGCTGGAGGCCGATGTATTGAATCTCGACGCAATTTGAGTGTTCCATCGGCATTAGGAGGCCCTGAACGTTAAAATTAACTATCATTTTTGCGTCGGATTCGAAAATCTAGACTCACAGGAAAACGACCATAAGGTGCCCGAGGCAGCAATATCCCCTTGGAGACAAATCACCTGGAGGACGATGTATTGAATCTCGACGCAATTTGAGAGTTCTATCGTCATCAGGAGGCGCTCAACGTTACTATTCACTATCATTTTTGCGTCGCATTCGAATATCTAGACTCACAGGAGAAGGATCATATGGTGCCCGAGAAAGCAATATCCCCTTCGAGACAAGTCCGCTAGAGGCCGATTTATTGAATGTCGACGCAATTTGAGTGTTCCATCGTCATTGAGAGGCCCTGAACCTTACAATTAACTATCAGTTTCGCGTCGGATTCGAAAATCTAAACTCACAGGAGAACGACCATAAGGTGCCCGAGGCAGCAACAGACCCTTGGAGACAAGTCGGCTGGAGGACGATGTATTGAATCTCGTCGCAATTTGAGTGTTCCATCGTCATTAGGAGGCCCTGAACGTTACAATTAACTATCATTTTATCGTCGGATTCGATAATCTAGACTCACAGGAGAACGACCATAAGGTGCCCGAGGCAGCAACAGACCATAGGAGACAAGTCGGCTGGAGGCCGATGTATTGAATCTCGACGCAATTTGAGTGTTCCATCGCCAATAGGAGGCCCTGAACGTTACAATTAACAATCATTTTAGCGTCGGATTCGAAAATCTAGACTCACAGGAGAAGTTCATACGGTGCTCGAGACTGCAATATCCCCTTGGAGACAAGTCCGCTGGAGGCCGATGTATTGAATCTCGACGCAATTTGAGTGTTCCATCGTCAGTAGGAGGCCCTGTACCTTACAATTAACTATCAGTTTCGCGTCGGATTCGAAAATCTAAACTCACAGGTGAACGACCATAAGGTGCCCGAGGCAGCAACAGACCCTTGGAGACAAGTCGGCTGGAGGCCGATGTATTGAATCTCGACGCAATTTGAGTGTTCCATCATCATTACAAGGCCCTGGACGTTACAATTAACTATCATTTTATCGTCGGATTCGAAAATCTAGACTCACAGGAGAATGACCATAAGGTGCCCGAGGCAGCAACAGACCATAGGAGACAAGTCGGCTGGAGGCCGATGTATTGAATCTCGACTCAATTTGAGTGTTCCATCGCCAATAGGAGGCCCTGAACGTTACAATTAACTATCATTTTTGCGTCGGATTCGAAAATCTAAACTCACAGGAGAACGACCATGAGGTGCCCGAGGCAGCAATAGACCCTTGGAGACAAGTAAACTGGAGGCCGATGTATTGAATCTCGACGCAATTTGAGTGTTCCATCGGCATTAGGAGGCCCTGAACGTTACAGTTAACTATCATTTTAGCGTCGGATTCGAAAATCTACTAACAGGAGAAGGATCATAAGGTGCACGAGACTGCAATATCCCCTTGGATACAAGTCGACTGGAAGTCGATGTATTGACTCTCGACGCAATTTGTGTGTTCCATCGTCTTTAGGAGTCCCTGAACGTTACAATTAACTATCATTTATGCGTCGGATTAGAAAATCTAGACTCACAGGAGAACGACCATAAGGTGCCCGAGGCAGCAATAGACCCTTGGAGACAAGTCGGCTGGAAACCGATGTATTGATTCTTGACGCAATTTGAGTGTTCCATCGTCATTAGGAGGCCCTGAACGTTACAATTAACAATCATTTTAGCGTCGGATTCGAAAATCAACTAACAGGAGAAGGATCATATGGTGCACGAGACTGCAATATCCCCTTGGATACAAGTCGACTGGAGGTCGATGTCTTGACTCTCGACGCAATTTGAGTGTTCCATCGTCATTAGGAGTCCCTGAACGTTACAATTAACTATCAGTTTCGCGTCAGATTCGAGAAACTAAACTCACAGGAGAACGACCATAAGGTGCCCGAGGCAGCAACAGGCCCTTGGAGACAAGTCGGCTGGAGGCCGATGTATTAAATCTCAACGCAATTTTAGTGTTCCATCGTCATTACAAGGCCTTGAACGTTACAATTAACTATCATTTTATCGTCGGATTCGAAAATCTAGACTCACAGGAGAACGACCATAAGGTGCCCGAGGCAGCAATAGACCATTGGAGACAAGTCTGCTGGTGGACGATGTATTGGATCGCGACGCAATTTGAGTGTTCCATCGTCATTAGGAGGCCCTGAATGTTACAATTAACTATCATTTATGCGTCGGATTCGAAAATCTAGACTCACAGGAGAAGGATCATATTGTGCCCGAGACGGCAATATCCCCTTGGATACAAGTCGACTGGAGGTCGAGGTATTGACTCTCGACGCAATTTGAGTGTTCCATCGTCTTTAGGAGTCCCTGAACGTTACAATTAACTATCATTTATGCGTCGGATTCGAAAATCTAGACTCACAGGAAAACGAACATAAGGAGCCCGAGGCAGCAATAGACCCTTGGAGACAAGTCGGGTGGAAACCGATGTATTGATTCTTGACGCAATTTGAGTGTTCCATCGTCATTAGCAGGCCCTGAACGTTACAGTTAACTATCATTTTAGCGTCGGATTCGAAAATCTACTAACAGGAGAAGGATCATATGGTCCACGAGACTGCAATATCCCCTTGGATACAAGTCGACTGGAGGTCGATGTATTGACTCTCGACGCAAATTGAGTGTTCCATCGTCTTTAGGAGTCCCTGAACGTTACAATTAACCATCATTTATGCGTCGGATTCGAAAATCTAGACTCACAGGAGAACGACCATAAGGTGCCCGAGGCAGCAATAGACCCTTGGAGACAAGTCGGCTGGAGGCCGATGGATTTAATCTCGACTCAATTTGTGTGCTCCATCGTCATTAGGAGGCCCTGAACGTTACAATTATCTATGAGTTTTGCGTCGGATTCGAAAACGTAGAATCACCGGAGACGGACCATGTGGAGCCCGAGGCACCGATATCCCCTTGGAGACAAGTCGGCTGGAGGCCGATGAATTGAATCTCGACGCAATTTGAGTGTTCCATCGTCATTAGAAGGCCCTGAACGTTACAATTAACTATCATTTTTGCGTCGGATTCGATAATCTAAACTCACAGGAGAACGACCATAAGGTGCCCGAGGCAGCATCAGACCCTTGGAGACAAGTCGGCTGGAGGCCGATGTATTGAATCTCGACGCAATTTGAGTGTTCCATCGGCATTAGGAGGCCCTGAACGTTACAGTTAACTATCATTTTAGCGGTCGGATTCGAAAATCTACTAACAGGAGAAGGATTATATGGTGCACGAGGCTGCAAATCCCCTTGTATACAAGTCGACTGGAGGTCGATGTATTGACTCTCGACGCAAATTGAGTGTTCCATCGTCTTTAGGAGTCCCTGAACGTTACAATTAACTATCATTTATGCGTCGGATTCGAAAATCTAGACACACAGGAGAACGACCATAAGGTGCCCGAGGCAGCATTAGACCCTTGGAGACAAGTCGGCTGGAGGACGATGTATTGAATCTCGACGCAATTTGAGTGTCCCATCGTCATTAGGAGGCCCTAAACGTTACAATTAACTATCATTTTTGCGTCGGATTCGATAATCTAAACTCACAGGAGAACGACCATAAGGTGCCCGAGGCAGCAACAGACCCTTGGAGACAAGTCGGCTGGCGGCCGATGTATTGAATGTCGACTCAATTTGAGTGTTCCATCGACATTACAAGGCCCTGAACGTTACAATTAACTATCATTTTTGCGTCGGATTCGAAAATGTAGACTCACAGGAGAACGACCATAAGGTGCCCGAGGCAGCAATAGACTCTTGGAGACAAGTCGGCTGGAGGACGATGTATTGAATCTCGACGCAATTTGAGTGTTCCTCGGCATTAGGAGGCCCTGAACGTTACAATTAACTATCATTATTTGCGTCGGATTCGAAAATCAAGACTCACACTAGAAGGATCATATTGTGCCCGAGACTGCAATTACCCCTTGGTCACAAGTCGACTGGAGGTCGATGTATTGACTCTCGACGCAATTTGAGTGTTCCATCGTCTCTAGGAGTCCCTGGACGTTACAATTAACTATCATTTATGCGTCGGATTCGAAAATCTAGACTCACAGGAGAACGACCATATGGTGCCCGAGGCAGCATTAGACCCTTGGTGACAAGTCGGCAAGTGGACGATGTATTGGATCGCGACGCAATTTGAGTGTTCCATCGTCATTAGGAGGCCCTGAATGTTACAATTAACTATCAGTTTTTCGTCGGATTCGATAATCTAGACTCACAGCAGACGGACCATTTGGTGCCCGAGGCAGCAATATCCCCTTGGAGACAAGTCGGCTGGAAACCGATGTATTGATTCTTGACGCAATTTGTGTGTTCCATCGTCATTAGGAGGCCCTGAACGTTACAGTTAACTATCATTTTAGCGTCGGATCCGAAAATCTACTAACAGGAGAAGGATCATATGGTGCACGAGACTGCAATATCCCCTTGGAGACAAGTCCGCTGGAGGCCGATGTATTGAATCTCGACGCAATTTGAGTGTTCCATCGTCATTAGGCGGCCCTGAACCTTACAATTAACTATCAGTTTCGCGTCGGATTCGAAAATCTAAACTCACAGGAGAACGACCATAAGGCGCCCGAGGCAGCAACAGACCCTTGGAGACAAGTCGGCTGGAGGCCGATGTATTGAATCTCGCCGCAATTCGAGTGTTCCATCGTCATTACAAGGCCCTGAAAGTTACAATTAACTATCATTTTTGCGTCGGATTCGAAAAATCTAGACTCACAGGAGAACGACCATAAGGTGCCCGAGGCAGCAATAGACCCTTGGAGGCAAATCAGCTGGAGGACGATGTATTGCATCTCGACGCAATTTGAGTGTTCCATCGTCATTAGAAGGCCCTGAACGTTACAATTAACTATCATTTTTGCGTCGGATTCGAAAATCTAGACACACAGGAGAACGACCATAAGGTGCCCGAGGCAGCATTAGACCCTTGGAGACAAGTCGGCTGGAGGACGAAGTATTGAATCTCGACGCAATTTGAGTGTCCCATCGTCATTAGGAGGCCCTAAACGTTACAATTAACTATCATTTTTGCGTCGGATTCGATAATCTAAACTCACAGGAGAACGACCATAAGGTGCCCGAGGCAGCAACAGACCGTTGGAGACAAGTCGGCTGGAGGCCGATGTATTGAATCTCGACGCAATTTGAGTGTTCCATCGTCATTACAAGGTCCTGAACGTTACAATTAACTATCATTTTTGCGTCGGATTCGAAAATTTAGACTCACAGGAGAACGACCATAAGGTGCCCGAGGCAGCAATAGACCCTTGGAGACAAGTCGGCTGGAGGACGATGTATTGAATCTCGACGCAATTTGAGTGTTCCATCGGCATTAGGAGGCCCTGAACGTTACAATTAACTATCATTTTTGCGTCGGATTCGAAAATCTAGACTCACAGGGGAAGGATCATATTGTGCCCGAGACTGCAATATCCCCTTGGATACAAGTCGACTGGAGGTCGATGTATTGACTCTCGACGCAATTTGAGTGTTCCATCGTGTTCAGGAGTCCCTGAACGTTACAATTAACTATCATTTATGCGTCGGATTCGAAAATCTAGACTCACAGGAGAACGACCGTAAGGTGCCCGAGGCAGCATTAGACCCTCGGAGACAAGTCGGCTGGAGGACGATGTATTGGATCGCGACGCAATTTGAGTGTTCCATCGTCATTAGGAGGCCCTGAATGTTACAATTAACTATCAGTTTTTCGTCGGATTCGAAAATCTAGACTCACAGCAGACGGACCATTTGGTGCCCGAGGCAGCAATATCCCCTTGGAGACAAATCGGCTGGAGGACGACGTATTGAATCTCGACGCAATTTGAGTGTTCCATCGACATTTGGAGGCCCTGAATGTTACAATTAACTATCAGTTTTTCGTCGGATTCGAAAATCTAGACTCACAGCAGACGGACCATTTGGTGCCCGAGGCAGCAATATCCCCTTGGAGACAAATCGGCTGGAGGACGATGTATTGAATCTCGACGCAATTTGAGTCTTCTATCGTCATTAGGAGGCGCTGAACGTTACAATTCACTATCATTTTTGCGTCGGATTCGAAAATCTAGACTCACAGGAGAAGGATCATATTGTGCCCGAGACTGCAATAACCCCTTGGATACAAGTCGACTGGAGGTCGATGTATTGACTCTTGACGCAATTTGAGTGTTCCAACGTCTTTAGGAGTCCCTGAACGTTACAATTAACTATGATTTATGCGTCGGATTCGAAAATCTAGACTCACAGGTGTACGACCATAAGGTGCCCGAGGCAGCAATAGACCCTTGGAGACAAGTCGGCTGGAAACCGATGTATTGATTCTTGACGCAATTTGAGTGTTCCATCGTCATTAGGAGGCCCTGAACGTTACAATTAACTATCATTTTTGCGTCGGATTCGAAAATCTAGACTCACTGGAGAACGACCATAAGGTGCCCGAGGCAGCAATAGACCCTTGGAGACAAGTCGGCTGGAGGCCGATGTATTGAATCTCGACGCAATTTTAGTGTTCCATCGTCATTAGGAGGCCCTAAACGTTACAATTAACTATCACTTATGCGTCGGATTCGAAAATCTAGACTCACAGGAGAACGACCATAAGGTGCCCGAGGCAGCATTAGACCCTCGGAGACAAGACGGCTGGAGGACGATGTATTGCATCGCGACGCAATTTGAGTGTTCCATCGTCATTAGGAGGCCCTGAATGTTACAATTAACTATCATTTTTGCGTCGGATTCGATAATCTAAACTCACAGGAGAACGACCATAAGGTGCCCGAGGCAGCAACAGACCGTTGGAGACAAGTCGGCTGGAGGCCGATGTATTGAATCTCGACGCAATTTGAGTATTCCATCGTCATTACAAGGCCCTGAACGTTACAATTAACTATCATTTTTGCGTCGGATTCGAAAATCTAGACTCACAGGAGAACGACCATAAGGTGCCCGAGGCAGCAATAGACCCTTGGAGACAAGTCGGCTGGAGGCCGATGTATTGAATTTCGACTCAATTTGAGTGTTCCATCGACATTACAAGGCCTTGAACGTTACGATTAACTCTCATTTTTGCGTCGGATTCGAAAATCTAGACTCACAGGAGAACGACCATATGGTGCCCAAAGCAGCATTACACCCTTGGAGACAAGTCGGCTGGTGGAAGATGTATTGTATCGCGACGCAATTTGAGAGTTCTATCGTCATCAGGAGGCGCTGAACGTTACTATTCACTATCATTTTTGCGTCGGATTCGAAAATCTAGAGTCACAGGAGAAGGATCATATGGTGCCCGAGACAGCAATATCCCCTTGGAGACAAGTCTGCTGGAGGCCGATGTATTGAATCTCGACGCAATTTGAGTGTTCCATTGTCATTAGGCGGCCCTGAACCTTTCAATTAACTATCAGTTTCGCGTCGGATTCGAAAATCTAAACTCACAGGAGAACGACCATAAGGTGCCCGAGGCAGCAACAGACCCTTGGAGACAAGTCGGCTGGAGGCCGATGTATTGAATCTCGCCGCAATTTGAGTGTTCCATCGTCATTACAAGGCCCTGAACGTTACAATTAACTATCATTTTTGCGTCGGATTCGAAAAATCTAGACTCACAGGAGAACGACCATAAGGTGCCCGAGGCAGCAATAGACCCTTGGAGGCAAATCAGCTGGAGGACGATGTATTGCATCTCGACGCAATTTGAGTGTTCCATCGTCATTAGAAGGCCCTGAACGTTACAATTAACTATCATTTTTGCGTCGGATTCGAAAATCTAGACACACAGGAGAACGACTATAAGGTGCCCGAGGCAGCATTAGACCCTTGGAGACAAGTCGGCTGGAGGACGAAGTATTGAATCTCGACGCAATTTGAGTGTCCCATCGTCATTAGGAGGCCCTAAACGTTAAAATTAACTATCATTTTTGCGTCGGATTCGATAATCTAAACTCACAGGAGAACGACCATGAGGTGCCGGAGGCAGCATCAGACCGTTGGAGACAAGTCGGCTGGTGGCCGATGTATTGAATCTCGACGCAATTTGAGTGTTCCATCGTCATTACAAGGCCCTGAACGTTACAATTAACTATCATTTATGCGTCGGATTCGAAAATCTAGACTCACAGGAGAACGACCATAAGGTGCCCGAGGCAGCAATAGACCCTTGGAGACAAGTCGGCTGGAGGACGATGTATTGAATCTCGACGCAATTAGAGTGTTCCATCGGCATTAGGAGGCCCTGACCGTTACAATTAACTATCATTTTTGCGTCGGATTCGAAAATCTAGACTCACAGGGTAAGGATCATATTGTGCCCGAGACTGCAATATCCCCTTGGGTACAAGTCGACTGGAGGTCGATGTATTGACTCTCGACGCAATTTGAGTGTTCCATCGTGTTCAGGAGTCCCTGAACGTTACAATTAACTATCATTTATGCGTCGGATTCGAAAATCTAGACTCACTGGAGAACGACCATAAGGTGCCCGAGGCAGCATTAGACCCTCGGAGATAAGTCGGCTGGAGGACGATGTATTGGATCGCGACACAATTTGAGTGTTCCATCGTCATTAGGAGGCCCTGAATGTTACAATTAACTATCAGTTTTTCGTCGGATTCGAAAATCTAGACTCACAGCAGACGGACCATTTGGTGCCCGAGGCAGCAATATCCCCTTGGAGACAAATCGGCTGGAGGACGATGTATTGAATCTCGACGCAATTTGAGTGTTCCATCGTCATTAGGAGGCCCTGAATGTTACAATTAACTATCAGTTTTTCGTCGGATTCGAAAATCTAGACTCACAGCAGACGGACCATTTGGTGCCCGAGGCAGCAATATCCCCTTGGAGACAAATCGACTGGAGGACGATGTATTGAATCTCGACGCAATTTGAGTCTTCTATCGTCATTAGGAGGCGCTGAACGTTACAATTCATTATCATTTTTGCGTCGGATTCGAAAATCTAGACTCACAGGAGAAGGATCATATTGTGCCCGAGACTGCAATATCCCCTTGGATACAAGTCGACTGGAGGTCGATGTATTGACTCTTGACGCAATTTGAGTGTTCCATCGTCTTTAGGAGTCCCTGAACGTTACAATTAACTATCATTATATGCGTCGGATTCGAAAATCTAGACTCACAGGAGAACGACCATAAGGTGCCCGAGGCAGCAATAGACCCTTGGAGGCAAGTCGGCTGGAAACCGATGTATTGATTCTTGACGACGTTTGAGTGTTCCATCGTCATTAGGAGGTTCTGATCGTTACAATTAACAATCATTTTAGCGTCGAATTCGAAAATCTACTCACACGAGAAGTTCATACGGTGCTCGAGACAGCTATATACCCCTTGGAGACAAATCTACTGGAGGCCGATGTATTGAATATCGACGCAATTTGAGTGTTCCATCGTCATTAGGTCGCCCTGAACATTATAATGAACTATCAGTTTTGCGTCGGTTCGAAAATCTAGACTCACAGGAGAAGGATCATATTGTGCCCGAGACAGCAATATCCCCTTGGAGACAAGTCGGCTGGAGGCCGATGTATTGAATCTCGACGCAATTTGAGTGTCCCATCGTCATTAGGAGGCCCTAAACGTTACAATTAACTATCATTTTTGCGTCGGAATCGATAATCTAAACTCACAGGAGAACGACCATAAGGTGCCCGAGGCAGCAATAGTCCCTTGGAGACAAGTCGGCTGGAGGCGATGAATTGAATCTCGACGCAATTTGAGTGTTCCATCGTCATTACAAGGCCCTGAACGTTACAATTAACTATCAGTTTCGCGTCGGATTCGAAAATCTAGACTCACAGGTGACGGACCACATGGAGCCCGAGGCAGCAATATCCCCTTGGAGACAAGTCGGCTGGAGGTCGATGTATTGAATCCCGACTCAAATTTAGTGTTCCATCGTCATTAGGTGGCCCTGAACGTTACAATTAACAATCAGTTTTGCGTCGGGTTCGAAAATCTAGACTCACAGGAGAAAGACCATAAGGTGCCCGAGGCAGCAATAGACCCTTGGAGACAAGTCGGCTGGAGGACGATGTATTGAATCTCGACGCAATTTGAGAGTTCCATCGTCATTAGGAGGCCCTGAACGTTACAATTAACTATCATTTTTGCGTCGGATTCGAAAATCTAGACTTACAAGAGAACGACCATAAGGTGCCCGATTCAGCATTAGACCCTTGGAGACAAGTCGGCTGGAGGACGATGTATTGAATCTCGACGCAATTTGAGTGTCCCATCGTCATTAGAAGGCCCTAAACGTTTCAATTAACAATCATTTTTGCGTCGGATTCGATAATGTAAACTCACAGGAGAACGACCATAAGGTGCCCGAGGCAGCAACAGATCCTTGGAGACAAGTCGGCTGGAGGCCGATGTATTGATCTCCACGCAATTTGAGTGTTTCATCGTCATTACAAGGCCCTGAACGCTACAATTAACTATCATTTTTGCGTCGGATTCGAAAATCTAGAGTCACAGGAGAACGACCATAAGGTGCCCGAGGCAGCAATAGACCCTTGGAGACAAGTCGGCTGGAGGTCGATGTATTGAATCTCGACGCAATTTGAGAGTTCCATCGTCATTAGGAGGCCCTGAACGTTACAATTAACTATCATTTTTGCGTCGGATTCGAAAATCTAGACTTACAAGAGAACGACCATAAGGTGCCCGAGGCAGCAATAGACCCTTGGAGAAAAGTCGGCTCTAGGTCGATGTATTGAATCTCGACGCAATTTGAGTGTTCCATCGCCATTAGGAGGCCCTGAACGTTACAATTAACTATGAGTTTTGCGTCGGATTCGAAAACGTAGAATCACCGGAGACGGGCCATAAGGTACTCGTGGCAGCAATAGACCCTTGGAGACAAGTCGGCTGGAGGCCGATGTATTAAATCTCGACGCAATTTGAGTGTTCCATCGGCATTAGGAGGCCCTGAACCTTACAATTAACTATCATTTTTGCGTCGGATTCGAAAATCTAGACTCACAGGAGAACGACCATAAGGTGCCCGAGGCAGCGATAGACCCTTGGAGACAAGTCGGCTGGAGGCCGGTGTATTGAATCTCGACGCAATTTGAGTGTTCCATCGCCAATAGGAGGCCCTGAACGTTACAATTAACTATCAGTTTCGCGTCCGATTCGAAAACGTAGAATCACCGGAGACGAACCAAGTGGTGCCCGAGGCAGCGATATCCCCTTGGACACAAGTCGGCTGGAGGCCGATATATTGAATCTCGAGGCAATTTGAGTGTTCCATCGTCATTAGAAGGCCCTGAACGTTACAATTAACTATCATTTTTGTGTCGGATTCGAAAATCTAGAGTCACAGGAGAACGACCATAAGGTGCCCGAGGCAGCAATAGACCCTTGGAGACAAGTCGGCTGGAGGTCGATGTATTGAATCTCGACGCAATTTGAGAGTTCCATCGTCATTAGGAGGCCCTGAACGTTACAATTAACTATCATTTTTGCGTCGGATTCGAAAATCTAGACTTACAAGAGAACGACCATAAGGTGCCCGAGGCAGCATTAGACCCTTTAAGACAAGTCGGCTGGAGGACGATGTATTGAATCTCGACGCAATTTGACTGTCCCATCGTCATTAGGTGGCCCTAAACGTTACAATTAACTATCATTTTTCCGTCGGATTCGATAATCTAAACTCACAGGAGAACGACCATAAGGTGCCCGAGGCAGCAACATACCCTTGGAGACAAGTCGGCTGGAGGCCGATGTATTGAATCTCGAAGCAATTTGAGTGTTCCATCGTCATTACAAGGCCCTGAACGTTACAATTAACTATCATTATTGCGTCGGATTCTAAAATCTAGACTCGCAGGAGAACGAACATAAGGTGCCCGAGGCAGCAATAGACCCTTGGCGACAAGTCGGCTGGAGGCCGATGTATAGAATCTCGACGCGATTTGAGTGTTCCATCGGCATTAGGAGGCCCTGAACGTTACAATTAACTATCATTTTTGCGTCGGATTGGAAAATCTAGACTTACAAGAGAACGACAATATGGTGCGCGAGGCAGCAACCGACTCTTGGAGACAAGTCGGCTGGAGGCCGATGTATTGAATCTCGACGCAATTTGGGTGTTCCATCGGCATTAGGAGGCCCTGAACGTTACAGTTAACTATCAGTTTCGCGTCGGATTCGAAAATCTAAACTCACAGGAGAACGACCATAATGTGCCCGAGGCAGCAACAGACCCTTGGAGACAAGTCTGCTGGAGGCCGATGTATTGAATCTCGACGCAATTTGTGAGTTCCATCGTCATTACAAGGCCCTGAACGTTACAATTAACTTTCATTTTATCATCGGATTCGAAAATCTAGACTCACAGGAGAACGACCATAAGGTGCCCGAGGCAGCAACAGACCATAGGAGAGGAGTCGGCTGGAGGCCGATGTATTGAATCTCGACGCAATTTGAGTGTTCCATCGCCAATAGGAGGCCCTGAACGTTACAATTAACTATCATTTTTGCGTCGGGTTCGAAAATCTAGACTCACAGGAGAACGACCATAAGGTGCCCGAGGCAGCAATAGACCCTTGGAGACAAGTCGGCTGGAGGCCGATGTATTGAATCTCGACGGAATTTGAGTGTTCCATCGGCATTAGGAGGCCCTGAACGTTACAATTAACTATCAGTTTTTCGTCGGATTCGAAAATCTTGACTCACAGCAGACGGACCATTTGGTGCCCGAGGCAGCAATATCCCCTTGGAGACAAATCGGCTGGAGGACAATGTATTGAATCTCGACGCAATTTGAGTCTTCTATGGTCATTAGGAGGCGCTGAACGTTACAATTCACTATCATTTTTGCGTCGGATTCGAAAATCTAGACTCACAGGAGAAGGATCATATTGTGCCCGAGACTGCAATATCCCCTTGGATACAAGTCGACTGGAGGTCGATGTATTGACTCTCGACGCAATTTGAGTGTTCCATCGTGTTTAGGAGCCTCTGAACGTTACAAGTAACTATCATTTATGCGTCGGATTCGAAAATCTAGACTCACAGGAGAACGACCATAAGGTGCCCGAGGCAGCAATAGACCCTTGGAGACAAGTCGGCTGGAGGCCGATGTATTGAATCTCGACGCAATTTGAGTGTTCCATCGTCATTAGGAGGCCCTAAACGTTACAATTAACTATCATTTATGCGTCGGATTCGATAATCTAAACTCACAGGAGAACGACCATAAGGTGCCCGAGGCAGCAACAGACCCTTGGAGACAAGTCGGCTGGAGGCCGATGTATTGAATCTCGACGCAATTTGAGTGTTCCATCGTCATTACAAGGCCCTGAACGTTACAATTAACTATCATTTTTGCGACGAATTCGAAAATCTAGACTCACAGGAGAACGACCATAATGTGCCCGACGCAGCAATAGACCCTTGGAGACAAGTCGGCTGGAGGCCGATGTATTGAATCTCGACGCAATTTGAGTGTTCCATTGTCATTAGGAGGCCCTAAACGCTACAATTAACTATCATTTATGCGTCGGATTCGATAATCTAGACTCACAGGAGAAGGATCATATGGTGCCCGAGACAGCAATATCCCCTTGGAAACAAGTCCGCTGGAGGCCCATGTACTGAATCTCGACGCAATTTGAGTCATCCATCGTCATTAGGAGGCCCTGAACCTTACAATTAACTATCAGTTTCGCGTCGGATTCGAAAATATAGACTCACATTAGACGGACCACATGGAGCCCGAGGCAGCAATATCCCCTTGTGGACAAGTCGGCTGGAGGTCGATGTATTGAATCTCGACTCAATTTGAGTGTTCCATCGTCATTAGGTGGCCCTGAACGTTACAATTAACAATCAGTTTTGCGTCGGGTTCAAAAATCTAGACTCACAGCAGAACGATCACAAGGTGCCCGTGGCAGCAATATCCCCTTGGAGACAAGTCGGTTGGAGGACGATGTATTGGATCGCGACGCAAAATGAATGTTCCGTCGTCATTAGGAGGCCCTGAATGTTACAATTAACTATCAGTTTTTCGTCGGATTCGAAAATCTAAACTCACAGGAGAACGACCATATGTTGCCCGATGCAGCAATATCCCCCTGGAGACAAGTCGGCTGGAGGTCGATGTATTGAATCTCGACGCAATTTGAGGGTTCCATCACCAATAGGAGGCCCTGAACGTTACAATTAACTATGAGTTTTGCGTCGGATTCGAAAACGTAGAATCACCGGAGACGGACCATGTGGTGCCCGAGACAGCGATATCCCCTTGGAGACAAGTCGGCTGGAGGCCGATGTATTAAATCTCGACGCAATTGGAGTGTTCCATCGTCATTAGAAGGCCCTGACGTTACAATTAACTATCATTTTTGCGTCGGGTTCAAAAATCTAGACTCACAGCAGAACGATCACAAGGTGCCCGTGGCAGCTATTGACCCTTGGAGACAAGTCGGTTGGAGGACGATGTATTGAATCGCGACGCAAAATGAATGTTCCGTCGTCATTAGGAGGCCCTGAATGTTACAATTAACTATCAGTTTTTCGTCGGATTCGAAAATCTAAACTCACAGGAGAACGAGCATAAGGTGCCCGAGGCAGCAACAGACCCTTGGAGACAAGTCGGCTGGAGGACGATGTATTGAATCTCGACGCAATTTGAGACTTCTATCGTCATCAGGAGGCGCTGAACGTTACAGTTAACTATCAGTTTCGCGTCGGATTCGATTATCTATACTCACAGGAGAACGACCATAAGGTGCCCGAGGCAGCAACAGACCCTTGGAGACAAGTCGGCTGGAGGCCGATGTATTGAATCTCGAAGCAATTTGAGTGTTCCATCGTCATTACAAGGCCCTGAACGTTACAATTAACTATCATTTTATCGTCGGATTCGAAAATCTAGACTCACAGGAGAACGACCATAAGGTGCCCGACGCAGCAATAGACCCTTGGAGACAAGTCGGCTGGAGGCCGCTGTATTGAATCTCGACGCAATTTGCCGAGGCAGCAACAGACCATAGGTGACAAGTCGGCTGGAGGACGATGTATTGAATCTCGACGCAATTTGAGAGTTCTATCGTCATCAGGAGGCGCTGAACGTCACTATTCACTATCATTTTTGCGTCGGATTCGAAAATCTAGACTCACAGGACAAGGATTATATGGTGCCCGAGACAGCAAAATCCCCTTGGAGACAAGTCGGCTGGAGGAAGATGTATTGACTCTCGACGCAATTTGAGTGTTCCATCGTCATTAAGAGGCCCTGAGCATTACATTTAACTATCAGTTTTGCGTCGGATTCTAAAATCTAGACTCACAGGAGAACGACCATAAGGTGCCCGAGGCAGCAATAGAACCTTGAAGACAAGTCGGCTGGAGGACGATGTATTGAATCTCGACGCAATTTGAGAGTTCTATCGTCATCAGGAGGCGCTGAACGTTACTATTCACTATCATTTTTGCGTCGGATTCGAAAATCTAGACTTACAAGTGAACGATTATAAGGTGCCCGAGGCAGCATTAGACCCTTGGAGACAAGTCGGCTGGAGGACGATGTATTGAATCTCGACGCAATTGGAGTGTTCCATCGTCATTAGAAGGCCCTGACGTTACAATTAACTATCATTTTTGCGTCGGGTTCAAAAATCTAGACTCACAGCAGAACGATCACAAGGTGCCCGTGGCAGCTATTGACCCTTGGAGACAAGTCGGTTGGAGGACGATGTATTGAATCGCGACGCAAAATGAATGTTCCGTCGCCATTAGGAGGCCCTGAATGTTACAATTAACTATCAGTTTTTCGTCGGATTCGAAAATCTAAACTCACAGGAGAACGACCATAAGGTGCCCGAGGCAGCAACAGACCCTTGGAGACAAGTCGGCTGGAGGACGATGTATTGAATCTCGACGCAATTTGATAGTTCTATCGTCATCAGGAGGCGCTGAACGTTACTATTCACTATCATTTTTGCGTCGGATTCGAAAATCTAGACTCACAGGAGAACGACCATAAGGTGCCCGAGGCAGCAATAGACCCTTGGAGACAAGTCGGCTGGAGGCCGATGTATTGAATCTCGACGTAATTTGAGTGTTCCATCGGCATTAGGAGGCCCTAAACGTTACAATTAACTATCATTTATGCGTCGGATTCGATAATCTAAACTCACAGGAGAACGACCATATGGTGCCCGAGGCAGCAATAGACCCTTGGAGACAAGTCGGCTGCTGGACGATGTATTGGATCGCGACACAATTTGAGTGTTCCATCGTCATTAGGAGGCCCTGAATGTTACAATTAACTATCAGTATTTCGTCGGATTCGAAAATATAGACTCACAGCAGACGGACCATTTGGTGCCCGAGGCAGCAATATCCCCTTGGAGACAAAACGGCTGGAGGACGATGTATTGAATCTGGACGCAATTTGAGTCTTCTGTCGTCATTAGGAGGCCCAGAACGTTACAATTAACTATCAGTTTCGCGTCGGATTCGAAAATCTAGACTCACAGGAGACGGACCACATGGAGCCCGAAGCAGCAATATCCCCTTGGAGAGAAGTCGGCTGGAGGTCGATGTATTGAATCTCGACGCAATTTGAGTGTTCCATCGGCATTAGGAGGCCCTGAACGTTACAATTAACTATCATTTTTGCGTCGGATTGGAAAATCTAGACTTATAAGAGAACGACCGTAAGGTGCCCGAGGCAGCATAAGACCCTTGGAGACAAATCGGCTGGAGGACGATGTATTGAATCTCGACGCAATTTGAGTGTCCCATCGTCATTAGGAGGCCCTAAACGTTACAATTAACTGTCATTTTTGCGTCGGATTCGATAATCTGAACTCACAGGAGAACGACCATAAGGTGCCCGAGGCAGCAACAGACCCTTGGAGACAAGTCGGCTGGAGGCCGATGTATTGAATCTCGACGCAATTTGAGTGTTCCATCGTCATTACAAGGCCCTGAACGTTACAATTAACTATCATTTTTGCGACGAATTCGAAAATCTAGACTCACAGGAGAACGACCATAAGGTGCCCGACGCAGCAATAGACCCTTGGAGACAAGTCGGCTGGAGGCCGATGTATTGAATCTCGACGCAATTTGAGTGTTCCATTGTCATTAGGAGGCCCTAAACGCTACAATTAACTATCATTTATGCGTCGGATTCGATAATCTAGACTCACAGGAGAAGGATCATATGGTGCCCGAGACAGCAATATCCCCTTGGAAACAAGTCCGCTGGAGGCCCATGTACTGAATCTCGACGCAATTTGAGTGATCCATCGTCATTAGGAGGCCCTGAACCTTACAATTAACTATCAGTTTCGCGTCGGATTCGAAAATCTAGACTCACAGGAGACGGACCACATGGAGCCCGAGGCAGCAATATCCCCTTGTGGACAAGTCGGCTGGAGGTCGATGTATTGAATCTCGACTCAATTTGAGTGTTCCATCGTCATTAGGTGGCCCTGAACGTTACAATTAACAATCAGTTTTGCGTCGGGTTCAAAAATCTAGACTCACAGCAGAACGATCACAAGGTGCCCGTGGCAGCAATATCCCCTTGGAGACAAGTCGGCTGGAGGTCGATGTATTGAATCTCGACGCAATTTGAGGGTTCCATCACCAATAGGAGGCCCTGAACGTTACAATTAACTATGAGTTTTGCGTCGGATTCGAAAACGTAGAATCACCGGAGACGGACCATGTGGTGCCCGAGACAGCGATATCCCCTTGGAGACAAGTCGGCTGGAGGCCGATGTATTAAATCTCGACGCAATTGGAGTGTTCCATCGTCATAAGAAGGCCCTGACGTTACAATTAACTATCATTTTTGCGTCGGGTTCAAAAATCTAGACTCACAGCAGAACGATCACAAGGTGCCCGTGGCAGCTATTGACCCTTGGAGACAAGTCGGTTGGAGGACGATGTATTGAATCGCGACGCAAAATGAATGTTCCGTCGTCATTAGGAGGCCCTGAATGTTACAATTAACTATCAGTTTTTCGTCGGATTCGAAAATCTAAACTCACAGGAGAACGACCATAAGGTGCCCGAGGCAGCAACAGACCCTTGGAGACAAGTCGGCTGGAGGACGATGTATTGAATCTCGACGCAATTTGAGACTTCTATCGTCATCAGGAGGCGCTGAACGTTACAGTTAACTATCAGTTTCGCGTCGGATTCGATTATCTATACTCACAGGAGAACGACCATAAGGTGCCCGAGGCAGCAACAGACCCTTGGAGACAAGTCGGCTGGAGGCCGATGTATTGAATCTCGAAGCAATTTGAGTGTTCCATCGTCATTACAAGGCCCTGAACGCTACAATTAACTATCATTTTATCGTCGGATTCGAAAATCTAGACTCACAGGAGAACGACCATAAGGTGCCCGACGCAGCAATAGACCCTTGGAGACAAGTCGGCTGGAGGCCGATGTATTGAATCTCGACGCAATTTGCCGAGGCAGCAACAGACCATAGGTGACAAGTCGGCTGGAGGACGATGTATTGAATCTCGACGCAATTTGAGAGTTCTATCGTCATCAGGAGGCGCTGAACGTCACTATTCACTATCATTTTTGCGTCGGATTCGAAAATCTAGACTCACAGGAGAAGGATTATATGGTGCCCGAGACAGCAAAATCCCCTTGGAGACAAGTCGGCTGGAGGAAGATGTATTGACTCTCGACGCAATTTGAGTGTTCCATCGTCATTAAGAGGCCCTGAGCATTACATTTAACTATCAGTTTTGCGTCGGATTCTAAAATCTAGACTCACAGGAGAACGACCATAAGGTGCCCGAGGCAGCAATAGAACCTTGAAGACAAGTCGGCTGGAGGACGATGTATTGAATCTCGACGCAATTTGAGAGTTCTATCGTCATCAGGAGGCGCTGAACGTTACTATTCACTATCATTTTTGCGTCGGATTCGAAAATCTAGCCTTACAAGTGAACGATTATAAGGTGCCCGAGGCAGCATTAGACCCTTGGAGACAAGTCGGCTGGAGGACGATGTATTGAATCTCGACGCAATTGGAGTGTTCCATCGTCATTAGAAGGCCCTGACGTTACAATTAACTATCATTTTTGCGTCGGGTTCAAAAATCTAGACTCACAGCAGAACGATCACAAGGTGCCCGTGGCAGCTATTGACCCTTGGAGACAAGTCGGTTGGAGGACGATGTATTGAATCGCGACGCAAAATGAATGTTCCGTCGTCATTAGGAGGCCCTGAATGTTACAATTAACTATCAGTTTTTCGTCGGATTCGAAAATCTAAACTCTCAGGAGAACGACCATAAGGTGCCCGAGGCAGCAACAGACCCTTGGAGACAAGTCGGCTGGAGGACGATGTATTGAATCTCGACGCAATTTGAGAGTTCTATCGTCATCAGGAGGCGCTGAACGTTACTATTCACTATCATTTTTGCGTCGGATTCGAAAATCTAGACTTACAAGTGAACGATTATAAGGTGCCCGAGGCAGCATTAGACCCTTGGAGACAAGTCGGCTGGAGGACGATGTATTGGATCTCGACGCAATTTGAGCGTTCCATCGTGATTAGGAGGCCCTGAATGTTACAATTACTTATCAGTTTTTCGTCGGATTCGAAAATCTAGACTCACAAGAGACGGACCATTTGGTGCCCGAGGCAGCAATATCCCCTTGGAAACAAATCGGCTGGAGGTCGATGTATTGAATCTCGACGCAATTTGAGTCTTCTATCGTCATTAGGAGGCGCTGAACGTTACAATTAACTATCATTTTTGCGTCGGATTCGATAATCTAAACTCACAGGAGAACGACCATAAGGTACCCGAGGCTGCAACAGACCCTTGGAGACAAGTCGGCTGGAGGCCGACGTATTGAATCTCGACGCAATTTGAGTGTTCCATCGTCATTACAAGGCCCTGAACGTTACAATTAACTATCATTTTTGCGTCGGATTCGAAAATCTAGACTCACAGGAGAACGACCATAAGGTGCCCGAGGCAGCAACAGACCCTTGGAGACAAATCGGCTGGAGGTCGATGTATTGAATCTCGACGCAATTTGAGTTTCCATCGCCAATAGGAGGACCTGAACGTTACAATTAACTATGAGTTTTGGGTCGGATTCGAAAACGTAGAATCACCGGAGACGGACCATAAGGTACTCGAGGCAGCAAAAGACCCTTGGAGACAAGTCGGCTGGAGGCCGATGTATTGAATCTCGACGCAATTTGAGTGTTCCATCGGCATTAGGAGGCCCTGAACCTTACAATTAACTATCATTTTTGCGTCGGATTCGAGAATCTAGACTCACAGGAGAACGACCATAAGGTGCCCGAGACAGCAATAGACCCTTGGAGACAAGTCGGCTGGAGGCCGATGTATTGAATCTCGACGCAATTTGAGTGTTCCA
Organism: Schistocerca americana; assembly: GCF_021461395.2. Lineage (NCBI taxonomy): Eukaryota > Metazoa > Arthropoda > Insecta > Orthoptera > Acrididae > Schistocerca > Schistocerca americana. Next base: position 4,669,713 of record NC_060122.1, on the reverse strand, counting down.
TCGTCATTAGGAGGCCCTGAACGTTACAATTAACTATCAGTTTCGCGTCGGATTCGAAAATATAGACTCACAGGAGACGGACCACATGGAGCCCGAAGCAGCAATATCCCCTTGGAGACAAGTCGGCTGGAGGTCGACGTAATGAATCTCGACTCAATTTGAGTGTTTCATCGTCATTAGGTGGCCCTGAACGTTACAATTAACAATCCATTTTGCGTCGGGTTCAAAAATCTAGACTCACAGAAGAACGATCACAAGGTGCCCGTGGCAGCAATTGACCCTTGGAGACAAGTCGGTTGGAGGACGATGTATTGGATCGCGACGCAAAATGAGTGTTCCATCGTCATTAGGAGGATCTGAATGTTACAATTAACTATCAGTTTTTCGTCGGATTCGAAAATCTAAACTCACAGGAGAACGACCATAAGGTGCCCGATGCAGCAATATCCCCTTGGATACACGTCGGCTGGAGGTCGATGTATTGAATCTCGACGCAATTTGAGTGTTCCATTGCCAATAGGAGGCCCTGAACGTTACAGTTAACTATGAGTTTTGCGTCGGATTCGAAAACGTAGAATCACCGGAGACGAACCATGTGGTGCCCGAGGCAGCGATATCCCCTTGGACACAAGTCGGCTGGAGGCCGATGTATTGAATCTCGATGCAATTTGAGTGTTCCATCGTCATTAGAAGGCCCTGAACGTTACAATTAACTATCATTTTTGCGTCGGATTCGAAAATATAGACTCACAGGAGAACGACCATAAGGTGTCCGAGGCAGCAATAGACCCTTGGAGGCAAGTCGGCTGGAGGCCGATGTATTGAATCTCGACGCAATTTGAGTGTTCCATCGGCATTAGGAGGCCCTGAACGTTACAATTAACTATCATTTTTGCGTCGGATTCGAAAATCTAGACTTACAAGAGAACGACCATAAGGTGCCCGAGGCAGCAATAGACCCTTGGAGACAAGTCGGCTGGAGGCCGATGTATTGAATCTCGACGCAATTTGAGTGTTCCATTGTCATTAGGAGGCCCTAAACGCTACAATTAACTATAATTTATGCGTCGGATTCGATAATCTAGACTCACAGGAGAAGGATCATATGGTGCCCGAGACAGCAATATCCCCTTGGAAACAAGTCCGCTGGAGGCCCATGTACTGAATCTCGACGCAATTTGAGTGATCCATCGTCATTAGGAGGCCCTGAACCTTACAATTAACTATCAGTTTCGCGTCGGATTCGAAAATCTAGACTCGCAGGAGACGGACCACATGGAGCCCGAGGCAGCAATATCCCCTTGTGGACAAGTCGGCTGGAGGTCGATGTATTGAATCTCGACTCAATTTGAGTGTTCCATCGTCATTAGGTGGTCCTGAACGTTACAATTAACAATCAGTTTTGCGTCGGGTTCAAAAATCTAGACGCACAGCAGAACGATCACAAGGTGCCCGTGGCAGCAATATCCCCTTGGAGACAAGTCGGTTGGAGGACGATGTATTGGATCGTGACGCAAAATGAATGTTCCGTCGTCATTAGGAGGCCCTGAATGTTACAATTAACTATCAGTTTTTCGTCGGATTCGAAAATCTAAACTCACAGGAGAACGACCATATGTTGCCCGATGCAGCAATATCCCCCTGGAGACAAGTCGGCTGGAGGTCGATGTATTGAATCTCGACGCAATTTGAGGGTTCCATCACCAATAGGAGGCCCTGAACGTTACAATTAACTATGAGTTTTGCGTCGGATTCGAAAACGTAGAATCACCGGAGACGGACCATGTGGTGCCCGAGGCAGCAATATCCCCTTGTGGACAAGTCTGTTGGAGGACGATGTATTGAATCTCGACGCAATTTGAGACTTCTATCGTCATCAGGAGGCGCTGAACGTTACAGTTAACTATCAGTTTCGCGTCGGATTCGATAATCTATACTCACAGGAGAACGACCATAAGGTGCCCGAGGCAGCAACAGACCCTTGGAGACAAGTCGGCTGGAGGCCGATGTATTGAATCTCGAAGCAATTTGAGTGTTCCATCGTCATTACAAGGCCCTGAACGTTACAATTAACTATCATTTTATCGTCGGATTTAAAATCTAGACTCACAGGAGAACGACCATAAGGTGCCCGACGCAGCAATAGACCCTTGGAGACAAGTCGGCTGGAGGCCGATGTATTGAATCTCGACGCAATTTGCCGAGGCAGCAACAGACCATAGGTGACAAGTCGGCTGGAGGACGATGTATTGAATCTCGACGCAATTTGAGAGTTCTATCGTCATCAGGAGGCGCTGAACGTCACTATTCACTATCATTTTTGCGTCGGATTCGAAAATCTAGACTCACAGGAGAAGGATCATATGGTGCCCGAGACAGCAAAATCCCCTTGGAGACAAGTCGGCTGGAGGAAGATGTATTGACTCTCGACGCAATTTGAGTGTTCCATCGTCATTAAGAGGCCCTGAGCATTACATTTAACTATCAGTTTTGCGTCGGATTCTAAAATCTAGACTCACGGGAGAACGACCATAAGGTGCCCGAGGCAGCAATAGAACCTTGAAGACAAGTCGGCTGGAGGACGATGTATTGAATCTCGACGCAATTTGAGAGTTCTATCGTCATCAGGAGGCGCTGAACGTTACTATTCACTATCATTTTTGCGTCGGATTCGAAAATCTAGACATACAAGTGAACGATTATAAGGTGCCCGAGGCAGCATTAGACCCTTGGAGACAAGTCGGTTGGAGGACGATGTATTGGATCTCGACGCATTTTGAGTGTTCCATCGTGATTAGGAGGCCCTGAATGTTACAATTACTTATCAGTTTTTCGTCGGATTCGAAAATGTAGACTCACAGGAGAACGACCATAAGGTGCCCGAGGCAGCAACAGACCCTTGGAGACAAGTCGGCTGGAGGTCGATGTATTGAATCTCGACCCAATTTGAGTGTTCCATCGCCAATAGGAGGACCTGAACGTTACAATTAACTATGAGTTTTGCGTCGGATTCGAAAACGTAGAATCACCGGAGACGGACCATAAGGTACTCGAGGCAGCAAAAGACCCTTGGAGACAAGTCGGCTGGAGGCCGATGTATTGAATCTCGACGCAATTTGAGTGTTCCATCGGCATTAGGAGGCCCTGAACCTTACAATTAACTATCATTTTAGCGTCGGATTCGAGAATCTAGACTCACAGGAGAACGACCATAAGGTGCCCGAGACAGCAATAGACCCTTGGAGACAAGTCGGCTGGAGGCCGATGTATTGAATCTCGACGCAATTTGAGTGTTCCATCGTCATTAGGATGATCTGAATGTTACAATTAACTATCAGTTTTTCGTCGGATTCGAAAATCTAAACTCACAGGAGAACGACCATAAGGTGCCCGATGCAGCAATATCCCCTTGGAGACAAGTCGGCTGGAGGTCGACGTAATGAATCTCGACTCAATTTGAGTCTTTCATCGTCATTAGGTGGCCCTGAACGTTACAATTAACAATCCATTTTGCGTCGGGTTCAAAAATCTAGACTCACAGAAGTACGATCACAAGGTGCCCGTGGCAGCAATTGACCCATGGAGACAAGTCGGTTGGAGGACGATGTATTGGATCGCGACGCAAAATGAGTGTTCCATCGTCATTAGGATGATCTGAATGTTACAATTAACTATCAGTTTTTCGTCGGATTCGAAAATCTAAACTCACAGGAGAACGACTATAAGGTGCCCGATGCAGCAATATCCCCTTGGAGACACGTCGGCTGGAGGTCGATGTATTGAATCTCGACGCAATTTGAGTGTTCCATTGCCAATAGGAGGCCCTGAACGTTACAGTTAACTATGAGTTTTGCGTCGGATTCGAAAACGTAGAATCACCGGAGACGAACCATGTGGTGCCCGAGGCAGCGATATCCCCTTGGACACAAGTCGGCTGGAGGCCGATGTATTTAATCTCGACGCAATTTGAGTGTTCCATCGGCATTAGGAGGCCTGAACGTTACAATTAACTATCATTTTTGCGTCGGATTGGAAAATCTAGACTTACAAGAGAACGACAATAAGGTGCCCGAGGCAGCAACCGACTCTTGGAGACAAGTCGGCTGGAGGCCGATGTATTGAATCTCGACGCAATTTGAGTGTTCTATCGGCATTAGGAGGCCCTGAACGTTACAGTTAACTATCATTTTAGCGTCGGATTCGAAAATCTAGACTTACAAGAGAACGACCGTAAGGTGCCCGAGGCAGCGTTAGACACTTGGAGACAAGTCGGCTGGAGGACGATGTATTGAATCTCGACGCAATTTGAGTGTCCCATCGTCATTAGGAGGCCCTAAACGTTACAATTAAGTATCATTTTTGCGTCGGATTCGATAATCTGAACTCACAGGAGAACGACCATAAGGTGCCCGAGGCAGCAACAGACCCTTGGAGGCAAGTCGGCTGGAGGCCGATGTATTGAATCTCGACGCAATTTGAGTGTTCCATCGTCATTACAAGGCCCTGAACGTTACAATTAACTATCATTTTTGCGTCGAATTGGAAAATCTAGAATCACAGGAGAACGACCATAAGGTGCCCGACGCAGCAATAGATCCTTGGAGAGAAGTCGGCTGGAGGCCGATGTATTGAATCTCGACGCAATTTGAGTGTTCCATCGTCATTAGGAGGCCCTGAACCTTACAATCAACTATCAGTTTCGCGTCGGATTCGAAAATCTAGACTCACAGGAGACGGACCACATGGGGCCCGAGGCAGCAATATCCACTTGTAGACAAGTCGGCTGGAGGAAGATGTATTGAATCTCGACGCAATTTGAGTGTTCCATCGCCAATAGGAGGCCCTGAACGTTACAATTAACTATCATTTTTGCGTCGGGTTCGAAAATCTAGACTCACAGCAGAACGATCACAAGGTGCCCGTGGCAGCTATTGACCCTTGGAGACAAGTCGGTTGGAGGACGATGTATTGGATCGCGACGCAAAATGAGTGTTCCATCGTCATTAGGAGGCCCTGAATGTTACAATTAACTATCAGTTTTTCGTCGGATTCGAAAATCTAAACTCACAGGAGAACGACCATAAGGTGCCCGATGCAGCAATATCCCCTTGGAGACAAGTCGGCTGGAGGTCGATGTATTGAATCTCGACGCAATTTGAGTATTCCATCGCCAATAGGAGGCCCTGAACGTTACAATTAACTATGAGTTTTGCGTCCGATTCGAAAACGTAGAATCACCGGAGACGAACCATGTGGTTCCCGAGGCAGCGATATCCCCTTGGACACAAGTCGGCTGGATGCCGATGTATTGAATCTCGATGCAATTTGAGTGTTCCATCGTCATTACAAGGCTCTGAACGTTACAATTAACAATCATTTTTGCGTCGGATTCGAAAATCTAGACTCACAGGAGAACGACCATAAGGTGCCCGAGGCAGCAATAGAGCCTTGGAGACAAGTCGGCTGGAGGTCGATGTATTGAGTCTCGACGCAATTTGAGTGTTCCATCGTCATTAGGAGGCCCTAAACGTTACAATTAACTAACATTTATGCGTCGGATTCGATAATCTAAACTCACAGGAGAACGACCATGAGGTGCCCGAGGCAGCAATAGACCCTTGGAGACACGTCGGCTGCAGGACGATGTATTGGATCGCGACGCAATTTGAGTGTTCCATCGTCATTAGGAGGCCCTGAATGTTACAATTAACTATCAGTATTTCGTCGGATTCGAAAATCTAGACTCACAGCAGACGGACCATTTGGTGCCCGAGGTAGCAATATCCCCTTGGAGACAAATCGGCTGGAGGACGATGTATTGAATCTGGACGCAATTTGAGTCTTCTATCGTCATTAGGAGGCGCTGAACGTTACAATTCACTATCATTTTTGCGTCGGATTCGAATATCTAGACTCACAGGAGAAGGATCATATTGTGCCCGAGACAGCAATATCCCCTTGGAGACAAGTCGGCTGGAGGCCGATGTATTGAATCTCGACGCAATTTGAGTGTTCCATCGTCATTAGGAGGCCCTGAACGTTACAATTAACTATCATTTTTGCGTCGGATACGATAATCTAAACTCACAGGAGAACGACCATAAGGTGCCCGAGGCAGCAATAGTCCCTTGGAGACAAGTCGGCTGGAGGCCGATGTATTGAATCTCGACGCAATTTGAGTGTTCCATCGGCATTAGGACGCTCTGAACGTTACAATTAACTGTCATTTGCGTCGGATTCGAAAATCTAGACTTACAAGAGAACGACCATAAGGTGCCCGAGGCAGCAACCGACCCTTGGAGACAAGTCGGCTGGAGGCCGATGTATTGAATCTCGACGCAATTTGAGTGTTCCATCGGCATTAGGAGGCCCTGAACGTTACAGTTAACTATCCGTTTCGCGTCGGATTCGAAAATCTAAACACACAGGAGAACGACCATAAGGTGCCCGAGGCAGCAACAGACCCTTGGAGACAAGTCGGCTGGAGGCCGATGTATTGAATCTCAATTTTAGTGTTCCATCGTCATTACAAGGCCCTGAACGTTACAATTAACTATCATTTTATCGTCGGATTCGAAAATCTAGACTCACAGGAGAACGACCATAAGGTGCCCGAGGCAGCAACAGACCATAGGAGAGAAGTCAGCTGGAGGCCGATGTATTGAATCTCAACGTAATTTGAGTGTTCCATCGCCAATAGGAGGCCCTGAACGTTACAATTAACTATCATTTTTGCGTCGGATTCGAAAATCTAGACTCACAGGAGAAGGATCATATTGTGCCCGAGACTGCAATATCCCCTTGGATACAAGTCGACTGGAGGTCGATGTATTGACTCTCGACGCAATTTGAGTGTTCCATCGTCATTACAAGGCCCTGAACGTTACAATTAACTATCATTTTTGCGTCGGATTCGAAAATCTAGACTCATAGGAAAACGAACATAAGGTGCCCGAGGCAGCAATAGACCCTTGGAGACAAGTCGGCTGGAGGCCGATGTATTGAATCTCGACGCAATTTGAGTGTTCCATCGGCATTAGGACGCCCTGAACGTTACAATTAACTGTCATTTGCGTCGGATTCGAAAATCTAGACTTACAAGAGAACGACCATAAGGTGCCCGAGGCAGCAACCGACCCTTGGAGACAAGTCGGCTGGAGGCCGATGTATTGAATCTCGACGCAATTTGAGTGTTCCATCGGCATTAGGAGGCCCTGAACGTTACAGTTAACTATCCGTTTCGCGTCGGATTCGAAAATCTAAACACACAGGAGAACGACCATAAGGTGCCCGAGGCAGCAACAGACCATAGGAGAGAAGTCGCCTGGAGGCCGATGTATTAAATCTCGACGCAATTTGAGTGTTCCATCGCCAATAGGAGGCCCTGAACGTTACAATTAACTATCATTTTTGCGTCGGATTCGAAAATCTAGACTCACAGGAGAACGACCATAAGGTGCCCGAGGCAGCAATAGACCCTTGGAGACAAGTCGGCAGGAGGCCGATGTATTGAATCTCGACGCAATTTGAGTGTTCCATCGGCATTAGGAGGCCCTGAACGTTACAGTTAACTATCATTTTAGCGTCGGATTCGAAAATCTAGACTTACAAGAGAACGACCGTAACGTGCCCGAGGCAGCATTAGACCCTTGGAGACAAGTCGGCTGGAGGACGATGTATTGAATCTCGACGCAATTTGCCTGTCCCATCGTCATTAGGAGGCCCTAAACGTTACAATTAACTATCATTTTTGCGTCGGATTCGATAATCTAAACTCACAGGAGAACGACCATAAGGTGCCCGAGGCAGCAACAGACCCTTGGAGACAAGTCGGCTGGAGGCCGATGTATTGAATCTCGACGCAATTTCAGTGTTCCATCGGCATTAGGACGCCCTGAACGTTACAATTAACTATCATTTTTGCGTCGGATTCGAAAATCTATACTTACAACAGAACGACCATAAGGTGCCCGAGGCAGCAACCGACCCTTGGAGACAAGTCGGCTGGAGGCCGATGTATTGAATCTCGACGCAATTTGAGTGTTCCATCGGCATTAGGAGGCCCTGAACGTTACAGTTAACTATCAGCTTCGCGTCGGATTCGAAAATCTAAACTCACAGGTGAACGACCATAAGGTGCCCGAGGCAGCAACAGACCCTTGGAGACAAGTCGGCTGGAGGCCGATGTATTGAATCTCAATTTGAGTGTTCCATCGTCATTACAAGGCCCTGAACGTTACAATTAACTATCATTTTATCGTCGGATACGAAAATCTAGACTCACAGGAGAACGACCATAAGGTGCCCGAGGCAGCAACAGACCATAGGAGAGAAGTCGGCTGGAGGCCGATGTATTGAATCTCAACGTAATTTGAGTGTTCCATCGCCAATAGGAGGCCCTGAACGTTACAATTAACTATCATTTTTGCGTCGGATTCGAAAATCTAGACTCACAGGAGAACGACCATAAGATGCCCGAGGCAGCAATAGACCCTTGGAGACAAGTCGGCTGGAGGCCGATGTATTGAATCTCGACGCAATTTGAGTGTTCCATCGGCATTAGGAGGCCCTGAACGTTACAGTTAACTATCATTTTAGCGTCGGATTCGAAAATCTAGACTTACAAGAGAACGACCGTAAGGTGCCCGAGGCAGCAATATCCCCTTGGAGACAAGTCGGCTGGAGGCCGATGTATTGATTCTTGACGCAATTTGAGTGTTCCATCGTCATTAAGTGGCCCTGAACGTTACTATTAACTATGAGCTTTGCGTCGGATGCGAAAATCTAGACTCACAGGAGAACGACCATAAGGTGCCAGAGGCAGCAATAGACCCTTGGAGACAAGTCGGCTGGAAACCGATGTATTAATTCTTGACGCAATTTGAGTGTTCCATCGTCATTAGGAGGCCCTGAACGTTACAATTAACTATGAGTTTTGACCCGGATGCGAAAATCTAGACTCACAGGAGAACGACCATAACGTGCCCGAGGCAGCAATAGACCCTTGGAGACAAGTCGGCTGGAGGCCGATGTATTGAATCTCGACGCAATTTGAGTGTTCCATCGTCATTAGGAGGCCCTAAACATTACAATTAACTATCATTTTTGCGTCGGATTCGAAAATCTAGACTCACAGGAGAAGGATCATATTGGGCCCGAGACTGCAATATCCCCTTGGATACAAGTCGACTGGAGGTAGATGTATTGACTCCCGACGCAATTTGAGTGTTCCATCGTCTTTAGGAGTCCCTGAACGTTACAAGTAACTATTATTTATGCGTCGGATTCGAAAATCTAGACTCACAGGAGAACGACCATAAGGTGCCCGAGGCGGCAATAGACCCTTGGAGACAAGTCGGCTGGAAACCGATGTATTGATTCTTGACGCAATTTGAGTGTTCCATCGTCATTAGGAGGCCCTGAACTTTACAGTTAACTATGTGTTTTGCGTCGGATTCGAGAATCTAGACTCACAGGAGAACGACCATAAGGTGCCCGAGGCAGCAATATCAACTTGGAGACAAGTCGGCTGGAGGCCGATGTATTGAATCTCGACGCAATTTGAGTGTTCCATCGTCATTGGGAGACCCTGAACGTTACAATTAACTATCAGTTTCGCGTCGGATTCGAAAATCTAGACTCACAGGAGACGGACCACATGGAGCCCGAGTCAGCAATATCCCCTTGGAGACAAGTCGGCTGGAGGTCGATGTATTGAATCTCGACGCAATTTGAGAGTTCTATCGTCATCAGGAGGCGCTGAACGTTACTATTCACTATCATTTTTGCGTCGGATTCGAAAATCTAGACTTACAAGAGAACGACCATAAGGTGCCCGAGGCAGCATTAGACCCTTGGAGACAAGTCAGCTGGAGGACGATGTATTGGATCGCGACGCAATTTGAGTGTTCCATCGTCATTAGGAGGCCCTGAATGCTACAATTAACTATCAGTTTTTCGTCGGATTCGAAAATCTAGACTCACAGCAGACAGACCATTTGCTGCCCGAGGCAACAATATCCCCTTGGAGACAAATCGGCTGGAGGACGATGTATTGAATCTCGACGCAATTTGAGTCTTCTATCGTCATTAGGAGGCGCTGAACGTAACAATTCACTATCATTTTTGCGTCGGATTCGAAAAAGTAGACTCACAGGAGAACGACCATAAGGTGCCCGAGGCAGCAATAGACCCTTGGAGACAAGTCGGCTGGAAACCGATGTATTGATTCTTGACTCAATTTGAGTGTTCCATCGTCATTAGGAGGCCCTGAACGTTACAATTAACTATGAGTTTTGCGTCGGATGCGAAAATCTAGCCTCACAGGAGAACGACCATAAGGTGCCCGAGGCAGCAATAGACCCTTGGAGACAAGTCGGCTGGAGGCCGATGTATTGAATCCCGACGCAATTTGAGTGTTCCGTCGTCATTAGGAGGCCCTAAACGTTACAATTAACTATCATTCTTGCGTCGGATTTGATAATCTAAACTCACAGGAGAACGACCATAAGGTGCCCGAGGCAGCAATAGACCCTTGGAGACAAGTCGACTGGAGGACGATGTATTGGATTGCGACGCAATTTGAGTGTTCCATCGTCATTAGGAGGCCCTGAATGTTACAATTAACTATCAGTTTTTCGTCGGATTCGAAAATCTAGACTCACAACAGACGGACCATTTGGTGCCCGAGGCAGCAATATCCCCTTGGAGACAAATCGGCTGGAGGACGATGTATTGAATCTGGACGCAATTTGAGCGTTCCGTCGTCATTAGGAGGCCCTGAACGTTACAATTAACTATCAGTTTCGCGTCGGATTCGAAAATCTAGACTCACAGGAGACGCACCACATGGAGCCCGAGGCAGCAATATCCCCTTGGAGACAAGTCGGCTGGAGGTCGATGTATTGAATCTCGACTCAATTTGAGTGTTCCATCGTCATTAGGTGGCCCTGAACGTTACAATTAACAATCAGTTTTGCGTCGGGTTCGAAAATCTAGATTTACAGCAGAACGATCACAAGGTGCCCGTGGCAGCTATTGACCCTTGGAGACAAGTCGGTTGGAGGACGATGTATTGTATCGCGACGCAAAATGAGTGTTCCATCGTCATTAGGAGTCCCTGAATGTTACAATTAACTATCAGTTTTTCGTCGGATTGGAAAATCTAAACTCACAGGAGAACGACCATAAGGTGCCCGATGCAGCAATATCCCCTTGGAGACCAGTCCGCTGGAGGACGATGTATTGAATCGCGACGCAATTTGAGTGCTCCATCGTCATTTGGAGGCCCTGAACGTTACAATTAACTATCAGTTTCGCGTCGGATTCAAAAATCCAGACTCACAGGAGACGGACCATTTGGTGCCCGAGGCAGCAATATCCCATTGGAGACAAGTCGGCTGGAGGCCGATGTATTGAATCTCGGCGCAATTTGAGTGTCCCATCGTCATTAGGAGGCCCTGAACGTTACAATTAACTATCAGTTTCGCGTCGGATTCGAAAATCTAGACTCACAGGAGACGGACCACATGGAGCCCGAGGCAGCAATATCCCCTTGGAGACAAGTCGGCTGGAGGCCGATGTATTGAATCACGACGCAATTTGAGTGTTCCATCGTCTTTACAAGGCCCTGAACGTTACAATTAACTATCATTTTTGCGTCGGATTCGAAAATCTAGACCCACAGGAGAACGACCATAAGGTGCCCGAGGCAGCATTAGACCCTTGGAGACAAGTCGGCTGGAGGCCGATGTATTGAATCTCGACGCAATTTGAGTGTTCCATCGTCTTTACAAGGCCCTGAACGTTACAATTAACTATCATTTTTGCGTCGGATTCGAAAATCTAGACCCACAGGAGAACGACCATAAGGTGCCCGAGGCAGCATTAGACCCTTGGAGACAAGTCGGCTGGAGGACGATGTATTGAATCTCGACGCAATTTGAGTGTCCCATCGTCATTAGGAGGCCCTGAACGTTACAATTAACTGTCAGTTTCGCGTCGGATTCGATAACCTAAACTCACACGAGAACGACCATAAGGTGCCCGAGGCAGCAACAGACCCTTGGAGACAAGTCGGCTGGAGGCCGATGTATTGAATCTCGACGCAATTTGAGTGTTCGGTCGTCATTACAAGGCCCTGAACGTTACAATTCACTATCATTTTAGCGTCGGATTCGAAAATCTACTCACAGGGGAAGTTCATACGGTGCTCGAGACAGCAATATACCCCTTGGAGACAAATCGACTGGAGGCCGATGTATTGAATCTCGACGCAATTTGAGTGTTCCATCGGTATTAGGAGGCCCTGAACGTTACAATTTACTATCATTTTTGCGTCGGATTCGAAAATCTAGACTCACAGGAGAACGACCATAAGGTGCCCGAGGCAGCAATAGACACTTGGATAGAAGTCGGCTGGAGGACGATGTATTGAATCTCGACGCAATTTGAGAGTTCCATCGTCATTAGGAGGCCCTGAACGTTACAATTAACTATCATTTTTGCGTCGGATTCGAAAATCTAGACTTACAAGAGAACGACCATAAGGTGCCCGAGGCAGCATTAGACCCTTGGAGACAAGTCGGCTGGAGGACGATGTATTGGATCGCGACGCAATTTGAGTGTTCCATCGTCATTAGGAGGCCCTGAATGTTACAATTAACTATCAGTTTTTCGTCGGATTCGAAAATCTAGTCTCACAGCAGACGGACCATTTGGTGCCCGAGGCAGCAATATCCCCTTGGAGACAAATCGGCTGGAGGACGATGTATTGAATCTCGACCAAATTGAGTCTTCTATCGTCATTAGGAGGCCCTGAACGTTACTATTAACTATCATTTTTGCGTCGGATTCGATAATCTAAACTCACTGGAGAACGACCAAAAGGTGCCCGAGGCAGCAACAGACCCTTGGAGACAAGTCGGCTGGAGGCCGATGTATTGAATCTCGACGCAATTTGAGGGTTCCATCGTCAATACAAGGCCCTGAACGTTACAATTAACTATCATTTTTGCGTCGGATTCGAAAATCTAGACTCACAGGAGAACGACCATAAGGTGCCCGAGGCAGCAATAGACCCTTGGAGACAAGTCGGCTGGAGGCCGATGTATTGAATCTCGACGCAATTTGAGTGTTCCATCGGCATTAGGAGGCCCTCAACGTTACAATTAACTATCATTTTTGCGTCGGATTCGATAATCTAAACTCACAGGAGAACGACCATAAGGTGCCCGAGGCAGCAATAGACCCTTGGAGACAAGTCGGCTGGAGGACGATGTATTGAATCTCGACGCAATTTGAGTGTCCCATCGTCATTAGGAATCCCTGAACGTTACAATTAACTACCAGTTTTTCGTCGGATTCGAAAATCTAGACTCACTGGAGACGGACCAAAAGGTGCCCGATGCAGCAAAATCCCCTTGGATACAAGTCGGCTGGAGGTCGATGTATTGACTCTCGACGCAACTTGAGTGTTCCATCGTCATTAGGAGGCCCTAAACCTTAAAATTAACTGTCAGTTTCGCGTCGGATTCGAAAATCTACTAGCAGGAGAAGTTATACGGTGCTCGAGACAGCAATATACCCCTTGGAGACAAATCGACTGGAGGCCGATGTATTGAATCTCGACGCAATTTGAGTGTTCCATCGTCATTACAAGGCCCTGAACGCTACTATTCACTATCATTTTTGCGTCGGATTCGAAAATCTAGACTCACAGGAGAAGGATCATATGGTGCCCGAGACAGCAATATCCCCTTGGAGACAAGTCGGCTGGAGGCAGATGTATTGAATCTCGACGCAATTTGAGTGTTCCATCGCCATTACAAGGCCCTGAACGTTACAATTAACTATCATTTTTGCGTCGGATTCGAAAATCTAGACTCACAGGAAAACGACCATAAGGTGCCCGAGGCAGCATTAGACCCTTGGAGACAAGTCGGCTGGAGGACGATGTATTGAATCTCGACGCAATTTGAGAGTTCCATCGTCATTAGGAGGCCCTGAACGTTACAATTAACTATCAGTTTTTCGTCGGATTCGAAAATCTAGACTCACAGCAGGCGGACCATTTGGTGCCCGACGCAGCAATATCCCCTTGGAGACAAATCGGCTGGAGGACGATGTATTGTATCTCGACGCAATTTGAGTCTTCTATCGTCATTAGCAGGCCCTGAACGTTACTATTCACTATCATTTTTGCGTCGGATTCGAAAATCTAGACTCACAGGAGAAGGATCATATGGTGTCCGAGACAGCAATATCCCCTTGGAGACAAGTCGGCTGGAGGCAGATGTATTGAATCTCGACGCAATTTGAGTGTTCCATCGTCATTACAAGGCCCTGGACGCTACTATTCACTATCATTTTTGCGTCGGATTCGAAAATCTAGACTCACAGGAGAACGACCATAAGGTGCCCGAGGCAGCAATATCCCCTTGGAGACAAGTCGGCTGGAGGACGATGTATTGAATCTCGACGCAATTTGACTGTTCCATCGGCATTAGGAGGCCCTGAACGTTACAGTTAACAATGATTTTAGCGTCGGATTCGAAAATCTACTAACAGGAGAAGGATCATATGGTGCACGAGACTGCAATATCCCCTTGGATACAAGTCGGCTGGAGGCCGATGTATTGAATCTCGACGCAATTTGAGAGGTATATCGGCATTAGGAGGCCCTGAACGTTACAGTTAACTATTATTTTAGCGTCGGATTCGAAAATCTAGTAACTGGAGAAAGATCATATGGTGCACGAGACTGCAATATCCCCTTGGATACAAGTCGACTGGAGGATGATGTATTGACTCTCGACGCAATTTGAGTGTTCCATCGCCAATAGGAGGCCCTGAACGTTACAATTAACTATCATTTTTGCGTCGGATTCGAAAATCTGGACTCACAGGAGAACGACCATGAGGTGCCCGTGGCAGCAATAGATCGTTGGAGACAAGTCGGCTGGAGGCCGATGTATTGAATCTCGACGCAATTTGAGTGTTCCATCGGCATTAGGAGGCCCTGAACGTTACAGTTAACTATCATTTTAGCGTCGGATTCGACAATCTACTAACAGGAGAAGGATTATATGGTGCACGAGACTGCAATATCCCCTTGGATACAAGTCGACTGGAGGTCGATGTATTGACTCTCGACGCAATTTGAGTGTTCCATCGTCTTTAGGAGGCCCTGAACCTTACAATTAACTATCAGTTTCGCGTCGGATTCGAAAATCTAAACTGACAGGAGAAGGACCATGTGGTGCCCGAGGCAGCGATATCCCCTTGGAGACAAGTCGGCTGGAGGCCGATGTATTGAATCTCGACGCAATTTGAGTGTTCCATCGTCATTAGAAGGCCCTGAACGTTACAATTGACTATCATTTTTCCGTCGGATTCGAAAATCTACTCACAGGAGAAGTTCATTCGGTGCTCGAGACAGCAATATACCCCTTGGAGTCAAGTCCGCTGGAGGCCGATGTATTGAATCTCGACGCAATTTGAGTGTTCCATCGTCATTAGGAGGCCCTGAACCTTACAATTAACTATCAGTTTCGCGTCGGATTCGAAAATCTAAACTGACAGGAGAAGGACCATGTGGTGCCCGAGGCAGCGATATCCCCTTGGAGACAAGTCGGCTGGAGGCCGATGTATTGAATCTCGACGCAATTTGAGTGTTCCATCGTCATTAGAAGGCCCTGAACGTTACAATTGACTATCATTTTTCCGTCGGATTCGATAATCTAAACTCACAGGTGAACGACCATAAGGTGCCCGAGGCAGCAACAGACCCTTGGAGACAAGTCGGCTGGAGGCCGATGTATTGAATCTCGACGCAATTTGAGAGTTCCATCGTCATTACGAGGCCCTGAACGTTACAATTAACTATCAGTTTTTCGTCGGATTCGAAAATCTAAACTCACAGGAGAACGACCATAAGGTGCCCGAGGCAGCAATATCCCCTTGGAGAGCAGTCCGCTGGAGGACGATGTATTGAATCGCGACGCAATTTGAGTGCTCCATCGTCATTAGGAGGCCCTGAACGTTACAATTAACCATGAGTTTCGCGTCGGATTCAAAAATCTAGACTCACAGGAGAACATCCATAAGGTGCCCGAGGCAGCAATAGACCCTTGGAGACAAGTCGGGTGGAGGCTGATGTATTGAATCTCGACGCAATTTGAGTGATCCATCGTCATTAGGAGGCCCTGAACGATACAATTAACTATGAGTTTTGCGTCGGATTCGAAAATCTAGACTCACAGGAGAACGACCATAAGGTGCCCGAGGCAGCAATAGACCCTTGGAGACAAGTCGGCTGGAGGCCGATGTATAGAAGCTCGACGCAATTTGGGTGTTCCATCGGCATTAGGAGGCCCTGAACGTTACAGTTAACTATCATTTTAGCGTCGGATTCGAAAATCTAGACTCACAGCAAACGGACCATTTGGTGCCCGAGGCAGCAATATCCCCTTGGAGACAAATCGGCTGGAGGACGATGTATTGAATCTCGACGCAATTTGAGTCTTCTATCGTCATTAGCAGGCCCTGAACGTTACTATTCACTATCATTTTTGCGTCGGATTCGAAAATCTAGACTCACAGGAGAAGGATCATTTGTTGCCCGAGACAGCAATATTCCCTTGGAGACAAGTCGGCTGGAGGCCGATGTATTGAATCTCGACGCAATTTGGAAGTTCTATGATCAGGAGGCGCTGAACGTTACTATTCACTATCATTTTTGCGTTGGATTCGAAAATTTTGACTCACAGGAGAAGGATCATATGGTGCCCGAGACAGCAATATCCCCTTGGAGACAAGTCGGCTGGAGGCCGATGTATTGAATCTCGACGCAATTTGAGAGCTCTATCGTCATCAGGAGGCGCTGAACGTTACTATTCAGTATCATTTTTGCGTCGGATTCGAAAATCTAGACTCACAGGAGAACGACCGTAAGGTGCCCGAGGCAGCAATAGACCCTTGGAGACAAGACGGCTGGAAACCGATGCCGATGGAACACTCAAATTGCGTCGAGATTCAATACATCGCCCTCCAGCCGGCTTCTCTCCAAGGGTCTATTGCTGCCTCGGGCACCTTATGGTCGTTCTCCTGTGAGTCTAGATTTTCGAATCCGACGCATAAATGATAGTTAATTGTAACGTTCAGGGACTCCTAAAGACGATGGAACACTCAAATTGCGACGAGAGTCAATACATCGACCTCCAGCCGTTTTGTCTCCAAGGGGATATTGCTGCCTCGGGCACCAAATGGTCCGTCTGCTGTGAGTCTAGATTTTCGAATCTGACGAAAAACTGATAGTTAATTGTAACATTCAGGGCCTCCTAATGACGATGGAACACTGAAATTGCGTCGCGATCCAATACATCGTCCTCCAGCCGACTTGTCTCCAAGGGTCTATTGCTGCCTCGGGCACCTTATGGTCGTTCTCTTGTAAGTCTAGATTTTCGAATCCGACGCAAAACTGATAGTTCATTATAACGTTCAGGGCGACCTAATGACGATGGAACACTCAAATTGCGTCTATATTCAGTACATCGGCCTCCAGTCGATTTGTCTCCAAGGGGTATATTGCTGTCTCGAGCACCTTTGAACTTCTCCTGTGAGTAGATTTTCGAATCCGACGTTAAAATGATTTTTAATTGTAACGTTCAGGGCCTCCTAATGACGATGGAACACTCAAATTGCGTCAAGAATCAATACATCGGTTTCCACCCGACTTGTCTCCAAGGGTCTATTGCTGCCTCGGGCACCTTATGGTCGTTCTCCTGTGAGTCTAGATTATCGAATCTGACGCAAAAATGATAGTTAATTGTAACGTTCAGGGCCTTGTAATGCCGATGGAACACTCAAATTGCGTCGAGATTCAATACATCGGCCTCCAGCCGACTTGTCTCCAAGGGTCTGTTGCTGCCTCGGGCACCTTATGGTCGTTCTCCTGTGAGTTTAGATTATCGAATCCGACGCAAAAATGATAGTTAATTGTAACGTTTAGGGCCTCCTAATGACGATTTGACACTCAAATTGCGTCGAGATTCAATACATCGGCCTCCAGCGGACTTGTCTCCAAGGGTCTATTGCTGCCTCGGGCACCTTATGGTCGTTCTCCTGTGAGTTTAGATTATCGAATCCGACGCAAAAATGATAGTTAGATGTAACGTTTAGGGCATCCTAATGACGATGGAACATTCAAATTGCGTCGATATTCAATACATCTGCCTCCAGTCGATTTGTTTCCAAGGGGTATATTGCTGTCTCGGGCACCAAATGATCCCTCTGCTGTGAGTCTAGATTTTCGAATCCGACGCTAAAATGATAGTTAACTGTATCGTTCAGGGCCTCCTAATGCCGATGGAACACTCAAATTGCGTCGAGATTCAATACATCGGCCTCCAGCCGACTTGTCTCCAAAGGTCTATTGCTGCCTCGGGCACCTTATGGTCGTTCTCCTGTGAGTCTAGATTTTCGAATCCGACGCAAAAATAATAGTTAATTGTAACGTTCAGGGCCTTGTAATGACGATGGAACACTCAAAATGCGTCGAGATTCAATACATCGACCTCCAGCCGACTTGTCTCCAAGGGACTGTTGCTGCCTCGGGCACCTTACGGTCGTTCTCCTGTGAGTTTAGATTATCGAATCCGACGCAAAAACGATAGTTAATTGTAACGTTCAGGGCGACCTAATGACGATGGAACACTCAAATTGCGTCGCGATTCAATACACCGTCCTCCAGCGGACTGGTCTCCAAGGGGATACTGCTGCATCGGGCACCATATGGTCCGTCTCCAGTTAGTCTAGATTTTCGAATCCGACGAAAAACTGATAGTTAATTGTAACATTCAGGGCCCCCTAATGACGATGGAACACTCATTATGCGTCGCGATCCAATACATCGTCCTCCAACCGACTTGTCTCCAAGGGTCAATAGCTGCCATGGGCACATTGTGATCGTTCTGCTGTGAGTAGATTTTCGAATCCGACGCTAAAATGATTGTTAATTGCAACGTTCAGGGCCTCCTAATGACGATGGAACACTCAAATTGCGTCAAGAATCAATACATCGGTTTCCAGCCGACTTGTCTCCAAGGGTCTATTGCTGCCTCAGGCACCTTATGGTCGTTCTCCTGTGAGTCTAGATTTTCGAATCCGACGCATAAATGATAGTTAATTGTAACGTTCAGGGACTCCTAAAGACGATGGAACACTCAAATTGCGTCGAGAGTCAATACATCGGCCTCCAGTCGACTTGTATCCAAGGGGATATTGCAGTCTCGGGCACAATATGATCCTTCTCCTGTGAGTCTAGATTTTCGAATCCGACGCAAAAATGATAGGGAATTGTAACGTTCAGCGCCTCCTAATGACGATAGAAGACTCAAATTGCGTCGAGATTCGATACATCGTCCTCCAGCCGACTTGTCTCCAAGGGTCTAATGCTGCCCCGGGCACCTTATGGTCGTTCTCTTGTAAGTCTAGATTTTCGAATCCGACGCAAAAATGATAGTTAATTGTAACGTTTAGGGCCTCCTAATGACGATGGAACTCTCAAATTGCGTCGAGATTCAATACATCGTCCTCCAGCCGACTTGTCTCCAAGGGTCTATTTCTGCCTCGGGCACCTTATGGTCGTTCTCCTGTGAGTCTAGATTTTCGAATCCGACGCAAAAATGATAGATAACTGTAACGTTCAGCGCCTCCTAATGCCGTTGGAACACTCAAATTGCGTCGAGATTCAATACATCGGCCTCCAGCCGACTTGTCTCCAAGGGTCTATTGCTGCCTCGGGCACCTTATGGTCTTTCTCCTGTGAGTTTAGATTATCGAATCCGACTCAAAAATGATAGTTAATTGTAACGTTCAGGGCCTCCTAATGCCGATGGATCACTCAAATTGCGTCGAGATTCAATACATCGGCCTCCAGCGGACTTGTCTCCAAGGGGATATTGCTGTCTCGGGCACCTTATGGTCGTTATCCTGTGAGTTTAGATTATCGAATCCGACGCAAAAATGATAGTTAATTGTAACGTTCAGGGCCTCCTAATGCCGATGGAACACTCAAATTGCGTCGAGATTCAATACATCGTCCTCCAGCCGACTTGTCTCCAAGGGTCTGTTGCTGCCTCGGGCACCTTATGGTCGTTCTCCTGTGAGTTTAGATTATCGAATCCGACGCAAAAATGATAGTTAATTGTAACGTTCAGGGCCTCCTAATGCCGATGGAACACTCAAATTGCGTCGAGATTCAATACATCGGCCTCCAGCCGACTTGTCTCCAAGGGTTATTGCTGTCTCGGGCACCATATGATCCTTCTCCTGTGAGTCTAGATTTTCGAATCCGACGCAAAAATGATAGTTAATTGTAACATTCAGTACCTCCTAATGACGATAGAAGACTCAAATTGCGTCGAGATTCAATACATCGTCCTCCAGCCGATTTGTCTCCAAGGGGATATTGCTGCCTCGGGAACCAAATATTCCGTCTGCTGTGAGTCTAGATTTTCGAATCCGACGAAAAACGGTTAGTTAATTGTAACTTTCAGGGCCTCCTAATGACGATGGAACACTCAAATTGCGTCGCGGTCCAATACATCGACCTCCAGCCGACTTGTCTCCAAGGGTCTATTGGTGCCTCGGGCACCTTATGGTCGTTCTCCTGTGGGTCTAGATTTTCGAATCCGACGCAAAATGATAGTTAATTGTAACGTTCAGGGCCTTCTAATGATGATGGAACTCTCAAATTGCGTCGAGATTCAATACATCGGCCTCCAGCCGACTTGTCTCCAAGGGTCTGTTGCTGCCTCGGGCACCTTATGGTCGTTCTCCTGTGAGTTTAGATTATCGAATCCGACGCTAAAATGATAGTTAACTGTAACGTTTAGGGCCTCCTAATGACGATGGGACACTCAAATTGCGTCGAGATTCAATACAACGTCCTCCAGCCAACTTGTCTCCAAGGGTGTAATGCTGCCTCGGGCACCTTATGGTCGTTCTCTTGTAAGTCTAGATTTTCGAATCCGACGCAAAAATGAAAGTTAATTGTAAAGTTCAGGGCCTTCTAATGATGATGGAACACTCAAATTGCGTCGAGATTCAATACATCGGCCTCCAGGCGACTTGTCTCCAAGGGTCTGTTGCTGCCTCGGGGACCTTATGGTCGTTCTCCTGTGAGTTTAGATTATCGAATCCGACGCAAAAATGATAGTTAATTGTAACGTTTAGGGCCTCGTAATGACGATGGAACACTCAAATTGCGTCGATATTCAATAAATCGGCCTCCAGTCGATTTGTCTCCAAGGGGTATATGGCTGTCTCGAGCACCGTATGAACTTCTCCTGTGAGTAGATTTTCGAATCCGACGCTAAAATGATAGTTAATTGTAACGTTCAGGGCCTTGTAATGACGATGGAACACTCAAATTGCGTCGAGATTCAATATACGCCCTCCAGGCGACTTGTCTCCAAGGGTCTGTTGCTGCCTCGGGCACCTAATGGTCATTCTCCTGTGTGTTTAGATTATCGAATCCGACGCAAAAATGATAGTTAATTGTAACGTTTAGGGCCTCCTAATGACGATGGAACACTCAAATTGCGTCGAGATTCAATACATCGGCCTCCAGCCGACTTGTCTCCAAGTGTCTGTTGCTGCCTCGGGCACCTTATGGTCGTTCTCTTGTAAGTCTGGATTATCGAATCCGACGCAAAAATGATAGTTAATTGTAACGTTCAGGGCTTCCTAATGACGATGGAACTCTCAAATTGCGTCGAGATTCAATACATCGTCCTCCAGCCGACTTGTCTCCAAGGGTCTGTTGCTGCCTCGGGCACCTTATGGTCGTTCTCCTGTGAGTTTAGATTATCGAATCCGACGCAAAAATGATAGTTAATTGTAACGTTTAGGGCCTCCTAATGACGATGGAACACTCAAATTGCGTCGAGATTCAATACATCGGCCTCCAGCCGACTTGTATCCAAGGGGATATTGCAGTCTCGTGCACCATATGATCCTTCTCCTGTTAGTAGATTTCGGAATCCGACGCTAAAATGATAGTTAACTGTAACGTTCAGGGCCTTGTAATGACGATGGAACACTCAAATTGCGTCGAGATTCAATACATCGGCCTCCAGCCGACTTGTCTCCAAGGGTCTGTTGCTGCCTCGGGCACCTTATGGTCGTTCTCCTGTGAGTCTAGATTTTCGAATCAGACGCAAAAATGATAGTTAATTGCAACGTTCAGGGCCTTGTAATGACGATGGAACACTCAAATTGCGTCGAGATTCAATACATCGGCCTCCAGCCGACTTGTCTCCAAGGGTCTGTTGCTGCCTCGGGCACCTTATGGTCGTTCTCCTGTGAGTTTAGATTATCGAATCCGACGCAAAAATGATAGTTAATTGTAACGTTCAGGGCCTCCTAATGACGATGGAACTCTCAAATTGCGTCGAGATTCAGTACATCGGCCTCCAGCCGACTTGTCTCCAAGCGTCTATTGCTGCCTCGGGCACCTTACGTTCGTTCTCCTGTGAGTCTAGATTTTCGAATCCGACGCAAAAATGATAGTTAATTGTAACGTTCAGGGCCTCCTAATGACGATGGAACACTCAAATTGCGTCGAGATTCAATACATCGGCCTCCATCCGACTTGTCTCCAAGGGTCTGTTGCTGCCTCGGGCACCTTATGGTCGTCTCCTGTGAGTTAAGATTATCGAATCCGACGCAAAAATGATAGTTAATTGTAACGTTTAGGGCCTCCTAATGACGATGGAACACTCAAATTGCGTCGATATGCAATACATCGGCCTCCAGTCGATTTGTCTCCAAGGGGTATATTGCTGTCTCGGGCACCGTATGAACTTCTCCTGTGAGTAGATTTTTGAATCCGACGCGAAACTGATAGTTAATTGTAAGGTTTAGGGCCTCCTAATGACGATGGAACACTCAAATTGCGTAGAGATTCAATACATCGGCCTCCAGCCGAATTGTATCCAAGGGGATATTGCAGTCTCGTGCACCATGTGATCCTTCTCCTGTTAGTAGATTTTCGAATCCGACGCTAAAATGATTGTTAACTATAACGTTCAGGGCCTCCTAATGCCGATGGAACACTCAAATTTCGTCGAGATTCAATACATCGACCTCCAGCCGACTTGTCTCCAAGGGTCTAATGCTGCCTCGGGCACCTTATGGTCGTTCTCTTGTAAGTCTAGATTTTCGAATCCGACGCAAAAATGATAGATAATTGTAACGTTCAGGGCCTCCTAATGACCATGGAACTCTCAAGTTGCGTCGAGATTCAATACATCGTCCTCCAGCCGACTTGTCTCCAAGGGTCTATTGCTGCCTCGGGCACCTTATAGTCGTTCTCCTGTGAGTCTAGATTTTCGAATCCGACGCAAAAATGATAGTTAATTGTAACGTTCACGGCCTTGTAATGACGATGGAATACTCAAATTGCGTCGAGAGGCAATACATCAACCTCCAGTCGACTTGTATCCAAGACGATATTGCAGTCTCGTGCACCATATGATCCTTCTCCTGTTAGTAGATTTTCGAATCCGACGCTAAAATGATAGTTAACTGTAACGTTCAGGGCCTCCTAATGCCGATGGAACACTCAAATTGCGTCGACAGTCAATACATCGACCTCCAGTCGACTTGTCTCCAAGGGGATATTGCTGTCTCGAGCACCGTACGAACTTCTCCTGTGAGTAGATTTTCGAATCCGACGCGAAACTCATAGTTGATTGTAACGTTCACGGCCCCCTAATGACGATGGGACACTCAAATTGCGTCGAGATTCAATACATCGGCCTCCAGCCGACTTGTCTCCAAGGGGATATCGCTGCCTCGGGCACCACATGGTCCGTCTCCGGTGATTCCACGTTTTCGAATCCGGCGCAAAACTCATAGTTTATTGTAACGTTCAGGGCCTCCTAATGACGATGGAGCACACAAATTGAGTCGAGATTCAATACATCGACCTCCAGCCGACTTGTCTCCAAGGGTCTATTGCTGCCACGGGCACCTTATGGTCGTTCTCCTGTGAGTCTAGATTTTCGAATCCGACGCAAAAATGATTGATAATTGTAACGTTCAGGGCCTCCTAATGACGATGGGACACTCAAATTGAGTCGAGATTCAATACATCGACCTCCAGCCGACTTGTCTCCAAGGGGATATCGCTGCCTCGGGCACCACATGGTCCGTCTCCGGTGATTCCACGTTTTCGAATCCGGCGCAAAACTCATAGTTTATTGTAACGTTCAGGGCCTCCTAATGACGATGGAGCACACAAATTGAGTCGAGATTCAATACATCGACCTCCAGCCGACTTGTCTCCAAGGGTCTATTGCTGCCACGGGCACCTTATGGTCGTTCTCCTGTGAGTCTAGATTTTCGAATCCGACGCAAAAATGATTGATAATTGTAACGTTCAGGGCCTCCTAATGACGATGGGACACTCAAATTGAGTCGAGATTCAATACATCGACCTCCAGCCGACTTGTCTCCAAGGGTCTATTGCTGCCACGGGCACCTTATGGTCATTCCCCTGTGAGTCAACATTTTAGAATCCGACGCAAAACTGATAGTTAATTGTAACGTTCAGGGCCTTCTAATGACGATGGGACACTCAAATTGCGTCGAGATTCAATTCATCGTCCTCCAGCCGGCTTGTCTCCATGGGGATATTACTGCCTCCGGCCTCTTATGTTCGCTCTCATGTGAGTCTAGATTTTCGAATCCGACGCGAAACTGATTGTTAATTGTAACGTTCAGGGCTTCCTAATGACGATGGAACACTCAAATTGCCTCGAGATTCAATACATCGGCATTCAGCCGATTTGTCTCCAAGGGTCTATTGCTGCCTCGGGCACCGTATGGTCGTTCCCCTGTGAGTCAACATTTTAGAATCCGACGCTAAACTGATAGTTAATTGTAACGTTCAGGGCCTTCTAATGACGGTGGGACACTCAAATTGCGTCGAGATTCAATACATCAGTTTCCAGCCGACTTGTCTCCAAGGGTCTATTGCTGCCTCGGGCACCTTATGGTCGTTCTCCTGTGAGTCTAGATTTTCGAATCCGACGCAAAAATGATAGTTAATTGTAACGTTCAGGGCCTTCTAATGACAATGGGACACCCAAATTGCGTCGAGATTCAATACATCGGCCTCCAGCCGACTTGTCTCCAAGGGTCTATTGCTGCCTCGGGCACCTTATGGTCGTTCTCCTGTGAGTCTAGATTTTCGAATCCGACGCAAAAATGATAGTTAATTGTTACGTTCAGGGCCTTCTAATGACGATGGAACACTCGAATTGCGTCGAGATTCAATACATCGGCCTCCAGCCGACTTGTCTCATTGGGGATATCGCAGCCTCGGGCACCACATGGTCCGTCTCCGGTGATTCTACGTTTTCGAATCTGACGCAAAAATGATAGTTAATTGAAACATTCAGGGCCTCCTAATGACGATGGAACACTCAAATTGAGTGGCGATCCAATACATCGACCTTCAGCCGACTTGTCTCCAAGGGCCTATTGCTGTCTCGAGCACCGTATGAACTTCTCCTATGAGTAAATTTTCGAATCCGACGCGAAACTGATAGTTAATTGTAACGTTCAGGGCTTCCTAATGACGATGGAACACTCAAATTGCGTCGAGAGTCAATACATCGACCACCAGTCGACTTGTTTCCAAGGGGATATTGCAGTCTCGTGCACCATATGATCCTTCTCCTGTTAGTAGATTTTCGAATCCGACGCTAAAATGATAGTTAACTGTAACGTTCAGGGCCTCCTAATGCCGATGGAACACTCAAATTGCGTTGACAGTCAATACATCGACCTCCAGTCGACTTGTCTCCAAGGGGATATTGCTGTCTCGAGCACCGTACGAACTTCTCCTGTGAGTAGATTTTCGAATCCGACGCGAAACTCATAGTTGATTGTAACGTTCACGGCCTCCTAATGACGATGGGACACTCAAATTGCGTCGAGATTCAATACATCGGCCTCCAGCCGACTTGTCTCCAAGGGGATATCGCTGCCTCGGGCACCACATGGTCCGTCTCCGGTGATTCCACGTTTTCGAATCCGGCGCAAAACTCATAGTTTATTGTAACGTTCAGGGCCTCCTAATGACGATGGAGCACACAAATTGAGTCGAGATTCAATACATCGACCTCCAGCCGACTTGTCTCCAAGGGTCTATTACTGCCTCGGGCACCTTATGGTCGTTCTCCTGTGAGTCTAGATTTTCGAATCCAACGCAAAAATGATAGTTAATTGTAACGTTCAGGGCCTCCTAATGACGATGGGACACTCAAATTGAGTCGAGATTCAATACATCGACCTCCAGCCGACTTGTCTCCAAGGGTCTATTGCTGCCACGGGCACCTTATGGTCGTTCCCCTGTGAGTCAACATTTTAGAATCCGACGCAAAACTGATAGTTAATTGTAACGTTCAGGGCCTTCTAATGACGATGGGACACTCAAATTGCGTCGAGATTCAATACATCGGCCTCCAGCCGACTTGTCTCCAAGGGTCTATTACTGCCTCGGGCACCTTATGGTCGTTCTCCTGTGAGTCTAGATTTTCGAATCCAACGCAAAAATGATAGTTAATTGTAACGTTCAGCGCCTTCTAATGACGATGGAACACTCAAATTGCGCCGAGATTCAATACATCGGCTTCCAGCCGACTTGTCTCACTGGGGATATCGCGGCCTCGGGCACCACATGGTCCGTCTCCGGTGATTCTACGTTTTCGAATCCGACGCAAAAATGATAGTTAATTGTAACATTCAGGGCCTCCTAATGACGATGGAACACTCAAATTGAGTCGCGATCCAATACATCGACCTTCAGCCGACTTGTCTCCAAGGGTCTATTGCTGTCTCGAGCACCGTATGAACTTCTCCTATGAGTAGATTTTCGAATCCGACGCGAAACTGAGAGTTAATTGTAACGTTCACGGCTTCCTAATTACGATGGAACACTCAAATTGCGTCGAGAGTCAATACATCGACCTCCAGTCGACTTGTATCCAAGGGGATATTGCAGTCTCGTGCACCATATGATCCTTCTCCTGTTAGTAGATTTTCGAATCCGACGCTAAAATGATAGTTAACTGTAACGTTCAGGGCCTCCTAATGCCGATGGAACACTCAAATTGCGTCGAGAGTCAACACATCGACCTCCAGTCGACTTGTCTCCAAGGGGATATTGCTGTCTCGAGCACCGTATGAACTTCTCCTGTGAGTAGATTATCGAATCCGACGCGAAACTCATAGTTGATTGTAACGTTCAGGGCCTCCTAATGACGATGGAACACTCAAATTGCGTCGAGATTCAATACATCGTCCTCCAGCCGATTTGCCTCCAAGGGGATATTGCTGCCTTGGGCACCACATGGTCCGTCTCCTGTGATTCTACGTTTTCGAATCCGACGCAAAACTCATAGTTAATTGTAACGTTCAGGGCCTCCTAATGACGATGGAGCACACAAATTGAGTCGAGATTCAATACATCGGCCTCCAGCCGACTTGTCTCCAAGGGTCTATTGCTGCCTCGGGCACCTTATGGTCGTTCTCCCGTGAGTCTAGATTTTCGGATCCGACGCGAAACTGATTGTTAATTGTAACGTTCAAGGCCTCCTAATGACGATGGAACACTCAAATTGCGTCGAGATTCAATACATCGTCCTCCAGCCGACTTGTCTCCAAGGGTCTATTGCTGCATCGGGCACCTTATGGTCGTTCTCCTGTGAGTCTACATTTTCGAATCCGACGCCAAAATGATAGTTAATTGTAACGTTCAGGGCCTTCTAATGACGATGGAACACTCAAATTGCGTCGAGATTCAATACATCGGCCTCCAGCCGACTTGTCTCCAAGGGGATATCGCTGCCTCGGGCACCACACGGTCCGTCTCCTGTGATTCTACGTTTTCGAATCCGACGCAAAACTCATAGTTAATTGTAACGTTTAGGGCCTCCTATTGGCGATGGAACACTCAAATTGCGTCGAGATTCAATACATCGACCTCCAGCAGACTTGTCTCCAAGGGTCTGTTGCTGCCTCGGGCACCTTATGGTCGTTCTCCTGTGAGTCTAGATTTTCTAATCCGACGCATAAATGATAGTTAATTGTAACGTTCAGGGACTCCTAAAGACGATGGAACACTCAAATTGCGTCGAGAGTCAATACATCGACCTCCAGTCGACTTGTCTCCAAGGGTCTATTGCTGCCTCGGGCACCTTATGGTCGTTGTCCTGTGAGTCTAGATTTTCGAATCCGACGCGAAACTGATAGTTAACTGTAACGTTCAGGGCCTCCTAATGCCGATGGAACACTCAAATTGCGTCGAGATGAAATACATCGGCCTCCAGCCGACTTGTCTCCAAGGGTCTATTGCTGCCTCGGGCACCTTATGGTCGTTCTCTTGTAAGTCTAGATTTTCGAATCCGACGCAAAAATGATAGTTAATTGTAACGTTCAGGGCCTCCTAATGCCGATGGAACACTCAAATTGCGTCGAGATTCAATACATCGGCCTCCAGCCGACTTGTCTCCAAGGGGATATCGCTGCCTCGGGCACCACATGTTCCGTCTCCGGTGATTCTACGTTTTCGAAACCGACGCAAAACTCATAGTTAATTGTAACGTTTAGGGCCTCCTATTGGCGATGGAACACTCAAATTGCGTCGAGATTCAATACATCGTCCTCCAGGCGACTTGCCTCCATGGGGATATTACTGCCTCCGGCCTCTTATGTTCGCTCTCATGTGAGTCTAGATTTTCGAATCCGACGCAAAACTGATTGTTAATTGTAACGTTCAGGGCTTCCTAATGACGATGGAAAACTCAAATTGCCTCGAGATTCAATACATCGGGATTCAGCCGATTTGTCTCCAAGGGTCTATTGCTGCCTCGGGCACCGTATGGTCGTTCCCCTGTGAGTCAACATT
Organism: Schistocerca americana; assembly: GCF_021461395.2. Classification (NCBI taxonomy): domain Eukaryota; kingdom Metazoa; phylum Arthropoda; class Insecta; order Orthoptera; family Acrididae; genus Schistocerca; species Schistocerca americana. Next base: position 4,640,729 of record NC_060122.1, on the reverse strand, counting down.
TTAGAATCCGACGCAAAACTTATAGTTAAATGTAATGCTCAGGGCCTCTTAATGACGATGGAACACTCAAACTGCGTCGAGAGTCAATACATCTTCCTCCAGCCGACTTGTCTACAAGGGGATATTGCTGCCTCGGGCTCCATGTGGTCCGTCTCCTGTGAGTCTAGATTTTCGAATCAGACGCGAAACTGATAGTTAATTGTAAGGTTCAGGGCCTCCTAATGACGATGGAACTCTCAAATTGCGTCGTGATTCAATACATCTTCCTCCAGCGGACTTGTCTCCAAGGGGATATTGCTGTCTCGGGCACCATTTGATCCATATCCTGTGAGTCTAGATTTTCGAATCCGACGCAAAAATGATAGTGAATAGTAACGTTCAGCGCCTCCTGATGACGATAGGACTCTCAAATTCGTCGAGATTCAATACATCGTCCTCCAGCTGATTTGTCTCCAAGGGGATATTGCTGCCTCGGGCACCAAATGGTCCGTCTCCTGTGAGTCTGGATTTTTGAATCCGACGCGAAACTGATAGTTAATTGTAACGTTCACGGCCTCCAAATGTCGATGGAGCACTCAAATTGCGTCGCGATTCAATACATGGTCCTCCAGCGGACTGGTCTCCAAGGGGATATTGCTGCATCGGGCACCTTATGGTCGTTCTCCTGTGAGTTTAGATTTTCGAATCCGATTGTAACAGTCAGGGCCCATTAATGACGATGGAACACTCACTTTGCGTCGCGATCCAATAAATCGTCCTCCAACCGACTTGTCTCCAAGGGTCAATAGCTGCCTCGGGCACCGTATGGTCGTTCCCCTGTGAGTCAACATTTTAGAATCTGACGCAAAACTGATAGTTAAATGTAATGCTCCGGGCCTCTTAATGACGATGGAACACTCAAATTGCCTCGAGAGTCAATACTTCGTCCTATAGCCGACTTGTCTCCAAGCTTCTAATGCTGCATCGGGCACCTTATGGTCGTTCTCCTGTGAGTCTAGATTTTCGAATATGACGCAAGAATGATAGTTAATTGTAAGGTTCAGCGCCTCCTAATGACGATGGAACACTCAAATTGCGTCGCGATCCAATACATCGTCCTCCAGCCGACTTGTTCTCCAAGGGTCTAATGCTGCCTTGGGCACCTTATGGTCGTTCTCTTGTAAGTCTAGATTTTCGAATCCGACGCAAAACTGATAGTTCATTATGACGTTCAGGGCGACCTAATGACGATAGAAGACTCAAATTGCGTCGAGATTCAATACATCGTCCTCCAGCCGATTTGTCTCCAAGGGGATATTGCTGCCAGGGGCACCAAATGGTCCGTCTGCTGTGAGTCTAGATTTTCGAATCCGACGAAAAACTGATAGTTAATTGTAACATTCAGGACCTCCTAATGACGATGGAACACTCAAATTGCGTCGCGATCCAATACATCGACCTCCAGCCGACTTGTCTCCAAGGGTCTATTGCTGCCTCGGGCACCTTATGGTCGTTCTCCTGTGAGTCTAGATTTTCGAATCCGACACAAAAATGATAGTTAATTGTAACGTTCAGGGCCTTGTAATGACGATGGAACACTCAAACTGCGTCGAGATTCAATACATCGGCCTCCACCCGACTTGTCTCCAAGGGTCAGTTGCTGCCTCGGGCACCTTATGGTCGTTCTCCTGTGAGTTTAGATTATCGAATCCGACGCAAAAATGATAGTTAATTGTAACGTTTAGGGCCCCCTAATGACGATGGAAGACTCAAATTGCGTCGAGATTCAATACATCGGCCTCCAGCCGACTTGTCTCCAAGGGTCTATTGCTGCCTCGGGCACTTTATGGTCGTTCTCCTGTGAGTCTAGATTTTCGAATCCGACGCAAAACTCATAGTTAATTGTAACGTTCAGGGCCTTGTAATGACGATGGAACACTCAAATTGCGTCGAGATTCAATACATCGGCCTCCAGCCGACTTGTCTCCAAGGGTCTGTTGCTGCCTCGGGCACCTTATGGTCGTTCTCCTGTGAGTCAACATTTTAGAATCCGACGCAAAACTGATAATTAAATGTAATGCTCAGGGCCTCTTAATGACGATGGAACACTCAAATTGCGTCGAGAGTCAATACATCTTCCTCCAGCCGACTTGTTTACAATGGGATATTGCTGCCTCGGGATCCATGTCGTCCGTCTCCTGTGAGTCTAGATTTTCCAATCCGACGCTAAACTGATAGTTAATTGTAAGGTTCAGGTCCTCCTAATGCCGAAGGAACACTCAAATTGCGTCGAGATTCAATACATCGTCCTCCAGCTGATTTGTCTCCAAGGGGATATTGCTGCCTCGGGCACCAAATGGTCCGTCTCCTGTGAGTCTGGATTTTTGAATCCGACGCGAAACTGATAGTTAATTGTAACGTTCAGGGCCTCCAACTGACGATGGAGCACTCAAATTGCGTCGCGATTCAATACATCGTCCTCCAGCGGACTGGCCTCCAAGGGGATATTGCTGCATCGGGCACCTTATGGTCGTTCTCCTGTGAGATTAGATTTTCGAATCCGACGAAAAACTGATAGTTAATTGTAACAGTCAGGGCCTATTAATGACGATGGAACACTCACTTTGCGTCGCGATCCAGTACATCGTCCTCCAACCGACTTGTCTCCAAGGGTCAATAGCTGCCTCGGGCACCGTATGGTCGTTCCCCTGTGAGTCAACATTTTAGAATCCGACACAAAACTGATAGTTAAATGTAATGCTCAGGGCCTCTTAATGACGATGGAACACTCAAATTGCGTCGAGATTCAATACATCGTTCTCCAGCCGATTTGTCTCCAAGGGGACATTGCTGCCTCGGGCACCAAATGGTCCGTCTGCTGTGAGTCTAGATTTTCGAATACGACGAAAAACTGATAGTTAATTTTAACATTCAGGGCCTCCTAATGACGATGGAACACTCAATTTGCGTCGCGATCCAATACATCGTCCTATAGCCGACTTGTCTCCAAGGGTCTAATGCTGCCTCGGGCACCTTATGGTCGTTCTCTTGTAAGTCTAGATTTTCGAATCCGACGCAAAACTGATAGTTCATTATAACGTTCAGTGCGACCTAATGACGATAGAAGACTCAAATTGCGAAGAGATTCAATACATCGTCCTCCAGCCGATTTGTCTCCAAGGGGATATTGCTGCCTCGGGCACCAAATGGTCCGTCTGTTGTGAGTCTAGATTTTCGAATCCGACGAAAAACTGATAGTTAATTGTAAGGTTCAGGGCCTCCTAATGACGATGGAACACTCAAATTGCGTCGAGATTCAATACATCGTCCTCCAGCCGACTTGTCTCCATGGGGATATTACTGCCTCCGGCCTCTAATGTTCGCTCTCATGTGAGTCTAGATTTTCGAATCCGACGCGAAACTGATTGTTAATTGTAACGTTCAGGGCTTCCTAATGACGATGGAACACTCAAATTGCCTCGAGATACAATACATCGGCATTCAGCCCATTTGTCTCCAAGGGTCTATTGCTGCCTCGGGCACCGAATGGTCGTTCCCCCGTGAGTCAACATTTTAGAATCCGACGCAAAACTGATAGTTAAATGTAATGCTCAGGGCCTCTAAATGACGATGGAACACTCAAATTGCGTCGAGAGTCAATACATCTTCCTAAAGCCGACTTCTCTACAAGGGGATATTGCTGCCTCGGGCTCCATGTGGTCCGTCTCCTGTGAGTCTAGATTTTCGAATCCGACGCAAAACTGATAGTGAATAGTAACGTTCAGCGCCTCCTGATGACGATAGAACTCTCAAATTTCGTCGAGATTCAATACATCGTCCTCCAGCTGATTTGTCTCCAAGGGGATACTGCTGCCTCGGGCACCTTATGGTCGTTCTCCTGTGAGTTTAGATTATCGAATCCGACGCAAAAATGATAGTGAATAGTAACGTTTAACGCCTCCTAATGACGATAGAAGACTCAAATTGCGTCGAGATTCAATACATCGTCCTCCAGCAGACTTGTCTCCAAGGGTCTATTGCTGCCTCGGGCACCACATGGTCTTTCTCCTGTGAGTCTAGATTTTCGAATCCGACGCAAAAATGATAGTGAATTGTAACGTTCAGGGCCTCCTAATGACGATGGAACACTCAAATTGCGTCAAGAATCAATACATCGGTTTCCAGCCGACTTGTCTCCAAAGGTCTATTGCTGCCTGGGGCACCTTATGGTCGTTCTCCTGTGAGTCTAGATTTTCGAATCCGACGCATAAATGATAGTTAATTGTAACGTTCAGGGACTCCTAAAGACGATGGAACACTCAAATTGCGTCGAGATTCAATACATCGTCCTCCAGCCGACTTGTCTCCAAGGATCTATTGCTGCTTCGGGCACCTTATGGTCGTTCTCCTGTGAGTCTAGATTTTCGAATCCGACGCGAAAATGATAGTTAATTGTAAGGTTCAAGGCCTCCTAATGACGATGGAACACTCAAATTGTGTCGAGATTCAATACATCGGCCTCCAGCGGACTTGTCTCCAGGGGGATATTGCTGTCTCGAGCACCGTATGAACTTCTCCTGTGAGTAGATTTTCGAATCCGACGCTAAAATGATTGTGAATTGTAACGTTCAGGGACTCCTAATGACGACGGATCAATCAAATTGCGTCGCCATCCAAAACATCGTCCTCCAGCCGACTTGTCTCCAAGGGTCTAATGCTGCCTCGGGCACAATATGATCCTTCTCCTGTGAGTCCAGATTTTCGAATCCGATGCATAAATGATAGTTAATTGTAACGTTCAGGGACTCCTAATGACGATGGAATACTCAAATTGCCTCGAGATTCAATACATCGGCATTCAGCCGATTTGACTCCAAGGGGATATTGCTGCCTCGGGCACCAAATGGTCCGTCTCCTGTGAGTCTAGATTTTTGAATCCGACGCGAAACTGATAGTTAATTGTAACGTTCAGGGCCTCCAAATGACGATGGAGCACTCAAATTGCGTCGAGATTCAATACACCGGCCTCCAGCCCACCTGTCTCCTAGGGGATATTGCTGCTTCGGGCACAATATGATCCTTCTCCTGTGAGTCTAGATTTTCGAATCCGACGAAAAACTGATAGTTAATTGTAACATTCAGGGCCCCCTAATGACGATGGAACACTCAAATTGCGTCAAGAATCAATACATCTGCCTCCAGCCGACTTGTCTCCAAGGGTCTATTGCTGCCTCGGGCACCTTATGGTCGTTATCTTGTAAGTCTAGATTTTCGAATCCGACGCAAAAATGATAGTTAATTGTAACGTTCAGGGCCTCCTAATGCCGATGGAACACTCAAATTGCGTCGAGATTCAATACATCGGCCTCCAGCCGACTTGTCTCCAAGGGTCTATTGCTGCCTCGGGCACCTTATGGTCGTTCTCCTGTGAGTCTAGATTTTCGAATCCGACGCTAAAATTATAGTTAATTGTAACGTTCAGGGCCTTGTAATGACGATGGAACACTCAAATTGCGTCGAGATTCAATGCATCGGCCTCCAGCCGACTTGTCTCCAAGGGTCTGTTGCTGCCTCGGGCACCTTATGGTCGTTCTCCTGTGAGTTTAGATTATCGAATCCGACGCAAAAATGATAGATAATTGTAACGTTCAGGGCCTTCTAATGACGATGGAACACTCAAATTGCGTCGAGATTCAACACATCGTCCTCCAGCCGACTTGTGTCCAAGGGTCTATTGCTGCCTCGGGCAATTTACGGTCGTTCTCCTGTGAGTCTAGATTTTCGAATCCGACGCGAAACTGATAGTTAATTGTAAGGTTCAGGGCCTCCCAATGCCGATGGAACACTCAAATTGCGACGAGATTCAATACATCGACCTCCAGCCGACTTGTCTCCAAGGGTCTACTACAGTCTCGTGCACCATATGATCCTTCTCCTGTTAGTAGATTTTCGAATCCGACGCTAAAATGATAGTTAATTGTAAGGTTCAGGGCCTCCTAATGCCGATGGAACACTCAAATTGCGTCGAGATTCAATACATCGTCCTCCAGCCGACTTGTATCCAAGAGGATATTGCAGTCTCGGGCACAATATGATCCTTCTCCTGTGAGTCTAGATTTTCGAATCCGACGCAAAAATGATAGTGAATAGTAACGTTCAACGCCTCCTAATGACGACAGAAGACTCAAATTGCGTCGAGATTCAATACATCGTCCTCCAGCCGACTTGTCTCCAAGGGTTTAATGCTGTCTCGGGCACAATATGATCCTTCTCCTGTGAGTCTAGATTTTCGAATCCGATGCATAAATGATAGTTAATTGTAACGTTCAGGGACTCCTAATGACGATGGAATACTCAAATTGCCTCGAGATTCAATACATCGGCATTCAGCCGATTTGTCTCCAAGGGGATATTGCTGCCTCGGGCACCAAATGGTCCGTCTCCTGTGAGTCTAGATTTTTGAATCCGACGCGAAACTGATAGTTAATTGTAACGTTCAGGGCCTCCAAATGACGATGGAGCACTCAAATTGCGTCGAGATTCAATACACCGGCCTCCAGCCGACCTGTCTCCTAGGGGATATTGCTGCCTCGGGAACCTTATGGTCGTTCTCCTGTGAGTTTAGATTTTCGAATCCGACGCAAAAATGATAGTTAATTGTAACGTTCAGGGCCTCCTAATGACGATGGAACACTCAAATTGCGTCAAGAATCAATACATCGGCCTCCAGCCGACTTGTCCCCAAGGGTCTATTGCTGCCTCGGGCACCTTATGGTCGTTCTCTTGTAAGTCCAGATTTTCGAATCCGACGCAAAAATGATAGTTAATTGAAACGTTCAGGGCCTCCTAATGCCGATGGAACACTCAAATTGCGTCGAGATTCAATACATCGGCCTCCAGCCGACTTGTCTCCAAGGGTATATTGCTGCCTCGGGCACCTTATGGTCGTTCTCCTTTGAGTTTAGATTTTCGAATCCGACGCAAAAATGATAGTTAATTGTAACGTTCAGGGCCTTGTAATGACGATGGAACACTCAAATTGCGTCGAGATTCAATACATCGGCCTCCAGCTGACTTGTCTCCGAGGGTCTGTTGCTGCTTCGGGCACCTTATGGTCGTTCTCCTGTGAGTTTAGATTATCGAATCCGACGCAAAAATGATAGTTAATTGTAACGTTCAGGGCCTTCTAATGACGATGGAACACTCAAATTGCGTCGAGATTCAATCCATCGGCCTCCAGCCGACTTGTCTCCAAGGGGATATCGCTGCCTCGGGCACCACATGATCCGTCTCCGGTGATTCTACGTTTTCGAATCGGACGCAAAACTCATAGTTAATTGTAACGTTCAGGGCCTCCTAATGACGATGGAACTATCAAATTGCGTCGAGATTCAATACATCTTCCTCCAGCCGACTTGTCTCCAAGGGGATATTGCTGCTTCGGGCTCCATGTGGTCCGTCTCCTCTGAGTCTAGATTTTCGAATCCGACGCGAAACTGATAGTTAATTGTAAGGTTCAGCGCCTCCTAATGACGATGGAACACTCAAATTGCGTCGAGATTCAATACATCGGCCTCCAGCCGACTTGTCTCCAAGGGTCTATTGCTGCCTCGGGCACCTTATGGTCGTTCTCCTGTGAGTCTAGATTTTCGAATCCGACGCAAAAATGATAGTTCATTATAACGTTCAGGGCCTCCTAATGCCGATGGAACACTCAAATTGCGTCAAGAATCAATACATCGGTTTCCAGCCGACTTGTCTCCAAGGGTCTATGCTGCCTCGAGCACCGTATGAACTTCTCCTGTGAGTAGATTTTCGAATCCGACGCTAACTTGATTGTTAATTGTAACGTTCAGGGCCTCCTAATGACGATGGAACACTCAAATTGCGTCGCGATCTAATACATCGACCTCCAGCCGACTTGTCTCCAAGGGTCTATTACTGCCTCGGCCACCTTATGGTCGTTCTCCTGTGAGTCTAGATTTTCGAATCCGACGCGAAACTGATTGTTAATTGCAACGTTCAGGGCCACCTAATGACGATGGAACACCCAAATTGAGTCGAGATTCAATACATCGGCCTCCAGCCGACTTGTCTCCAAGGGTCTAATGCTGCCTCGGGCACAATATGTTCCTTCTCCTGTGAGTCTAGATTTTCGAATGTGACGCATAAATGATAGTTAATTGTAACGTTCAGGGACTCCAAAAGACGATGGAACACTCAAATTTCGTCGATATTCAATACATCGTCCTCCAGCCGACTTGTCTCCAAGGGTCTATTGCTGCCTCGGGCAATTTATGGTCGTTCTCCTGTGAGTCTAGATTTTCGAATCCGACGCGAAACTGATAGTTAATTGTAAGGTTCAGGGCCTCCTAATGCCGATGGAACACTCAAATTGCGTCGAGATTCAATACATCGACCTCCAGCCGACTTGTCTCCAAGGGTCTACTGCAGTCTCGTGCACCATATGATCCTTCTCCTGTTAGTAGATTTTCGAATCCGACGCTAAAATGATAGTTAATTGTAAGGTTCATGGCCTCCTAATGCCGATGGAACACTCAAATTGCGTCGAGATTCAATACATCGTCCTCCAGCCGACTTCTCTCCAAGGGTCTATTGCTGCCTCGGACACCTTATGGTCGTTCTCCTGTGAGTCTAGATTTTCGAATCCGACGTAAAACTCATAGTTAATTGTAACGTTCAGGGCCTCCTAATGACGATGGAGCACTCAAATTGCGTCAAGAATCAGTACATCGGTTTCCAGCCGACTTGTCTCTAAGGGTCTTTTGCTGCCTCGGGCACCTTATGGTCGTTCTCCTGTGAGTCTAGATTTTCGAATCCGACGCATAAATGATAGTTAATTGTAAGGTTCAGGGCCTAATAAAAACGATGGAACACACAAATTGCGTCGAGAGTCAATACATCGACCTCCAGTCGACTTGTATCCAAGGGGATATTGCAGTCTCGGGCACAATATGATCCTTCTCCTGTGAGTCTAGATTTTCGAATCCGACGCAAAAATGATAGTGAATAGTAACGTTCAACGCCTCCTAATGACGATAGAAGACTCTAATTGCGTCGAGATTCGATACATCGTCCTCCAGCCGACTTGTCTCCAAGGGTCTATTGCTGTCTCGAGCACCGTATGAACTTCTCCTGTGATTGGATTTTCGAATCCGACGCTAAAATGATTGTTAATTGTAACGTTCAGGGCCTCCTAATGACGATGGAACAATCAAATTGCGTCGAGATTCAATACATCGTCCTCCAGCCGACTTGTCTCCATTGGGATATTACTGCCTCCGGCCTCTTATGTTCGCTCTCATGTGAGTCTAGATTTTCGAATCCGACGCGAAACTGATTGTTAATTGTAACGTTCATGGCTTCCTAATGACGATGGAACACTCAAATTGCCTCGAGATTCAATACATCGGCCTCCAGCCGACTTGTCTCCAAGGGGATATTGCTGTCTCGGGCACCTTATGATCCTTCTCCTGTGAGTCTAGATTTTCGAATCCTACGCAAAAATGATAGTGAATAGTAACGTTCAGCGCTTCCTGATGACGATGGAACACTCATTTTGCGTCGCGATCCAATACATCGTCCTCCAACCGATTTGTCTCCAAGGGTCAATAGCTGCCACGGGCACCTTGTGATCGTTGTGCTGTGAGTCTAGATTTTCGAACCCGACGCAAAACTGATTGTTAATTGTAACGTTCAGGGCCACCTAATGACGATGGAACACTCAAATTGAGTCGAGATTCAATCCATCGACCTCCAGCCGACTTGTCTCCAAGGGGATATTGCTGTCTCGGGCACAATATGATCCTTCTCCTGTGAGTCAAGATTTTCGAATCCGACGCAAAAATGATAGGGAATTGTAACGTTCAGCGCCTCCTAATGACGATAAAAGACTCAAAATGCGTCGAGATTCAATACATCGACCTCCAGCTGATTTGTCTCCAAGGGGATATTGCTGCCTCGGGCACCTTATGGTCGTTCTCCCGTGAGTCTAGATTTTCGAATCCGACGCAAAAATGATAGTTAATTGTAACGTTCAGGGCCTCCTAATGCCGATGGAACACTCAAATTGCGTCAAGAACCATGACATCGGTTTCCAGCCGACTTGCCTCCAAGGGTCTATTGCTGCCTCGAGCACCGTATGAACTTCTCCTGTGAGTAGATTTTCGAATCCGACGCTCAAATGATTGTTAATTGTAACGTTCAGGGCCTCCTAATGACGATGGAACACTCAAATTGCGTCGCGATCCAATACATCGGCCTCCAGCAGACTTGTCTCCAAGGGTCTATTGCTGCCTCGGGCACCTTATGATCGTTCTCCTGTGAGTCCAGATTTTCGAATCCGACGCAAAAATGATAGTGAATTGTAACGTTCAGGGCCTTGTAATGACGATGGAACACTCAAATTGCGTCGAGATTCAATACATCGGCCTCCAGCCGACTTGTCTCCAAGGGTCTGTTGCTGCCTCGGGCACCTTATGGTCGTTCTCCTGTGAGTCCAGATTTTCGAATCCGACGCAAAAATGATAGTGAATTGTAACGTTCAGGGCCTTGTAATGACGATGGAACACTCAAATTGCGACGAGATTCAATACATCGGCCTCCAGCCGACTTGTCTCCAAGGGTCTATTGCTGCCTCGGGCACCTTATGGTCGTTCTCCTGTGAATCTAGATTTTCGAATCCGACGCAAAACTCATAGTTAATTGTAACGTTCAGGACCTCCTAATGCCGATGGAACACTCAAATTGCGTCGAGATTCAATACATCGGCCTCCTGCCGACTTGTCTCCAAGGGTCTATTGCTGCCTCGGGCACCTTATGGTCGTTCTCCTGTGAGTCTAGATTTTCGAATCCGACGCAAAAATGATAGTGAATTGTAACGTTCAGGGCCTTGTAATGACGATGGAACACTCAAATTGCGTCGAGATTCAATACATCGGCCTCCAGCCGACTTGTCTCCAAGGGTCTGTTGCTGCCTCGGGCACCTTATGGTCGTTCTCCTGTGAGTTTAGATTATCGAATCCGACGAAAAAATGATAGTTAATTGTAACGTTTAGGACCTCCTAATGACGATGGGACACTCAAATTGCGTCGAGATTCAATACATCGTCCTCCAGCCGACTCGTCTCCATGGGGATATTGCTGTCTCGGGCACAATATGATCCTTCTTCTGTGAGTCTAGATTTTCGAATCCGACGTATAAATGATAGTGAATTGTAACGTTCAGCGCATCCTAATGACGATAGAAGACTCAAATTGCGTCGAGATTCAATACATCGACCTCCAGCCGATTTGTTTCCAAGGGTCAATAGCTGCCACGGGCACCTTGTGATCGTTCTGCTGTGAGTCTAGATTTTCGAACCCGACGCAAAAATGATAGTTAATTGTAACGTTCATGGCCTCCTAATGACGATGGAACACTCAAATTGCGTCAAGAATCAATACATCGGTTTCCAGCCGACTTGTCTCCAAGGGTCTATTGCTGCCTCGGGCACCTTATGGTCGTTCTCCTGTGAGTCTAGATTTACGAATCCGACGCATAAATGATAGTTAATTGTAACGTTCAGGGACTCCTAAACACGGTGGAACACTCAAATTGCGTAGAGAGTCAATACATCGACCTCCAGTCGACTTGTATCCAAGGGGATTTTGCAGTCTCGGGCACTATATGATCCTTCTCCTGTGAGTCCAGATTTTCGAATCCGACGCAAAAATGATAGTGAATAGTAACGTTCAGCGCCTCCTAATGACGATAGAAGACTCAAATTGCGTCGAGATTCAATACATCGTCCTCCAGCCGACTTGTCTCCAAGGGTCTATTGCTGCCTCGGGCACCACATGGTCCTTCTCCTGTGAGTCTAGATTTTCGAATTCGACGCAAAAATGATAGTGAATTGTAACGTTCAGGGCCTCCTAATGACGATGGAACGCTCAAATTGCGTCAAGAATCAATACATCGGTTTCCAGCCGACTTTTCTCCAAGGGTCAATTCCTGCCTCGGGCACCTTATGGTCGTTCTCCTGTGAGTCTAGATTTTCGAATCCGACAGATAATTGATAGTTAATTGTAACATTCAGGGCCTCCTAATGACGAAGGAACACTCAAATTGCGTCGCGATCCAATACATCGTCCTCCAGCCGACTTGTCTCCAAGGGTCTAATGCTGCCTCGGGCACAATATGATCCTTCTCCTGTGAGTCTAGATTTTCGAATCCTACGCAAAAATGATAGTGAATAGTAACGTTCAGCGCCTCCTGATGACGATGGAACACTCATTTTGCGTCGCGATCCAATACATCGTCCTCCAACCGATTTGTCTCCAAGGGTCAATAGCTGCAACGGGCACCTTGTGATCGTTGTGCTGTGAGTCTAGATATTCGAACCCGACGCAAAACTGATTGTTAATTGTAACGTTCAGGGCCACCTAATGACGATGGAACACTCAAATTGAGTCGAGATTCAATCCATCGACCTCCAGCCGACTTGTCTCCAAGGGGATATTGCTGTCTCGGGCACAATATGATCCTTCTCCTGTGAGTCAAGAATTTCGAAGCCGACGCAAAAATGATAGGGAATTGTAACGTTCAGCGCCTCCTAATGACGATAAAAGACTCAAAATGCGTCGAGATTCAATACATCGACCTCCAGCTGATTTGTCTCCAAAGGGATATTGCTGCCTCGGGCACCTAATGGTCGTTCTCCCGTGAGTCTAGATTTTCGAATCCGACGCAAAAATGATAGTTAATTGTAACGTTCAGGGCCTCCTAATGCCGATGGAACACTCAAATTGCGTCAAGAACCATGACATCGGTTTCCAGCCGACTTGCCTCCAAGGGTCTATTGCTGCCTCGAGCACCGTATGAACTTCTCCTGTGAGTAGATTTTTGAATCCGACGCTCAAATGATTGTTAATTGTAACGTTCAGGGCCTCCTAATGACGATGGAACACTCAAATTGCGTCGCGATCCAATACATCGGCCTCCAGCCGACTTGTCTCCAAGGGTCTATTGCTGCCTCGGGCACCTTATGGTCGTTCTCCTGTGAGTCCAGATTTTCGAATCCGACGCAAAAATGATAGTGAATTGTAACGTTCAGGGCCTTGTAATGACGATGGAACACTCAAATTGCGTCGAGATTCAATGCATCGGCCTCCAGCCGACTTGTCTCCAAGGGTTTGTTGCTGCCTCGGGCACCTTATGGTCGTTCTCCTGTGAGTCCAGATTTTCGAATCCGACGCAAAAATGATAGTGAATTGTAACGTTCAGGGCCTTGTAATGACGATGGAACACTCAAATTGCGTCGAGATTCAATACATCGGCCTCCAGCCGACTTGTCTCCAAGGGTCTATTGCTGCCTCGGGCACCTTATGGTCGTTCTCCTGTGAATCTAGATTTTCGAATCCGACGCAAAACTCATAGTTAATTGTAACGTTCAGGACCTCCTAATGCCGATGGAACACTCAAATTGCGTCGAGATTCAATACATCGGCCTCCAGCCGACTTGTCTCCAAGGGTCTATTGCTGCCTCGGCACCTTATGGTCATTCTCCTGTGAGTCTAGATTTTCGAATCCGACGCAAAAATGATAGTGAATTGTAACGTTCAGGGCCTTGTAATGACGATGGAACACTCAAATTGCGTCGAGATTCAATACATCGGCCTCCAGCCGACTTGTCTCCAAGGGTCTGTTGCTGCCTCGCGCACCTTATGGTCGTTCTCCTGTGAGTCTAGATTTTCGAATCCGACGCAAAAATGATAGTTAATTGTAACGTTCAGGGCCTTGTAATGCCGATGAAACACTCAAATTGCGTCGAGTTTCAATACATCGGCCTCCAGCCGACTTGTCTCCAAGGGTCTGTTGCTGCCTCGGGCACCTTATGGTCGTTCTCCTGTGAGTTTAGATTATCGAATCCGACGAAAAAATGATAGTTAATTGTAACGTTTAGGACCTCCTAATGACGATGGGACACTCAAATTGCGTCGAGATTCAATACATCGTCCTCCAGCCGACTTGTCTCCATGGGGATATTGCTGTCTCGGGCACAATATGATCCTTCTCCTGTGAGTCTAGATTTTCGAATCCGACGTATAAATGATAGTGAATTGTAACGTTCAGCGCATCCTAATGACGATAGAAGACTCAAATTGCGTCGAGATTCAATACATCGACCTCCAGCCGATTTGTTTCCAAGGGTCAATAGCTGCCACGGGCACCTTGTGATCGTTCTGCTGTGAGTCTAGATTTTCGAACCCGACGCAAAAATGATAGATAATTGTAACGTTCATGGCCTCCTAATGACGATGGAACACTCAAATTGCGTAGAGAGTCAATACATCGACCTCCAGTCGACTTGTATCCAAGGGGATATTGCAGTCTCGGGCACTATATGATCCTTCTCCTGTGAGTCCAGATTTTCGAATCCGACGCAAAAATGATAGTGAATAGTAACGTTCAGCGCCTCCTAATGACGATAGAAGACTCAAATTGCGTCGAGATTCAATACATCGTCCTCCAGCCGACTTGTCTCCAAGGGTCTATTGCTGCCTCGGGCACCACATGGTCCTTCTCCTGTGAGTCTAGATTTTCGAATTCGACGCAAAAATGATAGTGAATTGTAACGTTCAGGGCCTCCTAATGACGATGGAACACTCAAATTGCGTCAAGAATCAATACATCGGTTTCCAGCCGACTTTTCTCCAAGGGTCTATTCCTGCCTCGGGCACCTTATGGTCGTTCTCCTGTGAGTCTAGATTTTCGAATCCGACAAATAATTCATAGTTAACTGTAACATTCAGGGCCTCCTAATGACGATGGAACACTCAAATTGCGTCGCGATCCAATACATCGTCCTCCAGCCGACTTGTCTCCAAGGGTCTAATGCTGCCTCGGGCACAATATGATCCTTCTCCTGTGAGTCTAGATTTTCGAATCCGACAAATAATTGATAGTTAATTGTAACGTTCAGGGACTCCTAAAGACGATGGAACACTCAAATTGCGTCGAGATTCAATACATCGTCCTCCAACCGACTTGTCTCCAATAGTCTATTGCTGCCTCGGGCACCTTATGGTCGTTCTCCTGTGAGTCTCGATTTTCGAATCCGACGCGAAACTGATAGTTAATTGCAAGGTTCAGGGCCTCCTAACGACGATGGAACACTCAAATTGCGTCGAGATTCAATACATCGGCCTCCAGCGGACTTGTCTCCAAGGGGATATTGCTGTCTCGAGCACCGTATGAACTTCTCCTGTGAGTAGATTTTCGAATCCGACGCTAAAATGATTGTTAATTGGAACGTTCAGGGCCTCCTAATGACGATGAAACACTCAAGTTGCGTCGCGATCCAATACATCGTCCTCTAGCCGACTTGTCTCCAAGGGTCTAATGCTGCCTCGGGCACAATATGATCCTTCCCCTGTGAGTCTAGATTTTCGAATCCGACGCATAAATGATAGTTAATTGTAACGCTCAGGGCCTCCTAATGCCGATGGAACACTCAAATTGCGTCGAGATTCAATACATCGGCCTCCAGCCGACTTGTCTCCAAGGGTCTATCGGTGCCTCGGGCACCTTATGGTCGTTCTCCTGTGAGTCTAGATTTTCGAATCCGACGCAAAAATGATAGTTAATTGTAACGTTCAGGGACTTCTAATGACGATGGGACACTCAAATTGCGTCGAGATTCAATACATCGGCCTCCGGCCGACTTGTCTCCAAGGGTCTGTTGCTGCCTCGGGCACCTTATGGTCGTTCTCCTGTGAGTTTAGATTATCGAATCCGACGCAAAAATGATAGTTAATTGTAACGTTCAGGGCCTCCTAATGCCGATGGAACACTCAAATTGCGTCAAGAACCATGACATCGGTTTCCAGCCGACTTGCCTCCAAGGGTCTATTGCTGCCTCGAGCACCGTATGAACTTCTCCTGTGAGTAGATTTTTGAATCCGACGCTCAAATGATTGTTAATTGTAACGTTCAGGGCCTCCTAATGACGATGGAACACTCAAATTGCGTCGCGGTCCAATACATCGGCCTCCAGCCGACTTGTCTCCAAGGGTCTATTGCTGCCTCGGGCACCTTATGGTCGTTCTCCTGTGAGTCCAGATTTTCGAATCCGACGCAAAAATGATAGTGAATTGTAACGTTCAGGGCCTTGTAATGACGATGGAACACTCAAATTGCGTCGAGATTCAATGCATCGGCCTCCAGCCGACTTGTCTCCAAGGGTTTGTTGCTGCCTCGGGCACCTTATGGTCGTTCTCCTGTGAGTCCAGATTTTCGAATCCGACGCAAAAATGATAGTGAATTGTAACGTTCGGGGCCTTGTAATGACGATGGAACACTCAAATTGCGTCGAGATTCAATACATCGGCCTCCAGCCGACTTGTCTCCAAGGGTCTATTGCTGCCTGGGGCACCTTATGGTCGATCTCCTGTGAATCTAGATTTTCGAATCCGACGCAAAATTCATAGTTAATTGTAATGTTCAGGACCTCCTAATGCCGATGGAACACTCAAATTGCGTCGAGATTCAATACATCGGCCTCCAGCCGACTTGTCTCCAAGGGTCTATTGCTGCCTCGGGCACCTTATGGTCATTCTCCTGTGAGTCTAGATTTTCGAATCCGACGCAAAAATGATAGTGAATTGTAACGTTCAGGGCCTTGTAATGACGATGGAACACTCAAATTGCGTCGAGATTCAATACATCGGCCTCCAGCCGACTTGTCTCCAAGGGTCTGTTGCTGCCTCGCGCACCTTATGGTCGTTCTCCTGTGAGTCTAGATTTTCGAATCCGACGCAAAAATGATAGTTAATTGTAACGTTCAGGGCCTTGTAATGCCGATGAAACACTCAAATTGCGTAGAGTTTCAATACATCGGCCTCCAGCCGACTTGTCTCCAAGGGTCTGTTGCTGCCTCGGGCACCTTATGGTCGTTCTCCTGTGAGTTTAGATTATCGAATCCGACGAAAAAATGATAGTTAATTGTAACGTTTAGGACCTCCTAATGACGATGGGACACTCAAATTGCGTCGAGATTCAATACATCGTCCTCCAGCCGACTTGTCTCCATGGGGATATTGCTGTCTCGGGCACAATATGATCCTTCTCCTGTGAGTCTAGATTTTCGAATCCGACGTATAAATGATAGTGAATTGTAACGTTCAGCGCATCCTAATGACGATAGAAGACTCAAATTGCGTCGAGATTCAATACATCGACCTCCAGCCGATTTGTTTCCAAGGGTCAATAGCTGCCACGGGCACCTTGTGATCGTTCTGCTGTGAGTCTAGATTTTCGAACCCGACGCAAAAATGATAGTTAATTGTAACGTTCATGGCCTCCTAATGACGATGGAACACTCAAATTGCGTAGAGAGTCAATACATCGACCTCCAGTCGACTCGTATCCAAGGGGATATTGCAGTCTCGGGCACTATATGATCCTTCTCCTGTGAGTCCAGATTTTCGAATCCGACGCAAAAATGATAGTGAATAGTAACGTTCAGCGCCTCCTAATGACGATAGAAGACTCAAATTGCGTCGAGATTCAATACATCGTCCTCCAGCCGACTTGTCTCCAAGGGTCTATTGCTGCCTCGGGCACCACATGGTCCTTCTCCTGTGAGTCTAGATTTTCGAATTCGACGCAAAAATGATAGTGAATTGTAACGTTCAGGGCCTCCTAATGACGATGGAACACTCAAATTGCGTCAAGAATCAATACATCGGTTTCCAGCCGACTTTTCTCCAAGGGTCTATTCCTGCCTCGGGCACCTTATGGTCGTTCTCCTGTGAGTCTAGATTTTCGAATCCGACAAATAATTCATAGTTAACTGTAACATTCAGGGCCTCCTAATGACGATGGAACACTCAAATTGCGTCGCGATCCAATACATCGTCCTCCAGCCGACTTGTCTCCAAGGGTCTAATGCTGCCTCGGGCACAATATGATCCTTCTCCTGTGAGTCTAGATTTTCGAATCCGACAAATAATTGATAGTTAATTGTAACGTTCAGGGCCTCCTAAAGACGATGGAACACTCAAATTGCGTCGAGATTCAATACATCGTCCTCCAACCGACTTGTCTCCAAGGGTCTATTGCTGCCTCGGGCACCTTATGGTCGTTCTCCTGTGAGTCTCGATTTTCGAATCCGACGCGAAACTGATAGTTAATTGCAAGGTTCAGGGCCTCCTAACGACGATGGAACACTCAAATTGCGTCGAGATTCAATACATCGGCCTCCAGCGGACTTGTCTCCAAGGGGATATTGCTGTCTCGAGCACCGTATGAACTTCTCCTGTGAGTAGATTTTCGAATCCGACGCTAAAATGATTGTTAATTGGAACGTTCAGGGCCTCCTAATGACGATGAAACACTCAAATTGCGTCGCGATCCAATACATCGTCCTCTAGCCGACTTGTCTCCAAGGGTCTAATGCTGCCTCGGGCACAATATGATCCTTCCCCTGTGAGTCTAGATTTTCGAATCCGACGCATAAATGATAGTTAATTGTAACGTTCAGGGCCTCCTAATGCCGATGGAACACTCAAATTGCGTCGAGATTCAATACATCGGCCTCCAGCCGACTTGTCTCCAAGGGTCTATCGGTGCCTCGGGCACCTTATGGTCGTTCTCCTGTGAGTCTAGATTTTCGAATCCGACGCAAAAATGATAGTTAATTGTAACGTTCAGGGACTTCTAATGACGATGGGACACTCAAATTGCGTCGAGATTCAATACATCGGCCTCCAGCCGACTTGTCTCCAAGGGTCTGTTGCTGCCTCGGGCACCTTATGGTCGTTCTCCTGTGAGTTTAGATTATCGAATCCGACGCAAAAATGATAGTTAATTGTAACGTTCAGGGCCTCCTAATGCCGATGGAACACTCAAATTGCGTCAAGAACCATGACATCGGTTTCCAGCCGACTTGCCTCCAAGGGTCTATTGCTGCCTCGAGCACCGTATGAACTTCTCCTGTGAGTAGATTTTTGAATCCGACGCTCAAATGATTGTTAATTGTAACGTTCAGGGCCTCCTAATGACGATGGAACACTCAAATTGCGTCGCGATCCAATACATCGGCCTCCAGCCGACTTGTCTCCAAGGGTCTATTGCTGCCTCGGGCACCTTATGGTCGTTCTCCTGTGAGTCCAGATTTTCGAATCCGACGCAAAAATGATAGTGAATTGTAACGTTCAGGGCCTTGTAATGACGATGGAACACTCAAATTGCGTCGAGATTCAATGCATCGGCCTCCAGCCGACTTGTCTCCAAGGGTTTGTTGCTGCCTCGGGCACCTTATGGTCGTTCTCCTGTGAGTCCAGATTTTCGAATCCGACGCAAAAATGATAGTGAATTGTAACGTTCAGGGCCTTGTAATGACGATGGAACACTCAAATTGCGTCGAGATTCAATACATCGGCCTCCAGCCGACTTGTCTCCAAGGGTCTATTGCTGCCTGGGGCACCTTATGGTCGATCTCCTGTGAATCTAGATTTTCGAATCCGACGCAAAATTCATAGTTAATTGTAACGTTCAGGACCTCCTAATGCCGATGGAACACTCAAATTGCGTCGAGATTCAATACATCGGCCTCCAGCCGACTTGTCTCCAAGGGTCTATTGCTGCCTCGGGCACCTTATGGTCATTCTCCTGTGAGTCTAGATTTTCGAATCCGACGCAAAAATGATAGTGAATTGTAACGTTCAGGGCCTTGTAATGACGATGGAACACTCAAATTGCGTCGAGATTCAATACATCGGCCTCCAGCCGACTTGTCTCCAAGGGTCTGTTGCTGCCTCGCGCACCTTATGGTCGTTCTCCTGTGAGTCTAGATTTTCGAATCCGACGCAAAAATGATAGTTAATTGTAACGTTCAGGGCCTTGTAATGCCGATGAAACACTCAAATTGCGTAGAGTTTCAATACATCGGCCTCCAGCCGACTTGTCTCCAAGGGTCTGTTGCTGCCTCGGGCACCTTATGGTCGTTCTCCTGTGAGTTTAGATTATCGAATCCGACGAAAAAATGATAGTTAATTGTAACGTTTAGGACCTCCTAATGACGATGGGACACTCAAATTGCGTCGAGATTCAATACATCGTCCTCCAGCCGACTTGTCTCCATGGGGATATTGCTGTCTCGGGCACAATATGATCCTTCTCCTGTGAGTCTAGATTTTCGAATCCGACGTATAAATGATAGTGAATTGTAACGTTCAGCGCATCCTAATGACGATAGAAGACTCAAATTGCGTCGAGATTCAATACATCGACCTCCAGCCGATTTGTTTCCAAGGGTCAATAGCTGCCACGGGCACCTTGTGATCGTTCTGCTGTGAGTCTAGATTTTCGAACCCGACGCAAAAATGATAGTTAATTGTAACGTTCATGGCCTCCTAATGACGATGGAACACTCAAATTGCGTAGAGAGTCAATACATCGACCTCCAGTCGACTCGTATCCAAGGGGATATTGCAGTCTCGGGCACTATATGATACTTCTCCTGTGAGTCCAGATTTTCGAATCCGACGCAAAAATGATAGTGAATAGTAACGTTCAGCGCCTCCTAATGACGATAGAAGACTCAAATTGCGTCGAGATTCAATACATCGTCCTCCAGCCGACTTGTCTCCAAGGGTCTATTGCTGCCTCGGGCACCACATGGTCCTTCTCCTGTGAGTCTAGATTTTCAAATTCGACGCAAAAATGATAGTGAATTGTAACGTTCAGGGCCTCCTAATGACGATGGAACACTCAAATTGCGTCAAGAATCAATACATCGGTTTCCAGCCGACTTTTCTCCAAGGGTCTATTCCTGCCTCGGGCACCTTATGGTCGTTCTCCTGTGAGTCTAGATTTTCGAATCCGACAAATAATTCATAGTTAACTGTAACATTCAGGGCCTCCTAATGACGATGGAACACTCAAATTGCGTCGCGATCCAATACATCGTCCTCCAGCCGACTTGTCTCCAAGGGTCTAATGCTGCCTCGGGCACAATATGATCCTTCTCCTGTGAGTCTAGATTTTCGAATCCGACAAATAATTGATAGTTAATTGTAACGTTCAGGGACTCCTAAAGACGATGGAACACTCAAATTGCGTCGAGATTCAATACATCGTCCTCCAACCGACTTGTCTCCAAGGGTCTATTGCTGCCTCGGGCACCTTATGGTCGTTCTCCTGTGAGTCTCGATTTTCGAATCCGACGCGAAACTGATAGTTAATTGCAAGGTTCAGGGCCTCCTAACGACGATGGAACACTCAAATTGCGTCGAGATTCAATACATCGGCCTCCAGCGGACTTGTCTCCAAGGGGATATTGCTGTCTCGAGCACCGTATGAACTTCTCCTGTGAGTAGATTTTCGAATCCGACGCTAAAATGATTGTTAATTGGAACGTTCAGGGCCTCCTAATGACGATGAAACACTCAAATTGCGTCGCTATCCAATACATCGTCCTCTAGCCGACTTGTCTCCAAGGGTCTGTTGCTGCCTCGGGCACCTTATGGTCGTTCTCCTGTGAGTTTAGATTATCGAATCCGACGCAAAAATGATAGTTAATTGTAACGTTTAGGGCCTCCAAATGACGATGGAACACTCAAATTGCGTCGAGATTCATTACATCGACCTCCAGCCGACTTGTCTCCAAGGGTCTGTTGCTGCCTCGGGCACCTTATGGTCGTTCTCCTGTGAGTTTAGATTATCGAATCCGACGCAAAAATGATAGTTAATTGTAACGTTCAGGGCCTCCAAATGACGATGGAACACTCAAATTGCGTCGAGATAGAATACATCGTCCTCCAGCCGATTTGTCCCCAAGGGTCTATTGCTGCCTCGGGCACTATATGATCCTTCTCCTGTGAGTCTAGATTTTCGTATCCGACGAATAATTTATAGTTTATTGTAACGTTCAGGGCCTCCTAATGCCGATGAAACACTCAAATTGCGTCGAGATTCAATACATCGTCCTCCAGCCGACTTGTCTCCAAGGGTCTATTGCTGCCTCGGGCACCCTATGGTCGTTCTTCTGTGAGTCTAGATTTTCGAATCCGACGCAAAAATGATAGTTAATTGTAACGTTTAGGGCCTCCTAATGACGATGGAACCCTCAAATTGCGTCGAGATTCAATACATCGGCCTCCAGCCGACTTGTCTCCAAGGGTCTATTGCTGCCTCGGGCACCTTATGGTCGTTCTCCTGTGAGTTTAGGTTATCGAATCCGACGCAAAAATGATAGTTAATTGTAACGTTCAGGGCCTCCAAATGACGATGGAACACTCAAATTGCGTCGAGATCCAATACATCGTCCTCCAGCCGATTTGTCTCCAAGGCGATATTGCTGCCTCGGGCACCAAATGGTCCGTCTGCAGTGAGTCTAGACTTTCGAATCCGACGAGAAATTGACAGTTAATTGTAACATTCAGGGCCTCCTAATGACGATGTAACACTCAAATTAGTCAAGAATCAAAACATCGGTCTCCAGCCGACTTGTCTCCAAGGGTCTATTGCTGCCTCGGGCACCTTATGGTCGTGCTCTTGTAAGTCTAGATTTTCGAATCCGACGCAAAAATGATAGTTAATTGTAACTTTCAGGGCCTCCTAATGCCGATGGAATACTCAAATTTCGTCGAGATTCAATACATCGGCCTCCAGCCGACTTGTCTCCAAGGGTCTATTGCTGCCTCGGGCACCTTATGTTCGTTCTCCTGTGAGTCTAGTTCTTCGAATCCGACGCAAAAATGATAGTTAATTGTAACGTTCAGGGCCTTGTAATGACGATTGAACACTCAAATGGCGTCGAGATTCAATACATCGGCCTCCAGCCGACTTGTCTCCAAGGGTCGATTACTGCCTCGGCCACCTTATGGTCGTTCTCCTGTGAGTCTAGATTTTCGAATCCGACGCAAAACTCATAGTTAATTGTAACGTTCAGGGCCTCCTAATGACGATGGAACACTCAAATTGCGTCGAGAATCAATACATCGTCCTCCAACCGACTTGTCTCCAAGGGTCAATAGCTGCCACGGGCACTTTGTGATCGTTCTGCTGTGAGTCTAGATTTTCGAATCCGACGCGAAACTGATAGTTAATTGTAAAGTTCAGGGCCTCCTAATGATGATGGAACACTCAAATTGCGTCAAGAATCAATACATCGGTTTCCAGCCGACTTGTCTCCAAGGGTCTATTGCTGCCTCGAGCACCGTATGAACTTCTCCTGCGAGTAGATTTTCGAATCCGACGCTATAATGATTGTTAATTGTAACGTTCACGGCCTCCTAATGACGATGGAACACTCAAATTGCGTCGAGATTCAAACCATCAGCCTCCAGCCGACTTTTCTCCAAGGGTCTATTGCTGCCTCGGGCACCTTATGGTCGTTCTCCTGTGAGTCTAGATTTTCGAATCCGACGCAAAAATGATAGTTAATTGTAACGTTCAGGGCCTTCTAACGACGATGGGACACTCAAATTGCGTCGAGATTCAATACATCGGCCTCCAGCCGCCTTGTCTCCAAGGGTCTGTTGCTGCCTCGTTCACCTTATGGTCGTTCTCCTGTGAGTTTAGATTATCGAATCCGACGCAAAAATGATATTTAATTGTAACGTTCAGGGCCTTCTAATGACGATGGAACACTCAAATTGCGTCGCGATCCAATACATCGTCCTCCAGCCGACTTGTCTCCAAGGGTCTAATGCTGATTCGGGCACCTTAAGGTCGTTCTCTTGTAAGTCTAGATTTTCGAATCCGACGCAAAACTGATAGTTCATTATAACGTTCAGGGCGACCTAATGACGATAGAAGACTCAAATTGGGTCGAGATTCAATACATCGGCCTCCAGCCGATTTGTCTCGAAGGGGATATTGCTGCCTCGGACACCAAATGGTCCGTCTGCTGTGAGTCTAGATTTTCGAATCCGACGCTAAAATGATTGTTAATTGTAACGTTTAGGGCCTCCTAATGATGATGGAACACTCAAATTGCGACGAGATTCAATACATCGTCCTCCAGCCGACTTGTCTCCAAGGGTCTGTTGCTGTCTCGAGCACCGTATGAACATCTCCTGTGAGTAGATTTTCGAATCCGACGCTAAAATGATTGTTAATTGTAACGTTCTGGGCCTCCTAATGACGATGGAACACTCAAATTGCGTCGCGATCCAATACATCGTCCTCCAGCCGACTTGTCTCCAAGGGTCTAATGCTGCCTCGGGCACCATATGGTCCTTCTCCTGTGAGTCTAGATTTTCGAATCCGACGCAAAAATGATAGTGAATTGTAACGTTCAGGGCCTCCTAATGATGATGGAACACTCAAATTGCGTCGAGATTCAATACATCGTCCTCCAGCCGACTTGTCTCCAAGGGTCTATTGCTGCCTCAGGCACCTTATGGTCGTTCTCCTGTGAGTCTAGATTTTAGAATCCGACGCGAAACTGATAGTTAATTGTAACGTTCAGGGCCTTGTAATGACGATGGAACACTCAAATTGCGTCGAGATTCAATACATCGGCCTCCAGCCGACTTGTCTCCAAGGGTCTTATGCTGCCTCGGGCACCTTATGGTCGTTCTCTTGTAAGTCTAGATTTTCGAATCCGACGCAAAACCGATAGTTCATTATAACGTTCAGGGCGACCTAATGACGATGGAACACTCAAATTGCGTCGATATTGAATTCATCGGCCTCCAGTCGGTTTGTCTCCAATTGGTATATTGCTGTCTCGAGCACCGTATGAACTTCTCCTGAGAGTAGATTTTCGAATCCGACGCGAAACTGATTATTAATTGTAACGTTCACGGCCTCCTAATGACGATGGAACACTCAAATTTCGTCGAGATTCAATACATCGGCCTCCAGCCGACTTGTCTCCAGGGGTCTATTGCTGCCTCAGGCACCTTATGTTCGTTCTCCTGTGAGTCTAGATTTTCGAATCCGACGCAAAAATGATAGTTAATTGTAACGTTCAGGGCCTTGTAATGACGATTGAACACTCAAATTTCGTCGAGATTCAATACATCGGCCACCAGCCGACTTGGCTCCAAGTATCTATTGCTGCCTCGGGCACCTTATGTTCGTGTTCCTGTGAGTCTAGATTTTCGAATCCGACGCATAAATGATAGTTAATTGTAACGTTCAGGGCCTTGTAATGACGATTGAACACTCAAATTGCGTCGAGATTCAATACATCGGCCTCCAGCCGACTTGTCTCCAAGGGTCTGTTGCTGCCTCGGGCACCTTATGGTCGTTCTCCTGTGAGTTTAGAATATCGAATCCGACGCAAAAATGATATTTAATTGTAACGTTCAGGGCCTCCTAATGACGATGGAACACTCAAATTGCGTCGCGATCCAATACATCGGCCTCCAGCCGACTTGTCTCCAAGGGTCTTATGCTGCCTCGGGCACCTTATGGTCGTTCTCTTGTAAGTCTAGATTTTCGAATCCGACGCAAAACTGATAGTTCATTATAACGTTCAGGGCGACCTAATGACGATAGAAGACTCAAATTGGGTCGAGATTCAATACATCGGCCTCCAGCCGATTTCTCTCCAAGGGGATATTGCTGCCTCGGACACCAAATGGTCCGTCTGCTGTGAGTCTAGATTTTCGAATCCGACGAAAAACTGATAGTTAATTGTAACATTCAGGGCCTCCTAATGACGATGGAACACTCAAATTGCGTCGCGATCCAATACATCGGCCTCCAGCCGACTTGTCTCCAAGGGTCTATTGCTGCCTCTGGCACCTTATGGTCGTTCTCCTGTGAGTCCAGATTTTCGAATCCGACGCAAAAATGATAGTGAATTGTAACGTTCAGGGCCTTGTAATGACGATGGAACACTCAAATTGCGTCGAGATTCAATACATCGGCCTCCAGCCGACTTGTCTCCAAGGGTCTGTTGCTGCCTCGGGCACCTTATGGTCGTTCTCCTGTGAGTCCAGATTTTCGAATCCGACGCAAAAATGATAGTGAATTGTAACGTTCAGGGCCTTGTAATGACGATGGAACACTCAAATTGCGTCGAGATTCAATACATCGGCCTCCAGCCGACTTGTCTCCAAGGGTCTATTGCTGCCTCGGGCACCTTATGGTCGTTCTCCTGTGAATCTAGATTTTCGAATCCGACGCAAAACTCATAGTTAATTGTAACGTTCAGGACCTCCTAATGCCGATGGAACACTCAAATTGCGTCGAGATTCAATACATCGGCCTCCAGCCGACTTGTCTCCAAGGGTCTATTGCTGCCTCGGGCACCTTATGGTCGTTCTCCTGTGAGTCTAGAGTTTCGAATCCGACGCAAAAATGATCGTGAATTGTAACGTTCAGGGCCTTGTAATGACGATGGAACACTCAAATTGCGTCGAGATTCAATACATCGGCATCCAGCCGACTTGTCTCCAAGGGTCTGTTGCTGCCTCGCGCACCTTATGGTCGTTCTCCTGTGAGTCTAGATTTTCGAATCCGACGCAAAAGTGGTAGTTAATTGTAACGTTCAGGGCCTTGTAATGACGATGAAACACTCAAATTGCGTCGAGTTTCAATACATCGACCTCCAGCCGACTTGTCTCCAAGGGTCTGTTGCTGCCTCGGGCACCTTATGGTCGTTCTCCTGTGAGTTTAGATTATCGAATCCGACGAAAAAATGATAGTTAATTGTAACGTTTAGGACCTCCTAATGACGATGGGACACTCAAATTGCGTCGAGATTCAATACATCGTCCTCCAGCCGACTTGTCTCCATGGGGATATTGCTGTCTCGGGCACAATATGATCCTTCTCCTGTGAGTCTAGATTTTCGAATCCGACGTATAAATGATAGTGAATTGTAACGTTCAGCGCATCCTAATGACGATAGAGGACTCAAATTGCGTCGAGATTCAATACATCGACCTCCAGCCGATTTGTTTCCAAGGGTCAATAGCTGCCACGGGCACCTTGTGATCGTTCTGCTGTGAGTCTAGATTTTCGAACCCGACGCAAAAATGATAGTTAATTGTAACGTTCATGGCCTCCTAATGACGATGGAACACTCAAATTGCGTCAAGAATCAATACATCGGTTTCCAGCCGACTTGTCTCCAAGGGTCTATTGCTGCCTCGGGCACCTTATGGTCGTTCTCCTGTGAGTCTAGATTTACGAATCCGACGCATAAATGATAGTTAATTGTAACGTTCAGGGACTCCTAAACACGGTGGAACACTCAAATTGCGTAGAGAGTCAATACATCGACCTCCAGTCGACTTGTATCCAAGGGGATATTGCAGTCTCGGGCACTATATGATCCTTCTCCTGTGAGTCCGGATTTTCGAATCCGACGCAAAAATGATAGTGAATAGTAACGTTCAGCGCCTCCTAATGACGATAGAAGACTCAAATTGCGTCGAGATTCAATACATCGTCCTCCAGCCGACTTGTCTCCAAGGGTCTATTGCTGCCTCGGGCACCACATGGTCCTTCTCCTGTGAGTCTAGATTTTCGAATTCGACGCAAAAATGATAGTGAATTGTAACGTTCAGGGCCTCCTAATGACGATGGAACACTCAAATTGCGTCAAGAATCAATACATCGGTTTCCAGCCGACTTTTCTCCAAGGGTCTATTCCTGCCTCGGGCACCTTATGGTCGTTCTCCTGTGAGTCTAGATTTTCGAATCCGACAAATAATTGATAGTTAATTGTGACATTCAGGGCCTCCTATTGACGATGGAACACTCAAATTGCGTCGCGATCCAATACATCGTCCTCCAGCCGACTTGTCTCCAAGGGTCTAATGCTGCCTCGGGCACAATATGATCCTTCTCCTGTGAGTCTAGATTTTCGAATCCGACAAATAATTGATAGTTAATTGTAACGTTCAGGGACTCCTAAAGACGATGGAACACTCAAATTGCGTCGAGATTCAATACATCGTCCTCCAACCGACTTGTCTCCAAGGGTCTATTGCTGCCTCGGGCACCTTATGGTCGTTCTCCTGTGAGTCTCGATTTTCGAATCCGACGCGAAACTGATAGTTAATTGCAAGGTTCAGGGCCTCCTAACGACGATGGAACACTCAAATTGCGTCGAGATTCAATACATCGGCCTCCAGCGGACTTGTCTCCAAGGGGATATTGCTGTCTCGAGCACCGTATGAACTTTTCCTGTGAGTAGATTTTCGAATCCGACGCTAAAATGATTGTTAATTGTAACGTTCAGGGCCTCCTAATGACGATGAAACACTCAAATTGCGTCGCGATCCAATACATCGTCCTCTAGCCGACTTGTCTCCAAGGGTCTAATGCTGCCTCGGGCACAATATGATCCTTCTCCTGTGAGTCTAGATTTTCGAATCCGACGCATAAATGATAGTTAATTGTAACGTTCATGGCCTCCTAATGACGATGGAACACTCAAATTGCGTCAAGAATCAATACATCGGTTTCCAGCCGACTTGTCTCCAAGGGTCTATTGCTGCCTCGGGCACCTTATGGTCGTTCTCCTGTGAGTCTAGATTTACGAATCCGACGCATAAATGATAGTTAATTGTAACGTTCAGGGACTCCTAAACACGGTGGAACACTCAAATTGCGCAGAGAGTCAATACATCGACCTCCAGTCGACTTGTATCCAAGGGGATATTGCAGTCTCGGGCACTATATGATCCTTCTCCTGTGAGTCCAGATTTTCGAATCCGACGCAAAAATGATAGTGAATAGTAACGTTCAGCGCCTCCTAATGACGATAGAAGACTCAAATTGCGTCGAGATTCAATACATCGTCCTCCAGCCGACTTGTCTCCAAGGGTCTATTGCTGCCTCGGGCACCACATGGTCCTTCTCCTGTGAGTCTAGATTTTCGAATTCGACGCAAAAATGATAGTGAATTGTAACGTTCAGGGCCTCCTAATGACGATGGAACACTCAAATTGCGTCAAGAATCAATACATCGGTTTCCAGCCGACTTTTCTCCAAGGGTCTATTCCTGCCTCGGGCACCTTATGGTCGTTCTCCTGTGAGTCTAGATTTTCGAATCCGACAAATAATTGATAGTTAATTGTGACATTCAGGGCCTCCTATTGACGATGGAACACTCAAATTGCGTCGCGATCCAATACATCGTCCTCCAGCCGACTTGTCTCCAAGGGTCTAATGCTGCCTCGGGCACAATATGATCCTTCTCCTGTGAGTCTAGATTTTCGAATCCGACAAATAATTGATAGTTAATTGTAACGTTCAGGGACTCCTAAAGACGATGGAACACTCTTATTGCGTCGAGATTCAATACATCGTCCTCCAACCGACTTGTCTCCAAGGGTCTATTGCTGCCTCGGGCACCTTATGGTCGTTCTCCTGTGAGTCTCGATTTTCGAATCCGACGCGAAACTGATAGTTAATTGCAAGGTTCAGGGCCTCCTAACGACGATGGAACACTCAAATTGCGTCGAGATTAGATACATCGGCCTCCAGCGGACTTGTCTCCAAGGGGATATTGCTGTCTCGAGCACCGTATGAACTTTTCCTGTGAGTAGATTTTCGAATCCGACGCTAAAATGATTGTTAATTGTAACGTTCAGGGCCTCCTAATGACGATGAAACACTCAAATTGCGTCGCGATCCAATACATCGTCCTCTAGCCGACTTGTCTCCAAGGGTCTAATGCTGCCTCGGGCACAATATGATCCTTCTCCTGTGAGTCTAGATTTTCGAATCCGACGCATAAATGATAGTTAATTGTAACGTTCAGGGCCTCCTAATGCCGATGGAACACTCAAATTGCGTCGAGATTCAATACATCTTCCTCCAGCCGACTTGTCTCCAAGGGTCTATCGGTGCCTCTGCCACCTTATGGTCGTTCTCCTGTGAGTCTAGATTTTCGAATCCGACGCAAAAATGATAGTTAATTGTAACGTTCAGGGACTTTTAATGACGATGGGACACTCAAATTGCGTCGAGATTCAATACATCGGCCTCCAGCCGACTTGTCTCCAAGGGTCTGTTGCTGCCTCGGGCACCTTATGGTCGTTCTCCTGTGAGTTTAGATTATCGAATCCGACGCAAAAATGATAGTTAATTGTAACGTTTAGGGCCTCCTAATGACGATAGAACACTCAAATTGCGTCGAGATTCAATACATCTGCCTTCAGCCGACTTGTCTCCAAGGGTCTGTTGCTGCCTCGGGCACCTTATGGTCGTTCTCCTGTGAGTTTAGATTATCGAATCCGACGCAAAAATGATAGTTAATTGTAACGTTCAGGGCCTCCAAATGACGATGGAACACTCAAATTGCGTCGAGATCCAATACATCGTCCTCCAGCCGATTTGTCTCCAAGGGTCTATTGCTGCCTCGGGCACTATATGATCCTTCTCCTGTGAGTCTAGATTTTCGAATCCGACGAATAATTTATAGTTTATTGTAACGTTCAGGGCCTCCTAATGCCGATGAAACACTCAAATTGCGTCGAGATTCAATACATCGTCCTCCAGCCGACTTGTCTCCAAGGGTCTATTGCTGCCTCGGGCACCCTATGGTCGTTCTCCTGTGAGTCTAGATTTTCGAATCCGACGCAAAAATGATAGTTAATTGTAACGTTTAGGGCCTCCTAATGACGATGGAACCCTCAAATTGCGTCGAGATTCAATACATCGGCCTCCAGCCGACTTGTCTCCAAGGGTCTATTGCTGCCTCGGGCACCTTATGGTCGTTCTCCTGTGACTTTAGGTTATCGAATCCGACGCAAAAATAATAGTTAATTGTAACGTTTAGGGCCTCCTAATGACGATGGAACACTCAAATTGCGTCGAGATTCAACACATCGGCCTCCAGCCGACTTGCCTCCAAGGGTCTGTTGCTGCCTCGGGCACCTTATGGTCGTTCTCCTGTGAGTTTAGATTATCGAATCCGACGCAAAAATGATAGTTAATTGTAACGTTCATGGCCTCCAAATGACGATGGAACACTCAAATTGCGTCGCGATCCAATACATCGTCGTCCAGCCGATTTGTCTCCAAGGGGATATTGCTGCCTCGGGCACCAAATGGTCCGTCTGCTGTGAGTCTAGATTTTCGAATCCGACGAAAAACTGATAGTTAATTGTAACATTCAGGGCCTCCTAATGACGATGGAACACTCAAATTGCGTCAAGAATCAATACATCGGCCTCCAGCCGACTTGTCTCCAAGGGTCTATTGCTGCCTCGGGCACCTTATGGTCGTTCTCTTGTAAGTCTAGATTTTCGAATCCGTCGCAAAAATGATAGTTAATTGTAACGTTCAGGGCCTTCTAATGCCGATGGAACACTCAAATTGCGTCGAGATTCAATACATCGGCCTCCAGCCGACTTGTCTCCAAGGGTCTATTGCTGCCTCGGGCACCTTATGGTCGTTCTCCTGTGAGTCCAGATTTTCGAATCCGACGCAAAAATTATAGTTAATTGTAACGTTCAGGGCCTTCTGATGACGATGGGACACTCAAATTGCGTCGAGATT
The DNA here is from genome assembly GCF_021461395.2 of Schistocerca americana. NCBI lineage: Eukaryota > Metazoa > Arthropoda > Insecta > Orthoptera > Acrididae > Schistocerca > Schistocerca americana. The sequence continues at coordinate 4,609,264 of NC_060122.1, read as the reverse complement.
CAATACATCGGCCTCCAGCCGACTTGTCTCCAAGGGTCTGCTGCTGCCTCGGGCACCTTATGGTCGTTCTCCTGTGAGTTTAGATTATCGAATCCGACGCAAAAATGATATTTAATTCTAACGTTCAGGGCCTTCTAATGACGATGGAATACTCAAATTGCGTCGAGATTCAATACATCGGCCTCCAGCCGACTTTTCTCCAAGGGGATATCGCTGCCTCGGGCACCACATGGTCCGTCTCCAGTGATTCTACGTTTTCGAATCCGACGCAAAACTCATAGTTAATTGTAACGTTCAGTCCTCCTAATGACGATGGAACTCTCAAATTGCGTCGAGATTCAATACATCTTCCTCCTGCCGACTTGTCTCCAAGGGGATATTGCTGCCCCGGGCACCTTATGTTCGATCTCCTGTGAGTCTAGTTCTTCGAATCCGACTCAAAAATGATGGTTAATTGTAACGTTCAGGGTCTTGTAATGACGATTGAACACTCAAATTGCGTCGCGATCCAATACATCGTCCTCCAGCCGACTTGTCTCCAAGGGTCTAATGCTGATTCGGGCACCTTAAGTTCGTTCTCTTGTAAGTCTAGATTTTCGAATCCGACGCAAAACTGATAGTTCATTATAACGTTCAGGGCGGCCTAATGACGATAGAAGACTCAAATTGGGTCGAGATTCAATACATCGGCCTCCAGCCGTTTTGTCTCGAAGGGGATATTGCTGCCTCGGACACCAAATGGTCCGTCTGCTGTGAGTCTAGATTTTCGAATCCGACGCAAAAATTATAGTTAATTGTAACATTCAGGGCCTCCTAATGACGATGGAACACTCAAATTGCGTCGCGATCCAATAAATCGACCTCCAGCCGACTTGTCTCTAAGGGTCTATTGCTGCCTCGGGCACCTTATGGTCGTTCTCCAGTGAGTCTAGATTTTCGAATCCGACGCAATAATGATAGTTAATTGTAACGTTCAGGGCCTTGTAATGACGATGGAACACTCAAATTGCGTCGAGATTCAATACATCGTCCTCCAGCCGACTTGTCTCCATGGGGATATTACTGCCTCCGGCCTCTTATGTTCGCTTTCATGTGAGTCTAGATTTTTGAATCCGACGCGAAACTGATTGTTAATTGTAACGTTCAGGGCTTCGTAATGACGATGGAACACTCAAATTGCCTCGAGATTCAATACATCGGCATTCAGCCGACTTGTCTCCAAGGGTCTGTTGCTGCCTCGGGCACCTTATGGTCGTCCTCCTGTGAGTTTAGATTATCGAATCCGACGCAAAAAAGATAGTTAATTGTAACGTTCAGGGCCTCCAAATGACGATGGAACACACAAATTGCGTCGAGATCCAATACATCGTCTTCCAGCCGATTTGTCTCCAAGGGGATATTGCTGCCTCGGACTCCAAATGGTCCGTCTGCTGTGAGTCTAGATTTTCGAATCCGACGCTAAAATGATAGTGAATTGTAACGTTCAGGGCCTCCTAATGATGATGGAACACTCAAATTGCGTCGAGATTCAATACATCGTCCTCCAGCCGACTTGTCTCCAAGGGTCTATTGCTGCCTCAGGCACCTTATGGTCGTTCTCCTGTGAGTTTAGATTTTAGAATCCGACGCGAAACTGATAGTTAATTGTAACGTTCAGGGCCTTGTAATGACGATGGAACACTCAAATTGCGTCGAGATTCAATACATCGGCCTCCAGCCGACTTGTCTCCAAGGGTCTATTGCTGCCTCAGGCACCTTATGGTCGTTCTCCTGTGAGTTTAGATTTTAGAATCCGACGCGAAACTGATAGTGAATTGTAACGTTCAGGGCCTCCTAATGATGATGGAACACTCAAATTGCGTCGAGATTCAATACATCGTCCTCCAGCCGACTTGTCTCCAAGGGTCTGTTGCTGTCTCGAGCACCGTATGAACATCTCCTGTGAGTAGATTTTCGAATCCGACGCTAAAATGATTGTTAATTGTAACGTTCAGGGCCTCCTAATGACGATGGAACACTCAAATTGCGTCGCGATCCAATACATCGTCCTCCAGCCGACTTGTCTCCAAGGGTCTAATGCTGCCTCGGGCACCATATGGTCCTTCTCCTGTGAGTCTAGATTTTCGAATCCGACGCAAAAATGATAGTGAATTGTAACGTTCAGGGCCTCCTAATGATGATGGAACACTCAAATTGCGTCGAGATTCAATACATCGTCCTCCACCCGACTTGTCTCCAAGGGTCTATTGCTGCCTCAGGCACCTTATGGTCGTTCTCCTGTGAGTTTAGATTTTAGAATCCGACGCGAAACTGATAGTTAATTGTAACGTTCAGGGCCTTGTAATGACGATGGAACACTCAAATTGCGTCGAGATTCAATACATCGGCCTCCAGCCGACTTGTCTCCAAGGGTCTTATGCTGCTTTGGGCACCTTATGGTCGTTCTCTTGTAAGTCTAGATTTTCGAATCCGACGCAAAACCGATAGTTCATTATAACGTTCAGGGCGACCTAATGACGATGGAACACTCAAATTGCGTCGATATTGAATTCATCGGCCTCCAGTCGGTTTGTCTCCAATTGGTATATTGCTGTCTCGAGCACCGTATGAACTTCTCCTGAGAGTAGATTTTCAAATCCGACGCGAAACTGATTATTAATTGTAACGTTCACGGCCTCCTAATGACGATGGAACACTCAAATTTCGTCGAGATTCAATACATCGGCCTCCAGCCGACTTGTCTCCAGGGGTCTATTGCTGCCTCGGGCACCTTATGTTCGTTCTCCTGTGAGTCTAGATTTTCGAATCCGACGCAAAAATGATAGTAAATTGTAACGTTCAGTGCCTTGTAATGACGATTGAACACTCAAATTGCGTCGAGATTCAATACATCGGTCTCCAGCCGACTTGTCTCCAAGGGTCTATTGCTGCCTCGGGCACTATATGATCCTTCTCCTGTGAGTCTAGATTTTCGAATCCGACGAATAATTTATAGTTTATTGTAACGTTCAGGGCCTCCTAATGCCGATGAAACACTCAAATTGCGTCGAGATTCAATACATCGTCCTCCAGCCGACTTGTCTCCAAGGGTCTATTGCTGCCTCGGGCACCCTATGGTCGTTCTCCTGTGAGTCTAGATTTTCGAATCCGACGCAAAAATGATAGTTAATTGTAACGTTTAGGGCCTCCTAATGACGATGGAACCCTCAAATTGCGTCGAGATTCAATACATCGGCCTCCAGCCGACTTGTCTCCAAGGGGCTATTGCTGCCTCGGGCACCTTATGGTCGTTCTCCTGTGAGTTTAGGTTATCGAATCCGACGCAAAAATAATAGTTAATTGTAACGTTTAGGGCCTCCTAATGGCGATGGAACACTCAAATTGCGTCGAGATTCAACACATCGGCCTCCAGCCGACTTGCCTCCAAGGGTCTGTTGCTGCCTCGGGCACCTTATGGTCGTTCTCCTGTGAGTTTAGATTATCGAATCCGACGCAAAAATGATAGTTAATTGTAACGTTCATGGCCTCCAAATGACGATGGAACACTCAAATTGCGTCGCGATCCAATACATCGTCGTCCAGCCGATTTGTCTCCAAGGGGATATTGCTGCCTCGGGCACCAAATGGTCCGTCTGCTGTGAGTCTAGATTTTCGAATCCGACGAAAAACTGATAGTTAATTGTAACATTTAGGGCCTCCTAATGACGATGGAACACTCAAATTGCGTCAAGAATCAATACATCGGCCTCCAGCCGACTTGTCTCCAAGGGTCTATTGCTGCCTCGGGCACCTTATGGTCGTTCTCTTGTAAGTCTAGATTTTCGAATCCGTCGCAAAAATGATAGTTAATTGTAACGTTCAGGGCCTTCTAATGCCGATGGAACACTCAAATTGCGTCGAGATTCAATACATCGGCCTCCAGCCGACTTGTCTCCAAGGGTCTATTGCTGCCTCGGGCACCTTATGGTCGTTCTACTGTGAGTCCAGATTTTCGAATCCGACGCAAAAATTATAGTTAATTGTAACGTTCAGGGCCTTCTGATGACGATGGGACACTCAAATTGCGTCGAGATTCAATACATCGGCCTCCAGCCGACTTGTCTCCAAGGGTCTGCTGCTGCCTCGGGCACCTTATGGTCGTTCTCCTGTGAGTTTAGATTATCGAATCCGACGCAAAAATGATATTTAATTCTAACGTTCAGGGCCTTCTAATGACGATGGAATACTCAAATTGCGTCGAGATTCAATACATCGGCCTCCAGCCGACTTTTCTCCAAGGGGATATCGCTGCCTCGGGCACCACATGGTCCGTCTCCGGTGATTCTACGTTTTCGAATCCGACGCAAAACTCATAGTTAATTGTAACGTTCAGTCCTCCTAATGACGATGGAACTCTCAAATTGCGTCGAGATTCAATACATCTTCCTCCTGCCGACTTGTCTCCAAGGGGATATTGCTGCCTCGGGCACCTTATGTTCGATCTCCTGTGAGTCTAGTTCTTCGAATCCGACGCAAAAATGATGGTTAATTGTAACGTTCAGGGCCTTGTAATGACGATTGAACACTCAAATTGCGTCGAGATTCAATACATCGTCCTCCAAACGACTTGTCTCCAAGGGTCAATAGCTGCCACGGGCACTTTGTGATCGTTCTGCTGTGAGTCTAGATTTTCGAACCCGACGCAAAACTGATTGTTAATTGTAACGTTCAGGGCCACCTAATGACGATGGAACACTCAAATTGAGTGGAGATTCAATACATCGACCTCCAGCCAACTTGTCTCCAAGGGGATATTGCTGCCTCGGGCACCATGTGGTCCGTCTCCTGTGACTCTAGATTTTCGAATCCAACGCGAAACTGATAGTTAATTGTAAAGTTCAGGGCCTCCTAATGACGATGGAACACACAAATTGCGTCAAGAATCAATACATCGGTTTCCAGCCGACTTGTCTCCAAGGGTCTATTGCTGCCTCGAGCACCGTATGAACTTCTCCTGCGAGTAGATTTTCGAATCCGACGCTAAAATGATTGTTAATTGTAACGTTCACGGCCTCCTAATGACGATGGAACACTAAAATAGCGTCGAGATTCAAAACATCAGCCTCCAGCCGACTTTTCTCCAAGGGTCTATTGCTGGCTCGGGCACCTTATGGTCGTTCTCCTGTGAGTCTAGATTTTCGAATTTGACGCAAAAATGATAGTTAATTGTAACGTTCAGGGCCTTCTAACGACGATGGGACACTCAAATTGCGTCGAGATTCAATACATCGACCTCCAGCCGACTTGTCTCCAAGGGTCTGTTGCTGCCTCGGGCACCTTATGGTCGTTTTCCTGTGAGTTTAGATTATCGAATCCGACGCAAAAATGATAGTTAATTGTAACGTTCAGGGCCTCCAAATGACGATGGAACACTCAAATTGCGTCGAGATCCAATACATCGTCCTCCAGCCGATTTGTCTCCAAGGCGATATTGCTGCCTCGGGCACCAAATGGTCCGTCTGCTGTGAGTCTAGACTTTCGAATCCGACGAGAAACTGACAGTTAATTGTAACATTCAGGGCCTCCAAAATGACGATGGAACACTCAAATTAATCAAGAATCAAAACATCGGTCTCCAGCCGACTTGTCTCCAAGGGTCTATTGCTGCCTCGGGCACCTTATGGTCGTGCTCGTGTAAGTCTAGATTTTCGAATCCGACGCAAAAATGATAGTTAATTGTAACTTTCAGGGCCTCCTAATGCCGATGGAATACTCAAATTTCGTCGAGATTCAATACATCGGCCTCCAGCCGACTTGTCTCCAAGGGTCTATTGCTGCCTCGGGCACCTTATGTTCGTTCTCCTGTGAGTCTAGTTCTTCGAATCCGACGCAAAAATGATAGTTAATTGTAACGTTCAGGGCCTTGTAATGACGATTGAACACTCAAATGGCGTCGAGATTCAATACATCGGCCTCCAGCCGACTTGTCTCCAAGGGTCTATTGCTGCCTCGGGCACCTTATGGTCGTTCTCCTGTGAGTCTAGATTTTCGAATCCGACGCAAAACTCATAGTTAATTGTAACGTTCAGGGCCTCCTAATGACGATGGAACACTCAAATTGCGTCGAGAATCAATACATCGTCCTCCAACCGACTTGTCTCCAAGGGTCAATAGCTGCCACGGGCACTTTGTGATCGTTCTGCTGTGAGTCTAGAATTTCGAACCCGACGCAAAACTGATTGTTACTTGTAACGTTCAGGGCCACCTAATGAGGATGGAACACTCAAATTGAGTGGAGATTCAATACATCGACCACCAGCCGACTTGTCTCCAAGGGGATATTGCTGCCTCGGGCTCCATGTGGTCCGTCTCCTGTGAGTCTAGATTTTCGAATCCGACGCGAAACTGATAGTTAATTGTAAAGTTCAGGGCCTCCTAATGATGATGGAACACTCAAATTGCGTCAAGAATCAATACATCGGTTTCCAGCCGACTTGTCTCCAAGGGTCTATTGCTGCCTCGAGCACCGTATGAACTTCTCCTGTGAGTAGATTTTCGAATCCGACGCTAAAATGATTGTTAATTGTAACGTTCACGGCCTCCTAATGACGATGGAACACTCAAATTGCGTCGAGTTTCAAACCATCAGCCTCCAGCCGACTTTTCTCCAAGGGTCTATTGCTGCCTCGGGCACCTTATGGTCGTTCTCCTGTGAGTCTAGATTTTCGAATCCGACGCAAAAATGATAGTTAATTGTAACGTTCAGGGCCTTCTAACGACGATGGGACACTCAAATTGCGTCGAGATTCAATACATCGGCCTCCAGCCGACTTGTCTCCAAATGTCTGTTGCTGCCTCGGGAACCTTATGGTCGTTCTCCGGTGAGTTTAGATTATCGAATCCGACGCAAAAGTGATAGTTAATTGTAACGTTCAGGGCCTCCAAATGACGATGGAACACTCAAATTGCGTCGCGATCCAATACATCGTCCTCCAGCCGACTTGTCTCCAAGGGTCTAATGCTGATTCGGGCACCTTAAGTTCGTTCTCTTGTAAGTCTAGATTTTCGAATCCGACGCAAAACTGATAGTTCATTATAACGTTCAGGGCGACCTAATGACGATAGAAGAACCAAATTGGGTCGCGATCCAATAAATCGACCTCCAGCCGACTTGTCTCCAAGGGTCTGTTGCTGCCTCGGGCACCTTATGGTCGTCCTCCTGTGAGTTTAGATTATCGAATCCGACGCAAAAAAGATAGTTAATTGTAACGTTCAGGGCCTCCAAATGACGATGGAACACACAAATTGCGTCGAGTTCCAATACATCGTCTTCCAGCCGATTTGTCTCCAAGGGGATATTGCTGCCTCGGACTCCAAATGGTCCGTCTGCTGTGAGTCTAGATTTTCGAATCCGACGCTAAAATGATAGTGAATTGTAACGTTCAGGGCCTCCTAATGATGATGGAACACTCAAATTGCGTCGAGATTCAATACATCGTCCTCCAGCCGACTTGTCTCCAAGGGTCTATTGCTGCCTCAGGCACCTTATGGTCGTTCTCCTGTGAGTTTAGATTTTAGAATCCGACGCGAAACTGATAGTTAATTGTAACGTTCAGGGCCTTGTAATGACGATGGAACACTCAAATTGCGTCGAGATTCAATACATCGGCCTCCAGCCGACTTGTCTCCAAGGGTCTATTGCTGCCTCAGGCACCTTATGGTCGTTCTCCTGTGAGTTTAGATTTTAGAATCCGACGCGAAACTGATAGTGAATTGTAACGTTCAGGGCCTCCTAATGATGATGGAACACTCAAATTGCGTCGAGATTCAATACATCGTCCTCCAGCCGACTTGTCTCCAAGGGTCTGTTGCTGTCTCGAGCACCGTAATGAACATCTCCTGTGAGTAGATTTTCGAATCCGACGCTAAAATGATTGTTAATTGTAACGTTCAGGGCCTCCTAATGACGATGGAACACTCAAATTGCGTCGCGATCCAATACATCGTCCTCCAGCCGACTTGTCTCCAAGGGTCTAATGCTGCCTCGGGCACCATATGGTCCTTCTCCTGTGAGTCTAGATTTTCGAATCCGACGCAAAAATGATAGTGAATTGTAACGTTCAGGGCCTCCTAATGATGATGGAACACTCAAATTGCGTCGAGATTCAATACATCGTCCTCCACCCGACTTGTCTCCAAGGGTCTATTGCTGCCTCAGGCACCTTATGGTCGTTCTCCTGTGAGTTTAGATTTTAGAATCCGACGCGAAACTGATAGTTAATTGTAACGTTCAGGGCCTTGTAATGACGATGGAACACTCAAATTGCGTCGAGATTCAATACATCGGCCTCCAGCCGACTTGTCTCCAAGGGTCTTATGCTGCTTTGGGCACCTTATGGTCGTTCTCTTGTAAGTCTAGATTTTCGAATCCGACGCAAAACCGATAGTTCATTATAACGTTCACGGCGACCTAATGACGATGGAACACTCAAATTGCGTCGATATTGAATTCATCGGCCTCCAGTCGGTTTGTCTCCAATTGGTATATTGCTGTCTCGAGCACCGTATGAACTTCTCCTGAGAGTAGATTTTCAAATCCGACGCGAAACTGATTATTAATTGTAACGTTCACGGCCTCCTAATGACGATGGAACACTCTAATTTCGTCGAGATTCAATACATCGGCCTCCAGCCGACTTGTCTCCAGGGGTCTATTGCTGCCTCGGGCACCTTATGTTCGTTCTCCTGTGAGTCTAGATTTTCGAATCCGACGCAAAAATGATAGTTAATTGTAACGTTCAGGGCCTTGTAATGACGATTGAACACTCAAATTTCGTCGAGATTCAATACATCGGCCACCAGCCGACTTGGCTCCAAGTATCTATTGCTGCCTCGGGCACCTTATGTTCGTGTTCCTGTGAGTCTAGATTTTCGAATCCGACGCATAAATGATAGTTAATTGTAACGTTCAGGGCCTTGTAATGACGATTGAACACTCAAATTGCGTCGAGATTCAATACATCGGCCTCCAGCCGACTTGTCTCCAAGGGTCTGTTGCTGCCTCGGGCACCTTATGGTCGTTCTCCTGTGAGTTTAGATTATCGAATCCGACGCAAAAATGATAGTTAATTGTAACGTTTAGGGCCTCCTAATGACGATGGAACACTCAAATTGCGTCGAGATTCAATACATCGGCCTCCAGCCGACTTGTCTCCAAGGGTCTATTGCTGCCTCGGGCACCTTATGGTCGTTCTCCTGTGAGTCTAGATTTACGAATCCGACACAAAACTCATATATAATTGTAACGTTCAGGGCCTCCTAATGCCGATGGAACACTCAAATTGCGTCGAGATTCAATACATCGGCCTTCAGCCGAATTGTCTCCAAGGGGATATTGCTGCCTCGGACACCAAATGGTCCGTCTGCTGTGAGTCTAGATTTTCGAATCCGACGAAAAACTGATAGTTAATTGTAACATTCAGGGCCTCCTAATGACGATGGAACACTCAAATTGCGTCGCGATCCAATACATCGACCTCCAGCCGACTTGTCTCCAAGGGTCTATTGCTGCCTCGGGCACCTTATGGTCGTTCTCCAGTGAGTCTAGATTTTCGAATCCGACGCAAAATAATAGTTAGTTGTAACGTTCAGGGCCTTGTAATGACGATGGAACACTCAAATTTCGTCGAGATTCAATACATCGGCCTCCAGCCGACTTGTCTCCAGGGGTCTATTGCTGCCTCGGGCACCTTATGTTCGTTCTCCTGTGAGTCTAGATTTACGAATCCGACACAAAACTCATATATAATTGTAACGTTCAGGGCCTTGTAATGACGATGGAACACTCAAATTGCGTCGAGATTCAATACATCGTCCTCCAGCCGACTTGTCTCCATGGGGATATTACTGCCTCCGGCCTCTTATGTTCGCTTTCATGTGAGTCTAGATTTTCGAATCCGACGCGAAACTGATTGTTAATTGTAACGTTCAGGGCTTCGTAATGACGATGGAACACTCAAATTGCCTCGAGATTCAATACATCGGTATTCAGCCGACTTGTCTCCAAGGGTCTGTTGCTGCCTCGGGCACCTTATGGTCGTTCTCCTGTGAGTTTAGATTATCGAATCCGACGCAAAAATGATAGTTAATTGTAACTTTTAGGGCCTCCTAATGACGATGGAACACTCAAATTGCGTCGAGATTCAATACATCGGCCTCCAGCCGACTTGTCTCCTAGGGTCTATTGCTGCCTCGGGCACCTTATGGTCGTTCTCCTGTGAGTCTCGATTTTCGTATCCGACGCAAAACTCATAGTTAATTGTAACGTTCAGGGCCTTGTAATGACGATGGAACACTCAAATTGCGTCGAGAGTGAATACATCTTCCTCCAGCCGACTTGCCTACAAGGGGATATTGCTGCCTCGGACTCCTTGTGGTCCGTCTCCTGTGAGTCTATATTTTCGAATCCGACGCTAAAATGATTGTTAATTGTAACGTTTAGGGCCTCCTAATGACGATAGAACACTCAAATTGCGACGAGATTCAATACATCGTCCTCCAGCGGACTTGTCTCCAAGGGGATATTGCTGTCTCGAGCACCGTATGAACTTCTCCTGTGAGTAGATTTTCGAATCCGACGCTAAAATGATTGTTAATTGTAACGATCAGGGCCTCCTAATGACGATGGAACATTCAAATCGCGTCGCGATCCAATACATCGTCCTCCAGCCGACTTGTCTCCAAGGGTCTAATGCTGCCTCGTGCACCACATGGTCCTTCTCCTGTGAGTCTAGATTTTCGAATCCGACGCAAAAATGATAGTTAATTGTAACGTTCAGGGCCTTGTAATGACGATGGAACACTCAAATTGCGTCGAGATTCAATACATCGTCCTCCAGCCGACATGTCTCCATGGGGATATTACTGCCTCCGGCCTCTTATGTTCGCTCTCATGTGAGTCTAGATTTTCGAATCTGACGCGAAACTGATTGTTAATTGTAACGTTCAGGGTTTCCTATTGACGATGGAACTCTCAAATCGCGTCGAGATTCAATACATCGTCCTCCAGCCGACTTGTCTCCAAGGGTCTATTGCTGCCTCGGGCACATTATGGTCGTTCTCCTGTGAGTTTAGATTATCGAATCCGACGCAAAAATGATAGTTAATTGTAACGTTTAGGGCCTCCTAATGACGATGGAACACTCAAATTGCGTCGAGATTCAATACATCGGCCTCCAGCCGTCTTGTCTCCTAGGGTCTGTTGCTGCCTCGGGCACCTTATGGTCGTTCTCCAGTGAGTCTAGATTTTCGAATCCGACGCAAAAATGATAGTTAATTGTAACGTTCAGGGCCTTGTAATGACGATGGAACACTCAAATTGCGTCGAGATTCAATACATCGTCCTCCAGCCGACATGTCTCCATGGGGATATTACTGCCTCCGGCCTGTTATGTTCGCTCTCATGTGAGTCTAGATTTTCGAATCTGACGCGAAACTAATTGTTAATTGTAACGTTCAGGGTTTCCTATTGACGATGGAACTCTCAAATCGCGTCGAGATTCAATACATCGTCCTCCAGCCGACTTGTCTCCAAGGGTCTATTGCTGCCTCGGGCACATTATGGTCGTTCTCCTGTGAGTTTAGATTATCGAATCCGACGCAAAAATGATAGTTAATTGTAACGTTTAGGGCCTCCTAATGACGATGGAACACTCAAACTGCGTCGAGATTCAATACATCGGCCTCCAGCCGTCTTGTCTCCAAGGGTCTGTTGCTGCCTCGGGCACCTTATGGTCGTTCTCCAGTGAGTCTTGATTTTCGAATCCGACGCAAAAATGATAGTTAATTGTAACGTTCAGGGCCTTGTAATGACGATGGAACACTCAAATTGCGTCGAGATTCAATACATCGTCCTCCAGCCGACATGTCTCCATGGGGATATTACTGCCTCCGGCCTCTTATGTTCGCTTTCATGTGAGTCTAGATTTTCGAATCCGACGCGAAACTGATTGTTAATTGTAACGTTCAGGGCTTCGTAATGACTATGGAACACTCAAATTGCCTCGAGATTCAATACATCGGCATTCAGCCGACTTGTCTCCAAGGGTCTGTTGCTGCCTCGGGCACCTTATGGTTGTTCTCCTGTGAGTTTAGATTATCGAATCCGACGCAAAAATGATAGTTACTTGTAACGTTCAGGGCCTTGTAATGACGATGGAACACTCAAATTGCGTCGAGATTCAATACATCGGCCTCCAGCCGACTTGTCTCCAAGGGTCTTATGCTGCCTCAGGCACCTTATGGTCGTTCTCTTGTAAGTCTAGATTTTCGAATCCGACGCAAAACCGATAGTTCATTATAACGTTCAGGGCGACCTAATGACGATGGAACACTCAAATTGCGTCGATATTGAATACATCGGCCTCCAGTCGATTTGTCTCCAAGGGGTATATTGCTGTCTCGAGCAACGTCTGAACTTCTCCTGTGAGTAGATTTTCAAATCCGACGCGAAACTGATAGTTAATTGTAATGTTCAGGGCTTCCTAATGACGATGGAACACTCAAATTGCGTCGAGAGTCAATACATCGACCTCCAGTCGACTTGTATGCAAGGGGATATTGCAGTCTCGTGCACCATATGATCCTTCTCCTGTTAGTAGATTTTCGAATCCGTCGCTGAAATGATAGTTAACAGTAACGTTCAGGGCCTCCTAATGCCGATGGAACACTCAAATTGCGTCGAGATTCAATACATCGGCCTCCAGCCGTCTTGTCTCCAAGGGTCTGTTGCTGCCTCGGGCACCTTATGGTCGTTCTCCAGTGAGTCTAGATTTTCGAATCCGACGCAAAAATGATAGTTAATTGTAACGTTCAGGGCCTTGTAATGACGATGGAACACTCAAATTGCGTCGAGATTCAATACATCGTCCTCCAGCCGACATGTCTCCATGGGGATATTACTGCCTCCGGCCTCTTATGTTAGCTCTCATGTGAGTCTAGATTTTCGAATCTGACGCGAAACTGATTGTTAATTGTAACGTTCAGGGTTTCCTATTGACGATGGAACTCTCAAATCGCGTCGAGATTCAATACATCGTCCTCCAGCCGACTTGTCTCCAAGGGTCTATTGCTGCCTCGGGCACATTATGGTCGTTCTTCTGTGAGTTTAGATTATCGAATCCGACGCAAAAATGATAGTTAATTGTAACGTTTAGGGCCTCCTAATGACGATGGAACACTCAAATTGCGTCGAGATTCAATACATCGGCCTCCAGCCGTCTTGTCTCCAAGGGTCTGTTGCTGCCTCGGGCACCTTATGGTCGTTCTCCAGTGAGTCTAGATTTTCGAATCCGACGCAAAAATGATAGTTAATTGTAACGTTCAGGGCCTTGTAATGACGATGGAACACTCAAATTGCGTCGAGATTCAATACATCGTCCTCCAGCCGACATGTCTCCATGGGGATATTACTGCCTCCGGCCTCTTATGTTCGCTTTCATGTGAGTCTAGATTTTCGAATCCGACGCGAAACTGATTGTTAATTGTAACGTTCAGGGCTTCGTAATGACTATGGAACACTCAAATTGCCTTGAGATTCAATACATCGGCATTCAGCCGACTTGTCTCCAAGGGTCTGTTGCTGCCTCGGGCACCTTATGGTCGTTCTCCTGTGAGTCTAGATTTTCGAATCCGACGCAAAACTCATAGTTAAATTAACGTTCAGGGCCTTTTAATGACGATGGAACTCTCAAATTGCGTCGAGATTCAATACATCGGCCTCCAGCCGACTTGTCTCCAAGGGGCTGTTGCTGCCTGGGGCACCTTATGGTCGTTCTCCTGTGAGTCAACATTTTAGAATCCGACGCAAAACTGATAGTTAAATGTAATGCTCAGGGCCTCTTAATGACGATGGAACACTCAAATTGCGTCGAGAGTCAATACATCTTCCTCCAGCCGACTTGTCTACAAGGGGATATTGCTGCCTCGGGCTCCTTGTGGTCCGTCTCCTGTGAGTCTAGATTTTCGAATCCGACGCTAAAATGATTGTTAATTGTAACGTTTAGGGCCTCCTAATAACGATGGAACACTCAAATTGCGACGAGATTCAATACATCGTCCTCCAGCGGACTTGTCCTCAAGGGGATATTGCTGTCTCGAGCACCGTATGAACATCTCCTGTGAGTAGATTTTCGAATCCGACGCTAAAATGATTGTTAATTGTAACGTTCAGGGCCTCCTAATGACGATGGAACACTCAAATTGCGTCGCGATCCAATACATCGTCCTCCAGCCGACTTGTCTCCAAGGGTCTAATGCTGCCTCGGGCACCACATGGTCCTTCTCCTGTGAGTCTAGATTTTCGAATCCGACGCAAAAATGATAGTTAATTGTAACGTTCAGGGCCTTGTAATGACGATTGAACACTCAAATTTCGTCGAGATTCAACACATCGGCCACCAGCCGACTTGGCTCCAAGTATCTATTGCTGCCTCGGGCACCTTATGTTCGTTCTCCTGTGAGTCTAGATTTTCGAATCCGACGCATAAATGATAGTTAATTGTAACGTTCAGGGCCTTGTAATGACGATTGAACACTCAAATTGCGTCGAGATTCAATACATCGGCCTCCAGCCGACTTGTCTCCAAGGGTCTGTTGCTGCCTCGGGCACCTTATGGTCGTTCTCCTGTGAGTTTAGATTATCGAATCCGACGCAAAAATGATATTGAATTGTAACGTTCAGGGCCTTCTAATGACGATGGAACACTCAAAATGCGTCGCGATCCAACAATTCGTCCTCCAGCCGACTTGTCTCCAAGGGTCTAATGCTGCCTCGGGCACCTTATGGTCGTTCTCTTGTAAGTCTAGATTTTCGAATCCGACGCAAAACTGATAGTTCATTATAACGTTCAGGGCGACCTAATGACGATAGAAGACTCAAATTGGGTCGAGATTCAATACATCGGCCTCCAGCCGATTTGTCTCCAAGGGGACATTGCTGCCTCGGACACCAAATGGTCCGTCTGCTGTGAGTCTAGATTTTCGAATCCGACGAAAAACTGATAGTTAATTGTAACATTCAGGGCCTCCTAATGACGATGGAACACTCAAATTGCGTCGCGATCCAATACATCGACCTCCAGCCGACTTGTCTCCAAGGGTCTATTGCTGCCTCGGGCACCTTATAGTCGTTCTCCAGTGAGTCTAGATTTTCGAATCCGACGCAAAAATGATAGTTATATGTAACGTTCAGGGCCTTGTAATGACGATGGAACACTCAAATTGCGTCGAGATTCAATACATCGGCCTCCAGCAGACTTGTCTCCAAGGGTCTGTTGCTGCCTCGGGCACCTTATGGTCGTTCTCCTGTGAGTTTAGATTATCGAATCCGACGCAAAAATGATAGTTAATTGTAACGTTTAGGGCCTCCTAATGACGATGGAACACTCAAATTGCGTCGAGATTCAATACATCGGCCTCCAGCCCACTTGTCTCCAAGGGTCTATTGCTGCCTCGGGCACCTAATGGTCGTTCTCCTGTGAGTCTAGATTTTCGAATCCGACGCAAAACTCATAGTTAATTGTAACGTTCAGGGCCTCCTAATGCCGATGGAACACTCAAATTGCGTCGAGATTCAATACATAGGCCTCCAGCCGACTTGTCTCCAAGGGTCTATTGCTGCCTCGGGCACCTTATGGCCGTTCTCCTGTGAGTCTAGATTTTCGAATCCGACGCAAAAATGATAGTTAATTGTAACGTTCAGGGCCTTGTAATGACGATGGAACACTCAAATTGCGTCGAGATTCAATACATCGTCCTCCAGCCGACTTGTCTCCATGGGGTTATTACTGCCTCCGGCCTCTTATGTACGCTTTCATGTGAGTCTAGATTTTCGAATCCGACGCGAAACTGATTGTTAATTGTAACGTTCAGGGCTTCGTAATGACGATGGAACACTCAAATTGCCTCGAGATTCAATACATCGGCATTCAGCCGACTTGTCTCCAAGGGTCTGTTGCTGCCTCTGGCACCATATGGTCGTTCACCTGTGAGTTTAGATTATCGAATCCGACGCAAAAATGATAGTTAATTGTAACTTTTAGGGCCTCCTAATGACGATGGAACACTCAAATTGCGTCGAGATTCAATACATCGGCCTCCAGCCGACTTGTCTCCTAGGGTCTATTGCTGCCTCGGGCACCTTATGGTCGTTCTCCTGTGAGTCTCGATTTTCGTATCCGACGCAAAACTCATAGTTAATTGTAACGTTCAGGGCCTTGTAATGACGATGGAACACTCAAATTGCGTCTAGATTCAATACATCGGCCTCCAGCCGGCTTGTCTCCAAGGGTCTGTTGCTGCCTCGGGCACCTTATGGTCGTTCTCCTGTGAGTCAACATTTTAGAATCCGACGCAAAACTGATAGTTAAATGTAATGCTCAGGGCCTCTTAATGACGATGGAACACTCAAATTGCGTCGAGAGTCAATATATTTTCCTCCAGCCGACTTGTCTACAAGAGGATATTGCTGCCTCGGGCCCCTTGTGGTCCGTCTCCTGTGAGTATAGATTTTCGAATCCGACGCTAAAATGATTGTTAATTGTAACGTTTAGGGCCTCCTAATGACGATGGAACACTCAAATTGCGACGAGATTCAATACATCGTCCTCCAGCGGACTTGTCTCCAAGGGGATATTGCTGTCTTGAGCACCGTATGAACTTCTCCTGTGAGTAGATTTTCGAATCCGACGCTAAAATAATTGTTAATTGTAACGTTCAGGGCTCCTAATGACGATGGAACACTCAAATTGCGTCGCGATCCAATACATCGTCCTGCAGCCGACTTGTCTCCAAGGGTCTAACGCTGCCTCGGGCACCACATGGTCCTTCTCCTGTGAGTCTAGATTTTCGAATCCGACACAAAAATGATAGTGAATTGTAACGTTCAGGGCCTCCTAATGACGATGGAACACTCAAATTGCGTCGTGATTCAATACATCGTCCTCCAGCCGACTTGTCTCCCAGGGTCTATTGCTGCCTCAGGCACCTTATGGTCGTTCTCCTGTGAGTCTAGATTTTCGAATCCGACGCGAAACTGATAGTTAATTGTAAGGTTCAGGCCTCCTAATGCCGATGGAGCACTCAAATTGCGTCGAGATTCAATACATCGACCTCCAGCCGACTTGTCTCCAAGGGTCTATTGCTGCCTCGGGCACCTTATTGTCGTTCTCCTGTGAGTCTAGATTTTCGAATCCGACGCAAAAATGATAGTTAATTGTAACGTTCAGGGCCTTGTAATGACGATGGAACACTCAAATTGCGTCGAGATTCAATACATCGGCCTCCAGCCGACTTGTCTCCAAGGGTCTTATGCTGCCTCGTGCACCTTATGGTCGTTCTCTTGTAAGTCTAGATTTTCGAATCCGACGCGAAACCGATAGTTCATTATAACGTTCAGGGTGACCTAATGACGATGGAACACTCAAATTGCGTCGATATTGAATACATCGGCCTCCAGTCGATTTGTCTCCAAGGGGTATATTGCTGTCTCGAGCACCGTATGAACTTCTCCTGTGAGTAGATTTTCGAATCCGACGCGAAACTGATAGTTAATTGTAACGTTCAGGGCTTCCTAATGACGATGGAACACTCAAATTGCGTCGAGAGTCAGTGCATCGACCTCCAGTCGACTTGTATGCAAGGGGATATTGCAGTCTCGTGCACCATATCATCCTTCTCCTGTTAGTAGATTTTCGAATCCATCGCTAAAATGATAGTTAACTGTAACGTTCAGGGCCTCCTAATGCCGATGGAACACTCAAATTGCGTCGAGATTCAATACATCGGCCTCCAGCCGACTTGTCTCCAAGGGTCTGTTGCTGCCTCGGGCACCTTATGGTCGTTCTCCTGTGAGTTTAGATTATCGAATCCGACGCAAAAATGATAGTTAATTGTAACGTTCAGGGCCTTCTAATGACGATGGAACACTCAAAATGCGTCGCGATCCAACAATTCGTCCTCCAGCCGACTTGTCTCCAAGGGTCTAATGCTGCCTCGGGCACCTTATGGTCGTTCTCTTGTAAGTCTAGATTTTCGAATCCGACGCAAAACTGATAGTTCATTATAACGTTCAGGGCGACCTAATGACGATAGAAGACTCAAATTGGGTCGAGATTCAATACATCGGCCTCCAGCCGATTTGTCTCCAAGGGGACATTGCTGCCTCGGACACCAAATGGTCCGTCTGCTGTGAGTCTAGATTTTCGAATCCGACGAAAAACTGATAGTTAATTGTAACATTCAGGGCCTCCTAATGACGATGGAACACTCAAATTGCGTCGCGATCCAATACATCGACCTCCAGCCGACTTGTCTCCAAGGGTCTATTGCTGCCTCGGGCACCTTATAGTCGTTCTCCAGTGAGTCTAGATTTTCGAATCCGACGCAAAAATGATAGTTATATGTAACGTTCAGGGCCTTGTAATGACGATGGAACACTCAAATTGCGTCGAGATTCAATACATCGGCCTCCAGCAGACTTGTCTCCAAGGGTCTGTTGCTGCCTCGGGCACCTTATGGTCGTTCTCCTGTGAGTTTAGATTATCGAATCCGACGCAAAAATGATAGTTAATTGTAACGTTTAGGGCCTCCTAATGACGATGGAACACTCAAATTGCGTCGAGATTCAATACATCGGCCTCCAGCCGACTTGTCTCCAAGGGTCTATTGCTGCCTCGGGCACCTAATGGTCGTTCTCCTGTGAGTCTAGATTTTCGAATCCGACGCAAAACTCATAGTTAATTGTAACGTTCAGGGCCTCCTAATGCCGATGGAACACTCAAATTGCGTCGAGATTCAATACATCGGCCTCCAGCCGACTTGTCTCCAAGGGTCTATTGCTGCCTCGGGCACCTTATGGCCGTTCTCCTGTGAGTCTAGATTTTCGAATCCGACGCAAAAATGATAGTTAATTGTAACGTTCAGGGCCTTGTAATGACGATGGAACACTCAAATTGCGTCGAGATTCAATACATCGTCCTCCAGCCGACTTGTCTCCATGGGGTTATTACTGCCTCCGGCCTCTTATGTACGCTTTCATGTGAGTCTATATTTTCGAATCCGACGCAACACTGATTGTTAATTGTAACGTTCAGGGCTTCGTAATGACGATGGAACACTCAAATTGCCTCGAGATTCAATACATCGGCATTCAGCCGACTTGTCTCCAAGGGTCTGTTGCTGCCTCTGGCACCATATGGTCGTTCACCTGTGAGTTTAGATTATCGAATCCGACGCAAAAATGATAGTTAATTGTAACTTTTAGGGCCTCCTAATGACGATGGAACACTCAAATTGCGTCGAGATTCAATACATCGGCCTCCAGCCGACTTGTCTCCTAGGGTCTATTGCTGCCTCGGGCACCTTATGGTCGTTCTCCTGTGAGTCTCGATTTTCGTATCCGACGCAAAACTCATAGTTAATTGTAACGTTCAGGGCCTTGTAATGACGATGGAACACTCAAATTGCGTCTAGATTCAATACATCGGCCTGCAGCCGGCTTGTCTCCAAGGGTCTGTTGCTGCCTCGGGCACCTTATGGTCGTTCTCCTGTGAGTCAACATTTTAGAATCCGACGCAAAACTGATAGTTAAATGTAATGCTCAGGGCCTCTTAATGACGATGGAACACTCAAATTGCGTCGAGAGTCAATATATCTTCCTCCAGCCGACTTGTCTACAAGAGGATATTGCTGCCTCGGGCCCCTTGTGGTCCGTCTCCTGTGAGTATAGATTTTCGAATCCGACGCTAAAATGATTGTTAATTGTAACGTTTAGGGCCTCCTAATGACGATGGAACACTCAAATTGCGACGAGATTCAATACATCGTCCTCCAGCGGACTTGTCTCCAAGGGGATATTGCTGTCTTGAGCACCGTATGAACTTCTCCTGTGAGTAGATTTTCGAATCCGACGCTAAAATGATTGTTAATTGTAACGTTCAGGGCTCCTAATGACGATGGAACACTCAAATTGCGTCGCGATCCAATACATCGTCCTGCAGCCGACTTGTCTCCAAGGGTCTAATGCTGCCTCGGGCACCACATGGTCCTTCTCCTGTGAGTCTAGATTATCGAATCCGACACAAAAATGATAGTGAATTGTAACGTTCAGGGCCTCCTAATGACGATGGAACACTCAAATTGCGTCGTGATTCAATACATCGTCCTCCAGCCGACTTGTCTCCCAGGGTCTATTGCTGCCTCAGGCACCTTATGGTCGTTCTCCTGTGAGTCTAGATTTTCGAATCCGACGCGAAACTGATAGTTAATTGTAAGGTTCAGGCCTCCTAATGCCGATGGAGCACTCAAATTGCGTCGAGATTCAATACATCGACCTCCAGCCGACTTGTCTCCAAGGGTCTATTGCCGCCTCGGGCACCTTATTGTCGTTCTCTGTGAGTCTAGATTTTCGAATCCGACGCAAAAATGATAGTTAATTGTAACGTTCAGGGCCTTGTAATGACGATGGAACACTCAAATTGCGTCGAGATTCAATACATCGGCCTCCAGCCGACTTGTCTCCAAGGGTCTTATGCTGCCTCGTGCACCTTATGGTCGTTCTCTTGTAAGTCTAGAATTTCGAATCCGACGCGAAACCGATAGTTCATTATAACGTTCAGGGCGACCTAATGACGATGGAACACTCAAATTGCGTCGATATTGAATACATCGGCCTCCAGTCGATTTGTCTCCAAGGGGTATATTGCTGTCTCGAGCACCGTATGAACTTCTCCTGTGAGTAGATTTTCGAATCCGACGCAAAACTGATAGTTAATTGTAACGTTCAGGGCTTCCTAATGACGATGGAACACTCAAATTGCGTCGAGAGTCAATGCATCGACCTCCAGTCGACTTGTATGCAAGGGGATATTGCAGTCTCGTGCACCATATCATCCTTCTCCTGTTAGTAGATTTTCGAATCCATCGCTAAAATGATAGTTAACTGTAACGTTCAGGGCCTCCTAATGCCGATGGAACACTCAAATTGCGTCGAGATTCAATACATCGGCCTCCAGCCGACTTGTCTCCAAGGGTCTGTTGCTGCCTCGGGCACCTTATGGTCGTTCTCCTGTGAGTTTAGATTATCGAATCCGACGCAAAAATGATAGTTAATTGTAACGTTCAGGGCCTCCAAATGACGATGGAACACTCAAATTGCGTCGAGATCCAGTACATCGACCGCCAGCCGACTTGTCTCCAAGGGTCTATTGCTGCCTCGGGCACCTTATGGTCGTTCTCCAGTGAGTCTAGATTTTCGAATCCGACGCAAAAATGATAGTTAATCGTAACGTTCAGGGCCTTGTAATGACGATGGAACACTCAAATTGCGTCGAGATTCAATACATCGTCCTCCAGCCGACTTGTCTCCATGGGGATATTACTGCCTCCGGCCTCTTATGTTCGCTTTCATGTGAGTCTAGATTTTCGAATCCGACGCGAAACTGATTGTTAATTGTAACGTTCAGGGCTTCGTAATGACGATGGAACACTCAAATTGCCTCGAGATTCAATACATCGGCATTCAGCCGACTTGTCTCCAAGGGTCTGTTGCTGCCTCGGGCACCTTATGGTCGTTCTCCTGTGAGTTTAGATTATCGAATCCGAAGCAAAACTCATAGTTAATTGTAACGTTCAGGGCCTTGTAATGACGATGGAACACTCAAATTGCGTCGAGATTCAATACATCGGCCTCCAACCGACTTGTCTCCAAGGGTCTGTTGCTGCCTCGGGCACCTTATGGTCGTTCTCCTGTGAGTCAACATTTTAGAATCCGACGCAAAACTGATAGTTAAATGTAATGCTCAGGGCCTCTTAATGACGATGGAACACTCAAATTGCGTCGAGAGTCAATACATCTTCCTCCAGCCGACATGTCTACAAGGGGATATTGCTGCCTCGGGCTCCTTGTGGTCCGGCTCCTGTGAGTCTAGATTTTCGAATCCGACGCTAAAATGATTGTTAATTGTAACGTTTAAGGCCTCCTAATGACGATGGAACACTCAAATTGCGACGAGATTCAATACATCGTACTCCAGCGGACTTGTCTCCAAGGGGATATTGCTGTCTCGAGCACCGTATGAACTTCTCCTGTGAGTAGATTTTCGAATCCGACGCTAAAATGATTGTTAATTGTAACGTTCAGGGCCTCCTAATGACGATGGAACACTCAAATTGCGTCGCGATTCCATACATCGTCCTCCAGCCGACTTGTCTCCAAGGGTCTAATGCTGATTCGGGCACCACATGGTCCTTCTACTGTGAGTCTAGATTTTCGAATCCGACGCAAAAATGATAGTGAATTGTAACGTTCAGGGCCTCCTAATGACAATGGAACACTCAAATTGCGTCGAGATTCAATACATCGTCCTCCAGCCGACTTGTCTCCAAGGGTCTATTGCTGCCTCGGGCACCTTATGGTCGTTCTCCTGTTAGTCTAGATTTTCGAATCCGACGCGAAACTGATAGTTAATTGTAAGGTTCTGGGCCTCCTAATGCCGATGGAACACTCAAATTGCGTCGAGATTCAATACATCGACCTCCAGCCGACTTGTCTCCAAGGGTCTATTGCTGCCTCGGGCACCTTATGGTCGTTCTCCTGTGAGTCTAGATTTTCGAATCCGACGCAAAAATGATAGTTAATTGTAACGTTCAAGGCCTTGTAATGACGATGGAACACTCAAATTGCGTCGAGATCCAATACATCGTCCTCCAGCCGATTTGTCTCCAAAGGGATATTGCTGCCTCGGGCACCAAATGGTCCGTCTGCTGTGAGTCTAGATTTTCGAATCCGACGAAAATTTGATAGTTAATTGTAACATTCAGGGCCTCCTAATGACGATGGAATACTCAAATTGCGTCAAGATTCAATACATCGTCCTCCAGCCGATTTGCCTCCAAGGGTCTTATGCTGCCTCGGGCACCTTATGGTCGTTCTCTTGTAAGTCTAGATTTTCGAATCCGACGCAAAACCGATAGTTCATTATAACGTTCAGGGCGACCTAATGACGATGGAACACTCAAATTGCGTCGATATTGAATACATCGGCCTCCAGTCGATTTGTCTCCGAGGGGTATATTGCTGTCTCGAGCACCATATGAACTTCTCCTGTGAGTAGATTTTCGAATCCGACGCGAAACTGATAGTTAATTGTAACGTTCAGGGCTTCCTAATGATGATGGAACACTCAAATTGCGTCGAGATTCAATACATCGACCTCCAGTCGACTTGTATGCAAGGGGATATTGCAGTCTCGGGCACCATATGATCCTTCTCCTGTTAGTAGATTTTCGAATCCGTCGCTAAAATGATAGTTAACTGTAACGTTCAGGGCCTCCTAATGCCGATGGAACACTCAAATTGCGTCGAGATTCAATACATCGGCCTCCAGCCGACTTGTCTCCAAGGGTCTGTTGCTGCCTCAGGCACCTTATGGTCGTTCTCCTGTGAGTTTGGATTATCGAATCCGACGCAAAAATGATAGTTAATTGTAACGTTCAGGGCCTCCAAATGACGATGGAACACTCAAATTGCGTCGAGATCCAGTACATCGACCTCCAGCCGACTTGTCACCAAGGGTCTATTGCTGCCTCGGGCACCTTATGGTCGTTCTCCAGTGAGTCTAGATTTTCGAATCCGACGCAAAAATGATAGTTAATTGTAACGTTCAGGGCCTTGTAATGACGATGGAACACTCAAATTGCGTCGAGATTCAATACATCGGCCTCCAGCCGACTTGTCTCCAAGGGTCTGTTGCTGCCTCGGGCACCTTATGGTCGTTCTCCTGTGAGTCAACATTTTAGAATCCGACGCAAAACTGATAGTTAAATGTAATGCTCAGGGCCTCTTAATGACGATGGAACACTCAAATTGCGTCGAGAGTCAATACATCTTCCTCCAGCCGACTTGTCTACAAGGGGATATTGCTGCCTCGGGCTCCTTGTGGTCCGGCTCCTGTGAGTCTAGATTTTCGAATCCGACGCTAAAATGATTGTTAATTGTAACGTTTAGGGCCTCCTAATGACGATGGAACACTCAAATTGCGACGAGATTCAATACATCGTACTCCAGCGGACTTGTCTCCAAGGGGATATTGCTGTCTCGAGCACCGTATGAACATCTCCTGTGAGTAGATTTTCGAATCCGACGCTAAAATGATTGTTAATTGTAACGTTCAGGGCCTCCTAATGACGATGGAACACTCAAATTGCGTCGCGATCCAATACATCGTCCTCCAGCCGACTTGTCTCCAAGGGTCTAATGCTGCCTCGGGCGCCACATGGTCCTTCTCCTGTGAGTCTAGATTTTCGAATCCGACGCAAAAATGATAGTGAATTGTAACGTTCAGGGCCTCCTAATGACAATGGAACACTCAAATTGCGTCGAGATTCAATACATCGTCCTCCAGCCGACTTGTCTCCAAGGGTCTGTTGCTGCCTCGGGCACCTTATGGTCGTTCTCCTGTGAGTTTAGATTATCGAATCCGACGCAAAAATGATAGTTAATTGTAACGTTTAGGGCCTCCTAATGACGATGGGACACTCAAATTGCGTCGAGATTCAATACATCGTCCTCCAGCCGAATTGTCTCCATGGGGATATTACTGCCTCCGGCCTCTTATGTTCGCTCTCATGTGAGTCTAGATATTCGAATCTGACGCGAAACTGATTGTTAATTGTAACGTTCAGGGTTTCCTATTGACGATGGAACTCTCAAATTGCGTCGAGATTCAATACATCGTCCTCCAGCCGACTTGTCTCCAAGGGTCTATTGCTGCCTCGGGCACCTTATGGTCGTTCTCCTGTGAGTTTAGATTATCGAATCCGACGCAAAAATGACAGTTAATTGTAACGTTTAGGGCCTCCTAATGACGATGGAACACTCAAATTGCGTCGAGATTCAATACATCGGCCTCCAGCCGACTTGTCTCCAAGGGTCTGTCGCTGCCTCGGGCACCTTATGGTCGTTCTCGTGTGAGTTTAGATTATCGAATCCGACGCAAAAATGATAGTTAATTGTAACGTTCAGGGGATCCAAATGACGATGGAACACTCCAATTGCGTCGAGATCCAATACATCGGCCTCCAGCCGACTTGTCTCCATGGGGATATTACTGCCTCGGGCACCTTATGGTCGTTCTCCTGTTAGTAGATTTTCGAATCCGACGCTAAAATGATTGTTAATTGTAACGTTCAGGGCCTCCTAATGACGATGGAGGACTCAAATCGCGTCAAGAATCAATACGTCGACCTCCAACCGACTTGTCTACAAGGGGATATTGCTGCCTCGGGCTCGATGTGGTCCGCCTCCTGTGAGTCTAGATTTTCAAATCCGACGCAAAACTGATAGTTAATAGTATCATTTAAGGGCCTCCGAATGACGATGGAGCACTCAAATTGCGTCGTGACTCAATACATCGTCCTCCAGCGGACTGGTCTCCATGGGGATATTGCTGCCTCGGGCACCTAATGGTCCGTCTCCAGTGAGTCTAGAATTTCGAACCCGACGCAAAACTGATTGTTAATTGTAACGTTCAGGGGCCTCCATTGACGATGGAACACTCAAATTGCGTCGAGATTCAATACATCGTCCTCCAGCCGACTTGTCTCCAAGGGTCTATTGCTCTCTCGGGCACCTTATGGTCGTTCTCCTGTGAGTCTAGAATTTCGAATCCGACGCAAAAATGATAGTTAATTGCAACGTTCAGGGCCTCCCAATGACGATGGAACACTCAAATTGCGTCGAGATTCAATCCATCGGCCTCCAGCCGAATTGTCTCCAAGGGTCTGTTGCTGCCTCGGGCACCTTATGGTCGTTCTCCTGTGAGTCTAGATTTTCGAAACCGACGCATAACTGATATTTAATTGTAACGTTCAGCGCCTCTTAATGACGATGGAACACTCATTTTGCGTCGAGAATCAATACATCGTCCTCCAGCCGACTTGTGTCCAAGGGGATATTTCTGCCTCGGGCACCAATTGGTCCGTCTCCTGTGAGTCTAGATTTTTGAATCCGACGAAAAACTGATAGTTAATTGTAACATTCAGGGCCTCCTAGTTACGATGGAACACTCAAATTGCGTCGAGAGTCAATACATCGATCTCCAGCCGACTTGTCTACAATCGGATATTGCTGCCTCGGGCTTCATGTGGTCCCTCTCCTGTGAGTCTAGATTTTCGAATCCGACACGAAACTGATAGTTAATTGTAACGTTCAGGGCCTCCTAATGACGATGGAACACTCAAATTGCGTCGAGATTCAATACATCGGCATTCAGCTAACTCGTTTCCAAGAATCTATTGCTGCCTCGGGCACCTTATTGTCGTTCTCCTGTGAGTCTAGATATTCGAATCCGACGCAGAACAGATAGTTAATTGTAGCGTTCAGGGCCTCCTAATGACGAAGGAACACTCAAATTGCGTCGAGATTCACTACATCGTTCTCCAGCCGACTTGTCTCCAACGGGATATCGCTGCCTCGGGCACCTCATGGTCCGTCTCCGGTGATTCTACGTTTTCGAATCCGACGCAAAACTGATAGTTAATTGTAACGTTCAGGGCCTCCTAATGACGATGGAAAACTCAAATTGCGCCGCGATTCAATGCATCGTCCTCCAGCGGACTGGTCTCCAAGATGATATTGCTGCTTCGGGCACCTAATGGTCCGTCTCCAGTATGTCTAGATTTTCGAATCCGACGAAAAACTGATAGTTAATTGTATCATTCAGGGCCTCCTAATGACGATGGAACACTCAAATTGCGTCGCGATCCAATACATCGTCCTCCAGCCGACTTGTCTCCAAGGGTCTATTGCTGCCTCGGGCACCTTATGATCGTTCTTCTGTGGGTCTAGATTTTCGAACCCGACACAAAATTGATAGTTAATTATAACTTTTAGGGCCACCTGATGACTATGGAATACTCAAATTGCGTCGCGATTCAATACATCGGCCTCCAGCCGACTTGTCTCCAAGGCGATATTGCTGTCTCGGGCACCATATGATCCTTCTCCTGTGAGTCTAGATTTACGAATCCGACACAAAAATGATAGTGAATTGTAACGTTCAGCGCCTCCTAATGACGACAGAACACTGAAATTGCGTCGAGATTCAATACATCGTCCTCCAGCCGACTTGTCTCCAAGGGTGTATTGCTGCCTCGGGCACGAAATGGTACGTTTCCTGTGAGTCTAGATTTTCGAATGCGACGCTAAACTGATAGTTAATCGTAAAGTTCAGGGACTCCTAATTACGACAGAGCACTCAAATTGCGTCGCGTTTCAATACTTCGTCCTCCAGCGGCCAGGTCTCCAAGGGGATATTGCTGCCTCGGGCACATTATGATCCGTCTCCAGTGCGTCTAGATTTTCGAATCCGACGAAAAACTGATAGTTAATTGTAACATTCAGGGCCTCCTAAAGACGATGGAACACTCAAATTGCGTCGAGAGTCAATACATCGATCTCCAGACGACTTGTCTACAAGGGGATATTGCTGTCTCGGGCACCAAATGGTTCGTCTCCTGTGAGTCTAGATTTTTGAATCCGACGCGAAACTGATAGTTAATTGTAACGTTCAGAGCCTCCAAATGACGATGGAACACTCAAATTGCGTCGAGATTCAATACATCGGCCTCGAGCCGACTTGTCTCCATGGGTCTATTGCTGCCTCGGGCACCTTATGATTGTTCTCATGTGAGTCTAGATTTTCGAATCCGACGCAAAACTGATAGTTAATTGTAACGCTCAGGGCCTCCTAATGACGATGGAGCACTCAAATTGCGTCGTGATTCAATACATCGGCCTCCAGCCGACTTGTCTCCGAGGGGATATTGCTGTCTCGGGCACCATATGAGCCTTCTCCTGTGAGTCTAGAATTTCGAATCCGACGCAAAAATGATAGTGAATTGTAACGTTCAGCGCCTCCTAATGACGATAGAACACTCAAATTGCGTCGAGATTCAATACATCGTCCTATAGCCGATTTGTCTCCAAGGGGATATTGCTGCCTCTGGCACCAAATTGTGCGTCTCCTGTGAGTCAAGATTTTTGAATCTGACGCGAAACTGATAGTTAATTGTAACGTTCAGCGCCTCCTAATGACGATGGAACACTCAAATTGCGTCGAGAGTCAATACATCGTACTCCAGCCGACTTGTCTATAAGGGTCTATTGCTGCCTCGGGCACCTTATGGTCGTTCTCCTGTGAGTCTAGATTTTCGAATCCGACGCAAAAATGATAGTTATTGTAACGTTAAGCGCCTCCTAATGACGATGGAACACTGAATTTGCATCGAGAGTCAATTCATCGATCTCCAGCCGACTTGTCTACAAGGGGATATTGCTGCCTCAGGCTTCATGTGGTCCGTCTCCTGTGTGTCCAGATTTTCGAATCCGACGCGAAACTTATAGTTAATTGTGGCCTCCTAATGACGATGGAGCACTCAAATTGCGTCGCGTTTCAATTCATCGTCCTCCTGAGGACTGATCTCCAAGGGGATATAGCCTCGGGCACCTTATGATCGTTCACCTGTGAGTCTAGAATTTAGAACCCGACGCAAAAGTGATAGTTAATTGCAACGCTCAGGGCCACCTAATGACGATGGAACACTCAAATTGCATCGTGATTCAATACATCGGCCTCCAGCAGACTTGTCTCCAAGGGGATATTGCTGTCTCGGGCACCATATGAGCCTTCTCCTGTGAGTCTAGAATTTCGAATCCGACGCAAAAATGATAGTGAATTGTAACGTTCAGCGCCTCCTAGTGACGATAGAACACTCAAATTGCGTCGAGATTCAATACATCGTCCTTCAGCCGATTTGTCTCCAAGGGGATTTTGCCGCCTCGGGCACCAAATGGTGCCTCTCCTGTGGGTCTAGATTTTTGATTCTGACGCGAAACTGATAGTTAATTGTAACGTTCAGGGCCTCCTAATGACGATGGAACACTAAAATTGCGTCGAGATTCAATACTTCGGCATTCA
Source organism: Schistocerca americana (assembly GCF_021461395.2). Lineage (NCBI taxonomy): Eukaryota > Metazoa > Arthropoda > Insecta > Orthoptera > Acrididae > Schistocerca > Schistocerca americana. The sequence goes on along the minus strand of NC_060122.1, from coordinate 4,580,249 downwards.
GCCAACTTGTCTCCAAGAGTCTATTGCTGCCTCGGGCACCTTATGGTCGTTCTCCTGTGAGTCTAGATGTTCGAACCCGACACAAAACTGATAGGTAATTATAACGTTCAGGACCACCTAATGACGATGGAACACTCAAATTCCGTCGCGATTCAATACATCGGCCTCCAGCCGACTTGTCTCCAAGGGGATATTGCTGCCTCGGGCACCATATGGTCCGTCTCCTGCGAGTCTAGATTTTCGAATCCGACGCAAAATTGATAGTTAGTTATAACGTTAAGCGCCTTCTAATGTCGATGGAACACTCAAATTGCATCGACAGTCAATACATCGATCTCCAGCCGACTTGTCTACAAGGGGATATTGCTTCCCCGGGCTTCATGTGCTCCATCTCCTGTGAGTCTAGATTTTCGAATCCGACGCGAAACTGATAGATAATTGTAACGTTCAGGGCCTCCTAATGACGATGGAGCACTCAAATTGCGTCGCGATTCAATTCATCGTCCTCCAGAGGACTGGTCTCCAAGGGGATATAGCCTCGGGCACCTTATGATCGTTCACCTGTGAGTCTAGATTTTCGAACCCGACGCAAAACTGACAGTTAATTGTAACGCTCAGGGCCACCTAATGACGATGGAACACTCAAATTGCGTCGAGATTCAATACAACGGCATCCAGCCAACATGTCTCCAAGGGGAAATTACTGTCTCCGGCACAATATGATCGTTCTCCTGTGAGTCTTGATTTTCGAATCCGACGCAAAAATGATAGTGAATTGAAACGTTCAGCGCCTCCTAATGACGATAGAACACTCAAATTGCGTCGAGATTCAATTTATCGTCCATCAGCCGACTTGTCTCCAAGCGGATATAGCTGCCTCGGGCACCACATGGTCCGTCACCGGTGATTCTACGTTTTCGAATCCGACGCGAAACTGATAGTTAATTGTAACGTTCAGGGCCTCCTAATGACGATGGAGCACTCAAATTGCGTCGTGATTCAATACATCGGCCTCCAGCCGACTTGTCTCCAAGGGGATATTGCTGCCTCGGGCACCATTTGAGCCTTCTCCTGTGAGTCTAGAATTTCGAATCCTACGCAAAAATGATAGTGAATTGTAACGTTCAGCGCCTCCTAATGACGATAGAACACTCAAATTGCGTCGAGATTCAATACATCGTCCTCCAGCCGATTTGTCTTCAAGGGGATATTGCTTCTTCGGGCACCAAATGGTGCGTCTCCTGTGAGTCTAGATTTTTGAATCTGACGCGAAACTGATAGTTAATTGTAACGTTCAGCGCCTCCTAATGACGATGGAACACTCAAATTGCGTCGAGATTCAATACATCTACCTTCAGCCGACTTGTCTCCAGGGGGATATTGCTGTCTCGGGCACCAAATGATCCTTCTCCTGTGAGTAGATTTTCGATTTCGACGCTAAAATGATATTTAATTGTAACGTTCAGCACCTCCTAATGACGATGGAACACTCAAATTGCGTCGAGAGTCAATACATCGTACTCCAGCCGACTTGTCTCTAAGGGTCTATTGCTGCCTCGGGCACCGTATGGTCGTGCTCCTGTGAGACTAGATTTTCGAATCCGACGCAAAAATGATAGTTAATTGTAACGTTAAGCGCCTCCTAATGACGATGGAACACTGAATTTGCGTCGAGAGTCAATACATCGATCTCCAGCCGACTTGTCTACAAGGAGATATTGCTGCCTCGGGCTTCATGTGGTCCGTCTCCTGTGAGTCCAGATTTTCGAATCCGACGCGAAACTGATAGTTAATTGTGGCCTCCTAATGACGATGGAGCACTCAAATTGCGTCGCGATTCAATTCATCGTCCTCCAGAGGACTGGTCTCCAAGGGGATATAGCCTCGGGCACCTTATGATCGTTCACCTGTGAGTCTAGATTTTCGAACCCGACGCAAAAGTGATAGTTAATTGCAACGCTCAGGGCCACCTAATGACGATGGAACACTCAAATTGCATCGTGATTCAATACATCGGCCTCCAGCCGACTTGTCTCCAAGGGGATATTGCTGTCTCGGGCACCATATGAGCCTTCTCCTGTGAGTCTAGAATTTCGAATCCGACGCAAAAATGATAGTGAATTGTAACGTTCAGCGCCTCCTAATGACGATAGAACACTCAAAATGCGTCGAGATTCAATACATCGTCCTTCAGCCGACTTGTCTCCAAGGGGATATTGCTGTCTCGGGCACCAAATGATCCTTCTCCTCTGAGTAGATTTTCGAATCCGACGCTAAAATGATAGTTAATTGTAACGTTCAGCGCCTCCAAATGAAGATGGAACACTCAAATTGCGTCGAGAGTCAATACATCGTACTCCAGCCGACTTGTCTCTAAGGGTCTATTGCTGCCTCGGGCACCTTATGGTCGTTCTCCTGTGAGCATAGATTTTCGAATCCGACGCTAAAATGGTAGTCAATTGTAACGTTCAGCTCCTCCTAATGCCGATGGAACACTCAAATTGCGTCGAGATTCAATACATGGTCCTCCAGCCGACATGTGTCCAAGGGGATATTGCTGACTCGGGCACCATATGGTCCTTCTCCTGTGAGTCTAGATTTTCGAACCCGACGCGAAACTGATCGTTAATTGTAACGTTCAGGACCTCCTAATGACGATGGAACACTCAAATTGCGTCGAGATTCAATACACCGGCCTCAACCCGTCTAGTCTCCAAGGGTCTATTGCTGCCTCGGGCACCTTATGGTCGTTCTCCTGTGAGTGTAGATTTTCGAATCCGACGCAAAACAGATAGTTAATTGTAACGTTAAGGGCTTCCTATTGACGAGGGAACACTCAAATTGCGTCGAGATTCACTACATCGTCCTCCAGCCGACTTGTCTCCAAGGGGATATCGTTGCCTCGGGAACCACATGGTCCGTCACCGGTGATTCTACGTTTTCGAATCCGACGCAAAACTGATAGTTAATTGTAACGTTCAGGGCCTCCTAATGACGATGGAGCACTCAAATTGCGACGCGATTCAATACATCGTCCTCCAGGGGACTGGTCTCCAAGGGGATAATGCTGCCTCGGGCACCATATGGTCCGTCTCCTGCGACTCTAGATTTTCGAATCCGACGCAAAAATGATAGTTAATTGTAACGTTAAGCGCCTCCTAATGACGATGCAACACTCAAATTGCGTCGAGAGTCAATACATCGATCTCCAGCCGACTTGTCTACAAGGGGATATTGCTGCCCCGGGCTTCATGTGGTCCGTCAACTGTGAGTCTAGATTTTCGAATCCGACGCCAAACTGATACTTAATTGTAACGTTCAGGGCCTCCTAATGACGATGGAGAACTCAAATTGCGTCGCGATTCAATTCATCGTCCTCCAGAGGACTGGTCTCCAACGGGATATAGCCTCGGGCACCTTATGATCGTTCACCTGTGAGTCTAGATTTTCGAACCCGACGCAAAACTGATAGTTAATTGTAACGCTCAGGGCTACCTAATGACGATGGAGCACTCAAATTGCGTCGTGATTCAATACATCGGCCTCCAGCCGACTTGTCTCCAAGGGGATATTGCTGTCTCGGGCACCATTTGAGCCTTCTCCTGTGAGTCTAGAATTTCGAAACCGACGCAAAAATGATAGTGAATTGTAACGTTCAGCGCCTCCTAATGACGATAGAACACTCAAATTGCGTCGAGATTCAATACATCGTCCTCCAGCCGTTTTGTATCCAAGGGGATATCGTTGCCTCGGGCACCACATGGTCCGTCACCGGTGATTCTACGTTTTCGAATCCGACGCAAAACTGATAGTGAATTGTAACGTTCAGCGCCTCCTAATGACGATAGAACACTCAAATTGCGTCGAGATTCAATACATCGTCCTCCAGCCGACTTGTCTCCAAGGGGATATTGCTGTCTCGGGCACCATATGAGCCTTCTCCTGTGAGTATAGAATTTCGAATCCGACGCAAAAATGATAGTGAATTGTAACGTTCAGCGCCTCCTAATGACGATAGAACACTCAAAATGCGTCGAGATTCAATACATCGTCCTTCAGCCGACTTGTCTCCAAGGGGATATTGCTGTCTCTGGCACCAAATGATCCTTCTCCTCTGAGTAGAGTTTCGAATCCGACGCTAAAATGATAGTTAATTGTAACGTTCAGCGCCTCCTAATGACGATGGAACACTCAAATTGCGTCGAGAGTCAATACATCGATCTCCAGCCGACTTGTCTACAAGGGGATATTGCTGCCTCGGGCTTCATGTGGTCCGTCTCCTGTGAGTATAGATTTTCGAATCCGACGCTAATATGATAGTCAATTGTAACGTTCAGCTCCTCCTCATGACGATAGAACACTCAAATTGCGTCGAGATTCAATACATCGTCCTCCAGCCCATTTGTCTTCAAGGGGATATTGCTGCCTCGGGCACCAAATGGTGCGTCTCCTGTGAGTCTAGATTTTTGAATCTGACGCGAAACTGATAGTTAATTGTAACGTTCAGCGCCTCCTAATGACGATGGAACACTCAAATTGCGTCGAGATTCAATACATCGTCCTCGAGCCGACTTGTGTCCAAAAGGATATTGCTGCCTCGGGCACCATATGGTCCTTCTCCTGTGAGTCTAGATTTTCGAATCCGACGCGAAACTGATCGTTAATTGTAACATTCAGGGCCTCCCAATGACGATGGAACACTCAATTTGCGTCGAGATTCAATACATCGGCCTCCAGCCGACTTGTCTCCAAGGGGATATTGCTGCCTCGGGCACCATATGGTCCGTCTCCTGTGACTCTAGATTTTCGAATCCGACGCAAAAATGATAGTGAATTGTAACATTAAGCGCCTGCTAATGACGATGGAACACTCAAATTGCGTCGAGATTCAATACGTCGGCCTCCGGCGGACTCGTCCCCAAGGGGATATCTCTGCTTCGGGCACCTTATGGTCCGTCTCCAGTGAGTCTAGATTTTTGAATCTGACGCGAAACTGATAGTTAATTGTAACGTTCAGCGCCTCCTAATGACGATGGAACACTCAAATTGCGTCGAGATTCTATACATCGTCCTCGAGCCGACTTGTGTCCAAAAGGATATTGCTGCCTCGGGCACCATATGGTCCTTCTCCTGTGAGTCTAGATTTTCGAATCCGACGAAAAACTGATAGTTAATTGTAACATTCAGGGCCTCCTAGTTACGATGGAACACTCAAATTGCGTCGCGATCCAATATATCGTCCTCCAGCCGACTTGTCTCCAAGGGTCTATTGCTTCTTGGGGCACCTTATGATCGTTCTCCTGTGAGTCTAGATTTTAGAATCCGACGCGAAACTGATAGTTAATTGTAACGTTCAGGGCCTCCTAATGACGATGGAGCACTCAAATTGCGTCGCGATTCAATTCATCGTCCTCCTGAGGACTGGTCTCCAAGGGGAATAGCCTCGGGCACCTTATGATCGTTCACCTGTGAGTCTAGATTTTCGAACCCGACGCAAAACTGATAGTTAATTGCAACGCTCAGGGCCACCTAATGACGATGGAACACTCAAACTGCGTCGTGATTCAATACATCTGCCTCCAGCCGACTTGTCTCCAAGGGGATATTGCTGTCACGGGCACCATATGAGCCTTCTCCTGTGAGTTTAGAATTTCGAAACCGACGCAAAAATGATAGTGAATTGTAACGTACAGCGCCTCCTAGTGACGATAGAACACTCAAATTGCGTCGAGATTCAATACATCGTCCTCCAGCCGATTTGTCTCCAAGAGGATATTGCTGCCTCGGGCACCAAATGGTGCGTCTCCTGTGAGTCTAGATTTTTGAATCTGACGCGAAACTGATAGTTAATTGTAACGTTAAGGGCCTCCTAATGACGATGGAACACTCAAATTGTGTCGAGATTCAATACATCGTCCTTCAGCCGACTTGTCTCCAAGGGGATATTGCAGACTCGGGCACCAAATGATCCTTCTCCTCTGAGTAGATTTTCGAATCCGACGTTAAAATGATAGTTAATTGTAACGTTCAGCGCCTCCTAATGACGATGGAACACTCAAATTGCGTCGAGAGTCAATACATCGTACTCCAGACGACTTGTCTCTAAGGGTCTACTGCTGCCTCGGGCACCTTATGGTCGTTCTCCTGTGAGCATAGATTTTCGAATCAGACGCTAAAATGATAGACAATTGTAACGTTCAGCGCCTCCTAATGACGATGGAACACTCAAATTGCGTCGAGATTCAATACATGGTCCTCCAGCCGACTTGTGTCCAAGGGGATATTGCTGACTCGGGCACCATATGGTCCTTCTCCTGTGAGTCTAGATTTTCGAATCCGACGCGAAACTGATCGTTAATTGTAACGTTCAGGGCCTCCTAATGACGATGGAGCACTCAAATTGCGTCGAGAGTCAGTACATCGATCTCCAGCCGACTTGTCTACAAGGGGATATTGCTGCCTCGGGCTTCATGTGGTCCGTCTCCTGTGAGTCTAGATTTTCGAATCCGACGCGAAACTGAGAGTTAATTGTAACGTTCAGGGCCTCCTACTGACGATGGAACACTCAAGTTGCGTCGAGATTCAATATTTCGGCATTCAGCCAACTTGTCTCCAAGAGTCTATTGCTGCCTCGGGCACCTTGTGGTCGTTCTCCTGTGAGTCTAGATTTTCGAATCCGACGCAAAACAGATAGTTAATTGTAACGTTCAGGGCCTCCTAATGACGATGGAACACTCAAATTGCGTCGAGATTCAAAACATCGGCCTCGAGCCGTCTAGTCTCCAAGGGTCTATTGCTGCCTCGGGCACCTTATGGTCGTTCCCCTGTGAGCCTAGATTTTCGAATCCGACGCAAAACAGATAGTTAATTGTAACGTTCAGGGCTTCCTAATGACGAGGGAACACTCAAATTGCGTCGAGATTCACTACATCGTCCTCCAGCCGACTTGTCTCCAAGGGGATATCGCTGCCTCGGGCACCACATGGTCCGTCACCGGTGATTCTACGTTTAGGAATCCGACGCAAGACTGATAGTTAATTAAAACTTTCGGGGCCACCTAATGACGATGGAACACTCAAATTCCGTCGCGATTCAATACATCGGCCTCCAGCCGACTTGTCTCCAAGGGGATATTGCTGCCTCGTGCACCATATGGTCCGTCTCCTGCGACTCTAGATTTTCGAATCCGACGCAAAAATGATAGTTAATTGTAACGTTATACGCCTCCTAATGACGATGGAACACTCAAATTGCGTCGAGAGTCAATACATCGATCTCCAGCCTACTTGTCTACAAGGGGATATTGCTGATCCCGGCCTCCATGTGGTCCGTCTCCTGTGAGTCTAAAATTTCGAATCCGACGCGAAACTGATAGTTAATTGCAACGTTGAGGGCACCCTAATGACGATGGAGCACTCAAATTGCGTCGCGATTCAATTTATCGTCCTCCAGAGGACTGGTCTCCAAGGGGATATAGCCTCGGGCACCTTATGATCGTTCACCTGTGAGTCTAGATTTACGAACCCGACGCAAAACTGATAGTTAATTGTAACGCTCAGGGCCACCTAATGGCGATGGAACACTCAAATTGCGTCGAGATTCAATACATCGGCATCCAGCCGACATGTCTCCAAGGGGTCATTGCTGTCTCCGGCACAATATGTTCCTTCTCCTGTGAGTCTTGATTTTCGAATCCGACGCAAAAATGACAGTAAATTGTAACGTTCAGCGCCTCCTAATGACGATAGAACACTCAAATTGCGTCGAGATTCAATTCATCGTCCATCAGCCGACTTGTCACCAAGGGGATATTGCTGCCTCGGGCACCAAATGGACCGCCTCCTGTGAGTCTAGATTTTTGAATCCGACGTGAAACTGATAGTTAATTGTAACGTTCAGGGCCTTAAAATGACGATGGAACACTCAAATTGCGTCGAGATTCAATACATCGGCCTCGAGCCGACTTGTCTCCATGGGTCTATTGCTGCCTCGGGCACCTTATGATTGTTCTCATGTGAGTCTAGATTTTCGATTCCGACGCAAAACTGATAGTTAATTGTAACGCTCAGGGCCCCCTAATGACGATGGAGCACTCAAATTGCGTCGTGATTCAATACATCGCCCTCCAGCCGACTTGTCTCCAAGGGGATATTGCTGTATCGGGCACCATATGAGCCTTCTCCTGTGAGGCTAGAATTTCGAATCCGACGCAAAAATGATAGTGAATTGTAACGTTCAGCGCCTACTAATGACGATAGAACACTCAAATAGCGTCGAGATTCAATACATCGTCCCCCAACCGATTTGTCTCAAAGGGGATATTGCTGCCTCGGGCACCAAATGGTGCGTCTCCTGTGAGTGTAGATCTTTTAATCTGACGCGAAACTGATAGTTATTTGTAACGCTCAGGGCCACCTAATGACGATGGAACACTCAAATTGCGTCGAGATTCAATACATCGGCATCCAGCAGACATGTCTCCAAGGGGATATTGCTGTCTCCGGCACAATATGTTCCTTCTCCTGTGAGTCTTGATTTTCGAATCCGACACAAAACTGATAGTTAATTATAACGTTCAGGGCCACCTAATGACGATGGAACATTCAAATTCCGTCGCGATTCAATACATCGGAGTCCAGCCGACTTGTCTCCAAGGTGATATTGCTGTCTCGGGCACCATATTTTCCTTCTCCTGTGAGTCTGAATTTTCGAATCCGACGCAAAAATGATAGTGAATTGTAACGTTCAGCGCCTCCTAATGACGATAGAACACACATATTGCGTCGAGATTCAGTACATCGTCCTCCAGCCGACTTGTCTCCAAGGGTCTATTGCTGCCTCGGGCACCAAATGGTACGTCTCCTGTGAGTCTAGATTTTCGAATCCGACGCAAAACTGATAGTTAATTGTAAAGTTCATGGACTCCGAATAACGATGGAGCACTCAAATTGCGTCGCGATTCAATACATCGTCCTCCAGCGGCCTGGTCTCCAAGGGATATTGCTGTTTCGGGCACCTTATGGTCCGTCTCCTGTGAGTAGATTTTCGAATCCGACGCTAAAATGATAGTTAATTGTAACGTTCAGCGCCTCCTAATGACGATGGAACACACTAATTGCGTCGAGAGTCAACACATCGTACTCCAGCCGACTTGTCTCCAAGGGTATATTGCTGCCTCGGGCACCTTATGGTCGTCCTCCAGTGAGTCTAGATTTTCGAATCCGACGCTAAAATGATAGTTAATTGTAACGTTCAGCGCCTCCTAATGACGATGGAACACTCAAATTGCGTCGAGATTCAATACATCGTCCTCCAGCCGACTTGTGTCCAAGGGGATATTGCTGCCTCGGGCACCATATGGTCCTTCTCCTGTGAGGCTAGACTTTCGAATCCGACGCGAAACTGATCGTTAATTATTACGTTCAGGGCCTCCCAATGACGATGGAGCACTCTAATTGCGTCACGATTCAATACTTCGTCCTCCAGCGGACTGGTCCCCAAGGGGATATTGCTGCTTCGGGCACCTTATGGTCCGTCTCCAGTGAGTCTAGATTTTCGAATCCGACGAAAAACTGATAGTTAATTGTAACATTGAGGGCCTCCTAGTTACGATGGAACACTAAAATTTCGCCGCGATCCAATACATCGTCCTCCAGCCGACTTGTCTCCAAGGGTCTATTGCTGCCTGGGGCACCTTATGATCGTTCTCCTGTGAGTCTAGAGTTTCGAATCCGACGCAAAACTGATAGTTAATTGTAACGTTCAGGGCCTGCTAATGACGATGGAACATTCAAATTTAGCCGAGAATCAATACATCGGCCTCCAGCCAATTTGTCTCCAAGGGGATATTTGTGCCTAGGGCACCATATGGTCCGATTCCTCGGACTCTAGATTTTCGAATCCGACCCAAAAATGATACTTAAATTTAACGTACAGCGCCTCCTAATGACGATGGAACACTCAAATTGCGTCGACAGTCAACACATCGATGTCCAGCAGACTTGTCTACAAGGGGATATCGCTGCGTCGGGCTTCATGTGGTCCGGCTCCTGTGAGTCTAGATTTTCGAATCCGACGCGAAACTGATAGTTAATTGTAACGTTCAGGGCCTCCAAATGACGATGAAACATTCAAATTGCGTCGAGATTCAATACATCGGCATTCTGCCAACTTGTCTCCAAGAGTCAATTCCTGCCTCGGGCACCTTATGGTCGTTCTCCTGTGAGTCTAGATTTTCGAATCCGACGCAAAACAGATAGTTAATTGTAACGTTCAGCGCCTCCTAATGACGATAGAACACTCAAATTGCGTCGAGATCCAATACATGGTCCTCCAGCCGATTTGTCTCCAAGGGGATATTTGTGCCTCGGGCACCAAATGGTGCGTCTCCTGTGAGTCTAGATTTTTGAATCTGACGCGAAACTGATAGTTAATTGTAACGTACAGGACCTCCTAATGGCGATGGAACACTCAAATTGCGTCGTGATTCAATATATCGTCCTTCAGCTGACTTGTCTCCAAGGGGATATTGCTGTCTCGGGCACCAAATGATCCTTCTCCTGTGAGTAGATTTTCGAATCCGACGCTAAAATGATAGTTAATTGTAACGTACAGCGCCTCCTAATGACGATGGAACACTCACATTGCGGCGAGAGTCAATACATCGTACTCCAGCCGACTTGTCTCTAAGGGTCTATTGCTGCCTGGGGCACCTTATGATCGTTCTCCTGTGAGTCTAGATTTTCGAATCCGACCCAAGACTGATAGTTAATTGTAACGTTCAAGGCCTCCTAAAGACGATGGAACACACAAATTGCGTCGAGATGCAATACATCGGCTTCCAGCCGACTTGTCTCCAAGGGGATATTGCTTCCTCGGGCACCAAATGGTGCGTCTCCTGTGAGTCTAGATTTTTCAATCTGACGCGAAACTGATAGTTAGTTGTAACGTTCAGGAGCTCCTAATGACGATGGAACACTCTAATTGCGTCGCGATTCAATACATCGTCCTCCAGCGGACTGGTCCCCAAGGGGATATTGCTGCTTCGGGCACCTTATGATCGTTCTCCTGTGAGTCTAGATTTTCGAACCCGACACAAAACTGATAGTTAATTATAACGTTCAGGGCCACCTAATGACGATGGAACATTCAAATTCCGTCGCGATTCAATACATCGGAGTCCAGCCGACTTGTCTCCAAGGGGATATTGCTGTCTCGGGCACCATATTTTCCTTCTCCTGTGAGTCTGAATTTTCGAATCCGACGCAAAAATGATAGTGAATTGTAACGTTCAGCGCCTCCTAATGACGATAGAACACACATATTGCGTCGAGATTCAGTACATCGTCGTCCAGCCGACTTGTCTCCAAGGGTCTATTGCTGTCTCGGGCGCCAAATGGTCCGTCTCCTGTGAGTCTAGATTTTCGAATCCGACGCAAAACTGATAGTTAATTGTAACGTTGAGGGCCTCCTAATGACAACGGAACACTCAAATTTCGTCGAGAGTCAATACATTGACCTCCAGCCGACTTGTCTTCAAGGGGATATTGCTGCCTCGGGCTCGATGTGGTACGTCTCCTGTGAGTCTAGATTTTCGAATCCGACGCAAAACTGATAGTTAATTGTAAAGTTCAGGGACTCCAAATAACGATGGAGCACTCAAATTGCGTCGCGATTCAATACATCGTCCTCCAGCGGTCTGGTCTCCAAGGGATATTGCTGTTTCGGGCACCTTATGGTCCGTCTCCTGTGAGTAGATTTTCGAATCCGACGCTAAAATGATAGTTAATTGTAACGTTCAGCGCCTCCTAATGACGATGGAACACACTAATTGCGTCGAGAGTCAACACATCGTACTCCAGCCGACTTGTCTCCAAGGGTCTATTGCTGCCTCGGGCACCTTATGGTCGTCCTCCAGTGAGTCTAGATTTTCGAATCCGACGCTAAAATGATAGTTAATTGTAACGTTCAGCGCCTCCTAATGACGATGGAACACTCAAATTGCGTCGAGATTCAATACATCGTCCTCCAGCCGACTTGTGTCAAAGGGGATATTGCTGCCTCGGGCACCATATGGTCCTTCTCCTGTGAGTCTAGACTTTCGAATCCGACGCGAAACTGATCGTTAATTATAACGTTCAGGGCCTCCCAATGACGATGGAGCTCTCTAATTGCGTCGCGATTCAATACTTCGTCCTCCAGCGGACTGGTCCCCAAGGGGATATTGCTGCTTCGGGCACCTTATGGTCCGTCTCCAGTGAGTCTAGATTTTCGAATCCGACGAAAAACTGATAGTTAATTGTAACATTGAGGGGCTCCTAGTTACAATGGAACACTAAAATTGCGCCGCGATCCAATACATCGTCCTCCAGCCGACTTGTCTCCAAGGGTCTATTGCTGCCTGGGGCACCTTATGATCGTTCTCCTGTGAGTCTAGATTTTCGAATCCGACGCAAAACTGATAGTTAATTGTAACGTTCAGGGCCTCCTAATGACGATGGAACACTCAAATTTAGTCGAGAATAAATACATCGGCCTCCAGCCAATTTGTCTCCAAGGGGATATTTGTGCCTAGGGCACCATATGGTCCGTTTCCTCGGACTCTAGATTTTCGAATCCGACCCAAAAATGATACTTCAATTTAACGTACAGCGACTCCTAATGACGATGGAACACTCAAATTGCGTCGACAGTCAACACATCGATGTCCAGCAGACTTGTCTACAAGGGGATATCGCTGCGTCGGGCTTCATGTGGTCCGTCTCCTGTGAGTCTAGATTTTCGAATCCGACGCGAAACTGATAGTTAATTGTAACGTTCAGGGCCTCCAAATGACGATGAAACACTCAAATTGCGTCGAGATTCAATACATCGGCATTCAGCCAACTTGTCTCCAAGAGTCTATTCCTGCCTCGGGCACCTTATGGTCGTTCTCCTGTGAGTCTAGATTTTCGAATCCGACGCAAAACAGATAGTTAATTGTAACGTTCAGCGCCTCCTAATGACGATAGAACACTCAAATTGCGTCGAGATTCAATACATCGTCCTCCAGCCGATTTGTCTCCAAGGGGATATTGCTGCCTCGGGCACCAAATGGTGCGTCTCCTGTGAGTCTAGATTTTTGAATCTGACGCGAAACTGATAGTTAATTGCAACGCTAAGGGCCTCCTAATGACGAAGGAACACTCAAATTGCGTCGAGATTCACTACATCGTCCTCCTGCCGACTTGTTTCCAAGGTGATATCGCTGCCTCGGGCACCATATGGTCCGTCACCGGTGATTCTACGTTTTCGAATCCGACGCAAAACTGATAGTTAATTGTAACGTTCAGGGCCTCCTAATGACGATGGAGCACTCAAATTGCGTCGCTATTCAATACATCGTCCTCCAGCGGATTGGTCTCCAAGGGGATATTGCTGCCTGGGGCACCTAATGGTCCGTCTCCTGTGAGTCTAGATTTTCGAATCCGACGCAAAACAGATAGTTAATTGTAACGTTCAGGGCCTCCTAATGACGATGGAACACTCAAATTGCGTCGAGATTCAAAACATCGGCCTCGAGCCGTCTTGTCTCCAAGGGTCTACTGCTGCCTCGGGCACCTTATGGTCGTTCTCCTGTGAGACTAGATTTTCGAAACCGACACAAAACTGATAGTTAATTATAACGTTCAGGGCCACCTAATGACGATGGAACATTCAAATTCCGTCGCGATTCAATACATCGGAGTCCAGCCGACTTGCCTCCAAGGGGATATTGCTGTCTCGGGCACCATATTTTCCTTCTCCTGTGAGTCTCGATTTTCGAATCCGACGCAAAAATGATAGTGAATTGTAACGTTCAGCGCCTCCTATTGACGATAGAACACTCATATTGCGTCGAGATTCAGTACATCGTCCTCCAGCCGACTTGTTTCCAAGGGTATATTGCTGCCTCGGGCACCAAATGGTCCGTCTCCTGTGAGTCTAGATTTTCGAATCCGACGCAAAACTGATAGTTAATTGTTACGTTGAGGGCCTCCTAATGACGACGAAACACTCAAATTTCGTCGAGAGTCAATACATTGACCTCCAGCCGACTTGTCTTCAAGGGGATATTGCTGCCTCGGGCTCGATGTGGTACGTCTCCTGTGAGTCTAGATTTTCGAATCCGACGCAAAACTGATAGTTAATTGTAAAGTTCAGGGACTCCTAATAACGATGGAGCACTCAAATTGTGTCGCGATTCAATACATCGTCCTCCAGCGGCCTGGTCTCCAAGGTGATATTGCTGTTTCGGGCACCTTATGGTCCGTCTCCTGTGAGTAGATTTTCGAATCCGACGCTAAAATGATAGTTAATTGTAACGTTCAGCGCCTCCTAATGACGATGGAACACACTAATTGCGTCGAGAGTCAACACATCGTACTCCAGCCGACTTGTCTCCAAGGGTGTATTGCTGCCCCGGGCACCTTATGGTCGTTCTCCAGTGAGTCTAGATTTTCGAATCTGACGCTAAAATGATAGTTAATTGTAACGTTCAGCGCCTCCTAATGACGATGGAACACTCAAATTGCGTCGAGATTCAATACATCGTCCTCCAGCCGACTTGTGTCCAAGGGGATATTGCTGCCTCGGGCACCATATGGTCCTTCTCCTGTGAGACTAGACTTTCGAATCCGATGCGAAACTGATCGTTAATTACAACGTTCAGGGCCTCCCAATGACGATGGAGCACTCTAATTGCGTCGCGATTCAATACTTCGTCCTCCAGCGGACTGGTCCCCAAGGGGATATTGCTGCTTCGGGCACCTTATGGTCCGTCTCCAGTGAGTCTAGATTTTCGAATCCGACGAAAAACTGATAGTTAATTGGAACATTCAGGGCCTCCTAGTTACGATGGAACACTAAAATTGCGCCGCGATCCAATACATCGTCCTCCAGCAGACTTGTTTCCAAGGGTCTATTGCTGCCTGGGGCACCTTATGATCGTTCTCCTGTGAGTCTAGATTTTCGAATCCGACGCAAAACTGATAGTTAATTGTAACGTTCAGGGCCTCCTAATGACGATGGAACACTCAAATTTAGTCGAGAATCAATACATCGGCCTCCAGCCAATTTGTCTCCAAGGGGATATTTGTGCCTAGGGCACCATATGGTCCGTCTCCTCGGACTCTAGATTTTCGAATCCGACCCAAAAATGATACTTAAATTTAACGTACAGCGCCTCCTAATGACGATGGAACACTCAAATTGCGTCGACAGTCAACACATCGATGTCCAGCCGACTTGTCTACAAGGGGATATTGCTGCCTCGGGCTTCATGTGGTCCGTCTCCTGTGAGTCTAGATTTTCGAATCCGACGCGAAACTGATAGTTAATTGTAACGTTCAGGGCCTCCAAATGACGATGAAACACTCAAATTGCGTCGAGATTCAATACTTCGGCATTCAGCCAACTTGGCTCCAAGAGTCTATTGCTGCCTCCGGCACCTTATGGTAGTTCTCCTTTGAGTCTAGATTTTCGAATCCGACGCAAAACAGATACTTAATTGTAACGTTCAGGGTCTCCTAATGACGATGGAACACTCAAATTGCGTCGTGATTCAAAACATCGTCCTCCAGCCGACTTGTCTCCAAGGGTCTATTGCTGCCTGGGGCTCCTTATGATCGTACTCCTGTGAGCCTTGATTTTCGAATCCGGCGGAAAACTGATAGTTAATTGTAGCGATCAGGGCCTCCTAATGACGATGGAACACTCAAATTGCTTCGAGATTCAATACATCGTCCTCCAGCCGACTTCTCTCCATGGGGATGTTGCTGCCTCGGGCTCCTTATGGTCGCTGTCCTGTGAGTCTTGATTTTCGAAACCGATGCGAAACTGATTGCTAATTGTAACTTTCGGGGCCTCCAAATGACGATGGAACACTCAAATTGCGTCGAGATTCAATATATCGGTATTCAGCCAATTTGTCTCCAAGGGTCTATTGCTGCATGGGGCTCCTTAAGATCGTTCTCCTGTGAGTCTGGATATTAGAATCCGACGCAAAACTGATTGTTAATTGTAATGTTCAGGGCCTCCCAATGACGATGGAACACACTAATTGCGTCGAGAGTCAACACATCGTACTCCAGCCGACTTGTCTCCAAGGGTCTATTGCTGCCTCGGGCACCTTATGGTCGTTCTCCAGTGAGTCTAGATTTTCGAATCCGACGCTAAAATGATAGTTAATTGTAACGTTCAGCGCCTCGTAATGACGATGGAACACTCAAATTGCGTCGAGATTCAATACATCGTCCTCCAGCCGACTTGTGTCCATAGGGATATTGCTGCCTCGGGCACCATATGGCCTTTCTCCTGTGAGTATAGATTTTCGAATCCGACGCGAAACTGATCGTTAATTATAACGTTAAGGGCCTCCTAATGACGATGGAGCACACAAATTTCGTCGAGATTCAAAACATCGGCCTCGAGCCGACTTGTCTCCAAGGGTCTATTGCTGCCTCGGGCACCTTATGGTGGTTCTCCTGTGAGTCTAGATTTTCGAATCCGACGCAAAACAGATAGTTAATTGTAACGGTCAGGGCCTCCTAATGACGATGGAAAACTGAAATTGCGACGAGATTCCCTACATCGTCCTCCAGCTGACTTGTCTCCAAGGGGATATCGCTACCTCGGGCACCACATGGTCCGTTTCCGGTGATTCTACGTTTTCGAATCCGACGGAAAACTGATAGTTAATCGTAACGTTCAGGGCCTCCTAATGAAGATGGAGCACTCAAAATGCGTCGAGATTCAATACATCGGCCGCCAGCCGACTTGTCTCCAAGGGGATATTGCTGCCTCGGGCACCATATGGTCCGTCTCCTGTGAGCCTAGATTTTTGAACCCGACGCGAAACTAATAATTAATTGTTACGTTCAGGACCTCCTAATGACGATGGAGCACTCAAATTGCGTCGCGATTCACTATATCGGCCTGCAGCCGACTTGTCTCCAAGATTATATTCCTGTCTCGGGCACCATATGAGCCTTCTCCTGTGAGTCTAGATTTTCAAATCCGACGCAAAAATGATAGTGAATTGTAACATTCAGGGCCTCCTAATGACGATGGAACACTCAAATTGCGTCGAGAGTCAATACATCGTACTCCAGCCGACTTGTCTCCAAGGGTCTATTGCTGCCTCGGGCACCTTATGGTCGTTCTCCTGTGAGTCTAGATTTTCGAATCCGACGCAAAAATGATAGATAATTGTAACGTTAAGCGCCTCCTAATGACGATGGAACACTCAAATTGCGTCGAGAGTCAATACATCGATCTCCAGCCGACTTGTCTACAATGGGATATTGCTGCCTCAGGCTTCACGTGGTCCGTCTCCTGTGAGTCTACATTTTCGAATCCGACGCGAAACTGATAGTTAATTGTAACGTTCAGGGCCTCCTATTGCCGATGGAACACTCAAATTGCGTCGAGATTCAATACTTCGGCATTCAGCCAACTTGTCTCCAAGAGTCTATTGTGCCTCGGGCACCTTATGGTCGTTCTCCTGTGAGTCTAGGTTTTCGAATCCGACGCAAAACATGGTTAATTGTAACGTTCAGATCCTCCTATTGACGATGGAACATTCAAATTGCGTGAGATTCACTACATCGTCCTCCAGCCGACTTGTCCCCAAGGGGATATCGCTGCTTCGGGCACCACATGGTCCGTCTCCGGTGATTCTACGTTTTCGAATCCGACGCAAAACTGATAGATAATTGTAACGTTCAGGGCCTCCTAATGACGATGGAGCACTCAAATTGCGTTGCGATACAATACATCGTACTCCAGCGGACTGGTCTCCAAGGGGATATTGCTGCCTCGGGCACCTAATGGTCCGTCTCCAGTGAGTCTAGATTTTCGAATCCGACGAAAAACTGATAGTTAATTGTAACATTCAGGGCCTCCTAATGACGAGGGAACGCTCAAATTGCGTCGCGATCCAATAAATCGTCCTCCAGCCGACTTGTCTCCAAGGGTTTATTGCTGCCTAGGTCACCTTATGATCGTTCTGCTGTGAGTGTAGATTTTCGAACCCGACACAAAAGTGATAGTTAATTATAACGATCAAGGCCACATAATGACGATGGGACACTTAAATTCCGTCGCGATTCAATACATCGGCCTCCAGCCGACTTGTCTCCAAGGGTCTATTGCTGCCTCGGGCACCTTATGGTCGTTCTCCTGTGAGTCTAGATTTTCGAATCCGACGCGAAAATGATAGTGAATTGTAACGTTCAGAGCCTCCTAATGACGATAGAACACTCAAACTGCGTCGAGATTCAGTACATCGTCCTCCAGCCGACTTGTCTCCAAGGGGATATCGCTGCATCGCGCACCACATGGTCCGTCTCCGGTGATTCTACGTTTTCGAATCAGACGCAAAACTGATAGTTAATTGTAACGTTCAGGGGCACCTAATGACGATGGAATACTCAAATTGCGTCGAGTTTCAATACATCGTCCTCCAGCCGACTCTCCTCCAAGGGTCTGTTGCTGCCTCGGGCACCTTATGGTCGTTCTCCTGTGAGTCTAGGTTTTCGAATCCGACGCAAAAATGATAGTTAATTGTAACGTTCACGGCCTCCCAATGACGATGGAACACTCAAATTGCGTCGAGATTCAATACATCGGCCTCCAGCCGACTTGTCTCCTAGGGTCTGTTGCCGCCTCTGGCATCTTATTGTCGTTCTCCTGTGAGTCTAGCCTTTGGCCCCGACGCATAACTGATATTTAATTGTAACGTTCAGCGCCTCCTAATGACGATGGAACACTCACATTCCGTCGTGATTCAATACATCGTCCTCCAGCCGACTTGTGTCCAAAGGTATATTGCCGCCTCGGGCACCATATGGTCTTTCTCCTGTGAGTCTAGAATTTCGAATCCGACGCGAAACTGATCGTTAATTGTAATGTTAAGGGCCTCCTAATGACGATGGAGCACTCAAATTTCGTCGAGATTCAAAACATCGGCCTCGAGCCGACTTGTCTCCAAGGGTCTATTGCTGCCTCGGGCACCTTGTGGTCGTTCTCCTGTGAGTCTAGATTTTCGAATCCGACGCAAAACAGATATTTAATTGTAACGTTCAGGGCCTCCTAATGACGAAGGAAAACTGAAATTGCGACGAGATTCACTACATCGTCCTCCAGCCGACTTGTCTCCAAGGGGATATTGCTGCCTCGGGCACCATATGGTCCGTCTCCTGTGAGCCTAGATTTTTGAAAACGACGCGAAACTAATAATTAATTGTTACGTTCAGGGCCTCCTAATGACGATGGAGCACTCAAATTGCGTCGCGATTCAATACATCGTCCTCCAGAGGACTGGTCTCCAAGGGGATATAGCCTCGGGCACCTTAAAATCGTTCACCTGTGAGTCTAGATTTTCGAACCCGACGCAAAACTGATAGATAATTGTAACGCTCAGGGCCACCTAATGACGATGGAACACTCAAATTGCGTCGAGATTCAATACATCGGCCTCCAGCCGACTTGTCTCCAAGGGTCTATTGCTGCCTGGGGCACCTTATGATCGTTCTCCTGTGACTCTAGATTGTCGAATACGACCCAAAAATGATACTTAATTGTAACGTTCAGCGCCTCCTAATGACGATGGAACACTCAAATTGCGTCGAGAGTCAATACATCGATCTCCAGCCGACTTGTCTACAATGGGATATTGCTGCCTCAGGCTTCATGTGGTCCGTCTCCTGTGAGTCTACATTTTCGAATCCGACCCGAAACTGATAGTTAATTGTAACGTTCAGGGCCTCCTATTGCCGATGGAACACTCAAATTGCGTCGAGATTCAATACTTCGGCATTCAGCCAACTCGTCTCCAAGAGTCTATTGTGCCTCGGGCACCTTGTGGTCGTTCTCCTGTGAGTCTAGATTTTCGAATCCGACAAAAAACTGATAGTTAATTGTAACATTCAGGGCGTCCTAATGACGATGGAACACTCAAATTGCGTCGCGATCCAATAAATCGTCCTCCAGCCGACTTGTCTCCAAGGGTTTATTGCTGCCTCCGTCACCTTATGATCGTTCTGCTGTGAGTGTAGATTTTCGAACCCGACACAAAAGTGATACTTAATTATAACGATCAAGACCACATAATGACGATGGAACACTCAAATTCCGTCGCGATTCAATACATCGTCCTCCAGCCGACTTGTCTCCAAGGGTCTATTGCTGCCTCAGGCACCTTATGGTCGTTCTCCTGTGAGTCTAGATTTTCGAATCCGACGCAAAAATGATAGTGAATTGTAACGTTCAGAGCCACCTAATGGCGATAGAACACTCAAACTGCGTCGAGATTCAGTACATCGTCCTCCAGCCGACTTGTCTCCAAGGGGATATCGCTGCCTCGCGCACCACATGGTCCGTCTCCGGTGATTCTACGTTTTCGAATCAGACGCAAAACTGATAGTTAATTGTAACGTTCAGGGGCACCTAATGACGATGGAACACTCAAATTGCGTCGAGTTTCAATACATCGTCCTCCAGCCGACTTGTCTCCAAGGGTCTGTTGCTGCCTCGGGCACCTTATGGTCGTTCTCCTGTGAGTCTAGGTTTTAGAATCCGACGCAAAAATGATAGTTAATTGTAACGTTCAGGGCCTCCCAATGACGATGGAACACTCAAATTGCGTCGAGATTCAATACATCGGCCTCCAGCCGACTTGTCTCCAAGGGTCTCTTGCTGCCTCGGGCACCATATGGTACTTCTCCTGTGGGTCTAGATTTTCGAATCCGACGCGAAATTGATCGTTAATTGTAACGTTCAGGGCCTCCTAATGACAATGGAACACTCAAATGGCGTCGAGAATCAATACATCGGCCTCCAGCCAAATTGTCTCCAAGGGGATATTTCTGCCTCGGGCACCATATGGTCCGTCTCCTGTGACTCTAGATTTTCGAATACGACCCAAAAATGATACTTAATTGTAACGTTCAGCGCCTCCTAATGACGATGGAACACTCAAATTGCGTCGAGAGTCAATACATCGATCTCCAGCCGACTTGTCTACAAGGGGATATTGCTGCCTCGGGCTTCATGTGGTCCGGCTCCTGTGAGTGTAGATTTTCGAATCCGACGCGAAACTGATAGTTAATTGTAACGTTCAGGGCCTCCTATTGACGATGGAACACTCAAATTGCGTCTAGATTCAATACTTCGGCATTCAGCCAACTTGTCTCCAAGAGTCTATTGCTACCTCGGGCACCTTATGGTCGTTCTCCTGTGAGTCTAGATTTTCGAATCCGACGCAAAACAGATAGTTAATTGTAACGTTCAGGGCCTCCTAATGACGATGGAACACTCAAATTGCGTCGAGATTCAAAACATCGGCCTCGAGCCGACCTGTCTCCAAGGGTCTATTGCTGCCTCGGGCACCATATGGTCGTTCTGGTGTGAGTCTAGATTTTCGAATCCGACGCAAAACAGATAGTTAATTGTAACGTTCAGAGCCTCCTAAAGACGAAGGAACACTCAAATTGCGTCGAGATTCAGTACATCGTCCTCCAGCCGACTTGTCTTCAAGGGTCTATTGCTGCCTCGGGCACCTTATGGTCGATCTCCTGTGCGTCTAGATTTTCGAATCCGACGCATAACTGATAGTTAATCGTAACGTTCAGCGCCTCCTAATGACGAATGAACACCCAAATTGCGTCGGGATTCAATACATCGTCCTCAAGCGGACTGGTCTAGAAGGGGATATTGCTGCTTCGGGTACCTTATGGTCCGTCTCCAGTGAGTCTAGTTTTTCGAGTCCGACGAAAAACTGATAGATAATTGTAACATTCAGGGCCTCCCAGTTACGATAGAACACTCAAATTGCGTCGCGATCCAATTTATCGTCCTCCAGCCGACTTGTCTCCAAGGGTCTATTGCTGCCTGGGGCTCCTTATGATCGTTCTCCTGTGAACCTAGATTTACGAATCCGACGCAAAACTGATAGTTAATTGTAGCGATCAGGGCCTCGTAATGACGATGGAACACTCAAATTGCGTCGAGATTCAATATATCGGTATTCAGCCGATTTGTCTCCAAGGGTCTATTGCTGCCTCGGGCTCCTTATGGTCGCTGTAATGTGAGTCTTGATTTTCGAAACCGACGCGAAACTGATTGCTAATTGTAACGTTCGGGGCCTCCAAATGACGATGGAACACTCAAATTGCGTCGAGATTCAATATATCGGTATTCAGACGATTTGTCTCCAAGGGTCTATTGCTGCACGGGGCTCCTTAAGATCGATCTCCTGTGAGTCTGGATTATAGAATCCGACTCAAAACTAATAGTTAATTGTAATGTTCAGGGCCTCTTAATGACGATGGACCACTCAAATTGCGTCGAGATTCAATACATCGGCCGCCAGCCGACTTGTCTCCAAAGGGATATCGCTGCCTAGGGCACCACATGGTCCGCCTCCGGTGATTCTACGTTTTCGAATCAGACGAAGAACTGATAGTTAATTGTAACCTTCAGGGCCTCCTAATGACGATGGAGCACTCAAATTGCGTCGTGATTCAATACATCGTTCTCCAGCGGATTGGTCTCCATAGGGATATTGCTGTCTCGGGCACCTAATAGTCCGTCTCCAGTGAGTCTAGATTTTCGATCCCGACGCAAAACTCATTGTTAATTAAAACGTTCAGGGACACCTATAGACGATGGAACTCAAATTGCGTCGAGATTCAATACATCGTCCTCAAGCGGACTGGTCTAGAAGGGGATATTGCTGCCTCGGGCACCATATGATCCGCCTCCTGTGAGCCTAGAATTTTGAACCCGACGCGTAACTAATAATTAATTGTAACGTTCAGGGCCTCCTAATGACGATGGAGCACTCAAATTGCGTCGAGATTCAATACATCGGCATCCAGCCGACATGTCTCCAAGGGGATATTGCTGTCTCGGGCACAATATGATCCTTGTTCTGTGAGTCTAGATTTTCGAATTCGACTCAAAATTGATAGTGAATTGTAACGTTTAGCGCCTCCTAATGACGATAGAACACTCAAATTCCGCCGAGATTCAATTCATCGTCCATCAGCCGACTTGTCTCCAGGGGGATATTGCAGCCTCGGGCACCAAATGGTCCGCCTCCCGTGAGTCTAGATTTTTGAATCCGACGCGAAACTGATAGTTATTTGTAACGTTCAGGGCCTCCAAATGACGATGGAATTGCGTCGAGATTCAATACATCGGCCTCGAGCCGACTTGTCTCCATGGGTCTATTGCTGCCTCGGGCACCTTATGATTGTTCTCCTGTGAGTCTAGATTTTCGAATCCGACGCAAAACTGTTAGTTAATTGTAACTCGTTAAGGCCTCCTAATTACGATGGAGCACTCAAATTGCGTCGTGATTCAATACATCGGCATCCAGCCGACATGTCCCCAAGGGTATATAGCTGTCTCGGGCACCATATGAGCCTTCTCCTGTGAGTCTAGATTTTCGAATCCGACGCAAAAATGATAGTGAATTGTAACATTCAGGGCCTCCTAATGACGATGGAACACTCAAATTGCGTCGAGATTCAATACATTGTCCTTCAGCCGACTTATCTCCAAGGGGGAAATTGCTGTCTCGGGCACCATGTGATCCTTCTCCTGTGAGTAGATTTTCGAATCCGACGCTAAAATGATAGTTAATTGTAACGTTCAGCGCCTCCTAATGACGATGGAACACTCAAATTGCGTCGAGATTCAGTACATCGTCCTCCAGCCGACTTGTCTCCAAGGGGATATCGCTGCCTCGGGCACCACATGGTCCGTCTCCGGTGATTCTACGTTTTCGAATCAGACGCAAAACTGATAGTTAATTGTAACGTTCAGGGGCACCTAACGACGATGGAACACTCAAATTGCGTCGAGAGTCAATACATCGTAGTCCATCCGACTTGTCTCCAAGGGTCTACTGCTGCCTCGTGCACCTTATGGTCGTTCTCCTGTGAGTCTAGATTTTCGAATCCGACGCAAAAATGATAGTTAATTGTAACGTTCAGGGCCTCCTAATGACGATGGAACACTCAAATTGCGTCGAGATTCAATACATCGGCCTCCAGCCGACTTGTCTCCAAGGGTATATTGCTGTCTCGTGCACCATATGAGCCCTCTCCTGTGAGTCTACATTTTCGAATCCGACGCAAAAATTATAGTGAATTGTAACGTTCAGAGCCTCCTAATGATGGCAGAACAAATTGCGTCGAGATTCAGTACATCGTCCTCCAGCCGACTTGTCTCCAAGGGGCTATCGCTGCCTCGGGCACCACATGGTCCGTCTCCGGTGTTTCTACGTTTTCGAATCAGACGCAAAACTGATAGTTAATTGTAACGTTCAGGGGCACCTAATGACGATGGAACACTCAAATTGCGTCGAGTTTCAATACATCGTCCTCCAGCCGACTTGTCTCCAAGGGTCTATTGCTGCCTCGGGCACCTTATGGTCGTTCTCCTGTGAGTCTAGGTTTTCGAATCCGACGCAAAAATGATAGTTAATTGTAACGTTCAGGGCCTCCCAATGACAATGGAACACTCAAATTGCGTCGAAATTCAATACATCGGCCTCCAGCCGACTTGTCTCCAAGGGTCTGTTGCTGCCTTGGGCGCCATATGGTACTTCTCCTGTGAGTCTAGATTTTCGAATCCGACGCGAAATTGATCGTTAATTGTAACGTTCAGGGCCTCCTAATGACGATGGAACACTCAAATTGCGTCGAGAATCAATACATCGGTTTCCAGCCAATTTGTCTCCAAGGGGATATCTCTGCCTCGGGCACCATACGGTCCGTCTCCTGTGAATCTAGATTTTCGAATACGACATAAAGATGATACTTAATCGTAACGTTCAGCGCCTCCTTATGACGATGGAACACTCAAATTGCGTCGAGAGTCAATACATCGTCCTCCAGCCGACTTGTCTCCAAGGGGATATCGCTGCCTCGGGCACCACATGGTCCGTCTACGGTGATTCTACGTTTTCTTATCCGACCCAAAACTGGTAGTTAATTGTAACATTCAGGGCCTCCTAATGACGATGGAACACTCAAATTGCGTCGCGATCCAATAAATCGTCCTCCAGCCGACTTGTCTCCAAGGGTCTATTGCTGCCTCGGGCTCGATGTGGTCCGTCTCCTGTGAGTCTTGATTTTCGAATCCGACGCAAAACTGATAGTTAATTGTAAGGTTCAGGGACTCCTAATAACGATGGAGCACTCAAATTGCGTCGCGATTCAATACATCGTCCTCCAGCCTCCTGGTCTCCAAGGGGATATTGCTGTTTCGGGCACCTTATGGTCCGTCTCCAGTGAGTCTAGATTTTCGAATCCGACGAAAAACTGATAGTTAATTGTAACTTTCAGGGGCTCCTAATGACGATGGAACACTCAAATTGCGTCACGATCCAATACATCGTCCTCCAGCCGACTTGACTCCAAGGGACTATTGCTGCCTCGGGCACCTTATGATCGTTCTCCTGTGCGTCTAGATTTTCGAATCCGACGCATAACTAATATTTAATTGTAACGTTCAGTGCCTCCTAATGACGATGGAACACTCATATTGCGTCGAGATTCAATACATCGTCCACCAGCCGACTAGTGTCAAAGGGGATATTGCTGCCTCGGGCACCAATTGGTCCGCCTCCTGTGAGTCTAGATTTTTGAATCCGACGAAAAACTGATAGTTAATTGTAACATTCAGGGCCTCCTAGTTACGATGGAACACCCAAATTGCGTCGAGATTCAATACATCGGCCTCGAGCCGACTTGTCTCCAT
The DNA here is from genome assembly GCF_021461395.2 of Schistocerca americana. Classification (NCBI taxonomy): domain Eukaryota; kingdom Metazoa; phylum Arthropoda; class Insecta; order Orthoptera; family Acrididae; genus Schistocerca; species Schistocerca americana. The sequence goes on along the minus strand of NC_060122.1, from coordinate 4,554,458 downwards.
GGGTCTATTGCTGCCTCGGGCACGTTATGATTGTTCTCCTGTGAGTCTAGATTTTCGAATCCGACGCAAAACTGATAGTTAATTGTAACGTTCATGGCCTCCTAATGACGATGGAGCACTCAAATTGCGTCGTTATTCAACACATCGGCCTCCAGCCGACTTGTCTCCAAGGGGATATTGCTGTCTCGGGCACCATATGAGCCTTCTCCTGTGAGTCTAGATTTTCGAATCCGACGCAAAAATGGTAGTGAATTGTAACATACAGGGCCTCCTAATGACGATGGAACACTCAAATTGCGTCGAGATTCAATACATCGTCCTTCAGTCGACTTGTCTCCAAGGGGATATTGCTCTCTCGGGCACCATATGATCCTTCTCCTGTGAGTAGATTTTCGAATCCGACGCTAAAATGATAGTTAATTGTAACGTTCAGGGCCTCCTAATGACGATGGAACACTCAAATTGCGTCGAGAGTCAATACATCGTACTACAGCCGACTTGTCTCCATGGGGATATTTGCTGCCTCGGGCTCCTTATGGTCGTTGTCCTGTGAGTCTTGATTTTCGAAACCGACGCGAAACTGATTGCTAATTGTAACGTTTGGGGCCTCTAAATGACGATGGAACACTCAAATTGCGTCGTGATTCAATACATCGTCCTCCAGCGGATTGGTCTCCAAGGCGATATTGCTGCCTCGGGCACCTTATGGTCGGTCTCCTGTGAGTCTAGATTTTCGAATCCGACGCAAAGATGATAGTCAATTGTAACGTTCAGGGCCTCCCAACGACGATGGAACACTCAAATTGCGTCGAGATTCAATACATCGGTCTTTAGCCGACTTGTCTCCTAGGGTCTGTTGCTGCCTCTGGCACCTTATGGTCGTTCTCCTGTGAGTCTAGATTTTCGAATCCGACGCATAACTGATATTTAATTGTAACGTTCATCGCCTCCTAATGACGATGGAACACTCATATTGCGTCGAGATTCAATACATCGTCCTCCAGCCGACTTGTGTCCAAGGGGATATTGCTGCCTCGGGCACCAATTGGTCCGTCTCCTGTGAGTCTAGATTTTTGAATCCGACGAAAAACTGATAGTTAATTGTAACATTCAGGGCCTCCTAGTTACGATGGAACACTCAAATTGCGTCGCGATCCAATACATCGTCCTCCAGCCGACTTGTCTCCAAGGGTCTATTGCTGCCTGGGGCACCTTATGATCGTTCTCCTGTGAGTCTAGATTTTCGATCCAACGCAAAACTGATAGTTAATTGTAACGTTCAGGGACTCCTAATGACGATGGAGCACTCAAATCGCGTCGAGAATCAATACATCGGCCTCCAGCCAATTTGTCTCCAAGGGGATATTTCTGCCTCGGGCTTCATGTGGTCCGTCTCCTGTGAGTCTAGATTTTCGAATCCGACGCGAAACTGATAGTTAATTGTAACGTTCAGGGGCTCCTATTGACGATGGAACACTCAAATTGCGTCGAGATTTAATACTTCGGCATTCAGCCAACTTGTCTCCAAGAGTCTATTGCTGCCTCGGGCACCTTATGGTCGTTCTCCTGTGAGTCTAGATTTTCGAATCCGACGCAAAACAGATAGTTAATTACAACGTTCAGGGCCTCCTAATGACGATAGAACACTCATATTGCGTCGAGATTCAAAACATCGGCCTCGAGCCGACTTGTCTCCAAGGGTCTATTGCTGCCTCGGGCAACTTATGGTCGTTCTCCGGTGAATCTACGTTTTCCAATCAGACGCAAAACTGATAGTTAATTGTAACGTTCAGGGCCTCCTAATGACGATGGAGCACTCTAATTGCGTCGTGATTCAATACATCGTCCTCCAGCGGATTGGTCTCCATGGGGATATTGCTGCCTCGGGCACCTCATGGTCGTTCTCCTGTGATTCAAGATTTTCGAATCCGACGCAAAGATGATAGTTAATTGTAACGTTCAGGGCCTCCCAATGACGATGGAACACTCAAATTGCGTCGAGATTCAATACATCAGCCTCCAGCCGACATGTCTCCAACGGGATATCGCTGCCTCGGGCACCACATTGTCCGTCACCGGTGATTCTACGTTTTCGAATGCGACGGAAAACTGATAGTTCATTGTAACGTTCAGGGCCTCCTAATGACGATGGAGCACTCAAATTGCGTCGAGATTCAATAAATCGGCCGCAAGCCGACGTGTCTCCAAGGGGATATTGCTGCCTCGGGCACTATATGGTCTGTCTCCTGTGAGCCTAGATTTTTGAACCCGACGCGAAAGTAATAGTTAATTGTAACGTTCAGGGCCTCCTAATGACGATGGAGCACTAAAATTGCGTCGCGATTCAATACATCGTCCTCCAGCGGACTGGTCTCCAAGCGGATACTGCTGCCTCGGGCTCCTTATGATCGTTCTCCTGTGAGTCTAGATTTTAGAATCCAAGCAAAACTGATAGTTAATTGAAATGTTCAGGGCCTCCTAATGACGATGGAACACTCAAATTGCGTCGAGATTCAATACATCGGCCACCAGCCGCTTTGTCTCCAAGGGGATATTGCTCTCTCGGGCACCATTTGGTCCTCTCCTGTGAGCCTAGAATTTTGAACCCGACGCGAAACCAATAGTAAAATGTAACGTTCAGGGCCTCCTGATGACGATGGAGCACTCAAATTGCGTCGCGATTCAATACATCGTCCTCCAGAGGACTGGTCTCCAAGGGGATATAGCCTCGGGCACCTTATGATCGTTCACCTGTGAGTCTAGATTTTCGAACCCGACGCAAAACTGATAGTTAATTGTAACGCTCAGGGCCACCTAATGACGATGGAACACTCAAATTGCGTCGAGATTCAATTCATCGTCCTTCAGTCGACTTGTCTCCAAGGGTCTATTGCTGCCTCGGGCACCTTATGGTCGTTCTCCTGTGAGTCTAGATTTTCGAATCCGACGCAAAACAGATAGTTAATTGTAACGTTCAACCCCTCCTAATGACGAGGGAACACTAAAATTGCGTCGAGATTCACTACATCGTCCTCCAGCCGACTTGTCTCCAAGGGGATATCGCTGCCTCGGGCACCACATGGTCCGTCTCCGCTGATTCTACGTTTTCGAATCCGACGCAAAACTGATAGTTAATTGTAACGTTCAGGGCCTCCTAATGAAGATGGAGCACTCAAATTGCGTTGCGATCCAATAAATCGTCCTCCAGCCGACTTGTCTCCAAGGGTCTATTACTGCCTCGGGCACCTTATGATCGTTCTGCTGTGAGTTTAGATTTTAGAACCCGACACAAAACTGATAGTTAATAATAACGTTCAAGGCCACTTAATGAAGATGGAACACTCAAATTCCGTCGAGATTCAATACATCGTCCTCCAGCCGACTTGTCTCCATGGGGATATTTGCTGCCTCGGGCTCCTTATGGTCGCTGTCCTGTAAGTCTTGATTTTCGAAACCGACGCGAAACTGATTGCTAATTGTAACGTTCGGGGCCTCCAAATGGCGACGGAACACTCAAATAGCATCGAGATTCAATATATCGGTATTCAGCCGATTTGTCTCCAAGGGTCTATTGCTGCATGGGGCTCCCTAAGATCGATCTCCTGTGAGTCTGGATATTAGAATCCGACGCAAAACTGATAGTTAATTGTAATGTTCAGGGCCTCCGAATGACGATGGAACACTCAAATTCCGTCGAGATTCAATACATCGGCCGTCAGCCGACTTGTCTCCAGGGGGATATCGCTGCCTCGGGCACCACATGGTCCGTCTCCGGTGATTCTACGTTTTCGAATCAGACGCAAAACCGATAGTTAATTCTAACGTTCAGGGCCTCCTAATGACGATGGAGCACTCAAATCGCGTCGTGATTCAATACATCGTCCTCCAGCGGATTGGTCTCCATGGGGATATTGCTGCCTCGGGCACCTTATGGTCGTTCTCCTGTGAGTCTAGATTTTCGAATCGGACGCAAAGATGATAGTTAATTGTAACGTTCAGGGCCTCCCAATGACGATGGAACACTCAAATTGCGTCGAGATTCAATACATCGGCCTTTAGCCGACTTGTCTCCAAGGGTCTGTTGCTGCCTCTGGCACCTTATGGTCGTTCTCCTGGGAGTCTAGATTTTCGAATCCGAGATTGCGTCGAGATTCAATACATCGTCCTCCAGCCGACTTGTGTCCAAGGGGATATTGCTGCCTCGGGCACCATTTGGTCCGTCTCCTGTGAGTCTAGATTTTTGAATCCGACGAAAAACTGATAGTTAATTGTAACGTTCAGGGTCTCCTAATGACGATGGAGCACTCAAATTGCGTCGTAATTAAATACATCGTCCTCCAGCGGATTGGTCTCCATGGGGATATTGCTGCCTCGGGCACTTAATGGTCGTTCTCCTGTGAGTCTAGATTTTCGAATCCGAGATTGGGTCGAGATTCAATACATCGTCCTCCAGCCGACTTGTGTCCAAGGGGATATCGCTGCCTAGGGCACCATTTCGTCCGCCTCCTGTCAGTCTAGATTTTTGAATCCGACGAAAAACTGATAGTTAATGGTAACATTCAGGGACTCCTAGTTACGATGGAACACTCAAATTGCGTCGCGATCCAATACATCGTCCTCCAGCCGACTTGTCTCCAAGGGTCTATTGCTGCCTTGGGCACCTTATGATCGTTCTCCTGTGAGTCTAGATTTTCGAATCCGACGCAAAACTGATAGTTAATTGTAACGTCTCCGGTGATTCTACGTTTTCGAATCAGACGCAAAACTGATAGTTAATTGTAACGTTCAGGGCCTCCTAATGACGATGGAGCACTCAAATTGCGTCGTGATTCAATACATCGTCCTCCAGCGGATTGGTCTCCATGGGGATATTGCTGCCTTGGGCACCTAATGGTCCGTCTCCAGTGAGTCTAGATTTTCGAACCCGACGCAAAACTGATTGTTAATTGTAACGTTCAGGGGCACCTAATGACGATGGAACACTCAAATTGAGTCGAGATTCAATACATCGGCCTCCAGCCGACTTGTCTCCAAGGGTCTGTTGCTGCCTCTGGCACCTTATGGTCGTTCTCCTGTGAGTCTAGATTTTCGAATCCGACGCATAACTGATATTTAATTGTAACGTTCAGGGCCTCCTATTGGCGATGGAACACTCAAATTGCGTCGAGATTCAATACATCGTCCTCTAGCCGACTTGTCTCCAAGGGGATATTGCTGCCTCGGGCACCATATGGTTCGTCTCCTGTGACTCTAGATTTTCGAATGCTACGCAAAAATGATAGTTAATTGTAACGTTCAGCGCCTCCTAATGACGATGGAACACTCAAATTGCGTCGAGAGTCAATACATCGATCTCCAGCCGACTTTTCTACAAGGGGATATTGCTGCCTCGGGCATCATGTGGTCCGTCTCCTGTGAGTCTAGATTTTCGAATCCGAGGCGAAACTGATAGTTAATTGTAACGTTCAGAGCCTCCTAATGACGAAGGAACACTGAAATTGCGTCGAGGATCACTACATCGTCCTCCAGCCGACTTGTCTCCAACGGGATATCGCTGTCTCGGGCACCACATGGTCCGTCTCCGGTGATTCTACGTTTTCGAATCCGACGCAAAACTGATAGTTAATTGTAACGTTCAGCGCCTCCTAATGACGATGGACCACTCAAATTGCGTCGAGAGTCAATACATCGATCTCCAGCCGACTTTTCTACAAGGGGATATTGCTGCCTCGGGCTTCATGTGGTCCGACTCCTGTGAGTCTAGATTTTCGAATCCGACGCGAATCTGATAGTTAATTGTAACGTTTAGGGCCTCCTATTGACGATGGAACACTCAGATTGCGTCGAGATTCAAAACATCGGCCTCGAGCCGACTTGTCTCCAAGGGTCTATTGCTGCCTCGGGCACCTTATGGTCGTTCTCCTGTGAGTCTAGATTTTCGAATCCGACGCAAAAGAGATAGTTAATTGTAACGTTCAGGGCCTCCTTATGACGATGGAACACTCAAATTGCGTCGAGATTCAAAACATCGGCCTCGAGCCGACTTGTCTCCAAGGGTCTATTGCTGCCTCGGGCACCTTATGGTCGTTCTCCTGAGAGTCTAGATTTTCGAATCCGACGCAAAACAGATAGTTAATTGTAACGTTCAGGGCCTCCTAATGACGAAGGAACACTCAAATTGCGTCGTGATTCAATACATCGTCCTCCAGCCGACTTGTCTCCCAGGGGATATCGCTGCCTCGGGCACCACATGGTACGTCTCCGGTGATTCTACGTTTTCGAATCCGACGCGAAACTCATAGTTAATTGTAACGTTGAGGGACTCCTAATACCGATGGAGCACTCAAATTGCGTCGCGATTCAATACATCGTCCTCCAGCGGACTGGCCTCCAAGGGGATATTGCTGCCTCGGGCTCCTTATGATCGTTCTCCTGTGAGTCTGGATTTTAGAATCCAAGCAAAACTGATAGTTAATTGAAATGTTCAGGGCCTCCTAATGACGATGGAACACTCAAATTGCGTCGAGATTCAATACATCGGCATTCAGCCAACTTGTCTCCAAGAATCTATTGTTGCCTCGGGCACCTTATGGTCGTTCTCCTGTGAGTCTAGATTTTCGAATCCGACGCAATACAGATAATTAATTGTAACGTTCTGGGCCTCCTAATGACGATGGAACACTCAAATTGCGTCGAGATTCACTACATCGTCCTCCAGTCGACTTGTCTCCAACGGGATATCGCTGCCTCGGGCAACAAATGGTCCGTCTCCGGTGATTCTACGTTTTCGAATCCGACGCAAAACTGATAGTTAATTGTAACGTTCAGGTCCTCCTAATGACGATAGAGCACTCAAATTGCGTCGAGATTCATACATCGGCCGCCAGCCGACTTGTCTCCAAGGGGATATTGCTGCTTCGGACACCATATGGTCCGTCTCCTGTGAGCCTAGATTTTTGAACCCGACGCGAAACTAATAGTTAATTGTAACGTTCAGGGCCTCCTAATGACGATGGAGCACTCAAATTGCGTCGCGATTCAATACATCGTCCTCCAGCGGACTGGTCTCCAAGGGGATATTGCTGCCTCGGGCTCCTTATGATCGTTCTCCTGTGAGTCTGGATTTTAGAATCCAAGCAAAACTGATAGTTAATTGAAATGTTCAGGGCCTCCTAATGACGATGGAACACTCAAATTGCGTCGAGATCCAATACATCGGCCGCCAGCCGATTTGTCTCCAAGGGGATATTGCTGCCACGGGCACCATATGGTCCGTCCTCTGTGAGCCTAGATTTTTGAACCCGACGCGAAACCAATAGTTAATTGTAACGTTCAGGGCCTCCTAATGACGATGGAGCACTCAAATTGCGTCGCGATTCAATACCTCGTCCTCCTGAGAACTGGTCTCCAAGGGGATATAGCCTCGGGCACGTTATGATCGTTCACCTGTGAGTCTAGATTTTCCAACCCGACGCAAAACTGATAGTTAATTGTAACGCTCAGGGCCACCTAATGACGATGGAACACTCAAATTGCGTCGAGATTCAATACATCGGCATCCAGCCTATATGTCTCCAAGGGGATATTGCTGTCTCGGGCACAATATGATCCTTCTCCTGTGAGTCTAGATTTTCGAATCCGACGCAAAAATGATAGTGAATTGTAACGTTCAGCGCCTCCTAATGACGATAGAACACTCAAATTGCGTCGAGATTCAATTCATCGTCCATCAGCCGACTTGTCTCCAAGGGGATATTGCTGCCTCGGGCACCAAATGGTCCGTCTTCTGTGAGTCTAGATTTTCGAATCCGTCGCAAAAATGATAGTTAATTGTAACGTTCAGGGCCTCCCAATGACGATGGAACACTCAAATTGCGTCGAGATTCAATACATCGGCCTCCAGCCGACTTGTCTCCAAGGGTCTGTTGCTGCCTCTGGCACATTATGGTCGTTCTCCTGTGAGTCTAGATTTTCGAATCCGACGCATAACTGATATTTAATTGTAACGTTCATCGCCTCCTAATGACAATGGAACACCCATATTACGTCGAGATTCAATACATCGTCCACCAGCCGACTTGTGTCCAAGGGGATGTCTCCTGTGAGTCTAGATTTTCGAATCCGACGCAAGACTGATAGTTAATTGTAACGTTCAGGGCCTCCTAATGACGATGGAACACTCAAATTGCGTCGAGATTCAATACATCGGCCTCTAGCCGACTTGTCTCCAAGGGGATATTGCTGCCTCGGGCACCATATGGTTCGTCTCCTGTGACTCTAGATTTTCGAATGCTACGCTAAAATGATAGTTAATTGTAACGTTCAGCGCCTCCTAATGACGATGGAACACTCAAACTGCGTCGAGAGTCAATACATCGATCTCCAGGCGACTTGTCTACAAGGGGATATTGCTGCCTCGGGCATCATGTGGTCCGTCTCCTGTGAGTGTAGATTTTCGAATCCGAGGCGAAACTGATAGTTAATTGTAACGTTCAGAGCCTCCTAATGACGAAGGAACACTGAAATTGCGTCGAGGATCACTACATCGTCCTCCAGCCGACTTGTCTCCAACGGGATATCGCTGCCTCGGGCACCACATGGTCCGTCTCCGGTGATTCTACGTTTTCGAATCCGACGCAAAACTGATAGTTAATTGTAACGTTCAGAGCCTCCTAATGACGAAAGAACACTCAAATTGCGTCGAGATTCAATTCATCGTCCATCAGCCGACTTGTCTCCAAGGGGATATTGCTGCCTCGGGCACCAAATGGTCCGTCTCCTGTGAGTCTAGATATTTGAATCCGACGCGAACCTGATAGTTAATTGTAACGTTCAGGGCCTCCAAATGACGATGGAACACTCAAATTACGCCGAGAATCAATATATCGGCCTCGGGTCGACTTGTCTCCATGGGTCTATTGTTGCCTCGGGCACCTTATGATTGTTCTCCTGTGAGTCTAGATTTTCGAATCCGACGCAAAAATGATAGTGAATTGTAACGCTCAGGGCCTCCTAATGACGATGGAGCACTCAAATTGCGTCGTGATTCAATACATCGGCCTCCAGCCGACTTGTCTCCAAGGGGATATTGCTGTCTCGGGCACAATATGAGCCTTCTACTGTGAGTCTTGATTTTCGAATCCGACGCAAAAATGATAGTGAATTGTAACATTCAGGGCCTCCTCATGACGATGGAACACTCAAATTGCGTCGAGATTCAATTCATCGTCCTTCAGCCGACTTGTCTCCAAGGGGAAATTGCTGTCTCGGGCACCATATGATCCTTCTCCTGTGAGTAGATTTTCGAATCCGACGCTAAAATGATAGTTAATTGTAACGTTCAGCGCCTCCTAATGACGATGGAACACTCAAATTGCGTCGAGAGTCAATACATCGTACTCCAGCCGACTTGTCTCCAAGGGTCTGTTGCTGCCTGGGGCACCTTATGGTCGTTCCCATGTGTGTCTAGATTTTCGAATCCGACGCAAAAATGATAGTTAATTGTAACGTTCAGGGCCTCCTAATGACGATGGAACACTCAAATTGCGTCGAGATTCAATACATCGGCCTACAGCCGACTTGACTCCAAGGGTCTGTTGCTGCCTCTGGCACCTTATGGTCGTTCTCCTGTGAGTTTAGATTTTCGAATCCGACGCATAACTGATAGTAAATTGTAACGTTCAGCGCGTCCTTATGACGATGGAACACTCACATTGCGTCGAGATTCGATACATCGTCCTCCAGCCGACTTGTGTCCAAGGGGATATTGCTGCCTCGGGCACCATATGGTCCTTCTCCTGTGAGTCTAGATTTTCGAATCCGAGGCGAAACTGATAGTTAATTGTAACGTTCAGAGCCTCCTAATGACGAAGGAACACTGAAATTGCGTCGAGGATCACTACATCGTCCTCCAGCCGACTTGTCTCCAACGGGATATTGCTGCCTCGGGCACCACATGGTCCGTCTCCGGTGATTCTACGTTTTCGAATCCGACGCAAAACTGATAGTTAATTGTAACGTTCAGGGCCTCCTAATGACGATGGAGCACTCAAATTGCGTCGAGATTCAATACATCGGCCGCCAGCCGGCTTGTCTCCAAGGGGATATTGCTGCCTCGGGCACCATATGGTCTGTCTCCTGTGAGCCTAGATTTTCGAACCCGACGCGAAACTAATAGTTAATTGTAACGTTCAGGGCCACCTAATGACGATGGAACACTCAAATTGCGTCGCGAATCAATACATCGTCCTCCAGAGGACTGGTCTCCAAGGGGATATAGCCTCGGGCACCTTATGGTCGTTCACCTGAGAGTCTAGATTTTCGAACCCGACGAAAAACTGATAGTTAATTGTAACGCTCAGGGCCACCTAATGACGATGGAACACTCAAATTGCGTCGAGATTCAATACATCGGCATCCAGCCGACTTGTCTCCAAGGGGATATTGCTGTCCTGGGCACAATATGATCCTTCTCCTGTGAGTCTAGATTTTCGAATCCGACGCAAAAATGATAGTGAATTGTAACGTTCAGCGCCTCCTAACGACGATAGAACACTCAAATTGCGTCGAGATTCAATTCATCGTCCATCAGCCGACTTGTCTCCAAGGGGATATTGCTGCCTCGGGCACCAAATGGTCCGTCTCCTGTGAGTCTAGATATTTGAAGCCGACGCGAACCTGATAGTTAATTGTAACGTTCAGGGCCTCCAAATGACGATGGAGCACTCAAATTGCGTCGTGATTCAATACATCGGCCTCCAGCCGACTTGTCTCCAAGGGGATATTGCTGTCTCGGGCACAATATGAGCCTTCTACTGTGAGTCTTGATTTTCGAATCCGACGCAAAAATCATAGTGAATTGTAACATTCAGGGCCTCCTCATGACGATGGAACACTCAAATTGCGTCGAGATTCAACTCATCGTCCTTCAGCCGACTTGTCTCCAAGGGGAAATTGCTGTCTCGGGCACCATATGATCCTTCTCCTGTGAGTAGATTTTCGAATCCGACGCTAAAATGATAGTTAATTGTAACGTTCAGCGCCTCCTAATGACGATGGAACACTCAAATTGCGTCGAGATTCAATACATCGTACTCCAGCCGACTTGTCTCCAAGGGTCTGTTGCTGCCTCGGGCACCTTATGGTCGTTCCCTTGTGTGTCTAGATTTTCGAATCCGACGCAAAAATGATAGTTAATTGTAACGTTCAGGGCCTCCTAATGACGATGGAACACTCAAATTGCGTCGAGATTCAATACATCGGCCTACAGCCGACTTGACTCCAAGGGTCTGTTGCTGCCTCTGGCACCTTATGGTCGTTCTCCTGTGAGTTTAGATTTTCGAATCCGACGCATAACTGATAGTTAATTGTAACGTTCAGCGCGTCCTTATGACGATGGAACACTCACATTGCGTCGAGATTCGATACATCGTCCTCCAGCCGACTTGTGTCCAATGGGATATTGCTGCCTCGGGCACCATATGGTCCTTCTCCTGTGAGTCTAGATTTTCGAATCCGACGCGAAACTGATCGTTAATTGTAACGTTCAGAGCCTCCTAATGACGATGGAGCACTCTAATTGAGTCGCGATTCAAAACATCGTATCCAGCGGACTGGTCCCCAGGGGGATTTTGCTGCTTCGGGCACCTTATGGTCCGTCTCCAGTGAGACTAGATTTTCGAATCCGACGAAAAACTGATAGATAATTGTAACATTCGGGGCCTCCTAGTTACGATGGAACACTCAAATTGCGTCGAGAGTCAATACATCGATCTCCAGCCGACTTGTCTACCAGGGGATATTGCTGCCTCGGGCTTCCTGTGGTCCGACTCCTGTGAGTCTAGGTTTTGGAATCCGACGCGAATCTGATAGTTAATTGTAACGTTTAGGGCCTCCTAATGACGATGGAGCACTCAAATTGCGTCGAGATTCATACATCGGCCGCCAGCCGACTTGTCTCCAAGGGGATATTGCTGCCTCGGGCACCATATGGTCCGTCTCCTGTGAGCCTAGATTTTTGAACCCGACGCGAAACTAATAGTTAATTGTAACGTTCAGGGCCTCCTAATGACGATGGAGCACTCAAATTGCGTCGCGATTCAATACATCGTCCTCCAGCGGACTGGTCTCCAAGGGGATATTGCTGCCTCGGGCTCCTTATGATCGTTCTCCTGTGAGTCTGGATTTTAGAATCCAAGCAAAACTGATAGTTAATTAAAATGTTCAGGGCCTCCTAATGACGATGGAACACTCAAATTGCGTCGAGACCCAATACATCGGCCGCCAGCCGATTTGTATCCAAGGGTATATTGCTGCCTCGGGCACCAAATGGTCCGTCTCCTGTGAGCCTAGATTTTTGAACCCGACGCGATACCAATAGTTAATTGTAACGTTCAGGGCCTCCTAATGACGATGGAGCACTCAAATTGCGTCGCGATTCAATACCTCGTCCTCCAGAGGACTGGTCTCCAAGGGGATATAGCCTCGGGCACCTTATGATCGTTCACCTGTGAGTCTAGATTTTCGAACCCGACGCAAAACTGATAGTTAATTGTAACGCTCAGGGCCACCTAATGACGATGGAACACTCAAATTGCGTCGAGATTCAATACATCGGCATCCAGCCTATATGTCTCCAAGGGGATATTGCTGTCTCGGGCACAATATGATCCTTCTCCTGTGAGTCTAAATTTTCGAATCCGACGCAAAAATGATAGTGAATTGTAACGTTCAGCGCCTCCTAATGACGATAGAACACTCAAATTGCGTCGAGATTCAATTCATCGTCCATCAGCCGACTTGTCACCAAGGGGATATTGCTGCCTGGGGCACCAAATGGTCCGTCTTCTGTGAGTCTAGATTTTCGAATCCGTCGCAAAACTGATAGTTAATTGTAAAGTTCAGGCTCTCCTAATGACGATGGAACACTCAAATTGTGTCGAGAGTCAAAACATCCATCTCCAGCCGACTTGTCTACAAGGGGATATTGCTGCCTTGGGCTTCATGTGGTCCGTCTCCTGTGGGTCTAGATTTTCGAATCCGACGCAAAACTGGTAGTTAATTGTAACGTCTCCGGTGATTCTACGTTTTCGAATCAGACGCAAATCTGATAGTTAATTGTAACGTTCAGGGCCTCCTAATGACGATGGAGCACTCAAATTGCGTCGTGATTCAATACATCGTCCTCCAGCGGATTGGTCTCCATGGGGATATTGCTGCCTTGGGCACCTAATGGTCCGTCTCCAGTGAGTCTAGATTTTCGAACCCGACGCAAAACTGATTGTTAATTGTAACGTTCAGGGGCACCTAATGACGATGGAACACTCAAATTGAGTCGAGTTTCAATACTTCGTCCTCCAGCCGACTTGTCTCCAAAGGGTCTATTGCTGCCGCGGGCACCTTATGGTCGTTCTCCTGTGAGTCTAGATTTTCGAATCCGACGCAAAAATGATAGTTAATTGTAACGTTCAGGGCCTCCCAATGACGATGGAACACTCAAATTGCGTCGAGATTCAATACATCGGCCTTCAGCCGACTTGTCTCCAAGGGTCTGTTGCTGCCTCTGGCACCTTATGGTCGTTCTCCTGTGAGTCTAGATTTTCGAATCCGACGCATAACTGATATTTAATTGTAACGTTCATCGCCTCCTAATGACAATGGAACACCCATATTGCGTCGAGATTCAATACATCGTCCACCAGCCGACTTGTGTCCAAGGGGATGTCTCCTGTGAGTCTAGATTTTCGAATCCGACGCAAGACTGATAGTTAATTGTAACGTTCAGGGCCTCCTAATGACGATGGAACACTCAAATTGCGTCGAGATTCAATACATCGGCCTCTAGCCGACTTGTCTCCAAGGGGATATTGCTGCCTCGGGCACCATATGGTTCGTCTCCTGTGACTCTAGATATTCGAATGCTACGCAAAAATGATAGTTAATTGTAACGTTCAGCGCCTCCTAATGACGATGGAACACCCAAATTGCGTCGAGAGTCAATACATCGATCTCCAGCCGACTTGTCTACAAGGGGATATTGCTGCCTCGGGCATCATGTGGTCCGTCTCCTGTGAGTCTAGATTTTCGAATCCGAGGCGAAACTGATAGTTAATTGTAACGTTCAGAGCCTCCTAATGACGAAGAAACACTGAAATTGCGTCGAGGATCACTACATCGTCCTCCAGCCGACTTGTCTCCAACGGGATATCGCTGCCTCGGGCACCACATGGTCCGTCTCCGGTGATTCTACGTTTTCGAATCCGACGCAAAACTGATAGTTAATTGTAACGTTCAGGGCCTCCTAATGACGATGGAGCACTCAAATTGCGTCGAGATTCAATACATCGGCCGCCAGCCGGCTTGTCTCCAAGGGGATATTGCTGCCTCGGGCACCATATGGTCTGTCTCCTGTGAGCCTAGATTTTCGAACCCGACGCGAAACTAATAGTTAATTGTAACGTTCAGGGCCACCTAATGACGATGGAACACTCAAATTGCGTCGCGAATCAATACATCGTCCTCCAGAGGACTGGTCTCCAAGGGGATATAGCCTCGGGCACCTTATGATCGTTCACCTGTGAGTCTAGATTTTCGAACCCGACGAAAAACTGATAGTTAATTGTAACGCTCAGGGCCACCTAATGACGATGGAACACTCAAATTGCGTCGAGATTCAATATATCGGCATCCAGCCGACTTGTCTCCAAGGGGACATTGCTGTCTCGGGCACAATATGATCCATCTCCTGTGAGTCTAGATTTTCGAATCCGACGCAAAAATGATAGTGAATTGTAACGTTCAGCGCCTCCTAACGACGATAGAGCACTCAAATTGCGTCGAGATTCAATTCATCGTCCATCAGCCGACTTGTCTCCAAGGGGATATTGCTGCCTCGGGCACCAAATGGTCCGTCTCCTGTGAGTCTAGATATTTGAATCCGACGCGAACCTGATAGTTAATTGTAACGTTCAGGGTCTCCAAATGACGATGGAACACTCAAATTGCGCCGAGAATCAATATATCGGCCTCGGGTCGACTTGTCTCCATGGGTCTATTGTTGCCTCGGGCACCTTATGATTGTTCTCCTGTGAGTCTAGATTTTCGAATCCGACGCAAAAATGATAGTGAATTGTAACGCTCAGGGCCTCCTAATGACGATGGAGCACTCAAATTGCGTCGTGATTCAATACATCGGCCTCCAGCCGACTTGTCTCCAAGGGGATAATGCTGTCTCGGGCACAATATGAGCCTTCTACTGTGAGTCTTGATTTTCGAATCCGACGCAAAAATGATAGTGAATTGTAACGTTCAGGGCCTCCTCATGACGATGGAACACTCAAATTGCGTCGAGATTCAATTCATCGTCCTTCAGCCGACTTGTCTCCAAGGGGATATTGCTGTCTCGGGCACCATATGATCCTTCTCCTGTGAGTAGGTTTTCGAATCCGACGCTGAAATGATAGTTAATTGTAACGTTCAGCGCCTCCTAATGACGATGGAACACTCAAATTGCGTCGAGAGTCAATACATCGTACTCCAGCCGACTTGTCTCCTAGGGTCTGTTGCTGCCTCGGGCACCTTATGGTCGTTCCCATGTGTGTCTGGATTTTCGAATCCGACGCAAAAATGATAGTTAATTGTAACGTTCAGGGCCTCCTAATGACGATGGAACACTCAAATTGCGTCGAGATTCAATACATCGGCCTACAGCCGACTTGACTCCAAGGGTCTGTTGCTGCCTCTGGTACCTTATGGTCGTTCTCCTGTGAGATTAGATTTTCGAATCCGACGCATAACTGATAGTTAATTGTAACGTTCAGCGCGTCCTTATGACGATGGAACACTCACATTGCGTCGAGATTCGATACATCGTCCTCCAGCCGACTTGTGTCCAAGGGGATATTGCTGCCTCGGGCACCATAAGGTCCTTCTCCTGTGAGTCTAGATTTTCGAATCCGACGCGAAACTGATCGTAATTGTAACGTTCAGAGCCTCCTAATGACGATGGAGCACACTAATTGAGTCGCGATTCAAAACATCGTCCTCCAGCGGACTGGCCCCAGGGTGATTTTGCTGCTTCGGGCACCTTATGATCCGTCTCCAGTGAGACTATATTCACGAATCCGACGAAAAACTGATAGTTAATTGTAACATTCGGGGCCTCCTAGTTACGATGGAACACTCAAATTGCGTCGAGAGTCAATACATCGATCTCCAGCCGACTTGTCTACAAGGGGATATTGCTGCCTCGGGCACCTTATGGTCGTTCTCCTGTGAGTCTAGATTTTCGAATCCGACGCAAAACAGATAGTTAATTGTAACGTTCAGGGCCTCCTAATGACGAAGGAACACTCAAATTGCGTCGAGATTCACTACATCGTCCTCCAGTCGACTTGTCTCCAACGGGATATCGCTGCCTCGGGCACCACATGGTCCGTCTCCGGTGATTCTACGTTTTCGAATCGACGCAAAACTGATAGTTAATTGTAACGTTCAGGTCCTCCTAATGACGATGGAGCACTCAAATTGCGTCGAGATTCGTACATCGGCCGCCAGCCGACTTGTCTCCAAGGGGATATTGCTGCCTCGGGCACCATATGGTCCGTCTCCTGTGAGCCTAGATTTTTGAACCCGACGCGAAACTAATAGTTAATTGTAACGTTGAGGGCCTCCTAATGACGATGGAGCACTCAAATTGCCTCGCGATTCAGTACATCGTCCTCCAGCGGACTGGTCTCCAAGGGGATATTGCTGCCTCGGGCTCCTTATGATCGTTCTCCTGTGAGTCTGGATTTTAGAATCCAAGCAAAACTGATAGTTAATTGTAATGTTCAGGGCCTCCTAATGACGATGGAACACTCAAATTGCGTCGAGATCCAATACATCGGCCGCCAGCCGATTTGTCTCCAAGGGGATATTGCTGCCTCGGGGACCATATGGTCCGTCTCCTGTGAGCCTAGATTTGTGAACCCGACGCGAAACCAATAGTTAATTGTAACGTTCAGGGCCTCCTAATGACGATGGAGCACTCAAATTGCGTCGCGATTCAATACCTCGTCCTCCAGAGGACTGGTCTCCAAGGGGATATAGCCTCGGGCACCTTATGATCGTTCACCTGTGAGTCTAGATTTTCGAACCCGACGCAAAACTGATAGTTAATTGTAACGCTCAGGGCCACCTAATGACGATGGAACACTCAAATTGCGTCGAGATTCAATACATCGGCATCCAGCCGATATGTCTCCAAGGGGATATTGCTGTCTCGGGCACAATATGATCCTTCTCCTGTGAGTCTAGATTTTCGAATCCGACGCAAAAATGATAGTGAATTGTAACGTTCAGCGCCTCCTAATGACGATAGAACACTCAAATTGGGTCGAGATTCAATTCATCGTCCTCCAGCCGACTTGTCTCCAAGGGTCTATTGCTGCCTCGGGCACCTAATGGTCCGTCTCCAGTGAGTCTAGTTTTTCGAATCCGACGAAAAACTGATAGTTAAGTGTGACGTTCAGGGCCTCCTAATGACGATGGAACACTCAATTTGCGTCGCGATCCAATAAATCGTCCTCCAGCCGACTTGTCTCCAAGGGTCTATTGCTGCCTCGGGCACCTTATGATCGATCTGCTGTGAGTCTAGATTTTCGAACCCGACACAAAACTGATAGTTAATTATAACGTTCAGGGCCGCCTAATGACGATGGAACACTCAAATTCCGTCGCGATTCAATACATCGGCCTCCAGCCGACTTGTCTCCAAGGGGATATTGCTGTCTCGGGCCCCATATTTTCCTTCTGCTGTGAGTCTAGATTTTCGAATCCGACGCAAGAATGATAGTGAATTGTAACGTTCAGCGCCTCCTAATGACGATATAACACTCAAATTGCGTCGAGATTCAGTACATCGTCCTCCAGCCGACTTGTCTCCAAGGGTCTATTGCTGCCTCGGGCACCAAATGGTCCGTCTCCTGTGAGTCTAGATTTTCGAATATGACGCAAAATTGGTAGTTATTTGTAACGTTGAGGGCCTCCTAATGACGATGGAACACTAAAATTGTGTCGAGAGTCAATACATCGTCCTCCAGCGGCGTGGTCTCCAAGGGGATATTGCTGTTTCGCGCACCTTGTGGTCCGTCTCCAGTGAGTCTAGATTTTCGAATCCGACGAAAAACTGATAGTTAATTGTAACATTCAGGGCCTCCTAATGACGATGGAACACTCAAATTGCGTCGAGATTCAATACATCGTCCTCCAGCGGACTGGTCTCCACGGGGATATTGCTGCCTCGGGTACCATATAGCCCGTCTCCAGTGAGTCTAGTTTTTCGAATCCGACGAAAAACTGATAGTTAATTGTAATATTCAGAACCTCCTAGTTACGATGGAACACTCAAATTGCGTCGCGATCCAATACATCGGCCTCCAGCCGACATGTCTCCAAGGAGAAATTGCTGTCCCTGGCACCATATTTTCCATCTCCTGTGAGTCTAGATTTTCGAATCCGACGCAAAAATGATAGTGAATTGTAACGTTCAGCGCCTCCTAATCACGATAGAACACTCAAATTGCGTCGAGATTCAATACATCGGCCCCCAGCCGACTTGTCTCCAAGGTCATATTGCTGCCTCGGGCACCATATGGTCCGTCTCCTGTGTGACTAGATTTTAGAATCTGACGCAAAAATGATAGTTAATTGTAACGTTCAGGGCCTCCTAATGACGATGGAACACTAAAATTGCGTCGAGATTCAATACATCGGCATTCAGCCAACTTGTCCCCAAGAATCTATTGTTGCCTCGGGCACCTTATGGTCTTTCTCCTGTGAGTCTAGATTTTCGAATCCGACGCAAAACAGATAGTTAATTGCAACGTTCTGGGCCTCCTAATGACGAAGGAACACTCAAATTGCGTCGAGATTCACTACATCGTCCTCCAGCCGACTTGTCTCCAACGGGATGTCGCTGCCTCGGGCACCACATGGTCCGTCTCCGGTGATTCTACGTTTTCGAATTTGACGCAAAACTGATAGTTAATTGTAACGTTCAGGTCCTCCTAATTACGATGGAGCACTCAAATTGCGTCGAGATTCAATACATCGGCCGCCAGCCGACTTGTCTCCAAGGGGATAGTGCTGCCTCGGGCACCACATGGTCCGTCTCCTGTGGGCCTCGATTTTTGAACCCGACGCGAAACCAGTAGTTAATTGTAACGTTCAGGGCCCCTAATGACGATGGAGCACTCAAATTGCGTGGCGATTCAATACATCGTCCTCCAGAGGACTGGTCTCCAAGGGGATAAAGCCTCGGGCACCATATGATCGTTCACCTCTGAGTCTAGATTTTCGAACCCGACGCAAGACTGATAGTTAATTGTAACGCTCAGGGCCACCTAATGACGATGGAACACTCAAATTGCGTCGAGATTCAATACATCGGCATCCAGCCGACATGTCTCCAAGGGGATATTGCTGTCGCGGGCACAATATGATCCTTTTCCTGTGAGTCTAGATTTTCGAATCCGACGCAAAAATGATAGTGAATTGTAACGTTCAGCGCCTCCTAATGACGATAGAACACTCAAATTGCGTCGAGATTCAATTCATCGTCCATCAGCCGACTTGTCTCCAAGGGGATATTGCTGCCTCGGGCACCAAATGGTCCGTCTCCTGTGAGTCTAGATTTTCGAATCCGACGCAAAACTGATAGTTAATTGTAACGTTCAGGGCCTCCTATTGACGATGGAACACTCAAATTGCGTCGAGAGTCAATACATCGATCTCCAGCCGACTTGTCTACAAGGGGATATTGCTGCCTCGGGCTTCATGTGGTCCGTCTCCTGTGAGTCTAGATTTTCGAATCCGACGTGAAACTGATAGTTAATTGTAACGTTCAGGGCCTCCTATTGACGATGGAACACTCAAATTGCGTCGAGATTCAATACATCGGCATTCAGCCAACTTGCTCCAAGAGCTTATTGCTGCCTCGGGCACCTTATGATTGTTCTCCTGTGAGTCTAGATTTTCGAATCCGACGCAAAAATGATAGTGAATTGTAACGCTCAGGGCCTCCTAATGACGATGGAGCACTCAAATTGCGTCGTGATTCAATACATCGGCCTCCAGCCGACTTGTCTCCAAGGGGATAATGCTGTCTCGGGCACAATATGAGCCTTCTACTGTGAGTCTTGATTTTCGAATCCGACGCAAAAATGATAGTGAATTGTAACGTTCAGTGCCTCCTCATGACGATGGAACACTCAAATTGCGTCGAGATTCAATTCATCGTCCTTCAGCCGACTTGTCTCCAACTGGATATTGCTGTCTCGGGCACCATATGATCCTTCTCCTGTGAGTAGGTTTTCGAATCCGACGCTGAAATGATAGTTAATTGTAACGTTCAGCGCCTCCTAATGACGATGGAACACTCAAATTGCGTCGGGAGTCAATACATCGTACTCCAGCCGACTTGTCTCCTAGGGTCTGTTGCTGCCTCGGGCACCTTATGGTCGTTCCCATGTGTGTCTGGATTTTCGAATCCGACGCAAAAATGATAGTTAATTGTAACGTTCAGGGCCTCCTAATGACGATGGAACACTCAAATTGCGTCGAGATTCAATACATCGGCCTACAGCCGAGTTGACTCCAAGGGTCTGTTGCTGCCTCTGGTACCTTATGGTCGTTCTCCTGTGAGTTTAGATTTTCGAATCCGACGCATAACTGATACTTAATTGTAACGTTCAGCGCGTCCTTATGACGATGGAACACTCACATTGCGTCGAGATTCGATACATCGTCCTCCAGCCGACTTGTGTCCAAGGGGATATTGCTGCCTCGGGCACCATAAGGTCCTTCTCCTGTGAGTCTAGATTTTCGAATCCGACGCGAAACTGATCGTTAATTGTAACGTTCAGAGCCTCCTAATGACGATGGAGCACACTAATTGAGTCGCGATTCAAAACATCGTCCTCCAGCGGACTGGCCCCAGGGGGATTTTGCTGCTTCGGGCACCTTATGATCCGTCTCCAGTGAGACTATATTTACGAATCCGACGAAAAACTGATAGTTAATTGTAACATTCAGGGCCTCCTAGTTACGATGGAACACTCAAATTGCGTCGAGAGTCAATACATCGATCTCCAGCCGACTTGTCTACAAGGGGATATTGCTGCCTCGGGCACCTTATGGTCGTTCTCCTGTGAGTCTAGATTTTCGAATCCGACGCAAAACAGATAGTTAATTGTAACGTTCAGGGCCTCCTAATGACGAAGGAACACTCAAATTGCGTCGAGATTCACTACATCGTCCTCCAGCCGACTTGTCACCCAGGGGATATCGCTGCCTCGGGCACCACATGGTCCGTCTCCGGTGATTCTACGTTTTCGAATCCGACGCGAAACTCATAGTTAATTGTAACGTTGAGGGACTCCTAATACCGATGGAGCACTCAAATTGCAGCGCGATTCAATACATCGTCCTCCAGCGGACTGGTCTCCAAGGTGATATTGCTGCCTCGGGCTCCTTATGATCGTTCTCCTGTGAGTCTGGATTTTAGAATCCAAGCAAAACTGATAGTTAATTGAAATGTTCAGGGCCTCCTAATGACGATGGAACACTCAAATTGCGTCGAGATTCAATACATCGGCCTTCAGCCAACTTGTCTCCAAGAATCTATTGTTGCCTCGGGCACCTTATGTTCGTTCTCCTGTGAGTCTAGATTTTCGAATCCGACGCAAAACAGATAATTAATTGTAACGTTCTGGGCCTCCTAATGGCGATGGAACACTCAATTTGCGTCGAGATTCACTACATCGTCCTCCAGTCGACTTGTCTCCAAAGGGATATCGCTGCCTCGGGCACCACATGGTCCGTCTCCGGTGATTCTACGTTTTCGAATCCGACGCAAAACTGATAGTTAATTGTAACGTTCAGGTCCTCCTAATGACGATGGAGCACTCAAATTGCGTCGAGATTCATACATCGGCCGCCAGCCGACTTGTCTCCAAGGGGATATTGCTGCCTCGGGCACCATATGGTCCGTCTCCTGTGAGCCTAGATTTTTGAACCCGACGCGAAACTAATAGTTAATTGTAACGTTGAGGGCCTCCTAATGACGATGGAGCACTCAAATTGCCTCGCGATTCAATACATCGTCCTCCAGCGGACTGGTCTCCAAGGGGATATTGCTGCCTCGGGCTCCTTATGATCGTTCTCCTGTGAGTCTGGATTTTAGAATCCAAGCAAAACTGATAGTTAATTGAAATGTTCAGGGCCTCCTAATGACGATGGAACACTCAAATTGCGTCGAGATCCAATACATCGGCCGCCAGCCGATTTGTCTCCAAGGGGATATTGCTGCCTCGGGCACCATATGGTCCGTCTCCTGTGAGCCTAGATTTTTGAACCCGACGCGAAACCAATAGTTAATTGTAACGTTCAGGGCCTCCTAATGACGATGGAGCACTCAAATTGCGTCGCGATTCAATACCTCGTCCTCCAGAGGACTGGTCTCCAAGGGGATATAGCCTCGGGCACCTTATGATCGTTCACCTGTGAGTCTAGATTTTCGAACCCGACGCAAAACTGATAGTTAATTGTAACGCTCAGGGCCACCTAATGACGATGGAACACTCAAATTGCGTCGAGATTCAATACATCGGCATCCAGCCGATATGTCTCCAAGGGGATATTGCTGTCTCGGGCACAATATGATCCTTCTCCTGTGAGTCTAGATTTTCGAATCCGACGCAAAAATGATAGTGAATTGTAACGTTCAGCGCCTCCTAATGACGATAGAACACTCAAATTGGGTCGAGATTCAATTCATCGTCCTCCAGCCGACTTGTCTCCAAGGGTCTATTGCTGCCTCGGGCACCTAATGGTCCGTCTCCAGTGAGTCTAGTTTTTCGAATCCGACGAAAAACTGATAGTTAAGTGTGACGTTCAGGGCCTCCTAATGACGATGGAACACTCAATTTGCGTCGCGATCCAATAAATCGTCCTCTAGCCGACTTGTCTCTAAGGGTCTATTGCTGAGTCGGGCACCTTATGATCGATCTGCTGTGAGTCTAGATTTTCGAACCCGACACAAAACTGATAGTTAATTATAACGTTCAGGGCCGCCTAATGACGATGGAACACTCAAATTCCGTCGCGATTCAATACATCGGCCTCCAGCCGACTTGTCTCCAAGGGGATATTGCTGTCTCGGGCCCCATATTTTCCTTCTGCTGTGAGTCTAGATTTTCGAATCCGACGCAAGAATGATAGTGAATTGTAACGTTCAGCGCCTCCTAATGACGATATAACACTCAAATTGCGTCGAGATTCAGTACATCGTCCTCCAGCCGACTTGTCTCCAAGGGTCTATTGCTGCCTCGGGCACCAAATGGTCCGTCTCCTGTGAGTCTAGATTTTCGAATCTGACGCAAAATTGATAGTTATTTGTAACGTTGAGGGCCTCCTAATGACGATGGAACACTAAAATTGTGTCGAGAGTCAATACATCGTCCTCCAGCGGCGTGGTCTCCAAGGGGATATTGCTGTTTCGCGCACCTTGTGGTCCGTCTCCAGTGAGTCTAGATTTTCGAATCCGACGAAAAACTGATAGTTAATTGTAACATTCAGGGCCTCCTAATGACGATGGAACACTCAAATTGCGTCGAGATTCAATACATCGTCCTCCAGCGGACTGGTCTCCAAGGGGATATTGCTGCCTCGGGTACCATATAGCCCGTCTCCAGTGAGTCTAGTTTTTCGAATCCGACGAAAAACTGATAGTTAATTGTAATATTCAGAACCTCCTAGTTACGATGGAACACTCAAATTGCGTCGCGATCCAATACATCGGCCTCCAGCCGACATGTCTCCAAGGGGAAATTGCTGTCCCTGGCACCATATTTTCCATCTCCTGTGAGTCTAGATTTTCGAATCCGACGCAAAAATGATAGTGAATTATAACGTTCAGCGCCTCCTAATCACGATAGAACACTCAAATTGCGTCGAGATTCAATACATCGGCCCCCAGCCGACTTGTCTCCAAGGTTATATTGCTGCCTCGGGCACCATATGGTCCGTCTCCTGTGTGACTAGATTTTAGAATCTGACGCAAAAATGATAGTTAATTGTAACGTTCAGGGCCTCCTAATGACGATGGAACACTAAAATTGCGTCGAGATTCAATACATCGGCATTCAGCCAACTTGTCCCCAAGAATCTATTGTTGCCTCGGGCACCTTATGGTCTTTCTCCTGTGAGTCTAGATTTTCGAATCCGACGCAAAACAGATAGTTAATTGCAACGTTCTGGGCCTCCTAATGACGAAGGAACACTCAAATTGCGTCGAGATTCACTACATCGTCCTCCAGCCGACTTGTCTCCAACGGGATGTCGCTGCCTCGGGCACCACATGGTCCGTCTCCGGTGATTCTACGTTTTCGAATTTGACGCAAAACTGATAGTTAATTGTAACGTTCAGGTCCTCCTAATTACGATGGAGCACTCAAATTGCGTCGAGATTCAATACATCGGCCGCCAGCCGACTTGTCTCCAAGGGGATAGTGCTGCCTCGGGCACCACATGGTCCGTCTCCTGTGGGCCTCGATTTTTGAACCCGACGCGAAACCAGTAGTTAATTGTAACGTTCAGGGCCCCTAATGACGATGGAGCACTCAAATTGCGTGGCGTTTCAATACATCGTCCTCCAGAGGACTGGTCTCCAAGGGGATAAAGCCTCGGGCACCATATGATCGTTCACCTCTGAGTCTAGATTTTCGAACCCGACGCAAGACTGATAGTTAATTGTAACGCTCAGGGCCACCTAATGACGATGGAACACTCAAATTGCGTCGAGATTCAATACATCGGCATCCAGCCGACATGTCTCCAAGGGGATATTGCTGTCGCGGGCACAATATGATCCTTTTCCTGTGAGTCTAGATTTTCGAATCCGACGCAAAAATGATAGTGAATTGTAACGTTCAGCGCCTCCTAATGACGATAGAACACTCAAATTGCGTCGAGATTCAATTCATCGTCCATCAGCCGACTTGTCTCCAAGGGGATATTGCTGCCTCGGGCACCAAATGGTCCGTCTCCTGTGAGTCTAGATTTTCGAATCCGACGCAAAACTGATAGTTAATTGGAAAGTTCAGGCTCTCCTAATGACGATGAAACACTCAAATTGCGTCGAGAGTCAATACATCGATCTCCAGCCGACTTGTCTACAAGGGGATATTGCTGCCTCGGGCTTCATGTGGTCCGTCTCCTGTGAGTCTAGATTTTCGAATCCGACGTGAAACTGATAATTAATTGTAACGTTCAGGGCCTCCTATTCACGATGGAACACTCAAATTGCGTCGAGATTCAATACATCGGCATTCAGCCAACTTGTCTCCAAGAGTTTATTGCTGCCTCGGGCACCTTATGGTCGTTCTCCTGTGAGTCTAGATTTTCGAATCCGACGCAAAACAGATAGATAATTGTAACGTTCAGGGCCTCTTTATGACGATGGAACACTCAAATTGCGTCGAGATTCAAAACATCGGCCTCGAGCCGACTTGTCTGCAAGGGTCTATTGCTGCCTCGGGCACCTTATGGTCGTTCTCGTGTGAGTCTAGATTTTCGAATCCGACGCAAAACAGATAGTTAATTGTAACGTTCAGGGCCTCCTAATGACGAAGGAACACTCAAATTCCGTCGAGATTCACTACATCGTCCTCCAGCCGACTTGTCTCCCAGGGGATATCGCTGCCTCGGGCACCACATGGTCCGTCTCCGGTGATTCTACGTTTGCGAATCCGACGCAAAACTGATAGTTAATTGTAACGTTCAGGGCCTCCTAATGACGATGGAGCACTCAAATTGCGTCGAGATTCAATACATTGTACTCCAGCGGACTGGTCTCCAAGGGGATATTGCTGCTCGGGCACCTAATGGTCCGTCTCCAGTGAGTCTAGTTTTTCGAATCCGACGAAAAACTGATAGTTAAGTGTAACATTCAGGGCCTCATAATGACGATGGAACACTCAATTTGCGTCGCGATCCAATAAATCGTCCTCCAGCCGACTTGTCTCCAAGGGTCTATTGCTGCCTCGGGCACCTTATGATCGTTCTGCTGTGAGTCTAGATTTTCGAACCCGACACAAAACTGATAGTTAATTATAACGTTCAGGGCCACCTAATGACGATGGAACACTCAAATACCGTCGAGATTCAATACATCGGCATCCAGCCGACATGTCTCCAAGGGGATATTGCTGTCGCGGGCACAATATGATCCTTTTCCTGTGAGTCTAGTTTTTCGAATTCGACGCAAAAATGATAGTGAATTGTAACGTTCAGCGCCTCATATTGACGATAGAACACTCAAATTGCGTCGAGATTCAGTACATCGTCCTCCAGCCGACTTGTCTCCAAGGGTCTATTGCTGCCTCGGGCACCAAATGGTCCGTCTCCTGTGAGTCTAGATTTTCGAATCTGACGCAAAACTGATAGTTATTTGTAACGTTCAGGGCCTCCTAATGACGATGGTACACTCAAATTGCGTCGAGTGTCAATACATCGACCTCCAGCCGACTTGTCTTCAACTGGTTATTGCTGCCTCGGGCTCGATGTGGTCCGTCTCCTGTGAGTCTAGATTTTCGAATCCGACGCAAAACTGATAGTTAATTGTAAAGTTCAGGGACTCCTAATAACGATGGAGCACTCAAATTGCGTCACGATCAAATACATCGTCCTCCAGCCGACTTGACTCCAAGGGTCTATTGCTGACTAGGGCACCTTATGGTCGTTCTCCTGTGCGTCTAGATTTTCGAATCCGACGCATAACTGATAGTTAATTGTTACGTTCAGCGCCTCCTAATGACGATTGATCACTCAAATTGCGTCGAGATTCAATACAGCTTCCTCCAGCGGACTGGTCTCCAAGGGGATATTGCTGCTTCGGGTACCTTATGGTCCGTCTCCAGTGAGTCTAGTCTTTCGAATCCGACGCAAAAATGATAGTGAATTGTAACGTTCAGCGCCTCCTAATCACGATAGAACACTCAAATTGCGTCGAGATTCAATACATCGGCCCCCAGCCGACTTGTCTCCAAGGGGATATTGCTGCCTCGGGCACCATATGGTCCGTCTCCTGTGTGACTAGATTTTAGAATCCGACGCAAAAATGATAGTTAATTGTAACGTTCAGCGCCTCCTAATGACGATGGAACACTCAAATTGCGTCGAGATTCAATACATCGGCATTCAGCCAACTTGTCTCCAAGAATCTATTGTTGCCTCGGGCACCTTATGGTCGTACTCCTGTGACTCTAGATTTTCGAATCCGACGTAAGACAGATAGTTACTTGTAACGTTCTGGGCCTCCTAATGACGAAGGAACACTAAAATTGCGTCGAGATTCACTACATCGTCCTCCAGCCGACTTGTCTCCAACGGGATATCGCTGCCTCGGGCACCACATGAACCGTCTCCGGTGATTCTACGTTTTCGAATCCGACGCAAAACTGATAGTTAATTGTAACGTTCAGGTTCTCCTAATTACGATGGAGCACTCAAATTGCGTCGAGATTCAATACATCGGCCGCCAGCCGACTTGGCCACAAGGGGATATTGCTGCCTCGGGCTCCTTATGATCGTTCTCCTGTGAGTCTGGATTTTAGAATCCAAGCAAAACTGATAGTTAATTGAAATGTTCAGGGCCTCCTAATGACGATGGAACACTCAAATTACGTCGAGAATCAATACATCGGCCGCCAGCCGACTTGTCTAGAAGGGGATATTGCTGCCTCGGGCACCACATGGTCCGTCTCCTGTAAGCCTAGATTTTTGAACCCGACGCGAAACCAATATTTAGTTGTAACGTTCAGGGCCTCCTAATGACGATGGAGCACTCAAATTGCGTCGCGATTCAATACATCGTCCTCCAGAGGACTGGTCTCCAAGGGGATATAGCCTCGGGCACCTTATGATCGTTCACCTGTGAGTCTAGATTTTCGAACCCGACGCGAAACTGATAGTTAATTGTAACGCTCAGGGCCACCTAATGACGATGGAACACTCAAATTGCGTCGAGATTCAATACGTCGGCATCCAGCCGACATGTCTCCAAGGGGATATTGCTGTCGCGGGCACAATATGATCCTTTTCCTGTGAGTCTAGATTTTCGAATCCGACGCAAAAATGATAGTGAATTGTAACGTTCAGCGCCTCCTAATGACGATAGAACACTCAAATTGCGTCGAGATTCAATTCATCGTCCATCAGCCGACTTGTCTCCAAGGGGATATTGCTGCCTCGGGCACCAAATGGTCCGTCTCCTGTGAGTCTAGATTTTCGAATCCGACGCAAAACTGATAGTTAATTGGAAAGTTCAGGCTCTCCTAATGACGATGAAACACTCAAATTGCGTCGAGAGTCAATACATCGATCTCCAGCCGACTTGTCTACAAGGGGATATTGCTGCCTCGGGCTTCATGTGGTCCGTCTCCTGTGAGTCTAGATTTTCGAATCCGACGTGAAACTGATAATTAATTGTAACGTTCAGGGCCTCCTATTCACGATGGAACACTCAAATTGCGTCGAGATTCAATACATCGGCATTCAGCCAACTTGTCTCCAAGAGTTTATTGCTGCCTCGGGCACCTTATGGTCGTTCTCCTGTGAGTCTAGATTTTCGAATCCGACGCAAAACAGATAGATAATTGTAACGTTCAGGGCCTCTTTATGACGATGGAACACTCAAATTGCGTCGAGATTCAAAACATCGGCCTCGAGCCGACTTGTCTGCAAGGGTCTATTGCTGCCTCGGGCACCTTATGGTCGTTCTCGTGTGAGTCTAGATTTTCGAATCCGACGCAAAACAGATAGTTAATTGTAACGTTCAGGGCCTCCTAATGACGAAGGAACACTCAAAGTCCGTCGAGATTCACTACATCGTCCTCCAGCCGACTTGTCTCCCAGGGGATATCGCTGCCTCGGGCACCACATGGTCCGTCTCCGGTGATTCTACGTTTGCGAATCCGACGCAAAACTGATAGTTAATTGTAACGTTCAGGGCCTCCTAATGACGATGGAGCACTCAAATTGCGTCGAGATTCAATACATTGTACTCCAGCGGACTGGTCTCCAAGGGGATATTGCTGCTCGGGCACCTAATGGTCCGTCTCCAGTGAGTCTAGTTTTTCGAATCCGACGAAAAACTGATAGTTAAGTGTAACATTCAGGGCCTCATAATGACGATGGAACACTCAATTTGCGTCGCGATCCAATAAATCGTCCTCCAGCCGACTTGTCTCCAAGGGTCTATTGCTGCCTCGGGCACCTTATGATCGTTCTGCTGTGAGTCTAGATTTTCGAACCCGACACAAAACTGATAGTTAATTATAACGTTCAGGGCCACCTAATGACGATGGAACACTCAAATACCGTCGAGATTCAATACATCGGCATCCAGCCGACATGTCTCCAAGGGGATATTGCTGTCGCGGGCACAATATGATCCTTTTCCTGTGAGTCTAGTTTTTCGAATTCGACGCAAAAATGATAGTGAATTGTAACGTTCAGCGCCTCATATTGACGATAGAACACTCAAATTGCGTCGAGATTCAGTACATCGTCCTCCAGCCGACTTGTCTCCAAGGGTCTATTGCTGCCTCGGGCACCAAATGGTCCGTCTCCTGTGAGTCTAGATTTTCGAATCTGACGCAAAACTGATAGTTATTTGTAACGTTCAGGGCCTCCTAATGACGATGGTACACTCAAATTGCGTCGAGTGTCAATACATCGACCTCCAGCCGACTTGTCTTCAACTGGTTATTGCTGCCTCGGGCTCGATGTGGTCCGTCTCCTGTGAGTCTAGATTTTCGAATCCGACGCAAAACTGATAGTTAATTGTAAAGTTCAGGGACTCCTAATAACGATGGAGCACTCAAATTGCGTCACGATCAAATACATCGTCCTCCAGCCGACTTGACTCCAAGGGTCTATTGCTGACTAGGGCACCTTATGGTCGTTCTCCTGTGCGTCTAGATTTTCGAATCCGACGCATAACTGATAGTTAATTGTTACGTTCAGCGCCTCCTAATGACGATTGATCACTCAAATTGCGTCGAGATTCAATACAGCTTCCTCCAGCGGACTGGTCTCCAAGGGGATATTGCTGCTTCGGGTACCTTATGGTCCGTCTCCAGTGAGTCTAGTCTTTCGAATCCGACGCAAAAATGATAGTGAATTGTAACGTTCAGCGCCTCCTAATCACGATAGAACACTCAAATTGCGTCGAGATTCAATACATCGGCCCCCAGCCGACTTGTCTCCAAGGGGATATTGCTGCTTCGGGCACCATATGGTCCGTCTCCTGTGTGACTAGATTTTAGAATCCGACGCAAAAATGATAGTTAATTGTAACGTTCAGCGCCTCCTAATGACGATGGAACACTCAAATTGCGTCGAGATTCAATACATCGGCATTCAGCCAACTTGTCTCCAAGAATCTATTGTTGCCTCGGGCACCTTATGGTCGTACTCCTGTGACTCTAGATTTTCGAATCCGACGTAAGACAGATAGTTACTTGTAACGTTCTGGGCCTCCTAATGACGAAGGAACACTAAAATTGCGTCGAGATTCACTACATCGTCCTCCAGCCGACTTGTCTCCAACGGGATATCGCTGCCTCGGGCACCACATGAACCGTCTCCGGTGATTCTACGTTTTCGAATCCGACGCAAAACTGATAGTTAATTGTAACGTTCAGGTTCTCCTAATTACGATGGAGCACTCAAATTGCGTCGAGATTCAATACATCGGCCGCCAGCCGACTTGGCCACAAGGGGATATTGCTGCCTCGGGCTCCTTATGATCGTTCTCCTGTGAGTCTGGATTTTAGAATCCAAGCAAAACTGATAGTTAATTGAAATGTTCAGGGCCTCCTAATGACGATGGAACACTCAAATTACGTCGAGAATCAATACATCGGCCGCCAGCCGACTTGTCTAGAAGGGGATATTGCTGCCTCGGGCACTATATGATCCTTCTCCTGTGCGTCTAGATTTTCGAATCCGACGCAAAAATGATAGTGAATTGTAACGTTCAGGGCCTCCTTATGACGATGGAACACTCAAATTGCGTCGAGATTCAAAACATCGGCCTCGAGCCGACTTGTCTCCAAGGGTCTATTGCTGCCTCGGGCACCTTATGGTCGTTCTCCTGTGAGTCTAGATTTTCGAATCCGACGCAAAACAGATAGATATATGTAACGTTCAGCGCCTCCTAATGACGAAGGACCACTCAAATTGCGTCGAGATTCACTACATCGTCCTCCAGCCGACTTGTCTCAGAGTGGATATCGCTGCCTCGGGCACCTAATGGTCCGTCTCCAGTGAGTCTAGTTTTTCAAATCCGACGAAAAACTGATAGTTAAGTGTAACATTCAGGGCCTCCTAATGACGATGGAACACTCAATTTGCGTCGCGATCCAATAAATCGTCCTCCAGCCGACTTGTCTCCAAGGGTCTATTGCTGCCTCGGGCACCTTATGATCGTTCTGCTGTGAGTCTAGATTTTCGAACCTGACACAAAACTGATAGTTAATTATAACGTTCAGGGCCACCTAATGACGATGGAACACTCAAATTCCGTCACTAATCAATACATCGGCCTCCAGCCGACTTGTCTCCAAGGGGATATTGCTGTCTCGGGTCCTACATTTTCCTTCTCCTGTGAGTCTAGATTTTCGAATCCGACGGAAAAATTATAGTGAATTGTAACGGTCAGCGCCTCCTATTGACGATAGAACACTCAAATTGCGTCGAGATTCAGTACATCGTCCTCCAGCCGACTTGTCTCCAAGGGTCTATTGCTGCCTCGGGCACCAAATGGTCCGTCTCCTGTGAGTCAAGATTTTCGAATCCGACGCAAAAATGATAGTGAATTGTAACGTTCAGTGCCTCCTAATGACGATGGAACACTCAAGTTTCGTCGAGATTCAATACATCGTCCTCCAGCCGACTTGTCTGCATGGGGATATTGCTGCCTCGGTCACCAAGTGGTCCGTCTCCTGTGAGTCTAGATTTTTGAATCCGACGCAAAACTGATAGTTAATAGTAACGTTCAGGGCCTCCTAATGACGATGGAACTCTCAAATTGCGTCGAGATTCAATACATCGTCATCCAGCCGACTTGTATCCAAGGGGATATTGCTGTCTCGGGCACCATATGATGAATCTCCTGGGAGTAGATTTTCGAATCCGAAGCAAAAATGATAGTTAATTGTAACGTACAGCGCCTCCTAATGACGATGGATCACTCAAATTGCGTCGAGATTCAATTCATCGTCCTCCAGCGGACTGGTCTCCAAGGGGATATTGCTGCCTCGGGCTCCTTATGATCGTTCTCCTGTGAGTCTGGATTTTAGAATCCAAGCAAAACTGATAGTTAATTGTAACGTTCAGTGCCTCCTAATGACGATGGAACACTCAAGTTTCGTCGAGATTCAATACATCGTCCTCCAGCCGACTTGTCTGCATGGGGATATTGCTGCCTCGGTCACCAAGTGGTCCGTCTCCTGTGAGTCTAGATTTTTGAATCCGACGCAAAACTGATAGTTAATAGTAACGTTCAGGGCCTCCTAATGACGATGGAGCACTCAAATTGCCTCGCGATTCAATACATCGTCCTCCAGCGGACTGGTCTCCAAGGGGATATTGCTGCCTCGGGCTCCTTATGATCGTTCTCCTGTGAGTCTGGATTTTAGAATCCAAGCAAAACTGATAGTTAATTGAAATGTTCAGGGCCTCCTAATGACGATGGAACACTCAAATTGCGTCGAGATCCAATACATCGGCCGCCAGCCGATTTGTCTCCAAGGGGATATTGCTGCCTCGGGCACCATATGGTCCGTCTCCTGTGAGCCTAGATTTTTGAACCCGACGCGAAACCAATAGTTAATTGTAACGTTCAGGGCCTCCTAATGACGATGGAGCACTCAAATTGCGTCGCGATTCAATACCTCGTCCTCCAGAGGACTGGTCTCCAAGGGGATATAGCCTCGGGCACCTTATGATCGTTCACCTGTGAGTCTAGATTTTCGAACCCGACGCAAAACTGATAGTTAATTGTAACGCTCAGGGCCACCTAATGACGATGGAACACTCAAATTGCGTCGAGATTCAATACATCGGCATCCAGCCGATATGTCTCCAAGGGGATATTGCTGTCTCGGGCACAATATGATCCTTCTCCTGTGAGTCTAGATTTTCGAATCCGACGCAAAAATGATAGTGAATTGTAACGTTCAGCGCCTCCTAATGACGATAGAACACTCAAATTGGGTCGAGATTCAATTCATCGTCCTCCAGCCGACTTGTCTCCAAGGGTCTATTGCTGCCTCGGGCACCTAATGGTCCGTCTCCAGTGAGTCTAGTTTTTCGAATCCGACGAAAAACTGATAGTTAAGTGTGACGTTCAGGGCCTCCTAATGACGATGGAACACTCAATTTGCGTCGCGATCCAATAAATCGTCCTCTAGCCGACTTGTCTCTAAGGGTCTATTGCTGAGTCGGGCACCTTATGATCGATCTGCTGTGAGTCTAGATTTTCGAACCCGACACAAAACTGATAGTTAATTATAACGTTCAGGGCCGCCTAATGACGATGGAACACTCAAATTCCGTCGCGATTCAATACATCGGCCTCCAGCCGACTTGTCTCCAAGGGGATATTGCTGTCTCGGGCCCCATATTTTCCTTCTGCTGTGAGTCTAGATTTTCGAATCCGACGCAAGAATGATAGTGAATTGTAACGTTCAGCGCCTCCTAATGACGATATAACACTCAAATTGCGTCGAGATTCAGTACATCGTCCTCCAGCCGACTTGTCTCCAAGGGTCTATTGCTGCCTCGGGCACCAAATGGTCCGTCTCCTGTGAGTCTAGATTTTCGAATCTGACGCAAAATTGATAGTTATTTGTAACGTTGAGGGCCTCCTAATGACGATGGAACACTAAAATTGTGTCGAGAGTCAATACATCGTCCTCCAGCGGCGTGGTCTCCAAGGGGATATTGCTGTTTCGCGCACCTTGTGGTCCGTCTCCAGTGAGTCTAGATTTTCGAATCCGACGAAAAACTGATAGTTAATTGTAACATTCAGGGCCTCCTAATGACGATGGAACACTCAAATTGCGTCGAGATTCAATACATCGTCCTCCAGCGGACTGGTCTCCAAGGGGATATTGCTGCCTCGGGTACCATATAGCCCGTCTCCAGTGAGTCTAGTTTTTCGAATCCGACGAAAAACTGATAGTTAATTGTAATATTCAGAACCTCCTAGTTACGATGGAACACTCAAATTGCGTCGCGATCCAATACATCGGCCTCCAGCCGACATGTCTCCAAGGGGAAATTGCTGTCCCTGGCACCATATTTTCCATCTCCTGTGAGTCTAGATTTTCGAATCCGACGCAAAAATGATAGTGAATTATAACGTTCAGCGCCTCCTAATCACGATAGAACACTCAAATTGCGTCGAGATTCAATACATCGGCCCCCAGCCGACTTGTCTCCAAGGTTATATTGCTGCCTCGGGCACCATATGGTCCGTCTCCTGTGTGACTAGATTTTAGAATCTGACGCAAAAATGATAGTTAATTGTAACGTTCAGGGCCTCCTAATGATGATGGAACACTAAAATTGCGTCGAGATTCAATACATCGGCATTCAGCCAACTTGTCCCCAAGAATCTATTGTTGCCTCGGGCACCTTATGGTCTTTCTCCTGTGAGTCTAGATTTTCGAATCCGACGCAAAACAGATAGTTAATTGCAACGTTCTGGGCCTCCTAATGACGAAGGAACACTCAAATTGCGTCGAGATTCACTAGAGCGTCCTCCAGCCGACTTGTCTCCAACGGGATGTCGCTGCCTCGGGCACCACATGGTCCGTCTCCGGTGATTCTACGTTTTCGAATTTGACGCAAAACTGATAGTTAATTGTAACGTTCAGGTCCTCCTAATTACGATGGAGCACTCAAATTGCGTCGAGATTCAATACATCGGCCGCCAGCCGACTTGTCTCCAAGGGGATAGTGCTGCCTCGGGCACCACATGGTCCGTCTCCTGTGGGCCTCGATTTTTGAACCCGACGCGAAACCAGTAGTTAATTGTAACGTTCAGGGCCCCTAATGACGATGGAGCACTCAAATTGCGTGGCGTTTCAATACATCGTCCTCCAGAGGACTGGTCTCCAAGGGGATAAAGCCTCGGGCACCATATGATCGTTCACCTCTGAGTCTAGATTTTCGAACCCGACGCAAGACTGATAGTTAATTGTAACGCTCAGGGCCACCTAATGACGATGGAACACTCAAATTGCGTCGAGATTCAATACATCGGCATCCAGCCGACATGTCTCCAAGGGGATATTGCTGTCGCGGGCACAATATGATCCTTTTCCTGTGAGTCTAGATTTTCGAATCCGACGCAAAAATGATAGTGAATTGTAACGTTCAGCGCCTCCTAATGACGATAGAACACTCAAATTGCGTCGAGATTCAATTCATCGTCCATCAGCCGACTTGTCTCCAAGGGGATATTGCTGCCTCGGGCACCAAATGGTCCGTCTCCTGTGAGTCTAGATTTTCGAATCCGACGCAAAACTGATAGTTAATTGGAAAGTTCAGGCTCTCCTAATGACGATGAAACACTCAAATTGCGTCGAGAGTCAATACATCGATCTCCAGCCGACTTGTCTACAAGGGGATATTGCTGCCTCGGGCTTCATGTGGTCCGTCTCCTGTGAGTCTAGATTTTCGAATCCGACGTGAAACTGATAATTAATTGTAACGTTCAGGGCCTCCTATTCACGATGGAACACTCAAATTGCGTCGAGATTCAATACATCGGCATTCAGCCAACTTGTCTCCAAGAGTTTATTGCTGCCTCGGGCACCTTATGGTCGTTCTCCTGTGAGTCTAGATTTTCGAATCC
The DNA here is from genome assembly GCF_021461395.2 of Schistocerca americana. Classification (NCBI taxonomy): domain Eukaryota; kingdom Metazoa; phylum Arthropoda; class Insecta; order Orthoptera; family Acrididae; genus Schistocerca; species Schistocerca americana. The sequence continues at coordinate 4,518,487 of NC_060122.1, read as the reverse complement.
GACGCAAAACAGATAGATAATTGTAACGTTCAGGGCCTCTTTATGACGATGGAACACTCAAATTGCGTCGAGATTCAAAACATCGGCCTCGAGCCGACTTGTCTGCAAGGGTCTATTGCTGCCTCGGGCACCTTATGGTCGTTCTCGTGTGAGTCTAGATTTTCGAATCCGACGCAAAACAGATAGTTAATTGTAACGTTCAGGGCCTCCTAATGACGAAGGAACACTCAAATTCCGTCGAGATTCACTACATCGTCCTCCAGCCGACTTGTCTCCCAGGGGATATCGCTGCCTCGGGCACCACATGGTCCGTCTCCGGTGATTCTACGTTTGCGAATCCGACGCAAAACTGATAGTTAATTGTAACGTTCAGGGCCTCCTAATGACGATGGAGCACTCAAATTGCGTCGAGATTCAATACATTGTACTCCAGCGGACTGGTCTCCAAGGGGATATTGCTGCTCGGGCACCTAATGGTCCGTCTCCAGTGAGTCTAGTTTTTCGAATCCGACGAAAAACTGATAGTTAAGTGTAACATTCAGGGCCTCATAATGACGATGGAACACTCAATTTGCGTCGCGATCCAATAAATCGTCCTCCAGCCGACTTGTCTCCAAGGGTCTATTGCTGCCTCGGGCACCTTATGATCGTTCTGCTGTGAGTCTAGATTTTCGAACCCGACACAAAACTGATAGTTAATTATAACGTTCAGGGCCACCTAATGACGATGGAACACTCAAATACCGTCGAGATTCAATACATCGGCATCCAGCCGACATGTCTCCAAGGGGATATTGCTGTCGCGGGCACAATATGATCCTTTTCCTGTGAGTCTAGTTTTTCGAATTCGACGCAAAAATGATAGTGAATTGTAACGTTCAGCGCCTCATATTGACGATAGAACACTCAAATTGCGTCGAGATTCAGTACATCGTCCTCCAGCCGACTTGTCTCCAAGGGTCTATTGCTACCTCGGGCACCAAATGGTCCGTCTCCTGTGAGTCTAGATTTTCGAATCTGACGCAAAACTGATAGTTATTTGTAACGTTCAGGGCCTCCTAATGACGATGGTACACTCAAATTGCGTCGAGTGTCAATACATCGACCTCCAGCCGACTTGTCTTCAACTGGTTATTGCTGCCTCGGGCTCGATGTGGTCCGTCTCCTGTGAGTCTAGATTTTCGAATCCGACGCAAAACTGATAGTTAATTGTAAAGTTCAGGGACTCCTAATAACGATGGAGCACTCAAATTGCGTCACGATCAAATACATCGTCCTCCAGCCGACTTGACTCCAAGGGTCTATTGCTGACTAGGGCACCTTATGGTCGTTCTCCTGTGCGTCTAGATTTTCGAATCCGACGCATAACTGATAGTTAATTGTTACGTTCAGCGCCTCCTAATGACGATTGATCACTCAAATTGCGTCGAGATTCAATACAGCTTCCTCCAGCGGACTGGTCTCCAAGGGGATATTGCTGCTTCGGGTACCTTATGGTCCGTCTCCAGTGAGTCTAGTCTTTCGAATCCGACGCAAAAATGATAGTGAATTGTAACGTTCAGCGCCTCCTAATCACGATAGAACACTCAAATTGCGTCGAGATTCAATACATCGGCCCCCAGCCGACTTGTCTCCAAGGGGATATTGCTGCCTCGGGCACCATATGGTCCGTCTCCTGTGTGACTAGATTTTAGAATCCGACGCAAAAATGATAGTTAATTGTAACGTTCAGCGCCTCCTAATGACGATGGAACACTCAAATTGCGTCGAGATTCAATACATCGGCATTCAGCCAACTTGTCTCCAAGAATCTATTGTTGCCTCGGGCACCTTATGGTCGTACTCCTGTGACTCTAGATTTTCGAATCCGACGTAAGACAGATAGTTACTTGTAACGTTCTGGGCCTCCTAATGACGAAGGAACACTAAAATTGCGTCGAGATTCACTACATCGTCCTCCAGCCGACTTGTGTCCAACGGGATATCGCTGCCTCGGGCACCACATGAACCGTCTCCGGTGATTCTACGTTTTCGAATCCGACGCAAAACTGATAGTTAATTGTAACGTTCAGGTTCTCCTAATTACGATGGAGCACTCAAATTGCGTCGAGATTCAATACATCGGCCGCCAGCCGACTTGGCCACAAGGGGATATTGCTGCCTCGGGCTCCTTATGATCGTTCTCCTGTGAGTCTGGATTTTAGAATCCAAGCAAAACTGATAGTTAATTGAAATGTTCAGGGCCTCCTAATGACGATGGAACACTCAAATTACGTCGAGAATCAATACATCGGCCGCCAGCCGACTTGTCTAGAAGGGGATATTGCTGCCTCGGGCACCACATGGTCCGTCTCCTGTAAGCCTAGATTTTTGAACCCGACGCGAAACCAATATTTAGTTGTAACGTTCAGGGCCTCCTAATGACGATGGAGCACTCAAATTGCGTCGCGATTCAATACATCGTCCTCCAGAGGACTGGTCTCCAAGGGGATATAGCCTCGGGCACCTTATGATCGTTCACCTGTGAGTCTAGATTTTCGAACCCGACGCGAAACTGATAGTTAATTGTAACGCTCAGGGCCACCTAATGACGATGGAACACTCAAATTGCGTCGAGATTCAATACATCGGCATCCAGCCGACATGTCTCCAAGGGGATATTGCTGTCGCGGGCACTATATGATCCTTCTCCTGTGCGTCTAGATTTTCGAATCCGACGCAAAAATGATAGTGAATTGTAACGTTCAGGGCCTCCTTATGACGATGGAACACTCAAATTGCGTCGAGATTCAAAACATCGGCCTCGAGCCGACTTGTCTCCAAGGGTCTATTGCTGCCTCGGGCACCTTATGGTCGTTCTCCTGTGAGTCTAGATTTTCGAATCCGACGCAAAACAGATAGATATATGTAACGTTCAGCGCCTCCTAATGACGAAGGACCACTCAAATTGCGTCGAGATTCACTACATCGTCCTCCAGCCGACTTGTCTCAGAGTGGATATCGCTGCCTCGGGCACCTAATGGTCCGTCTCCAGTGAGTCTAGTTTTTCAAATCCGACGAAAAACTGATAGTTAAGTGTAACATTCAGGGCCTCCTAATGACGATGGAACACTCAATTTGCGTCGCGATCCAATAAATCGTCCTCCAGCCGACTTGTCTCCAAGGGTCTATTGCTGCCTCGGGCACCTTATGATCGTTCTGCTGTGAGTCTAGATTTTCGAACCTGACACAAAACTGATAGTTAATTATAACGTTCAGGGCCACCTAATGACGATGGAACACTCAAATTCCGTCACTAATCAATACATCGGCCTCCAGCCGACTTGTCTCCAAGGGGATATTGCTGTCTCGGGTCCCACATTTTCCTTCTCCTGTGAGTCTAGATTTTCGAATCCGACGGAAAAATTATAGTGAATTGTAACGGTCAGCGCCTCCTATTGACGATAGAACACTCAAATTGCGTCGAGATTCAGTACATCGTCCTCCAGCCGACTTGTCTCCAAGGGTCTATTGCTGCCTCGGGCACCAAATGGTCCGTCTCCTGTGAGTCAAGATTTTCGAATCCGACGCAAAAATGATAGTGAATTGTAACGTTCAGTGCCTCCTAATGACGATGGAACACTCAAGTTTCGTCGAGATTCAATACATCGTCCTCCAGCCGACTTGTCTGCATGGGGATATTGCTGCCTCGGTCACCAAGTGGTCCGTCTCCTGTGAGTCTAGATTTTTGAATCCGACGCAAAACTGATAGTTAATAGTAACGTTCAGGGCCTCCTAATGACGATGGAACACTCAAATTGCGTCGAGATTCAATACATCGGCATCCAGCCGACATGTCTCCAAGGGGATATTGCTGTCGCGGGCACTATATGATCCTTCTCCTGTGCGTCTAGATTTTCGAATCCGAAGCAAAAATGATAGTTAATTGTAACGTACAGCGCCTCCTAATGACGATGGATCACTCAAATTGCGTCGAGAGTCAATACATCGTCCTCCAGCCGACTTGTCTCCAAGGGTCAATTGCCGCCTCGGGTACCTTATGGTCGTTCTCCTGTGAGTCTAGATTTTCGAATCCCACGCAAAAATGATAGTTAATTGTAATGTTTAGGGCCCCCTAATGACGATGGAGCACTCAAATTGCGTCGAGATTCAATACATCGTCCTCCAGCCGACTTGTCTCTAAGGGTCTATTGCTGCCTCGGGCACCTTATGTTCGTTCTCCTGTGAGTCTAGATTTTCTAATCCGACGCAAAACTGATTGTTAATTGTAACGGTCAAGGCCTCCTAATGACGATGGAACACTCAAATTGCGTCGCGATTCAATACATCGTCCTTCAGCGGACTGGTCTCCAAGGGGATATTGCTGCTTCGGGCTCCTTATGGTCGCTGTCCTGTGAGTCTTGATTTTCGAAACCGAGGCGAAACTGATTCTTAATTGTAACGTTCTGGGCTTCCTAATGACGATGGAACACTCAAATTGCGTCGAGATTCAATATATCGGCATTCAGCCGATTTATCTCCCAGGGTCTATTGCTGCATGGGGCTCCATATTATCGTTCCCCTGTGAGTCTAGATATTAGAATCTGACGCAAAGCAGATAGTTAATTGTAATGTTCAGGGCCTCCAATAACAATGGAACACTCATATTGCGTCGAGATACAATACATCGGCCGCCAGCCGACTTGACTCCAAGGGAATATAGCTGCCTCGGGCACCATATGGTCGGACTCCTGTGAATCTAGATTTTCGATTCCGACGCAAAAATGATGGTCAATTGTAACGTTCAGCGCCTCCTAATGACGATAGAACACTCAAATTGCGTCGAGATTCAATTCATCGTCCATCAGCCGACTTGTCTCCAAGGTGATATTGCTGCCTCGGTCACACAAATGGTCCGTCTCCTGTGAGTCTAGTTTCTTGAATCCGACGCAAAACTGATAGTTAATTGTAACTTTCAGGGCCTCCTAATGACGATGGAACACTCAATTAGCGTCGAGATTAAATACATCGTCATCCAGCCGACTTGCATCCAAGGGGATATTGCTGTCTCGGGCACCTTACGGTCGTTCTCCTGTGAGTCTAGATTTTCGAATCCGACGCAAAAATGATAGTTAATTGTAACGTTCAGGGCCTCCTAATGACGATGGAACACTCAAATTGCGTCGAGATTCAATACATCGTCCATCATCCGACTTGTCTCCTAGGGTCTATTGCTGCCGCGGGCACCTTATGGTCGTTCTCCTGTGAGTCTAGATTTTCTAATCCGACGCAAAACTGATTGTTAATTGTAACGTTCATGGCCTCCTAATGACGAGGGAACACTCAAATTGCGTCGAGATTCAATACATCGTCCTCCAGCCGCTTGTATCCAAGGGGATATTGCTGTCTCGGGCACCATATGATCCTTCTAATGTGAGTAGATTTTCGAATCCGACGCTAAAATGAAAGTTAATTGTAACCTTCAGCGCCTCCTAATGACGATGAATCCCTCAAATTGCGTCGGGAGTCAATACATCGTCCTCCAGCCTACTTGTCTCCAAGGTTCTATTGCTGCCTCGGGTACCTTTTGGTCGTTCTCCTGTGAGTCTAGATTTCGAATCCGACTCAAAAATGATAGTTAATTGAAACGTTCAGGGCCTCCTAATGACGATGGATCACTCAAATTGCGTCGAGAGTCAATATATCGTCCTCCAGCCGACTTGTCTCCAAGGGTCAATTACCGCCTCGGGCACCTTATGGTCGTTCTCCTGTGAGTCTAGATTTTCGAATCCGACGCAAAAATGATAGTTAATTGTAATGTTTAGGGCCTCCTAATAACGATGGAGCACTCAAATTGCGTCGAGATTCAATACATCGTCCTTCAGCCGACTTGTCTCCAAGGGTCTATTGCTGCCTCGGGCACCGTATGTTCGTTCTAATGTGAGTCTAGATTTTCTAATCCGACGCAAAACTAATTGTTAATTGTAACGATCAAGGCCTCCTAATGACGATGGAACACTCAAATTGCGTCGAGATTCAATACATCGTCCTCCAGCCGACTTGTATCCAAGGGGATATTGCTGTCTCGGACACCATATGATCCTTCTCCTGTGAGTAGATTTTCGAATCCGACGCTAAAATGATAGTTAATTGTAACGTTCAGGGCCTCCTAATGACGATGCAACACCCAAATTGCGTCGAGATTCAATACATCGTCCTCCAGCCGACTTGTATCCAAGGGGATATTGCTGTCTCGGGCACCATATGATCCTTCTCCTGTGAGTAGATTTTCGAATCCGACGCTAAAATGATAGTTAATTGTAACGTTCAGCGCCTCCTAATGACGTTTGAACACTCAAATTGCGTCGAGATTTAATACATTGTCCTCCAGCCGACTTGTCTCCAAGGGGATATTGCTGCTTTGGGCACCTTATGGTCATTCTCTCTGTGAGTCTAGATTTTCGAATCCGACGCAAAACTGATAGGTAATTTTAATGTCCAGTTCCTCCTAATGACGATGGAACACTCTAATTGCGTCGAGTCTCAATACATCGTCCTTCAGCCGACTTGTCTCCAAGGGTCTATTGTTGCCTAGGGCACCTTACGGTCGTTCTCCTGTGAATCTAGATTTTCAAATCCGACGCAAAAATGACAGTGAATTGTAACGTTTAGCGCCTCCAAATGACGACAGAACACTCAAATTGCGTCGAGATTCAATTCATCGTAAATCAGCTGACTTGTCTCCAAGGGGATATTGCTGCCTCGGTCACCAAATTGTCCGTCTCCTGTGAGTCTAGATTTTTGATTCCGACGCAAAACTGATAGTTAATTGTGACGTTCAGGGCCTCCTAATGACGATGGAACACTCAGATTGCGTCGAGACTCAATACATCGTCATCCAGCCGACTTGTATCCAAGGGGATATTGCTGTCTCGGGGTACCAAATGATCATTCTCCTGGGAGTAGATTTTCGAATCCGATGCTAAAATGATAGTTAATTGTAACGTACAGCGCTCCTAATGACGATGGATCACTCAAATTGCGTCGAGAGTCAATACATCGTCCTCCAGCCGACTCGTCTCCTAGGGTCTATTGCTGCCTCGGGCACCTTATGGTCGTTCTCCTGTGAGTCCAGATTTTCGAATCCGACGCAAAAATGATAGTTAATTGTAAAGTTCAGGGCCTCCTAATGACGATGGAGCACTCAAATTGCGTCGCGATTCAATACATGGTCCTCCAGCGCACTGGTCTACAAGGGGATATAGCCTGGGGCACCTTATGGTCCGTCTCCATTGATTCTAGATTTTTGAATCCGACGAAATCCTGATTCTTAATTGTAATATTCAAGGCCTCGTAGTTATGATAGAACACTCAAATTGCGTCGCGATCCATTACATCGTCCTCCAGCCGACTTGACTCCAAGGGTCTATTGCTGCCTGGGGCACTTTATGATCGTTTTCCTGTGAGTCTAGATTTTCGAATCCGACGCAAAACTGATTGTTAATTGGAATGTTCAGGGCTTCCTAATGACGATGGAACACTCAAATTTCGTCGAGATTAGATACGTCGGCCACCAACCGGCTTGTCTCCAAGGGCATATTGCTGCCTCGGGCACCATATGGTCCGTCTCCCGTGAGTCTACATATTTGAATCCGACGAGAAACTGATAGATAATTGTAACGCTCAGGGCCTCCTAATGACGATGGGACACTCAAATTGCGTCGAGATTCAAAATATCGTCCTTCAACTGACTTGCCTCCTAGGGTCTACTGCTGCCTCGGGCACCTTATGGTCGTTCTCCTGTGAGTCTAGATTTTCTAATCCGACGCAAAAACGATAGTTAATTGTAACGTTCAGGGCCTCCTATTGACGATGGAACACTCAAATTGCGTAAAGATTCAATACATCGTCCTCCAGCCGACTTGTCTCCAAGGGGATATTGCTGCCTCGAGCACCTTTTGATCGTTTTCCTGTGAGTCTAGATTTTCGAATCCGACGCGGAACTGATTGTTAATTGTAATGTTAAGGGCTTCATAATGGCGATGGAACACTCAAATTGCGTCGAGAGTCAATACATCGTCCTCCAGCCGACTTGTCTCCAAGGGTCTATTGCTGCCTCTGGCACGTTATGGTCGTTCTCCTGTGAGACTAGATTTTTGGTTCCGACACAAAAATGATAGTTAATTGTAATGTTCAGGGCCTCCTAATGACGATGCAACACCCAAATTGCGTCGAGATTCAATACATCGGCCTCCAGCCGACTTGTCTCCAAGGGTCTATTTTGCCTCTGGCACCTTACGGTCCTTCTCCTGTGAGTCTAGATTTTCGAATCCGACGCAAAACTGATAGTTAATTGTAACGTTCAGGGCCTCCTAATGACAATGGAACACTCAAATTGCGTCGAGAATCAATACATCGGCCGCCAGCCGACTTGTCTAGAAGGGGATATTGCTGCCTCGGGCACCACATGGTCCGTCTCCTGTAAGCCTAGATTTTTGAACCCGACGCGAAACCAATATTTAGTTGTAACGTTCAGGGCCTCCTAATGACGATGGAGCACTCAAATTGCGTCGCGATTCAATACATCGTCCTCCAGAGGACTGGTCTCCAAGGGGATATAGCCTCGGGCACCTTATGATCGTTCACCTGTGAGTCTAGATTTTCGAATCCGACGCAAAACAGATAGATATATGTAACGTTCAGGGCCTCCTAATGACGAAGGACCACTCAAATTGCGTCGAGATTCAATACTTCGTCCTCCAGCCGACTTGGCTCCCAGGGGATATCGCTGCCTCGGGCACCTAATGGTCCGTCTCCAGTGAGTCTAGTTTTTCAAATCCGACGAAAAACTGATAGTTAAGTGTAACATTCAGGGCCTCCTAATGACGATGGAACACTCAATTTGCGTCGCGATCCAATAAATCGTCCTCCAGCCGACTTGTCTCCAAGGGTCTATTGCTGCCTCGGGCACCTTATGATCGTTCTGCTGTGAGTCTAGATTTTCGAACCTGACACAAAACTGATAGTTAATTATGACGTTCAGGGCCACCTAATGACGATGGAACACTCAAATTCCGTCACTAATCAATACATCGGCCTCCAGCCGACTTGTCTCCAAGGGGATATTGCTGTCTCGGGTCCCACATTTTCCTTCTCCTGTGAGTCTAGATTTTCGAATCCGACGGAAAAATGATAGTGAATTGTAACGGTCAGCGCCTCCTATTGACGATAGAACACTCAAATTGCGTCGAGATTCAGTACATCGTCCTCCAGCCGACTTGTCTCCAAGGGTCTATTGCTGCCTCTGGCACCAAATGGTCCGTCTCCTGTGAGTCAAGATTTTCGAATCCGACGCAAAAATGATAGTGAATTGTAACGTTCAGTGCCTCCTAATGACGATGGAACACTCAAGTTTCGTCGAGATTCAATACATCGTCCTCCAGCCGACTTGTCTGCATGGGGATATTGCTGCCTCGGTCACCAAGTGGTCCGTCTCCTGTGAGTCTAGATTTTTGAATCCGACGCAAAACTGATAGTTAATTGTAACGTGCAGGGCCTCCTAATGACGATGGAACTCTCAAATTGCGTCGAGATTCAATACATCGTCATCCAGCCGACTTGTATCCAAGGGGATACTGCTGTCTCGGGCACCATATGATGAATCTCCTGGGAGTAGATTTTCGAATCCGATGCAAAAATGATAGTTAATTGTAACGTACAGCGCCTCCTAATGACGATGGATCACTCAAATTGCGTCGAGAGTCAATACATCGTCCTCCAGCCGACTTGTCTCCAAGGGTCAATTGCCGCCTCGGGTACCTTATGGTCGTTCTCCTGTGAGTCTAGATTTTCGAATCCCACGCAAAAATGATAGTTAATTGTAATGTTTAGGGCCCCCTAATGACGATGGAGCACTCAAATTGCGTCGAGATTCAATACATCGTCCTCCTGCCGACTTGTCTCTAAGGGTCTATTGCTGCCTCGGGCACCTTATGTTCGTTCTCCTGTGAGTCTAGATTTTCTAATCCGACGCAAAACTGATTGTTAATTGTAACGATCAAGGCCTCCTAATGACGATGGGACACTCAAATTGCGTCGCGATTCAATACATCGTCCTTCAGCGGACTGGTCTCCAAGGGGATATTGCTGCTTCGGGCTCCTTATGGTCGCTGTCCTGTGAGTCTTGATTTTCGAAACCGAGGCGAAACTGATTCTTAATTGTAACGTTCTGGGCTTCCTAATGACGATGGAACACTCAAATTGCGTCGAGATTCAATATATCGGCATTCAGCCGATTTGTATCCCAGGGTCTATTGCTGCATGGGGCTCCATATGATCGTTCCCCTGTGAGTCTAGATTTTAGAATCTGACGCAAAGCAGATAGTTAATTGTAATGTTCAGGGCCTCCAATAACAATGGAACACTCATATTGCGTCGAGATACAATACATCGGCCGCCAGCCGACTTGACTCCAAGGGAATATAGCTGCCTCGGGCACCATATGGTCGGACTCCTGTGAATCTAGATTTTCGATTCCGACGCAAAAATGATAGTCAATTGTAACGTTCAGCGCCTCCTAATGACGATAGAACACTCAAATTGCGTCGAGATTCAATTCATCGTCCATCAGCCGACTTGTCTCCAAGGTGATATTGCTGCCTCGGTCACACAAATGGTCCGTCTCCTGTGAGTCTAGTTTCTTGAATCCGACACAAAACTGATAGTTAATTGTAACTTTCAGGGCCTCCTAATGACGATGGAACACTCAATTTGCGTCGAGATTAAATACATCGTCATCCAGCCGACTTGCATCCAAGGGGATATTGCTGTCTCGGGCACCTTACGGTCGTTCTCCTGTGAGTCTAGATTTTCGAATCCGACGCAAAAATGATAGTTAATTGTAACGTTCAGGGCCTCCTAATGACGATGGAACACTCAAATTGCGTCGAGATTCAATACATCGTCCATCATCCGACTTGTCTCCTAGGGTCTATTGCTGCCGCGGGCACCTTATGGTCGTTCTCCTGAGAGTCTAGATTTTCTAATCCGACGCAAAACTGATTGTTAATTGTAACGTTCAGGGCCTTGTAATGACGATGGAACACTCAAATTGCGTCGAGATTCAATACATCGTCCTCCAGCCGCCTTGTATCCAAGGGGATATTGCTGTCTCGGGCACCATATGATCCTTCTCCTGTGAGTAGATTTTCGAATCCGACGCTAAAATGAAAGTTAATTGTAACCTTCAGCGCCTCCTAATGACGATGAATCCCTCAAATTGCGTCGGGAGTCAATACATCGTCCTCCAGCCTACTTGTCTCCAAGGTTCTATTGCTGCCTCGGGTACCTTTTGGTCTTTCTCCTGTGAGTCTAGATTTTCGAATCCGACTCAAAAATGATAGTTAATTGTAACGTTCAGGGCCTCCTAATGACGATGGATCACTCAAATTGCGTCGAGAGTCAATACATCGTATTCCAGCCGACTTGTCTCCAAGGGTCAATTACCGCCTCGGGCACCTTATGGTCGTTCTCCTGTGAGTCTAGATTTTCGAATCCGACGCAAAAATGATAGTTAATTGTAATGTTTAGGGCCTCCTAATAACGATGGAGCACTCAAATTGCGTCGAGATTCAATACATCGTCCTTCAGCCGACTTGTCTCCAAGGGTCTATTGCTGCCTCGGGCACCGTATGTTCGTTCTAATGTGAGTCTAGATTTTCTAATCCGACGCAAAACTGATTGTTAATTGTAACGATCAAGGCCTCCTAATGACGATGGAACACTCAAATTGCGTCGAGATTCAATACATCGTCCTCCAGCCGACTTGTATCCAAGGGGATATTGCTGTCTCGGACACCATAAGATCCTTCTCCTGTGAGTAGATTTTCGAATCCGACGCTAAAATGATAGTTAATTGTAACGTTCAGGGCCTCCTAATGACGATGCAACACCGAAATTGCGTCGAGATTCAATACATCGTCCTCCAGCCGACTTGTATCCAAGGGGATATTGCTGTCTCGGGCACCATATGATCCTTCTCCTGTGAGTAGATTTTCGAATCCGACGCTAAAATGATAGTTAATTGTAACGTTCAGCGCCTCCTAATGACGTTTGAACACTCAAATTGCGTCGAGATTTAATACATTGTCGTCCAGCCGACTTGTCTCCAAGGGGATATTGCTGCTTTGGGCACCTTATGGTCATTCTCTCTGTGAGTCTAGATTTTCGAATCCGACGCAAAATTTAGTAATTTTAATGTTCAGTTCCTCCTAATGACGATGGAACACTCTAATTGCGTCGAGATTCAATTCATCGTAAATCAGCTGACTTGTCTCCAAGGGGATATTGCTGCCTCGGTCACCAAATTGTCCGTCTCCTGTGAGTCTAGATTTTTGAATCCGACGCAAAACTGATAGTTAATTGTGACGTTCAGGGCCTCCTAATGACGATGGAACACTCAGATTGCGTCGAGACTCAATACATCGTCATCCAGCCGACTTGTATCCAAGGGGATATTGCTGTCTCGGGTACCAAATGATCATTCTCCTGGGAGTAGATTTTCGAATCCGATGCTAAAATGATAGTTAATTGTAACGTACAGCGCCTCCTAATGACGATGGATCACTCAAATTGCGTCGAGAGTCAATACATCGTCCTCCAGCCGACTCGTCTCCAAGGGTCTATTGCTGCCTCGGGCACCTTATGGTCGTTCACCTGTGAGTCCAGATTTTCGAATCCGACGCAAAAATGATAGTTAATTGTAAAGTTCAGGGCCTCCTAATGACGATGGAGCACTCAAATTGCGTCGCGATTCAATACATCGTCCTCCAGCGCACTGGTCTACAAGGGGATATAGCCTGGGGCACCTTATGGTCCGTCTCCATTGATTCTAGATTTTTGAATCCGACGAAAACCTGAATCTGAATTGTAACATTCAAGGCCTCGTAGTTATGATAGAACACTCAAATTGCGTCGCGATCCATTACATCGTCCTCCAGCCGACTTGACTCCAAGGGTCTATTGCTGCCTGGGGCACTTTATGATCGTTTTCCTGCGAGTCTAGATTTTTGAATCCGACGCAAAACTGATTGTTAATTGGAATGTTCAGGGCTTCCTAATGACGATGGAACACTCAAATTTCGTCGTGATTAGATACGTCGGCCACCAACCGGCTTGTCTCCAAGGGCATATTGCTGCCTCGGGCACCATATGGTCCGTCTCCCGTGAGTCTACATATTTGAATCCGACGAGAAACTGATAGTTAATTGTAACGCTCAGGGCCTCCTAATGACGATGGGACACTCAAATTGCGTCGAGATTCAAAATATCGTCCTTCAACTGACTTGCCTCCAAGGGTCTACTGCTGCCTCGGGCACCTTATGGTCGTTCTCCTGTGAGTCTAGATTTTCTAATCCGACGCAAAAACGATAGTTAATTGTAACGTTCAGGGCCTCCTATTGACGATGGAACACTCAAATTGCGTAAAGATTCAATACATCGTCCTCCAGCCGACTTGTCTCCAAGGGGATATTGCTGCCTCGGGCACCTTTTGATCGTTTTCCTGTGAGTCTAGATTTTCGAATCCGACGCGGAACTGATTGTTAATTGTAATGTTAAGGGCTTCATAATGGCGATGGAACACTCAAATTGCGTCGAGAGTCAATACATCGTCCTCCAGCCGACTTGTCTCCAAGGGTCTATTGCTGCCTCGGGCACGTTATGGTCGTTCCCCTGTGAGACTAGATTTTTGGTTCCGACACAAAAATGATAGTTAATTGTAATGTTCAGGGCCTCCTAATGACGATGCAACACTCAAATTGCGTCGAGATTCAATACATCGGCCTCTAGCCGACTTGTCTCCAAGGGTCTATTTTGCCTCTGGCACCTTACGGTCCTTCTCCTGTGAGTCTAGATTTTCGAATCCGACGCAAAACTGATAGTTAATTGTAACGTTCAGGGCCTCCTAATGACAATGGAACACTCAAATTGCGTCGAGATTCAATACATCGTCCTTCAGCCGACTTGTCTCCAAGGTTCTATTGCTGCTTCGGGCACCTAATGGACGTTCTCCTGTGAGTCTAGATTTTCTAATCCGACGCAAAACTGATTGTTAATTGTAACGTTCAGGGCCTCCTAATGACGATGGAACTCTCTAATTGCGTCGAGATTCAATACATCGTTCTCCAGCCGACTTGTATCCAAGGCGATATTGCTGTCTCGGGCACCATATGATCCTTCTCCTGTGAGTAGACTTTCGAATCCGACGCTAAAATGATAGTTAATTGTAACGTTCAGCGCCTCCTAAAGATGATGAAGCACTCAAATTGCGTCGAGATTCAATACATTGTCCTCCAGCCGACTTGTCTGCAAGGGGATATTGCTGCCTCGGGCACCTTATGGTCATTCTCCTGTGAGTCTAGATTTTCGAATCCGACGCAAAACTGATAGTTAATTTTAACGCTCAGGGCCTCCTAATGACGATGGAACACTGAAATTGCGTCGAGATTCAATACATCGTCCTTCAGCCGACTTGTCTCCAAGGTTCTATTGCTGCTTCGGGCACCTTATGGACGTGCTCCTGTGTGTCTAGATTTTGGAATCCGACGCAAAAATGATAGTTAATTGTAACGCTCAGGGCCTCCTAATGACGATGGAGCACTCAAATAGCGTCGCGATTCAATACATCGTCCTCCAGCGCACTGGTCTACAAGGGGATATAGCCTCGGGCACCTTATGATCCGTCGCAAGTGAGTCTAGATTTTCGAATCCGACGAAAAACTGATAGTTAATTGTAACATTCAGGGCCTCCTAGTTACGATGGAACACTCAAAATGCGTCGCGATCCATTACATCGTCCTCTAGCCGACTTGACTCCAAGGGTCTATTGCTGCCTGGGGCATTTTATGATCGTTTTCCTGTGAGTCTAGATTTTCGCATCCGACGCAAAACTGATAGTTAATAGTAACGTTCAGGGCCTCCTAATGACGATGGAACACACAAATTGCGTCGAGATTCAATACATCGTCCTCAAGCCGACTTGTCTTCATGGGGATATTGCTGCCTCGGGCTCCTTATTGTCGCTCTCATTTGAGTCTAGATTTTCGAATCCGACGCGAAGCTGATTGTTAACTGTAACGTTCAGGGCTTCGTAATGACGATGGAACACTCAAATTGCGTCGAGATTCAGTAGATCGGCATTCAGCCGATTTGTCTCCAAGGGTCTATTGCTGCCTCCGGCACCTTATGGTCGTTACCCTGTGAGTCTAGATTTTAGAATCCCACGCAAAACTGATAGTTATTTGTAACGTTCAGGGAATCCTAATGACAATGGAACACTCAAATTGCGTCGAGATTCAATACATCGTCCTTCAGCTGACTTGTCTCCAAGGGTCTGTTGCTGCCTCGGGCGCCTTATGTTCGTTCTCCTGTGAGTCTAGATTTTCTAATCCGACGCAAAACTGATTGTTAATTGTAACGTTCAAGGCCTCGTAATGACGATGGAACACTCAAGTTGCGTCGAGATTCAATACATCGTCCTCCAGCCGACTTGTATCCAAGGGGATATTGCTGTCTCGGGCTCCATAAGATCCTTCTCCTGTGAGTAGATTTTCTAATCCGACGCTAAAATGATAGTTAATTGTAACGTTCAGCGCCTCCTAATGACGATGGAACACTCAAATTGCGTCGAGAGTCAATACATCGTCCTCCAGCCGACTGGTCTCCAAGGGTCTATTGCTGCCTGGGGCACCTTATGATCGTTCTCCTGTGAGTCTAGATTTTCGAATCCGACGCGAAGCTGATTGTTAACTGTAACGTTCAGGGCTTCGTAATGACGATGGAACACTCAAATTGCGTCGAGATTCAGTAGATCGGCATTCAGCCGATTTGTCTCCAGGGGTCTATTGCTGCCTCGGGCACCTTATGGTCGTTACCCTGTGAGTCTAGATTTTAGAATCCCACGCAAAACTGATAGTTATTTGTAACGTTCAGGGCCTCCTAATGACAATGGAACACTCAAATTGCGTCGAGATTCAATACATCGTCCTTCAGCTGACTTGTCTCCAAGGGTCTGTTGCTGCCTCGGGCGCCTTATGTTCGTTCTCCTGTGAGTCTAGATTTTCTAATCCGACGCAAAACTGATTGTTAATTGTAACGTTCAAGGCCTCGTAATGACGATGGAACACTCAAATTGCGTCTAGAGTCAATACATCGTCCTCCAGCCGACTGGTCTCCAAGGGTCTATTGCTGCCTGGGGCACCTTATGATCGTTCTCCTGTGAGACTAGATTTTCGAATCCGACGCAAAAATGATTGTTAATTGTAACGTTCAGGGCCACCTAATGACGATGGAACACTCAAATTGCGTCGAGGTTCAATACATTGTCTTCCAGCCAACTTGTATCCAAGGCGATATTACTGTCTCGGGCACCATATGATCCTTGTCCTGTGTGTAGATTTTCGAATCCGACGCTAAAATGATAGTTAATTGTAACGTTCAGCGCCTCCTAATGACAATGGAATTCTCAAATTGCGTCGAGATTCAATACATTGTCCTCCAGCCGACTTGTCTCCAAAGGGATATTGCTGCCTCGGTTACCAAATGGTCCGTTCCCTGTGATTCTAGATTTTTGAATCCGACGCAAAAAATGATACTTAATTGTAACGTTCGGGGCCTCCTAATGACGATGGATTACTCAAATTGCGTCGAGAATCAATACGTCGTCCTCCAGCCGACTTGTATCCAAGGGGATATTGCTGTCTCGGGCACCATATGATCCTTCTTCTGGGAGTAGATTTTCGAATCCGATGCTAAAATGATAGTTAATTGCAACGTTCATCGCCTCCTTATGACGATGGATCACTCAAATTGCGTCGAGAGTTAATACATCGTCCTCCAGCCGACTTCTCTCCAAGGGTCTATTGCTGCCTCGGGCACCATACGGTCGTTCTCCTGTGTGTCTACATTTTGGAATCCGACGCAAAAATGATAGTTAATGGTAACGCTCAGGGCCTCCTAATGACGATGGAGCATTCAAATTGCGTCGCGATTCACTACATCGTCCTCCAGCGCACTGGTCTACAAGGGGATATAGCCTCGGGCACCTTATGGTCCGTCGCAAGTGAGTCTAGATTTTCGAATCCGACGAAAAACTGATAGTTAATTGTAACATTCAGGGCCTCCTAGTTACGATGGAACACTCAAAATGCGTCGCGATCCATTACATCGTCCTCTAGCCGACTTGACTCCAAGGGTCTATTGCTGCCTGGGGCACCTTATGATCGTTTTCTGTGAGTCTAGATTTTCGAATCCGACGCAAAACTGATAGTTAATTGTAACGTTCAGGGCCTCCTGATGACGATGGATCACTCAAATTGCGTCGAGATTCAATACATCGTCATCCAGCCGACTTGTATCCAAGGGGATATTGCTGTCTCGGGCACCATATGATCCTTCCCCTGTGAGTAGATTTTCGAATCCGACGCAAAGTTGATAGTTAATTGTAACGTTCAGGGCCTCCCAATGACGATGGAACACACAAATTGCGTCGAGATTCAATACATCGTCCTCCAGCCGACTTGTCTTCATGGGGATAATGTTGCCTCGGGCACCATATGGTCCGTCTCCCGTGAGTCTACAATTTTGAATCCGACGAGAAACTGATAGTTAATTGTAACGCTCAGGGCCTCCTAATGACGACGGGACACTCAAATTGCGTCGAGATTCAATACATCGTCCTTCACCCGTCTTGTCTCCCAGGGTCTATTGCTGCTTCGTGCACCTTATGGTCGTTCTCCTGTAAGTCTAGATTTGCGAATCAGACGCATAACTGATAGTTAATTGTAACGTTCAGCGGCTCTTAATGGCGATGGAACACTCAAATTGCGTCGAGATTCAATACTTCGTCCTCCAGCCGACTTGTCTCCAAGGATCTATTGCTGCCTCGGGCACCATATGGTCGTTCTCCTGTGTGTCTTGATTTTGTAATCCGACGCCAAAATGTAATTGTAACGCTCAGGGCCTCCTAATGACGATGGAGCACTCAATTTGCGTCGAGATTCAATACATCGTCCTCCAGCCGACTTGTCTTCAGGGGGATATTGCTGCCTCGGGCTCCTTAAGGTCGCTCTCATGTAAGTCTAGATTTTCGAATCCGACGCGAAGCTGATTGTTAATTGTAACGTTCAGGGCCTCCTAATGGCGACGGAACACTCAAATTGCGTCGAGATTCAATATATCGTCCTCCAGCCGACTTGTATCCAAGGCGATATTACTTTCTCGGGCACCATATGATCCTTCTCCTGTGAGTAGATTTTCGAATACGACGCTAAAATGACAGTTAATTGTAACGTTCAGCGCCTCCTAATGACGATGGAACACTCAAATTGCGTAGAGATTCAATACATTGTCCTCCAGCCGACTTGTCTCCAAAGGGATATTGCTGCCTCGGTCACCAAATGGTCCGTCTCCTGTGAGTCTAGATTTTTGGATCGGACGCAAAAAATGATAGTTAATTGTAACGTTGAGGGCCTCCTAATGACGATTTATCACCCAAATTGCGTCGAGATTCAATACATCGTCCTCCAGCGCACTGGTCTACAAGGGGATATAGCCTCGGGCACCCTATGGTCTGTGGCAAGTGAGTCTAGATTTTCGAATCCGACGAAAAACTGATAGTTAATTGTAACGTTCAGGGCCTCCTAGTTACGATGGAACACTCAAATTGCGTCGCGATCCTTTACATCGTCCTCCAGCCGACTTGTCTCCAAGGTTCTATTGCTGCTTCAGGCACCTAATGGACGTTCTCCTGTGAGTCTAGATTTTCTAATCCGACGCAAAACTGATTGTTAATTGTAACGTTCAGGGCCTCCTAATGACGATGGAACTCTCTAATTGCGTCGAGATTCGATACATCGTTCTCCAGCCGACTTGTATCCAAGGCGATATTGCTGTCTCGGGCACCATATGATCCTTCTCCTGTGAGTAGACTTTCGAATCCGACGCTAAAATGATAGTTAATTGTAACGTTCAGCGCCTCCTAATGACGATGGAGCACTCAAATTGCGTCGAGATTCAATACATTGTCCTCCAGCCGACTTGTCTGCAAGGGGATATTGCTGCCTGGGGCACCTTATGGTCATTCTCCTGTGAGTCTAGATTTTCGAATCCGAAGCAAAACTGATAGTTATTTTTAACGCTCAGGGCCTCCTAATGACGATGGAACACTCAAATTGCGTCGAGATTCAATACATCGTCCTTCAGCCGACTTGTCTCCAAGGGTCTATTACTGCCTGTGGCACCTTACGGTCCTTCTCCTGTGAGTCTAGATTTTCGAATCCGACGCAAAAGTGATAGGTAAATGTAACGTTCAGGGCCTCCTAATGACGATGGAACACTCAAATTGCGTCGAAATTCAATACATCGTCCTCCAGCCGACTTGGGTTCATGGGGATATTGCTGCCTCGGGTCGCTCTCATGTGAGTCTAGATTTTCGAATCCGACGCGAAATTGATTGTTAATTGTATCGTTCAGGGCTTCCTAATGACGATGGAACACTCAAATTGCGTCGAGATTCAATAGATCGGCCTTCAGCCGATTTGTCTCCAAGGTTCTATTGCTGCTTCTGGCACCTTATGGACGTTCACCTGTGAGTCTAGATTTTGTAATCCGACGCAAAAGTGATTGTTAATTGTAACGTTCAGGGCCTCCTAATGACGTTGGAACACTTAAATTGCGTCGAGATTCAATACATCCTCCTCCAGCCGACTTGTATCCAAGGCGATATTGCTGTCTCGGGCACCATATGACCCTCTTCCTGTGAGTAGATTTTCGGATCCACGCTAATATGATAGGTATTTGTAACGTTCAGCGCCTCCAAATGACGATGGAGCACTCAAATTGCGTCGAGATTCAATACATTGTCCTCCAGCCGACTTGTCTCCAAGGGGATACAGCTGCCTCGGGCACCTTATGGTCGTTCTTCTGTGAGTCTAGGTTTTCGAATCCGACGCAAAACTGATAGTTAATTTTAACGTTAGGGCCTCCTAATGACGATGGAACACTCATATCGCGTCGAGATTCAATACATCGTCCTTCAGCCGACTTGTCGCCAAGGGTCTATTGCTGCCTCGGGCACCTTATGGCCGTTCTCCTGTGAGTGTAGATTTTCAAATCCGACGCAAAAATGATAGTGAATTGTAACGTTCAGCGCCTCATAATGATGATAGAACACTGAAATTGCGTCGAGATTCAATTCATCATCCATCAGCCGACTTGTCTCCAAGGGGATATTGCTGCCTCGGTCACCAAATGGTCCGTCTCCTGTCAGTCTAGATTTCTGAATCCGACGCAAAGCTGATAGTTAATTTTAACGTTCATTGCCTCCTAATGACGATGGAACACTCAAATTGCGTCGAGATTCAATACTTCGTCCTTCAGCCGACTTGTCTACAAGGGTCTGTTGCCGCCTCGGGCACCTTACGGTCCTTCTCTTGTGAGTCTATATTTTCGAATCCGACGAAAAACTGATAGTTAATTGTAACGTTCAGGGCCTCCTAATGACGATGGGACACTCAAATTGCGTCCAGATTCAATACACGTCCTTCAGCCGACTTGTCTCCAATGTTATATTGCTGCTTCGGGCACCTTATTGACGTGCTCCTGTGAGACTAGGTTTTCTAATCCGACGCAAAACTGATTGTTAATTGTTACGTTCAGGGCCTCCTAATGGCGATGGAACACTCAAATTGCGTCGAGATTCAATACATCGTCCCCCAGCCGACTTGTATCCAAGGCGATATTACTGTCTCGGGCTCCATATGATCCTTCTCCTGTGAGTAGATTTTCGAATCCGACGCTAAAATGATAGTTAATTGTAACGTTCAGCGCCTCCTAATGACGATGGAGCACTCAAATTGCGTCGAGATTCAATACATTGTCCTCCAGCCGACTTGTCTCCAAAGGGATATTGCTGCCTCGGTCACCAAATGGTCCGTCTCCTGTGAGTCTAGATTATTGAATCCGACGCAAAAAATGATAGTTAATTGTAACGTTCAGGGCCTCCTAATGACGATGGATCACTCAAATTGCATCGAGATTCAATACATCGTCATCCAGCCGACTTGTATCCAAGGGGATATTGCTGTCTCGGGCACCATATGATCCTTCTCCTGCGAGTAGATTTTCGAATCCGATGCTAAAATGATAGTTAATTGTAACGTTCAGCGCCTCCTAATGACGATGGAGCACTCAAATTGCGTCGAGATTCAATACATTGTCCTCCAGCTGACTTGTCTCCAAGGGTCTATTGCTGTCTCGGGCACCATATGCTCGTTCACAGGTGTGTCTAGATTTTGGAATCCGACGCAAAAATGATAGTTAATTGTAACGCTCAGGGCCTCCTAATGACGATGGAGCTCTCAAATTGCATCGAGATTCAATACATCGTCATCCAGCCGACTTGTATCCAAGGGGATATTGCTGTCTCGGGCACCATATGATCCTTCTCCTGCGAGAAGATTTTCGAATCCGATGCTAAAATGATAGTTAATTGTAACGTTCAGCGCCTCCTAATGACGATGGAGCACTCAAATTGCGTCGAGATTCAATACATTGTCCTCCAGCTGACTTGTCTCCAAGGGTCTATTGCTGTCTCGGGCACCATATGCTCGTTCACAGGTGTGTCTAGATTTTGGAATCCGACGCAAAAATGATAGTTAATTGTAACGCTCAGGGCCTCCTAATGACGATGGAGCTCTCAAATTGCGTCGCGATTCAATACATCGTCCTCCAGCGCACTGGTCTACAAGGGGATATAGCCTCGGGCATCTTATGATCCGTCGCAAGTGAGTCTAGATTTTCGAATCCGACGAAAAACTGATAGTTAATTGTAACATTCAGGGCCTCCTAGTTACGATGGAACACTCAAAATGGGTCGCGATCCATTACATCGTCCTCTAGCCGACTTGACTCCAAGGGTCTATTGCTGCCTGGGGCACCTTATGATCGTTTTCCTGCGAGTCTAGATTTTCGAATCCGACGCAAAACTGATAGTTAATTGTAACGTTCAGGGCCTCCTAATGACGATGGAACACTCAAATTTCGTCGAGATTAGATACGTCGGCCTCCAACCGACTTGTCTCCAAGGGCATATTGCTGCCTCGGGCACCATATGGTCCGTCTCCCGTGAGTCTACATTTTTGAATCCGACGAGAAACTGATAGTTAATTGTAACGCTCAGGGCCTCCTAATGACGATGGAACACTCAAATTGCGTCGAGATTCAATACATCGTTCTCCAGCCGACTTGTATCCAAGGCGATATTACTGTCTCGGGCACCATATGATCCTTCTCCTGTGAGTAGATTTTCGAATCCGACGCTAAAATGATAGTTAATTGTAACGTTCAGCGCCTCCTAATGACGATGGAACACTCAAATTGCGTCGAGATTCAATACATTGTCCTACAGCCGACTTGTCTCCAAAGGGATATTGCTGCCTCTGTCACCAAATGGTCCGTCTCCTGGGAGTCTAGATTTTTGAATCCGACGCAAAAAATGATAGTTAATTGTAACGTTCGGGGCCTCCTGATGACGATGGATCACTCAAATTGCGTCGAGATTCAATACATCGTCATCCAGCCGACTTGTATCCAAGGGGATATTGCTGTCTCGGGCACCATATGATCCTTCTCCTGGGAGTAGATTTACGAATCTGATGCTAAAATGGTA
Organism: Schistocerca americana; assembly: GCF_021461395.2. NCBI lineage: Eukaryota > Metazoa > Arthropoda > Insecta > Orthoptera > Acrididae > Schistocerca > Schistocerca americana. Next base: position 4,495,782 of record NC_060122.1, on the reverse strand, counting down.
GTTAATTGTAACGTTCATCGCCTCCTAATGACGATGGATCACTCAAATTGCGTCGAGAGTCAATACATCATCCTTCAGCCGACTTGTCTCCAAGGGACTATTGCTGCCTCGGGCACCATATGGCCGTTCTCCTGTGTGTCTAGATTTTGGAATCCGACGCAAAAATGATAGTTAATTGTAACGCTCAGGGCCTCCTAATGACGATGGAGCACTCAAATTGCGTCGCGATTCAATACATCGTCCTCCAGCGCACTGGTCTACAAGGGGATAAAGCCTCGGGCACCTTATGGTCCGTCGCAAGTGAGTCTAGATTTCCGAATCCGACGAAAAACTGATAGTTAATTGTAACATTCAGGGCCTCCTAGTTACGATGGAACACTCAAATTGCGTCGCGATCCATTACATCGTCCTCTAGCCGACTTGACACCAAAGGTCTATAACTGCCTGGGGCACCTTATGATCGTTTTCCTGTGAGTCTAGATTTTCGAATCCGCCGCAAAGCTGATAGTTACTTGTAACGTTAAGGGCCTCCTAATGACGATGGAACACACAAATTGCGTCGAGATTCAATACTTCGTCCTCCAGCCGACTTGTCTTCATGGGGATATTGCTGCCTCGGGCTCCTTATGGTCGCTCTCATGTGAGTCTAGATTTTAGAATCCGACGCGATGCTGATTGTTAATTGTAACGTTCAGGGCTTCCTAATGACGATGGAACACTCAAATTGCGTCGAGATTCAATAGATCGGCATTCAGCCGATTTGTCTCCAAGGGTCTATTGCTGCCTCGGGCACCTTATTGTCGTTACCGTGTGAGTCTAGATTTTAGAATCCGACGCAAAACTGATCGTTAATTGTAACGTTCAGGGCCTCCTAATGACAATGGAACACTCAAATTGCGTCGAGATTCAGTACATCGTCCTTCCGCTGACTTGTCTCCAAGGGTCTATTGCTGCCTCGGGCACCTTATGTTCGTTCTCCTGTGAGTCTCGATTTTCTAATCCGACGCAAAACTGATTGTTAATTGTAACGTTCAAGGCCTGCTAATGTCGACGGAACACTCAAATTGCGTCGAGATTCAATACATCGTCCTCCAGCCGACTTGTATCCAAGGGGATATTGCTGTCTCGGGCACCATAAGATCCTTCTCCTGTGAGTAGATTTTCTAATCCGACGCTAAAATGATAGTTAATTGTAACGTTCAGCGCCTCCTAATGACGATGGAACACTCAAATTGCGGCGAGATTCAATACATTGTCCTCCAGCCGACTTATCTCCAAATGGATATAACTGCCTCGGTCACCAAATGAACCGTCCCCTGTGAGTCTAGATTTTTGAATCCGACACAAAAAATGATAGTTAAATGTAACGCTCAGGGCCTCCTAATGACGATGGAGCATTCAAATTGCGTCGCGATTCAATACATCGTCCTCCAGCGCACTGGTCTACAAGGGGATATAGCCTCGGGCACCTTATGGTCCGTAGCAAGTGAGTCTAGATTTTCGAATCCGACGAAAAACTGATAGTTAATTGTAATGTTCAGGGCCTCCTAATGACGATGGAACACTCAAATTTCGTCGAGATTAGATACGTCGGCCTCCAACCGACTTGCTCCAAGGGCATATTGATGCCTCGGGCACCATATGGTCCGTCTCCCGTGAGTCTACATTTTTGAATCCGACGAGAAACTGATAGTTAATTGTAACGCTCAACGCCTCCTAATAACGATGGGGCACTCAAATTGCGTCGAGATTCAAAACATTGTCCTTCAACTGACTTGTCTCCAAGGGTCTATTGCTGCCTCGGGCACCTTATGGTCGTTCTCCTGTGAGTCTAGATTTTCGAATCCGACGCAAAACTGATAGTTAATTTTAACGTTCAGGGCCTCCTAATGGCGATCGAACACTCAAATATCGTCGAGATTCAATACATTGTCCTCCAGCCGACTTGTCTCCAAAGGGATATTGCTGCCTCGGGCACCATATGGTCGTTCTCCTGTGTGTCTAGATTTTGGAATCGGACGCAAAAATGATAGTTAATTGTAACGCTCAAGGCCTCCTAATGACGATGGAGCACTCAAATTGCGAGGCGATTCAATACATCGTCCTCCAGCGCACTGGTCTACAAGGGGATATAGCCTCGGGCACCTTATGGTCCGTCGCAAGTGAGTCTAGATTTTCGAATCCGACGAAAAACTGATAGTTAATTGTAACATTCAGGGCCTCCTAGTTACGATGGAACACTCAAATTGCGTCGCGATCCATTACATCGTCCTCTAGCCGACTTGACTCCAAGGGTCTATTGCTGCCTGGGGCACCTTATGATCGTTTTCCTGTGAGTCTAGATTTTCGAATCCGACGCAAAGCTGATAGTTAATTGTAACGTTCAGGGCCTCCTAATGACGATGGAACACACAAATTGCGTCGAGATTCAATACATCGTCCTCCAGCCGACTTGTTTTCATGGGGATATTGCTGCCTCGCGCTCCTTATGGTCGCTCTCATGTGAGTCTCGATTTTCGAATCCGACGCGTAGCTGATTGTTAATTGTAACGTTCAGAGCTTCCTAATGACGATGGAACACTCAAATTGCGTCGAGATTCAATAGATCGGCATTCAGCCGATTTGTCTCCAAGGGTCTATTGCTGCCTCGGGCACCTTATGGTCGTTACCCTGTGAGTCTAGATTTTAGAATCCGACGCAAAACTGACAGTTAATTGTAATGTTAATGGCCTCCTAATGACGATGGAACACTCAAATTGCGTCGAGATTCAAAACATCGTCCTTCACCCGACTTGTCTCCCAGGGTCTATTGCTGCCTCGGGCACCTTATGGTCGTTCTCCTGTGAGTCTAGATTTGCGAATCAGACGCATAACTGATAGTTAATTGTAACGTTCAGCGGCTCTTAATGCCGATGGAACACTCAAATTGCGTCGAGATTCAATACTTCGTCCTTCAGCCGACTTGTCTCCTAGGGTCTATAGCTGCCTCGGGCACCTTATGTTTGTTCTCCTGTGAGTCTAGATTTTCTAATCCGACGCAAAACTGATTGTTAATTGTAACGTTCAAGCCTAATAATGACGATGGAATACACAAATTGCGTCGAGATTAAATACATCGTCCTCCAGCCGACTTGTCTCCAAGGGCATATTGCTGCCTCGGGCACCTTATGTTCGTTCTCCTGTGAGTCTAGATTTTCTAAACCGACGCAAAACTGATTGTTAATTGTAACGTTCAAGGCCTCCTAATGACGATGGAACACTCAAATTGCGTCGAGATTCAATACATCGTCCTCCAGCCGACTTGTATCCAAGGGGATATTGCTGTCTCGGGCACCATATGATCCTTCTCCTGGGAGTAGATTTACGAATCTGATGCTAAAATGGTAGTTAATTGTAACGTTCATCGCCTCCTAATGTTGATGGATCACTCAAATTGCGTCGAGAGTCAATACATCGTCCTCCAGCCGACTGGTCTAAAAGGGTCTATTGCTGCCTGGGGCACCTTATGATCGTTCTCCTGTGAGACTAGATTTTCGAATCCGACGCAAAAATGATTGTTAATTGTAACGTTCAGGGCCACCTAATGACAATGCAACACTCAAATTGCGTCGAGATTCAATACATCCTCCTCCAGCCGACTTGTATCCAAGGCGATATTACTGTCTCGGGCACCAAATGATCCTTCTCCTGTGAGTAGATTTTCGAATCCGATGCTAAAATGATAGTTAATTGTAACGTTCAGCGCCTCCTAATGACGATGGAACACTCAAATTGCGGCGAGATTCAATACATTGTCCTCCAGCCGACTTATCTCCAAATGGATATAACTGCCTCGGTCACCAAATGAACCGTCCCCTGTGAGTCTAGATTTTTGAATCCGACACAAAAAATGATAGTTAAATGTAACGCTCAGGGCCTCCTAATGACGATGGAGCATTCAAATTGTGTCGCGATTCAATACATCGTCCTCCAGCGCACTGGTCTACAAGGGGATATAGCCTCGGGCACCTTATGGTCCGTAGCAAGTGAGTCTAGATTTTCGAATCCGACGAAAAACTGATAGTTAATTGTAATGTTCAGGGCCTCCTAATGACGATGGAACACTCAAATTTCGTCGAGATTAGATACGTCGGCCTCCAACCGACTTGCTCCAAGGGCATATTGATGCCTCGGGCACCATATGGTCCGTCTCCCGTGAGTCTACATTTTTGAATCCGACGAGAAACTGATAGTTAATTGTAACGCTCAACGCCTCCTAATAACGATGGGGCACTCAAATTGCGTCGAGATTCAAAACATTGTCCTTCAACTGACTTGTCTCCAAGGGTCTATTGCTGCCTCGGGCACCTTATGGTCGTTCTCCTGTGAGTCTAGATTTTCGAATCCGACGCAAAACTGATAGTTAATTTTAACGTTCAGGGCCTCCTAATGGCGATCGAACACTCAAATATCGTCGAGATTCAATACATTGTCCTCCAGCCGACTTGTCTCCAAAGGGATATTGCTGCCTCGGGCACCATATGGTCGTTCTCCTGTGTGTCTAGATTTTGGAATCGGACGCAAAAATGATAGTTAATTGTAACGCTCAAGGCCTCCTAATGACGATGGAGCACACAAATTGCGAGGCGATTCAATACATCGTCCTCCAGCGCACTGGTCTACAAGGGGATATAGCCTCGGGCACCTTATGGTCCGTCGCAAGTGAGTCTAGATTTTCGAATCCGACGAAAAACTGATAGTTAATTGTAACATTCAGGGCCTCCTAGTTACGATGGAACACTCAAATTGCGTCGCGATCCATTACATCGTCCTCTAGCCGACTTGACTCCAAGGGTCTATTGCTGCCTGGGGCACCTTATGATCGTTTTCCTGTGAGTCTAGATTTTCGAATCCGACGCAAAGCTGATAGTTAATTGTAACGTTCAGGGCCTCCTAATGACGATGGAACACACAAATTGCGTCGAGATTCAATACATCGTCCTCCAGCCGACTTGCCTTCATGGGGATATTGCTGCCTCGGGCTCCTTATGGTCGCTCTCATGTGAGTCTCGATTTTCGAATCCGACGCGTAGCTGATTGTTAATTGTAACGTTCAGAGCTTCCTAATGACGATGGAACACTCAAATTGCGTCGAGATTCAATAGATCGGCATTCAGCCGATTTGTCTCCAAGGGTCTATTGCTGCCTCGGGCACCTTATGGTCGTTACCCTGTGAGTCTAGATTTTAGAATCCGACGCAAAACTGACAGTTAATTGTAATGTTAATGGCCTCCTAATGACGATGGAACACTCAAATTGCGTCGATATTCAAAACATCGTCCTTCACCCGACTTGTCTCCCAGGGTCTATTGCTGCCTCGGGCACCTTATGGTCGTTCTCCTGTGAGTCTAGATTTGCGAATCAGACGCATATCTGATAGTTAATTGTAACGTTCAGCGGCTCTTAATGCCGATGGAACACCCAAATTGCGTCGAGATTCAATACTTCGTCCTTCAGCCGACTTGTCTCCTAGGGTCTATTGCTGCCTCGGGCACCTTATGTTTGTTCTCCTGTGAGTCTAGATTTTCTAATCCGACGCAAAACTGATTGTTAATTGTAACGTTCAAGCCTAATAATGACGATGGAATACACAAATTGCGTCGAGATTAAATACATCGTCCTCCAGCCGACTTGTCTCCAAGGGCATATTGCTGCCTCGGGCACCTTATGTTCGTTCTCCTGTGAGTCTAGATTTTCTAAACCGACGCAAAACTGATTGTTAATTGTAACGTTCAAGGCCTCCTAATGACGATGGAACACTCAAATTGCGTCGAGATTCAATACATCGTCCTCCAGCCGACTTGTATCCAAGGGGATATTGCTGTCACGGGCACCATAAGATCCTTCTCCTTTGAGTAGATTTTCGAATCCGACGCTAAAATGATAGTTAACTGTAACGTTCATCGCCTCCTAATGGCGATGGAACACTCAAATTGCGTCGAGATTCAATATATCGTCCTCCAGCCAACTTGTATCCAGGGCGTTATTACTGTCTCGGGCACCATATGATCCTTCTCCTGTGAGTACATTTTCGAATCCGCCGCTAAAATGATAGTTAATTGTAACGGTCTGCGCCTCCTAATGACGATGGAACACGCAAATTGCGTCGAGATTCAATACATTGTCCTCCAGCCGACTTGACTCCAAAGGGATATTGCTGCCTCGGTCACCAAATGGTCCGTCTCCTGTGAGTCTAGAGTTTTGAATCGGACGCAAAAAATGGTAGTTAATTGTAACGTTCAGGGCCTCCTAATGACGATGGATCACTCAAATTGCGTCGAGATTCAATACATCGTCCTCCAGCGCACTGGTCTACAAGGGGAATATAGCCTCGGGCACCTTATGGTCCGTGGCAAGTGAGTCTAGATTTTCGAATCCGACGAAAAACTGATAGTTAATTCTAACATTCTGGGCCTCCTAGTTACGATGGAACACTCAAATTGCGTCGCGATCCATTACATCGTCCTCCAGCCGACTTGACTCCAAGGGTCTATTGCTGCCTGGGGCACCTTATGATCGTTTTCCTGTGAGTCTAGATTTTCGAATCCGACGCAAAGCTGATAGTTAATTGTAACGTTCAGGGCCTCCTAATGACGATGGAACACACAAATTGCGTCGAGATTCAATACATCGTCCTCCAGCCGACTTGTCTTCATGGGGATATTGCTGCCTCGGGCTCCTTATGGTCGCTCTCATGTGAGTCTCGATTTTCGAATCCGACGCGTAGCTGATTGTTAATTGTAACGTTCAGAGCTTCCTAATGACGATGGAACACTCAAATTGCGTCGAGATTCAATAGATCGGCATTCAGCCGATTTGTCTCCAAGGGTCTATTGCTGCCTCGGGCACCTTATGGTCGTTACCCTGTGAGTCTAGATTTTAGAATCCGACGCAAAACTGACAGTTAATTGTAATGTTAATGGCCTCCTAATGACGATGGAACACTCAAATTGCGTCGAGATTCAAAACATCGTCCTTCACCCGACTTGTCTCCCAGGGTCTATTGCTGCCTCGGGCACCTTATGGTCGTTCTCCTGTGAGTCTAGATTTGCGAATCAGACGCATAACTGATAGTTAATTGTAACGTTCAGCGGCTCTTAATGCCGATGGAACACTCAAATTGCGTCGAGATTCAATACTTCGTCCTTCAGACGACTTGTCTCCTAGGGTCTATTGCTGCCTCGGGCACCTTATGTTTGTTCTCCTGTGAGTCTAGATTTTCTAATCCGACGCAAAACTGATTGTTAATTGTAACGTTCAAGCCTAATAATGACGATGGAATACACAAATTGCGTCGAGATTAAATACATCGTCCTCCAGCCGACTTGTCTCCAAGGGCATATTGCTGCCTCGGGCACCTTATGTTCGTTCTCCTGTGAGTCTAGATTTTCTAAACCGACGCAAAACTGATTGTTAATTGTAACGTTAAAGGCCTCCTAATGACGATGGAACACTCAAATTGCGTCGAGATTCAATACATCGTCCTCCAGCCGACTTGTATCCAAGGGGATATTGCTGTCTCGGGCACCATAAGATCCTTCTCCTGTGAGTAGATTTTCTAATCCGACGCTAAAATGATAGTTAACTGTAACGTTCATCGCCTCCTAATGGCGATGGAACACTCAAATTGCGTCGAGATTCAATATATCGTCCTCCAGCCGACTTGTATCCAGGGCGATATTACTGTCTCGGGCACCATATGATCCTTCTCCTGTGAGTACATTTTCGAATCCGCGCTAAAATGATAGTTAATTGTAACGGTCTGCGCCTCCTAATGACGATGGAACACGCAAATTGCGTCGAGATTCAATACATTGTCATCCAGCCGACTTGACTCCAAAGGGATATTGCTGCCTCGGTCACCAAATGGTCCGTCTCCTGTGAGTCTAGAGTTTTGAATCGGACGCAAAAAATGGTAGTTAATTGTAACGTACAGGGCCTCCTAATGACGATGGAACACTCAAATTGCGTCGAGATTCAATAGATCGGCATTCAGCCGATTTGTCTCCAAGGGTCTATTGCTGCCTCGGGCACCTTATGGTCGTTCTCCTGTGAGTCTAGATTTTCGAATCCGACGCAAATCTGATTGTTAATTGTAACGTTCAGAGTCTCCTAATGGCGATGGAACACTCAAATTGCGTCGAGATTCAATACATTGTCCTCCAGCCGACTTGTCTCCAAAGGGATATTGCTGCCTCGGTCACCAAATGGTCCGTCTCCTGTGAGTCTAGATTTTTGAATCGGACGCAAAAAATGATAGTTAATTGTAACGTTCAGGGCTTCCTAAGGACGATGGAACACTCAAATTGCGTCGAGATTCAATATATCGGCATTCAGCCGATTTGTCTCCAAGGGTCTATTGCTGCCTCGGGCACCTTATGGTCGTTCTCCTGTGAGTCTAGATTTTCGAATCCGACGCAAAACTGATTGTTAATTGTAACGTTCAGGGCCTCCTAATGACGATGGAACACTCAAATTGCGCCGAGATTCAATACATCGTCCTTCACCCGTCTTGTCTCCAAGGGTCTATTGCTGCTTCGGGCAACTTATGTTCGTTCTCCTGTGAGTCTAGATTTTCTAATCCGACGCAAAAATGATAGTTAATTGTAACGTTCAGCGCCTCCTAATGACGATGGAACACTCAAATTGCGTCGAGATTCAATACATTGTCCTCCAGCCGACTTGTCTCCAAAGGGATATTGCTGCCTCGGTCACCAAATGGTCCGTCTCCTGTGAGTCTAGATTTTTGAATCCGACGCAAAAAATGATAGTTAATTGTAACGTTCAGGGCCTCCTAATGACGATGGATCACTCAAATTGCGTCGAGATTCAATACATCGTCATCCAGCCGACTAGTATCCAAGGGGATATTGCTGTCTCGGGCACCATATGATCCTTCTCCTGGTAGTAGATTTTCGAATCCGATGGTAAAATTATAGTTAGTTGTAACGTTCATCGCCTCCTTATGACGATGGATCACTAAAATTGCGTCGAGAGTCAATACATCGTCCTCCAGCCGACTTGTCTCCAAGGTTCTATTGCTGCTTCGGGCACCTAATGGACGTTCTCCTGTGAGTCTAGATTTTCTAATCCGACGCAAAACTGATTGTTAATTGTAACGTTCAGGGCCTCCTAATAACGATAGAACACTCAAATTGCGTCGAGATTCAATACATCGTCCTCCAGCCGATTTGTCTCCAAGGGGACATTGCTGCCTCAGGCACCATATGGGCCGTCTCCTGTGAGTCTAGATTTTCGAATCCGACGCAAAACAGATTGTTAATTGTAACAATCAGGGCCTCGTAATGACGATGTAACACTCAAATTGCGTCGAGATTCAATACATCGTTCTTCAGCCGGCTTGTCACCAAGAGTCCATTGCTGCCTCGGGCACCTTATGGTCGTTCTCCTGTTAGTCTAGATATTTGAATCCGACGAAAAACTGATAGTTAATTGCAACGTTCAGGGCCACCTAATGACGAAGGAACACTCTAATTGCGTCGAGATTCAATACATCAGCCTCCAGCCGACTTGTCTCCAAGGGGATATTGCCGTCTCGGGCACCATATGATCCTTATGCTGTGAGTCTAGATTTTCGAATCCGACGCAAAAAGGATATTGAATTGTAACGTTCAGCGCCTCCTAATGACGATAGAACACTCAAATTGCGTCGAGAGTCTTTCCATCGGCCTCCAGCCGACTTGTCTCCAAGGGGATATTGCTTCCTCCGTCTCCTGTGAGTCTAGATTTTCGAATCAACGCAAAAATGATAGTTAATTGCAACGTTCAGCGCCTCCGAATGACGATGGAACACTGAAATTGCGTCGAGAGACAATACATCGTCCTCCAGTCGACTTGTCTACAAGGGGATATTGCTGCCTCGGGCACCATGTGTTCCGTCTCCTGTGTGTCTAGATTTTCGAATCCGACGCGAAACTAATAGCTAATTGTAACGTTCAGGGCCTCCTAATGACGATGGAGCACTCAAATTGCGTCGCGATTCAATACATCGTCCTCCAGCGCACTGGTCTCCAAGGGGATATAGCCTCGGGCCCCCTATGGTCCGTCTCCAGTGAGTATAGATTTCCGAATCCGACGCGAAACTAATAGTTAATTGTAATGCTCAGGGCCTCCGAATGACGATGTAACACGCAAATTGCGTCGAGATTAAATACATCGGCCTCGAGCCGACTTGTCTCAGAGGGTCTATTGCTGCCTCGGGCACCTTATGTTCGTTCTCCTGTGAGTCTAGATTTTCTAATCCGACGCAAAACTGATTGTTAATTGTAACGTTCAAGGCCTACTAATGACGATGGAACACTCAAATTGCGTCGAGATTCAATACATCGACCTCCAGCCGACTTGTCTCCAAGGGCATATTGCTGCTTCGGGCACCATATGGTCCGTCTCCTGTGGGTCTAGATTTTCGAATCCGACGCAAAAATGATAGTTAATTATAACGTTCAGCGCCTCCTAATGTCGATGGAACACTCAAATTGTGTCGAGAGTCAATACATCGACCTCCAGCCGACTTGTCTCCAAGGGGATATTTCTGTCTCGGGCACAAGATGATCCTTCACCTGTGAGTCTAGATTTTCGAATCCGACGCAAAGATAATAGTGAATTGTAACGTTCAGCGCCTCCTAATGACGATAGGACACCCACATTGCGTCGAGATCCAATTCGTCGTCCTCCAGCCGACTTGTCTCCAAGGCGAATTGCTGCCTCGGGCACCAAATGGTCCGTCTCCTGTGAATCTAGATTTTTGAATCCGACGCGAAACTGATAGTTAATTGTAACTTTCAGGGCCTCCTAATGACGATGGAACACTCAAATTGCGTCAAGATTCAATACACCGTCCTTCAGCTGACTTGTCTCCGAGGGTCTATTGCTGCCTCGGACTCCTTATGGTCGCTCTCCTGTGAGTCTAGATTTTCGAATCCGACGCAAAACTGATAGTTAATTGTAATTTCCAGGGCCTCCTAATGACGACGGAACACTCAAATTGCGTCGAGAGTCAATACATCGTCCTCCAGTCGACTTGTCTACAAGGGGATATTGCTGCCTCGGGCTCCATGTGTTCCGTCTTCTGTGAGTCTAGATTTTCGAATCCGACGCGAAACTAATAGCTAATTGTAACGTTCAGGGCCTCCTAATGACGATGGAGCACTCACATTGCGTCGCGATTCAATACATCGTCCTCCAGCGCACTGGTCACCAAGGGGATATAGCCTCGGGCACCTTATGGTCCGTCTCCAGTGAGTATAGATTTTCGATTCCGACGCGAAACTGATAGTTAATTGTAATGCTCAGGGCCTCCGAATGACTATGGAACACGCAATTTGCGTCGAGATTCAATACATCATTCTTCAGCTGACTTGTCTCCAAGGGTCTATTGCTGCCTCGGGCACCTTATGGTCGTTCTCCTGTGAGTCTAGATTTTCGAATCCGACGCAAAACTGATAGTTAATTTTAACGTTGAGGGCCTCCTAATGACGATGGAACACTCTAATTGCGTCGAGATTCAATACAACGTCCTTCAGCCGACTTGTCTCCTAGGGTCTATTGCTACCTCGGGCACTTTATGGTCGTTCTCCTGTGAGTCTAGATTTTCTAATCCGACGCAAAACTGATTGTTTATTGTAACGTTCAGCTCCTCCTAATGACGATGGAACACTCAAATTGCGTCGAGAGTCAATACATCGTCCTCCAGCCGACTTGTCTCCAAGGGTCTATTGCTGCCTCAGGCACCTTATGGTCATTCTCCTGAAAGTCTAGATTTTCGAACCCGACGCAAAACTGATAGTTAATTGTAACGTTCAGGGCCTCCTAATGACAGTGGAACACTCAAAATGCGTCGAGATTCAATACATCGACCTCCAGCCGACTTGTCTCCAAGGGTCCTTCTCCTGTGAGTCTAGATTTTCAAATCCGACGCAAAACTGATATTTAATTGTAACGTTCAGGGTCTCCTAATGACGATGGAACACTCAAATTGCGTCGAGATTCAGTACATCGGCATCCAGCCGACTTGTCTCCAAGGGGATATTACTGCCTCAGGCACCATATGGGCCATCTCCTGTGAGTCTAGATTTTCGAAACCGACGCAAAAATGATAGTTAATTGTAATGTTCAGGGCCTCTTAATGACGAAGGAACACTCAAATTTTGTCGAGATTCACTACATCGGCCTCGAGCCGACTTGTCTCCAAGGGTCTATTGCTGCCTCGGGCACCTTATGGTCGTTCTCCTGTGAGTCTAGATTTTCGAATCCGACGCAAAACAGATTGTTAATTGTAACAATCAGGGCCTCCTAATGACGATGGAACACTCAAATTGCGTCGAGATTCAATACATCGTTCTTCAGCCGACTTGTCACCAAGAGTCCATTGCTGCCTCGGGCACCTTATGGTCGTTCTCCTGTTAGTCTAGATATTCGAATCCGACGCGAAACTAATAGCTAATTGTAACGTTCAGGGCCACCTAATGACGAAGGAACACTCTAATTGCGTCGCGATTCAATACATCGTCCTCCAGCGCACTGGACTCCAAGGGGATATAGCCTCGGGCACCTTATGGTCCGTCTCCAGTGAGTATAGATTTTCGAATCCGACGCGAAACTGATAGTTAATTGTAACGTTCAGGGCCTCCTAATGACGATGGAGCACTCAAATTGCGTCGCGATTCAATACATCGTCCTCCAGCGCACTGGTCTCCAAGGGGATATAGCCTCGGGCACCTTATGGTCCGTCTCCAGTGAGTATAGATTTTCGAATCCGACGCGAAACTGATAGTTAATTGTAATGCTCAGGGCCTCCGAATGACGATGGAACACTCAAATTGCGTCGAGAGTCAATACATCGAACTCCAGCCGACTTGTCTACAATGGGACATTGGTGCCTCGGGCTCCATGTGGTCCGTCTCCTGTTAGTCTAGATTTTCGAATCCGACGCGAAACTAATAGCTAATTGTAACGTTCAGCGCCTCCTAATGACGATAGAACACTCAAATTGCGTCAAGATTCATCCCATCGGCCTCCAGCCGACTTGTCTCGAAGGGGATATTGCTGCCTCCGTCTCCTGTGAGTCTAGATTTTCGAATCGACGCAAAAATGATAGTTAATTGTAACGGTCAGCGCCTCCTAATGACGATGGAACACTCAAATTGAGTCGAGATTCAATACTTCGTCCTTCAGCCGACTTGTCTCCAACGGTCTATTGCCGCCTCGGGCACATTATCGTCGTTCCCCTGTGTATCTAGATTTTAAAATCCGACGCAAAACTGATAGTTAATTGTAATATTCAGGGCCTCCTAATGACGACGGAACACTCAAATTGCGTCGAGATTCAGTACATCGGCCTCAAGCCAACTTGTCTCCAAGGGGATATTACTGCCTCGGGCACCATATGGGCCGTCTCCTGTGAGTCTAGATTTTCGAATCCGACGCAAAAATGATAGATAATTGTAACGTTCAGCGCCTCCTAATGACGATGGAACATTCAAATTGCGTCGAGAGTCAATACATCGACCTCCAGCCGACTTGTCTACAATGGGATATTGCTGCCTCGGGCTCCATGTGGTCCGTCTCCTGTTAGTCTAGATTTTCGAATCCGACGCGAAACTGATAGTTAATTGTAACGTTCATGGTCTCCGAATGACGATGGAACACTCAAATTGCGTCGAGATTCAATACATCGTCCTTCAGCTGACTTGTCTCCAAGGGTCTCTTGCTGCCTCAGGCACCTTGTGGTCGTTCTCCTGAAAGTCTAGATTTTCGAACCCGACACAAAACTGATAGTTAATTGTAACGTTCAGGGCCTCCTAATGACGATGGAACACTCAAATTGCGTCGAGATTCAATACATCGGTCTCCAGCCGACTTGTCTCCAAGGGTCCTTTTCCTGTGAGTCTAGATTTTCAAATCCGACCCAAAACAGATAGTTAATTGTAACGTTCATGGCCTCTTAATGACGAAGGAACACTCAAATTGTGTCGAGATTCACTACATCGGCCTCGAGCCGACGTGTCTCCAAGGGTCTATTGCTGCCTCAGGCACCTTATGGTCGTTCTCCCAAAAGTCTGGATTTTCGAACCCGACGCAAAACTGACATTTAATTGTAACGTTCAGGGCCTCCTAATGACGATGGAACACTCAAATTGCGTCGAGATTTAATACATCGTCCTTCAGCCGACTTGCCTCCAAAAGCCTATTGCTGCCTCTGGCACCATATGGTCGTTCTCCTGTGAGTGCAGATTTTCGAATCCGACGCAAAACAGATAGTTAACTCTAACGTTCAATTCCTCCTAATGACGATGGAACACTCAAATTGCGTCGAGATTCAATACATCGTCATTCAGCCGACTTGTCTCCAAGAGTCTATTGTTGCCTCGGGCACCTAATGGTCCTTCTCCTGTGAGTCTAGATTTTATAATCCGACCCAAAACAGATAGTTAATTATAACGTTCAGGGCGTCTTAATGACGAAGGAACACTCAAATTGCGTTGAGATTCACTACATCGGCCTCGAGCCGACTTGTCTCCAAGGGTCTATTGCTGCCTCGGGCACCTTATGGTCGTTCTCCTGTGAGTCTAGATTTTCGAATCCGACGCAAAACAGATTGTTAATTGTAACAATCAGGGCCTTCTAATGACGATGGAACACTCAAATTGCGTCGAGATTCAATACATCGGTCTCCAGCCGACTTGTCTCCAAGGGTCCTTCTCCTGTGAGTCTAGATTTTCAAATCCGACCCAAAACAGATAGTTAATTGTAACGTTCGGGGCCACCTAATGACGAAGGAACACTCTAATTGCGTCGAGATTCAATACATCAGCCTCCAGCCGACTTCTCTCCAAGGGGATATTGCTGTCTCGGGCACCATATGATCCTTATCCTGTGAGTCTAGATTTTTGAATCCGACGCAAAAATGATAGTGAATTGTAACGTTCAGCGCCTCCTAATGGCGATAGAGCACTCAAATTGCGTCGAGATTCATTCCATCGGCCTCCAGCCGACTTGTCTCCAAGGGGATATTGCTGCTTCCGTCTCCTGTGAGTCTAGATTTTCGAATCGACGCAAAAATGATAGATAATTACAACGTTCAGCGCCTCCTAATGACGATGGAACACTGAAATTGCGTCGAGAGTCAATACATCGTCCTCCAGTCGACTTGTCTACAAGGGGATATGGCTGCCTCGGGCTCCATGTGTTCCGTCTCCAGTGAGTATAGATATTCGAATCCGACGCGAAACTGATAGTTAATTGTAATGCTCAGGGAGTCCGAATGACGATGGAACACGCAAATTGCGTCTAGATTCAATACATCATTCTTCAGCTGACTTGTTTCCAAGGGTCTATTGCTGCCTCGGGCACTTTATGGTCGTTGTCCTGTGAGTCTAGATTTTCGAGTCCGACGCAAAACTGATAGTTAATTTTAACGTTGAGGGCCTCCCAATGACGATGGAACACTCTAATTGCGTCGAGATTCAATACAACGACCTTCAGCCGACTTGTCTCCAAGGGTCTATTGCTGCCTCGGGCACCTTATGGACGTTCTCCTGTGAGTCTAGATTCTCTAATCCGACACAAAACTGGTTGTTAATTGTAACATTCAGGGCATCCTAATGACGATGGAGCACTCAATTTGCGTCGCGATTCAATGCATCGTACTCCAGCGCACTGGTCTTCAAGGGGATATAGCCTCGGGCACCTTATGGTCCGTCTCCAGTGAGTCTAAATTTTCGAATCCGACGCGAAACTGATAGTTAATTGTAACGCTCCGGGCTTCCTAATGACGATGGAACACGCAAATTGCGTCGAGATTCAATACATCATCCTTCAGCTGACTTGTATCCAAGGGGATATTGCTGCCTCGGGCACCTTATGGTCGTTCACCTGTGAGTCTAGGTTTTCGAATCCGACGCGATACTGATAGTTACTTGTAACGTTCAGGGCCTCCTAATGACGATGGAGCACTCAAATTGCATCGCGATTCAATACATCTTCCTCCAGCGGACTGGTCTCCAAAGGGATGTAGCCTCGGGCACCTTACGTTCCGTCTCCAGTGAGTCTAGATTTTCGAATCCTACGAAAAACTGATAATTAATTGTAACGCTCAGGGCCACCTAATGACGATGGAACACTCAAATTGCGTCGAGATTCAATACGTCGGCCTCCAGCCGACTTGTCTCCAAGGGGATATCGCTGTCTCTGGCACAATATGATCCTTCTCCTGTGAGTTTAGATTTTCGAATCCGACGCAAAACTGATTGTTAATTGTAACGTTCAGGGCCTCCTAATGACGATGGAACACTTAAATTGCGTCGAGATTCAATACATCGGCCTCGAGCCGACTTGTCTCCAAGGGTCTATTGCTGCCTCGGGCACCTTATGGTCGTTCTCCTGTGGGTCTAGATTTGCGAATACGACGCGAAACAGATAGTTAATTGTAACGTTCAGGGCCTACAAATGACGAAGGAACACTCAAATTGCGTCAAGATTCACTACATCGTCCTCCAGCCGACTTGTCTCCAAGGGGATATCGCTGCCTCGGGCACCACATGGTCCGTCTCCAGTGAGTCTAGATTTTCGAATCCCACGAAAAACTGATAGTTGATTGTAACGCTCAGGGCCACCTAATGACGACGGAACACTCAAATTGAGTCGAGATTCAATACAACGGCCTCCAGCCGACTTGTCTCCACGGGGATATTGCTGTCTCGGGCACAATATGATCCTTCACCTGTGAGTCTAGATTTTCGAATCCGACGCAAAAATGATAGTGAATTGTAACGTTCAACGCCTCCTAATGACGTTAGGACACTCAAATTGCGTCGAGATTCAATACGTCGTCCTCCAGCCGACTTGTCTCCAAGGGGATATTGCTGCCTTGGGCACCAAATGGTCCGTCTCCTGTGAGTCTAGATTTTTGAATTCGACGGGAAACTGATAGTTAATTGTAACTTTCAGGGCCTCCTAATGACGATGGAACACTCAAATTGTGTCGAGATTCGATACATCGTCCTTCATCTGACTTGTCTCCAAGGGTCTATTGCTGCCTCGGGCACCATAAGATCCTTCTCCTGTGAGTAGATTTTCGAACCTGACGCTAAATTGATAGTTAATTGTAACGTTCAGCGTCTCCTAATGACGATGGAACACTCAAATTGCGTCGAGAGTCAATACATCGTCCTCCAGCGGACTTGCCACCAAGGGTCTATTACTGCCTCGATCACCTTATTGTCGTTCTCCTGTGAGTCTAGATTTTCGAATCCGACGCGAAAATGATAGTTAATTGCAATGTTCAGGGCCTCCTAATGGCGATGGAACACTCAAATTGCGTCGAGATTCAATACATCGGCCTCCAGCCGACTTGTCTCCAAGAGCATATTGCTGCCTCGGGCGCCATATGGTCCGTCTCCTGTGAGTCTAGATTTTCGAATCCGACTCAAAAATGATAGTTAATTATAACGTTCAGCGCCTCCTAATGTCAATGGAACACTCAAATTATGTCGAGAGTCAATACATCGACTTCCAGCCGACTTGTCTACAAGGGGATATTGCTGCCTCGGGCCTCATGTGGTACGTCCCCTGTGAGTCTAGATTTTCGAATCCGACGCGAAACTGATTGTTAATTGTAACGTTCAGGGCCTCCTAATGACGATGGAACACTCAAATTGCGTCGACATTTAATACATCGTCCTTCAGCCGACTTGCCTCCAAGAGCCTATTGCTGCCTCTGGCACCATATGGTCGTTCTCCTGTCAGTGTAGATTTTCGAATCCGACGCAAAACAGATAGTTAATTGTAACGTTCAGGGCCTCCTAATGACGATGGAACACTTAAATTGCGTCGAGATTCAATACATCGTCCTTCAGCCGACTTGTCTCCAAGAGTCTATTGCTGCCTCGGGCACCTTATGGTCGTGAACCTGTGAGTGTAGATTTTATAATCCGACCCAGAACAGATAGTTATTTGTAACGTTCAGGGCGTCGTAATGACGAAGGAACACTCAAATTGCGTCGAGATTCACTGCATCGGCCTCGAGCCGACTTGTCTCCAAGGGTCTATTGCTGCCTCGGGCACCTTATGGTCGTTCTCCTGTGAGTCTAGATTTTCGAATCCGACGCAAAACAGATTGTTAATTGTAACAATCAGGGCCCCCTAATGACGATGGAACACTCAAATTGCGTCGAGATTCAATACATCGTTCTTCATCCGACTTGTCACCAAGAGTCCATTGCTGCCTCGGGCACCTTATGGTCGTTCTCCTGTTAGTCTAGATATTTGAATCCGCCGAAAAACTGGTAGTTAATTGTAATGTTCAGGGCCACCTAATGACGAAGGAACACTCTAATCGCGTCGAGATTCAATACATCAGCCTCCAGCTGACTTGTCTCCAAGGGGATATTGCTGTCTCGGGCACCATATGATCCTTATCCTGTGAGTCTAGATTTTCGAATCCGACGCAAAAATGATAGTGAATTGTAACGTTCAGCGCCTCCTAATGACGATAGAGCACTCAAATTGCGTCGAGATTCATTCCATCTGCCTCCAGCCGACTTGTCTCCATGGGGATATTGCTGCTTCCGTCTCCTGTGAGTCTAGATTTTCGAATCGACGCAAAAATGATAGTTAATTACAACGTTCAGCGCCTCCTAATGACGATGGAGCACTCAAATTGCGTCGCGATTCAATACATCGTCCTCCAGCGGACTGGTCTCCAAGGGGATATAGCCTCGGGCACCTTATGTTCCGTCTCCAGTGAGTCTAGATTTTCGAATACGACGCAAAACAGATAGTTAATTGTAACGTTCAGGGCCTACTAATGACGAAGGAACACTCAAATTGCGTCAAGATTCACTACATCGTCCTCCAGCCGACTTGTCTACAGGGGGATATCGCTGCCTCGGGCACCACATGGTCCGTCTCCAGTGAGTCTAGGTTTTCGAATCCCACGAAAAACTGATAGTTAATTGTAACGCTCAGGGCCACCTAATGACGACGGAAACTCAAATTGAGTCGAGATTCAATACAACGGCCTCCAGCCGACTTGTCTCCAAGGGGATATTGCTGTCTCGGGCACAATATGATCCTTCACCTGTGAGTCTAGATTTTCGAATCCGACGCAAAAATGATAGTGAATTGTATTGTTCAACGCCTCCTAATGACGATAGGACACTCAAATTGCGTCGAGATTCAATACGTCGTCCTCCAGCCGACTTGTCTCCAAGGGGATATTGCTGCCTTGGGCACCAAATGGTCCGTCTCCTGTGAGTCTAGATTATTGAATTCGACGCGAAACTGATAGTTAATTGTAACTTTCAGAGCTTCCTAATGACGATGGAACACTCAAATTGCGTCGAGATTCGATACATCGTCCTTCAGCTGACTTGTCTCCAAGGGGCTATATTGCTGCCTCGGGCACCATATGGTCGTTCTCCTGTGAGTCTAAATTTTCGAATCCAACGCAAAACTGACAGTTAATTTTAACGTTGAGGGCCTCCTAATAACGATGGAACACTCAAATTGCGTCGAGATTCAATACATCGTCCTTCAGCCGACTTGTCTCCAAGGGTCAATTGCTGCTTCGGGCACCTTATGGTCGTTCTCCTGTGAGTCTAGATTTTCTAATCCGACGCAAAACTGATTGTTAATTGTAACGTTCAAGACCTCACAATGACGATGGAACACTCAAATTGCGTCGAGATTCAATACATCGTCCTCCAGCCGACTTGTCTCTATGGGGATATTGCCGCCTCGGGCTCTTATGGTCGCTTTCCTGTGAGTCTAGATTTTCGAATCCGACGCGAAAATGATTGTTATATGTAACGTTCAGGGCCACCTAATGACGATGGAACACTCAAATTGCGTCGAGATTCAATACATCGTCCTTCAGCCGATTTGTCTCCAAGGGTCTATTGCTGCCTCGCTCACCTTATGGTCGTTCCCCTGTGTATCTAGATTTTAGAACCCGACACAAACTGATAGTTAATTGTAATGTTCAGGGCCACCTAATGACGATGGAACACCCAAATTGCGTCGAGATTCAGTACATCGCCCTCCAGCCGACTTGTCTCCAAGGGGATATTACTGCCTCGGGCACCACATGGGCCGTCTCCTGTGAGTCTAGACTTTCGAATCCGACGCAAAAATGATAGTTAATTGTAACGTTCAGGGAATCCTAATGACGATGGAAAACACAAATTGCGTCGAGATTCAATACATCGTCCTTCAGCTGACTTGTCTCCAGGAGTCTATTGCTGCCTCGGACACCTTATGGTCGTTCTCCTGTGAGTCTAGATTTTCTAATCCGACCCAAAACAGATAGTTAATTGTAACGTTCAGGGCCTCTTAATGAGGAAGGGACACTCAAATTGCGTCGAGATTCACTACTTCGGCCTCGAGCCGACTTGTCTCCAGGGGTCTATTACTGCCTCGGGCACCTTATGGTCGTTCTCCTGTGAGTCTAGATTTTCGAATCCGACGCAAAACAGATTGTTAATTGTAACAATCAGGGTCTCCTAATGACGAATGAACACTCAAATTGCGTCGAGATTCACTACAACGTCCTCCAGCCGACTTGTCTCCAAGGGGATATCGCTGCCTCGGGGACCACATGGTCCGTCTCCGGTGATTCTACGTTTTCGAAACCGACGCAAAAATGATAGTGAATTGTAACGTTCAGCGCCTCCTAATGACGATAGAACACTCAAATTGCGTCGAGATTCACTCCATCGGCCTCCAGCAGACTTGTCTCCAAGGGGATATTGCTGCCTCCGTCTCCTGTGAGTCTAGTTTTTCGAATCCGACGCAAAAATGATAGTTAATTGCAACGTTCAGCGCCTCCTAATGACGATGGAACACTGAAATTGCGTCGAGAGTCAATACATCGTCCTCCAGTCGACTTGTCTACAAGGGGATATTGCTGCCTCGGGCTCCATGTGTTCCGTCTCCTGTGAGTCTAGATTTTCGAATCCGACGCGAAACAGATTGTTAATTGTAACAATCTGGGTCTCCTAATGACGAATGAACACTCAAATTGCGGCGAGATTGATTCCATCGGCCTCCAGCAGACTTGTCTCCAAGGGGATATTGCTGCCTCCGTCTCCTGTGAGTCTAGATTTTCGAATCCGACGCATAACTGATAGTTAATTGTAACGTTTATCGCCTCCTAATGACGATTGACCACTCAAATTGCGTCGAGATTCAAGCCATCGGTCTCCAGCCGACTTGTCACCCAGGGGATATTGCTTCCTCGGGCACCATATGGTCCTTCTCCTGTGAGTCTAGATTTTCGAATCCGACCCAAAATTGATAGTTAATTGTTACGTTCAGCACCTACTAATGACGATGGCACACTCAAATTGCGTCGAGAGTCAATACATCGACCTCCAGCAGCCTTGTCTACAAGGGGGTAATGCTGCCTCGGGCACCATGTGGCCCGTCTCATGTGAGTCTAGATTTTCGAATCCGACGCGAAACTAATAGTTAATTGTAACGGTAAGGGCCTCCTAATGACGATGGAACACTCAAATTGCGTCGAGATTCAATACATCGTCCTCCAGCCGACTTGTCTCCAAGGGGATTTTGCTGCCTCGGGCACCATATGGTCCTTCTCCTGTGAGTCTAGATTTTTGAATCCGACCCGAATCTGATAGTTAATAGTAACGTTCAGGGCCTCCTAATGACGATGGAGCACTCAAATTGCGTCGCGATTCAATACATCGTCCTCCAGCGGACTGGTCTCCAAGGCGATATTGCTGCTTCGGGCACCTTATGGTCCGTCTCCAGTGAGTCTAGATTTTCGAATCCGACGAAAAACTGATAGTTATTTGCAACGTTCAGGGCTTCCTAATGACGATGGAACACTCAAATTGCGTCGAGATTCAATACATCGTTCTCCAGCCGACTTGTCTCCAAGGGGATTTTGCTGCCTCGGGCACCCCATGGTCCTTCTCCTGTGTGACTACATTTTCGAATCCGACGCGAAACTGATAGTTAATTGTAATGTTCAGGGCCTCCTAATGACAATGGAGCACTCAAATTGCGTCGCGATTCAATACATCGTCCCCCAGCGGACTGATCTCCAAGGGGATATTGCTGCCTCGGGCTCCTTATGGTCGCTGTCCTGTGAGTCTAGATTTTCGAAACCGACGCGAAACTGATTGTTAATTGTAACGATCAGGACTTCCTAATGACGATGGAACACTCAAATTGCGTCGAGATTCAATATATCGTCCTTCAGCCGATTTGTCTCCAAGAGTCCATTACTGCCTCGGGCACCTTATAGTCGTTCTCCTGTGAGTCTAGATTTTCGAATCCGACGCAAAACAGATAGTTAATTGTAACGTTCAGGGCCTCCTAATGACGATGGAAGTCTCAAATTGCGTCGAGATTCAATACATCGTCCTCCAGCTGATTTGTCTCCAATGGGATATTGCTGCCTCGGGCACCAAATGGTCCGTCTGCTGTGAGTCTAGATTTTAGAATCCGACGCAAAACTGATAGTTAATTGTAAAGTTCAGGGCCTCCTAATAACGATGGAACACTCAAATTGCGTCGAGATTCACTACATCGTCCTCCAGCCGACTTGTCTCCAAGGAGATATCGCTGCCTCGGGCACCACATGGTCCGTCTCCGGTGATTCTACGTTTTCGAAACCGACGCAAAACTGATGGTTAATTGCAACGTTCAGGGCCTCCTAATGACGATGGAGCACTCAAATTGCGTCGCGATTCAATACATCGTCCTCCAGCGGACTTGTCTCCATGGGGATATTGCTGCCTCGATCTCCATATGGTCGCTGGCCTGTGAGTCTAGATTTTCGAAACCGACGCGAAACTGATTGTTAATTGTAACGATCAGGGCTTCCTAATGACGATGGAACACTCAAATTGCGTCGAGATTCAATATATCGGCATTCAGCCGATTTGTCTCCAAGAATCCATTGCTGCCTTGGGCACCTTATGGTCGTTCTCCTGTGAGTCAAGATTTTAGAATCCGAAGCAAAAATGATAGTTAATTGTAACGTTTAGGGCGTCCTAATGACGATGGAACAGTCAAATTGCGTCGAGATTCACTACATCGACCTCCAGCTGGCTTGTCCCCAAGGAGATATCGCTGCTTCGGGCACCACACGGTTCGTCTCCGGTTATTCTACGTTTTCGAAACCGACGCAAAACTGATAGTTATTTGCAACATTCAGGGCCTCCTAATGACGATGGAACACTCAAATTTTGTCGCGATCCAATACATCGTCTTCCAGCCGACTTGTCTCCAAGGGTCTATTGCTGCCCTCGGCACCTTATGATCGTTCTCCTGTGAGTCTAGTTTTTCGAACCCGACGCAAAACTGATAGTTAATTGTAAAGCTCAGGGCCACATAATGACGATGGGACACTCAAATTGCGTTGAGATTCAATACATCGTCCTCCAGCAGACTTGTCTCCATGGGTATATTGCTGCCTCGAGCACCACATGGTCCTTCTCCTGTGAGTCTAGTTTTTCGGATCCGATGCAAAACTGATAGTTAATTGTAATGTTCAGGGCCTCCAAATTATGATGGAACACTCAAATTGCGTCGAGATTCACTACATCGTCCTCCACCCGACTTGTCTCGAAGGGAATACGCTGCCTCAGGCACCACATTGTCCGTCTGCGGTGATTCAACGTTTTCAAATCCGACGCAAAACTGATATTTAATTGTAACGTTCACGGCTTCCTAATGACGATCGAGCACTCAAATTGCGTCGCGATCCAATACATCGTCCTCCAGCCGACTTGTCTCCAAGGGTCTATTGCTGCCTCGGGCACCTTATGATCGTTCTCCTGTGAGTCTAGATTTTCGAATCCGACGAAAAACTGATAGTTAATTGTAACACTGAGGGCCTCCTAGTTACGATGGAACACTCAAATTGCGTTGCGATCCAATACATCGTCCTCCAGCCGACTTGTCTCCAAGGGTCTATTGCTGCCTGGGGCTGTTTATGATCGTTCTCCTGTGAGTCCAGATTTTCGAATCCGGTGCAAAACTGATAGTTAATTGTAACGTTCAGGGCCTCCTAATGACGATGGAACACTCAAATTGCATCGAGATTCAACATACCGGCCTCCAGCCGACTTGTCTCCAGGGGAAATTGCTGCCTCGAACTCCTTATGGTCGCTGCCCTGTGAGTCTAGATTTTAGAATCCGACGCAAAACTGAAAGTTAATTGTAAAGCTCAGGGCCACCTAATGACGATGGAACACTCAAATTGCGTTGAGATTCAATACATCGTCCTCCAACAGACTTGTCTCCAAGGGGATATTGCCGCCTCGGGCACCACATGGTCCTTCTCCTGTGAGTCTAGTTTTTCGAATCCGACGCAACACTGTTAGCTAATTGTAATGTTCAGGGCCTCGAAATGACGGTGGAACACTCAAATTGCATCGAGATTCACTACATCGACCTCCAGCCGACTTGGATCCAAGGAGATATCGCTGCTTTGGGCACCACATGGTCCGTCTCCGGTGATTCTACGTTTTCGAATCCGACGCATAACTGATAGTTAATTGTAACATTCAGGGCCTCCTAGTTACGATGGAGCACTCAAATTGCGTCGCGATTCAATATATCGGCATTCAGCCGTTTTGTCTCTAAGGGTCTATTGCTGCTACGGGCACCTTATGGTCGTTCTGCAGCGAGTCTAGATTTTCGAATCCGACGCAAAGCAGATAGCTATTTGTAACGTTCATGGCCTCCTAATGACGAAGGAACACTCAAATTGCGTCGAGATTCACTACAACGTCCTCCAGCCGACTTGTCTCCAAGGAGATATCGCTGCCTCGGGCACCACATGGTCCTTCTCCTGTGTGACTACATTTTCGAATCCGACGCGAAACTGATAGTTAATTGTAACGTTCAGGGCCTCCTAATGACGATGGAACACTCAAATAACGTCGAGATTCAATACATCGGCCTCCAGCCGACTTGTCTCCAATGGTCTATTGCTGCCTCGGGCACCTTATGGTCGTTCTCCTGTGAGTCTAGATTTTCGAATCCGACGCAAAAATGATAGTGAATTGTAACGTTCAGCGCCTCCTAATGACGATGGAACACTCAAATTGCGTCGAGATTCAATATATCGGCATTCAGCCGTTTTGTCTCTAAGGGTCTATTGCTGCCTCGGGCACCTTATGGTCGTTCCCCTGTGAGTCTAGATTTTAGAATCCGACGCAAAACTGATACTTAATTGTAAAGTTCAGGGCCTCCTAATGACGATGGAACACTCAAATTGCGTCGAGATTCACTACATCGTCCTCCAGCGGACTTGTCTCCATGGGGATATTGCTGCCTCGATCTCCATATGGTCGCTGGCCTGTGAATCTAGATTTTCGAAACCGACGCGAAACTGATTGTTAATTGTAACGATCAGGGCTTCCTAATGACGATGGAACACTCAAATTGCGTCGAGATTCAATATATCGGCATTCAGCCGATTTGTCTCCAAGAGTCCATTGCTGCCTCGGGCACCTTATGGTCGTTCTCCTGTGAATCTAGATTTTCGAATCCGACGCAAAACAGATAGCTAATTGTAACGTTCATGGCCTCCTAATGACGAAGGAACACTCAAATTGCGTCGAGATTCACTACAACGTCCTCCAGCCGACTTGTCTCCAAGGAGATATCGCTGCCTCGGGCACCACATGGTCCTTCTCCTGTGTGACTACATTTTCGAATCCGACGCGAAACTGATAGTTAATTGTAATGTTCAGGGCCTCCTAATGACAATGGAGCACTCAAATTGCGTCGAGATTCACTACATCGTCCTCCACCCGACTTGTCTCGAAGGGAATACGCTGCCTCAGGCACCACATGGTCCGTCTGCGGTGATTCAACGCTTTCAAATCCGACGCAAAACTGATAGTTAATTGTAACGTTCAGGGCCTCCAAATGACGATGGAACACTCAAATTGCGTCGAGATTCAAAACAATGTCCTTCAGCCGACTTGTCTCCAAGAGTCCATTGCTGCTCGGGCACCTTATGGTCATTCTCCAGCGTGTCTAGATTTTCGAATCCGACGCAAAGCAGATAGCTAATTGTAACGTTCATGGCCTCCTAATGACGAAGGAACACTCAAATTGCGTCGAGATTCACTACAACGTCCTCCAGCCGACTTGTCTCCAAGGAGATATCGCTGCCTCGGGCACCACATGGTCCGTCTCCGGTGATTCTACGTTTTCGAATCCGACGCATTACTGATAGTTAATTGTAACGTTCAGGGCCTGCTAATGATGATGGAACACTCAAATTGCGTCGAGATTCAATACATCGGCCTCCAGCCGATTTCTCTCCAAGGGGTTATTGCTGTCTCGGGCACTATATGAATCTTGTCCTGTGAGTCTAGATTTTCGAATTCGACGCAAAAATGATAGTGAATTGTAACGTTCAGCGCCACCTAATGACGACAGAACACTCACATTGCGTCGAGATTCACTACAACGTCCTCCAGCAGACTTGTCTCCAAGGGGATATTGTTGTCTCGGGCACATATGATCCCTCTCCTGTGAGTCTAGATTTTCGAATCCGACGCATAACTGATAGTTAATTGTAACGTTCAGCGCCTCCTAATGACGATTGAACACTCAAATTGCGTCCAGATTCAATACATCGTCCTCCAGCCGACTGGTCTCCAAGGGTCTATTGCTGCTTCGGGCACCTTATGGTCCGTCTCCGGTGAGTCTAGACTATCGAATCCGTCGAAAAAGTGATAGTTAATTGTAACATCCAGGGCCTCCTAGTTACGATGGAACACTCAAATTACGTCGCGATCCAATACATCGACCTCCAGCCGACTTGTCTCCAAGGGTCTATTGCTGCCTGGGGCTCCTTATGATTGTTCTCCTGTGAGTCTAGATTTTCGTATACGTCGCAAAACTGATAGTTAATTGTAACGTTCAGGGCCTCCTAATGACGATGGAACACTCAAATTGCATCGAGATTCAACATATCGGCCTCCAGCCGACTTGTCTCCATGGGGATATTGCTGCCTAGGGCTCCTTATGGTCGCTGTCCAGTGAGTCTAGATTTTCGAAACCGTCGCGAAACTGATTGTTAATTGTAACGTTCAGGGCCTCATATTGACGATGGAACACTCAAATCGCGTCGAGATTGAATACATCGCCCTCGAGCCGACTTGTCTCCAAGGGTGTATTTCTGCCTCGGGCACCTTATGGTCGTTCTCCAGCGAGTTTAGATTTTCGAATCCGACGCATAACTGATAGTTAATTGTATCGATCAGGGCCTCCTAATGACGATGGAACACTCAAATTTTATCGAGATACAATACATCGTCCTTCTGCCGACTTGTACCAAGAGTCCATTGCTGCCTCGGGAACCTTATGGTCGTTCTCTTGATAGTCTAGATTTTCGAATCCGACGAAAAACTGATAGTTAACTATAACATTCAGGGCCTCCTAATGACGATGGAACACTCAAATTGCGTCGCGATCCAATACATCGTCCTCCAGCCGACTTGTCTCCAAGGGTCTATTGCTGCCACAGGCACCTTAAGATCGATCTCCTGTGAGTCTAGATTTTCGAACCCGACGCAAAACTCATAGTTAATTGTAATGTTCAGGGCCTCCTAATGACGATGGAACACTCAAATTGCATCGAGATTCAACATACCGGCATCCAGCCGACTTGTCACAATGGGGATATTGCTGTCTCGGGCTCATTATGGTCGCTGTCCTGTGAGTCTAGATTTTCGAAACCGACGCCAAACTGATTGTTAATTGTAACGTTCAGGGCTTCATAATGACGATGGAACACTCAAATTGCGTCGAGAATCAATATATCGGCACTCAGCCGATTTGTCTCCAAGGGGATATTGCTGCCTCGGGCACCAAATGGTCCATCTCCTGTGAGTGTAGATTTTTGAATCCGACGCACAACTAATAGTTAATTGTAAAGTTATGGGCCTCCTAATGACGATGGAACGCTCAAATTGCGTCGTCCTTCAGCCGACTTGTCTCCAAGAGTGCATTGCTGCCTCGGGCACCTTATGGCAGTTCTCCTGTGAGTCTCGATTTTCGAATCCGACGCAGAACAGATAGTTAATTGTAACAATCAGGGCCTCCTAATGACGATGGAACAATCAAATTGCGTCGAGAGACAATACATCGACCTCCAGCCGACTTGTCTTCAAGGGTCAATTGCTGCCTGGGGTACCTAATGATCGTTTTCCTGTGAGTCTAGATTTTCTATAACGACGCGAAACTGATAGTTAATTGTAACGTACTCGGCCTCCTAATGACGATGGAACACTCAAATTGCGTCGAGATTCACTACATCGCCCTCCAGCCGACTTGTCTCCAAGGGGATATCGCTGCCTCGGGCACCACATGGTCTGTTCTGCTGTGAGTCTAGATTTCCGAATCCGACGCGAAACTAATTGTTAATTGTAACGGTCAGGGCTTCCTAATAACGATGGAACACTCAAATTGCGTCGCGATTCAATACATCGTCCTCCAGCCGACTTGTCTTCAAGGTTCTGTTGCACCCTCGGGCACCTTATGGTCGTTCTCCTTTTAGTCTAGATTTGCGAATCCGACGCATAACTGTTAGTTAATTGTAACGTTCAGCGCCTCCTAGTGACGATGGAACACTCAAATTCCGTCGAGATTCAATACATCATCCTCCAGCCAACTTGTCTCCAAGGGGATATTGCTGATTCGGGCACCATATGGTCCTTCTCCTGTGAGTCTAGATTTTCGAATCCGACGCGAAACTAATTGTTAATTGTAACGTTCAGGGCCTCCTAATGACGATGGAACATATAAAGGCACATTTGCATGCCGAGCGTGAGTTTCCTCGGAAACGCGAGATATTAATTAAATAAATAATCAGTGACAAATAAATAAAGCCTATGGCACACAACTGCAGCGCTGTGTCGCTGATAAAACAAAAGTACATTTTCGTTAGTCGTATGTTTGATTAAAAAAAAAAAGAAGTGGTGCGAGAAGCACGTATTTTAGTTTATTGTCTGGCACACCGCCATATTTCATGATATAGAAAATTGCAACCATACTAGGCACTCGATTCTGTAAAGAATTTATATTTATAAAAGTAAGTAGGATTATGAACTGTAGGCTTATTCATTGAATATATCTGATTTAACTAACTGTGTAATTTTTTGTTTAGTAGACAATCACCTCTGTACGACGTTTTGGCATGGCTGGCAAATTATTGTAATGTTGAGATTTAGATTATGAGTCCGCACCTACCGCAGCAGTCTTTGGAAACGATTTAATTACGAAGTCCGATTATTTCAGTTTTATTTCACGGTCAACTACGAGTAACATTGCCTTTACGAAAAAGCCATTGTCAAGCGTCTGATACCGAATAATCAAAACCTGACGACTCATAGGAGAGCCAATCATACAGATAAAAATAATTAATATTTTATTTTATTTTATTTTATTTTATTTATTTTATATTGGCGACCGTGACAGGACGTTGTTCAGTTTGTCATTTGTTACATTGTTCTCTTTGCTTCATGTGAAAAATCAACCTTCTGGTCCTGGACTTGACTATATGAGAAATAAAAAAAAAATCAGAAGATATTTGCCAATTATAAAATTTTGCGGGAAGACGCAAAGAAGCTTCCAGCAAAATAAGGTAAGACGCAGCATCTTTGCATTAGCAGGCTTGACCAGACGTATAATTCAGTGTATTAGCTTTTCAGTAAAATTCTGTAGTGTTTCTTTTCCGCATAACAGTTTCAGTGATAAATTCCATTCTCAGTATTTTTCCTTAAACAATAACGTATGCAACAATACCAATACACGAGTGTACAATATGGCCGACTTCTGTACGATATCATGTAACATGGCCAGCAGCCATTACCAATAATCTCAAATTCAGTTTATATTTTTAAATTAACAGACAGCCATTGTTGCTACGACCGATTCATGCTCAACTGCATTTTATTTTAAAACCAGTGTCAAACATTAATTTCTTGAAATATATAGCACGTGTGGCATGGTAATAACTAGAAAACAATACGCAAAAATGGAACAGCAAAGACGTACTATTCAGACGCAATCCGACTCGGACGAGAGACAAATGTTAGAAAATGACTTTACGACAGCAACCGGTAGTGACGATACATCAAATATTGACGCAAGTGTCAACGGAAATTTTGACAATAGGCCGTCCATCACAAAAATTTCAAAGTCTCAGTCAGAGCCCATGTTAATACATGACGTCACGTCTAATGACGCGGCGGGGGCAGAGACCTTGCAAACAGTAAACATTGCCAACATGTTACAAATGCTAATGAAACAAAACGCAAAAAATATGGCAACCTTAAGGATGCAGAACGCGGAAAACATGGCAACCTTAAAGACACAAAATGAACAGTTAAAGACACAAAATGACGAAATTAAATCTGATCTCATAGCAATCAAGGCATGTAATGACACTTTGTGTAAACGTGTGGAACTTATAGACGCCACACTGACCGAACAGATGACTGAACTCAGTACGAAATTTTCCAAGCTTAATACGAGACAAGAAAAGACTACAAATGACGTAGCACTTTTACAGAAACAATTAAAAAACCTTAATGTCACGTGTGAAGCTCTTACTGAACAAATTCAAACATATCCTTCAGTACACGACAACCTTGAAAAACGAATTACTGACGTGCAGAATAAATTTGACGATGTTGAACAACACCTGACTGACATCTTACAATCTGATGCCACAGCTCATTTTCAAAATATTAATAAAGAATTTCATGATTGGGTAGAGAACAAAGACAAACATTTTGATAGATGCATACGTGAAAATTTACCAACAATTGTGCACGACTCCGTAGCGGAATACATCACTAATAACAAACAGCTGATTAGTGACGCAGTACAATCCGTCACTGCACCCAAGAGACAATTCACCGATCAACCACAGTCTGAATGTAACGAAAATATCAGTCAAAATGTACAGTTCAGAAACCAATATACATTCGAGTATGACGCACACATACCGCACACCACAAACACACAAGAACAAAACACACCACGACTACAACACATACCACGACGTGCAACCACAAACACAAGCTATTATCATGGTAAACCACAGCAACATTATCGTAATTACTCGCCAGCTGAGCATTGCAGTAATTACAGTGGAACAAATCCATATCATAATGCAAAGGAAGAAGAAAGCTTAATAAAACACAGGCAATTTCAGGCTTTTATCCCAGAGAAACGAACCATTCATCCGGTGATTTTTCTTAAATCTTTTAGTAACGCATTTCCACGCACTTGGAGTGACCGGAAAAAGATTTCATATATTGTCGGTTACATCCAAGGCGATGCAGCTGTCTGGGCATACAGTCAAGCTGACGTATGTACCACGTACAGTGAGTTTGAGCGTGCCTTTATGAACAAATTCTGGTCGCAATCCGTCCAGGAGCGACTCAGGAGACAAATTTTAGAACCTGAAACTTTTAACAGTAAAAATGGTAACTTACGCAGATATTTTGAAAAATACTTGAACATGGGACATTTTTTAGACGAACCAGTCGCAACACGTGATATACTCCGAGCGTTGAAGGCCAAATTGCCTTTCAACATTAAGGAAAAACTTCTACATATCCCGGATGACGATTCAGATTATTTTTTAACAGCTTTAGATTCGGTTGACATGTTACTTGAAGATCAGCGCTTCGCGCGGCAAAACAGCAGCCACAATGTTTACACTAGTGGTATGCAAAGCATGCAGGCTTGCCAACACAATTCTGGCGCGCCCACAGTTGGATACGCGGTACAACAAAAACAGCAAACTCACATGCCGTCTCAGTACGGAAATCAAAATCAACACGCGTATTCCAATACGAACAATAGTTACAACAGTAATAACATTTCATGCGGCAATCCATACAAAGGGCACCGCGGTAATAACTGCAACGGTAACAACGGATACAAAGGTAATAACAAAAACACAAACAGAAATAGAAATAATAATAACTACGAGCCAAGACAGCATCAAGGTTGGACTCGTAACGATCAGTACTTTCATTCAAACTCTGCTTTACCACAGCAGCCACCAGGTCAAAATTGGAGCATACCTTACGACCGACAGGTAAGTTATAATGCGCAACAGCAACAACAACCGCAAAAGTTTGGAGATCATAATAGGCAATATCCGAATGTGAATATAATAGAAATGACACCTGATGCACAACCTCAATCTGTGTCAGTACCTAGTACAAATGATAATCCAACAAACTAGAAACAGTCACTACTTTGCCCCAGGTCGTGGCTGAAGAATCCTTGGGGGGCGGCTTCAATGTTAATCAGTTATTTGACACCACACTTGAACAACAGAATAATGATATGCCGAGTAATTCTAAACAAAAACTACCTGTTTTATTTATAAGATACAACCACAATAACAATATATCAGATGAACTTTTACAAGACAGTACACAATGTCGTTTAAACACAAATGAAATTGTTTTAGCATCCACTACTGGTGTAGTAGGTGGGATTCCAACTACTATTATCCTAGATACAGGTGCAGCTGTGAGCGTTTTATCTTTTAATTTTTATAAAAAGATGTGTGAATTGGAACCTGTGCCTGAGTTTCCTGCCCAAAACTGTAAAATAACTACTGCACTAGGTAATAAGTCATGTAGGGTTACGAAGCAAGTTTTTGTAAACGTTAAAATAGGTAATGGAACCGTACAATGGCCATTCCTGGTTGTACAAAACCTTGTGACAAATTGCATATTAGGAATAGATATTATGAGCGAGAAGGACTGCATTATAGACTTCTCCAAAGGTAAATGTATTTTAAATGATAAAGGCAGTGTAATTATTATTGATTTGGACAGGAGAACTCTAAAGCATGACAAACACTGTACAGGGTACAAGGTACAGTTAGTACTTGACAAAGACATTCAAGACATGCAAACACACTCATCTGACAGAGAGCTAATGGACTTGAAAACATTGCTTGATCATAAGATAAGTGAAGCTACAGCTCTCAGTGTACATGAACGTATAAAACTACAGGAAGTGTTATCCAAATATTTACAAGTTTTTACCAAACGATTAGGTGTTATCAACACGTATGTGTACAAGATTGAAGTTAAGCCTCACAAGATCTTCTACCATAAGACATATAACGTACCGTTATCTCAACGACCTGCTGTGTGGCAAGAACTAAAACAAATTACAACATAGATTATAAGTAGTATAGAAATTTTCATTTCAGCGTTCCAGAGTCGCAGTTGAAGACAGAAGAACTTTTCTTTCAACGCCGCGGCTCCACCGAGAAGACTGAATATTAAAGTAAAATTTATGATTACGTAGCAGTGAATGATATATAAATTTTTCACGGAACGTTTGTGACTGTAGGTACCACTGACCTGGTATGACACCTGACGAACTGACAGACGTCATCTGTGAAGCGATCTTTTACTTTGAGAAATAGATTAGACGCACATCTCTCAACACGGAAAGCATCTATCAGTAGTCAAGGCCACACAGACACTCTACACACACGCACAAAACGCGAGGAATCGAACATTTTCTCTCTCTTACTATTTTGAATATTTATTGAGTAGCGAAAACGCCTGGTCTTGCCTACTGATGTAATGAATGTTGTGTCTAACCTATCTTAATTTCAGATGACATCACAAAAAACATCGATAATATCCCAGCAAAACCGCTAAAGAGGATGCAATTCATGTAATCAAATATGACACAATGTAATAACCTATAGCTATGTAATGATGATGTAAACATGTTTATGTGCAACTGTATTATGTTTATGCTAAGAAAATATGTGACGTGTGTATGTATTATTACTTATGTTTTTTTTTAAACTGATGTATAATGTAACTGTTACTGTGTGAAAATTTGAACGATAACG
The DNA here is from genome assembly GCF_021461395.2 of Schistocerca americana. Classification (NCBI taxonomy): domain Eukaryota; kingdom Metazoa; phylum Arthropoda; class Insecta; order Orthoptera; family Acrididae; genus Schistocerca; species Schistocerca americana. The sequence goes on along the minus strand of NC_060122.1, from coordinate 4,461,812 downwards.
AGTGCCAAAATGTGAAAAACTTTTTTTAAAAAAAAAAAAAAAAAATTGTGTAGTGAACCACTATTCACGGACATTAACGTACATTACTAAGTCTGCAACTACGCAGAAACCTATGTGAAAGAAACTGTTAATGACATTCATGATGCATCGTACCTTTGTTAACGCGATGAACGATTTCTTCGATGAGTAACCACGAACATTTAGGTGAGCTATATTTTAAAAAAAAAAACTGAATATGTGAAGTGCATAATTCGTGCATCGTCTAGCGACATTACTACAGTACCCAACTTCAAGATGTTAACTGGATTAAATGGACACAAAGTGCCTGTCCAGAAAACAACACGACGGGTGGAAGAATTTTGGTTGGAACTTCAGGGAATGAAATGTTCTCGAAATGTGACGGACACGCTTACCTGGACTGTCCAAGGATCGACGCCAGCTATGTGCCGTCCGAGGTTCTGCAACCAAGCTTCCACGGAATATCGAAAACGAACTGCATATGGACTAATTACTCGACGGGTCACGTCTGATCTGTAATAAACAATGCTTTTTGTCACAACGAACTGCATCACAACGACTATAATGGAAATAGGAAATGGACATGCTTATGTATCAATCACGTTGTTATACAACGATGTTACTGTGATCAAAAAAACTTTACCACGACGATACTAACCTGTAAAAAATTATTGTGCAGCAGATGAATATGAACTGTGATAACGACACCATGTGTATAGGTCAACGCACCTGAAAAATACGGACATTTTTCTTTGAAGCATTTCATTGCAATGCTATGTAACTAAGAACATTCAACAATCTAAAGTTGTATTGTATTATAACAAATATTGTAATTTTAAAACTAAGTTACCTGTCATAGAATGTAGTCTTCATATGTAATCTTGGTGGAATATTTTCTTTGTGCAACGACTAAGAAATGCGCGCGCACACGAACAATATGAACTGCAATACTGTGCCGCGTGATCTAAATTTACGAAATAACGGCAGTGCCGTAGTTACACAGACGCTTCTGCGCATGCGCGCACTCTGTTTTGCCAACATAAGAACTTTTTCGACGCACGCGCGTCATTCAAATTTTGTGTATAATATACAGTATAATGTAAGTCATGTAAATAGTTGTAGATAACTTAGATTTTCTTGTGCCTTTAGGTGAATTGCTCGCCTGCAGGTGTGTCCTTTCGCCTCGCAATTCAGGGGGCAATATAAAGGCACATTTGCATGCCGAGCGTGAGTTTCCTCGGAAACGCGAGATATTAATTAAATAAATAATCAGTGACAAATAAATAAAGCCTATGGCACACAACTGCAGCGCTGTGTCGCTGATAAAACAAAAGTACATTTTCGTTAGTCGTATGTTTGATTAAAAAAAAAAAGAAGAGCTCTCGTTGAAGTGGTGCGAGAAGCACGTATTTTAGTTTATTGTCTGGCACACCGCCATATTTCATGATATAGAAAATTGCAACCATACTAGGCACTCGATTCTGTAAAGAATTTATATTTATAAAAGTAAGTAGGATTATGAACTGTAGGCTTATTCATTGAATATATCTGATTTAACTAACTGTGTAATTTTTTGTTTAGTAGACAATCACCTCTGTACGACGTTTTGGCATGGCTGGCAAATTATTGTAATATTGAGATTTAGATTATGAGTCCGCACCTACCGCAGCAGTCTTTGGAAACGATTTAATTACGAAGTCCGATTATTTCAGTTTTATTTCACGGTCAACTACGAGTAACATTGCCTTTACGAAAAAGCCATTGTCAAGCGTCTGATACCGAATAATCAAAACCTGACGACTCATAGGAGAGCCAATCATACAGATAAAAATAATTAATATTTTATTTTATTTTATTTTATTTTATTTATTTTATAAACACTCAAATTGCGTCGAGATTCACTACATCGCCCTCCAGCCGATTTGTCTCCAAGGGTCTATTGCTGCCTCGGGCACCTTATGATCGTTCACCTGTGAGTCTAGATTTTCGAATCCGACGCAAATATGATAGTTAATTGTAACGGTCAGGGCCTCCTAATGACGATGGAACTCTCAAATTGCGTCGAGATTCAATACATCGGCTTCCAGCCGACTTGTCTCCAAGGTTCTGTTGCACCCTCGGGCACCTTATGGTCGTTCTCCTTTTAGTCTAGATTTGCGAATCCGACGCATAACTGTTAGTTAATTGTAACGTTCAGCGCCTCCTAGTGACGATGGAACACTCAAATTCCGTCGAGATTCAATACATCATCCTCCAGCCAACTTGTCTCCAAGGGGATATTGCTGATTCGGGCACCATATGGTCCTTCTCCTGTGAGTCTAGATTTTCGAATCCGACGCGAAACTAATTGTTAATTGTAACGTTCAGGGCCTCCTAATGACGATGGAACACTCAAATTGCGTCGCGATTCAATACATCGTCCTCCAGCTAACTGGTCTGCAACGGGATATTGCTGCTTCGGGCACCTTATGGTCCGTCTGCAGTGAGTCTAGATTTTCGAATCCGACGAAAGACTGATAGTTAATTGTAACATTCAGGTCCTCCTAGTTACGATGGAACTCTCAATTTGCGTCGCGATCCAATATATCGTCCTCCAGCCGACTTGTCTCCAAGGGTCTATTGCTGCCTGGGGCACCTTATGATCGTTTTCCTGTGAATTTAGATTTTCGAATCCGACGAAAAACTGATAGTTAATTGTGACGTTCAGGGCCTCATAATGACGATGGAACACTCAAATTGCGTCGAGATTCAATACATCGTCCTCCAGCCGACTTGTCTCCATTGGAATATTGCTGCCTCGGGCTCCTTATGGTCGCTCTCCTGTGAGTTTAGATTTTTGAATCCGACGCAAAACTGATTGTTAATAGTAACGTTCAGGGCCTCCTAATGACGATTGAACACTCAAATTGCGTCGAGATTCAATACATCGTCCTCCAGCCGACTTGTATCCAAGGGGATATTTCTGTCTCGGGCACCATATGATCCTTCTCCTGCGAGTAGATTTTCGAATCCGACGCAAAAATGATAGTTAATTGTAACGGTCAGGGCCTCCTAATGACGATGGAACACTCATATTGCGTCGAGATTCAATACTTCGGCCTCCAGCCGACTTGTCTCCAAGGGGATATTGCTGTCTCGGGCACAATATGATCCTTCTATTGTGAGTCTAGTTTTCGAATCCGACGCAAACATGATAGAGAATTGTAACGTTCAGCGCCTCCTAATGACGATCGAACACTCAAATTGCGTCGCGATTCAATACATCGTCCTCCAGCGGACTAGTCTCCAAGGGGATATAGCCTCAGGCACCTTATGGTCCGTCTCCAGTGATTCTAAATTTTTGAATCCGACGAAAAACTGATAGTTAATTGTAACATTCAGGGCCTCCTAATGACGATGGAACACTCAAATTGCGTCGAGATTCAATCCTTCGGCCTCCAGCCGACTTGTCTCCAAAGGTCTATTGCTGCCTCGGGCACCTTATGGTCGTTCTCATGTGGGTCTAGATTTTCTAATCCGACGCAAAACTGATTGTTAATAGTAACGTTCAGGGCCTCCTAATGACGATGGAACACTCAAATTGCGTCGAGATTCAATACATCGTCCTCCAGCCGACTTGTATCCGTGGGGATATTTCTGTCTCGGGCACCATATGATCCTTCTCTTGCGAGTAGATTTTCGAATCCGACGCAAAAATGATAGTTAATTGTAACGGTCAGGGCCTCCTAATGACAATGGAACACTCAAATTGCGTCGAGATTCAATACTTCGGCCTCCAGCCGACTTGTCTCCAAAGGTCTATTGCTGCCTCGGGCACCTTATGGTCGTTCTCATGTGGGTCTAGATTTTCTAATCCGACGAAAAACTGATTGTTATTTGTAACATTCACGGCCTCCTAATGACGATGGAGCACCCAAATCTATTCGCGATCCAATACATCGTCCTCCAGCCGACTTGTCTCCAAGGGTCTATTGCTGCCTCGGGCTACAAATAGTCCGTCTCCTGTGAGTCTAGATTTTTGAATCCGACGCGAAACTAATAGGTCATTGTAACGTTCAGAGCCTCCTAATGATGATGGAGCACTCAAATTGCGTCGAGATTCAATACATCGTCCTCCAGCCGACTTGTATCCAAGGGGATATTGCTGTCTCGATCACCATATGATCCTTCTCCTGTGAATAGATTTTCGAATCCGACGCTAAAATGATAGTTAACTGTAACGTTCAGCGCCTCCTAATGACGATGGAACACTCAAATTGCGTCGAGAGTCAATATATCGTCCTCCAGCCGAATGGTCTCCAAGGGTCTATTGCTGCCTCGGGCACCTTATGGTCGTTCTCCTGCGAGTCTAGTTTTCGAATCAGACGCAAAAATGATAGTTAATTGTAACGTTCAGGGCCTCCTAATGACGATGCAACACTCAAATTGCGTCTCCATTCAATACATCGTCCTCCAGCCGACTTGTCTCCAAGGGGATTTTGCTGCCTCGGGCACCACATGGTCCTTCTCCTGTGAGTCTAGATTTTCGAATCCGACGCGAAACTGATAGTTAATTGTAACGTTCAGGGCCTCCTAATGACGATGGAGCACTCAAATTGCGTCGCGATTCAATTCATCGTACTCCAGCGGACTGGTCTCCAAGGGGATATTGCTGCTTCGGGCACCTTATGGTCCGTCTCCAGTGAGTCTAGATTTTCGAATCCGACGAAAAACTGATGGTTAATTGTAACTTTCAATGCCTGCTGGTTACGATGGAACACTCAAATTGCGTCGTGATCCAATACATCGTACTCCAGCCGACTTGTTTTCAAGGGACTATTGCTGCCTCGTGCACCTAATGATCGTTTTCCTGTGAGTCTAGATTTTCGAATCCGACGCAAAACTGATAGTTAATTATAACGTACAGGGCCTCCTAATGACGATGGAACACTCAAATTGCGTCGAGATTCAATACATCGTCCTCCAGCCGACTTGTCTCCATGGTGATATTGCTGCCTCGGGCTACTTATAGTCGCTCTCCTGTGAGTCCAGATTTTCGAATCCGACGCGAAACTGATTGTTAATTGTAACGGTCAGGGCTTCCTAATGACGATGGAATACTCAAATTGCGTCGAGACTCAATGCATTGGCATTCAGACCATTTGTCTCCAAGGGTCTATTGCTGCCTCGGGCATCTTATGGTCGTTTCCCTGTAGGTCTAGATTTTAGAATCCGACACAAAACTGATTGTTAATTGTAATGTTATGGGCCTCCTAATGACGATGGAACACTCAAATTGCGTCGAGATTCACTACATCGTCCTCCAGCCGACTTGTCTCCAAGGGTCTATTGCTGCCTGGGGCACCTTATGATCGTTTTCCTGTGAATTTAGATTTTCGAATCCGACGAAAAACTGATAGTTAATTGTAACGTTCAGGGCCTCCTAATGACGATGGAGCACTCAAATTGTGTCGCGATTCAATACATCGTACTCCAGCGGACTGGTCTCAAAGGGGATATTGCTGCTTCGGGCACCTTATGGTCCGTCTCCAGTGAGTCTAGATTTTCGAATCCGACGAAAAACTGATGGGTAATGTAACTTTCAGGGCCTGCTGGTTACGATGGAACACTCAAATTGCGTCGTGATCCAATACATCGTACTACAGCGGACTTGTCTTCAAGGGACTATTGCTGCCTGGGGCACCTAATGATCGTTTTCCTGTGAGTCTAGATTTTCGAATCCGACGCAAAACTGATAGTTAATTGTAACGTACAGGGCCTCCTAATGACGATGGAACACTCAAATTGCGTCGAGATTCAATACATCGTCCTCCAGCCGACTTGTCTCCATGGTGATATTGCTGCCTCGCGCTACTTATGGTCGCTCTCCTGTGAGTCTAGATTTTCGAATCCGACGCGAAACTGATAGTTAATTGTAACGGTCAGGGCCTCCTAATGACGATGGAACACTCAAATTGCGTCGAGATTCAATACTTCGGCCTCCAGCCGACTTGTCTCCAAGGGGATATTGCTGTCTCGGGCGCAATATGATCCTTCTATTGTGAGTCTAGATTTTCGAATCCGACGCAAACATGATAGTGAATTGTAACGTTCAGCGCCTCCTAATGACGATCGAACACTCAAATTGCGTCGCGATTCAATACATCGTCCTCCAGCGGACTGGTCTCCAAGGGGATACAGCCTCAGGCACCTTATGGTCCGTCTCCAGTGAGTCTAAATTTTTGAATCCGACGAAAAACTGATAGTTAATTGTAACATTCAGGGCCTCCTAATGACGATGGAGCACCCAAATTGATTCGCGATCCAATACATTGTCCTCCAGCCGACTTGTCTCCGAGGGTCTATTGCTGCCTCGGGCTCAAAATAGTCCGTCTCCTGTGAGTCTAGATTATTGAATACGACGCGAAACTAATAGTTTATTGTAACGTTCTGGGCCTCCTAATGACGATGGAGCACTCAAATTGCGCCGAGATTCAATACATCGTCCTTCAGCCGACTTGTCTCCAAAGGTCTATTGCTGCCTCGGGCACCTTATGGTCGTTCTCATGTGGGTCTAGATTTTCTGATCCGACGAAAAACTGATAGTTAATTGTAACATTCAGGGCCTCCTAATGACGATGGAGCACCCAAATTGATTCGCGATCCAATACATCGTCCTCCAGCCGACTTGTCTCCAAGGGTCTATTACTGCCTCGGGCTCCAAATAGTCCGTCTCCTGTGAGTGTAGATTTTTGAATCCGACGCGATACTAAAAGATTATTGTAACGTTCAGGGCCTCCTAATGACGAGGGAGCACTCAAATTGCGTCGAGATTCAATACATCGTCCTCCAGCCGACTTGTATCCAAGGGGATATTGCTGTCTCGGGCACCATATGATCCTTCTCCTGTGAATAGATTTTCGAATCCGACGCTAAAATGATAGTTAACTGTAACGTTCAGCGCCTCCTAATGACGATGGAACACTCAAATTGCGTCAAGAGTCAATATATCGTCCTCCAGCCGAATGGTCTCCATGGGTCTATTGCTGCCTCGGGCACCTTTTGGTCGTTCTCCTGTGAGTCTAGATTTTCGAATCCGACGCAAAAATGATAGTTAATTGTAACGTTCAGGGCCTCCTAATGACGATGCAACACTCAAATTGCGTCTCGATTCAATACATCGTCCTCCAGCCGACTTGTCTCCAAGGGGATTTTGCTGCCTCGGGCACCACATGGTCCTTCTCCTGTGAGTCTAGATTTTCGAATCCGACGCGAAACTGATAGTTAATTGTAACGTTCAGGGCCTCCTAATGACGATGGAGCACTCAAATTGCGTCGCGATTCAATACATCGTACTCCAGCGGACTGGTCTCCAAGGGGATATTGCTGCTTCGGGCACCTTATGGTCCGTCTCCAGTGAGTCTAGATTTTCGAATCCGACGAAAAACTGATGGTTAATTGTAACTTTCAGGGCCTGCTGGTTACGATGGAACACTCAAATTGCGTCGTGATCCAATACATCGTACTCCAGCCGACTTGTCTTCAAGGGACTATTGCTGCCTGGGGCACCTAATGATCGATTTCCTGTAGTCTAGATTTTCGAATCCGACGCAAAACTGATAGTTAATTGTTACATACAGGGCCTCCTAATGACGATGGAACACTCAAAATGCGTCGAGATTCAATACATCGTCCTCCAGCCGACTTGTCTCCATGGTGATATTGCTGCATCGGGCTACTTATGGCCGCTCTCCTGTGAGTCTAGATTTTCGAATCCGACGCGAAACTGATAGTTAATTGTAACGGTCAGGGCCGCCTAATGACGATGGAACACTCAAATTGCGTCGAGATTCAATACTTCGGCCTCCAGCCGACTTGTCTCCAAGGGGATATTGCTGTCTCGGGCGCAATATGATCCTTCTATTGTGAGTCTAGATTTTCGAATCCGACGCAAACATGATAGTGAATTGTAACGTTCAGCGCCTCCTAATGACGATCGAACACTCAAATTGCGTCGCGATTCAATACATCGTCCTCCAGCGGACTGGTCTCCAAGGGGATACAGCCTTAGGCACCTTATGGTCCGTCTCCAGTGAGTCTAAATTTTTGAATCCGACGAAAAACTGATAGTTAATTGTAACATTCAGGGCCTCCTAATGACGATGGAGCACCCAAATTGATTCGCGATCCAATACATTGTCCTCCAGCCGACTTGTCTCCGAGGGTCTATTGCTGCCTCGGGCTCAAAATAGTCCGTCTCCTGTGAGTCTAGATTTTTGAATACGACGCGGAACTAATGGTTTATTGTAACGTTCTGGGCCTCATAATGACGATGGAGCACTCAAATTGCGCCGAGATTCAATACATCGTCCTTCAGCCGACTTGTCTCCAAAGGTCTATTGCTGCCTCGGGCACCTTATGGTCGTTCTCATGTGGGTCTAGATTTTCTGATCCGACGAAAAACTGATAGTTAATTGTAACATTCAGGGCCTCCTAATGACGATGGAGCACCCAAATTGATTCGCGATCCAATACATCGTCCTCCAGCCAACTTGTCTCCAAGGGTCTATTGCTGCCTCGGGCTACAAATAGTCCGTCTCCTGTGAGTGTAGATTTTTGAATCCGACGCGATACTAAAAGATTATTGTAACGTTCAGGGCCTCCTAATGACGATGGAGCACTCAAATTGCGTCGAGATTCAATACATCGTCCTCCAGCCGACTTGTATCCAAGGGGATATTGCTGTCTCGGGCACCATATGATCCTTCTCCTGTGAATAGATTTTCGAATCCGACGCTAAAATGATAGTTAACTGTAACGTTCAGCGCCTCCTAATGACGATGGGACACTCAAATTGCGTCGAGAGTCAATATATCGTCCTCCAGCCGAATGGTCTCCATGGGTCTATTGCTGCCTCGGGCACCTTTTGGTCGTTCTCCTGTGAGTCTAGATTTTCGAATCCGACGCAAAAATGATAGTTAATTGTAACGTTCAGGGCCTCCTAATGACGATGCAACACTCAAATTGCGTCTCGATTCAATACATCGTCCTCCAGCCGACTTGTCTCCAAGGGGATTTTGCTGCCTCGGGCACCACATGGTCCTTCTCCTGTGAGTCTAGATTTTCGAATCCGACGCGAAACTGATAGTTAATTGTAACGTTCAGGGCCTCCTAATGACGATGGAGCACTCAAATTGCGTCGCGATTCAATACATCGTACTCCAGCGGACTGGTCTCCAAGGGGATATTGCTGCTTCGGGCACCTTATGGTCCGTCTCCAGTGAGTCTAGATTTTCGAATCCGACGAAAAACTGATGGTTAATTGTAACTTTCAGGGCCTGCTGGTTACGATGGAACACTCAAATTGCGTCGTGATCCAATACATCGTACTCCAGCCGACTTGTCTTCAAGGGACTATTGCTGCCTGGGGCACCTAATGATCGATTTCCTGTAGTCTAGATTTTCGAATCCGACGCAAAACTGATAGTTAATTGTTACATACAGGGCCTCCTAATGACGATGGAACACTCAAAATGCGTCGAGATTCAATACATCGTCCTCCAGCCGACTTGTCTCCATGGTGATATTGCTGCATCGGGCTACTTATGGCCGCTCTCCTGTGAGTCTAGATTTTCGAATCCGACGCGAAACTGATAGTTAATTGTAACGGTCAGGGCCGCCTAATGACGATGGAACACTCAAATTGCGTCGAGATTCAATACTTCGGCCTCCAGCCGACTTGTCTCCAAGGGGATATTGCTGTCTCGGGCGCAATATGATCCTTCTATTGTGAGTCTAGATTTTCGAATCCGACGCAAACATGATAGTGAATTGTAACGTTCAGCGCCTCCTAATGACGATCGAACACTCAAATTGCGTCGCGATTCAATACATCGTCCTCCAGCGGACTGGTCTCCAAGGGGATACAGCCTTAGGCACCTTATGGTCCGTCTCCAGTGAGTCTAAATTTTTGAATCCGACGAAAAACTGATAGTTAATTGTAACATTCAGGGCCTCCTAATGACGATGGAGCACCCAAATTGATTCGCGATCCAATACATTGTCCTCCAGCCGACTTGTCTCCGAGGGTCTATTGCTGCCTCGGGCTCAAAATAGTCCGTCTCCTGTGAGTCTAGATTTTTGAATACGACGCGGAACTAATGGTTTATTGTAACGTTCTGGGCCTCATAATGACGATGGAGCACTCAAATTGCGCCGAGATTCAATACATCGTCCTTCAGCCGACTTGTCTCCAAAGGTCTATTGCTGCCTCGGGCACCTTATGGTCGTTCTCATGTGGGTCTAGATTTTCTGATCCGACGAAAAACTGATAGTTAATTGTAACATTCAGGGCCTCCTAATGACGATGGAGCACCCAAATTGATTCGCGATCCAATACATCGTCCTCCAGCCAACTTGTCTCCAAGGGTCTATTGCTGCCTCGGGCTACAAATAGTCCGTCTCCTGTGAGTGTAGATTTTTGAATCCGACGCGATACTAAAAGATTATTGTAACGTTCAGGGCCTCCTAATGACGATGGAGCACTCAAATTGCGTCGAGATTCAATACATCGTCCTCCAGCCGACTTGTATCCAAGGGGATATTGCTGTCTCGGGCACCATATGATCCTTCTCCTGTGAATAGATTTTCGAATCCGACGCTAAAATGATAGTTAACTGTAACGTTCAGCGCCTCCTAATGACGATGGGACACTCAAATTGCGTCGAGAGTCAATATATCGTCCTCCAGCCGAATGGTCTCCATGGGTCTATTGCTGCCTCGGGCACCTTTTGGTCGTTCTCCTGTGAGTCTAGATTTTCGAATCCGACGCAAAAATGATAGTTAATTGTAACGTTCAGGGCCTCCTAATGACGATGCAACACTCAAATTGCGTCTCGATTCAATACATCGTCCTCCAGCCGACTTGTCTCCAAGGGGATTTTGCTGCCTCGGGCACCACATGGTCCTTCTCCTGTGAGTCTAGATTTTCGAATCCGACGCGAAACTGATAGTTAATTGTAACGTTCAGGGCCTCCTAATGACGATGGAGCACTCAAATTGCGTCGCGATTCAATACATCGTACTCCAGCGGACTGGTCTCCAAGGGGATATTGCTGCTTCGGGCACCTTATGGTCCGTCTCCAGTGAATCTAGATTTTCGAATCCGACGAAAAACTGATGGTTAATTGTAACTTTCAGGGCCTGCTGGTTACGATGGAACACTCAAATTGCGTCGTGATCCAATACATCGTACTCCAGCCGACTTGTCTTCAAGGGACTATTGCTGCCTGGGGCACCTAATGATCGATTTCCTGTGAGTCTAGATTTTCGAATCCGACGCAAAACTGATAGTTAATTGTTACGTACAGGGCCTCCTAATGACGATGGAACACTCAAAATGCGTCGAGATTCAATACATCGTCCTCCAGCCGACTTGTCTCCATGGTGATATTGCTGCATCGGGCTACTTATGGTCGCTCTCCTGTGAGTCTAGATTTTCGAATCCGACGCGAAACTGATTGTTAATTGTAACGGTCAGGGCTTCCTAATGACGATGGAACACTCAAATTGCGTCGAGACTCAATGCATCGGCATTCAGCCGATTTGTCTCCAAGGGTCTATTGCTGCCTCGGGCATCTTATGGTCGTTTCCCTGTAGGTCTAGATTTTAGAATCCGACGCAAAACTGATAGTTAATTGTAACGTTCAGGGCCTCATAATGACGATGGAACACTCAAATTGCGTCGAGATTCAATACTTCGGCCTCCAGCCGACTTGTCTCCAAGGGTCTATTGCCGCCTGGGGCACCTTATGATCGTTTTCCTGTGAACTTAGATTTTCGTATCCGACGAAAAACTGATAGTTAATTGTAACGTTCAGGGCCACCTAATGACGATGGAACACTCAAATTGCGTCGAGACTCAATACATCGTCCTCCAGCCGACTTGTCTCCATTGGGATATTGCTGCCTCGGGCTCCTTATGGTCGCTCTCCTGTGAGTTTAGATTTTCGAATCCGACGCCAAACTGATTGTTAATTGTAACGTTCAGGGCTTCCTAATGCCGATGGAACACTCAAATTGATTCGCGATCCAATACATCGTCCTCCAGCCGACTTGTCTCCAAGGGTCTATTGCTGCCTCGGGCTCCAAATAGTAAGTCTCCTGTGAGTCTAGATTTTTGAATCCTACGCGAAACTAATAGTTAATTGTAAAGTTCCGGGGCTCCTAATGACGATGGAACACTCAAATTGCGTCGAGATTCAATACATCGTCCATCAGCCGACTTGACTCCAAGGGGATATTGCTGCCTCGCGCACTAAATGGTCCATCTCCTGTGAGCGTAGTTTTTTGAATCCGACGCGAAACTAATAGTTAATTGTAAAGTTCAGGGCCTCCTAATGACGATGGAACACTCAAATTGCGTCGTCCTTCAGCCGACTTGACTCCTAGAGTCCATTGCTGCCTCGGGCACCTTATGGCAGTTCTCCCTTGAGTCTCGATTTTCGAATCCGACGCAAAACAGATAGTTAATTGTAACGTTCAGGGCCTCCTAATGACGATGGAACAATCAAATTGCGTCGAGAGTCAATACATCGGCCTCCAGCCGAATTGTCTCCAAGGGGATATTGCTGTCTCGGGCACCATATGGTCTGTTCTCCTGTGAGTCTAGATTTTCGAATCCGACGCGAAACTAATTGTTAATTGTAACGGTCAGGGCATCCTAATAACGATGGAACACTCAAATTGCGTCGAGACTCAATACATCGGCATTCAGCCGATTTGTCTCCAAGGGTCTATTGCTGCCTCGGGCACCTTATGATCGTTCACCTGTGAGTCTAGATTTTCGAACCCGACGTAAAACTGATAGTTAATTTTAACGGTCAGGGCCACCTAATGACGATGGAACACTCAAATTGCGTCGAGATTCAATACATCGTCCTCCAGCCGACTTGTCTCCAAGGGGATATCGCTGCCTCGGGCACCACATGGTCCGTCTCCTTTGATTCTACGTTTTCGAATCCGACGCAAACTGATAGTTAATTGTAACGGTCTTGGCCTCGTAATGACGATGGAGCACTCAAGTTGCTTCGCGTTTCATTTCATCGTACTCCAGCGGACTGGTCTCCTAGAGGATATTGCTGCTTCGGGCACCTTTTGGTCCGTCTCCAGTGAGTCTAGATTTTCGAATCCGACGAAAAACTGATGGTTAATTGTAACATTCAGGGCCTGCTAGATACGATGGAACACTCAAATTGCGTCGCGATCCAATACATCGTACTCCAGCCGACTTGTCTTCAGGGGTCTATTGCTGCCTGGGGCACCTAATGATCGTTTTCCTGTGAGTCTAGATTTTCCATTTCGACGCAAAACTGATAGTTAGTTGTAACGTACTCGGCCTCCTAATGACGATGGAACACTCAAATTGCGTCGAGATTCACTACATCGTCCTCCAGCCGACTTGTCTCCAAGGGGATATCGCTGCCTCGGGCACCACATGGTCTGCTCTCCTGTGAGTCTAGATTTTCGAATCCGACGCGAAACTAATTGTTAATTGTAACGGTCAGGGCTTCCTAATAACGATGGAACACTCAAATTGCGTCGAGACTCAATACATCGGCATTCAGCCGATTTGTCTCCAAGGGTCTATTGCTGCCTCGGGCACCTTATGATCGTTCACCTGTGAGTCTAGATTTTCGAACCCGACGCAAAAATGATAGTGAATTGCAACATTCAGAGCGTCCTAATGACGATAGAACACTCAAACTGCGTCGAGATTCAATACATCGTCCTTCAGCCGACTTGCCTCCAAGACTCCATTGCTGCCTCGGGCACCTTATGCTCGTTCTTCTATTAGTCTAGATTTTTGAATCCGACGCAAAGCAGATAGTTAATTGTAACGTTCAGGGCCTCATATTGACGATGGAACACTCAAATCGCGTCGAGATTGAATACATCGGCCTCGAGCCGACTTGTCTCCAAGGGTGTATTGCTGCCTCGGGCACCTTATGGTCGCTCTCCAGCGAGTCTAGATTTTCGAATCCGACTCAAAACAGATAGTTAATTGTAACGTTCAGGGCCTCCTAATTACGATGGAACACCCAAATTTTGTCGAGATACAATACATCGTCCTTCTGCCGACTTGTACCAAGAGCCCATTGCTGCCTCGGGCACCTTATGGTCGTTCTCCTGTGAGTCTAGATTTTCGAATCCGGCGCAAATTTGATAGTTAATTGTAACGGTCAGGGCCTCCTAATGACGATGGAACACTCAAATTGGGTCGAGATTCTATACATCGGCCTCCAGGGGACTTGTCTACAAGGGGATATTGCTGCCTCGGGCTCCATGTGGTCCGTCTCCTGTGAGTCTAGATTTTCAATCCGACGCGAAACAAATAGTTAATTGTAATGTTCAGGGCCTCCTAATGACGATGGAACACTCAAATTGCATCGAGATTCAACATACCGGCCTCCAGCCGACTTGTCACCATGGGGATATTGCTGCCTAGGGCTCATTATTGTCGCTGTCCTGTGAGTCTAGATTTTCGAAACCGACGCCAAACTGATTGTTAATTGTAAAGTTCAGGGCTTCCTAATGACGATGGAACACTCAAATTGCGTCGAGATTCAATATATCGGCACTCAGCCGATTTGTCTCCAAGGGGATATTGCTGCCTCGGGCACCAAATGGTCCATCTCCTGTGAGTGTAGATTTTTGAATCCGACGCACAACTAATAGTTGATTGTAAAGTTCAGGGCCTCCTAATGACGATGGAACACTCAAATTGCGTCGTCCTTCAGCCGACTTGTCACCAAGAGTCCATTGCTGCCTCGGGCACCTTATGGCATCGTCCTCCAGCCGACTTGTGTCCAAGGGGATATTTCTGTCTCGGGCACCTAATGATCGTTTTCCTGCGAGTCTAGATTTTCTATAACGACGCAAAACTGATAGTTAATTGTAACGTACAGGGCCTCCTAATGACGACGGATCACTCAAAAAGCGTCGAGATTCAATACATCGTCCTCCAGCCGACTTGTCTCCAAGGGTCTATTGCTGCCTCGGGCACCTTATGGTCGTTCTCCTGTGAGTCTAGATTTTCGAATCCGGCGCAAATTTGATAGTTAATTGTAACGGTCAGGGCCTCCTAATGACGATGGAACACTCAAATTGCGTCGAGATTCAATACATCGGCTTCCAGCCGACTTGACTCCAAGGGTCTGTTGCTGCCTCGGGCACCTTATGGTCGTTCTCCTGTTAGTCTAGATTTGCGAATCCGACGCATAACTGTTAGTTAATTGTAACGTTCTGCGCCTCCTAATGACGATGGAACACTCAAATTCCGTCGAGATTCAATACATCATCCTCCAGACGACTTGTCTCCAAGGGGATATTACTGCCTCGGGCACCATATGGTCCTTCTCCTGTGAGTCTAGATTTTCGAATCCGACGCGAAACTGATTGTTAATTGCAACGTTCAGGGCCTCCTAATGACGATGGAACACTCAAATTGCGTCGCGATTCAATACATCGTCCTCCAGCTAACTGGTCTGCAAGGGGATATTGCTGCTTCGGGCACCTTATGGTCCGTCTGCAGTGAGTCTAGATTTTCGAATCCGACGAAAGACTGATAGTTAATTGTAACATTCAGGTCCTCCTAGTTACGATGGAACTCTCAAATTGCGTCGCGATCCAATATATCGACCTCCAGCCGACTTGTCTCCAAAGGTCTATTGCTGCCTGGGGCACCTTATGATCGTTTTCCTGTGAATTAAATTTTTGAATCCGACGAAAAACTGATAGTTAATTGTAACGTACAGGGCCTCATAATGACGATGGAACACTCAAATTGCGTCGAGATTCAATACATCGTCCTCCAGCCGACTTGTCTCCATTGGGATATAGCTGCCTCGGGCTCCTTCTGGTCGCTCTCCTGTGAGTTTAGATTTTTGAATCCGACGCAAAACTGATTGTTAATAGTAACGTTCAGGGCCTCCTAATGACGATTGAACACCCAAATTGCGTCGAGATTCAATACATCGTCCTCCAGCCGACTTGTGTCCAAGGGGATATTTCTTTCTCGGGCACAATATGATCCTTCTCCTGCGAGTAGGTTTTCGAATCCGACGCTAAAATGATAGTTAATTGTAACGGTCAGGGCCTCCTAATGACGATGGAACACTCAAATTGCGTCGAGATTCAATACTTCGGCCTCCAGCCGACTTGTCTCCAAGGGGATATTGCTGTCTCGGACACAATATGATCCTTCTATTGTGAGTCTAGATTTTCGAATCCGACGCAAACATGATAGTGAATTGTAACGTTCAGCGCCTCCTAATGACGATGGAACACTCAAATTGCGTCGCGATTCAATACATCGTCCTCCAGCGGACTGGTCTCCAAGGGGATATAGCCTCAGGCACCTTATGGTCCGTCTCCAGTGAGTCTAAATTTTTGAATCCGACGAAAAACTGATAGTTAATTGTAACATTCAGGGGCTCCTAATGACGATGGAGCACCCAAATTGATTCGCGATCCAATACATCGTCCTCCAGCCGACTTGTCTCCGAGGGTCTATTGCTGCCTCGGGCTCAAAATAGTCCGTCTCCTGTGAGTCTAGATTATTGAATCCGGCGCGAAACTAATAGTTTATTGAAACGTTCAGGGCCTCCTAATGACGATGGAGCACTCAAATTGCGCCGATTTTCAATACATCGTCCTTCAGCCGACTTGTCTCCAAAGGGCTATTGCTGCCTCGGGCACCTTATGGTCGTTCTCATGTGGGTCTAGATTTTCTAATCCGACGAAAAACTGATAGTTAATTGTAACATTCAGGGCCTCCTAATGACGATGGAGCACCCAAATTGATTCGCGATCCAATACATCGTCCCCCAGCCGACTTGTCTCCAAGGGTCTATTGCTGCCTCGGGCTCCAAATAGTCCGTCTCCTGTGAGTCTAGATTTTTGAATCCGACGAGAAACTAATAGTTTATTGTAACGTTCAGGGCCTCCTAATGACGATGGAGCACTCAAATTGCATCGAGATTCAATACATCGTCCTCCAGCAGACTTGTATCCAAGGGGATATTGCTGTCTCGGGCACCATATGATCCTTCTCCTGTGAATAGATTTTCGAATCCGACGCTAAAATGATAGTTAACTGTAACGTTCAGCGCCTCCTAATGACGATGGAACACTCAAATTGCGTCGAGAGTCAATATATGGTCCTCCAGCCGAATGGTCTCCAAGGATCTATTGCTGCCTCGGGCACCTTATGGTCGTTCTCCTGTGAGTCTAGATTTTCGAATCCGACGCAAAAATGATAGTTAATTGTAACGTTCAGGGCCTCCTAATGACGATGCAACACTCAAATTGCGTCGCGATTCAAGACATCGTACTCCAGCGGACTGGTGTCCAAGGGGATATTGCTGCTTCGGGCACCATATGGTCCGTCTCCAGTGAGTCTAGATTTTCGAATCCGACGAAAAACTGATGGTTAATTGTCACTTTCACGGCCTGCTGGTTACGATGGAACACTCAAATTGCGTCGCGATCCAATACATCGTACTCCAGCCGACTTGTCTTCAAGGGACTATTGCTGCCTGGGGCTCCTAACGATCGTTTTCCTGTGAGTCTAGATTTTCGAATCCGACGCAAAACTGACAGTTAATTTTAACGTACAGGGCCTCCTAATGACGATGGATCACTCAAATTGCGTCGAGATTCAATACATCGTCCTCCAGCCGACTTGTCACCATGGTGATATTGCTGCCTCGGGCTACTTGTGGTCGCTCACCTGTGAGTCTAGATTCTCGAATCCGACGCGAAACTGATTGTTAATTGTAACGGTCAGGGCTTCCTAATGACGATGGAACACTCAAATTGCGTCGAGCCACAATGCATCGGCATTCAGCCGATTTGTCTCCAAGGGTCTATTGCTGCCTCGGGCATCTTATGGTCGTTTCCCTGTAGGTCTAGATTTTAGAATCCGACACAAAACTGATTGTTAATTGTAATGTTCAGGGCCTCCTAATGACGATGGAACACTCAAATTGCGTTGAGATTCACTACATCGTCCTCCAGCCGACTTGTCTCCAAGGGTCTATTGCTGCCTGGGACAACTTATGATCGTTTTCCTGTGAATTTAGATTTTCGAATCCGACGAAAAACTGATAGTTAATTGTAACGTTCAGGGCCTCCTAATGACGATGGAACACTCAAATTGCGTCGAGATTCAATACATCGTCCTCCAGCCGACTTGTCTCCATTGGGATATTTCTGCCTCGGGCTCCTTATGGTCGCTCTCCTGTGAGTTTAGATTTTCGAATCCGACGCAAAACTGATTGTTAATAGTAACGTTCAGGGCCTCCTAATGACGATTGAACACTCAAATTGCATCGAGATTCAATACATCGTCCTCCAGCCGACTTGTATCCAAGGGGATATTTCTGTCTCGGGCACCATATGATCCTTCTCCTGCGAGTAGATTTTCGAATCCGACGCTAAAATGATAGTTAATTGTAACGGTCAGGGCCTCCTAATGACGATGGAACACTCAAATTGCGACGAGATTTAATACTTCGGCATCCAGCCGACTTGTCTCCAAGGGGATATTGCTGTCTCGGGCACAATATGATCCTTCTAATGTGAGTCTAGATTTTCGAATCCGACGCAAACATGATAGCGAATTGTAACGTTCAGCGCCTCCTAATGACGATGGAACACTCAAATTGCGTCGCGATTCAATACATCGTCCTCCAGCGGACTGGTCTCCAAGGGGATATAGCCTCAGGCACCTTATGGTCCGTCTCCAGTGAGTCTAGATTTTTGAATCCGACGAAAAACTGATAGTTAATTGTAACATTCAGGGACTCCTAATGACGATATAGCACCCAAATTTATTCGCGATCCAATACATCGTCCTCCAGCCGACTTGTCTCCAAGGGTCTATTGCTGCCTCGGGCTCCAAATAGTCCGTCTCCTGTGAGTCTAGATTTTTGAATCCGACGAGAAACTAATAGTTTATTGTAACGTTCAGGGCCTCCTAATGACGATGGAGCACTCAAATTGCGTCGAGATTCAATACATCGTCCTCCAGCCGACTTGTATCCAAGGGGATATTGCTGTCTCGGGCACCATATGATCCTTCTCCTGTGAATAGATTTTCGAATCCGACGCTAAAATGATAGTTAACTGTAACGTTCAGCGCCTCCTAATGACGATGGAACACTCAAATTGCGTCGAGAGTCAATATATCGTCCTCCAGCCGAATGGTCTCCAAGGATCTATTGCTGCCTCGGGCACCTTATGGTCGTTCTCCTGTGAGTCTAGATTTTCGAATCCGACGAAAAACTGATGGTTAATTGTCACTTTCAGGGCCTGCTGGTTACGATGGAATACTGAAATTGCGTCGCGATCCAATACATCGTACTCCAGCCGACTTGTCTTCAAGGGACTATTGCTGCCTGGGGCTCCTAACGTTCGTTTTGCTGTGAGTCTAGATTTTCGAATCCGACGCAAAACTGACAGTTAATTTTAACGTTCAGCGCCTCCTAATGACGATGGAACACTCAAATTGCGTCGCGATTCAATACATCGTCCTCCAGCGGACTGGTCTCCAAGGGGATATAGCCTCAGGCACCTTATGGTCCGTCTCCAGTGGGTCTAAATTTTTGAATCCGACGAAAAACTGATAGTTAATTGTAACATTCAGGTACTCCTAATGACGATATAGCACCCAAATTGATTCGCGATCCAATACATCGTCCTCCAGCCGACTTGTCTCCAAGGGTCTATTGCTGCCTCGGGCTCAAAATAGTCCGTCTCCTTTGAGTCTAGATTTTTGAATCCGACGCGAAATTAATAGTTTATTGTAACGTTCAGGGCCTCCTAATGACGATGGAGCACTCAAATTGCGCCGAGATTCAATACATCGTCCTTCAGCCGACTTGTCTCCAAAGGTCTATTGCTGCCTCGGGCACCTTATGGTCGTTCTCATGTGGGTCTAGATTTTCTAATCCGACGAAAAACTGATAGTTAATTGTAACATTCAGGGCCTCCTAATGACGATGGAGCACCCAAATTGATTCGCGATCCAATACATCGTCTTCCAGCCGACTTGTCTCCAAGGGTCTATTGCTGCCTGGGACACCTTATGATCGTTTTCCTGTGAATTTAGATTTTCGAACCCGACGAAAAACTGATAGTTAATTGTAACGTTCAGGGCCTCCTAATGACGATGGAACACTCAAATTGCGTCGAGATTCAATACATCGTCCTCCAGCCGACTTGTCTCCATTGGGATATTGCTGCCTCGGGCTCCTTATGGTCGCTCTCCTGTGAGTTTAGATTTTCGAATCCGACGCAAAACTGATTGTTAATAGTAACGTTCAGGGCCTCCTAATGACGATTGAACACTCAAATTGCATCGAGATTCAATACATCGTCCTCCAGCCGACTTGTATCCAAGGGGATATTTCTGTCTCGGGCACCATATGATCCTTCTCCTGCGAGTAGATTTTCGAATCCGACGCTAAAATGATAGTTAATTGTAACGGTCAGGGCCTCCTAATGACGATGGAACACTCAAATTGCGTCGAGATTTAATACTTCGGCCTCCAGCCGACTTGTCTCCAAGGGGATATGGCTGTCTCGGGCACAATATGATCCTTCTATTGTGAGTCTAGATTTTCGAATCCGACGCAAACATGATAGTGAATTGTAACGTTCAGCGCCTCCTAATGACGATGGAACACTCAAATTGCGACGCGATTCAATACATCGTCCTCCAGCGGACTGGTCTCCAAGGGGATATAGCCTCAGGCACCTTATGGTCCGTCTCCAGTGAGTCTAGATTTTTGAATCCGACGAAAAACTGATAGTTAATTGTAACATTCAGGGACTCCTAATGACGATATAGCACCCAAATTGATTCGCGATCCAATACATCGTCCTCCAGCCGACTTGTCTCCAAGGGTCTATTGCTGCCTCGGGCTCAAAATAGTCCGTCTTCTGTGAGTCTAGATTTTTTAATCCGACGCGAAATTAATAGTTTATTGTAACGTTCAGGGCCTCCTAATGACGATGGAGCACTCAAATTGCGCCGAGATTCAATACATCGTCCTTCAGCCGACTTGTCTCCAAAGGTCTATTGCTGCCTCGGGCACCTTATGGTCGTTCTCATGTGGGTCTAGATTTTCTAATCCGACGAAAAACTGATAGTTAATTGTAACATTCAGGGCCTCCTAATGACAATGGAGCACCCAAATTGATTCGCGATCCAATACATCGTCCTCCAGCCGACTTGTCTCGAAGGGTCTATTGCTGCCTCGGGCTCCAAATAGTCCGTCTCCTGTGAGTCTAGATTTTTGAATCCGACGCGAAACTAATAGTTTATTGTAACGTTCAGGGCCTCCTAATGACGATGGAGCACTCAAATTGCGTCGAGATTCAATACATCGTCCTCCAGCCGACTTGTATCCAAGGGGATATTGCTGTCTCGGGCACCATATGATCCTTCTCCTGTGAATAGATTTTCGAATCCGACGCTAAAATGATAGTTAACTGTAACGTTCAGCGCCTCCTAATGACGATGGAACACTCAAATTGCGTCGAGAGTCAATATATCGTCCTCCAGCCGAATGGTCTCCAAGGGTCTATTGCTGCCTCGGGCACCTTATGGTCGTCCTCCTGTGAGTCTAGATTTTCGAATCCGACGCAAAAATGATAGGTAATTGTAACGTTCAGGGCCTCCTAATGACGATGCAACACTCAAATTGCGTCTCGATTCAATACATCGTCCTCCAGCCGACTTGTCCCCATGGTGATATTGCTGCCTCGGGCTACTTATGGTCGCTCTCCTGTGAGTCTAGATTTTCGAATCCGACGCGAAACTGATTGTTAATTGTAACGGTCAGGGCTTCCTAATGACGATGGAACACTCAAATTGCGTCGAGACTCAATACATCGGCATTCAGCCAATTTGTCTCCAAGGGTCTATTGCTGCTTCGGGCATCTTATGGTCGGTACCCTGTAGGTCTAGATTTTAGAATCCGACACAACACTGATTGTTAATTGTAATGTTCAGGGCCTCCTAATGACGATGGAACACTCAAATTGCGTCGAGATTCACTACATCGTCCTCCAGCCGACTTGTCTCCAAGGGGATATCGCTGCCTCGGGCACCACATGGTCTGTCTCCGGTGGTTCTACGTTTTCGAATCCGACGCAAAACTGATAGTTAATTGTAACGTTCAGGGCATCCTAAAGACGATGGAGCACTCAAATTGCGTCGCGATTCAATACATCGTCCTCCAGCGGACTGGTCTCCAAGGGGATATAGCCTCGGGCACCTTATGGCCCGTCTCCAGTGAGTCTAGATTTTGAAGCCGACGCGAAACTGATAGTTATTTGTAACGTTCAGGGCCTCCTAATGACGATGGAACACTCAAATTGCGTCGCGATTCAATACATCGTCCATCAGCCGACTTGACTCCAAGGGGATATTGCTGCTTCGGGCACCTTATGGTCCGTCTCCAGTGAGTCTAGATTTTCGAATCCGACGAAAGGCTGATAGTTAATTGTAACATTTAGGTCCTCCTAGTTACGATGGAACTCTCAAATTGCGTCGCGATCCAACATATCGTCCTCCAGCCGACTTGTCTCCAAGGGTCTATTGCCACCTGGGGCACCTTATGATCGTTTTCCTGTGAATTTAGATTTTCGTATCCGACGAAAAACTGATAGTTAATTGTAACATTCAGGGCCTCCTAATGACGATGGAACACTCAAATTGCGTCGAGACTCAATACACCGTCCTCCAGCCGACTTGTCTCCATTGGGATATTGCTGCCTCGGGCTCCTTATGGTCGCTCTCCTGTGAGTTTAGATTTTCGAATCCGACGCGAAACTGATTGTTAATTGTAGCGTTCAGGACTTCCTAATGCCGATGGAACACTCAAATTGCGTCGAGATTCAATACTTCGGCCTCCAGCCGACTTGTCTCCAAGGGGATATTGCTGTCTCGCGCACAATATGATCCTTCTACTGTGAGTCTAGATTTTCGAATCCGACGCAAACATGATAGTGAATTGTAACGTTCAGCGCCTCCTAATGACGATCGAACACTCACAATGCGTCGCGATTCAATACATCGTCCTCCAGCGGACTGGTCTCCAAGGGTATATAGCCTCAGGACCTTATGGTCCGTCTCCAGTGTGGCTAGATTTTTGAATCCGACGAAAAACTGATAGTTAATTGTAACATTCAGGGCCTCCTAATGACGATGGAGCACTCAAATTGATTCGCGATCCAATACATCGTCCTCCAGCCAACTTGTCTCCAAGGGTCTATTGCTGCCTCGGGCTCCAAATAGTCCGTCTCCTGTGAGTCTAGATTTTTGAATCCGACGCGAAACTAATAGTTAATTGTAAAGTTCCGGGCCTCCTGATGACGATGGAACACTCAAATTGCGTCGAGATTCAATACATCGTCCATCAGCCGACTTGACTCCAAGGGGATATTGCTGCCTCGGGCACCAAATGGTCCATCTCCTGTGAGCGTAGATTTTTGAATCTGACGCGAAAGTAATAGTTAATTGTAAAGTTCAGGGCCTCCTAATGACGATGGAACACTCAAATTGCGTCGTCCTTCAGCCGACTTGGCTCCAAGAGTCCATTGCTGCCTCGGGCACCTTATGGCAGTTCTCCTGTGAGTCTCGATTTTCGAATCCGAAGCAAAACAGATAGTTAATTGTAACGTTCAGGGCCTCCTAATGACGATGGAACAATCAAATTGCGTCGAGAGTCAATACATCGGCCTCCAGCCGATTTGTCTCCAAGGGGATATTGCTGTCGCGGGCACCATATGATCCTTCTCCTGTGAGTAGATTTTGGGACCCGACGCTGGAATGAAAGTTAATTGTAACGTTCAGCGCCTCCTAATGACGATGGAACACTCGAATTGCGTCGAGAGTTAATACATCGTGCTCCAGCCGAATTGTCTTCAAGGGTCTATTGCTGCCTCGGGCACCTTATGGTCGTTCTCCTGTGAGTCTAGATTTTCGAATCCGACGCAAAAATGATAGTTAATTGTAACTTTCAGGGCCTCCTAACGACGATGAAACACTCAAATTGCCTCGAGACTCAATATAACTGCCTCCAGCCGACATGTCTCCAAGGGGATATTGCTGCCTCGGGCACCATATGGTCCTTCTCCAGTGGGTCTAGATTTTCGAATCCGACGAAAAACTGATAGTTAATTGTAACATTCAGGGCCTCCTAATGACGATGGAACACTCAAATTGCATCGAGATTCTCTACATCGTCCTCCAGCCGACTTGTCTCCAATGGGATATCGCTGCCTCGGGCACCACATGGTCTGTCTCCGGTGATTCTACGTTTTCGAATCCGACGCAAAACTGATAGTTAATTGTAACGTTCAGGGCCTCCTAAAGACGACGGATCACTCAAATAGCGTCGAGATTCAATACATCGTCCTCCAGCCGACTTGTATCCAAGGGGATATTTCTTTCTCGGGCACCATATGATCGTTCTCCTGCGAGTAGATTTTCGAATCCGACGCTAAAATGATTGTTAATAGTAACGTTCAGGGCCACCTAATGACGATGGAACACTCAAATTGCGTCGAGAGTCAATATATCGTCCTCCAGCCGCATGGTCTCCAAGGGTCTATTGCTGCCTTGGGCACCTTATGGTCGTTCTCCTGTGAGTCTAGATTTTCGAATCCGACGCAAAAATGATAGTTAATTGTAACGTTCAGGGCCTCCTAATGACGATGGAACACAAAAAATTGCGTCTCGATTTAATACAACGTCCTCCAGCCGACTTGTCTCCAAGGGGATTTTGCTGCCTCGGGCACCACATGGTCCTTCTCCTGTGAGTCTAGATTTTCGAATCCGACGCGAAACTGATAGTTAATTGTAACCTTCAGGGCCTCCTAATGATGATGGAGCACTCAAATTGCGTCGCGATCCAATACATCGTACTCCAGCCGACTTGTCTTCAAGGGTCTATTGCTGCCTGGGGCACCTAATGATCGTTTTCCTGTGAGTCTAGATTTTCAATCCGACGCAAAACTGATAGTTAATTGTAACGTACAGGGCCTCCGAATGACGATGGAAAACTCAAATTGCGTCGAGATTCAATACATCGTCCTCCAGCCGACTTGTCTCCATGGTGATATTGCTGCCTCGGGCTACTTATGGTCGCTCTCCTGTGAGTCTAGATTTTCGAATCCGACGCGAAACTAATTGTTAATTGTAACGGTCAGGGCTTCCTAATGACGATGGAACACTCAAATTTCGTCGAGACTCAATTTATCGGCATTCAGCCGAAATGTCTCCAAGGGTCTATTGCTGCCCCGGGCACCTTATGATCGTTCACCTGTGAGTCTAGATTTTCGAACCCGACGTAAAACTGATAGTTAATTGTAACGGTCAGGGCCACCTAATGACGATGGAACACTCAAATTGCGTCGAGAATCAATACATCGTCCTCCAGCCGACTTGTCTCCAATGGTCTATTGCTGCTTCTGGGACCTTATGGTCTGTCTCCGGTGAGTCTAGATTATCGAACCCGACGAAAAACTGATAGTTAATTGTAACATTCAGGGCCTCCTAGTTACGATGGAACACTCAAATTGCGTCGCGATCTAATACATCGTCCACCAGCCGACTTGTCTCCAAGGGTCTATTGCTGCCTGGGGCTCCTTATGATTGTTCTCCTGTGAGTCCAGCTTTTCGAATCCGACGCAAAACTGATAGTTAATTGTAACGTTCAGGGCCTCCTAATGACGATGGAACAATCAAATTGCGTCGAGAGACAATACATCGACCTCCAGCCGACTTGTCTACAAGGGGATATTGCTGCCTCGGGCTCCATGTGGTCCGTCTCCTGTGAGTCTACATTTTCGAATCCGACGCAAAACAGATAGTTAATTGTAACGTTCAGGGCCTCCTAATGACGATGGAACAATCAAATTGCGTCGAGTGTCAATACATCGGCCTCCAGCCGATTTGTCTCCAAGGGGACATTGCTGTCTAGGGCACCATATGATCCTTCTCCTGTGAGTAGATTTTCGAACCCAACGCTAGAATGAAAGTTAATTGTAACGTTCAGCGCCTCCTAATGACGATGGAACACTCGAATTGCGTCGAGAGTCAATACATCGTGCTCCAGCCGAATTGTCTCCAAGGGTCTATTGCTGCCTCGGGCACCTTATGGTCGTTCTCCTGTGAGTCTAGATTTTCGCATCCGACGCAAAAATGATAGTTAATTGTAACTTTCAGGGCCTCCTAGTGACGATGAAACACTCAAATTGCCTCGTGACTCAATCTATCTGCCTCCAGCCGACTTGTCTCCAAGGGGATATTGCTGCCTCGGGCACCATATGGTCCTTCTCCTGTGAGTCTAGATTTTCGAATCCAATGCGAAACTGATAGTTAATCGTAACGTTCAGGGTCTCCTAATGACGATGGAACACTCAAATTAGGTCGCAATTCAAAACATCGTTTCCAGCGGACTGGTCTCCTGCTTCGGGCACCTTATGGTCCGTCTCCAGTGAGTCTAGATTCTCGAATCCGGCGGAAAACTGATAGTTCATTGTAACATTCAGGGCCTCCTAGTTATGTTGGAACACTCAAATTGCGTCGCGATCCAATACATCGTCCTCCAGCCGACTTGTCTCAAAGAGTCTATTGCTGCCTCGGGCACCTTATGGTCGTTTTCCTGTGAGTCTAGATTTTCTAATGCGACGCAAAACTGATTGCTAATTGTAACGTTCAGGGCCTCCTAATGACGATGAAACACTCAAATTGCGTCGATATTCAATACATCGGCCTCCAGCCGACTTGTCTCCAAGGGGATATTGCTGCTTCGGGCACCTTATGGTCCGTCTCCAGTGAGTCTAGATTTTCGAATCCGAAGAAAGACTGATAGTTAATTGTAACGTTCAGGGCCTCCTAATGAAGATGGAACACTCAAATTGCGTCGAGACTCAATACATCGTCCTCCAGCCGACTTGTCTCCATTGGGATATTGCTGCCTCGGGCTCCTTATGCTCGCTCTCCTGTGAGTTTAGATTTTCGAATCCGACCTGAAACTGATTGTTAATTGTAACGTTCAGGGCTTCCTAATGCCGATGGAACATTCAAATTGCGTCGAGATTCATTACATCGGCCTCCAGCCGAATTGTGGTCCAAGGGGATATTGCTGTCTCGGGCACAATATGATCCTTCTACTGTGAGTCTAGATTTTCGAATCCGACGCAAACATGATGGTGAATTGTAACGTTCAGCGCCTCCTAATGACGATCGGACACTCAAATTGCGTCGCGATTCTATACATCGTCCTCCAGCGGACTGGTCTCCAAGGTGATATAGCCTCGGGCACCTTATGGTCCGTCTCCAGTTAGTCTAGATTTATGAATCCGACGAAAAACTGATAGTTAATTGTAACATTCAGGGCCTCCTAATGACGATGGAGCACTCAAATTGATTCGCGATCCAATACATCGTCCTCCAGCCGACTTGTCTCCAAGGGTCTATTGCTGCCTCGGGCTCCAAATAGTCCGTCTCCTGTGAGTCTAGATTTTTGAATCCGATGCGAAACTGATAGTTTATTGTAACGTTCAGGGCCTCCTAATGACGATGGAACACTCAAATTGCGTCGAGATTCAATACATCATCCTCCAGCCCACTTGTTCCTATGGGATATTGCTGTCTCAGGCACCATATCATCCTTCTCCTGTGAGTAGATTTTCGAATCCGACGCTAAAATAATAGTTGATTGTAACGTTCAGCGCCTCCTAATGACGATGGAACACTCAAATTGCGTCGAGATTCAATACATCGGCCTCCAGCCGACTTGTCTCCAAGGGGATATTGCTGCTTCTGGTACCTTGTGGTCCGTATCCAGTGAGTCTAGATTTTCGAATCCGACGAAAGACTGATAGTTAATTGTAACGTTCACGGCCTCCTAATGACGATGGAACACTCAAATTGCGTCGAGACTCAATACATCGTCCTCCAGCCGACTTGTCTCCATTGGGATATTGCTGCCTCGGGCTCCTTTTTGTCGCTCTCCTGTGAGTTTACATTTTCGAATCCGACGCGAAACTGATTGTTAATTGTAAAGTTCAGGGCTTCCTAATGCCGATGGAACACTCAAATTGGGTCTCGATCCAATACATCGTCCTCCAGCCGACTTGTCTCCAAGGGTCTATTGCTGCCTGTGGCACGTGCGACCGAACCGCCGAATCTTTCCATCAGTAAATGGGGTATGTTCCCAAGTGACTCCGTTGTTTTAACCCCTTCACTGACAGAATGACCCGCTTCCTACTTCCGTATGTATAAAGCCAATACGGACTTGTAGCTGTCACGCCTTTGCGCTTACTGCTACGTATTTCAACCGTAAATAGCTCAGCCCTAATGGTAAGAGTTAGTAGTGAATTCTGGCGTTATGAATCTTTGAAGACAGCACAGCTGCCACAAGCTCAGCTCACTTTTACTACACTCCTACCCTCGCCATTACACCACATTAACTAGGTGCTACATAGACCTTGCTAAATTCACTTGCGTATACATTTCTGACCGTTACTCGCCAGTATTTACCTATTGGATTAGTACACTCCTAACCGGACTATTTCTCAAAGAGCTGTGATGATTGAACGGGTTCGATCCACGGCCTACAGTGCCCTACAGTTCACACGGTAACACTGCCTACCTGACCCACTTAACTGGGTAGTGAGCTTATGTATCCAATCACCACTGCTAGCAGCAGTAGATAATCCTATCAGCACGACGAGAGCAGCAGACTTACCGTCGAATCCTCCTGAAAATACTTATAACTACGGTCGCCAGCTCTGAAGGAGCAAAAGAATAAATCAATTTTTTGGCTCGTTTCAAAGTGAAACGCCTTGAGTTGAATTTTAAACTTAATTCTGAATATTACTATTTCTGATCATTCTAGGTGATTCTACAAAGCAAATACTCTCTCAATTTCTGTGAGTTGGCTTGGTAATTACCGCCAAGACAATTTAAGCTACTTAGGTTAACAGACTTCTACCCTTCAACTTATTTAATGATTTTGGGATATTACTCTTTGGACAATTGCTATAGAATTAGTTAAGTGACTTTACTTGAAAGGTTACTCAGAAAAATTTAAGTAACTATAAATAGGCGACTCATTCTGGTGTGACCATTGCTCTTTTCTACATTCTTAAACGCTAAAGTATTCTACAACCAAAAGAATTGTAAATGAAAGAGGCGATGGTGGCCTCAGTCTGATTTCACTACACTATGTTTCAGGTTACTACACTTTACAATGAACAACATGCGTTGTAATTTTACTCATTACTATATTCAGTCTTCTGCACTTGCACAAAAGAAAACTGGTATTCTCCTTTTACATGTATACAAAGTTCGACTTAACAATTTCAAGCAGTCTTGCCTTGGGTAGACGTGTCGGTGCTGGTGGTGGGATGCATGTGGCTAACGCAGGTCTTCACGCCTCATGCCCTTAATGGCGGCTGGAACTACGAGCTGTAGTACTCGTATAAGCTACTGCGCGTCCGCCATAAAATCTGGGCGCAGGAACTCTTACAATCAACCCCAGTGGCATAGAGACGGCTTCGACAACCATTCGTCGCGTTCTACTCCACAAACGGCGACGATATTCTCCTTTTCGCTGTTGCACAGTCACTTTTGCGTGAGCACAGTTATGCACGTCCGCTCACGTCAACACTCCCCAGGCCATTCCATTGTTCAGTCCCTGTGTCTCCAGCTACCTCTAGCTATGCTCGTATCACCAAGAGTGGGGGCGTTCCCCTACCACCTTTTTACCGAAATCATTTAGTATTTAAGAATATTTACATTTATTACCCTGGAGTTCATACCAGTCATAATAATTTACTACTAGCGCTTTATAACATTAAATCATACAGTAATAGCTTATAATTACCAATAAAAAGAATACATTTGACTCCGATAGCATAGTGCATTGTCTGAGACAGCGCTAATTCCCAGTTTCGCCAATAGATGGCATCAGGGTGCACTCCCTGGCAGTCTCACACCAGCGCGCCCGTTTCCGACGCGCGGGCTCCAAATTACTGTCAGCCCACCATCATTTCAGTTCCGTTACACATGCCCCACTTCTTATTGAAGTATCTAACAGTGATAATTCAATAAGAAGTCTCTCCTATAATGAATCTGAAATTTTCGTTAAGCTTTTTACCAAGGGTTTTCCCATTCTTACTGATACACCTCGGTACTTATATTACTTATTTAAAATTAAACACCAATTTTTTCTATCTTTCCTGCTAAACATTACATAAATGATTTACATATATTCTTTACAATTTTCTTACATCTAAACACAGTACACTTTAAACATCTTTTTTACAAAAATTTTAAATACACTTCTTTTATCTCAGGCAAGTAAAACACACGTTATGCGCCTATTACTTTGTAGCCCGTCCTTTTCACTTTACCTCCTCACTTTTCTACCTCTTCCACAACACTTATTTACACATCTATTAAGGCTTTCTCAGAAGCTCAGTCTTTCCCAGTCTGTTTAGTCTCTACTTAAACTAGAAGTTTCATTAGAATACTGCAACATATTTTAGTGAACATTTACCTTTCACATAGAACAAAAGAAACAAAACTATTTACATATTGGTTTACTTTAATATTTATTTATATATTTATTTTCAATCTGGTAGAATTCGTGGCCCATACCTTTTGAGATCCACTATGTTTCTTACTCCCAGGCGTTTGCCTGTTAATGGGTACTCTAAATAATAAGCGTTCACATTGGGTATGGACACTATTTTAAATGGTCCATTATATATATATTTAAATTTACTGATCTCGTTATTAATTTCACTTGACTTTTCATGTGTTTTTACAAGAACAAGATCACCTATTTTGAATTTAGGATTCCTTACTTTTTCGTCATGACGACGAATTCTCGCATCTGCTTGTTTTCTCATCTTGTCTTTTACTAAGTTCTTTTTACTATCATAATCTAATTCAACTCTATCTGGAAATTCTAGTAGGTCTTCTACTAGACTTTTACTTCTCGTCTTTTTCAGGATTTCTTCTGGAGTAAATCCAGTGCTCTCGTTTTAACAAACGTCATGATTTCTTCGAATTCACTCACATACATGCCCCACTTCTTGTGGTTACTGTGGCAGTACGTCCTAAATAACCGACCTATCTCACGCATATATCTTTCTGCCGGATTGCTTGATGGGTAATAAGCTGATATATGTACCACTTCTACCTGTTTCTCAGTTATCCCATCCTTCCACATTTTTGAGCAAAACTGAACACCATTATCTGATAGTATTCTCTTTGGCTTCCCTACTTTCACAAAATAATCACACACCATTTTATCATACACAGCTCTGGCAGTAGCTTTTCTCAAGGGATATAGCTTTATATACTTTGAGAAAAGTTCAACTGCTACAAATATGTACACAAAACCCCCCATGGTTTTCGGTAATGGTCCAAAGATATCTACTGCTACTATTTCTAATACTTCATCAGGTTTTATTGATTGCATGGGCCCTTGATTAGTTGCATTTGTTACTTTCGCCTTTTGGCATAGATCACAAGATCTTATCCTCTGTGCTACCCTTCGTGCCATGTTATTAAAGGTAATGCATTCATCTAACTTATCGGTACACTTCCGCGCACCACAATGGCCATATGCCAAGTGAACATAATCTATCAGCACTTCAGTGTGTTGTTCCGGCCAACATACTCTCCACTTCCCTGGATTATTTAATCTTTGAAGATACAGTACACCTTTATGTATTTTATATGAAGCCCTTATGTTAGTTGCGTCCGGATTGTCAAACTTGACCTTTACCGACTTGAGTGCATCATCATCACTTTGATATCTTCGCATATTCCGACATATTTCCCTAATTTTTTCTCTCCCTTCCGCTTTTTTGAAGTAATTCATCTCAAAAACATCTTCCCTATTCTTTACACTTTCTAGTGTCTCACATCCTTCCGGTAATCTCGACAAAGCATCCGGTACTGCATGTTCTTTCCCTTTAACGTACTTGATCTCTGTATCAAATTGTTGTAAAAACAGCGCCCATCTGGTCAACCTGTTATGTAACAATCTGCAGTCCTTCAAAAATATTAAAGCTTTGTGGTCTGTATGGACCACAGTCTTATGCCCCCATAAGAAAAGTTGAAATTTCCTAAAACCCCATACTATAGCTAAAGCCTCCTTCTCTGAAACCGTATAGTTTCTTTCGTACTTAGACATGGTTCTACTCGCAAATGCACTTTGTCTATGAGTTTTTTCCCCATCTATTATTACCTCCTGAAATATGGATACTCCCAATCCATAATCTGAACTATCTGTTGCCATGTGGAATGGTTCACACAGGTCAGGGTGCCATAACTTTATGTTTTTAGCCAAATTGTCTTTTAGCCGGTTGAATGCTGTTTCACATTCCTCAGTCCATATATACACACTGTTCTTCTTAAGTAGGTTGTTCAGATGTGGGCTATTGAACACCTGATCATCCACATACTTACGATAAAATGAACAAAGTCCTATAAATGACTTTAGTTGTTTTTTATTCTTGGGAGCCGGACAATTTCTTATTGCTTTGACTTTATCGGGATCCTTTTCAATTCCCTCTGGTGTTACTATGTGACCTAAAAACTTTATTTCTTTCTTCACAAACTCGCATTTTTTCAGGTTCAGGGTCATTCCTCCTTTAATTAAAGCTTTGAACACCCTGTCGCATAACTCCATATGCTCTTCCCATGTCCTTGTAGCAATTAACAAATCATCTACATAAACCGTGATTAGCGAACTAAGTTCACTCCCTAAAATTTTGTCTAAAGCCCGAATGAACACTGAAACGGAATTATTTAGGCCAAATGGTACCACTGTGAAATGGTAGCATTTGCCATTGAATAAAAATGCCGTGTACTTCCTAGACTCCTCACTTAATGGGATTTGCCAGTATCCTGCAGTTAGGTCTAAACTAGTCATGTACTTTACACCATTAAACTTCTGCAATAAATTATCTATGTTATCTGGACGATCCAACTCCCTCTTCACTACTTTATTCAGAGTACGAGCATCTATCACTATTCGTACACTTCCATCCTTCTTACCTACTATCACCAGTGGGTTATTATATGGGCTAGAACTCCGTTCAATGACCCCACATGAAACCATTTTATCTATTTCTTTTTGAACTGCTTCTTTCTTAGACAAGGGTACACTATATGGTGGTTTAAAGAAAGGTTCATGCTCCTCTACCTCCATGCAGTACTCATAATTTATCACTCGTCCCGGTCTGTCCGAAAATACTTCCTGATTTTCTTTCAGAATTTGCCATAGATTCTCCCTTTGGTCATCAGATAGTCCTTCCGTTTTATTTACTACATTTCGAAGGAGTGCCTCCTTATTTCCATCTTCAACTATCTGCCTCACCAGACACCAATCGAATTTTTGACCTATTCCTGAATCATGATCATCTCTAAATTCTACCCATCTCAGCTGGTTCTCTTCCATTACTCTAGATGATTCAAATGGTATTTCTAATACCGCACTATCAACTTTACAAACTATTATCCCTTTGTCACAATTTATAATTACTTTCTGTTTTATTAACCAGTCAATGCCTAAAATGATCTCGGCCCTGAGCTCTGGAACTACTAAAAATGCATTCGAAAATTGCTTGTTTTTTATCTTCAATTCCATCATCACTTGATGTTTAACAGGTTTACTACATTTCCCTGTCGCCCCTATCACTTTAACACCTGTTACTGGCATCATGACTACTCCTCGTTGCTCTTTGATCATCTCAAAAAATGCGTGCGAAATAGCACTTATTTGAGCACCCGTATCCAACAATACATATAAATCGTACCCACATACATTAATGGGCAGGATTGTTTGCATCCTATTGTCCTCTTTCATACTTTCTTTATCTTCCCATAATAAATCCTTTTCCACCGCCAAGTCTTGCCATATTATTTTTCCGGTTTTTATACTGACCATTCCATCTGGAGGTTTCTTTCTCCTCTTCATCCTAAATTCTTTCACCACTTTTTCCAATAGTCCTTCGTCTAGGCTCTTTAATGCCATCTCGTTCTCATTCGAATCTGTCATGCCTGAACTCTCGGTTGCAGAATCGGAAACTTCCTCTACTTCTTTTTCTCCCTGGATGCTTTCTGATGATTCTGACGATAATTCCTCCTCCTTAGAAATATGACCTTCATCGGTTTCAAATAATTCTTGCAAATTATAATCCATTTCTCTACTTTCCCTTTGTTGGATAGTACATTCGCCACTCTTACTTTCATTATTTTCCCCTACTAATGGAATTCCAGTCTCACTCAACTCATTTGCTTCAGTACTACAGGGATCACAACACTCTTTCTCTTGGTTAGATACACTTTCTCTAATTTCTTTAAAAGAATCTTCATCACAGTCATGTACTCTTGCTGTCACTAGGTACACATCATAATCGGTATGGCTCTCTAACACTGTCATATTCGGGTCCAAATTAATCACTTGAGTGGAAGATCTTTCTAATTGTGCTGGCTGGCTTTTGAGATGATGTACATATTCTGCATACGAGGTAATTTCTGAATCGGCATGCGTCTCTGCACTATGCCCCTTTTTCTTATCCACCCTTTCCTCTTTAATTACTTCTCGATGCGATTCGTCGACTATTCGTACGAACCTTTTACCATAAGTCACATCACTCCTACCTTGCCCCTGCCTCTCTGCACAGTTGCCATCCCTACCGACAAACAACGCCTTCTCTGACTCTTCCATCATCAATTCGTCACTCTGACCTCGAATTGTACTTATTTCATTCACGTGAGCCTTCACATCCGACCGATATTCTTTTCCTACTTCATTTCCCTTAATAATTCCTCCCTGCTCTCTCTCCTCTGTATCCCTGCATTATACTTCGCAAAGTTTCGTTTATGTAACTGCTCTTCAGGCGAACGACGCACTATCCTACTATAGTACTGACTACTCCGATCTTCCCTATATTTGGGCCATTTCTTTCTTTCCGCGCGCGTTAGGCCCCTGACCTGCGCGGTATTTAGTTTTCCTGATTTTGATAATGCATCCCGTTTCCCTGATAGTGTCCTCTCCCTCGCTGAGAGTTACCTCCTCGACCTCTTCCTCTCATCATGTTAATTTGCGGTTCATTCCTACCACCTTTTACTATTCCATTCTGATTTCTGAAACCTCGAAACTCTCTAGTTTCACGCCACCTATCTTCATTCTCGATTTTTTCTAAAAATTCATCGAATGTTCGATGAGTGCCTCCTACATAACGCTTTGAATCGTCAGGTAGCTTTTTCCACAACTCCCACACTATCTCCGATTCTGATCTACGATCTTTAAGATACTCCAAACGCTTGAACCATCCTTCACAGTATTCTTTCATGAGCCCACGCCCATGTTCTGGCATTCTGGCGACAACGAATTCTCTCCACAACCTATCCCTCAGTTGTGTGCCCCAGAATTCCTCAAGGAACTTTTCTTTGAAGTCTGTAAACTTCAAATTATCGATATCCAAATTCAATCCCCAACGTTTAGCATGACCTGCTAAAGCGTCTATTACTAAATTAATTTTTTCTTTATCCGACATGTCTGTTGGTAAGACACGTTCACAATTTTTTATAAAATCCATTGGATGCCATCCACCTTGTTTCTTTTGAGGATCGTATTTTTCCTCCCTACTCAGTATTTCCGATTTTTGCATTACCAATGGGATACCACTACAGTTAAGAAACGTCTGATTCTGAACTTGCTGACTTAACAATTTTATCTCATTACGCAGTGTATTTTCCTGCTCCTGCACACATGCATCAAAACTCAACATGGTATTGCGCAGTGTTTCAATATCAGCTGCCGTTTCTTTAACAATCTCTTTCTTTACAACTGGTACTATCACCTGTAATTTACTTTCAATTATCGGTTCTAATTTTTCACTAACCAAAGGTTCCACTGATTTCTCTATTCTCTGAATTTCGGTATCCAATCTTTTCTCAATTTCTGTGACTTTTCTCTGAACATTTGTTATTTCAGCCCTAATGCTATTTACTGATTTGTTTACCTCTGTGATACGTTGGCTTTGCGTATTCAAAATATCTAAATTGGCTTTTATTTTACCAGATAGGTTTTCATCCAGTTGGGATATATGACTAGCCATTTCTGCTTTCAAACTAGCATTCCCTTCTCGAATTTGCGCCATCATACTATTTAACAAACTTGTTAGTTCCATATCCTCTCCCTTGTGACTTGCATCCACAGATACATTGGGTTCACTTTTCACTACCTTTGGTTTCACTTCCCGTTCCTCCTGTCTTGTGGATGTGGATTCATCCATAAGATTTTCCAACCCTACAACAGTATCTATGGTCCCTAACTCTGGGTCTGACCTTGTAATGTTTTCGTCTTGCTTGTTACTATTCGACTCCATCTTAATCTGCTGTATTTCGTGCATAATAGAAATGTTTATTAAACCAAGTATTACTTGTTTAACTCCTACTATTGGACCTTCTTTTGCTGCTTAGCAGGTTGTCGTCTTGAACTTACCAATTGTGGTATATTTGTCTACAACAGAATTTTAAATTTAAAATTTTCTTGAAACTACCAGCTTATATAAAACACTTTTATTGCAGCCATTATTCTACAAACTTGGTAAGTCCTGTCACGGTCGCCACATGCGACCGAACCGCCGAATCTTTCCATCAGTAAATGGGGTATGTTCTCAAGTGACTCCGTTGTTTTAACCCCTCCACTGACAGAATGACCCGCTTCCTACTTCCGTATGTATAAAGCCAATACGGACTTGTAGCTGTCACGCCTTTGCGCTTACTGCTACGTATTTTAACCGTAAATAGCTCAGCCCTAATGGTAAGAGTTAGTAGTGAATTCTGGCGTTATTAATCTTTGAAGACAGCACAGCTGCCACAAGCTCAGCTCACTTTTACTACACTCCTACCCTCGCCATTACACCACATTAACTAGGTGCTACATAGACCTTGCTAAATTCACTTGCGTATACATTTCTGACCGTTACTCGCCAGTATTTACCTATTGGATTAGTACACTCCTAACCGGACTATTTCTCAAAGAGCTGTGATGATTGAACGGGTTCGATCCACGGCCTACAGTGCCCTACAGTTCACACGGTAACACTGCCTACCTGACCCACTTAACTGGGTAGTGAGCTTATGTATCCAATCACCACTGCTAGCAGCAGTAGATAATCCTATCAGCACGACGAGAGCAGCAGACTTACCGTCGAATCCTCCTGAAAATACTTATAACTACGGTCGCCAGCTCTGAAGGAGCAAAAGAATAAATCAATTTTTTGGCTCGTTTCAAAGTGAAACGCCTTGAGTTGAATTTTAAACTTAATTCTGAATATTACTATTTCTGATCATTCTAGGTGATTCTACAAAGCTAATACTCTCTTAATTTCTGTGAGTTGGCTTGGTAATTACCGCCAAGACAATTTAAGCTACTTAGGTTAACAGACTTCTACCCTTCAACTTATTTAATGATTTTGGGATATTACTCTTTGGACAATTGCTATAGAATTAGTTAAGTGACTTTACTTGAAAGGTTACTCAGAAAAATTTAAGTAACTATAAATAGGCGACTCATTCTGGTGTGACCATTGCTCTTTTCTACATTCTTAAACGCTAAAGTATTCTACAACCAAAAGAATTGTAAATGAAAGAGGCGATGGTGGCCTCAGTCTGATTTCACTACACTATGTTTCAGGTTACTACACTTTACAATGAACAACATGCGTTGTAATTTTACTCATTACTATATTCAGTCTTCTGCACTTGCACAAAAGAAAACTGGTATTCTCCTTTTACATGTATACAAAGTTCGACTTAACAATTTCAAGCAGTCTTGCCTTGGGTAGACGTGTCGGTGCTGGTGGTGGGATGCATGTGGCTAACGCAGGTCTTCACGCCTCATGCCCTTAATGGCGGCTGGAACTACGAGCTGTAGTACTCGTATAAGCTACTGCACGTCCGCCATAAAATCTGGGCGCAGGAACTCTTACAATCAGCCCCAGTGGCATAGAGACGGCTTCGACAACCATTCGTCGCGTTCTACTCCACAAACGGCGACGATATTCTCCTTTTCGCTGTTGCACAGTCACTTTTGCGTGAGCACAGTTATGCACGTCCGCTCACGTCAACACTCCCCAGGCCATTCCATTGTTCAGTCCCTGTGTCTCCAGCTACCTCTAGCTATGCTCGTATCACCAAGAGTGGGGGCGTTCCCCTACCACCTTTTTACCGAAATCATTTAGTATTTAAGAATATTTACATTTATTACCCTGGAGTTCATACCAGTCATAATAATTTACTACTAGCGCTTTATAACATTAAATCATACAGTAATAGCTTATAATTACCAATAAAAAGAATACATTTGACTCCGATAGCATAGTGCATTGTCTGAGACAGCGCTAATTCCCAGTTTCGATAATAGATGGCATCAGGGTGCACTCCCTGGCAGTCTCACACCAGCGCGCCCGTTTCCGACGCGCGGGCTCCAAATTACTGTCAGCCCACCATCATTTCAGTTCCGTTACACACTTTATGATCGTTTTCCTGTGAGCCTAGATTTTCGAATGCGACGCAAAACAGATAGTTAATTGTAACGTTCAGGGCCTCATAATGACGATGGAACGCTCAAATTGCGACGAGATTCAATACATCGTCCTTCAGCCGACTTGCCTCTGGCACTTTATGGTCCGTCTCCTGTGAGTCCAGATTTTCGAATCCGACGCATATCTGATATTTAATTGTATAGTTCTGCGCCTACTAATGACGATTGAACACTCAAATTGAGTCGAGATTCAATACATCGTCCTCCAGCCGACTGGTCTCCAAGGGGATGTTGCCTCGGGCACCTTATGGTCCGTCTCCAGTGAGTCTAGATTTTCGAATCCGACGAGAAACTGATAGTTAATTGTAACATTCAGGGCCTCCTAATGGCGATGGAACACTCAAATTACGTCGCGATCCAATACATCGTCTTCCAGCCGACTTTTCTCCTAGGGTCTATTGCTGCCTCGGGCACCTTATGATCGTTCTCCTGTGTCTTGATTTTCGAACCCGACGCAAAACTGATAGTTAATTGTAACGTTCAGGGCCTCCTAATGACGATGGAACACTCAAATTGCGTCGAGATTCAATACATCGTCCTCCAGCCGACTTGTCTCCAAGGGGATATCGTTGCCTCTTGCACCACATGGTCCGTCTCCGGTGATTATAAGTTTTGGAATCCGACGCAAAACTGATAGTTAATTGCAACGTTCAGGGCCTCCTAATGACGATGGAGCACTCAAATTGCGTCGCGATTCAATACATCGTCCTCCACCGGACTGGTCTCCAAGGGGATATTGCCTCGGGCACCTTATGGTCCATCTCCAGTAAGTGTAGATTTTCGAATCCGACGAAAGACTGATAGTTAATTGTAACATTCAGGGCCTCCTAATGGCGATGGAACACTCAAATTACGTAGCGAACCAATACATCGTTTTCCAGCCGACTTTTCACCTAGGGTCTATTGCTGCCTCGGGCACCTTATGATCGTTCTCCTGTGAGTCTAGATTTTTGAACCCGACGCAAAAATGATAGTTAATTGTAACGCTCAGGGCCACCTAATGACGATGGAACACTCAAATTGCGTCGAGATTCAATACATCGGCCTCCAGGCGACTTGTCTCCAAGGGGATATCGTTGCCTCTTGCACCACATGGTCCGTCTCCGGTGATTATAAGTTTTGGAATCCGACGCAAAACTGATAGTTAATTGCAACGTTCAGGGCCTCCTAATGACGATGGAGCACTCAAATTGCGTCGCGATTCAATACATCGTCCTCCAGCGGACTGGTCTCCAAGGGGATATTGCCTTGGGCACCTTATTGTCCATCTCCAGTAACTGTAGATTTTCGAATCCGACGAAAGACTGATAGTTAATTCTAACATTCAGGGCCTCCTAATGGCGATGGAACACTCAAATTACGTAGCGATCCAATACATCGTCTTCCAGCCGACTTTTCTCTTAGGGTCTATTGCTGCCTCGGGCACCTTATGATCGTTCTCCTGTGACTCTAGATTTTTGAACCCGACGCAATAATGATAGTTAATTGTAACCCTCAGGGCCACCTAATGACGATGGAACACTCAAATTGCGTCGAGATTCAATACATCGGCCTCCAGCTGACTTGTCTCCACGGGGATATTGCTGTCTCGGGCACAATATGATCCTTCTCCTGTGAGTCTAGATTTTCGAATCCGACGCAAAAATGATAGTGAATTGTAACGTTCAGCGCCTCCCAATGACGATAGAACACTCAAAAGGCGTCGAGGTTCAATACATCGTCCATCAGCCGACTTGTCTCCAAAGGGAAATTGTAGCCTCGGGCACCAGATGGTCCGTCTCCTGTGAGTCTAGATTTTTGAATCCGACGCGAAACTGATAGTTAATTGTTAAGGTCAGGGCCTCCTAATGACGATGGAACACTCCAATTGCGTCGAGATTCTATACATCGTCCTTCAGCCGACTTGTCTCCATGGGACTATTGCTGCCTCGGGCACCTTATGGTCGTTCTCCTGTGAGTCTAGATTTTCTAATGCGACGCAAAACTAATTGTTAATTGTAACGTTCAGGGCCGCCTAATGACGATGGAACACTCAAATTGAGTCGAGATTCAATACATCGGCCTCCAGCCGACTTGTCCCCAAAGGGGATATTGCTGCCTTGGGCACCATATGGTCCGTATCCTGTGAGTCTAGTTTTTCGAATCCGACGCAAAAATGATAGTTAATTGTAACGTTCAGCGCCTCCTAATGACGATGGAACACTCAAATTGCGCGAGATTCAATACATCGTCCTCCAGCCGACTTGTACCAAAGGGGATATTGCTGTCTCGGGCTTGATATGATCCTTCTCCTGTGAGTAGATTTTCGAATCCGACGCTAAAATGATAGTTAATTGTAACGTTCAGCGCCTCCTAATGACGATGGAACACTCAAATTGCGTCGAGACTCAATACATCGTCCCCCAGCCGACTTGTCTCCAAGGGTCTGTTGCTACCTCGGGCACCTTACGGTCGTTCTCCTGTGAGTCTAGATTTTCGAATCCGACGCAAAACAGATAGTTAATTGTAACGTTCAGGGCCTCCTAATGACGAAGGAACACTCAAATTGCGTCCATATTCACTACATCGTCCTCCAGCGTACTTGTTTCCAAGGGGATATCGCTGCCTCGGGCACCAAATGGTCCGTCTCCTGTGAGTCTATGTTTTTGAATCCGACGCGAAACTGATAGTTAAATGTAAAGTTCAGGGACTCCTAATGTTGATGGAACACTGAAATTGCGTCGAGATTCAATACATCGTCCTTCAGCCGACTTGTCTCCAAGGGTCTATTGCTGCCTCGGGCACCTTATGGTCGTTCTCCTGTGAGTGTAGATTTTCGAATCCGACGCAAAACTGATAGTTAATTGTAACGTCAGGGCCTCCTAAAGACGATGTGACACTCAAATTGCGTCGAGATTTAATACATCGTCCTTCAGCCGACTTGTCTCCAAGAGTCTATTGCTGCCTCGGGCACCTTATGGTCGTTCTCCTGTGAGTCTAGACTTTCGAATCCGACGCAAAACAGATAGTTAATTGTAACGTTCACGGCCTCATAATGACGATGGAACGCTCAAATTGCGACGAGATTCAATACATCGTCCTTCAGCCGACTTGTCTCCAAGAGTCTATTGCTGCCTCGGGCACCTTATGGTCGTTCTCCTGTGAGTCTAGATTTTCGAATCCGACGCAAAACAGATAGTTAATTGTAACGTTCATGGCCTCCTAATGACGATGGAACACTCAAATTGCGTCGAGATTCAATACATCGGCCTCCACCCGACTTGTCTCCAGGGGTCTGTTGCTGCCTCGGGCACCTTACGGTCGTTCTCCTGTGAGTCAAGATTTTCGAATCCGACACGAAACTGATAGTTAATTGTGACGTTCAGGTCCGCCTACAGACGATGGAGCACCCAATTTGCGTCGCGATTCAATAAATCGTCCTCCAGCGGACTGGTCTAAAGAGGGATATTGCTGCTTTGGGCACCTTATGGTCCGTCTCCAGCGAGTCTAGATTCTCGAATCCGACGAAAAACTGATAGTTAATTGTAACATTCAGGGCTTCCTAGTTGCGTTGGAACACTCAAATTGCGTCGCGATCCAATACATCGTCCTGCAGCCGACTTGTCTCCAAGGGGATATTGCTGTCTCGGGCACCATATCATCCTTCTCCTGTGAGTAGATTTTCGAATCCGACGCTAAAATAATAGTTGATTGTAACGTTCAGTGGTTCCTAATGAC
Source organism: Schistocerca americana (assembly GCF_021461395.2). Lineage (NCBI taxonomy): Eukaryota > Metazoa > Arthropoda > Insecta > Orthoptera > Acrididae > Schistocerca > Schistocerca americana. Next base: position 4,419,372 of record NC_060122.1, on the reverse strand, counting down.
GATGGAACACTCAAATTGCGTCGAGATTCAATACATCGGCCTCCACCCGACTTGTCTCCAGGGGTCTGTTGCTGCCTCGAACACCTTACGGTCGTTCTCCTGTGAGTCAAGATTTTCGAATCCGACGCGAAACTGATAGTTAATTGTGACGTTCAGGTCCTCCTACAGACGATGGAGCACCCAATTTGCGTCGCGATTCAATAAATCGTCCTCCAGCGGACTGGTCTAAAAAGGGATATTGCTGCTTTGGGCACCTTATGGTCCGTCTCCAGCGAGTCTAGATTCTCGAATCCGACGAAAAACTGATAGTTAATTGTAACATTCAGGGCTTCCTAGTTACGTTGGAACACTCAAATTGCGTCGCGATCCAATACATCGTCCTGCAGCCGACTTGTCTCCAAGGGGATATTGCTGTCTCGGGCACCATATCATCCTTCTCCTGTGAGTAGATTTTCGAATCCGACGCTAAAATAATAGTTGATTGTAACGTTCAGTGGTTCCTAATGACGATGGAACACTCAAATTGAGTCGAGATTCAATACATCGGCCTCCAGCCGACTTGTCTCCAAAGGGGATATTGCTGCCTTGGGCACCATATGGTCCGTCTCCTGTGAGTCTAGATTTTCGAATCCGACGCAAAAATGATAGTTAATTGTAACGTTCAGCACCTCCTAATGACGATGGAACACTCAAATTGCGCGAGATTCAATACATCGTCCTCCAGCCGACTTGTACCAAAGGGGATATTGCTGTCTCGGGCTTGATATGATGCTTCTCCTGTGAGTAGATTTTCGAATGCGACGCTAAAATGATAGTTAATTGTAACGTTCAGCGCCTCCTAATGACGATGGAACACTCAAATTGCGTCGAGACTCAATACATCGTCCTCCAGCCGACTTGTCTCCAAGGGTCTACTGCTGCCTCGGGCACCTTATGGTCGTTCTCCGGTGAGTCTAGATTTTCGAATCCGACGCAAAAATGATAGTGAATTGTAACGTTCAGAGCCTCCTAATGACGATGGAACACTCAAATAGCGTCGAGATTCAATACATCGTCCCCCAGCCGACTTGTCTCCAAGGGTCTGTTGCTACCTCGGGCACCTTACGGTCGTTCTCCTGTGAGTCTAGATTTTCGAATCCGACGCGAACCAGATAGTTAATTCTAACGTTCAGGGCCTCCTAATGACGATGGAGCACTCAAATTGCGTCGCGATCCAATACATCGTCCTCCAGCCGACCTCTCTCCAAGGGTCAATTGCTGTCTGGGGCACCTTATGATCGTTTTCCTGTGAGTCTAGATTTTCGAATCCGACGCAAAACTGATAGTTAATTGTAACGTTCAGGGCCTCCTAATGACGATGGAACACACAAATAGCGTCGAGATTCAATACATCGTCATCCAGCCGACTTGTATCCAAGGGGATATTGATGTCTCGTTCACCATATGATCCTTCTCCTGTGAGCGGATTTTCGAATCCGACGCTAAAATGATAGTTAATTGTAACGTTCAGGGTCTCCTAATGACGATGGAACACTCAAATTGCGCCGAGATTCAATACATCGCCCTTCAGCCGACTTGTCTCCAAAGGTCTATTGCTGCCTCGGGCACCTTATGGTCGTTCTCATGTGAGTCTAGATTTTTTAATCCGACGCAAAACTGATTGTTAATAGTTACGTTCAGGGCCTCCTAATGACGATTGAACACTCAAATTGCGTCGAGATTCAATACATCGTTCTCCAGCCGACTTGTATCCAAGGGGATATTGCTGCCTCGGGCACCATATGATCCTTCTCCTGTGAGTAGATTTTCGAATCCGACGCTAAAATGATAGTTAATTGTAACGTTCAGGGCCTCCTAATGACAATGGAACACTCAAATTGCGCCGAGATTCAATACATCGTCCTTCAGCCGACTTGTCTCCAAAGGTCTATTGCTGCCTCGGGCACCGTATGGTCGTTCTCCTGTGAGACAAGATTTTAGAATCCGACGCAAAAACTGATAGTTAATTGTTACGTTCATGGCCTCCTAATGACGATGGAACACTCAAATTGCGTCGAGATCCAATACATCGGCCCCGAGCCGACTTGTCTCCAAGGGTCTATTGCTGCCTCGTGCTCCATGTTTTCCGCCTCCTGTGAGTCTAGATTTTCGAATACGACGCGAAACTGATAGTTAATTGTAACGTTCAGGGCCTCGTAATGACGATGGAACACTCAAATTGCGTCGAGATTCAATATATCGGCCTCCACCAGACTTGTCTCCACGGGTCTGTTGCTGCCTCGGGCACCTTACGGTCGTTCTCCTGTGAGTCTAGATTTTCGAATCCGACGCGAAACTGATAGTTAATTGTAACGTTCAGGGCATCCTAATGACGATGGAGCACCCAAATTGCGGCGCGATTCAATACATCGTCCTTCAGCCGACTTGTCTCCAAGAGTCTATTGTTGCCTCGAGCACCTTATGGTCGTTCTCCTGTGAGTCTAGATTTTCGAATCAGACGCAAAACAGATAGTTAATTGTAACGTTCAGGGCCTCCTAATGACGAAGAACCACTCAAATTGCGTCGATATTTACTACATCGTCCTCCAGCGGACTTGTTTCCAAGGGGATATCGCTGCCTCGGGCACGAAATGGTCCGTCTCCTGTGAGTCTATGTTTTTGAATCCGACGCGAAACTGGTAGTTAATTGTAAAGTTCAGGGACTCCTAATGTCGATGGAACACTGAAATTGCGTCGAGATTCAATTCATCGTCCTTCAGCCGACTTGTCCCCAAGGGTCTATTGCTGCCTCGGGCAATTTATGGTCAATCTCCTGTGAGTGTAGATTTTCGGATCCGAGGCAAAGCTGATAGTTAATTGTAACGACAGGGCCTCCTAATGACGATGGAACACTCAAATTGCGTCGAGATTCAATGCATCGTCCTTCAGCCGACTTGTCTCCATGGGTTTAATGCTGCCTCGGGCACCTTATGGTCGTTCTCCTGTGAGTCTAGATTTTCTAATGTGACGCTAAACTGATAGTTAATTGTAACGTTCAGGGCCTCCTAATGACGATGGAACACTCAAATTGCGCCGAGAATAAATACATCGTCCTCCAGCCTGATTGTCTCCATGGGGATATTGCTGCCTCGGGCTCCACGTGGTCCGGCACCTGTGAGTCTAGATTTTCAGTCCGACGCGAAACTGATAGATAATTGTAACGTTCAGGGCCTCATAATGAAGATGGAACACTCAAATTGCGTCGAGATTCAATACATCGTCCTTCAGCCGACTTGTCTTCAAGAGTCTATTGCTGCCTCGGGCACCTTATGTTCGGTCTCCTGTGAGTCTAGATTTTCGAATCCGACGCAAAACAGATAGTTAATTGTAACGTTCAGGGACTCCTAATGACGATGGAACACTCAAATTGCGTCGAGATTAAATACATGGGCCTCAAGCCGACTTGTCTCCAAGGGTCTATTTCTGGCTCGGGCACCTTATGGTCGTTCAGGTGTGAGTCTAGATTTTCGAATCCGACGCAAAACAGATAGTTAATTGTAACGTTCAGGGCCTCCTAATGACGAAGGAACACTCAAATTGCGTCCATATTCACTACATCGTCCTCCAGCGGACTTGTTTCCAAGGGGATATCGCTGCCTCGGGCACCACTTGGTCCGTCTCCTGTCATTCTACGTTTTCGAATCCGACGCAAAACTGATAGTTAATTGTAACGTTCAGGGCCTCCTATTGACGATGGAAAACTCAAATTGCGTCGAGATTTAATACATCGTCGTCCAGCCAACTTGTATCCAAGGGGATATTGATGTCTCGGTCACCATATGATCCTTCTCCTGTGAGTGGATTTTCGAATCCGACGCTAACATGATAGTTATTTTTAGCGTTCAGGTCCTCCTAATGACGAAGGAACACTCAAATTGCGTCGATATTCACTACATCGTCCTCCAGCGTACTTGTTTCCAAGGGGATATCGCTGCCTCGGGCACCAAATGGTCCGTCTCCTGTGAGTCTATATTTTTGAATCCGACGCGAAACTGATAGTTAAATGTAAAGTTCAGGGACTCCTAATGTTGATGGAACACTGAAATTGCGTCGAGATTCAATACATCGTATTTCAGCCGACTTGTCTCCAAGGGTCTATTGCTGCCTCGGGCACCTTATGGTCGTTCTCCTGTGAGTGTAGATTTTCGAATCCGACGCAAAACTGATAGTTAATTGTAACGTCAGGGCCTCCTAAAGACGATGTGACACTCAAATTGCGTCGAGATTTAATACATCGTCCTTCAGCCGTTTTGTCTCCATGGGTTTATTGCTGCCTCGGGCACCTTATGGTCGTTATCCTGTGAGTCTAGATTTTCTAATGCGACGCAAAACTGATTGTTAATTGTAACGTTCAGGGATTCCTAATGACGATGGAACACTCAAATTGCGTCGAGATTCAATACATCATCCTCCAGCCCACTTGTAGCCGAGGGGATATTGCTATCTCGGGCACCATATCATCCTTCTCCTGTGAGTAGATTTTCGAGTCCGACGCTAAAATAATAGTTGATTGTAACGTTCAGCGCCTCCTAATGACGATGGAACACTCAAATTGCGTCGAGATTCAATGAATCGGCCTCCAGCCGACTTGTCTCCAAGGGGATATTGCTGCTTTGGGCACCATATGGTCCGTCTCCTGTGAGTCTAGATTTTCGAATCCGACGCAAAAATGATAGTTAATTGTAACGTTCAGCGCCTCCTATTGACGATGGAACACTCAAATTGCGTCGAGATTCAATACATCGTCCTTAAGCCGACTTGTCTCCAAGGGTCTATTGCTGCCTCGGGCACCTTATGGTCGTTCTCCTGTGGATCTAGATTTTCTAATCCGACGCAAAACTGATTGTTAATTGTAACGTTTAGGTACTCCTAATGACGATGGAACACTCAAATTGCGTCGAGATTCAATATATCGTCCTCCAGCCGACTTGTACCCAAGGGGATATTGCTGTCTCGGGCTTCATATGATCCTTCTCCTGTGAGTAGATTTTCGAATCCGACGCTAAAATGATAGTTAGTTGTAACGTTCAGCGCCTCCTAATGACGATGGAACACTCAAATTGCGTCGAGACTAAATACATCGTTCTCCAGCCGACTTGTCTCCAAGGGTCTATTGCTGCCTCGGGCACTTTATGGTCGTTTTCCTGTAAGTCTAGATTTTCGAATCCGACGCAAAAATGATAGTTAATTGTAACGTTCAGGGCCTCCTAATTACGATGGAACACTCAAGTTGCGTCGCGATTCAATACATCGTCCTCCAGCGGAATGGTCTCCAAGGGGATATTGCTGCTTCGGGTACCTTATGGTCCGTCTCCAGTGAGTCTAGATTTTCGAATCCGACGAAAAACTGATAGTTAATTGTAACATACAGGGACTCCTAGTTACGATGGAACACTCAAATTGCGTCGCGATCCAATACATCGGCCTCCAGCCGACCTGTCTCCAAGGGTCAATTGCTGTCTGGGACACCTTATGATCTTTTTCCTGTGAGCCTAGATTTTCGAATCCGACGCAAAACTGATAGATAATTGTAACGTTCAGGGCCCCCTAATGACGATGGAACACTCAAATTGCGTCGAGATTCAATACATCGTCGTCCAGCCGACTTGTATCCAAGGGGATATTGATGTCTCGGTCACCATATGATCCTTCCCCTGTGAGTGGATTTTCGAAACCGACGCTAAAATGATAGTTAATTTTAGCGTTCAGGGCCTCCTGATGACGATGGAACACACAAATTGCGCCGAGATTCAATACATCGTCCTTCAGCCGACTTGTCTCCAAAGGTCTATTGCTGCCTTGGGCCCCTTATGGTCGTTCTCATGGGAGTCTAGATTTTCTAATCCGACGCAAAACTGATTGTTAATAGTAACGTTCGGGGCCTCCTAATAACGATTGTACAATCAAATTGCGTCGAGATTCAATACATCGTCCTCCAGCTGACTTGTATCCAAGGGGTGTTGCTGTCTCGGGCAACATATGATCCTTCCTCTGTGAGTAGATTTTCGAATCCGACGCTAAAATGATAGTTAATTGTAACAGTCAGCGCCTCCTAATGACGATGGAACACTCTAAATCCGTCGAGAGTCAATATATCGTCCTCCAGCCGAATGGTCTACATGGGTCTATTGCTGCCTCGGGCACCTTATGGTCGTTCTCCTGTGACACAAGATTTTAGAATCCGACGCAAAACTGATAGTTAATTGTAACGTTCAGGGCCTCCAACTGACGATGGAACACTCAAATTGCGTCGAAATTCAATACATCGTTCTCCAGCCGACTTGTCTCCATGGGTCTATTGCTGCCTCGGGCACTTTATGGTCGTTTTCCTGTAAGTCTAGAATTTCGAATCCGACGCAAAAATGATAGTTAATTGTAACGTTCAGGGCCTCCTATTGACGATGGAACACTCAATTTACGTCGAGATTCAATACATCGGCCTCCACCCGACTTGTCTCCATGGGTCTGTTGCTGCCTCGGGCACCTTACGGTCGTTCTCCTGTGAGTCTAGATTTTCGAATCCGACGCGAAACTGATAGTTAATTGTAACGTTCAGGGCCTCCTAATGACGATGGAGCACCCAAATTGCGTCGCGATTCAATAAATCGTCCTCCAGCGGACTGGTCTAAAAGGGGATACTGCTGCTTTGGGCACCTCATGGTCCGTCTACTGTGACTCTAGATTCTCGAATCCGACGAAAAACTGATAGTTAATTGTAACATTCAGGGCCTCCTAGTTACGTTGGAACACTCAAATTGCGTCGCTATCCAATACATCGTCCTCCAGCCGATTTGTCTCCCAGGGTCTATTGCTGCCTCGGGCACGTTATGATCGTTTTTCTGTGAGTCTAGATTTTCGAATGCGACGCTAAACAGATAATTAATTGTAACGTTCAGGGCCTCATAATGACGATGGAACGCTCAAATTGCGACGAGATTCAATACATCGTCCTTCAGCCGACTTGTCTCCAAGAGTCTATTGCTGCCTCGGGCACCTTATGGTCGTTCTCCTGTGAGTCTAGATTTTCGAATCAGACGCAAAGCAGATAGTTAATTGTAACGTTCAGGGCCTCCTAATGACGAAGGAACACTCAAATTGCGTCGATATTCACTACATCGTCCTCCAGCGGACTTGTTTCCAAGGGGATATCGCTGCCACGGGCACCATATGGTCCGTCACCTGTGAGTCTATATTTTTGAATCCGACGCGAAACTGATAGTTAATTGTAAAGTTCAGGGACTCCTAATGTCGATGGAACACTGAAATTGCGTCGAGATTCAATACATCGTCCTTCAGCCGACTTGTCTCCATGGGTCTATTGCTGCCTCGGGCACCTTATGGTCGTTCTCCTGTGAGTGTAGATTTTCGAATCCGACGCAAAACTGATAGTTAATTGTAACGTCAGGGCCTCCTAATGACGTAGGAACACTCAAATTGCGCCGAGATTCAATACATCGTCCTTCAGCCGACTTGTCTCCATGGGTTTATTGCTGCCTCGGGCACCTTATGATCGTTCTCCTGTGAGTCTAGATTTTCTAATTCGACGCAAAACTGGTTGTTAATTGTAACGTTCAGGGCCTCCTAATGACGATGGGACACTCAATTTGCGTCGAGATTCAATAAATCGGCCTCCAGCCAACTTGTCTCCAAGGGGATATTGCTGCTTTGGGCACCATATGGTCCGTCTCCTGTGAGTCTACATTTTCTAATCCGACGCAAAACTGATAGTTAATTGTAACGTTCAGGGCCTCCTAATGACGATGGAACACTCAAATTTCGTCGAGATTCAATACATCGTCCTTGAGCCGACTTGTCTAGAAGGGTCTATTGCTGCCTCGGGCACCTTATGGTCGTTCTCCTGTGAGTGTAGATTGTCTAATCCGACGCAAAACTGATTGTTAATTGTAACGTTCAGGTACTCCTAATGACGATGGAGCACTCAAATTGCGTCGAGATTCAATATATCGTCCTCCAGCCGACTTGTCTACAAGGGTCTATTGCTGCCTCGGGCTCCATATGGTCCGTCTCCTGTGAGTCTAGATTTTCGAATCCGACGCGAAACTGATATTTAATTGTACCGTTCAGTGCCTCCTAATGACGATCGAACACTCAAATTGCGTCGAAATTCAATACATCGTCCTCCAGCCGACTTGTTTCCAAGGGTCTATTGCTGCCTCGGGCACCTTATGGTCGTTCTCCTGTGAGTGTAGATTGTCTGATCCGACGCAAAACTGATTGATAATTGTAACGTTCAGGTACTCCTAATGACGATGGAGCACTCAAATTGCGTCGAGATACAATATATCGTCCTCCAGCCGACTTGTACCCAAGGGGATATTGCTGTCTCGGGCTTCATATGATCCTTCTCCTGTGAGTAGATTTTCGAATCCGACGCTAAAATGATAGTTAATTGTAACGTTCAGCGCCTCCTAATGACGATGGAACACTCAAATTGCGTCGAGATTCAATACATCGGCCCCCAGACGACTTGTCTCCAAGGGTCTGTTGCTGCCTCGGGCACCTTACGGTCGTTCTCCTGTGAGTCTAGATTTTCGAATCTGACGCGAACCTGATAGTTAATTCTAACGTTCAGGGCCTCCTAATGACGATGGAGCACTCAAATTGCGTCGCGATTCAATACATCGTCCTCCAGCCGACTGGTCTCCAAGGGGATATTGTGTCTTCGGGTACCTTATGGTCCGTCTCCAGTGAGTCTAGATTTTCGAATCCGACGAAAAACTGATAGTTAACTGTAATATTCAGGGACTCCTAGTTACGATGGAACACTCAAGTTGTGTCGCGATCCAATACATCGTCCTCCAGCCGACCTGTCTCCAAGGGTCAATTGCTGTCTGGGGCACCTAATGATCGTTCTCCTGTGAGTCTAGATTTTCGAATCCGACGCAAAACTGATAATTAATTGTAACGTTCAGGGCCTCCTAATGACGATGGAACACTCAAATTGCGTCGAGATTCAATACAACGTCGTACAGCCGACTTGTATCCAAGGGGATATTGATGTCTCGGTCACCATATGATCCTTCTCCTGTGAGTGGATTTTCGAATCCGACGCTAAAATGATAGTTAATTGTAACGTTCAGCGCCTCCTAATGACGATGGAACACTCAAATTGCGTCGAGATTCAATACATCGGCCTCCAGCCGACTTGTCTCCAAGGGGATATTGCTGCCTCGGGCACCTTATGGTCGTTCTCCTGTGAGTCTAGATTGTCTAATCCGACGCAAAACTGATTGTTAATTGTAACGTTCAGGTACTCCTAATGACGATGGAACACTCAAATTGCGTCGAGATTCAATATATCGTCCTCCAGCCGACTTGTAACCCAAGGGGATATTGCTGTCTCGGGCGTCATATGATCCTTCTCCTGTGAGTAGATTTTCGAATCCGATGCTAAAATGATAGTTAATTGTAACGTTCAGCGCCTCCTAATGACGATGGAACACTCAAATTGCGTCGAGACTAAATACATCGTCCTCCAGCCGACTTGTCTCCAAGGGTCTATTGCTGCCTCGGGCACCTTTTGGTCGTTCTTCTGTAGGTCTAGATTTTTGAATCCGACGCAAAAATGATAGTTAATTGTAACGTTCAGGGCCTCCTAATGACGATGGAACACTCAAATTGCGTCGAGATTCAATACATCGGCCCCCAGCCGACTTGTCTCCAAGGGTCTGTTGCTGCCTCGGGCACCTTACGGTCGTTCTCCTGTGAGTCTAGATTTTCGAATCCGACGCGAAGCTGATAGTTAATTCTAACGTTCAGGGCCTCCTAATGACGATGGAGCACTCAAATTGCGTCGCGATTCAATACATGGTCCTCCAGCCGACTGGTCTCCAAGGGGATATTGTTGCTTCGGGTACCTTATGGTCCGTCTCCAGTGAGTCTAGATTTTCGAATCCGACGAAAAACTGATAGTTAATTGTAATATTCAGGGACTCCTAGTTACGATGGAACACTCAAGTTGTGTCTCGATCCAATACATCGTCCTCCAGCCGACCTGTCTCCAAGGGTCAATTGCTGTCTGGGGCACCTTATGATCGTTTTCCTGTGAGTCTAGATTTTCGAATCCGACGCAAAACTGATAATTAATTGTAACGTTCAGGGCCTCCTAATGACGATGGAACACTCAAATTGCGTCGAGATTCAATACAACGTCGTACAGCCGACTTGTATCCAAGGGGATATTGATGTCTCGGTCACCATATGATCCTTCTCCTGTGAGTGGATTATCGAATCCGACGCTAAAATGATAGTTAATTGTAACGTTCAGCGCCTCCTAATGACGATGGAACACTCAAATTGCGTCGCGATTCAATACATCGTCCTCCAGCCGACTGGTCTCCAAGGGGATATTGTTGCTTCGGGTACCTTATGTCTGTCTCCAGTGAGTCTAGATTTTCTAATCCGACGCAAAACTGATTGTTAATTGTAACGTTCAGGTACTCCTAATGACGATGGAACACTCAAATTGCGTCGAGATTGAATATATCGTCCTCCAGCCGACTTGTACCCAAGGGGATATTGCTGTCTCGGGCTTCATATGAGCCTTCTCCTGTGAGTAGATTTTCGAGTCCGACGCAAAACAGATAGTTAATTGTAACGTTCATGGCCTCCTAATGACGATGGAACACTCAAATTGCGTCGAGATTCAATACATCGGCCCCGAACCGACTTGTCTCCAAGGGTTTATTTCTGACTCGGGCTCCATGTGGTCCGTCTCCTGTGAGTCAAGATTTTCGAATACGACGCGAAACTGATAGTTAATTGTAACGTTCAGGGCCTCCTAATGACGATGGAACACTCAAATTGCGACGAGATTCAATACATCGGCCTCCACCCGACTTGTCTCCATGGGTCTGTTGCTGCCTCGGGCATATTACGGTCGTTCTCCTGTGAGTCTAGATTTTCGAATCCGACGCGAAACTGATAGTTAATTGTAACGTTCAGGGCCTCCTAATGACGATGGAGCACCCAAATTGCGTCGCGATTCCATAAATCGTCCTCCAGCGGACTGGTCTAAAAGGGAATATTGCTGCTTTGGGCACCTCATGGTCCGTCTACTGTGACTCTAGATTCTCGAATCCGACGAAAAACTGATAGTTAATTGTAACATTCAGGGCCTCCTAGTTACGTTGGAACACTCAAATTGCGTCGCGATCCAATACATCGTCCTCCAGCCGACTTGTCTCCAAGGGTCTATTGCTGCCTCGGGCACGTTATGATCGTTTTCCTGTGAGTCTGGATTTTCGAATGCGACGCAAAACAGATAGTTAATTGTATCGTTCAGGGCCTCTTAATGACGGTGGAACGCTGAAATTGCGACGAGATTCAATACATCGTCCTTCAACCGACTTGTCTCCAAGAGTCTATTGCTGCCTCGGGCACGTTATGATCGTTTTCCTGTGAGTCTAGATTTTCGAATGCGACGCAAAACAGATAGTTAATTGTATCGTTCAGGGCCTCAGAATGACGGTGGAACGGTCAAATTGCGTCGAGATGCAATACAACGCGTACAGCCGACTTGTATCCAAGGGGATATTGATGTCTCGGTCACCATATGATCCTTCTCCTGTGAGTGGATTTTCGAATCCGACGCTAAAATGATAGTTAATTGTAACGTTCAGCGCCTCCTAATGACGATGGAACACTCAAATTGCGTCGCGATTCAATACATCGGCCCCCAGCCGACTTGTCTCCAAGGGTCTGTTGCTGCCTCGGGCACCTTACGGTCGTTCTCCTGTGAGTATAGATTTTCGAATCCGACGCGAACCTGAGAGTTAATTCTAACGTTCAGGGCCTCCTAATGACGATGGAGCACTCAAATTGCGTCGCTATTCAATACATCGTCCTCCAGCGGACTGGTCTCCAAGGGGATATTGCTGCTTCGGGTACCTTATGGTCCGTCTCCAGTGAGTCTAGAATTTCGAATCCGACGAAAAACTGATAGTTAATTGTAACATTCAGGGACTCCTAGTTACGATGGAACACTCAAATTGTGTCGCGATCCAATACATCGTCCTCCAGCCGACCTTGTTCCAAGTGTCAATTGCTGTCTGGGGCACCTTATGATCGTTTTCCTGTGACTCTAAATTATCGAATCCGACGCAAAACTGACAGTTAATTGTAACGTTCAGGGCCTCCTAATGACGATGGAACACTCAAATTGCGTCGAGATTCAATACATCGTCGTCCAGCCGACTTGTATCCAAGGGGATATTGATGTCTCGGTCACCATATGATAATACTCCTGTGATTGGATTTTCGAATCCGACGCTAAAATGATAGTTAATTGTAGCGTTCAGGGCCTCCTAATGACGATGGAACACTCAAATTGTGCCGAGATTCAATACATCGTCCTTCAGCCGACTTGTCTCCAAAGGTCTATTGCTGCCTTGGGCACCTTATGGTCGTTCTCATGGGAGTCTAGATTTTCTAATCCCACGCAAAACTGATTGTTAATAGTAACGTTCATGGCCTCCTAATGACGATTGAACACTCAAATTGCGCCGAGATTCAATACATCGACCTCCACCCGACTTGTATCCAAGGGGTATGGCTGTCTCGGGCACCATATGATCCTTCTCCTGTGAGTAGATTTTCGAATCCGACGCTAAAATGATAGTTAATTGTAACGTTCAGCGCCTCCAAATGACGATGGAACACTCAAATTGCGTCGTGATTCAATACACCGGCCTCGTGCCGACTTGTCTACAAGGGTCTATTGCTGCCTCGGGCACCTTATGGTCGTTCTCCTGTGAGTCTAGATTTTTGAATCCGACGCGAAACTAATTGTAAATTGTAACGTTCAGGGTTTCCTAATGACGACGGAACACTCAAATTGCGTCGAGAGTCAATACATCGCCCTCCAGCCGACTTGCCTCGTAGGGAATATTGCTGCCTCGGGCACCATATGGTCCTTCTCCTGTGAGTCTAGATTTTCGAATCCGACGCGAAACTGATTGTTAATTGTAACGTTCAGGGTTTCCTAATGACGATGGAACACTCAAATTGCGTCGAGATTCAATACATGGGCCTTGAGCCAACTTGTCTCCAAGGGTCTATTGCTGCCTCGGGCCCCTTGTGGTCGTTCTCCTGTGAGTCTAGATTTTCGAATCCGACGCAAAACAGATAGTTAATTGTAACGTTCAGGGCCTCCTAATATCGAAGGAACACTCAAATTGCGTCTCGATTCAATACACCATCATCCAGCGGACTGGTCTCCAAGGGGAAATTGCAGCCTCGGGCACGTTATGGTTCGTCTCCAGTGAGTCTAGATTTTCGAATCCGACGAAAAACTTATAGTTAATCGTAACATTCAGGGCCTCCTAATGACGACGGAACACTCAAATTTTGTCGTGATCCAATATATCGTCCTCCAGCCGACTTGTCTCCAAGGGTCTATTGCTGCCTCGGGCACCTTATGATCGTTCTCCTGTGAGTCTAGATTTTCGAACCCGACGCAAAAATGATCGTGAATTGTAACGTTCAGCGCCTCCTAATGACGAAAGAGCACTCAAAATGCGTCGAGATTCAATACATCGTCGTCCAGCCGACTTGTTTCCAAGGGGATATTGATGTCTCGGTCACCATATGAACCTTCTCGTGTGAGTGGATTTTCGAATCCGACGCTAAAATGATAGTTAATTGTAACGTTCAGCGCCTCCTAATGACGATGGAACACTCAAATTGCGTCGAGATTAAATACATCGTCCTCCAGCCTGATTGTCGTCATGGGGATATTGCTGCCTCGGGCTCCTTATGGTCGCTCACCTGTGAGTCTAGATTTTCGAATCCGACGCGAAACTGATTGTTAATTGTAACGCTCAGGGTATCCTAATGACGATGGAACACTCTAATTGCGTCGAGATTCAATATATCGGCATTCAGCCGATTTGTCTCCAAGGGTCTATTGCTGCCTCGGGCCCCTTATGGTCGTTCCCCAGTGAGCCTAGATTTTAGAATCCGACGCAAAACTGATAGTTAATTGTAATGTTCAGGGCCTCCTAATGACGATGGAACACTCAAATTGCGTCGAGATTCAATACATCGTCCTCCAGGCGACTTGTATCCAGGGGGATATTGATGTCTCGGGCACCATATGATCCTTCTCCTGTGAGTAGATTTTCGAATCCGACGCTAAAATGATAGTTAATTGTAACGTTCAGCGCCTCCTAATGACGATGGAACACTCAAATTGCGTCGAGATTCAATACATAGTCCTCCAGCCGACTTGTCTCCAAGGGGATATCGCTGCCTCGGGCACCACTTGGTCCGTCTCCTGTGATTCTACGTTTTCGAAACCGTAGCAAAACTGATAGTTAATTGTAACGTTCAGGGCCTCCTAATGACGATGGAGCACTCAAATTGAGTCGCGATTCAATACTTCGTCATCCAGCGGACTTGTCTCCAAGGGGATATCGCTGCCTCGGGCACCACTTGGTCCGTCTCCGGTGATTATACGATTTCGAAACCGTAGCAAAACTGATAGTTAATTGTAACGTTCAGGGCCTCCTAATGACGATGGAGCACTCAAATTGAGTCGCGATTCAATACTTCGTCCTCCAGCGGACTGGTCTCCAAGGGGATATTGCTGCCTCTGGCTCCTTATGGTCCGTCTCCAGTGAGTCTAGATTTTTGAATCCGACGAAATACTGATAGTTAATTGTACCATTCAGTGCCTCCTAATGACGATGGAACACTCAAATTTTGTCGTGATCCAATATATCGTCCTCCAGCCGACTTGTCTCCAAGGGTCTTTTGCTGCCTCGGGCACCTTATGTTCGGTCTCCTGTGAGTCTAGATTTTCGAATCCGACGCAAAGGAGATAGTTAATTGTAACGTTCAGGGACTCCTAATGACGATGGAACACTCAAATTGTGTCGAGATTAAATACATGGGCCTCGAGCCGACTTGTCTCCAAGGGTCTATTGCTGGCTCGGGCACCTTATGGTCCTTCTCCTGTGAGTCTAGCTTTTCGAATCCGACGCAAAACAGATAGTTAATTGTAACGTTCAGGGCCTCCTAATGACGAAGGCCACTCAAATTGCGTCGATATTCACTGCATCGTCCTCCAGCGGACTTGTTTCCGAGGGGATATCGCTGCCTCGGGCACCACTTGGTCCGTCTCCGGTGATTCTACGTATTCGAGTCCGTAGCAAAACTGATAGTTAATTGTAACGTTCAGGGCCTCCTAATGACCATGGAGCACTCAAATTGAGTCGCGATTCAATACATCGTCCTCCAGCGGACTGGTCTCCAAGGGGATATTGCTGCCTCGGGCACCTTATGGTCCGTCTCCATAGAGTCTAGATTTTAGAATCCGACGAAAAACTGATAGTTAATTGTACCATTCAGCGCCTCCTAATGACGATGGAACACTCAAATTTTGTCGTGATCCAATATATCGTCCTCCAGCCGACTTGTCTCCAAGGATCCTTTGCTGCCACGGGCACCTTATGATCGTTCTCCTGTGAGTCTAGATTTACGAACCCGTCGCAAAAATGATAGTGATTTGTAACGTTCAGGGCCTCCTAATGACGATGGAACACTCTAATTGCGTCGATATTCAATATATCGGCATTCAGCCGATTGTCTCCAAGGGTCTATTGCTGCCTCGGGCCCCATATGGTCGTTCCCCAGTGATCCTAAACTTTAGAATCCGACCCAAAACTGATAGCTAATTGTAATGTTCAGGGCCTCCTAATGACGATGGAACACTCAAATGGCGTCTACATTCAATACATCGACCTCCAGCCGACTTGTCTCCAAGGGGATATTGCTGCCTCGGGTACCATATGTTCCGTCTCCTGTGAGTCTAGATTTTCGATTACGACGCAAAAATGATAGTGAATTGTAACGTTCAGGGCCTCCTAATGACGATGGAGCACTCAAATTGAGTCGCGATTCAACACATCGTCCTCCAGCAGACTTGTCTCCAAAGGGATATTGCTGCCTCGGGCACCTTATGGTCCGTCTCCAGTGGGTCTAGATTTTCGAATCCGACGGAAAACTGATGGTTAATTGTATCATTCAGGGCCTCCTAATGACGATGAAACACTCAAATTGCGTCGCGATCCAATACCACGTCCTCCAGCCGACTTGTCTCCAAGGGGATATTGCTGCCTCGGGTACCATATGTTCCGTCTCCTGTGAGTCTAGATTTTCGATTACGACGCAAAAATGATACTGAATTGTAACATTCAAGGCCTCCTAATGACGATGGAGCACTCAAATTGAGTCGCGATTCAATACATAGTCCTCCAGCCGATTTGTCTCCATGGGGATATTGCTGCCTCGGGCTCATTATGGTCGCTCTCCTGTGAGTCTAGATTTTCAAATCCGACGCGAAACTGATTGTAAATTGTAACGTTCAGGGTTTCCTAATGACGATGGAACACTCAAATTGCGTCGAGATTCAATACATCGCCCTCCAGCCGACTTGTCTCGTAGGGAATATTGCTGCCTCGGCCACCATATGGTCCTTCTCCTGTGAGTCTAGATTTTCGAATCCGACGCGAAACTGATTGTTAATTGTAACGTTCAGGGTTTCCTAATGACGATGGAACACTCACATTGCGTCGAGATTCAATACATGGGCCTCGAGCCGACTTGTCTCCAAGGGTCTATTGCTGCCTCGGGCCCCTTGTGGTCGTTCTCCTGTGAGTCTAGATTTTCGAATCCGACGCAAAACAGATAGTTAATTGTAACGTTCAGGGCCTCCTAATATCGAAGGAACACTCAAACTGCGTCGCGATTCAATACACCGTCCTCCAGCAGACTGGTCTCCAAGGGGATATTGCTGCCTCGGGCTCCTTATGGTCCGTCTCCAGTGAGTCTAGATTTTCGAATCCGACGAAATACTGATAGTTAATTGTACCATTCAGGGCCTCCTAATGACGATGGAACACTCAAATTTTGTCGTGATCCAATATATCGTCGTCCAGCCGACTTGTCTCCAAGGGTCATTTGCTGCCTCGGGCACCTTATGGTCGTTCTCCTGTGAGTCTAGATTTTCGAATCCGACGCAAAACAGATAGTTAATTGTAACGTTCAGGGCGTCCTAATGACGACGTAACACTCAAATTGCGTCGAGATTCACTACATCGTCCTCCAGCCGACTTGTCTCCAAGGGGATATTGCTGCCTCGGGCACCGAATAGTCCGTCTCCTGTGAGTCTAGATTTTTGAATCCGACGCGAAACTGATTGTTAGTTGTAACGTTCAGGATTTCCCAATGACGATGGAGCACTCAAATTGCGTCGCGATTTGATACATCGTCCTCCAGCGGACTGGTCGCCAAGGGGATATAGCCTCGGGCACCTTATGGTCCGTCTCCAGTGAGTTCGAGATTTCCGAATCCGACGAAAGACTGATAGTTAATTGTAACATTCAGGGCCTCCCAATGACGATGGAACACTAAAATTGCGTCGCGATCCAATACCACGTCCTCCAGCCGATTTGTCTACAAGGGTCTATTGCTGCCTCGGGCACCTTATGGTCGTTCTCCTGTGAGTCTAGATTTTCGAATCCGACGCAAAACAGATAGTTAATTGTAAAATTCAGGGCCTCCTAATGACGATGGAACACTCAAATTGCGTCGAGATTCAATACATCGTCCTCCAGCCTACTTGTATCCAGGGGGTTTTGATGTCTCGGGTACCATATGATCCTTCTCCTGTGAGTAGATTTTCGAATACGACGCTAAAATGATAGTTAAATGTAACGTTCAGCGCCTCCTAATGACGATGGAAAACTCAAATAGCGTCGAGATTCAATACATAGACCTCCAGCCGATTTGTCTCCATGGGGATATTGCTGCCTCGGGCTCCTTATGGTCGCTCTCCTGTGAGTCTAGGTTTTCGAATCCGACGCGAAACTGATTGTAAATTGTAACGTTCAGGGTTGCCTAATGACGATGGAACACTCAAATTGCGTCGAGATTCAATACATCGTCCTCCAGCCGACGTGTCTCGTAGGGAATATTGCTGCATCGGGCACCATATGGTCCTTGTCCTGTGAGTCTAGATTTTCGAATCCGACGCGAAACAGATTGTTAATTTGTAACGTTCAGGGCCTCCTAATGTCGAAGGAACACTCAAATTGCGTCGCGTTTCAATACACTGTCCTCCAGCGGACTGGACCCCAAAGGGATATTGCTGCCTCGGGCACGTTGTGGTCCGTCTCCAGTGAGTCTAGATTTTCGAATCCGACGATAAACTGATAGTTAATTGTAACATTCAGGGCCTCCTAATGACGATGGAACACTCAAATTTTGTCGTGATCCAATATATCGTCCTCCAGCCGACTTGTCTCCAAGTGTCTATTGCTGCCTCGGACACCTTATGATCGTTCTCCTCTGACTCTAGATTTTAGAACCCGACGCAAAAATGATAGTGAATTGTAACGTTCAGCGCCTCCTAATGACGAAAGAACTTTCAAAATGGGTCGAGATTCAATACATCGTCCTCCAGCCGACTTGTCTCCAAAGGTGCCTCGGGCACCAAAAGTTCCGTCTCCTGTGAGTCTAGATTTTTGGATTCGACGCGAAACTGATAGATAATTGTAGCGTTCAGGGCCTCCTAATGACGATGGAACACTCAAATTGCGACGAGATTCAATACATCGTCCTTAAGCCGACTTGTCTCCAAGGGTCTATTGCAGCCTCGGGCACCTTATGGTCGTTCTCCTGTGAGTCTAGATTTTCGAACCCGACGCAAAACAGATAGTTAATTGAAACGTTCATAGCTTCCTAATGACGAAGGAACACTCAAATTGCGTCGAGATTCACTACATCGCCCTCCAGCCGACTTGTCTCCAAGGGGATATCGCTGCATCGGGCACCACATGGTCCGTCTCCGGTGATTCTACGTTTTCGAATTCGACGCAAAACTGATAGTTAAGTGTAACTTTCAGGGCTTCCAAATGACGATGGAACACTCAAATTGCGTCTAGATTCAATACATCGTCCGTTAGCCGACTTGTCTCCAAGGGTCTATTGCTGCCTCGGGCACCTTATGGTCGTTCTCCTGTGAGTCTAGATTTTCTAATCCGACGCATAACTGATTGTTAATTGTAACGTTCAGGCCCTCTTAATGACGATGGAGCACTCAAATTGCGTCTCGATTAAATACATCGTCGTCTAGCGTACTGGTCTCCAAGGGGATATCGCTGCTTCGGGCACCTTACGATTCGTCTCCAGTGAGTCTACATTTTAGAATCCGACGCAAAACTGATTGTTAATTGTAACGTTCAGGGCCTCCTAATGACGATGGAACACTCAAATTGCTTCGAGATTCAATACATCGTCCTCCAGCCGACTTGTATCCAGGGGGATATTGATGTTTCGGGCACCATATGATCCTTCTCCTGTGAGTCTAGACATTCGAGTTCGACGCAAAAATGATAGTTAATTGTAACGATCAGCGCCTCCTAATGACGATGGAACACTCAAATTGCGTCGAGAGTAAATACATCGACCTCCAGCCGACTTGTCTACAAGGGGATATTGCTACCTCGGGCTCCAAGTGGTTCGTCTCCTGTGAGTCGAGATTTTCGAATCCGACACGAAACTGATGGCTAATTGTAACGTTCAGGGCCTACTAATGACGATGGATCACTCAAAATGCGTCGAGATTCAATACATCGTCCTCCAGCCGACTTGTCTCCAAAGGGATTTTGCTGCCTCGGGCACCGAACGGTCCGTCTCCTGTGAGTCTAGATTTTTGAATCCGACGCGAAACTGATAGTTAATTGTGGCGTTCAGGTCCTCCAAAAGACGATGGAACACTCAAATTGGGACGAGATTCAATACATCGTCCTTCACCCGACTTGTCCCCAAGGGTCTATTGCTGCCTCGGGCACCTTATGGTCGTTCTCCTGCGAGTCTAGATTTTCGAATCCGACGTGAAACTGATAGTTAATTGTAGCGTTCAGGTCCTCCTAAAGACGATGGAACACTCAAATTGCGACGAGATTCAATACATCGTCCTTCAGCCGACTGGTCCCCTAGGGTCTATTGCTGCCACGGGCACGTTATGGTCGTTCTCCTGTGAGTCTAGATTTTAGAATCCTACGCAAAACTGATAGTTAATTGTAGCGTTTAGGGCCTCTTAATGACGATGGAAATCTCAAATTGCGTCGAGATTCAATACATCGTCCTCCTGCCGACTTGTCTAGTTGGGGATATTGCTGCCTCGGGCTCCTTATGGTCGCTCTCCTGTGAGTCTGAATTTTGCGAATCCGACGCGAAACTGATTGTTAATTGTAACTTTCAGGGCTTCCTAGTGACGATGGAACACTCAAATTGCGTCGATATTCAATACATCGTCCGTTAGCCGACTTGCTTCCAAGGGTCAATTGCTGCCTCGTTCACCTTATGGTCGTTATCCTGTGAGTCTAGATTTACTAATCCGACGCAAAACTGATTGTTAATTGTAACGTTCAGTGCCTCCTAATGACGATGGAACACTCAAATTGCATCGAGAATCAATATATCATCCTCCAGCCGACTTGTATCCAAGGGGATACTGCTGTCTCGGGCACCATATGATCCTTCTCCTGTGAGTCTAGATTTTCGAATCCGACGCGAAACTGATAGTTAATTGCAACTTTCAGGCCCTCTTAATGACGATGGAGCACTCAAATTGCGTCTCGATTAAATACATCGACCTCTAGCGGACTGGTCTCCGAGGGGATATTGCTGCTTCGGGCACATTACGATTCGTCTCCAGTGAGTCTAGAATTTCGAATCCGACGAAAAACTGATAGTTAATTGTAACAATCAGGGCCTCCTAGTTACGAGGGAACACTCAAATTGTGTCGTGATCCAATACATCGTCCTCCAGCCGACTTGTATCCAAGGGTCTATTGCGGCCTCGGGCACCTTCTGGTCGTTCCCCTGTGAGTATAGATTTTAGAATCCGACGCAAAACAGATAGTTAATTGTAACGTTCAGGGCCTCCTAATGACGATGGAACACCCAAATTGCGTCGAGATTCAATACATAGTCCTCCAGCCGATATGTCTCCATGGGGATATTGCTGCCTCCGCCTCCTTATGGTCGCTCTCCTGTGAGTCTAGATTTTAGAATCCGACGCGAAACTGATTGTTAATTGTAACGTTCAAGGTTTCCTAATGACGATGGAACACTCAAATTGCGTCCGAGATTCAATACATCGACCTCCAGCAGACTTGTCTCCATGGGGATATTGCTGCCTCGGGCACCATATGGTCCGTCTCCTGTGAGTCTAGATTTTCGAATCCGACGCAAAAATGATAGTTAATTGTAACGATCAGCGCCTCCTAATGACGATGGAACACTCAATTTGCGTCGAGAGTAGATACATCGACCTCCAGCCGACTTGTCTACAAGGGGATGTTGCTGCCTCGGGCTCCATGTGGTCCGTCTCCCGTGAGTCTAGATTTTCGAATGCGACGCGAAACTGATAGTTAATTGTAACGTTCAGGGCCTCCTAAAGACGATGGAACACTCAAATTGCGACGAGATTCAATTCTTCGTCCTTCAGCCGACTTGTCCCCAAGGTTGTATTGCTGCCTCGGGCACCTTATGGTCGCACTCCTGTGAGTCTAGATATTCGAATCCGACGCAAAACTGATAGTTAATTGTTGCGTTTAGGGCCTCCTAATGACGATGGAAAACTCAAATTGCGTCGAGATTCAATACATCGTCCGTTAGCCGACTTGTCTCCAAGTGTTTATTGCTGCCTCGGGCACCTTATGGTCGTTCTCCTGTGAGTCTAGATTTTCGAATCCGACGCGAAACTGAAAGTTAATTGTAGCGTTCAGGTCCTCCTAAAGGAGATGGAACACTCAAATTGCGACGAGATTCAATACATCGTCATTCAGCCGACTTGTCCCCAAGGGTCTATTGCTGCCTCGGGCACCTTATGGTCGTTCTCCTGTGAGTCTAGATTTTCGAATCCGACGCGAAACTGATAGTTAATTGTAGCGTTCAGGTCCTCCTAAAGACGATGGAACACTCAAATTGCGACGAGATTCAATACATCGTCCTTCAGCAGACTTGTCCCCAAGGGTGTATTGCTGCCTCGGGCGCCTTATGGTCGTTCTCCTGTGAGTCTAGATTTTCGAATCCGACGCAAAACTGATTGTTAATTGTAACGTTCAGTGCCTCCTAATGACGATGGAACACTCAAATTGCATCGAGATTCAATACATCATCCTCCAGCCGACTTGTTTCCAAGGGGATACTGCTGTCTCAGGCACCATATGATCCTTCTCCTGTGAGTAGATTTTCGAATCCGACGCTAAAATGATAATTAATTGTAACGTTCAGCGCCTGCTAATGACGATGGAACATTCAAATTGCGTCGCGATCCAATACATCGTCCTCCAGCCGACTTGTCTCCACGGGGATATCGCTGCCTCGTTCTCCTTATGGTCGCTCTCCTGTGAGTCTAGATTTTAGAATCCGACGCGAAACTGATTGTTAATTGTAACGTTCAGGGCTTCATAATGACGATGGAACACTCAAATTGCGTAGAGATTCAATACATCGGCATTCAGCCGATTTGTCTCCAAGGGTTTATTCCTGCCTTGGGCACCTTATGGTCGTACCCCTGTATGTCTAGATTTTAGAATCTGACGAAAAACAGATAGTTAATTGTAACGTTCATGGCCTCCTAATGACGAAGGAACACTCAAATTGAGTCGATATTCACTACATCGTCATCCAGCGGACTTGTTTCCAAGGGGATATCGCTGCCTCGGGCACCGAATGGTCCGTCTCCTGTGAGTCTATATTTATGAATCCGAAGCGAAACTGATAGTTAATTGTAAAGTTCAGGGACTCCTAATGTCGATGGAACACTGAAATTGCGTCGAGATTCAATACATCATCCTCCAGCCCACTTGTATCCAAGGGGATATTGCTGTCTCGGGCACCATATCATCCTTCTCCTCTGAGTAGATTTTCGAGTCCGACGCTAAAATAATAGTTGATTGTAACGTTCAGCGCCTCCTAATGACGATGGAACACTCAAATTGCGTCGAGATTCAAACCATCGTCCTTGAGCCGACTTGTCTCCAAGGGTCTATTGCTGCCTCGGGCACCTTATGGTCGTTCTCCTGTAAGTCTAGATTTTCAAATCCGACGCAAATATGATAGTTAATTGTTACGTTCATGGCCTCCTAATGACAATGGAACACTCAAATTGTGTCGAGATTCAATACATCGGCCCCCAGGCGAGTTGTCTCCAAGGGTCTGTGGCTGCCTCGGGCACCTTACGGTCGTTCTCCTGTGAGTCTAGATTTTCGAATCCGACGCGAACCTGATAGTTAATTCTAACGTTCAGGGCCTCCTAATGACAATGGAGCACTCAAATTGCGTCGCGATTCAATACATCGTCCTCCAGCGGACTGGTCTCCAAGGGGATATTGCTGCTTCGGGTACCTTATGGTCCGTCTCCAGTGAGTCTAGAATTTCGAATCCGACGAAAAACTGATAGTTAATTGTAACATTCAGGGACTCCTAGTTACGATGGAACACTCAAATTGCGTCGCGATCCAATACATCGTCCTCCAGCCGATCTGTCTCCAAGGGTCAATTGCTGTCTGGGGCACCTTATGATCGTTTTCCTGTGAGTCTAGATTTTCGAATCCAACGCAAAACTTATAGTTAATTGTAACGTTCAGGGCCTCCTAATGACGATGGAACACTCAAATTGCGTCGAGGTTCAATACATCGTCCTCCAGCCGACTTGTGTTCAAAGGTCTGTTGCTTCCTTGGGCACCTTATGGTCGTTCTCATGGGAGTCTAGATTTTCTAATCCGACGCAAAACTGATTGTTAATAGTAACGTTCAGGGCCTCCTAATGACGATTTAACACTCAAATTGCGTCGAGATTCAATACATCGTCCTCCACCCGACTTGTATCCAAGGGGTATTGCTGTCTCGGGCACCATATGATCCTTCTCCTGTGAGTAGATTTTCGAATCCGACGTTAAAATGATAGTTAATTGTAGCAGTCAGCGCCTCCTAATGACGATGGAACACACAAATTGCGTCGAGAGTCAATATATCGTCCTCCAGCCGAATGGTCTCCAAGGGACTATTGCTGCCTCGGGCACCTTATGGTCGTTCTCCTGTGAGACAAGATTTTAGAATCCGACGCAAAACTGATAGTTAATTGTAACGTTCAGGGCCTCCAAATGACGATGGAACACTCAAATTGCGTCGAGATTCAATACACCGGCCTCGAGCCGACTTGTCTACAAGGGTCTATTGCTGCCTCAGGCTCCATGTGGTCCGTCTCCTGTGAGTCTAGATTTTCAAATCCGACGCGAAACTAATAGTTAATTGTACCGTTCATGGCCTCCTAATGACGATCGAACACTCAAATTGCGTCGAAATTCTATACATCGTCCTTCAGCCGACATGTCTCCAAGAGTCAATTGATGCCTCGGGCACCTTATGGTCGTTCTCCTGTGAGTCTAGATTTTCGAATCCGACGCAAAACAGATAGTTAATTGCAACGTTCATGGCCTCCTAATGACGATGGAACACTCAAATTGCGTCGAGATTCAATACATCGGCCCCGAGGCGAATTGTCTCCAAGGGTCTATTGCTGCCTCGGGCTCCATGTGGTCCGTCTCCTGTGAGTCAAGATTTTCCAATACGACGCGAAACTGATAGTTAATTGTAACATTCAGGGCCTCCTAGTTACGTTGGAACACTCAAATTGCTTCGCGATCCAATACATCGTCCTCCAGCCGACCTGTCTCCAAGCGTCAATTGCTGTCTGGGGCACCTAATGATCGTTTTCCTGTGAGTCTAGATTTTCGAATCCGACGCAAAACTGATAATTAATTGTAACGTTCAGGGCCTCCTAATGAAGATAGAACACTCAAATTGCGTCGAGATTCAATACATCGTCGTCCAGCCGACTTGTATCCAAGGGGATATTGATGTCTCGGTCACCATATGATCCTTCTCCTGTAAGTGGATTTTCGAAACCGACGCTAAAATGATAGTTAATTGTAACGTTCAGCGCCTCCTAATGACGATGGAACACTCAAATTGCGTCGATATTCACTACATCGACCTCCAGCGGACTTGTTTCCAAGGGGATATCGCTGCCTCGGGCACCACATGGTCCGTCTCCTGTGAGTCTAGATTATCCAATCCGACGCATATCTGATATTTAATTGTACAGTTCAGCACCTCCTAATGACGATTGAACACTCAAATTGCGTCGAGATTCAATACATCGTCCTCCAGCCGGCTTGTCTCCAAGGGGATATCGCTGCCTCGGGCACCACATGGTCCGTCTCCGGTGATTCTAAGTTTTCGAATCCGACGCAAAACTGATAATTAATTGCAACGTTCAGGGCCTCGTAATGACGATGGAGCACTCAAATTGCGTCGCGATTCAATACATCGTCCTCCAGCGGACTGGTCTCCAAGGGGATATTGCCTCGGGAACCTTATGGTCCGTCTCCAGTGAGTCTAGATTTTCGAATCCGACGAAAAACTGTTAGTTAATTGTAACATTCAGGGCCTCCTAATGGCGATGGAACACTCAACTTACGTCGCGATCCAATACATCGTCTTCCAGCCGACTTTTCTCCTGGGGTCTATTGCTGCCTCAGGCACCTTATGATCGTTTTCCTGTGGTTCTAGATTTTCGAACCCGACGCAAAACTGATAGTTAATTGTAACGCTCAGGGCCACCTAATGACGATGGAACACTCAAATTGGGTCGAGATTCAATACATCGGCCTCCAGCCGACTTGTCTCCAAGGGGATATTGCTGTCTCGGGCACCATATCATCCTTCTCCTGTGAGTGGATTTTCGAATCCGACGCTAAAATAATAGTTGATTGTAACGTTCAGTGCCTCCTAATGACGATGGAACACTCAAATTGCGTCGAGATTCAATACATCGTCCTCCAGCCGACTTGTACCAAAGGGGATATTGCTGTCTCGGTCTTGATATAATCCTTCTCCTGTGAGTAGATTTTCGAATCCGACGCTAAAATGATAGTTAATTGTAACGGTCAGCGCCACCTAATGGCGATTGAACACTCAAATTGCGTCGAGACTCAATACATCGTCCTCCAACCGACTTGTCTCCAAGGGTCTATTGCTGCCTCGGGCACCTTATGTTCGTTCTCCTGTGAGTCTAGATTTTCGAATCCGACGCTAAAATGATTATTAATTGTAACGTTCAAGGCCTCCTAATGACGATGGAACACTCAAATTGCGTCGAGATTCAATACTTCGGCCCCCAGCCGACGTGTCTCCAAGGGTCTGTTGCTACCTCGGGCACCTTACGGTCGTTCTCCTGTGAGTCTAGATTTTCGAATCCGACGCGAACCTGATAGTTAATTCTAACGTCAGGGCCTCCTAATGACGATGGAGCACTCAAATTGCCTCGCGATTCAATACATCGTCCTCCAGCGGACTGGTCTCCAAGGGGATATTGCTGCTTCGGGTACCTTATGGTCCGTCTCCAGTGAGTCTAGATTTTCGAATCCGAAGAAAAACTGATAGTTAATTGTAACATTCAGGGACTCCTGGTTACGATGGAACACTCAAATTGCGTCGCGATCCAAAGCATCGTCCTCTAGCCGACCTGTCTCCAAGGGTCAATTGCTGTCTGGGGCACCTTACGATCGTATTCTTGTGAGTCTAGATTTTCGAATCCGACGCAAAACTGATAGTTAATTGTAACGTTCAGGGCCTCCTAATGACGATGGAACACTCAAATAGCGTCGTGATTCAATACATCGTCGTCCAGCCGACTTGTATCCAAGGGGATATTGATGTCTCGTTCATCATGACGATGGAACACTCAAATTGCGCCGAGAATTAATACATCGTCCTTCAGCCGACTTGTCTCCAAAGGTCAAATGCAGCGTCGGGCACCTTATGGTCGTTCTCCTGTGAGACAAGATTTTGGAATCCGACATAAAACTGATAGTTAATTGTAACGTTCAGGGCCTCAAAATGACGATGGAACACTCAAATTGCGTCGAGATTCAATACACCGGCCTCGAGCCGACTTGTCTACAAGGGTCTATTGCTGCCTCGGGCTCCATGTGGTCCGTCTCCTGTGAGTCTAGATTTTCGAATCCGACGCGAAACTGATAGTTAATTGTACCGTTCAGGGCCTCCTAATGACGATCGAACACTCAAATTGCGTCGAAATTCAATACATCGTCCTTCAGCCGACTTGTCTCCAAGAGTCTATTGCTGCCTCGGGCACCTTATGGTCGTTCTCCTGTGGGCCTAGATTTTCGAGTCCGACGCAAAACAGATAGTTAATTGTAACGTTCAGGGCCTCCTAATGACGATGGAGCACCCAAATTGCGTCGCGATTCAATAAATCGTCCTCCAGCGGACTGGTCTCCAAGGGGATATTGCTGCTTCGGGTACCTTATGGTCCGTCTCCAGTGAGTCTAGATTCTCGAATCCGACGAAAAACTAATAGTTACTTGTAACATTCAGGGCCTCCTAGTTACGTTGGAACACTCAAATTGCGTCGCGATCCAATACATCGTCCTCCAGCCGATCTGTCTCCAAGGGTCAATTGCTGTCTGGGGCACCCCATGATCGTTTTCCTGTGAGTTTAGATTTTCGAATCCAACGCAAAACTTATAGTTAATTGTAACGTTCAGGGCCTCCTAATAACGATGGAACACTCAAATTGCGTCGAGATTCTTTACATCGTCTTCCAGCCGACTTGTATCCAAGGGGATATTGATGTCTCGGTCACAATATGACCCTACTCCTGTGAGTGGATGTTCGAATCCGACGCTAAAATGATAGTTAATTGTAGCGTTCAGGGCCTCCTAATGACGATGGAACACTCAAATTGCGCCGAGATTCAATACATCGTCCTCCAGCCGACTTCTCTCCAAAGGTCTATTGCTGCCTTGGGCACCTTATGGTCGTTCTCATGGGAGTCTAGATTTTCTAATCCGACGCAAAACTGATTGTTAATAGTAACGTTCAGGGCCTCCTAATGACGACTGAACACTCAAATTGCGTCGAGATTCAATACATCGTCCTCCACCCGACTTGTATCAAAGGGGTATTGCTGTCTCGGGCACCATATGATCCTTCTCCTGTGAGTAGATTTTCGAATCCGACGCTAAAATGATAGTTAATTGTAGCAGTCAGCGCCTCCTAATGACGATGGAACACACAAATTGCGTCGAGAGTCAATATATCGTCCTCCAGCCGAATGGTCTCCAAGGGACTATTGCTGCCTCGGGTACCTTATGGTCGTTCTCCTGTGAGACAAGATTTTAGAATCCGACGCAAAACTGATAGTTAATTGTAACGTTCAGGGCCTCCAAATGACGATGGAACACTCAAATTGCGTCGAGATTCAATTCACCGGCCTCGAGCCGAATTGTCTACAAGGGTCTATTGCTGCCTCGGGCTCCATGTGGTCCGTCTCCTGTGAGTCTAGATTTTCAAATCCGACGCGAAACTGATAGTTAATTGTACCGTCCATGGCCTCCTAATGACGATCGAACACTCAAATTGCGTCGAAATTCTATATATCGTCCTTCAGCCGACATGTCTCCAAGAGTCAATTGCTGCCTCGGGCACCTTATGGTCGTTCTCCTGTGAGTCTAGAATTTCGAATCCGACGCAAAACAGATAGTGAATTGTAACGTTCATGGCCTCCTAATGACGATGGAACACTCAAATTGCGTCGATATTCAATACATCAGCCCCGAGGCGAATTGTCTCCAATGGTCTACTGCTGCCTCGGGCTCCATGTGGTCCGTCTCCTGTGAGTCTAGATTTTCGAATACGACGCGAAACTGATAGTTAATTGTAACATTCAGGGCCTCCTAGTTACGTTGGAACACTCAAATTGCGTCGCGATCCAATACATCGTCCTCCAGCCGACCTGTCTCCAAGGGTCAATTGCTGTCTGGGGCACCTAATGATCGTTTTCCTGTGAGTCTAGATTTTCGAATCCGACGCATATCTAATATTTAATTGTACAGTTCAGGACCTCCTAATGACGATTGAACACTCAAATTGCGTCGATATTCACTACATCGACCTCCAGCGGACTTGTTTCCAAGGGGATATCGCTGCCTCGGGCACCACATGGTCCGTCTCCTGTGAGTCTAGATTATCCAATCCGACGCATATCTAATATTTAATTGTACAGTTCAGGACCTCCTAATGACGATTGAACACTCAAATTGCGTCGAGATTTTATGTTTTCTCTATGTAAGTAGGCTGTTTATGTTTTCTCTATGTAAGTAGGCTGTTTATGTTTTCTCTATGTAAGTAGGCTGTTTATGTTTTCTTATTGGCAACGTTACGTAGCGCTCAATATGAAAATCACTGGCTGTGCTGTGTGCAGTCTGTGGCTGCTTTGCATTGTTGTAATACTCGCCATTGTAGCGTTAGGCAGCTGGCTGTGAACAGCGCGTAGCGTTGGGCAGTTGGAGGTGAGCCGCCAGCAGTGGTGGATGTGGGGAGAGAGATGGCGGAGTTTTGAAATTTGTCATGAACTGCTATATTTATATATGATGATATCGAGGTAAATACATTGTTTGTTCTCTATTAATATCTTTCATTTGCTAACTATCCCTATCAGTAGTTAGTGCCTTCAGTAGTTTGAATCTTTTATTTAGCTGGCAGTAGTGGCGCTCGCTATATTGCAGTAGCTTGAGCAGCGAAGATTTTTGTGAGGTAAGTGATTCGTGAAAGGTATAGTTTAATGTTTGTCAGGGCCATTCTTTTGTAGGGAATTTTGAAAGTCAGATTGCGTTGCGCTAACAAAATATTGTGTGTCAGTTTAAGGTCAGTCGTGTATAATTGTTCAAAGGGGACGTTTCAATCGTCCTCCAGCCGGCTTGTCTCCAAGGGGATATCGCTGCCTCGGGCACCACATGGTCCGTCTCCGGTGATTCTAAGTTTTCGAATCCGACGCAAAACTGATAGTTAATTGCAACGTTCAGGGCCTCGTAATGACGATGAAGCACTCAAATTGCGTCGCGATTCAATACATCGTCCTCCAGCGGACTGGTCTCCAAGGGGATATTGCCTCGGGAACCTTATGGTCCGTCTCCAGTGAGTCTAGATTTTCGAATCCGACGAAAAACTGTTAGTTAATTGTAGCATTCAGGGCCTCCTAATGGCGATGGAACACTCAACTTACGTCGCGATCCAATACATCGTCTTCCAGCCGACTTTTCTCCTGGGGTCTATTGCTGCCTCAGGCACCTTATGATCGTTTTCCTGTGGTTCAAGATTTTCGAATCCGACGCGAACCTGATAGTTAATTCTAACGTACAGGGCCTCCTAATGACGATGGAGCACTCAAATTGCGTCGCGATTCAATACATCGTCCTCCAGCGGACAGGTCTCCAAGGGGATATTGCTGCCTCGGGTACCTTATGGTCCGTCTCCAGTGAGTCTAGATTTTCGAATCCGACGAAAAACTGATAGTTAATTGTAACATTCAGGGACTCCTAGTTACTTTGAAAGACTCAAATTGCGTCGCGATCCAATACATCGTCCTCCAGCGGACCTGTCTCCAAGGGTCAATTGCTGGCTGGGGCACCTTATGATCGTTTTCCTGTGAGTCTAGATTTTCGAATCCGACGCAAATCTAATAGTTAATTGTAACGTTCAGGGCCTCATAATGGCGATGGAACACTCTAATTGCGTCGAGATTCAATATATCGGCATTCAGCCGATTTGTCTCCAAGGGTCTATTTCTGCCTCGGGCCCCATATGGTCGTTCCCCAGTGAGCCTAGATTTTCGAATCCGACGCAAAAATGATAGTTAATTGTAACGTTCAGCGCCTCCTAATGACGATGGAACACTCAAATTGCGTCGGGAGTCAATACATCGACCTCCATCCGACTTGTATACAAGGGGATATTGCTGCCTCGGACTCCTTGTGGTCCGTCACCTGTGAGTCTAGATTATCAGTCCGACGCGAAACTGATAGTTAATTGTAACGTTCAGGGCCTCCTAATGACGATGGAACACTCAAATTGAATCGAGACTCAATACACCGTCCTCCAGCGGACTGGTCTCCAAGGGGATATTGCTACTTCGGGTATCTTATGGTCCGTCTCCAGTGAGTCTAGAGTTTCGAATCCGACGCAAAACTGATAGTTAATTGTAACGTTCAACGCCTCCTAATGACGATGGAACACTCAAATTGCGTCGAGATTCAATACATAGTCCTCCAGCCGATTTGTCTCCATGGGGATATTGCTGCCTCGGGCTCCTTATGGTCGCTCTCCTGTGAGTCTAGATTTTCGAATACGACGCGAAACTGATTGTTAATTGTAACTTTCAGGGTTTCCTAATGATCATGGAAAACTCAAATTGTGTCGAGATTCAATACATCGTCCTCCAGCCGACATGTCACGAAGGGGATATTGCTGCCCCGGTCACCATATGGTCCTTCTCCTGTGATTATAGATTTTCGAATCCGACGCGATACTGATTTTCAATTGTAAGGTTCAGTGTTTCCTAATGACGATGGAATACTCAAATTGCGTCGAGATTCAATACATGGGCTCGAGCCGACCTGTCTCCAAGGGTCTATTGCTGCCTCGGGCACCTTATGGTCGTTCTCCTGTGAAACTAGATTTTCGAATCCGACGCAAAACAGATAGTTAATTGTAACGTTCAGGGCCTCCTAATGACGAAGGAACACTCAAATTGCGTAGAAGTTCACTGCATCGTCCTCCAGCCGACTTGTCTCCAAGGGGATAGCGCTGCCTCGGGCACCACTTGGTCCGTCTCCGGTCATTCTACGTTTTCGAATCCGACGCAAAACTGATTGTTAATTGTAACGTTCAGGGCCTCCTAATGACGATGGAACACTCTAATTGCGACGAGATTAAATACATCGTCCTTCAGACGACTTGCCACCAAGGGTCTATTGCTGCCTCGTGCACCTTATTGTCGTTCTCCTGCGAGTCTAGATTTTCTAATCCGACGCAAAACTGATTTTTAATTGTAACGTTCAGGTCCTCTTAATGACGATAGAACACTCAAAATGGGTCGGGAGTCAATACATCGACCTCCAGCCGACTTGTGTAAAAGGGGATACTGCTGCCTCGGGCTCCATGTGGTCCGTCACCTGTGAGTCTAGATTTTCAGTCCGTCGCGAAACTGATAGTTAATTGTAACGTTCAGGGCCTCCTAATGACAAAGGATCACTCAAATTGCGTCGATATTCACTACATCGTCCTCCAGCGGACTTGTTTCCAGGGGGATATCGCTGCCTCGGGCACCACTTGGTCCGTCTACGGTGATTCTACATTTTCGGATCCGAAGCAAAACTGATTGTTAATTGTAACGTTCAGGGCCTAGTAATGACGATGGAGCAGTCAAATTGCGTCGCGATTCAAAACATCGTCCTCCAGCGGACTGGTCTCCAAGGGGATATTGCTGCCTCGGGCACCTTATGGCCCGTCTCCAGTGAGTGTAGATTTTCGAATACGTCGAAAATCTGATAGTTAATTGTAACATTCAGGGCCTCCAAATGACGATGGAACACTCAAATTTTGTCGTGATCGAATATATCGTCCTCCAGCCGACTTGTCTCCAAGGGTCTATTGCAGCCTCGGGCACCTTATGATCGTTCTCCTGTGAGTCTAGATTTTCGAATCCGACGCAAAACTGATAGTTAAGTGTAGCGTTCAGGGCCTCCTAATGACGATAGAACACTCAAATTGCGTTGAGATTCAATACATCGTCCTTCAGCCGACTTGTCTTCAAGAGTCTATTGCTACCTCGGGCACCTTATGTTCGGTCTCCTGTGAGTCTAAATTTTCGAATCCGACGCAAAGCAGATAGTTAATTGTAACGTTCAGCGCCTCCTAATGACGATGGAACACTGAAATTGCGTCGGGAGTCACTACATCGACCTCCAGCCGACTTGTCTACAAGGGGACATTGCTGCCTCGGGCTCCATGTGGTCCGTCACCTGTGACTCTAGATTTTCAGTCCGACGCGAAACTGATAGTTCATTGTAACGTTCAGGGCCTCATAATGGCGATGGAACACTCAAATTGCGTCGAGATTCAATACATCGTCCTTCAGCCGACTTGTCTTCAAGAGTCTATTGCTGCCTCGGCACCTTATGTTCGGTCTCCTGTGAGTCTAGATTTTCGAATCCGACGCAAAGCAGTTAGTTAATTGTAACGTTCAGGGACTCCTAATGACGATGGAACACTCAAATAGCGTCGAGATTCAATACATCGTCGTCCAGCCGACTTGTATCCAAGGGGATATTGATGTCTCGTTCATCATATGATCCTTCTCCTGTGAGTGGATTTTCGAATCCGACGCTAAAATGATAGTTAATTGTAACGTTCAGGGCCTCCTAATGACGATGGAACACTCAAATTGCGCCGAGATTTAAGACATCGTCCTTCAGTCGACTTGTCTCCAAAGGTCTATTGCTGCGTCGGGCACCTTATGGTCGTTCTCCTGTGAGACAAGATTTTAGATTCCGACGCAAAACTGATAGTTAATTGTAACGTTCAGGGCCTCCAAATGACGATGGAACACTCAAATTGCGTCGAGATTCAATACACCGGCCTCGAGCCGACTTGTCTACAAGGGTCTATTGCTGCCTCGGGCTCCATGTGGTCCGTCTCCTGTGAGTCAAGATTTTCGAATTCGACGCGAAACTGATAGTTAATTGTACCGTTCAGGGCCTCCTAATGAGGATGGAACACTCAAATTGCGTCGAAATTCAATACATCGTCCTTCAGCCGACTTGTCTCCGAGAGTCTATTGCTGCCTCGGGCACCTTATGGTCGTTCTCCTGTGAGTCTAGATTTTCGAGTCCGACGCAAAACAGATAGTTAATTGTAACGTTCATGGCCTCCTAATGACGATGGAAAACACAAATTGCGTCGTGATTCAATACATCGGCACCGAGCAGACTTGTCTCCAAGGGTCTATTGCTGCCTAGGGCTCCATGTGGTCCGTCTCCTGTGAGTCTAGATTTTCGAATACGACGCGAAATTGATAGTTAATTGTAACGTTCAGGGCCTCATAATGACGATGGAACACTCAAATTGCGTCGAGATTCAATACGTTGTCCTTCAGCCGACTTGTCTTCAAGAGTCTATTGCTGCCTCGGGCACCTTATGTTCGGTCTCCTGTGAGTCTAGATTTTCGAATCCGACGCAAAGCAGATAGTTAATTGTAACGTTCAGGGACTCCTAATGACGATGGAACACTCAAATTGCGTCGAGATTAAATACATGGGCCTCGAGCCGTTTTGTCTCCAAGGGTCTATATCTGGCTGGGGCACCTTATGGTCGTTCACCTGTGAGTCTAGATTTTCGAATCCGACGCAAAACAAATAGTTAATTGTAACGTTCAGGGCCTCCTAATGACGATGGAACACTCAAATTTTGTCGTGATCCAATATATCGTCCTCCAGCCAACTTGTCTCCAAGGGTCTATTGCTGCCTCGGGCACCTTATGATCGTTCTTCTGTGAGTCTAGTTTTCGAACCCGACGCAAAAATGATAGTGAATTGTAACGTTCAGCGCCTCCTAATGACGATAGAACACTCAAAATGCGTTGAGATTCAATACGTCAGCCTCCAGCCGACTTGTCTCCAAAGGGATATTGCTGCTTCCGGCACCAAATGGTCCGTCTCCTGTGAGTCTAGATTTTTGAGT
Organism: Schistocerca americana; assembly: GCF_021461395.2. Classification (NCBI taxonomy): domain Eukaryota; kingdom Metazoa; phylum Arthropoda; class Insecta; order Orthoptera; family Acrididae; genus Schistocerca; species Schistocerca americana. The sequence goes on along the minus strand of NC_060122.1, from coordinate 4,384,626 downwards.
CCGACGCGAAACTGATAGTTAATTGTAGCGTTCAGGGCCTCCTAATGACGATGGAACACTCTAATTGCGACGAGATTAAATACATCGTCCTTCAGACGAGTTGCCACCAAGGGTCTATTGCTTCCTCGTGCACCTTATTGCCGTTCTCTTGCGAGTCTAGATTTTCTAATCCGACGCAAAACTGATTTTTAATTGTAACGTTCACGTCCTCCTAATGACGATGGAACACTCAAATTGCGTCGAGATCCAATAAATCGTCCTCCAGCTGACTTGTATTCAAGGGGATATTGCTGTTTCGGGCTTCATATGATCCTTCTCCTTTGAGTAGATTTTCGAATCCGACGCTAAAATGATAGTTAATTGTAACGTTCAGCGCCTCCTAATGACGATGGAACACTCAAATTGCGTCGAGATTCAATACATAGTCCTCCAGCCAATTTGTCTCCATGGGGTTATTGCTGCCTCGGGCTCCATATGGTCGCTCTCCTGTGAGTCTAGATTTTCGAATACGACGCGAAACTGATTGTTAATTGTAACGATCAGGGTTTCCTAATGATCATGGAAAACTCAAATTGTGTCGAGATTCCATACATCGTCCTCCAGCCGATTTGTCTCCATGGTTCTATTGCTGCCTCGGGCACCTTATGGTCGTTCTCCTGTGAGTCTAGATATTCTAATCCGACGCAAAACTGATTGTTAATTGTAACATTCAGGGCCTGCTAATGACGATGGAAAACTCAAATTGCGTCGAGATTCAATACATCGTCCTCCAGCGGACTGGTCTCCAAGGGGATATTGCTGCTTCGGGTGTCTTATGGTCCGTCTCCAGTGAGTCTAGATTTTCGAATCCGACGCAAAACTGATAGTTAATTGTAACGTTCAGCGCCTCCTAATGACGATGGAACACTCAAATTGCGTCGAGATTCAATACATAGTCCTCCAGCCGATTTGTCTCCATGGGGATATTGCTGCCTCGGGCTCCTTATGGTCGCTCTCCTGTGAGTCTAGATTTTCGAATCCGACGCGAGACTGATTGTTAATTGTAACGCTCAGGGTTTCCTAATGACGATGGAACACTCTAATTTCCTCGAGATTCAATATATCGGCATTCAGCCGATTTGTCTCCAAGGGTCTATTGCTGCCTCGGGCCCCATATATGTTCGGTCTCCTGTGAGTCTAGACGTTCGAATCCGACGCAAAGCGGATAGTTAATTGTAACGATCAGGGACTCCTAATGACGATGGAACACTCAAATTGCGTCGAGATTCAATACATCGTCCTCCAGCCGATTTGTCTCCATGGTTCTATTGCTGCCTCGGGCACCTTATGGTCGTTCTCCTGTGAGTCTAGATATTCTAATCCGACGCAAAACTGATTGTTAATTGTAACATTCAGGGCCTGCTAACGACGATGGAAAACTCAAATTGCGTCGAGATTCAATACATCGTCCTCCAGCCGACTTGTCTCGAAGGGGATATTGCTGCCTCGGGCACCATATGGTCCTTCTCCTGTGAGTATAGATTTTCGAATCCGACGCGAAACTGATTGTTAATTGTAACGTTCAAGGTTTCCTAATGACGATGGAACACTCAAATTGCGTCGAGATTCAATACATGGGCCTCGTGCCAACTTGTCTCCAAGAGTCTATTGCTGCCTCGGGCACCTTATGGTCGTTCCCCTGTGAAACTATATTTTCGAATCCGACGCAAAACAGATAGTTAATTGTAACGTTCAGGGCGTCCTCATGACGAAGGAACACTCAAATTGCGTTGAGATTCACTACATCGTCCTCCAGCCGACTTGTCTCCAAGGGGATAACGCTGCCTCGGACACCACTTGGTCCGTCTCCGGTGATTCTACGTTTTCGAATCCGTAGCAAAACGGCTAGTTGATTGTTACGTTCAGGGCCTCCTAATGACAATGGAGCACTCAAATTGAGTCACGATTCAATACATCGTCCTCCAGCCGACTTGTATCCAGGGGGATATTGATGTCTCGGGCACCATATGATACTTCTCCTGTGAGTAGATTTTCGAATCCGACGCTAAAATGATAGTTAATTGTAACGCTCAGCGCCTCCTAACGACGATGGAACACTCAAATTGCGTCGAGATTCAATACATATTTCTCCAGCCGATTTGTCTCCATGGGGAAATTGCTGCCGCGGGCTCCTTATGGTCGCTATCCTGTGAGTTTAAATTTTCGAATCCGACGCGAAACTGTAACGTTCAGGGTTTCCTAATGACGATGGAAAACTCAAATTGCGTCGAGATTCAATACATCGTCCTCCAGCCGACTTGTCTCGAAGGGGATATAGCTGCCTCGGGCACCATATGGTCGTTCTCCTCTGAGTCTAGATATTCCAATCCGACGCAAAACTGTTCGTTAATTGTAACAATCAGGACCTCCTAGTTACGATGGAACACTCAAATTGCGTCGCGATCCAATACCTCGTCTTCCAGCCGATTTGTCTCCATGGTTCTACTGCTGCCTCGGGCACCTTATGGTCGTTCTCCTGTGAGTCTAGATATTCTAATCCGACGCAAAACTGAATGTCAATTGTAACATTCAGGGCCTCCTAATGACGATGGAACACTCAAATTGCGTCGAGATTCAATACATGGGCCTCGAGCCGACTTGTTTCCAAGGGTCTATTGCTGCCTCGGGCACCTTATGGTCGTTCCCCTGTGAAACTATATTTTCGAATCCGACGCAAAACAGATAGTTAATTGCAACGATCAGGGCTTCCTAATGACGATGGAACACTCAAATTGCGTCGAGATTCAATACATCGTCCTTCAGCCGACTTGTCTTCAACGGTCTATTGCTGCCTCGGGCACCTTATCGTCGTTCTCCTGTGAGTCTAGATATTCTAATCCAACGCAAAACTGATCGTTAATTGTAACAACCAGGGCCTCCTAGTTACGATGGGACACTCAAATTGCGTCGCGATCCAATACCTCGTCCTCAAGCCGATTTGTCTCCATGGTTCTATTGCTGCCTCGGGCACCTTATGGTCGTTCTCCTGTGAGTCTAGATATTCTAATCCGACGCAAAACTGATTGTTAATTGTAACATTCAGGGCCTCCTAATGACGATGGAACACTCAAATTGCGTCGAGATTCAAAACATCGTCCTCCAGCCGACTTGTCTCCAAAGGTATATTGCAGCCACGGGCACCTTATGATCGTTCTCCTGTGAGTCTAGATTTTCGAATCCGACGCAAAACTGATAGTTAATTGTAGCGTTCATGGCCTCCTAATGACGATAGAACACTCAAATTGCGTCGAGATTCAATACATTTTCCTCCAGCCGACTTGTATCTAAGGGTATATTGTTGTCTCGGGCACGATATGATCCTCCTCCTGTGAGTAGATTTTCGAACCCGACGCTAAAATGATAGTTAATTGTAACGTTCAGCGAGTCCTAATGACGATGGAACACTCAAATTGCGTCGAGATTCAATACACCGTCCTCCAGCCGACTTGTCTCCATGGGGATATTGCTGCCTCGGGCTCCTTATGGTCGCTCTCCTGTGAGTCTAGATTTTCGAATCCGACGCGAAACTGATTGTTAATTGTATCGTTCAGGGCTTCCTAATGACGATGGAACACTCAAATTGCGTCGAGATTCAATACACCGTCCTCCAGCCGACTTGTCTCCAAGGGGATATCGCTGCCTCGGGCACCACTTGGTCCGTCTCCGGTGATTCTACGTTTTCGAATCCGTAGCAAAACTGATTGTTAATTGTAACGTTCAGGGCCCCCTAATGACGATGTAGCACTCAAATTGAGTCGCGATTCAACACATCGTCCTCCAGGGGACTGGTCTCCAAGGGGATATTGCTGCCTCGGACACCTTATGTTCGGCTCCAGTGAGTCTAGATTTTCGAATCCGACGCAAAGCAGATAGTTAATTGTAACGTTCAGGGACTCCTAATGACGATGGAACACTCAAATTGCGTCGAGATTGAATACGTGGGCCTCGAGCCGACTTATCTCCAAGGGTCTATTGCTGGCTCGGGCACCTTATTGTCGTTCTCCTGTGAGTCTAGATTTTCGAATCCAACGCAAAACAGATAGTTAATTGTAACGTTCAGGGCCTCCTAATGACGAAGGATCACTCAAATTGCGTCGATATTCACTACATCGTCCTCCAGCGGACTTGTTTCCAAGGGGATATCGCTGCCTCGGGCACCACTTGCTCCGTCTCCGGTGATTCTACGTTTTCGAATCCGAAGCAAAACTGATTGTTAATTGTAACGTTCAGGGCCTCCTAATGACGATGGAGCACTCAAATTGCGTCGCGATTCAAAACATCGTCCTCCAGCGGACTGGTCTCCAAGTGGATATTGCTGCCTCGGGCACCTTATGGCCCGTCTCCAGTAAGTCTAGATTTTCGAATCCGACGAAAACCTGATAGTTAATTGAACATTCAGGGCCTCCAAATGACGATGGAACACTCAAATTTTGTCGTGATCCAATATATCGTCCTCCAGCCGACTTGTCTCCAAGGGTCTATTGCTGCCTCGGGCACCTTATGGTCGTTCTCCTGTGAGTCTAGATATTCTAATCCGACGCAAAACTTATTGTTAATTGTAACATTCTGTGCCTCCTAATGACGATGGAACACTCAAATTGCGTCGAGATTCAATACATCGTCCTCCAGCCGACTTGTCTCCATGGGGATATTGCTGCCTCGGGCTCCTTATGGTCGCTGTCCTGTGAGTCTAGATTTTCGAAACCGACGCTAAACTGATTGTTAATTGTAACGTTCAGGGCTTCCTAATGTCGATGGAACACTCAAATTGCGTCGAGATTCAATACATCGTCCTTCAGCCGACTTGTCTCCAACGGTCCATTGCTGCCTCGGGCACCTTATGGTCGTTCTCCTGTGAGTCTAGATATTCTAATCCGACGCAAAACTGATCGTTAATTGTAACAATGAGGGCCTCCTAGTTACGATGGAACACTCAAATTCCGTCGCGATCCAATACCTCGTCTTCCAGCCGATTTGTCTCCATGGTTCTATTGCTGCCTCGGGCACCTTATGGTCGTTCTCCTGTGAGTCTAGATATTCTAATCCGACGCAAAACTGATTGTTAATTGTAACATTCAGGGCCTCCTAATGACGATGGAACACTCAAATTGCGTCGAGATTCAATACATCGTCCTCCAGCCGACTTGTATCCAGGGGGATATTGGTGTCTCGGGCACCATATGATACATCTCCTGTGAGTAGATTTTCGAATCCGACGCTAAAATGATATATAATTGTAACGTTCAGCGCCTCCTAACGACGATGGAACACTCAAATTGCGTCGAGATTCAATACATAGTTCTCCAGCCGATTTGTCTCCATGGGGAAATTGCTGCCGCGGGCTCCTTATGGTCGCTCTCATGTGAGTCTAGAATTTCGAATCCGGCGCGAAACTGTAACGTTCAGGGTTTCCTAATGACGATGGAAAACTCAAATTGCGTCGGGATTCAATACATCGTCCTCCAACCGACTTGTCTAGAAGGGTCTATTGCAGCCTCGGGCAACTTATGATCGTTCTCCTGTGAGACTAGATTTTCGAATCCGACGCAAAACTGATAGTTAATTCTAGCGTTCAGGGCCTCCAAATGACGATAGAACACTCAAATTGCGTCGAGATTCAATACATCGTCCTCCAGCCGACTTGTATCTAAGGGGATATTCTTGTCTCGGGCACCATATGATCCTACTCCTGTGAGTAGATTTTCGAACCCGACGCTAAAATGATAGTTAATTGTAACGTTCAGCGCCTTCTAATGACGATGGAACACTCAAATTGCGTCGAGATTCAAGACATCGTCCTCCAGCCGACTTGTCTCCATGGGGATATTGCTGCCTCGGGCTCCTTATGGTCCTTCTCCTGCGAGTATAGATTTTCGAATCCGACGCGAAACTGATAGTTAATTGTAACGTTCGAGGTTTCCTAATGACGATGGAACACTCAAATTGCGTCGAGATTCAATACATGGGCCTCGAGCTGACTTGTCTCCAAGGGTCTATTGCTGCCTCGGGCATCTTATGGTCGTTCTCCTGTGAGTCTAGATTTTCGAATCCGACGCAAAACAGATAGTTAATTGTAACGGTCAGGGCCTCCTAATGACGAAGGATCACTCAAATTGTGTCGATATTCACTTCATCGTCCTCCAGCGGACTTTTTTCCAAGGGGATATCGCTGCCTCGGGCACCACTTGGTCCGTCTCCGGTGATTCTACGTTTTCGAATCCGAAGCAAAACTGATTGTTAATTGTAACGTTCAGGGCCTCATAATGACGATAGAACACTCAAATTGCGTCGAGATTCAAAACATCGTCCTCCAGCCGACTTGTCTCCAAGGGTCTATTGCAGCCTCGGGCAACTTATGATCGTTCTCCTGTGAGTCTAGATTTTCGAATCCGACGCAAAACTGATAGTTAATTGTAGCGTTCAGGGCCTCCTAATGACGATAGAACACTCAAATTGCGTCGAGATTCAATACATCGTCCTCCAGCCGACTTGTAACTAAGGGGATATTGTTGTCTCGGGCACCATATGATCCTACTCCTGTGAGTAGATTTTCGAACCCGACGCTAAAATGATAGTTAATTGTAACGTTCAGCGCCTCCTAATGACGATGGAACACTCAAATTGCGTCGAGATTCAATACATCGTCCTCCAGCCGACTTGTCTCCATGGGGATATTACAGCCTCGGGCTGCTTATGGCCGCTCTCCTGTGAGTCTAGATTTTCGAATCCGACGCGAAACTGATTGTTAATTGTAACGTTCAGGGCGTCCTAATGACGTAGGAACAGTCAAATTGCGTCGAGATTCACTACATCGTCCTCCAGCCGACTTGTCTCCAAGGGGATATCGCTGCCTCGGGCACCACTTGGTCCGTCTTCGGTGATTCTACGTTTTCGAATCCTTAGCAAAACTGATAGTTAATTGTAACGTTCAGGGCCTCCTAATGACGATGTAGCACTCAAATTGAGTCGCGATTCAACACATCGTCCTCCAGCGGACTGGTCTCCAAGGGGATATAGCTGCCTCGGGCACCTTATGTTCGGTCTCCAGTGAGTCTAGATTTTCGAATCCGACGCAAAGCAGATAGTTAATTGTAACGTTCAGGGATCCTAATGACGATGGAACACTCAAATTGCGTCGAGATTGAATACATGGGCCTCGAGCCGACTTGTCTCCAAGGGTCTATTGCTGGCTCGGGCACCTTATGGTCGTTCTCCTGTGAGTCTAGATTTTCGAATCCGACGCAAAACAGAAAGTTAATTGTAACGTTCAGGGCCTCCTAATGACGAAGGATCACTAAAATTGCGTCGATATTCACTACATCGTCCTCCAGCGGATTTGTTTCCAAGGGGATATCGCTGCCTCGGGCACCACCTGGTCCGTCTCCGGTGATTCTACGTTTTCGAATCCGAAGCAAAACTGATTGTTAATTGTAACGATCAGGGCCTCCTAATGACGATGGAGCACTCAAATTGCGTCGCGATTCAAAACATCGTCCTCCAGCGGACTGGTCTCCAAGGGGATATTGCTGCCTCGGGCACCTTATGGCCCGTCTCCAGTGAGTCTAGATTTTCGAATCCGACGAAAACCTGATAGTTAATTGTAACATTCAGGGCCTCCAAATGACGATGGAACACTCTAATTTCGTCGTGATCCAATATATCGTCCTCCAGCCGACTTGTCTCCAAGGGTCTATTGCTGCCTCGGGCACCTTATGGTCGTTCTCCTGTGAGTCTAGATATTCTAGTCCGACGCAAAACTGATTGTTAATTGTAACATTCAGGGCCTCCTAATGACGATGGAACACTCAAATTCCGTCGAGATTCAATACATCGTCCTCCAGCCGACATGTATCCAGGGGGATATTGATGTCTCAGGCACCATATGATACTTGTCCTCTGAGTAGATTTTCGAATCCGACGCTAAAATGATAGTGAGTTGTAACGTTCAGCGCCTCCTAATGACGATAGAACACTCAAATTGCGTCGAGATTCATTCGATCGGCCTCCAGCCGACTTGTCTCGAAGGGGATACTGCTGCTTCGGACTCCATGTGGTCCGTCTACTGTGAGTCAAGATTTTCGAATCTGACGCGAAACTAATAGATAATTGTAACGTTCAGGGCCACCTAATGACGATGGAACACTCAAATTGCGTCGAGATTGAATACATCGTCTTTCAGCCGACTTGTCTCCAAGGGTCTATTGCTGCCTCGGGCACCTTCTGGTCGTTCTCCAGTTAGTCTAGATTTTCGAATCCGACGCAAAAATGATAGTTAATTGTAACGTTCAGGGCCTCTTAATGACGATGGAGCACTCAAATTGGGTGCGATTCAATACATCGTCCTCCAGCGCTCTGGTCTCCAAGGGGATATAGCCTCGGGCACCTTATGGTCCGTCTCCAGTGAGTCTAGATTTTCGAATCCGACGCGAAACTGATATTTAATTGTAACGTTCAGGGCCTCCTAATGACGATGGAACACTCAAATTGCGTCGAGATTCAATACATCGGCCTCCAGCCGACTTGTATCCAAGGCGATATTGCTGTCTCGGGCACCATATGATCCTTCTCCTGGGAGTAGTAATTCGAATCCGACGCTAAAATGAAAGTAAATTGTAACGGTCAGGGCCTCCTAATGACGATGGAACACTCAAAATGCATCGAGATTCATTCCATCGGCCTCCAGCCGACTTGTTTCCAAGGGGATATTGCTGTCTCGGGCACCATATGATCCTTCTCCTGTGAGTCTAGATTTTCGAATCCGACGCAATAATGATAGTGAGTTGTAACGTTCAGCGCCTCCTAATGACGATAGAACACTCAAATTGCGTCGAGATTCATTCCATCGGCCTCCGGCCGACTTGTCTCCAAGGGGATTTTGCTGCCTCGGGCTCCATGTGGTCCGTCTCCGGTGGGTCTAGATTTTCGAATCCGACGCGAAACTAATAGTTAATTGTAACGATCAGGGCCACCTAACGACGATGGAACACTCAAATTGGGTCGAGATTGAATACATCGTCCTTCAGCCGACTTGTCTCCAAGGGTATATTGCTGCCTCGGACACCATGTGGTCGTTCTCCTGTGAGTCTAGATTTTCGAATCCGACGCAAAACTGATAGTTAATTTTAACGTTCAGGGCCTCCAAATGATGATGGAACACTCTAATTGCGTCGAGATTCAATACATATTCCTTCAGCCGACTTGTCTCCTAGGGTCTATTGCTGTCTCGGGCACCTTATGGTCGTTCTCCTGTGAGTCTATATTTTCTAATCCGACGCAAAACTGATTGTTAATTGTAACGTTCAAGGCCTCCTAATGACGATGGAACACTCAAATTGCGTCGAGATTCAATACATCGTCCTCCAGCCGACTTGTATCCAAGGGGATATTGCTGTCTCGGGCACCATAAGATCCTTCTCCTGTGAATAGATTTTCGAATCCGACGCTAAGATGATAGATAATTGTAACGTTCAGCGCTTCCTAATGACGATCGATTACTCAAATTGTGTCGAGAGTCAATACATCGTCCTCCAGCGGACCTGTCTCCAAGTTTCTATTGCTGCCTCGGGCACCTTATTGTCGTTCTCCTGTGAGTCTAGAATTTCGAATCCGACGCAAAAATGATAGTTAATTGTAACGTACAGGGCCTCTAAATGACGATGGAACACTCAAATTGCGTCGAGATTCCATACATCGGCCTCTAGCCGACTTGTCTCCAAGGGCCTGTTGCTGCCTGGGGCACCTTACTTTCCTTCTTCTCTGAGTCTAGATTTTCAAATCCGACGCATAACTGATATTTAATTGTAACGCTCAGGGCCTCCTAATGACGATGGAACACTCAAATTGCGTCGACATTCAATACAAGGGCCTCGAGCCGACTTGTCTCCAAGGGTCTATTGCTGCCTCGGGCACCTTATGGTCGTTCTCCTGTGAGTCTACATTTTCGAATCCGACGCAAGAATGATAGTTAATTGTAACGATCAGGGCCTCCTAATGACGATGGAGCACTCAAATTGCGTCGCGATTCACTACATCGACCTCCAGCGTACTGGTCTCCAAGGGGATATAGCCTCGGGCACCTTATGGTCCGTCTCCAGTGAGTCTAGATTTTCGAATCCGACGCGAAAAATGATAGTGAGTTGTAACGCTCAGCGCCTCCTAATGACGATTGAACACTCAAATTGCGTCGAGATTCAGTACATCGTCCTCCAGCCGACTTGTCTCCATGGGGATATTGCTGCCTCGGGCTCCTTATTGTCGCTCTCCTGTGAGTCTAGATTTTCGAATCCGACGCGAAACTGATTGTTAAATGTAACGTTCAGGGCTTCCTATTGACGATGGAACACTCAAATTGCGTCGAGATTCAATACATCGGCATTCAGCCGATTTGTCTCCTAGGTTCTACTGCTGACTCGGGCAATTTATGGTCGTTCGCCTGTGAGTCTAGATTTAGAATCCGACGCAAAACTGATAGTTAATTGTAACGTTCAGCGCCTCCTAATGTCGATGGAACACTCAAATTGCGTCGAGAGTCAATACATCGACCTCCAGCCGACTTGTCAACAAGGGGATATTGCTGCCTCGGGCTCCATGTTGTCCGTCTCCTGATAGTCTAGATTTTTGAATCCGACGCGAAACTGATAGTTAATTGTAACGTTCAGGGCCTCCTAATGACGATGGTAAACTCAAATTGGGTCGAGATTCAATATATCGTCCTTCAGCCGACTTGTCTCCAAGGGTCTATTGCTGCCTCGGGCACCTTATGGACGTTCCCCTGTGAGCCTAGATTTTCTAATCCGACGCAAAACTGATTGTTAATTGTAACGTTCAGGGCCTCCTAATGACGATGGAACACTCAAAATGCGTCGGGATTCAATACATCGGCCTCCAGCCGACTTGTCTCCAAGGGGATATTGCTGTCTCGGGCACCATATGATCCTTCTCCTGTGAGTCCAGATTTTCGAATCCGACGTAAAAATGATAGTGAGTTGTAACGTTCAGCGCCTCCTAATGACGATAGAACACTCAAATTGCGTCGAGATTCATTCCAATGGCCTCCAGCCGACTTGTCTCCAAGGGGATATTGTTGCCTCAGGCTCCATATGGTCCGTCTCCTGTGAGTCTAGATTTTCGAATCCGACGCGAAACTAATAGTTAATTGTAACGTTCAGGGGAACCTAATGACGATGGTACACTCAAATTGCGTCGAGACTGAATACATCGTCCTTCAGCCGACTTGTCTCCAAGGGTCTATTGCTGCCTCGTTCACCTTATGGTCGTTCTCCTGTGAGTCTAGATTTTCTAATCCGACGCAAAACTGATTGTTAATTGTAACGTTCAAGTCCGCCTAATGACGACGGAACACTCAAATTGCGCCGAGATTCAATACATCGTCCTCCAGCCGACTTGTATCCAAGGGGATATTGCTGTCTCGGGCACCATATGATCCTTCTCCTGTGAGTAGATTTTCAAATCCGACGTTAAATGATAGTTAATTGTAACGTTCAGCGCCTCCTAGTGACGATGGAACACTCATATTGCGTCGAGAGTCAATACATCGTATTCCAGCGGACTTGTCTCCAAGGGTCTATTGCTGCCTCGGGCACCTTATGGTCGTTCTCCTGTGAGTCTAGAATTTCGAATCCGACCCAAAAATGATAGTTAATTGTAACGTTCAGGGCCTCCTAATGACGATGGAACACTCAAATTGCGTCGAGATTCCATACATCGGCCTCCAGCCGACTTGTCTCCAAGGGTCAGTTGCTGCCTCGGGCACCTTACGGTCCTTCTCCTCTGAGTCTAGATTTTCAAATCCGACGCAAAACTGATATTTAATTGTAACGATCAGGGCCTCCTAATGACGATGGAACACTAAAATTGCGTCGAGATTCAATACATCGGCCCGAGCCGACTTGTCTCCAAGGGTCTATTGCTGCCTCGGACACCTTATGGTCGTTCTCCTGTGAGTCTAGATTTTCTAATCCGACGCAAAACAGATAGTTAATTGTAAAGTTCTGGGCCTCCTAATGACGATGGAACACTCAAATTGCGTCGAGATTCAATACATGGGCCTCGAGCCGACTTGTCTCCAAGGGTCTACTGCTGCCTCGGGCACCTTATGGTCGTTCTCCTGTGAGTCTAGATTTTCGAATCCGACGCAAAACAGATTGTTAATTGTACCATTCTGGGTCTCCTATTGACGAAGGAACACTCAAATTTCGTCGAGATTCACTACAACGTCCTCCAGCCTACTTGTCTCCAAGGGGATATCGCTGCCTCGGGCACCACATGGACCGTCTCCGGTGATTCTACGTTTTCGAATCCGACGCAGAACTGATAGTTAATTGTAACGTTCAGAGCCTCCTAATGACGATGGAACACTCAAATTGCGTCGGGATTCAATACATCATCCTCCAGCCGACCTGTCTCCATGGGGATATTGCTGCCTCGGGCTCCTTATTGTCGCTCTCCTGTGAGTCTAGATTTTCGAATTCGACGCGAAACTGATTGTTAATTGTAGCGTTCAGGGCTTCCTATTGACGATGGAACACTCAAATTGCGTCGAGATTCAATACATCGGCATTCAGCCGATTTGTCTCCTAGGTTCTACTGCTGCCTCGGACAATTTATGGTCGTTCCCCTGTGAGTCTAGATTTAGATCCGACGCAAAACTGATAGTTAATTGAAACGTTCAGCGCCTCCAAATGACGATGGAACACTCAAATTGCGTCGAGAGTCAATACATCGACCTCCAGCCGACTTGTCTACAAGGGGATATTGCTGCCTCGGGCTCCATGTTGTCCGTCTCCTGATAGTCTAGATTTTCGAATCCGACGCGAAACTGATAGTTAATTGTAACGTTCAGGGCCTCCTAATGACGATGGAACACTCAAATTGCGTCGAGATTCAATACATCGTCCTTCAGCTGACTTGTCTCCAAGAGTCTATTGCTGCCACGGACACCTTATGGTCGTTCTCCTGTGAGTCTAGATTTTCGAATCCGACGCAAAAGAGATTGTTAATTGTACCATTCTGGGTCTCCTACTGACGAAGGAACACTCAAATTTCGTCGAGATTCACTACAACGTCCTCCAGCCTACTTGTCTCCAAGGGGATATCGCTGCCTCGGGCACCACATGGACCGTCTCCGGTGATTCTACGTTTTCGAATCCGACGCGAAACTGATAGTTAATTGTAACGTTCAGAGCCTCCTAATGACGATGGAACACTCAAATTGCGTCGGGATTCAATACATCGTCCTCCAGCCGACCTGTCTCCATGGGGATATTGCTGCCTCGGGCTCCTTATTGTCGCTCTCCTGTGAGTCTAGATTTTCGAATCCGACGCGAAACTGATTGTTAATTGTAGCGTTCAGGGCTTCCTATTGACGATGGAACACTCAAATTGCGTCGAGATTCAATACATCGGCATTCAGCCGATTTGTCTCCTAGGTTCTACTGCTGCCTCGGACAATTTATGGTCGTTCCCCTGTGAGTCTAGATTTAGATCCGACGCAAAACAGATAGTTAATTGTAACGTTCAGGGCCTCCTAATGACGATGGAACACTCAAATTGCGTCGAGATTCAATACATCGTCCTTCAGCCGACTTGTCTCCAAGGGTCTATTGCTGCCTCGGGCACCTTATAGACGTTCTCCTGTGAGTCTAGATTTTCTAATCCGACGCAAAACTGATTGTTAATTGTAACGTTCAGGGCCTCCTAATGACGATGGAACACTCAAAATGCGTCGAGATTCAATACATCGGCCTCCAGCCGACTTGTCTCCAAGGGGATATTGCTGTCTCGGGCACCATATGATCCTTCTCCTGTGAATCTAGATTTTCGATTCCGACGCAAAATTGATAGTGACTTGTAACGTTCAGCACCTCCTAATGACGATAGAACACTCAAATTGCGTCGAGATTCATTCCAATGGCCTCCAGACGACTGGTCTCCAAGGGGATATTGCTGTCTCGGGCACCATATGATCCTTCTCCTGTGAGTAGATTTTCGAATCCGACGCTAAAATGATAGTTAATTGTAACGTTCAGCGCCTCCTAATGACGATGGAACACTCATATTGCGTCGAGAGTCAATACATCGTCCTCCAGCGGACTTGTCTCCAAGGGACTATTGCTGCCTCGGGCACCTTATGGTCGTTCTCCTGTGAGTCTAGAATTTCGAATCCGACGCAAAAATGATAGTTAATTGTAACGTTCAGGGCCTCCTAATGACGATGGAACACTCAAATTCCGTCGAGATTCCATACATCGGCCTCCAGCCAACTTGTCTCCAAGAGTCAGTTGCTGCCTCGGGCACCTTACGGTCCTTCTCCTCTGAGTCTAGATTTTCTAATCCGACGCAAAACTGATTGTTAATTGTAACGTTCAGGGCCTCCTAATGACGATGGAACACTCAAATTGCGTCGAGATTCAATACATCGTCCTCCAGCTGATTTTACTCCAAGGGTGTATTGCTGCCTCGGGCACCTTATGGGCGTTCCCCTGTGAGTCTAGAATTTACAATCCTCGCAAAACTGATAGTTAATTGTAATGTTCAGGGCCTCCTAATGACGATGGAATACTCAAATTGCGTCGAGATTTAATACATCGTCCTTCAGCCGACTTGTCTCGAGGAGTCTATTGCTGCCTCGGGCACCTTATGGTCGTTCCCCTGTGAGTCTAGATTTCCGAATCCGACGCAAAACAGATTGTTAATTGTAACGTTCGGGGCCTCCTAATGACAATGGAACACTCAAATTGCGTCGAGATTCAATACATCGGCCCGAGCCGACTTGTCTCCAAGGGTCTATTGCTGCCTCAGACACCTTATGGTCGTTCTCCTGTGAGTCTAGATTTTCTAATCCGACGCAAAAATGATAGTTAATTGTAACGTTCAGGGCCTCCTAATGACGATGGAACACTCAAATTGCGTCGAGATTCAATACATGGGCCTCGAGCCGACTTGTCTCCAAGGGTCTATTGCTGCCTCGGGCACCTTATGGTCGTTCTCCTGTGAGTGTAGATTTTCGAATCCGACGCAAATCAGATATTTAATTGCAACGTTCAGGGCCTCCTAATGACGAAGGAACACTCAAATTGCGTCGAGATTCACTACATCGGCCTCGAGCCGACTTGTCTCCAAGTGTCTATTGCTGCCTCGGAAACCTAATGGTAGTTCTCCTGTGAGTCTAGATTTTCGAATCCGACGCAAAACTGATAGGTAATTTTAACGTTCAGGGCCTCCTAATGACGATGGAACACTCTAATTGCGTCGAGATTCAATACATATTCCTTCAGCCGACTTGTCTCCAAGGGACTATTGCTGCATCAGTCACCTTATGGTCGTTCTCCTGTGAGTCTAGATTTTCTAATCCGACGCAAAACTGATTGTTAATTGTAACGTTCAAGGCCTCCTAATGACGACGGAACACTCAAATTGCGCCGAGATTCAATACATCGTCCTCCAGCCGACTTGTATCCAAGGGGATATTGCTGTCTCGGGCACCATATGATCCTTCTCCTGTGAGTAGATTTTCGAATCCGACGTTAAATGATAGTTAATTGTAACGTTCAGCGCCTCCTAATGACGATGGAACACTCATATTGCGTCGAGAGTCAATACATCGTATTCCAGCGGACTTGTCTCCAAGGGTCTATTGCTGCCTCGGGCACCTTATGGTCGTTCTCCTGTGAGTCTAGAATTTCGGATCCGACCCAAAAATGATAGTTAATTGTAACGTTCAGGGCCTCCTAATGACGATGGAACACTCAAATTGCGTCGAGATTCCATACATCGTCCTCCAGCCGACTTGTCTCAATGGGGATATTGCTGCCTCGGGCTCCCTATTGTCGCTCTCCTGTGAGTCTAGATTTTCGAATCCGACGCGAAACTGATTGTTAATTGTAGCGTTCAGGGCTTCCTATTGACGATGGAACACTCAAATAGCGTCGAGATTCAATACATCGGCATTCAGCCGATTTGTCTCCTAGGTTCTACTGCTGCCTTGGACAATTTATGGTCGTTCCCCAGTGAGTCTATATTTAGAATCCGACGCAAAACTGATAGTTAATTGAAACTTTCTGCGCCTCCTAATGACGATGGAACACTCAAATTGCGTCGAGAGTCAATACATCGACCTCCAGCCGACTTGTCTACAAGGGGATATTGCTGCCTCGGGCTCCATGTTGTCCGTCTCCTGATAGTCTAGATTTTCGAATCCGACGCGAAACTGATAGTTAATTGTAACGTTCAGGGCCTCCTAATGACGATGGAACACTCAAATTGCGTCGAGATTCAATACATCGTCCTTCAGCTGACTTGTCTCCAAGAGTCTATTGCTGCCACGGACACCTTACGGTCGTTCTCCTGTGAGTCTAGATTTTCTAATCCGACGCAAAACAGATAGTTAATTGTAACGTCCAGGGCCTCCTAATGACGATGGAACACTCAATTTGCGTCGAGATTCACTACAACGACCTCCTGCCTTCTTGTCTCCAAGGGGATATCGCTGCCTCGGGTACCACATGGACCGTCTCCGGTGATTCTACGTTTTCGAATCCGACGCAAAACTGATAGTTAATTGTAACGTTCAGAGCCTCCTAATGACGATGGAGCACTCCAATTGCGTCGCGATTCGATACATCGTCCTCCAGCCGACTTGTCTCCAAGGGGATATTGCTGTCTCGGGCACCATATGATCCTTCTCCTGTGAAACTAGATTTTCGATTCCGACGCAAAAATGATAGTGACTTGTAACGTTCAGCGCCTCCTAATGATAGAACACTCAAATTGCGTCGAGATTCATTCCAATATCCTCCAGCCGACTTGTCTCCAAGGGGATATTGCTGTCTCGGGCACCATATGATCCTTCTCCTGTGAGTAAATTTTCGAATCCGACGCTAAAATGATAGTTAATTATAACGTTCAGCGCCTCCTAATGACGATGGAACACTCATATTGCGTCGAGAGTCAATACATCGTCCTCCAGCGGACTTGTCTCCAAGGGTCCATTGCTGCCTCGGGCACCTTATGGTCGTTCTCCTGTGAGTCTAGAATTTCGAATCCGACGCAAAAATGATAGTTAATTGTAACGTTCAGGGCCTCCTAATGACGATGGAACACTCAAATTGCGTCGAGATTCCATACATCGGCCTCCAGCCGACTTGTCTCCAAGAGTCAGTTGCTGCCTCGGGCACCTTACGGTCCTTCTCCTCTGTCTAGATTTTCAAATCCGACGCAAAACTGATATTTAATTGTAACGATCAGGGCCTCCTAATGACAATGGAACACTCAAATTGCGTCGAGATTCAATACATCGTCCTCCAGCCGACTTGTCTCCAAGGGTCTATTGCGGCCTCGGGCACCTTTTGGACGCTCTCCTGTGAGTCTAGATGTTCTAATCCGACGCAAAACTGATTGTTAATTGTAACGTTCAGGGCCTCTTAATGACGATGGAACACTCAAATTGCGTCGAGATTCAATACATCGTCCTCCAGCCGATTTTTCTACAAGGGTGTATTGCGGCCTCGGGCACCTTATGGTCGTTCCCCTGTGAGCCTAGAATTTACAATCCACGCAAAACTGATAGTTAATTGTAATGTTCAGGGCCTTCTAATGACGATGGAATACTCAAATTGCGTCGAGATTTAATACATCGTCCTTCAGCCGACTTGTCTCAAGGAGTCTATTGCTGCCTCGGGCACCTTATGGTCGTTCCCCTGTGAGTCTAGATTTCCGAATCCGACGCAAAACAGATTGTTAATTGTAACGTTCAGGGCCTCCTAATGACGATGGAACACTCAAATTGCGTCGAGATACAATACATGGGCCTCGAGCCGACTTGTCTCCGAGGGTCTATTGCTGCCTCGGGCACCTTATGGTCGTTCTCCTGTGAGTCAAGATTTTCGAATCCGGCGCAAAAATGATATTTAATTGTAACGTTCAGGGCCTCCTAATTACGATGGAGCACTCAAATTGCGTCGCGATTCAATACATCGTCCTCCAGCGCACTGGTCTCAAATGGGGATATAGCCTCGGGCACCTTATGGTCCGTCTCCAGTGAGTCTAGATTTTCGAATCCGACGCGAAACCGATAGTTAATTGTAGCGCTCAGGGCCTCCTAATGACGATGGAACACGCAAATTGCGTCGAGATTCAATACATCATTCTTCAGAAGACTTGTCTCCAAGGGTCTATTGCTGCCTAGGAAACCTAATGGTAGTTCTCCTGTGAGTCTAGATTTTCGAATCCGGCGCAAAACTGATTCTTAATTGTAACGTTCAGGGCCTCCTAATGACGATGGAACACTCTAATTGCGTCGAGATTCAATACATGGTCCTTCAGCCGACTTGTCTCCAGGGGACTATTGCTGCCTCGGGCACCTTATGGTCGTTCTCCTGTGAGTCTAGATTTTCTAATCCGACGCAAAACTGATTGTTAATTGTAACGTTCAAGGCCTCCTAATGACGATTTCTAACACTCAAATAGCGTCGAGATTCAATAGATCGTCCTCCAGCCGACTTGTATCCAAGGGGATATTGCTGTCTCGGGCACCATATGATCCTTCTCCTGTGAGTAGATTTTCGAATCCGTTGCAAAACAGATTGTTAATTGTAACATTCAGGGCCTCCTAATGACGATGGAACACTCAAATTGCGTCGAGATTCTATACATCGGCCCGAGCCGACTTGTCTCCAAGGGTCTATTGCTGCCTCGGACACCTTATGGTCTTCCTCCTGTGAGTCTAGATTTTCTAATCCTACGCAAAACAGATAGTTAATTGTAACGTTCAGGGCCTCCTAATGACGATGGAACACTCAAATTGCGTCGTGATTCAATACATGGGCCTCGAGCCGACTTGTCTCCAAGGGTCTATTGCTGCCTCGGGCACCTTATGGTCGTTCTCCTGTGAGTCTAAATTTTCGAATCCGACGCAAAACAGATATTTAATTGTAACGTTCAGGGCCTCCTAATGACGAAGGAACACTCAAATTGCGTCGAGATTCATTCCAATTGCCTCCAGCCGACTTGTCTCCAAGGGGTAATTGCTTCCTCGGGCTCCATGTGGTCCGTCTCCTGTGAGTCTAGATTTTCGAATCCGACGCAAAACTGATCGTTAATTGTAACGTTCAGGGCCTCCTAATGACGATGGAACACTCAAATTGCGTCGCGATTCAATACATCGTCCTCCAGCCGATTTTTCTCCAAGGGTGTATTGCTGCCTCGGGCACCTTATGGTCGTTCCCCTGTGAGTCTAGATTTTACAATCCACGCAAAACTGATAGTTGAATGTAATGTTCAGGGCCTCCTAATTACGATGGAGCACTCAAATTGCGTCGCGATTCAATACATCGTCCTCCAGCGCACTGGTCTCCAAGGGGATATAGCCTCGGGCACCTTATGGTCCGTCTCCAGTGAGTCTAGATTTTCGAATCCGACGCGAAACCGATAGTTAATTGTAGCGCTCAGGTCCTCCTAATGACGATGGAACACGCAAATTGCGTCGAGATTCAATACATCATTCTTCACCAGACTTGTCTCCAAGGGTCTATTGCTGCCTCGGGCACCTAATGGTAGTTCTCCTGTGAGTCTATATTTTCGAATCCGACGCAAAACTGATACTTAATTGTAACGTTCAGGGCCTCCTAATGACGATGGAACACTCTAATTGCGTCGAGATTCAGTACATGGTCCTTCAGCCGACTTGTCTCCAAAGGACTATTGCTGCCTCGGGCACCTTATGGTCGTTCCCCTGTGAGTCTAGATTTCCGAATCCGACGCAAAACAGATTGTTAATTGTAACGTTCAGGTCCTCCTAATGACGATGGAACACTCAAATTGCGTCGAGATTCAATACATGGGCCTCGAGCCGACTTATCTCCAAGGGTCTATTGCTGCCTCGGGCACCTTATGGTCGTTCTCCTGTGAGTCTAGATTTTCGAATCCGACGCAAAACAGATAGTTAATTGTAACGTTCAGGTCCTCCTAATGACGATGGAACACTCAAATTGCGTCGAGATTCAATACATGGGCCTCGAGCCGACTTATCTCCAAGGGTCTATTGCTGCCTCGGGCACCTTATGGTCGTTCTCCTGTGAGTCTAGATTTTCGAATCCGACGCAAAACAGATATTTAATTGTAACGTTCAGGGCCTCCTAATGACGAAGGAACAATCAAATTGCGTCGAGATTCATTCCAATTGCCTCCAGCCGACTTGTCTCCAAGGGGTAATTGCTTCCTCGGGCTCCATGTGGTCCGTCTCCTGTGAGTCTAGATTTTCGAATCCGACGCAAAACAGATAGTTAATTGTAACGTTCAGGTCCTCCTAATGACGATGGAACACTCAAATTGCGTCGAGATTCAATACATAGGCCTCGAGCCGACTTATCTCCAAGGGTCTATTGCTGCCTCGGGCACCTTATGGTCGTTCTCCTGTGAGTCTAGATTTTCGAATCCGACGCAAAACAGATAGTTAATTGTAACGTTCAGGTCCTCCTAATGACGATGGAACACTCAAATTGCGTCGAGATTCAATACATGGGCCTCGAGCCGACTTGTCTCCAAGGGTCTATTGCTGCCTCGGGCACCTTATGGTCGTTCTCCTGTGAGTCTAGATTTTCGAATCCGACGCAAAACAGATATTTAATTGTAACGTTCAGGGCCTCCTAATGACGATGGTACACTCAAATTGCGTCGAGATTCAATACATCGGCCCGAGCCGACTTGTCTCCAAGGGTCTATTGCTGCCTCGGACACCTTATGGTCGTCCTCCTGTGAGTCTAGATTTTCTAATCCTACGCAAAACAGATAGTTAATTGTAACGTTCAGGTCCTCCTAATGACGATGGAACACTCAAATTGCGTCGAGATTCAATACATATTCCTTCAGCCGACTTGTCTCCAAGGGTCTATTGCTGCCTCGGGCACCTTATGGTCGTTCTCCTGTGAGTCTAGATTTTCTAATCCGACGCAAAAATTATTGTTAATTGTAACGTTCAAGGCCTCCTAATGACGACGGAACACTCAAATTGCGTCGAGATTTAATACATCGTCCTCCAGCCGACTTGTATCCAAGGGGATATTGCTGTCTCGGGCACCATATGATCCTTCTCCTGTGAGTAGATATTCGAATCCGACGCTAAAATGATAGTTAATTGTAACGTTCAGCGCCTCCTAATGACGATGGAACACTCATATTGCGTCGAGAGTCAATACATCGTCCTCCAGCGGACTTGTCTCCAAGGGTCTATTGCTGCCTCGGGGACCTTATGGTCGTTCTCCTGTGAGTCTAGAATTTCGAATCCGACGCAAAAATGATAGTTAATTGTAACGTTCAGGGCCTCCTAATGACGATGGAACACTCAAATTGCGTCGCGATTCAATACATCGTCCTCCAGCCGATTTTTCTCCAAGGGTGTATTGCTGCCTCGGGCACCTTATGGTCGTTCCCCTGTGAGTCTAGATTTTACAATCCACGCAAAACTGATAGTTAATTGTAATGTTCAGGGCCTCCTAATTACGATGGAGCACTCAAATTGCGTCGCGATTCAATACATCGTCCTCCAGCGCACTGGTCTCCAAGGGGATATAGCCTCGGGCACCTTATGGTCCGTCTCCAGTGAGTCTAGATTTTCGAATCCGACGCGAAACCGATAGTTAATTGTAGCGCTCAGGTCCTCCTAATGACGATGGAACACGCAAATTGCGTCGATATTCAATACATCATTCTTCACCAGACTTGTCTCCAAAGGTCTATTGCTGCCTCGGGCACCTTATGGACGCTCTCCTGTGAGTCTAGATTTTCTAATCCGACGCAAATATGATAGTTAATTGTAACGTTCAGGGCCTCCTAATGACGATGGAACACTCAAATTGCGTCGAGATTCAATACATCGGTCTCCAGCCGACTTGTCTCCAAGGGTCTATTGCTGCCTCGGGCACCTTATGGTCGTTCTCCTGTGAGTGTAGATTTTCGAATCCGACGCAAATCAGATATTTAATTGCAACGTTCAGGGCCTCCTAATGACGAAGGAACACTCAAATTGCGTCGAGATTCATTCCAATGGCCTCCAGCCGACTAGTCTCCAAGGGGATATTGCTTCCTCGGGCTCCATGTGGTCCGTCTCCTGCGAGTCTAGATTTTCGAATCCGACGCGAAACTAATAGTTAATTGTAACGTTCAGGGCCACCTAACGACGATGGAACACTCAAATTGCGTCGAGATTGAATACATCGTCCTTCAGCCGACTTGTCTCCAAGGGTCTATTGCTGCCCCGGGCAGCTTATGGTCGTTCTCCTGTGAATCTAGATTTTCGAATCCGACGCAAAAATGATAGTTAATTGTAACGTTCAGGGCCTCTTAATGACGATGATGCACTCAAATTGGGTCGCGATTCAATACATCGTCCTCCAGCGCTCTGGTCTCCAAGGGGATATAGCCTCGGGCACCTTATGGTCCGTCTATAGTGAGTCTAGAATTTCGAATCCGACGTGAAACTAATAGTTAATTGTAACGCTCAGGGCCTCCTAATGACGATGGAACACGCAAATTGCGTTGAGATTCAATACATCATTCTTCAGCTGACTTGTCTCCAAGGGTCTATTGCTGCCTCGGGCACCTTATGCTCGTTCTCCTGTGAGTCTAGATTTTCGAATCCGACGCAAAACTGATAGGTAATTTTAACGTTCAGGGCCTCCTAATGACGATGGAACACTCTAATTGCGTCGAGATTCAATATATATTCCTTCAGCCGACTTGTCTCCAAGGGTGTATTGCTGCCTCGGGCACCTTATGGTCGTTCTCCTGTGAGTCTAGATCTTCTAATCCGACGCAAAACTGATTGTTAATTGTAACGTTCAAGGCCTCCTAATGACGACGGAACACTCAAATTGCGTCGAGATTCAATACATCGTCCTCCAGCGCACTGGTCTCAAAGGGGATATAGCCTCGGGCACCTTACGGTCCGTCTCCAGTAAGTCTAGATTTTCGAATCCGACGCGAAACCGATAGTTAATTGTAGTGCTCAGGGCCTCCTAATGACGATGGAACACGCAAATTGCGTCGAGATTCAATACATCACTCTTCCCCAGACTTGTCTCCAAGGGTCTACTGCTGCCTCGGGCACCTAATGGTAGTTCTCTTGTGAGTCTAGATTTTCGAATCCGACGCAAAACTGATACTTAATTGTAACGTTCAGGGCCTCCTAATGACCATGGAACACTCTAATTGCGTCGTGATTCAGTACATGGTCCTTCAGCCGACTTTTCTCCAAGGGACTATTGCTGCCTCGGGCACCTTATGGTCGTTTCCCTGTGAGTCTAGATTTTCTAATCCGACGCAAAACTGATTGTTAATTGTAACGTTCAAGGCCTCCTAATGACGATTTTTAACACTCAAATAGCGTCGAGATTCAATAGATCGTCCTCCAGCCGACTTGTATCCAAGGGGATATTGCTGTCTCGGGCACCATATGATCCTTCTCCTGTGAGTACATTTTCGAATCCGACGCAAAACAGATTGTTAATTGTAACGTTCAGGGCCTCCTTATGACGATGGAACACTCAAATTGCGTCGAGATTCTATACATCGGCCCGAGCCGACTTGTCTCCAAGGGTCTATTGCTGCCTCGGACACCTTATGGTCGTTCTCCTGTGAGTCTAGATTTTCAAATCCGACGCAAAACAGATAGTTAATTGTAATGTTCAGGGCCTCCTAGTGACGATGGAACACTCAAATTGCGTCGAGAT
The DNA here is from genome assembly GCF_021461395.2 of Schistocerca americana. NCBI lineage: Eukaryota > Metazoa > Arthropoda > Insecta > Orthoptera > Acrididae > Schistocerca > Schistocerca americana. Next base: position 4,360,843 of record NC_060122.1, on the reverse strand, counting down.
TCAATACATGGGCCTCGAGCCGACTTGTCTCCAAGGGTCTATTGCTGCCTCGGGCACCTTAAGGTCGTTCTCCTGTGAGTCTAGATTTTCGAATCCGACGCAAATCAGATATTTAATTGCAACGTTCAGGGCCTCCTGATGACGAAGGAACACTCAAATTGCGTCGAGATTCACTACATCTGCCTCGAGCCGACTTGTCTCCAAGTGTCTATTGCTGCCTCGGGCACCTTATGGTCGTTCTCCTGTGAGTCTAGATTTTCTAATCCGACGCAAAACAGATAGTTAATTGTAACGTTCAGGGCCTCCTAATGACGATGGAACACTCAAATTGCGTCGAGATTCAATACATGGGCCTCGAGCCGACTTGTCTCCAAGGGGGTATTGGTGTCTCGAGCACCGTATGAACTTCTCCTGTGAGTAGATTTTCGAATCCGACGCCAAAATGGTTGTTAATTGTAACGTTCAGGGCCTGCTAATGACTATGGAACACTCAAATTGCGTCAAGAATCAATACACCGGCCTCCAGCCGACTTGTCTCCAAGGGTCTATTGCTGCCTCGGGCACCTTATGGTCGTTCTCTTGTAAGTCTAGATTTTCGAATCCGACGCAAAAATGATACTTAATTGTAACGTTCAGGGCCTCCTAATGACCATGGAACACTCTAATTGGGTCGAGATTCAATACATGGTCCTTCAGCCGACTTGTCTCCAAGGGACTACTGCTGCCTCGGGCACCTTATGGTCGTTCTGCTGTGAGTCTAGATTTTCTAATCCGACGCAAAACAGATAGTTAATTGTAACGTTCAGGGCCTCCTAATGAGGATGGAACACTCAAATTGCGTCGAGATTCAATACATGGGCCTCGAGCCAACTTGTCTCCAAGGGTCTATTGCTGCCTCGGACACCTTATGGTCGTTCTCCTGTGAGTCTATATTTTCGAATCCGACGCAAAACAGATATTTAATTGTATCGTTCAGGTCCCCTTAATGACGAAGGAACACTCAAATTGCGTCGAGATTCACTACATCGGCCTCGAACCGACTTGTCTCCAAGTGTCTATTGCTGCAACGGGCACCTTATGGTCGTTCTCCTGTGAGTCTAGATTTTCGAATACGACGCAAAAATGATATTTAATTGTAACGTTCAGGGCCTCCTAATGACGATGGAGCACTCAAATTGCGTCGCGATTCAATACATCGTCCTCCAGCGCACTGGTCTCCAAGGGGATATGGCCTCGGGCACCTTATGGTCCGTCTCCAGTGAGTCTAAATTTTCGAATCCGACGCAAAACAGATATTTAATTGTAACGTTCAGGGCCTCCTAATGACGAAGGAACACTCAAATTGCGTCGAGATTCACTACATCGGCCTCGAGCCGACTTGTCTCCAAGTGTCTATTGCTGCCTCGGGCACCTTATGGTCGTTGTATTGTGAGTCTAGATTTTCGAATCCGACGCAAAAATGATATTAAATTGTTACGTTCAGTGCCTCCTAATGACGATGGAGCACTCAAATTGCGTCGCGATTCAATACATCGTCCTCCAGCGCACTGGTCTCCAAGGGGATATAGCCTCGGGCACCTTATGGTCCGTCTCCAGTGAATCTAGATTTTTGAATCCGACGCGAAACTGATATTTAATTGTAACGTTCAGGGCCACCTAATGACGATGGAACACTCAAAATGCGTCGAGATTCAATACATCGGCCTCCAGCCGACTTGTCTCCAAGGGTCTATTGCTGCCTCGGGCACCTTATGGTCGTTCTCCTGTGAGTCTAGATTTTCGAATCCGACGCAAAAATGATAGTTAATTGTAACGTTCAGGGCCTCTTAATGACGATGGAGCACTCAAATTGGGTCGCGATTCAATACATCGTCCTCCAGCGCTCTGGTCTCCAAGGGAATACAGCCTCGGGCACCTTATGGTCCGTCTATAGTGAGTCTAGAATTTCGAATCCGACGCGAAACTAATAGTTAATTGTAACGCTCAGAGCCTCATAATGACGATGGAACACGCAAATTGCGTTGAGATTCAATACATCATTCTTCAGCTGACTTGTCTCTAAGGGTCTATTGCTGCCTCGGGCACCTTATGGTCGTTCTCCTGTGAGTCTAGAATTTCGAATCCGACGCAAAAGTGATAGTTAATTGTAACGTTCAGGGCCTCCTAATGACGATGGAACACTCAAATTGCGCCGAGATTCCATACATCGGCCTCCAGCCGACTTGTCTCCAAGAGTCAGTTGCTGCCTCGGGCACCTTACGGTCCTTCTCCTCTGAGTCTAGATTTTCAAATGCGACGCAAAACTGATATTTAATTGTAACGATCAGGGCCTCCTAACGACGATGGAACACTCAAATTGTGTCGAGATTCAATACATCGTCCTTCAGCCGACTTGTCTCCAAGGGTCTATTGCGGCCTCGGGCACCTTATGGACGCTCTCCAGTGAGTCTAGATTTTCTAATCCATCGCAAAACTGATTGTTAATTGTAACGTTCAGGGCCTCCTAATGACGATGGAACACTCAAATTGCGTCGAGATTCCATACATCGGCCTCCAGCCGACTTGTCTCCAAGGGCCTATTGCGGCCTCGGGCACCTTATGGACGCTCTCCTGTGAGTCTAGATTTTCTAATCCGACGCAAAACTGATTGTTAATTGTAACGTTCAGGGCCTCCTAATGACGATGGAACACTCAAATTGCGTCGCGATTCAATACATCGTCCTCCAGCCGATTTTTCTCCAAGGGTGTATTGCTGCCTCGGGCACCTTATGGTCGTTCCCCTGTGAGTCTAGATTTTACAATCCACGCAAAACTGATAGTTAATTGTAATGTTCAGGGCCTCCTAATTACGATGGAGCACTCAAATTGCGTCGCGATTCAATACATCGTCCTCCAGCGCACTGGTCTCCAAGGGGATATAGCCTCGGGCACCTTATGGTCCGTCTCCAGTGAGTCTAGATTTTCGAATCCGACGCGAAACCGATAGTTAATTGTAGCGCTCAGGTCCTCCTAATGACGATGGAACACGCAAATTGCGTCGAGATTCAATACATCATTCTTCACCAGACTTGTCTCCAAAGGTCTATTGCTGCCTCGGGCACCTTATGGACGCTCTCCTGTGAGTCTAGATTTTCTAATCCGACGCAAATATGATAGTTAATTGTAACGTTCAGGGCCTCCTAATGACGATGGAACACTCAAATTGCGTCGAGATTCAATACATCGGTCTCCAGCCGACTTGTCTCCAAGGGTCTATTGCTGCCTCGGGCACCTTATGGTCGTTCTCCTGTGAGTGTAGATTTTCGAATCCGACGCAAATCAGATATTTAATTGCAACGTTCAGGGCCTCCTAATGACGAAGGAACACTCAAATTGCGTCGAGATTCATTCCAATGGCCTCCAGCCGACTAGTCTCCAAGGGGATATTGCTTCCTCGGGCTCCATGTGGTCCGTCTCCTGCGAGTCTAGATTTTCGAATCCGACGCGAAACTAATAGTTAATTGTAACGTTCAGGGCCACCTAACGACGATGGAACACTCAAATTGCGTCGAGATTGAATACATCGTCCTTCAGCCGACTTGTCTCCAAGGGTCTATTGCTGCCCCGGGCAGCTTATGGTCGTTCTCCTGTGAGTCTAGATTTTCGAATCCGACGCAAAAATGATAGTTAATTGTAACGTTCAGGGCCTCTTAATGACGATGATGCACTCAAGTTGGGTCGCGATTCAATACATCGTCCTCCAGCGCTCTGGTCTCCAAGGGGATATAGCCTTGGGCACCTTATGGTCCGTCTATAGTGAGTCTAGAATTTCGAATCCGACGTGAAACTAATAGTTAATTGTAACGCTCAGGGCCTCCTAATGACGATGGAACACGCAAATTGCGTTGAGATTCAATACATCATTCTTCAGCTGACTTGTCTCCAAGGGTCTATTGCTGCCTCGGGCACCTTATGCTCGTTCTCCTGTGAGTCTAGATTTTCGAATCCGACGCAAAACTGATAGGTAATTTTAACGTTCAGGGCCTCCTAATGACGATGGAACACTCTAATTGCGTCGAGATTCAATATATATTCCTTCAGCCGACTTGTCTCCAAGGGTCTATTGCTGCCTCGGGCACCTTATGGTCGTTCTCCTGTGAGTCTAGATCATCTAATCCGACGCAAAACTGATTGTTAATTGTAACGTTCAAGGCCTCCTAATGACGACGGAACACTCAAATTGCGTCGAGATTCAATACATCGTCCTCCAGCGCACTGGTCTCAAAGGGGATATAGCCTCGGGCACCTTATGGTCCGTCTCCAGTAAGTCTAGATTTTCGAATCCGACGCGAAACCGATAGTTAATTGTAGTGCTCAGGGCCTCCTAATGACGATGGAACACGCAAATTGCGTCGAGATTCAATACATCACTCTTCCCCAGACTTGTCTCCAAGGGTCTACTGCTGCCTCGGGCACCTAATGGTAGTTCTCTTGTGAGTCTAGATTTTCGAATCCGACGCAAAACTGATACTTAATTGTAACGTTCAGGGCCTCCTAATGACCATGGAACACTCTAATTGCGTCGTGATTCAATACATGGTCCTTCAGCCGACTTTTCTCCAAGGGACTATTGCTGCCTCGGGCACCTTATGGTCGTTTCCCTGTGAGTCTAGATTTTCTAATCCGACGCAAAACTGATTGTTAATTGTAACGTTCAAGGCCTCCTAATGACGATTTTTAACACTCAAATAGCGTCGAGATTCAATAGATCGTCCTCCAGCCGACTTGTATCCAAGGGGATATTGCTGTCTCGGGCACCATATGATCCTTCTCCTGTGAGTAGATTTTCGAATCCGACGCAAAACAGATTGTTAATTGTAACGTTCAGGGCCTCCTAATGACGATGGAACACACAAATTGCGTCGAGATTCTATACATCGGCCCGAGCCGACTTGTCTCCAAGGGTCTATTGCTGCCTCGGACACCTTATGGTCGTTCTCCTGTGAGTCTAGATTTTCAAATCCGACGCAAAACAGATAGTTAATTGTAATGTTGAGGGCCTCCTAGTGACGATGGAACACTCAAATTGCGTCGAGATTCAATACATGGGCCTCGAGCCGACTTGTCTCCAAGGGTCTATTGCTGCCTCGGGCACCTTAAGGTCGTTCTCCTGTGAGTCTAGATTTTCGAATCCGACGCAAATCAGATATTTAATTGCAACGTTCAGGGCCTCCTGATGACGAAGGAACACTCAAATTGCGTCGAGATTCACTACATCTGCCTCGAGCCGACTTGTCTCCAAGTGTCTATTGCTGGCTCGGGCACCTTATGGTCGTTCTCCTGTGAGTCTAGATTTTCTAATCCGACGCAAAACAGATAGTTAATTGTAACGTTCAGGGCCTCCTAATGAAGATGGAACACTCAAATTGCGTCGAGATTCAATACATGGGCCTCGAGCCGACTTGTCTCCAAGGGGGTATTGGTGTCTCGAGCACAGTATGAACTTCTCCTGTGAGTAGATTTTCGAATCCGACGCCAAAATGAATGTTAATTGTAACGTTCAGGGCCTGCTAATGACTATGGAACACTCAAATTGCGTCAAGAATCAATACACCGGCCTCCAGCGGACTTGTCTCCAAGTGTCTATTGCTGCCTCGGGCACCTTATGGTCGTTCTCTTGTAAGTCTAGATTTTCGAATCCGACGCAAAAATGATACTTAATTGTAACGTTCAGGGCCTCCTAATGACCATGGAACACTCTAATTGGGTCGAGATTCAATACATGGTCCTTCAGCCGACTTGTCTCCAAGGGACTACTGCTGCCTCGGGCACCTTATGGTCGTTCTGCTGTGAGTCTAGATTTTCTAATCCGACGCAAAACAGATAGTTAATTGTAACGTTCAGGCCTCCTAATGAGGATGGAACACTCAAATTGCGTCGAGATTCAATACATGGGCCTCGAGCCAACTTGTCTCCAAGGGTCTATTGCTGCCTCGGACACCTTATGGTCGTTCTCCTGTGAGTCTAGATTTTCGAATCCGACGCAAAACAGATATTTAATTGTATCGTTCAGGTCCCCCTAATGACGAAGGAACACTCAAATTGCGTCGAGATTCACTACATCGGCCTCGAACCGACTTGTCTCCAAGTGTCTATTGCTGCCTCGGGCACCTTATGGTCGTTCTCCTGTGAGTCTAGATTTTCGAATACGACGCAAAAATGATATTTAATTGTAACGTTCAGGGCCTCCTAATGACGATGGAGCACTCAAATTGCGTCGCGATTCAATACATCGTCCTCCAGCGCACTGGTCTCCAAGGGGATATGGCCTCGGGCACCTTATGGTCCGTCTCCAGTGAGTCTAGATTTTCGAATCCGACGCAAAACAGATATTTAATTGTAACGTTCAGGGCCTCCTAATGACGAAGGAACACTCAAATTGCGTCGAGATTCACTACATCGGCCTCGAGCCGACTTGTCTCCAAGTGTCTATTGCTGCCTCGGGCACCTTATGGTCGTTGTATTGTGAGTCTAGATTTTCGAATCCGACGCAAAAATGATATTAAATTGTTACGTTCAGTGCCTCCTAATGACGATGGAGCACTCAAATTGCGTCGCGATTCAATACATCGTCCTCCAGCGCACTGGTCTCCAAGGGGATATAGCCTCGGGCACCTTATGGTCCGTCTCCAGTGAATCTAGATTTTTGAATCCGACGCGAAACTGATATTTAATTGTAACGTTCAGGGCCACCTAATGACGATGGAACACTCAAAATGCGTCGAGATTCAATACATCGGCCTCCAGCCGACTTGTCTCCAAGGGTCTATTGCTGCCCCGGGCACCTTATGGTCGTTCTCCTGTGAGTCTAGATTTTCGAATCCGACGCAAAAATGATAGTTAATTGTAACGTTCAGGGCCTCTTAATGACGATGGAGCACTCAAATTGGGTCGCGATTCAATACATCGTCCTCCAGCGCTCTGGTCTCCAAGGGAATACAGCCTCGGGCACCTTATGGTCCGTCTATAGTGAGTCTAGAATTTCGAATCCGACGCGAAACTAATAGTTAATTGTAACGCTCAGAGCCTCATAATGACGATGGAACACGCAAATTGCGTTGAGATTCAATACATCATTCTTCAGCTGACTTGTCTCTAAGGGTCTATTGCTGCCTCGGGCACCTTATGGTCGTTCTCCTGTGAGTCTAGAATTTCGAATCCGACGCAAAAGTGATAGTTAATTGTAACGTTCAGGGCCTCCTAATGACGATGGAACACTCAAATTGCGTCGAGATTCCATACATCGGCCTCCAGCCGACTTGTCTCCAAGAGTCAGTTGCTGCCTCGGGCACCTTACGGTCCTTCTCCTCTGAGTCTAGATTTTCAAATGCGACGCAAAACTGATATTTAATTGTAACGATCAGGGCCTCCTAACGACGATGGAACACTCAAATTGTGTCGAGATTCAATACATCGTCCTTCAGCCGACTTGTCTCCAAGGGTCTATTGCGGCCTCGGGCACCTTATGGACGCTCTCCAGTGAGTCTAGATTTTCTAATCCATCGCAAAACTGATTGTTAATTGTAACGTTCAGGGCCTCCTAATGACGATGGAACACTCAAATTGCGTCGAGATTCAGTACATCGTCCTCCAGCCGATTTTCCTCCAAGGGTGTATTGCTGCCTCGGGCACCTTATGGTCGTTCCCCTGTGAGTCTAGAATTTACAATCCACGCAAAACTGATAGTTAATTGTAATGTTCAGGGCCTCCTAATGACGTTGGAATACTCAAATTGCGTCGAGATTTAATACATCGTCCTTCAGCCGACTTGTCTCCGAGAGTCTATTGCTGCCTCGGACACCTTATGGTCGTTCTCCTGTGAGTCTAGATTTTCTAATCCGACGCAAAACAGATAGTTAATTGTAACGTTCAGGGCCTCCTAATGACGATGGAACACTCAAATTGCGTCGAGATTCAATACATGGGCCTCGAGCCGACTTGTCTCCAAGGGTTTATAGCTGCCTCGGGCACTTTATAGTCGTTCTCCTGTGAGTGTAGATTTTCGAATCCGACGCAAATCAGATATTTAATTGCAACGTTCAGGGCCTCCTAATGACGAAGGAACACTCAAATTGCGTCGAGATTCACTACATCGGCCTCGAGCCGACTTGTCTCCAAGTGTCTATTGCGGCCTCGGGCACCTTATGGTCGTTCTCCTGTGAGTCAAGATTTTCGAATCCGACGCAAAAATCATATTTAATTGTAACGTTCAGGGCCTCCTAATTACGATGGAGCACTCAAATTGCTTCGCGATTCAATACATCGTCCTCCAGCGCACTGGTCTCCAAGGGGATATAGCCTCGGGCACCTTATGGTCCGTCTCCAGTGAGTCTAGATTTTCGAATCCGACGCGAAACCGATAGTTAATTGTAGCGCTCAGGGCCTCCTAACGACGATGGAACACGCAAATTGCGTCGAGATTCTATACATCGGCCCGAGCCGACTTGTCTCCAAGGGTCTATTGCTGCCTCGGGCACCTTATGGTCCGACTCCAGTGAGTCTAGATTTTCGAATCCGACGCGAAACTGATAGTTAAGTGTAACGCTCAGGGCCTGCTAATGACGATGGAACACGCAAATTGCGTCGAGATTCAATACATCATTCTTCAGCTGACTTGTCTCCAAGGGTCTATTGGTGCCTCGGGCACCTTATGGTCCGTCTCCAGTGAGTCTAGATTTTTGAATCCGACGCGAAATTGATATTTAATTGTAACGTTCAGGGCCTCCTAATGACGATGGAACACTCAAATTGCGTCGAGATTCAATACATCGTCCTTCAGCCGACTTGTCTCTAAGGGTCTATTGCTGCCTCGGGCACCTTATAGACGTTCTCCGGTGGGTCTAGATTTTCTAATCCGACGCAAAACTGATTGTTAATTGTAACGTTCAGGGCCTCCTAATGACGATGGAACACTCAAAATGCGTCGAGATTTAATACATCGGCCTCCAGCCGACTTGTCTACAAGGGGATATTGCTGTCTCGGGCACCATATGATCCTTCTCCTGTGAGTCTAGATTTTCGAATCCGACGCAAAAATGATAGTGAGTTGTAACGTTCAGCTCCTCCTAATGACGATAGAACACTCAAATTGCGTCGAGATTCATTCCAATGGCCTCCAGCTGACTTGGCTCCAAGGGGATATTGCTGCCTCGGGCTCCATGTGGTCCGTCTCCTGTGAGTCTAGATTTTCGAATCCGACGCGAAACTAATAGTTAATTGTAACGTTCAGGGCCACCTAATGACGATGGAACACTCAAAGTGCGTCGAGATTGAATACATCGTCCTTCAGCCGACTTGTCTCCAAGGGTCTATTGCTGCCCCGGGCACCTTATGGTCGTTCTCCTGTGAGTCTAGATTTTCGAATCCGACGCAAAAATGATAGTTAATTGTAACGTTCAGGGCCTCTTAATGACGATGGAGCACTCAAATTGGGTCGCGATTCAATACATCGTCCTCCAGCGCTCTGGTATCCAAGGGAATACAGCCTCGGGCACCTTATGGTCCGTCTATAGTGAGTCTAGAATATCGAATCCGACGCGAAACTAATAGTTAATTGTAACGCTCAGGGCCTCATAATGACGATGGAACACGCAAATTGCGTTGAGATTCAATGCATCATTCTTCAGCTGACTTGTCTCCAAGGGTCTATTGCTGCCTCGGGCACCTTATGGTCGTTCTCCTGTGAGTCTAGATTTTCTAATCCGACGCAAAACTGATTGTTAATTGTAACGTTCAAGGCCTCCTAATGACGACGGAACACTCAAATTGCGTCGAGATTCAATACATCGTCCTCCAGCTGACTTGTATCCAAGGGGATATTGCTGTCTCGGGCACCATATGATCCTTCTCTTGTGAGTTGATTTTCGAATCCGACGCTAAAATGATAGTTAATTGTAACGTTCAGCGCCTCCTAATGACGATGGAACACTCATATTGCGTCGAGAGTCAATACATCGTCCTCCAGCGGACTTGTCTCCAAGGGTCTATTGCTGCCTCGGGCACCTTATGGTCGTTCTCCTGTGAGTCTAGATTTTCGAATCCGACGCTAAACAGATATTTAATTGTATCGTTCAGGGCCTCCTAATGACGAAGGAACACTCAAATTGCGTCGAGATTCACTACATCGGCGTCGGGCCGACTTGCCTCCAAGTGTCTATTGCTGCCTCGGGCACCTTATGGTCGTTCTCCTGTGAGTCTAGATTTTCGAATCCGACGCAAAAATGATATTTAATTGTAACGTTCAGGGCCTCCTAATGACGATGGAGCACTCAAATTGCGTTGCCATTCAATACATCGTCCTCCAGCGCACTGGTCTCCAAGGGGATATAGCCTCGGGCACCTTATGGTCCGTCTTCAGTGAGTCTGGATTTTCGAATCCGACGCGAAACTGATAGTTAATTGTAACGCTCAGGGCCTCCTAATGACGAAGGAACACGCAAATTGCGTCGAGATTCAATACATCTTTCTTCAGCTGACTTGTCTCCAAGGGTCTATTGCTGCCTCGGGCACCTAATGGTCGTCCTCCTGTGAGTCTAGATTTTCGAATCCGACGCAAAACTGATAGTTATTTGTAACGTTTAGGGCCTCCTAATGACGATGGAACACTCTAATTGCGACGAGATTCAATACATGGTCCTTCAGCCGACTTGTCTCCAAGGGACTATTGCTGCCTCATTCACCTTATGCTCGTTCTCCTGTGAGTCTAGATTTTCTAATCCGACGCAAAACTGATTGTTAATTGTAACGTTCAAGGCCTCCTAATGACGATGTTTAACACTCAAATAGCGTCGAGATTCAATAGATCGTCCTCCAGCCGACTTGTATCCAAGGGGATATTGCTGTCTCGAGCACCATATGATCCTTCTCCTGTGAGTAGATTTTCGAATCCGACGCAAAACAGATTGTTAATTGTAACGTTCAGGGCCTCCTAATGCCGATGGAACACTCAAATTGCGTCGAGATTCTATACATCGGCCCGAGCCGACTTGTCTCCAAGGGTCTATTGCTGCCTCGGACACCTTATGGTCGTTCTCCTGTGAGTCTAGATTTTCTAATCCGACGCAAAACAGATAGTGAATTGTAACGTTCAGGGCCTCCTAATGACGATGGAACACTCAAATTGCGTCGAGATTCAATACATGGGCCTCGAGCCGACTTGTCTCCAAGGGTCTATTGCTGCTTCGGGCACCTTATGGTCGTTCTCCTGTCAGTCTAGATTTTCGAATCCAACGCAAAACAGATATTTAATTGTAACGTTCAGGGGATCCTAATGACGATGGAGCACTCAAATTGCGTCGCGATTTAATACATCGTCCTCCAGCGGACTGGTCTCCAAGGGGATATAGCCTCGGGAACCTTATGGTCCGACTCCAGTGAGTCTAGATTTTCGAATCCGACGCGAAACTGATAGTTAAGTGTAACGCTCAGGGCCTCCTAATGACGATGGAACACGCAAATTGCGTCGAGATTCAATACATCATTCTTCAGCTGACTTGTCTCCAAGGGTCTATTGCTGCCTCGGGCACCTTATGGTCGTTCTCCTGTGAGTCTAGATTTTCGAATCCGACTCAAAACTGATTGTTAATTGTAACGTTCAGGGCCTCCTAATGACGATGGAACACTCAAAATGCGTCGAGATTCAATACATCGGCCTCCAGCCGACTTGTCTACAAGGGGATATTGCTGTCTCGGGCACCATATCATCCTTCTCCAGTGAGTCTAGATTTTCGAATCCGACGCAAAAATGATAGTGAGTTGTAACGTTCAGCTCCTCCTAGTGACGATAGAACACTCAAATTGCGTCGAGATTCATTCCAATGGCCTCCAGCTGACTTGTCTCCAAGGGGATATTGCTGCCTCGGGCTCCATGTGGTCCGTCTCCTGTGAGTCTAGATTTTCGAATCCGACACGAAACTAATAGTTAATTGTAACGTTCAGGGCCACCTAATGACGATGGAACACTCAAAGTGCGTCGATATTGAATACATCGTCCTTCAGCCGACTTCTCTCCAAGGGCTATTGCTGCCCCGGGCACCTTATGGTCGTTCTCCTGTGAGTCTAGATTTTCGAATCCGTCGCAAATATGATAGTTAATTGTAACGTTCAGGGCCTCTTAATGACGATGGAGCACTCAAATTGGGTCGCGATTCAATACATCGTCCTCCAACGCTCTGGTCTCCAAGGGAATACAGCCTCGGGCACCTTATGGTCCGTCTATAGTGAGTCTAGAATTTCGAATCCGACGCGAAACTAATAGTTAATTGTAACGCTCAGGGCTTCATAATGACGATGGAACACGCAAATTGCGTTGAGATTCAGTACATCATTCTTCAGCCGACTTGTCTCCAAGGGTCTATTGCTGCCTCGGGCACCTTATGGTCGTTCTCCTGTGAGTCTAGATTTTCTAATCCGACGCAAAACTGATTGTTAATTGTAAAGTTCAAGGCCTCCTAATGACGACGGAACACTCAAATTGCGTCGAGATTCAATACATCGTCCTCCAGCTGACTTGTATCCAAGGGGATATTGCTGTCTCGGGCACCATATGATCCTTCTCCTGTGAGTAGATTTTCGAATCCGACGCTAAAATGATAGTTAATTGTAACGTTCAGCGCCTCCTAATGACGATGGAACACTCATATTGCGTCGAGAGTCAATACATCGTCCTCCAGCGGACTTGTCTCCAAGGGTCTATTGCTGCCTAGGGCACCTTATGGTGGATCTCCTGTGAGTCTAGATTTTCGAATCCGACGCTAAACAGATATTTAATTGTATCGTTCAGGGCCTCCTAATGACGAAGGAACACTCAAATTGCGTCGAGATTCACTACATCGGCGTCGGGCCGACTTGCCTCCAAGTGTCTATTGCTGCCTCGGGCACCTTATGGTCGTTCTCCTGTGAGTCTAGATTTTCGAATCCGACGCAAAAATGATATTTAATTGTAACGTTCAGGGCCTCCTAATGACGATGGAGCACTCAAATTGCGTTGCCATTCAATACATCGTCCTCCAGCGCACTGGTCTCCAAGGGGATATAGCCTCGGGCACCTTATGGTCCGTCTTCAGTGAGTCTGGATTTTCGAATCCGACGCGAAACTGATAGTTAATTGTAACGCTCAGGGCCTCCTAATGACGAAGGAACACGCAAATTGCGTCGAGATTCAATACATCTTTCTTCAGCTGACTTGTCTCCAAGGGTCTATTGCTGCCTCGGGCACCTAATGGTCGTCCTCCTGTGAGTCTAGATTTTCGAATCCGACGCAAAACTGATAGTTAATTGTAACGTTTAGGGCCTCCTAATGACGATGGAACACTCTAATTGCGTCGAGATTCAATACATGGTCCTTCAGCCGACTTGTCTCCAAGGGACTATTGCTGCCTCATTCACCTTATGCTCGTTCTCCTGTGAGTCTAGATTTTCTAATCCGACGCAAAACTGATTGTTAATTGTAACGTTCAAGGCCTCCTAATGACGATGTTTAACACTCAAATAGCGTCGAGATTCAATAGATCGTCCTCCAGCCGACTTGTATCCAAGGGGATATTGCTGTCTCGAGCACCATATGATCCTTCTCCTGTGAGTAGATTTTCGAATCCGACGCAAAACAGATTGTTAATTGTAACGTTCAGGGCCTCCTAATGCCGATGGAACACTCAAATTGCGTCGAGATTCTATACATCGGCCCGAGCCGACTTGTCTCCAAGGGTCTATTGCTGCCTCGGACACCTTATGGTCGTTCTCCTGTGAGTCTAGATTTTCTAATCCGACGCAAAACAGATAGTGAATTGTAACGTTCAGGGCCTCCTAATGACGATGGAACACTCAAATTGCGTCGAGATTCAATACATGGGCCTCGAGCCGACTTGTCTCCAAGGGTCTATTGCTGCTTCGGGCACCTTATGGTCGTTCTCCTGTCAGTCTAGATTTTCGAATCCAACGCAAAACAGATATTTAATTGTAACGTTCAGGGGATCCTAATGACGATGGAGCACTCAAATTGCGTCGCGATTTAATACATCGTCCTCCAGCGGACTGGTCTCCAAGGGGATATAGCCTCGGGAACCTTATGGTCCGACTCCAGTGAGTCTAGATTTTCGAATCCGACGCGAAACTGATAGTTAAGTGTAACGCTCAGGGCCTCCTAATGACGATGGAACACGCAAATTGCGTCGAGATTCAATACATCATTCTTCAGCTGACTTGTCTCCAAGGGTCTATTGCTGCCTCGGGCACCTTATGGTCGTTCTCCTGTGAGTCTAGATTTTCGAAGCCGACTCAAAACTGATAGTTAATTGTAACGTTCAGGGTCTCCTAATGACGATGGAACACTCTACTTGCGTTGAGAGTCAATACATGGTCCTTCAGCCGAATTGTCTCCAAGGGATTATTGCTGCCTCGGGCACCTTACGTTCGTTCTCCTGTGAGTCTAGTTTTTCTAATCCGACGCAAAACTGATTGTTAATTGAAACATTCACGGCGTCCTAATGACGATTTTTAACACTCAAATAGCGTCGAGATTCAATAGATCGTCCTCCAGCCGACTTGTGTCCAAGGGGATATTGCTGTCTCGGGCACCATATGATCCTTCTCCTGTGAGTAGATTTTCGAATCCGACGCTAAAATGATAGTTAATTGTAACGTTCAGCGCCTCCTAATGACGATGGAACACTCAAATTGCGTCGAGAGTCAATACCTCGTCCTCCAGCCGACTTGTCTCCAAGGGTCTATTGCTGCGTCGGGCACCTTATGGTCGTTCTTCAGTTAGTCTTGATTTTCGAATCCGACGCGAAACTGATAGTTAATTGTAACGCTCAGGGCCTCCTAATGACAATGGAACACTCATTTGCGTCGAAATTCAATACATCGTCCTTCAGCCGACTTGTCTCCAAGGGTCTATTGCTGCCTCGGGGCACCCTATGGTCGTTCTCCTGTGAGTCTAGATTTTCGAATCCGACGCAAAAATGATAGTTAATTGTAACGTTCAGGGCCTCCTAATGAAGATGGAACACTCAAATTGCGTCGAGATTCCATACATCGGTCTCCAGCCGACTTGTCTCCAAGGGTCTGTTGCTGCCTCGGGCACCTTACGGTCTTTCTCCTCTGAGTCTAGATTTTCAAATCCGACGCAAAACTGATATTTAATTGTAACGATCAGGGCCTCCTAATGACGATTGAACACTCAACTTGCGTCGAGATTCAATACATCGTCCTTCAGCGGACTTGTCTCCAAGGGTCTATTGCTGCCTCGGGCACCTTATGTACGTTCTCCTTTGAGTCTACATTTTCTAATCCGACGCAAAACTGATTGTTAATTGCAACGTTCAATGCCTCCTAATGACGATGGAACACTCAAATTGCGTCGAGATTCAATACATCGTCCTTCAGCGGACTTGTCTCCAAGGGTCTATGGCTTCCTCGGGCACCTTATGGACGTTCTCCTGTGAGTCTAGATTTTCTAATCCGACGCAAAACTGATTGTTAATTGTAACGTTCAGGGCCTCCTAATGACGATGGAACACTGAAATTGCGTCGAGATTCAATACATCGTCCTCCAGCCGACTTGTATCCAAGGCGATATTTCTGTCTCGGGCACAATATGATCCTTCTCCTATTAGTAGTATTTCGAATCCGACGCTAAAATGTTAGTTAATTGTAACGTTCAGGGCCTCCTAATGACGATGGAGCACTCAAATTGCGTCGAGATTCAATACATCGTTCTGCAGCCGACGTGTCACCAAGAGTCCATTGCTGCCTCGGGCACCTTATGGTCGTTCTCCTGTTAGTCTAGATTTTCGAATCCGACGAAAAACTGATAGTTAATTGTAATGTTCAGGGCCTCCTAATGAAGATGGAACACTCAAATTGCGTCGAGATTCAATACATAGTCCTCAAGCCGACTTGTATCCAAGGCGATATTGCTGTCTCGGGCACAATATGATCCTTCTCCTGGGAGTAGTATTTCGAATCCGACGCTAAAATGATAGTTAATTGTAACGTTCAGGGCCTCCTAATGACGATGGATCACTCAAATTGCGTCGAGAGTCAATACATCGTCCTCCAGCAGATTTTTCTCCAAGGGTCTATTGCTGCCTCGGGCTCCTTGTGGTTCGTCCCCTGTGAGTCTAGATTTTCGAATCCGACGCGAAACTGATAGTTAATTGTAACGTTCAGGGCCTCCTAATGACGATGGAACAATCAAACTGCGTCGAGATTTAATACATCGTCCTTCAGCCGACTTGTCTCCAAGAATCTATTGCTGCCTAGGGCACCATATGTTCGTTCTCCTGTGAGTCTAGATTTTCTAATCCGACGCAAAACTGATATTTAATTATAACGTTCAGGGGCTCCTAATGACGATGGAACACTCAAATTGCGTCGAGATTCAATATATCGTCCTTCAGCCGACTTGTCTCCAAGGGTCTATTGCTGCATCGGGCACCTTATGTACGTTCTACTGTGAGTCTAGATTATCTAATCCGACTCAAAACTGGTTGTTAATTGTAACGTTCAGGGCCTCCTAATGACGATGGAGCACTCAAATTTCGTCGCGATTCAATACATCGTCCTCCAGCGCACTGGTCTCCAAGGGGATATAGCCTCGGGCACCTTATGGTCCGTCTCCAGTGAGTCTAGATTTTCGAATCCCACGCGAAACTGATAGTTAATTGTAAATCGCGTCGAGAGTCAGTACATCGACCTCCAGCCGACTTGTCTACAAGGGGATATTGCTGCCTCGGGCTCCATGTGGTCCGTCTCGTGTGAGTCTAGATTTTTTTATCCGACGCGAAACTAATATTTACTTGTAACGTTCAGGGCCTCCTAATGACGATGAAGCACTCTAATTGCGTCGAGATTCAATACATCGTCCATCAGCCGACTTGTCTCCGCGAGTCCATTGCTTCCTCGGGCACCTTATGGTCGTTCTCCTGTGAGTCTAGATTTTCGAATCCGACGCAAAACAGATAGTTAATTGTAACGTTCAGGGCCTCCTAATGACTATGGAACACTCAAATTGCGTCGAGATTCAATACATCGATCTCCAGCCAACTTGTCTCCAAGGGGATATTGCTCTCTCGGGCACCATATGTTCCTTCTCCTGTGAGTCTAGATTTTCGAATCCGACTCAAAAATGATAGTGAATTTTAACGTTCAGCGCCTCCTAATGACGATGGGTCACTGAAATTGCGTCGAGATTCACTACAACGTCCTCCAGATGACTTGTCTCCAAAAGGATACTGCTGTCTCGGGCACAATATGATCCTTCTCCTGGTAGTATTATTTCGAATCCGACTCTAAAATGTTAGTTAATTTTAACGTTCAGGGCCTCCTAATGACGATGGAACACTCAAATTGCGTCGAGATTCAATACATCGTTCTTCAGCCGACTTGTCACCAAGAGTCCATTGCTGCCTCGTGCACCTTATGGTCGTTCTCCTGTTAGTCTACATTTTCGAATCCGACGAAAAACTGATAGTTAATTGTAACGGTCAGGGCCACCTAATGACGATGGAACACTGAAATTGCGTTGAGAGTCAATACATCGTCCTTCAGCCGACTTGTCTCCAAGGGTCTATTGCTGCCTCGGGCACCTTATGGTCGTTCTCCTGTGAGTCTAGATTTTCAAATCCGTCGCATAACTGATATTTAGTTGTAACGTTCAGGGCCTCCTAATGACAATGGAACACTCAAATTGCGTCGAGATTCAATACATCGTCCTTCAGCCGACTTGTCTCCAAGGGTATATTGCTGCCTCGGGCACCTTATGGACGTTCTCCTGTGAGTCTAGATTTTCTAATCCGACGCAAAACTGATTGTTAATTGTAACGTTCAGGGCCTCCTAATGACGATGGAACACTCAAATTGCGTCGAGATTCAATACATCGTCCTCCAGACGACTTGTATCCAGGGCGATATTGCTGTCTCGGGCCCCATATGATCCTTCTCCTGGGAGTAGTATTTCGAATCCTACGCTAAAATGATAGTTAATTGTAACGTTCAGGGCTTCCTAATGACGATGGATCACTTAAATTGCGTCAAGAGTCAATACAACGTCCTCCAGCCCATTTTTCTCCAAGGGTCTATAGCTGCCTTGGGCACCTTATGGTCGTCCCCCTGTGAGCCTAGATTTTACAATCCGACGCAAAACTGATAGATAATTGTAATGTTCAGGGCCTCCTAATGACGATGGAACACTTAAATTGCGTCGAGATTGACTACATCGGCCTCCAGCCGACTTGTCTGCAAGGGCACCATATGGTCCTCCTCTTGTGAGTTTAGATTTTCGAATCCGACGAAAAATGATAGTTAATTGCAACGTTCAGCGCCTCCTAATGTCGATTGAACACTCAAATTGCGTCGAGAGTCAATACATCGACCCCAAGCCGACTTGTCTACAAGGGGATATTGCTGCCTCGGGCTCCATGTGGTTCGTCCCCTGTGAGTCTAGATTTTCGATTCCGACGCGAAACTGATAGTTAATTGTAACGTTCAGGGCCTCCTAATGACGATAGAACAATCAAATTACGTCGAGATTTAATACATCGTCCTTCAGCCGACTTGTCTCCAAGGGTCTATTGCTGCCTAGGACACCTTATGGTCGTTCTCCTGGGAGTCTAGATTTTCGAATCCGACGCTGAACAGATTGTTAATTGCAACGATCAGGGCCTCCTAATGACGATGGAACACTGAAATTGCGTCGAGATTCAATACATCAGCCTCGAGCCGACTTGTCTCCAAGAGTCTTTTGCTGCCTCGGGCACCTTATGGTCGTTCTCCTGTGAGTGTAGATTTTCAAATCCGACGCAAAACAGATAGTTAATTGTAACGCTCAGGGCCTACTAAAGACGAAGGAACACTCAAATTGCGTCGCGATCCAATACATCGTCCTCCAGCCGACTTGTCTCCAAGGGTCTATTGCTGCATCGGGCACCTTATGATCTATCTCCTGTGAGTCTAGATTATCGAATCCGACGCAAAACTGATAGTTAATTGTATCTCTCAGGGCCACCGAAAGACGATGGAACACTTAAATTGCGTCGAGATTCAATACATCGGCCTCCAGCCGACTTGTCTCCATGGGGATATTGCTGCCTCGGGCACCAAATGGTCCGTCTCCTGTGAGTCTAAATTTTTGAATCCTACGCGGAACAGATAGTTAATTGTAACGTTCAGGGCCTCCTCATGACGATGGAACACTCAAATTGCGTCGAGATTCAATACATCGTCCTTCAGCTGACTTGTCTCCAAGGATCTATTGCTGCCTCGGGCACCTTATGATCGTTCTCCTGTGAGTCTAGATTTTTGAATCCGACGCAAAACTGACAGTTAATTTTAACGTTCAGGGCCTCCTAATGACGATGGAACACTCAAATTGCGTCGAGATTCAATACATCGGCCTCCAGCCGACTTGTCTGCAAGGGCACCATATGGTCCTTCTCTTGTGAGTTTAGATTTTCGATTCCGACGCAAAAATGATAGTTAATTGCAACGTTCAGCGCCTCCTAATGTCGACGGAACACTCAAATTGCGTCGAGAGTCAATACATCGACCTCCAGCCGACTTGTCTACAAGGGGATATTTCTGCCTCGGGCTCCATGTGGTTCGTCCCCTGTGAGTCTAGATTTTCGAATCCGGCGCGAAACTGATAGTCAATTGTAATGTTCAGGGCCTCCTAATGACGATGGAACACTCAAATTGCGTCGAGATTCACTACATCGGCCTCGGGCCGACTTGCCTCCAAGTGTCTATTGCTGCCTCGGGCACCTTATGGTCGTTCTCCTGTGAGTCTAGATTTTCGAATCCGACGCAAAAATGATATTTAATTGTAACGTTCGGGGCCTCCTAATGACGATGGAGCACTCAAATTGCGTCGCCATTCAATACATCGTCCTCCAGCGCACTGGTCTCCAAGGGGATATAGCCTCGGGCACCTTATGGTCCGTCTTCAGTGAGTCTAGATTTTCGAATCCGACGCGAAACTGATAGTTAATTGTAACGCTCAGGGCCTCCTAATGACGAACGAACACGCAAATTGCGTCGAGATTCAATACATCATTCTTCAGCTGACTTGTCTCCAAGGGTCTATTGCTGCCTCGGGCACCTAATGGTCGTCCTCCTGTGAGTCTAGATTTTCGAATCCGACGCCAAACTGATAGTTAATTGTAACGTTCAGGGCCTCCTAATGACGATGGAACACTCTAATTGCGTCGAGATTCAATACATGGTCCTTCAGCCGACTTGTCTCCAAGGGACTATTGCTGCCTCATTCACCTTATGCTCGTTCTCCTGTGAGTCTAGATTTTCTAATCCGACGCAAAACTGATTGTTAATTGTAACTTTCAAGGCCTCCTAATGACGATTTTTAACACTCAAATAGCGTCGAGATTCAATAGATCGTCCTCCAGCCGACTTGTATCCAAGGGGATATTGCTGTCTCGAGCACTATATGGTCCTTCTCCTGTGAGTAGATTTTCGAATCCGACGCAAAACAGATTGTTAATTGTAACGTTCAGGGCCTCCTAATGCCGATGGAACACTCAAATTGCGTCGAGATTCTATACATCGGCCCGAGCCGACTTGTCTCCAAGGGTCTATTGCTGCCTCGGACACCTTATGGTCGTTCTCCTGTGAGTCTAGATTTTCTAATCCGACGCAAAACAGATAGTGAATTGTAACGTTCAGGGCCTCCTAATGACGATGGAACACTCAAATTGCGTCGAGATTCAATACATGGGCCTCGAGCCGACTTGTCTCCAAGGGTCTATTGCTGCTTCGGGCACCTTATGGTCGTTCTCCTGTGAGTCTAGATTTTCGAATCCGACGCAAAACAGATATTTAATTGTAACGTTCAGGGGATCCTAATGACGATGGAGCACTCAAATTGCGTCGCGATTTAATACATCGTCCTCCAGCGGACTGGTCTCCAAGGGGATATAGCCTCGGGCACCTTATGGTCCGACTCCAGTGGGTCTGGATTTTCGAATCCGACGCGAAACTGATAGTTAAGTGTAACGCTCAGGGCCTCCTAATGACGATGGAACACGCAAATTGCGTCGAGATTCAATACATCATTCTTCAGATGACTTGTCTCCAAGAGTCTATTGCTGCCTCGGGCACCTTATGGTCGTTCTCCTGTGAGTCTAGATTTTCGAATCCGACGCAAAACAGATATTTAATTGTAACGTTCAGGGTCTCCTAATGACGATGGAACACTCTACTTGCGTTGAGATTCAATACATGGTCCTTCAGCCGAATTGTCTCCAAGGGATTATTGCTGCCTCGGGCACCTTATGTTCGTTCTCCTGTGAGTCTAGTTTTTCTAATCCGACGGAAAACTGATTGTTAATTGAAACGTTCAAGGCGTCCTAATGACGATTTTTAACACTCAAATAGCGTCGATATTCAATAGATCGTCCTCCAGCCGACTTGTGTCCAAGGGGATATTGCTGTCTCGGGCACCATATGATCCTTCTCCTGTGAGTAGATTTTCGAATCCGACGCTAAAATGATAGTTAATTGTAAGGTTCAGCGCCTCCTAATGACGATGG
The DNA here is from genome assembly GCF_021461395.2 of Schistocerca americana. NCBI lineage: Eukaryota > Metazoa > Arthropoda > Insecta > Orthoptera > Acrididae > Schistocerca > Schistocerca americana. The sequence goes on along the minus strand of NC_060122.1, from coordinate 4,339,259 downwards.
AACACTCAAATTGCGTCGAGAGTCAATACCTCGTCCTCCAGCCGACTTGTCTAAAAGGGTCTATTGCTGCGTCGGGCACCTTATGGTCGTTCTCCAGTTAGTCTTGATTTTCGAATCCGACGCGAAACTGATAGTTAATTGTAACGCTCAGGGCCTCCTAATGACAATGGAACACTCATTTGCGTCGAGATTCAATACATCGTCCTTCAGCCGACTTGTCTCCAAGGGTGTATTGCTGCCTCGGGCACCCTATGGTCGTTCTCCTGTGAGTCTAGATTTTCGAATCCGACGCAAAAATGATAGTTAATTGTAACGTTCAGGGCCTCCTAATGAAGATGGAACACTCAAATTGCGTCGAGATTCCATACATCGGCCTCCAGCCGACTTGTCTCCAAGAGTCAGTTGCTGCCTCGGGCACCTTACGGTCCTTCTCCTCTGAGTCTAGATTTTCAAATGCGACGCAAAACTGATATTTAATTGTAACGATCAGGGCCTCCTAATGACGATGGAACACTCAAATTGTGTCGAGATTCAATACATCGTCCTTCAGCCGACTTGTCTCTAAGGGTCTATTGCTGCCTCGGGCACCTTATGGTCGTTCTCCTGTGAGTCTAGAATTTCGAATCCGACGCAAATCAGATATTTAATTGTAACGTTCAGTGCCTCCTAATGAAGATGGAACACTGAAATTGCTTCGCGATTCAATACATCGTCCTCCAGCGCACTGGTCTCCAAGGGGATATAGCCTCGGGCACCTTATGGTCCGTCTCCAGTGAGTCTAGATTTTCGAATCCGACGCGAAACCGATAGTTAATTGTAGCGCTCAGGGCCTCCTAATGACGATGGAACACGCAAATTGCGTCGAGATTCTATACTTCGGCCCGAGCCGACTTGTCTCCAAGGGTCTATTGCTTCCTCGGGCAACTTATGGTCCGACTCCAGTGAGTCTAGATTTTCGAATCCGACGCTAAAATGATAGTTAATTTAAACGTTCAGGGCCTCCTAATGACAATGGAACACACAACTTGCGTCGAGATTCACTACAACATCCTCCAGCCTACTTGTCTCCAAGGGGATATCGCTGCCTCGGGCACCACATGGTCCGTCTCCGATGATTCTACGTTTTCGAATCCGATGCAAGTCTGATAGTTAATTGTAACGTTCAGGGCCTCCTAATGACGATGTAACACTGAAATTGCGTCGAGATTCAATACATCGTCCTCCAGCCGACTTGTATCCAAGGCGATATTTCTGTCTCGAGCACAATATGATCCTTCTCCTGGGAGTAGTATTTCGAATCCGACGCTAAAATGTTAGTTAATTGTAACGTTCAGGGCCTCCTAATGGCGATGGAACACTCAAATTGCGTCGAGATTCAATACATCGTTCTTCAGCCGACGTGTCACCAAGAGTCCATTGCTGCCTCGGGCACCTTATGGTCGTTGTATTGTGAGTCTAGATTTTCGAATCCGACGCAAAAATGATATTAAATTGTTACGTTCAGGGCCTCCTAATGACGATGGAGCACTCAAATTGCGTCGCGATTCAATGCATCGTCCTCCAGCGCACTGGTCTCCAAGGGGATATAGCCTCGGGCACCTTATGGTCCGTCTCCAGTGAGTCTAGATTTTTGAATCCGACGCGAAACTGATATTTAATTGTAACGTTCAGGGCCTCCTAATGACGATGGAACACTCAAATTGCGTCGAGATTCAATACATCGTCCTTCAGCCGACTTGTCTCTAAGGGTCTATTGCTGCCTCGGGCGCCTTATAGACGGTCTCCTGTGGGTCTAGATTTTCTAATCCGATGCAAAACTGATTGTTAATTGTAACGTTCAGGGCCTCCTAATGACGATGGAACACTCAAAATGCGTCGAGATTCAATACATCGGCCTCCAGCCGACTTGTCTCCAAGGGGATATTGCTGTCTCGGGCACCATATCATCCTTCTCCAGTGAGTCTAGATTTTCGAATCCGACGCAAAAATGATAGTGAGTTGTAACGTTCAGCTCCTCCTAGTGACGATAGAACACTCAAATTGCGTCGAGATTCATTCCAATGGCCTCCAGCTGACTTGTCTCCAAGGGGATATTGCTGCCTCGGGCTCCATGTGGTCCGTCTCCTGTGAGTCTAGATTTTCGAATCCGACGCGAAACTAATAGTTAATTGTAACGTTCAGGGCCACCTAATGACGATGGAACACTCAAAGTGCGTCGATATTGAATACATCGTCCTTCAGCCGACTTCTCTCCAAGGGCTATTGCTGCCCCGGGCACCTTATGGTCGTTCTCCTGTGAGTCTAGATTTTCGAATCCGACGCAAAAATGATAGTTAATTGTAACGTTCAGGGCCTCTTAATGACGATGGAGCACTCAAATTGGGTCGCGATTCAATACATCGTCCTCCAACGCTCTGGTCTCCAAATGAATACAGCCTCGGGCACCTTATGGTCCGTCTATAGTGAGTCTAGAATTTCGAATCCGACGCGAAACTAATAGTTAATTGTAACGCTCAGGGCTTCATAATGACGATGGAACACGCAAATTGCGTTGAGATTCAGTACATCATTCTTCAGCCGACTTGTCTCCAAGGGTCTATTGCTGCCTCGGGCACCTTATGGTCGTTCTCCTGTGAGTCTAGATTTTCTAATCCGACGCAAAACTGATTGTTAATTGTAAAGTTCAAGGCCTCCTAATGACGACGGAACACTCAAATTGCGTCGAGATTCAATACATCGTCCTCCAGCTGACTTGTATCCAAGGGGATATTGCTGTCTCGGGCACCATATGATCCTTCTCCTGTGAGTAGATTTTCGAATCCGACGCTAAAATGATAGTTAATTGTAACGTTCAGCGCCTCCTAATGACGATGGAACACTCATATTGCGTCGAGAGTCAATACATCGTCCTCCAGCGGACTTGTCTCCAAGGGTCTATTGCTGCCTCGGGCACCTTATGGTCGTTCTCCTGTGAGTCTAGAATTTCGAATCCGACGCAAAAATGATAGTTAATTGTAACGTTCAGGGCCTCCTAATGACGATGGAACACTCAAATTGCGTCGAGATTCAATACATCGGCCTCCAGCCGACTTGTCTCCAAGAGTCAGTTGCTGCCTCGGGCACCTTACGGTCCTACTCCTCTGAGTCTAGATTTTCAAATCCGACGCAAAACTGATATTTAATTGTAACGATCAGGGCCTCCTAATGACGATGGAACTCTCAAATTGTGTCGAGATTCAATACATCGTCCGTCAGCCGACTTGTCTCCAAGAGTCTATTGCAGCCTCGGGCAAAATATGGTCCGTCTCCAGTGAGTCTAGATTTTCGAATCCGACGCGAAACCGATAGTTAATTGTAGCGCTCAGGGCTTCCTAATGACGATGGAACACGCAAATTGCGTCGAGATTCAATACATCGGCCCGAGCCGACTTGTCTCCAAGGGTCTATTGCTGCCTCGGACACCTTATGGTCGTTCTCCTGTGAGTCTAGATTTTCTAATCCGACGCAAAACAGATAGTTAATTATAACGTTCAGGGCCTCCTAATGACGATGGAACACTCAAATTGCGTCGAGATTCAATACATGGGCCTCGAGCCGACTTGTCTCCAAGGATCTATTGCTGCCTAGGGCACCTTATGGTGGATCTCCTGTGAGTCTAGATTTTCGAATCCGACGCAAAACAGATATTTAATTGTATCGTTCAGGGCCTCCTAATGACGAAGGAACACTCAAATTGCGTCGAGATTCACTACATCGGCGTCGGGCCGACTTGCCTCCAAGTGTCTATTGCTGCCTCGGGCACCTTATGGTCGTTCTCCTGTGAGTCTAGATTTTCGAATCCGACGCAAAAATGATATTTAATTGTAACGTTCAGGGCCTCCTAATGACGATGGAGCACTCAAATTGAGTCGCCATTCAATACATCGTCCTCCAGCGCACTGGTCTCCAAGGGGATATAGCCTCGGGCACCTTATGGTCCGTCTTCAGTGAGTCTGGATTTTCGAATCCGACGCGAAACTGATAGTTAATTGTAACGCTCAGGGCCTCCTAATGACGAAGGAACACGCAAATTGCGTCGAGATTCAATACATCATTCTTCAGCTGACTTGTCTCCAAGGGTCTATTGCTGCCTCGGGCACCTAACGGTCGTCCTCCCGTGAGTCTAGATTTTCGAATCCGACGCAAAACTGATAGTTAATTGTAACGTTTAGGGCCTCCTAATGACGATGGAACACTCTAATTGCGTCGAGATTCAATACATGGTCCTTCAGCCGACTTGTCTCCAAGGGACTATTGCTGCCTCATTCACCTTATGCTCGTTCTCCTGTGAGTCTAGATTTTCTAATCTGACGCAAAACTGATTGTTAATTGTAACGTTCAAGGCCTCCTAATGACGATGTTTAACACTCAAATAGCGTCGAGATTCAATAGATCGTCCTCCAGCCGACTTGTATCCAAGGGGATATTGCTGTCTCGAGCACCATGTGATCCTTCTCCTGTGAGTAGATTTTCGAATCCGACGCAAAACAGATTGTTAATTGTAACGTTCAGGGCCTCCTAATGACGATGGAACACTCAAATCGCGTCGAGATTCAATACATCATTCTTCAGCTGACTTGTCTCCAAGGGTCTATTGCTGCCTCGGGCACCTTATGGTCGTTCTCCTGTGAGTCTAGATTTTCGAATCCGACTCAAAACTGATAGTTAATTGTAACGTTCAGGGTCTCCTAATGACGATGGAACACTCTACTTGCGTTGAGAGTCAATACATGGTCCTTCAGCCGAATTGTCTCCAAGGGATTATTGCTGCCTCGGGCACCTTATGTTCGTTCTCCTGTGAGTCTAGTTTCTCTAATCCGACGCAAAACTGATTGTTAATTGAAACATTCACGGCGTCCTAATGACGATTTTTAACACTCAAATAGAGTCGAGATTCAATAGATCGTCCTCCAGCCGACTTGTGTCCAAGGGGATATTGCTGTCTCGGGCACCATATGATCCTTCTCCTGTGAGTAGATTTTCGAATCCGACGCTAAAATGATAGTTAATTGTAACGTTCAGCGCCTCCTAATGACGATGGAACACTCAAATTGCGTCGAGAGTCAATACCTCGTCCTCCAGCCGACTTGTCTCCAAGGGTCTATTGCTGCGTCGGGCACCTTATGGTCGTTCTCCAGTTAGTCTTGATTTTCGAATCCGACGCGAAACTGATAGTTAATTGTAACGCTCAGGGCCTCCTAATGACAATGGAACACTCATTTGCGTCGAAATTCAATACATCGTCCTTCAGCCGACTTGTCTCCAAGGGTCTATTGCTGCCTCGGGGCACCCTATGGTCGTTCTCCTGTGAGTCTAGATTTTCGAATCCGACGCAAAAATGATAGTTAATTGTAACGTTCAGGGCCTCCTAATGAAGATGGAACACTCAAATTGCGTCGAGATTCCATACATCGGCCTCCAGCCGACTTGTCTCCAAGGGTCTGTTGCTGCCTCGGGCACCTTACGGTCTTTCTCCTCTGAGTCTAGATTTTCAAATCCGACGCAAAACTGATATTTAATTGTAACGATCAGGGCCTCCTAATGACGATTGAACACTCAACTTGCGTCGAGATTCAATACATCGTCCTTCAGCGGACTTGTCTCCAAGGGTCTATTGCTGCCTCGGGCACCTTATGTACGTTCTCCTTTGAGTCTACATTTTCTAATCCGACGCAAAACTGACTGTTAATTGCAACGTTCAATGCCTCCTAATGACGATGGAACACTCAAATTGCGTCGAGATTCAATACATCGTCCTTCAGCGGACTTGTCTCCAAGGGTCTATTGCTTCCTCGGGCACCTTATGGACGTTCTCCTGTGAGTCTAGATTTTCTAATCCGACGCAAAACTGATTGTTAATTGTAACGTTCAGGGCCTCCTAATGACGATGGAACACTGAAATTGCGTCGAGATTCAATACATCGTCCTCCAGCCGACTTGTATCCAAGGCGATATTTCTGTCTCGGGCACAATATGATCCTTCTCCTATTAGTAGTATTTCGAATCCGACGCTAAAATGTTAGTTAATTGTAACGTTCAGGGCCTCCTAATGACGATGGAGCACTCAAATTGCGTCGAGATTCAATACATCGTTCTGCAGCCGACGTGTCACCAAGAGTCCATTGCTGCCTCGGGCACCTTATGGTCGTTCTCCTGTTAGTCTAGATTTTCGAATCCGACGAAAAACTGATAGTTAATTGTAACGTTCAGGGCCTCCTAATGACGATGGAACACTCAAATTGCGTCGAGATTCAATTCATCGTCCTCAAGCCGACTTGTATCCAAGGCGATATTGCTGTCTCGGGCACAATATGATCCTTCTCCTGGGAGTAGTATTTCGAATCCGACGCTAAAATGATAGTTAATTGTAACGTTCAGGGCCTCCTAATGACGATGGATCACTCAAATTGCGTCGAGAGTCAATACATCGTCCTCCAGCAGATTTTTCTCCAAGGGTCTATTGCTGCCTCGGGCTCCTTGTGGTTCGTCCCCTGTGAGTCTAGATTTTCGAATCCGACGCGAAACTGATAGTTAATTGTAACGTTCAGGGCCTCCTAATGACGATGGAACAATCAAACTGCGTCGAGATTTAATACATCGTCCTTCAGCCGACTTGTCTCCAAGAATCTATTGCTGCCTAGGGCACCATATGTTCGTTCTCCTGTGAGTCTAGATTTTCTAATCCGACGCAAAGCTGATATTTAATTATAACGTTCAGGGGCTCCTAATGACGATGGAACACTCAAATTGCGTCGAGATTCAATATATCGTCCTTCAGCCGACTTGTCTCCAAGGGTCTATTGCTGCATCGGGCACCTTATGTACGTTCTACTGTGAGTCTAGATTATCTAATCCGACTCAAAACTGGTTGTTAATTGTAACGTTCAGGGCCTCCTAATGACGATGGAGCACTCAAATTGCGTCGCGATTCAATACATCGTCCTCCAGCGCACTGGTCTCCAAGGGGATATAGCCTCGGGCACCTTATGGTCCGTCTCCAGTGAGTCTAGATTTTCGAATCCCACGCGAAACTGATAGTTAATTGTAAATCGCGTCGAGAGTCAATACATCGACCTCCAGCCGACTTGTCTACAAGGGGATATTGCTGCCTCGGGCTCCATGTGGTCCGTCTCGTGTGAGTCTAGATTTTTTTATCCGACGCGAAACTAATATTTACTTGTAACGTTCAGGGCCTCCTAATGACGATGGAGCACTCTAATTGCGTCGAGATTCAATACATCGTCCATCAGCCGACTTGTCTCCGCGAGTCCATTGCTTCCTCGGGCACCTTATGGTCGTTCTCCTGTGAGTCTAGATTTTCGAATCCGACGCAAAACAGATAGTTAATTGTAACGTTCAGGGCCTCCTAATGACTATGGAACACTCAAATTGCGTCGAGATTCAATACATCGATCTCCAGCCAACTTGTCTCCAAGGGGATATTGCTCTCTCGGGCACCATATGTTCCTTCTCCTGTGAGTCTAGATTTTCGAATCCGACTCAAAAATGATAGTGAATTTTAACGTTCAGCGCCTCCTAATGACGATGGGTCACTGAAATTGCGTCGAGATTCACTACAACGTCCTCCAGATGACTTGTCTCCAAAAGGATACTGCTGTCTCGGGCACAATATGATCCTTCTCCTGGTAGTAATATTTCGAATCCGACTCTAAAATGTTAGTTAATTTTAACGTTCAGGGCCTCCTAATGACGATGGAACACTCAAATTGCGTCGAGATTCAATACATCGTTCTTCAGCCGACTTGTCACCAAGAGTCCATTGCTGCCTCGTGCACCTTATGGTCGTTCTCCTGTTAGTCTACATTTTCGAATCCGACGAAAAACTGATAGTTAATTGTAACGGTCAGGGCCACCTAATGACGATGGATCACTGAAATTGCGTTGAGAGTCAATACATCGTCCTTCAGCCGACTTGTTTCCAAGGGTCTATTGCTGAATCGGGCACCTTATGGTCGTTCTCCTGTGAGTCTAGATTTTCAAATCCGACGCATAACTGATATTTAGTTGTAACGTTCAGGGCCTCCTAATGACAATGGAACACTCAAATTGCGTCGAGATTCAATACATCGTCCTTCAGCCGACTTGTCTCCAAGGGTATATTGCTGCCTCGGGCACCTTATGGACGTTCTCCTGTGAGTCTAGATTTTCTAATCCGACGCAAAACTGATTGTTAATTGTAACGTTCAGGGCCTCCTAATGACGATGGAACACTCAAATTGCGTCGAGATTCAATACATCGTCCTCCAGACGACTTGTATCCAGGGCGATATTGCTGTCTCGGGCCCCATATGATCCTTCTCCTGGGAGTAGTATTTCGAATCCTACGCTAAAATGATAGTTAATTGTAACGTTCAGGGCCTCCTAATGACGATGGATCACTTAAATTGCGTCAAGAGTTAATACAACGTCCTCCAGCCCATTTTTCTCCAAGGGTCTATAGCTGCCTTGGGCACCTTATGGTCGTCCCCCTGTAAGCCTAGATTTTACAATCCGACGCAAAACTGATAGATAATTGTAATGTTCAGGGCCTCCTAATGACGATGGAACACTTAAATTGCGTCGAGATTGACTACATCGGCCTCCAGCCGACTTGTCTGCAAGGGCACCATATGGTCCTCCTCTTGTGAGTTTAGATTTTCGAATCCGACGAAAAATGATAGTTAATTGCAACGTTCAGCGCCTCCTAATGTCGATTGAACACTCAAATTGCGTCGAGAGTAAATACATCGACCTCCAGCCGACTTGTCTACAAGGGGATATTGCTGCCTCGGGCTCCATGTGGTTCGTCCCCTGTGAGTCTAGATTTTCGATTCCGACGCGAAACTGATAGTTAATTGTAACGTTCAGGGCCTCCTAATGACGATGGAGCAATCAAATTGCGTCGAGATTTAATACATCGTCCTTCAGCCGACTTGTCTCCAAGAGTCTATTGCTGCCTAGGACACCTTATGGTCGTTCTCCTGGGAGTCTAGATTTTCGAATCCGACGCTAAACAGATTGTTAATTGCAACGATCAGGGCCTCCTAATGACGATGGAACACTGAAATTGCGTCGAGATTCAATACATCAGCCTCGAGCCGACTTGTCTCCAAGAGTCTTTTGCTGCCTCGGGCACCTTATGGTCGTTCTCCTGTGAGTGTAGATTTTCAAATCCGACGCAAAACAGATAGTTAATTGTAACGCTCAGGGCCTACTAATGACGAAGGAACACTCAAATTGCGTCGCGATCCAATACATCGTCCTCCAGCCGACTTGTCTCCAAGGGTCTATTGCTGCATCGGGCACCTTATGATCTATCTCCTGTGAGTCTAGATTATCGAATCCGACGCAAAACTGATAGTTAATTGTATCTCTCAGGGCCACCGAAAGACGATGGAACACTTAAATTGCGTCGAGATTCAATACATCGGCCTCCAGCCGACTTGTCTCCATGGGGATATTGCTGCCTCGGGCACCAAATGGTCCGTCTCCTGTGAGTCTAAATTTTTGAATCCTACGCGGAACAGATAGTTAATTGTAACGTTCAGGGCCTCCTCAAGACAATGGAACACTCAAATTGCGTCGAGATTCAATACATCGTCCTTCAGCTGACTTGTCTCCAAGGATCTATTGCTGCCTCGGGCACCTTATGATCGTTCTCCTGTGAGTCTAGATTTTCGAATCCGACGCAAAACTGACAGTTAATTTTAACGTTCAGGGCCTCCTAATGACGATGGAACACTCAGATTGCGTCGAGATTCAATACATCGGCCTCCAGCCGACTTGTCTGCAAGGGCACCATATGGTCCTTCTCTTGTGAGTTTAGATTTTCGATTCCGACGCAAAAATGATAGTTAATTGCAACGTTCAGCGCCTCCTAATGTCGACGGAACACTCAAATTGCGTCGAGAGTCAATACATCGACCTCCAGCCGACTTTTCTACAAGGGGATATTTCTGCCTCGGGCTCCATGTGGTTCGTCCCCTGTGAGTCTAGATTTTCGAATCCGGCGCGAAACTGATAGTCAATTGTAACGTTCAGGGCCTCCTAATGACGATGGAACAATCAAATTGCGTCGAGATTTAATACGTCGTCCTTCAGCCCACATGTCTCCAAGAGTCTATTGCTGCCTAGGGCACCTTATGGTCGTTCTCCTGTGAGTCTAGATTTTCGAATCCGACGCAAAACAGATTGTTATATGCAACGTTCAGGGCCTCCTAATGACGATGGAACACTCAAATTGCGTCGAGATTCAATACATCGGCCTCGAGCCGAATTGTCTCCAAGGGTCTATTGCTGCCTCGGGCACCATATGGTCCTTCCCCTGTAAGTCTAGATTTTTGAATCCGACGCAAAACAGAATGTTAATTGTAACGTTCAGGGCCTCCTAATGACGATGGAACACTCAAATTGCGTCGAGATTCAATACATGGGCCTCGAGCCGACTTGTCTCCAAGGATCTATTGCTGCCTAGGGCACCTTATGGTGGATCTCCTTTGAGTCCAGATTTTCGAATCCGACGCAAAACAGATATTTAATTGTATCGTTCAGGGCCTCCTAATGACGAAGGAACACTCAAATTGCGTCGAGATTCACTACATCGGCCTCGGGCCGACTTGCCTCCAAGTGTCTATTGCTGCCTCGGGCACCTTATGGTCGTTCTCCTGTGAGTCTAGATTTTCGAATCCGACGCAAAAATGATATTTAATTGTAACGTTCAGGGCCTCCTAATGACGATGGAGCACTCAAATTGCGTCGCCATTCAATACATCGTCCTCCAGCGCACTGGTCTCCAAGGGGATATAGCCTCGGGCACCTTATGGTCCGTCTTCAGTGAGTCTAGATTTTCGAATCCGACGCGAAACTGATAGTTAATTGTAACGCTCAGGGCCTCCTAATGACGAACGAACACGCAAATTGCGTCGAGATTCAATACATCATTCTTCAGCTGACTTGTCTCCAAGGGTCTATTGCTGCCTCGGGCACCTAATGGTCGTCCTCCTGTGAGTCTAGATTTTCGAATCCGACGCAAAGCTGATAGTTAATTGTAACGTTCAGGGCCTCCTAATGACGATGAAACACTCTAATTGCGTCGAGATTCAATACATGGTCCTTCAGCCGACTTGTCTCCAAGGGACTATTGCTGCCTCATTCACCTTATGCTCGTTCTCCTGTGAGTCTAGATTTTCTAATCCGACGCAAAACTGATTGTTAATTGTAACTTTCAAGGCCTCCTAATGACGATTTTTAACACTCAAATAGCGTCGAGATTCAATAGATCGTCCTACAGCCGACTTGTATCCAAGGGGATATTGCTGTCTCGAGCACCATATGATCCTTCTCCTGTGAGTAGATTTTCGAATCCGACGCAAAACAGATTGTTAATTGTAACGTTCAGGGCCTCCTAATGCCGATGGAACACTCAAATTGCGTCGAGATTCTATACATCGGCCCGAGCCGACTTGTCTCCAAGGGTCTATTGCTGCCTCGGACACCTTATGGTCGTTCTCCTGTGAGTCTAGATTTTCTAATCCGACGCAAAACAGATAGTGAATTGTAACGTTCAGGGCCTCCTAATGACGATGGAACACTCAAAATGCGTCGAGATTCAATACATGGGCCTCGAGCCGACTTGTCTCCAAGGGTCTATTGCTGCTTCGGGCACCTTATGGTCGTTCTCCTGTGAGTCTAGATTTTCGAATCCAACGCAAAACAGATATTTAATTGTAACGTTCAGGGGATCCTAATGACGATGGAGCACTCAAATTGCGTCGCGATTTAATACATCGTCCTCCAGCGGACTGGTCTCCAAGGGGATATAGCCTCGGGCACCTTATGGTCCGACTCCAGTGGGTCTAGATTTTCGAATCCGACGCGAAACTGATAGTTAAGTGTAACGCTCAGGGCCTCCTAATGACGATGGAACACGCAAATTGCGTCGAGATTCAATACATCATTCTTCAGATGACTTGTCTCCAAGAGTCTATTGCTGCCTCGGGCACCTTATGGTCGTTCTCCTGTGAGTCTAGATTTTCGAATCCGACTCAAAACTGATAGTTAATTGTAACGTTCAGGGTCTCCTAATGACGATGGAACACTCTACTTGCGTTGAGATTCAATACATGGTCCTTCAGCCGAATTGTCTCCAAGGGATTATTGCTGCCTCGGGCACCTTATGTTCGTTCTCCTGTGAGTCTAGTTTTTCTAATCCGACGCAAAACTGATTGTTAATTGAAACGTTCAAGGCGTCCTAATGACGATTTTTAACACTCAAATAGCGTCGAGATTCAATAGATCGTCCTCCAGCCGACTAGTGTCCAAGGGGATATTGCTGTCTCGGGCACCATATGATCCTTCTCCTGTGAGTAGATTTTCGAATCCGACGCTAAAATGATAGTTAATTGTAACGTTCAGCGCCTCCTAATGACGATGGAACACTCAAATTGCGTCGAGAGTCAATACCTCGTCCTCCAGCCGACTTGTCTCCAAGGGTCTATTGCTGCGTCGGGCACCTTATGGTCGTTCTCCAGTTAGTCTTGATTTTCGAATCCGACGCGAGACTGATAGTTAATTGTAACGCTCAGGGCCTCCTAATGACAATGGAACACTCATTTGCGTCGAGATTCAATACATCGTCCTTCAGCCGACTTGTCTCCAAGGGTCTATTGCTGCCTCGGGCACCCTATGGTCGTTCTCCTGTGAGTCTAGATTTTCGAATCCGACGCAAAAATGATAGTTAATTGTAACGTTCAGGGCCTCCTAATGAAGATGGAACACTCAAATTGCGTCGAGATTCCATACATCGGCCTCCAGCCGACTTGTCTCCAAGGGTCTGTTGCTGCCTCGGGCACCTTACGGTCTTTCTCCTCTGAGTCTAGATTTTCAAATCCGACGCAAAACTGATATTTAATTGTAACGATCAGGGCCTCCTAATGACGATTGAACACTCAACTTGCGTCGAGATTCAATACATCGTCCTTCAGCGGACTTGTCTCCAAGGGTCTATTGCTGCCTCGGGCACCTTATGTACGTTCTCCTTTGAGTCTACATTTTCTAATCCCACGCAAAACTGATTGTTAATTGCAACGTTCAATGCCTCCTAATGACGATGGAACACTCAAATTGCGTCGAGATTCAATACATCGTCCTTCAGCGGACTTGTCTCCAAGGGTCTATTGCTGCCTCGGGCACCTTATGGACGTTCTCCTGTGAGTCTGGATTTTCTAATCCGACGCAAAACTGATTGTTAATTGTAACGTTCAGGGCCTCCTAATGACGATGGAACACTGAAATTGCGTCGAGATTCAATACATCCTCCTCCAGCCGACTTGTATCCAAGGCGATATTTCTGTCTCGGGCACAATATGATCCTTCTCCTAGGAGTAGTATTTCGAATCCGACGCTAAAATGTTAGTTAATTGTAACGTTCAGGGCCTCCTAATGACGATGGAGCACTCAAATTGCGTCGAGATTCAATACATCGTTCTTCAGCCGACGTGTCACCAAGAGTCCATTCCTGCCTCGGGCACCTTATGGTCGTTCTCCTGTTAGTCTAGATTTTCGAATCCGACGAAAAACTGATAGTTAATTGTAACGTTCAGGGCCTCCTAATGACGATGGAACACTCAAATTGCGTCGAGATTCAATACATCGTCCTCAAGCCGACTTGTATCCAAGGCGATATTGCTGTCTCGGGCACAATATGATCCTCCTCCTGGGAGTAGTATTTCGAATCCGACGCTAAAATGATAGTTAATTGTAACGTTCAGGGCCTCCTAATGACGATGGATCACTCAAATTGCGTCGAGAGTCAATACATCGTCCTCCAGCAGATTTTTCTCCAAGGGTCTATTGCTGCCTCGGGCTCCTTGTGGTTCGTCCCCTGTGAGTCTAGATTTTCGAATCCGACGCGAAACTGATAGTTAATTGTAACGTTCAGGGCCTCCTAATGACGATGGAACAATCAAATTGCGTCGAGATTTAATACATCGTCCTTCAGCCGACTTGTCTCCAAGAATCTATTGCTGCCTAGGGCACCATATGTTCGTTCTCCTGTGAGTCTAGATTTTCTAATCCGACGCAAAACTGATATTTAATTATAACGTTCAGGGGCTCCTAATGACGATGGAACACTTAAATTGCGTCGAGAGTCAATACATCGTCCTCCAGCAGATTTTTCTCCAAGGGTCTATTGCTGCCTCGGGCTCCTTGTGGTTCGTCCCCTGTGAGTCTAGATTTTCGAATCCCACGCGAAACTGATAGTTAATTGTAAATCGCGTCGAGAGTCAATACATCGACCTCCAGCCGACTTGTCTACAAGGGGATATTGCTGCCTCGGGCTCCATGTGGTCCGTCTCGTGTGAGTCTAGATTTTTTTATCCGACGCGAAACTAATATTTACTTGTAACGTTCAGGGCCTCCTAATGACGATGGAGCACTCTAATTGCGTCGAGATTCAATACATCGTCCATCAGCCGACTTGTCTCCGCGAGTCCATTGCTTCCTCGGGCACCTTATGGTCGTTCTCCTGTGAGTCTAGATTTTCGAATCCGACGCAAAACAGATAGTTAATTGTAACGTTCAGGGCCTCCTAATGACTATGGAACACTCAAATTGCGTCGAGATTCAATACATCGATCTCCAGCCAACTTGTCTCCAAGGGGATATTGCTCTCCCGGGCACCATATGTTCCTTCTCCTGTGAGTCTAGATTTTCGAATCCGACTCAAAAATGATAGTGAATTTTAACGTTCAGCGCCTCCTAATGACGATGGGTCACTGAAATTGCGTCGAGATTCACTACAACGTCCTCCAGATGACTTGTCTCCAAAAGGATACTGCTGTCTCGGGCACAATATGATCCTTCTCCTGGGAGTATTATTTCGAATCCGACTCTAAAATGTTAGTTAATTGTAACGTTCAGGGCCTCCTAATGACGATGGAACACTCAAATTGCGTCGAGATTCAATACATCGTTCTTCAGCCGAAATGTCACCAAGAGTCCATTGCGGCCTCGTGCACCTTATGGTCGTTCTCCTGTTAGTCTACATTTTCGAATCCGACGAAAAACTGATAGTTAATTGTAACGGTCAGGGCCACCTAATGACGATGGAACACTGAAATTGCGTTGAGAGTCAATACATCGTCCTTCAGCCGACTTGTCTCCAAGGGTCTATTGCTGCCTCGGGCACCTTATGGTCGTTCTCCTGTGAGTCTAGATTTTCTAATCCGACGCAAAACTGATTGTTAATTGTAACGTTCAGGGCCTCCTAATGACGATGGAACACTCAAATTGCGTCGAGATTCAATACATCGTCCTCCAGACGACTTGTATCCAGGGCGATATTGCTGCCTCGGGCCCCATATGATCCTTCTCCTGGGAGTAGTATTTCGAATCCTACGCTAAAATGATAGTTAATTGTAACGTTCAGGGCCTCCTAATGACGATGGATCACTTAAATTGCGTCAAGAGTCAATACATCGTCCTCCAGCCCATTTTTCTCCAAGGGTCTATAGCTGCCTTGGGCACCTTATGGTCGTCCCCCTGTGAGCCTAGATTTTACAATCCGACGCAAAACTGATAGATAAATGTATTGTTCAGGGCCTCCTAATAACGATGGAACAATCAAATTGCGTCGAGATTCAATACATCAGCCTCGAGCCGACTTGTCTCCAAGAGTCTTTTGCTGCCTCGGGCACCTTATGGTCGTTCTCCTGTGAGTGTAGATTTTCAAATCCGACGCAAAACAGATAGTTAATTGTAACGTTCAGGGCCTACTAATGACGAAGGAACACTCAAATTGCGTCGCGATCCAATACATCGTCCTCCAGCCGACTTGTCTCCAAGGGTCTATTGCTGCATCGGGCACCTTATGATCTATCTCCTGTGAGTCTAGATTATCGAATCCGACGCAAAACTGATAGTCAATTGTATCGCTCAGGGCCACCGAAAGACGATGGAACACTTAAATTGCGTCGAGATTCAATACATCGGCCTCCAGCCGACTTGTCTCCAAGGGGATATTGCTGCCTCGGGCACCAAATGGTCCGTCTCCTGTGAGTCTAAATTTTTGAATCCTACGCGGAACAGATAGTTAATTGTAACGTTCAGGGCCTCCTCATGACGATGGAACACTCAAATTGCGTCGAGATTCAATACATCGTCCTTCAGCTGACTTGTCTCCAAGGATCTATTGCTGCCTCGGGCACCTTATGATCGTTCTCCTGTGAGTCTAGATTTTCGAATCCGACGCAAAACTGACAGTTAATTTTAACGTTCAGGGCCTCCTAATGACGATGGAACACTCAAATTGCGTCGAGATTCAATACATCGGCCTCCAGCCGACTTGTCTGCAAGGGCACCATATGGTCCTTCTCTTGTGAGTTTAGATTTTCGATTCCGACGCAAAAATGATAGTTAATTGCAACGTTCAGCGCCTCCTAATGTCGACGGAACACTCAAATTGCGTCGAGAGTCAATACATCGACCTCCAGCCGACTTGTCTACAAGGGGATATTTCTGCCTCGGGCTCCATGTGGTTCGTCCCCTGTGAGTCTAGATTTTCGAATCCGGCGCGAAACTGATAGTTAATTGTAACGTTCAGGGCCTCCTAATGACGATGGAACAATCAAATTGCGTCGAGATTTAATACGTCGTCCTTCAGCCCACTTGTCTCCAAGAGTCTATTGCCGCCTAGGGCACCTTATGGTCGTTCTCCTGTGAGTCTAGATTTTCGAATCCGACGCAAAACAGATTGTTATATGCAACGTTCAGGGCCTCCTAATGACGATGGAACACTCAAATTGCGTCGAGATTCAATACATCGGCCTCGAGCCGAATTGTCTCCAAGGGTCTATTGCTGCCTCGGGCACCATATGGTCCTTCCCCTGTAAGTCTAGATTTTTGAATCCGACGCGAATCTGATAGGTAATTGCAACGTTCAGGGCCTCTTAATGACGATGGAACACTCAAATTGCGTCGAGATTCAATACATCGTCCTCAAGCCGACTTGTCTCCAAGGGGTTGTTGCTGCCTCAGGCACCATATGGTCCTTCTCTGTGAGTCTAGATTTTTGAATCCGACGCGAATCTGATAGTTAATTGTAACCATCAGGGCCTCCTATTGACGATGGAGCACTCAAATTGCGTCGCGATTCGATACATCGTCCTCCAGCTTACTGGTCTCCAAGGGGATATTGCTGCTTCGGGCACCTTATACTCCGTCTCCAGTGAGTCTAGATTCTCGAATCCGACGAAAACTGATAGTTAATTGTAACATTCAGGGCCTCCTAGTTACGATGGAGCACTCAAATTGCGTCGAGAGTCAATACATCGTCCTCCAGCGGACTTGTCTCCAAGGGTCTGTTGCTGCCTCGGGCACCTTACGGTCCTTCTCCTGTGAGTCTAGATTTTCAAATCCGACGCAAAACTGATATTTAGTTGTAACGTTCAGGGCCTCCTAATGACGATGGAACACTCAAATTGCGTCGAGATTCAATACATCGTCCTTCAGCCGACTTGTCTCCAGGGGCATATTGCTGCCTCGGGCACCTTATGGACGTTCTCCTGTGAGTCTAGATTTTCTAATCCGAAGCAAAACTGATTGTTAATTGTAACGTTCAGGGCCTCCTAATGACGATGGAACAATCAAATTGCGTCGAGATTTAATACGTCGTCCTTCAGCCCACTTGTCTCCAAGAGTCTATTGCCGCCTAGGGCACCTTATGGTCGTTCTCCTGTGAGTCTAGATTTTCGAATCCGACGCAAAACAGATTGTTATATGCAACGTTCAGGGCCTCCTAATGACGATGGAACACTCAAATTGCGTCGAGATTCAATACATCGGCCTCGAGCCGAATTGTCTCCAAGGGTCTATTGCTGCCTCGGGCACCATATGGTCCTTCCCCTGTAAGTCTAGATTTTTGAATCCGACGCGAATCTGATAGGTAATTGCAACGTTCAGGGCCTCCCAATGACGTTGGAACACTCAAATTGCGTCGAGAGACAATACATCGTACTCTAGCCGACTTGTCTCCAAGGGTCTATTGCTGCCGCGGGCACCTTATGGTCATTCCCCTGTGAGTCTAGATTCTACAATCCGACGCAAAACTGATAGTTAATTGTAATGTTCAGGGCCTCCTAATGACGATGGAATACTCAAATTGCGTCGAGATTTAATACATCGGCCTCCAGCCGACTTGCCTCCAACGGTCTGTTGCTGCCTCGGGCACATTACTGTCGGTCTCCCGTGAGTCTTGTGTATTCAGCGCCTCCTAACGACTTTGGAACACCCAAATTGCGTCGAGATTCAATACATCGTCCTCCAGCCGACTTGTCTCCAAGGGGATATTGCTGCTTCGGGCACCACAGTCCGTCTCCGGTGATTCTACGTTTTCCAATCCGACGCAAATCTGATAGTTAGTTGTAACGTTCAGGGCCTCCTAATTACGATGGAACACTCAAATTGCGTCGAGATTCAATACATCGTCCTCCAGCCCACTTGTCTCCATGGGGATATTGCTGCCTCGGGCTCCTTATGGTCGCTCTCCTGTGAGTCTACACTTTCGAATCCGACGCGAAACTGATTGTTAATTGTAACGTTCAGGGCTTCCTAATGTCGATGGAACACCCAAATTGCGTCGAGATTCAACACATCGGCCTCCAGCCGACTTGTCTCCAAGGGGATATTGCTGCTTCGGGCACCACAGCCCGTCTCCGGTGATTCTACGTTTTCCAATCCGACGCAAAGCTGATAGTTAATTGTAACGTTCAGGGCCTCCTAATGAAGATGGAGAACCCAAATTGCGTCACGATTCAATACATCGTCCCCCAGCGGACTGGTCTCCAAGGGGATATTGCTGCCTCGGGCACCTTATGGTCCATCTCCAGTGAGTCTAGATTTTCGAATCCAACGCGAAACTAATAGTTAATTGTAACGTTCAGGGCCTCCGAATGACGATGGAACACTCAAATTGCGTCGAGATTCGATACATCGTCCTTCACCCGACTTGTCTCCAAGAGTCCATTGCTGCCTCGGGCACCTTATGGTCGTTCTCCTGTGAGTCTAGATTTTCGAATCCGACGCAAAACAGATAGTTAATTGTAACATTCAGGGCCTCCTAATGACGATGGAACAGTCACATTGCGTCGAGATTCTACACATCGGCCTCCAGCCGACTTGTCTATATGGGGATATTGCTGCCTCGGGCTCCTTATGGTCGCTGTCCTGTGAGTCTAGATTTTCGAAACCGACGCGAAACTGATTGTTAATTGTAACGATCAGGACTTCCTAATGACGATGGAACATTCAAAATGCGTCGAGATTCAATTTATCGGCATTTAGCCGATTTGTCTCCAAGGGTCTATTGCTGCCTCGGGCACTTTATGGTCGTTCTCATGTGTGTCTAGATTTTCGAATCCGACGCAAAATTGATAGTTAATTGTAACGTTCAGCGCCTCATAATGACGATGGAACACTCAAATTGCGTCGAAAGCCAATACATCGACATCCAACCGACTTGTCTACAAGGGGATATTGCTGCCTCGGGCTCCTTGTGGTCCGTCTCCTGTGTGTCTAGATTTTCGAATCCGACGCGAAACTTATAGTTAATTGTAACGTTCAGGGCCTCCTAATGACGATGGAACACTCAAATTGCGTCGAGATTCAATACATCGTCCATCAGCCGACTTGTCACCAAGAGTCCATTGCTGCCTCGGGCTCCTTATGGTCAATCTCCTGTTAGTCTAGATTTTCGAATCCGACGCGAAACTGATAGTTAATTGTAATGTTCAGGGCCTCCTAATGACGATGGAGCACTCAGATTGCGTCGCAGTTCAATACATCGTCCTCCAGCGGACTGGTCTCCAAGGGGATATTGCTGCTTCGGCCACCTTATGGTCCGTCTCCAGTGAGTCTAGATTTTCGAATCCGACGCAAAAATGATAGTTAATTGTGACGTTCGGCACCTACTAGTGACGATGGAACACTCAAATCGCGTCGAGAGTCAATACATAGACCTCCAGCCGACTTGTCTACAAGGGGATTATGCCGCCTCGGGCACCAAATGGTCCGTATCCTGTGAGTCTAGATTTTTGAATCCGACGCGAAACTGATAGTTAATTGTAACGTTCAGGGCCTCCTCATGACGATGGAACACTCAAAATGCGTCGAGATTCAATACATCGTCCTTAAGCTGACTTTTCTCCAAGGGTCTATTGCTGCCTCGTGCACCTTATGATCGTTCTCCTGTGAGTCTAGATTTCGAATCCGACGCAAAACTGACAGTTAATTTCATCGTTCAGCGCCTCCCAATGACGATGGAACACTCAAATTGCGTCTAGAGTCAATACATCGTACTCCAGCCGACTTGTCTCCAAGGGTCTATTGCTGCCTCGGGCACCTTATGGTCGTTCCCCTGTGAGTCTAGATTTTGCAATCCGACGCAAAACTGACAATTAATTGTAATGTTCAGGGCCTTCTAATGACGATGGAACACTCACATTGCGTCGAGATTCAATACATCGGCCTCCAGCCGACTTGTCTCCAAGGGTCTGTTCTGCCTCGGGCACATTACTGTCGTCCTCCTGTGAGTCTAGATTTGCGTATCCGACGCATAACTGATAGTTAATTGTAACGTTCAGCGCCTTCTAATGACGATGGAGCACTCAAATTGCGTCGCGATTCAATACATCGTCCTCCAGCGGACTGGTCTCCAGGGGGATATTGCTGCTTCGGGCAACTTATGCTCCGTCTCCAGTGAGTCTACATTTTCGAATCCGACGCAAAACTGATAGTTAATTGTAACGTTCAGGGCCTCTTAATGACGATGGAACACTCAAATTGGGTCTTGATCCAATACATCGTCCTCCAGCCCACTTGTCACCAAGATTTTCGAATCCGACGCGAAACTGATAGTTAATTGTAATGTTCGGGGCCTCCTAATGACGATGGAGCACTCAAATTGCGTCGCGATTCAATACATCGTCCTCCAGCAGACTGGTCTCCAAGGGGATATTGCTGTTTCGGGCACCTTATGGTCCGTCTCGAGTGAGTCTAGACTTTGAATCCGACGCAAAAATGATAGTTAATTGTAACGTTCAGCACCTACTAATGACGATGGAACACTCAAATTGCGTCGAGAGTCAATACATCGACCTCCAGCCGACTTGTCTACTAGGGGATATTGCTGTCTCGGGCACCATATGATCCATCTCCTGTGAGTCTAGATTTTCGAATCCGACTCAAAAATGATAGTGAATTTTAACGCTCAGCGCCTCCTAATGACGATGGAACGTTGAAGTTGCGTCGAGATTCGCTACAACGTCCTCCAGCTGACTTGTCTCCAAGGGGATACTGCTGTTTCGGGCACATATGATCCCACTCCTGTGAGTCCAGATTTTCGAATCCGACGCGTAACTGATAGTTAATTGTAACGTTCAGGGCCTCCTAGTTACGATGGAACACTCAAATTGCGTCGAGATTCAATACATCGTCCTCCAGCCGACTTGTCTCCATGGGGATATTGCTGCCTCGGGCTCCTTATGGTCGCTCTCCTGTGAGTCTAGATTTTCGAACCCGACGCGAAACTGATTGTTAATTGTAACGTTCTGGGCTTCCTAATGTCGATGGAATACTCAAATTGCGTCGAGATTCAACACATCGGCCTCCAGCCGACTAGTCTCCAAGGGGATATTGCCGCCTCGGGCACCATATGGTCCGTCTCCTGTGAGTCTAGATTTTCGAATCCGACGCAAAAATGTAACGTTCAGCGCCTCCTAATGACGATGGAACACTCAAATTGCGTCGAGAGTCAATACATCGACCTCCAGCCGACGTGTCTGCAAGGGGATATCGCTGCCTCGGGCACCACAGTCCGTCTCCGGTGATTCTACGTTTTCCAATCCGACGCAAAAACTGATAGTTAATTGTAACGTTCAGGGCCTCCTAATGTCGATGGAGCACTCTAATTGCGTCGCGATTCAATACATCGTCCTCCAGCGGACTGGTCTCCAAGGGGATATTGCTGCCTCGGGCACCTTATGGTCCGTCTCCAGTGAGTCTAGATTTTCGAATCCGACGCGAAACTAATAGTTAATTGTACCGTTCAGGGCCTCCTAAAGACGATGGAACACTCAAATTGCGTCGCGATTCACTACATCGTCCTCCAGCCGTATTGTCTCCAAAGAGATATCGCTGCCTCGGGCAAAACATGGTCCGTCTCCGGTGATTCTACGTTTTCGAATCCGACGCAAAACTGATAGTTAATTGTAATGTTCAGGGCCTCCTAATGACGATGGAACAGTCAAATTGCGTCGAGATTCAACACATCGGCCTCCAGCCGACTTGTCTCCATGGGGATATTGCTGCCTCGGGCTCCTTATGGTCGCTGTCCTGTGAGTCTAGGTTTTCGAAACCGACGCGAAACTGATTGTTAATTGTAACGATCAGGACTTTCTAATGACGATGGAACATTCAAAATGCGTCGAGATTCAATATATCGGCATTCAGCCGATTTGTCTCCAAGGGTCTATTGCTGCCTCGGGCACTTTATGGTCGTTCTCCTGTGTGTCTAGATTTTCGAATCCGACGCAAAAATGATAGTTAATTGTAACGTTCAGCGCCTCATAATGACGATGGAACATTCAAATTGCGTCGAAAGTCAATACATCGACATCCAACCGACTTGTCTACAAGGGGATATTGCTGCCTCGGGCTCCTTGTGGTCCGTCTCCTGTGAGTCTAGATTTTCGAATCCGACGCGAAACTAATAGTTAATTGTAACGTTCAGGGCCACCTAATTACGATGGAACACTCAAATTGCGTCGAGATTCAATACATCGTCCATCAGCCGACTTGTCACCAAGAGTCCATTGCTGCCTCGGGCTCCTTATGGTCGTTCTCCTGTTAGTCTAGATTTTCGAATCCGACGCAAAACTGATAGTTAATTGTAACGTTCAGGGCCTCTTAATGACGATGGAACACTCAAATTGCGTCGCGATGCAATACATCGTCCTCCAGCCGACTTGTCACCAAGGGTCTATTGCTGTGTCGGGCACCTTATGATCGTTCTCCTGTGAGTCTAGATTTTCGAACCCGACGCAAAACTGATAGTTAATTGTTATGTTCAGGGCCTCCTAATGACGATGGAGCACTCAGATTGCGTCGCAATTCAATACATCGTCCTCCAGCGGACTGGTCTCAAAGGGGATATTGCTGCTACGGCCACCTTATGGTCCGTCTCCAGTGCGTCTAGATTTTCGAATCCGACGCAAAAATGATAGTTAATTGTAACGTTCAGCACCTACTAGTGACGATGGAACACTCAAATCGCGTCGAGAGTCAATACATCGACCTCCAGCCGACTTGTCTACAAGGGGATATTGCTGCCTCGGGCTCCATGTGGTCCGTCTCATGTGAGTCTAGATTTTTTTATCCGACGCGAAAGTAATATTTACTTGTAACGTTCAGGGCCTCCTAATGACGATGGATTACTGTAATTGCGTCGAGATTCGATACATCGACCTCCAGCCAACTTGTCTCCAAGGGGATATTGCTCTCTCGGTCACCATATGTTCCTTCTCCTGTGAGTCTAGATTTTCGAATCCGACTCAAAAATGATAGTGAATTTTAACGTTCAGCGCCTCCTAATGACGATGGAACACTGAAATTGCGTCGAGATTCACTACAACGTCCACCAGCTGACTTGTCTGCAAGGGGATACTGCTGTCTCGGGCACATATGATCCTTCTCCTGTGAGTCTAGATTTTCGAATCCGACGCAAAACAGATAGTTAATTGTAACGTTCAGGGCCTCCTAATGACGATGGAACACACAAATTGCGTCAAGATTCAGTACATCGTCCTTCAGCTGACTTGTCTCCATGAGTCTATTGCTGCCTCGGGCACCTTACGGTCGTTGTCCTGTGAGTGTAGATTTTCGAATCCGACGCAAAAAAGATAGTTAATTGTAACGTTCAGGGCCTACTAATGACGAAGGAACACTCAAATTGCGTCGCGATCCAATACATCTTCCTCCAGCCGACTTGCCTCCAAGGGTCTATTGCTGCATCGGGCACCTTATGATCTATCTCCTGTGAGTCTAAATTTTTGAATCCGACGTGAAACTGATAGTTAATTGTAACGTTCGGGGCCTCCTCATGACGATGGAACACTCAAATTGCGTCGAGAGTCAATACATCGTACTCCAGCCGACTTGTCTCCAAGGGTCTATTGCTGCCTCAGGCACCTTATGGTCGTTCCCCTGTGAGTCTAGATTTTACAATCCGACGCAAAACTGATAATTAATTGTAATGTTCAGAACCTCCTAATGACGATGGAACACTCACATTGCGTCGAGATTCAATACATCGGCCTCCAGCCGACTTGTCACCAAGGGTCTGTTGCTGCCTCGGGCACATTACTGTCGTCCTCCTGTGAGTCTAGATTTGCGTATCCGACGCATAACAGACAGTTAATTGTAACGTTCAGCGCCTTCTAATGACGATGGAACACTCAAATTGCGTCGAGATTCAATACATCGTCCTCCAGCCGACTTGTCTCCAAGGGGATGTTGCTGCCACGGGCACCATATGGTCCATCCCCTATGAGTCTAGATTTTTGAATCCGACGCGAATCTGATAGTTAATTGTAACTTTCAGGGCCTCCTAATGACGATGGAACACTCAAATTGCGTCGAGATTCAATTCATCGTCCTCCAGCCGACTTGCCTCCAAGGGGATGTTGCTGCCTCGGGCACCATATGGTCCTTCCCTGCGAGTCTAGATTTTTGAATCCGACGCGAATCTGATAGTTAATTATAACGTTCAGGGCCTCCTAATGACGATGGAGCACTCAAATTGCGTCGCGATTCAATACATCGTCTTCCAGCGGACTGGTCTCCAAGGGGATATTGCTGCTTCGGGCACCTTATGCTCCGTCTCCAGTGAGTCTAGATTTTCGAATCCGACGAAAAACTGATAGTTAATTGTAACATTCAGGGCCTCCTAGTTACGATGGAACACTCAAATTGCGTCGAGATTCAATACATCGCCCTTCAGCCGACTTGTCACCAAGAGTCCATTGCTGCCTCGGGCACCTTATGGTCTTTCTCCTGTTAGTCTAGATTTTCGAATCCGACGCAAAACTGATAGTTAATTGTAACGTTCAGGGCCTCTTAATGACGATGGATCTTTCAAATAGGGTCTTGATCCAATACATCGTCCTCCAGCCGACTTGTCACTAAGGGTCTATTGCTGTGTCGGGCACCACATGGTCCTTCTCCTGTGAGTCTAGATTTTCGAATCCGACGCGAAACTGATAGTTAATTGTAACGTTCAGCACCTACTAATGACGATGGAACACTCAAATTGCGTCGAGAGTCAATACATCGACCTCCAGCCGACTTGTCTGCAAGGGGATATTGCTGTCTCGGGCACCATATGATCCTTCTCCTGTGAGTCTAGATTTTCGAATCCGACGCATAACTGATAGTTAATTGTAACGCTCAGGGCCTCCTAGTTACGATGGAACACTCAAATTGCGTCGAGATTCAATACATCGTCCTCCAGCCGACTTGTCTCCATGGGGATATTGCTGCCTCGGGCTCCTTATGGTCGCTCTCCTGTGAGTCTAGATTTTCGAACCTGACGCGAAACTGATTGTTAATTGTAACGTTCAGGGCTTCCTAATGACGATGGAATACTCAAATTGCGTCGAGACTCAATACATCGGCCTCCAGCCGACTTGTCTCCAAGGGGATATTGCCGCCTCGGGCACCATATGGTCCGTCTCCTGTGAGTCTAGATTTTCGAATCCGACGCAAAAATGTAACGTTCAGTGCCTCCTAATGACGATGGAACACTCAAATTGCGTCGAGAGTCAATACATCGACCTCCAGCCGACGTGTCTGCAAGGGGATATCGCTGCCTCGGGCACCACAGTCCGTCTCCGGTGATTCTACGTTTTCCAATCCGACGCAAAACTGATAGTTAATTGCAACGTTCAGGGCCTCCTAATGTCGATGGAGCACTCAAATTGCGTCGCGATTCAATACATCGTCCTCCAGCGGACTGGTCTCCAAGGGGATATTGCTGCCTCGGGCACCTTATGGTCCGTCTCCAGTGAGTCTAGATTTTCGAATCCGACGCGATCTAATAGTTAATTGTAACGTTCAGGGCCTCCTAATGACGATGGAACACTCAAATTGCGTCGAGATTCACTACATCGTCCTCCAGCCGACTTGTCTCCAAGGAGATATCGCTGCCTCGGCCAAAACATGGTCCGTCTCCGGTGATTCTACGTTTTCGATTCCGACGCAAAACTGATAGTTAATTGTAATGTTCAGGGCCTCCTAATGACGATGGAACAGTCAAATTGCGTCGAGATTCAACACATCGGCCTCCAGCCGACTTGTCTCCATGGGGATATTGCTGCCTCGGGCTCCTTATGGTCTAGATTTTCGATACTGACGCGAAACTGATGGTTAATTGTAACGATCACGACTTCCTAATGACGATGGAACACTCAAATTGCGTCGAGATTCAATATAACGGCATTCAGCCGATTTGTCTTCAAGGGTCTATTCCTGCCTCGGGCACTTTATGGTCGTTCTCCTGTGTGTCTAGATTTTCGAATCCGACGCAAAAATGATAGTTAATTGTAACGTTCAGCGCCTCCTAATGACGATGGAACACTCAAATTGCGTCGAAAGTCAATACATCGACATCCAGCCGACTTGTCTACAAGGGGATATTGCTGCTTCGGGCTCCTTGTGGTCCGTCTCCTGTGAGTCTAGATTTTCGAATCCGATGCGAACCTTATAGTTAATTGTAACGTTGAGGGCCTCCTAATGACGATGGAACACTCAAATTGCTTTGAGATTCAATACATCGTCCTTCAGCCGACTTGTCTCCCAGGGTCTATTGCTGCCTCGGGCACCTTATGGTCGTTCTCCTGTGAGTCTAGATTTTCGAACCCGACGCAAATCTGATAGTTAATTGTAACGTTCAGGGCCACCTAATGACGATGGAACACTCAAATTGGGTAGAGATTCAATACATCGGCCTCCAGACGACTTATCTATAAGGGGATATTGCTGCCTCGGGCACCATATGATCCTTCTCCAGTGAGTCTAGATTTTCGAATCCGACGCAAAAAGATAGTTAATTGTAACGTTCAGGGCCTCCTAACGACGATGGAACAATTAAGTTGCGTCGAGATTCAATACATCGTCATTCAGCCAACTTGTCTCCAAGGGTCCATTGCTGCCTCGGGCAAATTACGGTCGATCTTCTGTTAGTCTAGATTTTAGAATCCGACGCAAAACAGATAGTTAATTGTAACGTTCAGGGCCACAAATGACGATGGAACACTCAAATTGCGTCGAGATTCAATACATCGGTCTCGAGCCGACTTGTCTCCAAGGGTCTATTGCTGCCTCGGGTACCTTATGGTCGTTCTCCTGTGAGTCTAGATTTTCGAAACCGACGCAAAACAGATAGTTAATTGTAACGTTCACGGCCTCCTAATGACGAAGGAACACTCAAATTGCGTCGAGATTCACTACAACGTCCTCCAGCCGACTTGTCTCCAAGGGGATATTGCCGCCTCGGGCACCATTTGGTCCGGCTCCTGTGAGTCTAGATTTTCGAATCCGACGCAAAAATGTAACGTTCATCGCCTCCTAATGACGATGGAACACTCAAATTGCGTCGAGAGTCAATACATCGACCTCCAGCCGACGTGTCTGCAAGGGGATATCGCTGCCTCGGGCACCACAGTCCGTCTCCGGTGATTCTACGTTTTCCAATCCGACGCAAAACTGATAGTTAATTGCAACGTTCAGGGCCTCCTAATGTCGATGGAGCACTCAAATTGCGTCGCGATGCAATACATCGTCCTCCAGCGGACTGGTCTCCAAGGGGATATTGCTCCCTCGGGCACCTTATGGTCCGTCTCCAGTGAGTCTAGATTTTCGAATCCGACGCGATCTAATAGTTAATTGTAACGTTCAGGGCCTCCTAATGACGATGGAACACTCAAATTGCGTCGAGATTCACTACATCGTCCTCCAGCCGACTTGTCTCCAAGGAGATATCGCTGCCTCGGCCAAAACATGGTCCGTCTCCGGTGATTCTACGTTTTGGATTCCGACGCAAAACTGATAGTTAATTGTAATGTTCAGGGCCTCCTAATGACGTTGGAACACTCAAATTGCGTCGCGATCCAATACGTCGTCTTCCAGCCGAATTGTCTCCAAGGTTCTATTGCAAGGTTCAATGCTGCCTCGGGCACAATATGATCCTTATCCTGTGAGTCTAGATTTTCGAATCCGATGCAAAATGATAGTGAATTTTAACGTTCAGCGCCTCCTAATGACGATGGAGCACTCAAATAGCGTCGAGATTCAATACATCGTCCTTCAGCCGACTTGTCTCCCAGGGTCTATTGCTGCCTCGGGCACCTTATGGTCGTTCTCCTGTGAGTCTAGATTTTCGAATCCGACGCAAAAATGATAGTTAATTGCAACGTTCAGGGCCTCCTAATGACGATGGAGCACTCAAATTGCGTCGAGAATCAATACATCGACATCCAGCCGACTTGTCTACAAGGGGATATTGCTGCCTCGGGCTCCAAGTGGTCCGTCTCCTGTGAGTCTAGATTTTCGAATCCGACGCGAAACTAATAGTTATTTGTAACGTACAGGGCCTCCTAATGACGATGGAACACTCAAATTGCGTCGAGATTCAATACATCGTCCTTCAGCCGACATGTCTCCCAGGGTCTATTGCTGCCTCGGGCACCTTATGGTCGTTCTCCTGTGAGTCTAGATTTTCGAACCCGACGCTAATCTGATAGTTAATTGTAACGTTCAGGGCCACCTAATGACGATGGAACACTCAAATTGGGTAGAGATTCAATACATCGGCCTCCAGCCGACTTATCTATAAGGGGATATTGCTGCCTCGGGCACCATATGATCCTTCTCCAGTGAGTCTAGATTTTCGAATCCGACGCAAAAAGATAGTTAATTGTAACGTTCAGGGCCTCCTAATGACGATGGAACAATTAAGTTGCGTCGAGATTCAATACATCGTCATTCAGCCAACTTGTGTCCAAGGGTCCATTGCTGCCTCGGGCAAATTATGGTCGTTCTTCTGTTAGTCTAGATTTTAGAATCCGGCGCAAAACAGATAGTTAATTGTAACGTTCAGGGCCACAAATGACGATGGAACACTCAAATTGCGTCGAGATTCAATACATCGGTCTCGAGCCGACTTGTCTCCAAGGGTCTATTGCTGCCTCGGGTACCTTATGGTCGTTCTCCTGTGAGTCTAGATTTTCGAATCCGCCGCAAAACGTAGTTAATTGTAACGTTCAGCGCCTCCTAATGACGATTGAACACTCAAATTGCGTCGAGATTCAATACATTCGTCCTCCAGGCGACCTGTCTCCAACGGTCTATTGCTGCTTCAGGCACCTTATGGTACGTCTCAAGTAAGTCTAGATTATCGAATCCGACGAAAAACTGATAGTTAATTGTAACATTCAGGGCCTCCTAGTTACGATGGAACACTCAAATTGCGTCGCGAACCAATACTTCGTCCTCCAGCCGACTTGTCTCCAAGGGTCTATTGCTGCCTGGGTTTCCTTATGATCGTTCTCTTGTGAGTCTAGATTTTCGAATCCAACGCAAAACTGATAGTTAATTGTAACGTTGAGGGCCTCCTAATGACGATGGAACACTCAAATTGCATCGAGATTCATCACATCGGCATCCAGCCGACTTGTATCCACGGGGATATTGCTGCCTCGGGCTCCTTATGGTCGCTCTCCTGTGAGTCTAGATTTTCGAAACCGACGCGAAACTGATTGTTAATTGTAACGTTCCGGGCTTCCTAATGACGATGGAACACTCAAATTGCGTCGAGATTCAATATATCAGCTTTCAGCCGATCTGTCTCCAAACGTCTATTGCTGCCTCGGGCACCTTATGGTCGATCCCCTGTGAGTCTAGATTTTAGAATCCGACGCAAAACTGATAGTTAATTGTATTGTTCAGGGCGACCTAATGTCGATAGAACACTCAAATTGCGTCGAGATTCAATACATCGGCCTCGAGCCGACTTGTCTCCAACGGTCTATTGCTGCCTTATGGTCGTTCTCCTGTGAGTCTAGATTTTCGAATCCGACGCAAAACAGATAGTTAATTGTAACGTTCCGGCCTCCTAATGACGAAGGAACACTCAAATTGCGTCGAGATTCACTACAACGTCCTCCAGCCGACTGGTCTCCAAGGGGATATCGAACCACATGATCCATCTCCGGTGATTCTACGTTTTCGAATCCGACGCAAAACTGATAGCTAATTGTAACGTTCAGGGCCTCCTAATGACGATGGAACACTCAAATTGCGTAGAGATTCAATACATCGGCCTCCAGCCGACTTATCTCCAAGGGGATATTGCTGTCTCGGGCACCATATGATCCATCTCCTGTGAGTCTAGATTTTCGAATCCGACGCAAAAATGATAGTTAATTGTAACGTTCAGGGCCTCCTATTGACGATGGAACTCTCAAATTGCGTCGAGATTCAATACATCGTCATTCAGCCGACTTGTCTCCAAGGGTCTATTGCTGCCTCGGGCGCCTTATGGTCGTTCTCCTGTGAGTCTAGATTTTCGAATCCGACGCAAAACATAGTTAATTGTAACGTTCACGGCCTCCTAATGACGAAGGAACACTCAAATTGCGTCGAGATTCACTACAACGTCCTCCAGCCGACTTGTCTCCAAGGGGATATCGAACCACATGATCCATCTCCGGTGATTCTGCGTTTTCGGATCCGACGCAAAACTGATAGTTAATTGTAACGATCAGGGCCTCCTAATGACGATGGAACACTCAAATTACGTCGAGATTCAATACATCGGCCTCCAGCCGACTTATCTCCAAGGGGATATTGCTGTCTCGGGCACCATATGATCCTTCTCCTGTGAGTCTAGATTTTCGAATCCGACGCAAAAATGATAGTGAATTGTAACGTTCAGCGCCTCCTAATGCTGACAGAACACTCAAATTGCGTTAAGATTCACTACAACGTCCTCCAGCAGACTTGTCTCCGAGGGGATATTGCTGTCTCGGGCACATATGATCCTTCTCCTGTGAGTCTAGATTTTCGAATCCGACGCAAAACTGATAGTTAATTGTAACGCTCAGGGCCACCTAATGACGATGGAACACTCAAATCGCGTCGCGATTCAATACGTCGTCCTCCAGCGGCTGGTCTCCAAGGCGATATAGCCTCGGGCACCTTATGGTCCGTCTCCAGTGAGTCTAGATTTCGAATTCGACGAAAAACTGATAGTTAATTGTAACATTCAGGGCTCCTAATGATGATGGAACACTCAAATTGCGTCGCGATCCAATACATCGTCTTCCAGCCGACTTGTCTCCAAGGGTCTATTGCTGCCTCAGGCACCTTATGATCGTTCTCCTGTGAGTCTAGATTTTCGAACCCGACGCAAAACTGATAGTTAATTGTAACGCTCAGGGCCACCTAATGACGATGGAACACTCAAATTGCGTTGGGATTTAACACATCGTCCTCCAGTAGACTTGTCTCCAAGGGGATATTGCTGCCTCGGGCACCACATGGTCCTTCTCCTGTGAGTATAGAATTTCGAATCCGACGCGAAACTGATAGTTAATTGTGATGTTCAGGGCCTCCTAATGACGATGGAGCACCAAAATTGCGTTGCGATTCAATACATCGTCCACCAGCGGACTGGTCTCCAAGGGGATATTGCTGCTTCGGGCACCTTATGGTCCGACCCCAGTGAGTCTAGATTTTCGAATCCAACGAAAAACTGATAGTTAATTGTAACATTCAGGGCCTCCTAGTTACGATGGAACACTCAAATTGCGTCTCGATCCAATACATCGTCCTCCAGCAGACTTGTCTACAAGGGTCTATAGCTGCCTGGGGCTCATTATAATCGTTCTCCTGTGAGTCTAGATTTTCGAATCCGACGCAAAACTGATAGTTAATTGTAACGTTCAGGGCTCCTAATGATGATGGAACACTCAAATTGCGTCGCGATCCAACACATCGTCTTCCAGCCGACTTGTCTCCAAGGGTCAATTGCTGCCTCGGGCACCTTATGATCGTTCTCCTGTGAGTCTAGAGTTTCGAACCCGACGCAAAACTGATAGTTAATTGTAACGTTCAGAGCCTCCTAATGACGATGGAACACTCAAATTGCGTCGAGATTCAATACATCGGCCTCCAGCCGACTTATCTCCAAGGGGATATTGCTGTCTCGGGCACCATATGATCCTTCTCCTGTGAGTCTAGATTTTCGAATCCGACGCAAAAATGATAGTGAATTGTAACGTTCAGCGCCTCCTAATGCTGACAGAACACTCAAATTGCGTTAAGATTCACTACAACGTCCTCCAGCAGGCTTGTCTCCGAGGGGATATTGCTGTCTCGGGCACATATGATCCTTCTCCTGTGAGTCTAGATTTTCGAATCCGACGCAAAACTGATAGTTAATTGTAACGCTCAGGGCCACCTAATGACGATGGAACACTCAAATCGCGTCGCGATTCAATACGTCGTCCTCCAGCGGCTGGTCTCCAAGGCGATATAGCCTCGGGCACCTTATGGTCCGTCTCCAGTGAGTCTAGATTTCGAATTCGACGAAAAACTAATAGTTATTTGTAACATTCAGGGCTCCTAATGATGATGGAACACTCAAATTGCGTCGCGATCCAACACATCGTCTTCCAGCCGACTTGTCTCCAAGGGTCTATTGCTGCCTTATGGTCGTTCTCCTGTGAGTCTAGATTTTCGAATCCGACGCAAAACAGATAGTTAATTGTAACGTTCCGGCCTCCTAATGACGAAGGAACACTCAAATTGCGTCGAGATTCACTACAACGTCCTCCAGCCGACTGGTCTCCAAGGGGATATCGACCCACATGATCCATCTCCGGTGATTCTACGTTTTCGAATCCGACGCAAAACTGATAGCTAATTGTAACGTTCAGGGCCTCCTAATGACGATGGAACACTCAAATTGCGTAGAGATTCAATACATCGGCCTCCAGCCGACTTATCTCCAAGGGGATATTGCTGTCTCGGGCACCATATGATCCTTGTCCTGTGAGTCTAGATTTTCGAATCCGACGCAAAAATGATAGTTAATTGTAACGTTTAGGGCCTCCTATTGACGATGGAACTCTCAAATTGCGTCGAGATTCAATACATCGTCATTCAGCCGACTTGTCTCCAAGGGTCTATTGCTGCCTCGGGCGCCTTATGGTCGTTCTCCTGTGAGTCTAGATTTTCGAATCCGACGAAAACATAGTTAATTGTAACGTTCAGGGCCTCCTAATGACGATGGAACACTCAAATTGCGTCGAGATTCAACACATCGGCCTCTAGCCGACTTCTCTCCATGGGGATATTGCTGCCTCGGGCTCCTTATGGTCGCTGTACTGTGAGTCTAGAATTTCGAAACCGACGCGAAACTGATTGTTAATTGTAACGTTCAGGGCCACCTAATGACGATGGAACACTCAAATTGCGTCGAGATTCAATATATCGGCATTCAGCCGATTTGTCTCCAAGGGTCTATTGCTGCCACGGGCACCTTAATATCGTTCTCCAGTGAGTCTAGATTTTCGAACCCGACGCAAAACTGATTGTTAATTGTAACGTTCAGGGCCACCTAATGACGATGGAACACTCAAATTGCGTCGGGATTCAATACTTCGGCCTCCTGCCGACTTATCTCCAAGTGGATATTGCTGTCTCGGGCACCATATGATCCTTCCCCTGTGAGTCCAGATTTTCGAATCCGACGCAAAAAAGATTGTGAATAGTAACGTTCAGCGCCTCCTAATGACGATAGAACACTCAAATTGCGTCGAGAGTCAATACATCGATCTACAGCCGACTTGTCTACAAGGAGATATTGCTGCCTCGGGCTCCATGTGGTCCGTCTCCTGTGAGTGTAGATTTTCGTATCCGACGCGAAACAAATAGTTAATTGTAACGTTCCGGGCCTCCTAATGACGATGGTACACTCAAATTGCGTCAAAATTCAATACCTCGGCCTCCAGCCGACTTCTCTCCAAGGAGTTATTGCTGTCTCGGGCACCATATGATCCTTGTCCTGTGAGTCTAGATTTTCGAATCCGACCCAAAAATGATAGTTAATTGTAACGTTCAGGGCCTCCTAATGACGATGGAACACTCAAATTGCGCCGAGATTCAATACATCGTCATTCAGCCGAGTTGTCTCCAAGAGTCGATTGCTGCCTCGGGCACCTTGTGGTCGTTCTTCTGTTAGTCTACATTTTCGAATCCGACGCAAAACAGATAGTTAATTGTAACGTTTAGGGCCTCCTAATGAAGATCGAACACTCAAATTGCGTCGAGATTCAATACATCGGCCTCGAGCCGACTTGTCTCCAAGGGTCTATTGCTGCCTCGGGCACCTTATGGTCGTTCTCCTGTGAGTCTAGATTTTTGAATCCGACGCAAAGCAGATAGTTAATTGTAACGTTCACGGCCTCCGAACGACGAAGGAACACTCAAATTGCGTCGAGATTCACTACAACGTCCTCCAGCCGACTTGTCTCCAAGGGGATATCGCACCACATGGTCCGTCTCCGGTGATTCTACGTTTTCGAATCCGACGCAAAACTGATACTTAATTGTAACGTTCAGGGCCTCCTAATGACGATGGAACACTCAAATTGCGTCGAGATTCAATACATCGTCCTTCAGCCGACTTGTCTCCAAGGGTCCATTACTGCCTTGGGCACCTTATGGTCGTTCTTCTGTCAGTCTAGATTTTCGAATCTGACGCAAAACAGATAGTTAATTGTAACGTTCAGGGCCTCCTAATGACGATGGAACACTCAAATTGCATCGAGACTCAATACATCGGCCGCCAGCCAACTTGTCTCCAGGGGGATATTGCTGTCACGGTCACTATATGATCCTGCTCCTGTGAGTTTAGATTTTCGAATCCGACGCAAAAATGGTAGTGAATTGTAACGTTTAGCGCCTCCTAATGACGACAGAACACTCAAATTGCGTCAAGATTCACTACAACGTCCTCCAGCAGACTTGTCTCCAAGCGGATATTGCTGTCTCGGGCACATATGATCCTTCTCCTGAGAGTCTAGGTTTTCGAATCCGACGCATAACTGATAGTTAATTGTAACGTTCAGCGCCTCCTAATGACGATTGAACACTCAAATTGCGTCGAGATTCAATACATCGTCCTCCAGGCTACTTGTCTCCAAGGGTCTATTGCTGCCTTTGGCTCCTTATGATCTTTCTCCTGTGAGTCTAGATTTTCGAATCCGACGCAAAACTGATAGTTAATTGTAACGTTCAGGGCCTCCTAATGACGATGGAGCACTCAAATTGCGTCGTGATTCAAAACATCGTCCTCCAGCGGACTGGTCTAAAAGGGGATATATCCCCGGGAACCTTATGGTCCGTCTCCAGTGAGTCTAGATTTTCGAATCCGACGCAGAAATGATAGTGAATTGTAACGTTCAGCGCCTCCTAATGACGATGCAACACTCAAATTGCGTCGAGATTCAATACATCGTCCTACCTTATGATCGTTCTCCTGTTAGTCTAGATTATCGAACCCGACGAAAAACTGATAGTTAATTGTAACATTCAGGGCCTCCTAATGACGATGGAACACTCAAATTGCGTCGCGATCCAATACATCGTCCTCCAGCCGACTTGTCTCCAAGGGTCTATTGCTGCCACGGGCACCTTAATATCGTTCTCCAGTGAGTCTAGATTTTCGAACCCGATGCAAAACTGATAGTTAATTGTAACGTTCAGGGCCACCTAATGACGATGGAACACTCAAAATGCGTCGAGATTCAATACATCGGCCTCCAGCCGACTTATCTCCAAGGGGATATTGCTGTCTCGGGCACCATATGATCTTTCTTCTGTTAGTCCAGACTTTCGAATCCGACGCAAAAAAGATAGTGAATTGTAACGTTGAGCGCCTCGTAATGACGATAGAACACTCAAGTTGCGCCGAGAGTCAATACATCGATCAACAGCCGACTTGTCTACAAGGGGATATTGCTGCCTCGGGCTCCATGTGATCCGTCTCCTGTGAATCTAGATTTTCGAATCCGACGCGAAACAAATAGTTAATTGTAACGTTCAGGGTCTCCTAATGACGATGGAGCACACAAATTGCGCCGAGATTCAATACATCGTTATTCAGCCGACTTGTCTCCGAGAGTCCATTGCTGCCTCGGGCGACTTGTGGTCGTTCTTCTGTTAGTCTAGATTTTCGAATCCGACGCAAAACATATAGTTAATTGTAACGTTCAGGGCCTCCTAATGACAATGGAACACTCAAATTGCGTCGAGATTCAATACATCGTTTTTCAGCCGACTTCTCTCCGAGAGTCCATTGCTGCCTTGGGCACCTTATGGTCGTTCTTCTGTGAGTCTAGATTTTCGAATCCGACGCAAAACAGATAGTTAATTGTAACGTTCAGGGCCCCCTAATGACGATGGAACACTCAAATTGCGTCGAGATTCAATACATCGGCCGCCAGCCAACTTGTCTCCAAGGGGATATTGCTGTCTCGGGCAGCATATGATCCTTCTCCTGTGAGTCTAGATTTTCGAATCCGACGCAAAATTGATAGTGAATTGTAACGTTCAGCGCCTCCTAATGACGACAGAGCACTCAAATTACGTCAAGATTCACTACAACTTCCTCCAGCCGACTTGTCTCAAAGGGTCTATTGCTGCCTGGGGCTCCTTATGATCTTTCTCCCGTGAGTCTAAATTTTTGAATCAGCCGCAAAACTGAAAGTTAATTGTAACGTTCAGGGCCTCCTAATGACGATGGAACACTCAAATTGCGTCGAGATTCAACACATCGGCCTCTAGCCGACTTGTCTCCATGGGGATATTGCTTCCTCGGGCTCCTTATGGTCGCTGTCCTGTGAGTCTAGATTTCCGAAGCCGACGCGAAACTTATTGTTGATTGTAACGTTCAGGGCTTCCGAATGACGATGGAACACTCAAATTGCGACGAGATTCAATATATCGGCATTCAGCCGATTTGACTCCAAGGGTCTATTGCTGCCTCGGGCACCTTTCGGTCGTTCCCCTGTGAGTCTGGATTTTAGAATCCGACGCAAAACTGATAGTTAATTGTAATGTTCAGGGCCTCCTAATGACGATGGAACACTCAAATTGCGTCGAGATTCACTACATCGTCCTCCATCCGACTTGCTCCAAGGGAATACGATGCCTCGGGCACCACGTGGTCCGTCTCCGGTGATTCTACGTTTTCAAATCAGACGCAAAACTGATAGTTAATTGTAACGTTCAGGGCCTCCTAATGACGATGGAGCACTAAAATTGCGTCGAGATTCAAAACATCGTCCTCCAGCGGACTGGTCACCAAGGGGATATAGCCTCGGTCACCTTATGGTCCGTCTCCAGTGAGTCTAGATTTTCGAATCCGACGAAAAACTGAAAGTTAATTCTAACATTCAGGGCCTCCTAATGACGATGGAACACTCAAAAGTACGTCGCGATCCAATACATCGTCCTCCAGCGGACTTGTCCCCAAGGGTCTATTGCTGCCTCGGGCACCTTATGATCGTTCTCCTGTGAGTCAAGATTTTCGAACCCGACGTAAAACTGATAATTAATTGTAACGGTCAGGGCCACCTAATGACGATGGAACACTCAAATTGCATTGAGATTCAATACATCGTCCTCCAGCAGACTTGTCTCCAAGGGGATATTGCTGCCTCGGGCACCACATGGTCCTTCTCCTGTGAGTATAGATTTTCGAATCCGACGCGAAACTGATAGTTAATTGTAATGTTCAGGGCCTCCTAATGACGATGGAGCACCAAAATTGCGTTGCGATTCATTACATCGTCCACCAGCGGACTGGTCTCCAAGGGTATATTGCTGCTTCGGGCACCTTATGGTCCGACCAAAGTGAGTCTAGATTTTCGAATCCAACGAAATACTGATAGTTAATTGTAACATTCAGAGCCTCCTAGTTACGATGGAACACTCAAATTGCGTCGCGATCCAATACATCGTCCTCCAGCCGACTTGTCTCCAAGGGTCTATAGCTGCCTGGGGCTCCTTATGATCGTTCTCCTGTGAGTCTAGATTTTCGAATCCGACGCAAAACTGATTGTTAATTGTAACGTTCAGCGCTTCCTAATGACGATGGAACACTCAAATTGCGTCGAGATTCAATATATCGGCATTCAGCCGATTTGTCTCCAAGGGTCTATTGCTGCCTCGGGCACCTCACGGTCGTTCCCCTGTGAGTCTAGATGTTAGAATCCGACGCAAAACTCATAGTTAATTGTAATGTTCAGGGCCTCCTAATGACGATGGAACACTCAAATTGCGTCGAGATTCACTACATCGTCCACCATCCGACTTGTCTCCAAGGGAATACGCTGCCTCGGGCACCACGTGGTCCGTCTCCGGTGATTCTACGTTTTCAAAACCGGCGCAAAACTGATAGTTAATTGTAACGTTCAGGGCCACCTAATGACGATGGAACACTCAAATTGCGTCAAGATTCAGTATATCGGCATTCAGCCGATTTGTCTCAAAGGGTCTATTGTTGCCACGGGCACCTTAATATCGTTCTCCAGTGAGTCAAGATTTTCGAACCCGACGCAAAACTGATTGTTAATTGTAACGTTCAGGGCCACCTAATGACGGTGGAACACTCAAATTGCGTCGAGATTCAATACGTCGGCCTCCAGCCGACTTATCTCCAAGGGGATAATGCTGTCTCGGGCACCATATGATCCTTCCCCTGTGAGTCCAGATTTTCGAATCCGACGCAAAAAAGATAGTGAATTGTAACGTTCAGCGCCTCCTAATGACGATAGAACACTCAAATTGAGTCGAGAGTCAATACATCGACCTACAGCCGACTTGTCTACAAGGGGATATTGCTGTCTCGGGCACCTTATGGTCGTTCTTCTGTTAGTCTAGATTTTCAAATCCGACGCAAAACAGATAGTTAATTGTAACGTTCAGGGCCTCCTAATGAAGATGGAGCACTCAAATTGCGTCGAGATTCTATATATCGGCATTCAGCCGACTTGTCTCCAAGGGTCTATTGCTGCCACGGGCACCTTAATATCGTTCTCCAGTGAGTCTAGATTTTCGAACCCTACGCAAAACTCATAGTTAATTGTAACGTTGAGGGCCACCTAATGACGATGGAACTCTCAAATTGCGTCGAGATTCAATACCTCGGCCTCCAGCCGACTCGTCTCCAAGAGTCCATTGCTGCCTCGGGCACCTTATGGTCGTTCTTCTGTTAGTCTAGATTTTCGAATCCGACGCAAAACAGATAGTTAATTGTAACGTTCAGGGCCTCCTAATGACGATGGAACACTCAAATTGCGTCTAGATTCAATACATCGGCCTCGAGCCGACTTGTCTCCAAGGGTCTATTGCTGCCTCGGGCACCTTATGGTCGTTCTCCTGTGAGTCTAGATTTTTGAATCCGACGCAAAACAGATAGCTAATTGTAACGTTCACGGCCTCCGAACGACGAAGGATCACTCAAATTGCGTCGAGATTCACTACAACGTCCTCCAGCCGACTTGTCTCCAAATGGATATCGCACCACATCGTCCGTCTACGGTGATTCTACGTTTTCAAATCCGACGTAAAACTGATAGTTAATTGTAACGTTCAGGGCCTCCTAATGACGATGGAGCACTCAAATTGCGTCGCGATTCAAAACATCGTCCTCCAGCGGACTGGCCTAAAAGGGGATATAGCCTCGGGCACCTTATGGTCCGTCTCCAGTGAGTCTAGATTTTCGAATCCGACGCAAAAATGATAGTGAATTTGTAACGTTCAGCGCCTCCTAATGACGATGCAACACTCAAATTGCGTCGAGATTCAATACATCGTCCTACCTTATGATCGTTCTCCTGTTAGTCTAGATTATCGAATCCGACGAAAAACTGATAGTTAATTGTAACATTCAGGGCCTTCTAATGACGATGGAACACTCAAATTGCGTCGCGATCCAATACATCGTCCTCCAGCCGACTTGTCTCCAAGGGTCTATTGCTGCCACGGGCACATTGATATCATTCTCCAGCGAGTCTAGATTTTCGAACCCGATGCAAAGCTGATAGTTAATTGTAACGATCAGGGCCACCTAATGACGATGGAACACTCAAAATGCGTCGAGATTCAATACATCGGCCTCCAGCCGACTTATCTCCAAGGGGATATTGCTGTCTCGGGCACCATATGATCCTTCTCCTGTGAGTCCAGACTTTCGAATCCGACGCAAAAATGATAGTGAATTGTAATCTTCAGCGCCTCGTAATGACGATAGAACACTCAAATTGCGTCGAGAGTCAATACATCGATCTACAGCCGACTTGTCTACAAGGGGATATTGCTGCCTCGGGCTCCATGTGGTCCGTCTTCTGTGAGTCTAGATTCTCGAATCCGACGCGAAACAAATAGTTAATTGTTACGTTCAGGGCCTCCTAATGACGATGGAACACTCAAATTGCGGCGAGATTCAATACCTCGGCCTCCAGCCGACTTCTCTCCAAGGAGTTATTGCTGTCTCGGGCACCATATGATCCTTGTCCTGTGAGTCTAGATTTTCGAATCCGACGCAAAACAGATAGTTAATTGTAACGTTCACGGCCTCGTAATGACGATGGAACACTCAAATTGCGCCGAGATTCAATACATCGTCATTCAGCCGACTTGTCTCCAAGAGTCCATTGCTGCCTCGGGCACCTTATGGTCGTTTTTCTGTTAGTCTAGATTTTCGAATCCGACGCAAAACAGATAGTTAATTGTAACGTTCAGGGCCTCCTAATGACGATGGAACACTCAAATTGCGTCGAGATTCACTACAACGTCTTCCAGCCGACTTGTCTCCAACGGGATATCGAACAACATGGTCCGTCTCCGGTGGTTCTACGTTTTCGAATCCGACGCAAAACTGATACTTAATTGTAACGTTCAGAGCCTCCTAATGACAATGGAAGACTCAAATGGCGTCAAGATTCACTACAACTTCCTCCAGCAGACTTGTCTCCAAGGGGATATTGCTGTCTCGGGCACATATGATCCTTCTCCTGTGAGTCTAGATTTTCGAATCCGACGCAAAACTGATACTTAATTGTAACGTTCAGAGCCTCCTAATGACAATGGAAGACTCAAATGGCGTCAAGATTCAATACATCGTCCTCCAGCGGACTGGTCTCCAAGGGCATATTGCTGCTTCGGGCACCTTATGTTCCGACCCCAGTGAGTCTACATTTTCGAATCCGACGACAAATTGATAGTTAATTGTAACATTCAATGCCTCCTAGTTGCGATGGAACACTCAAATTGCGTCGCGATCCAATACATCGTCCTCCAGCCGACTTGTCTCAAAGGGTCTATTGCTGCCTGGGGCTCCTTATGATCTTTCTCCAGTGAGTCTAAATTTTCGAATCAGACGCAAAACTGATAGTTAATTGTAACGTTCAGGGCCTCCTAATGACGATGGAGCCCTAAAATTGCGTCGCGATTCAAAACATCGTCTTCCAGCGGACTGGCCTCCAAGGGGATATAGCCTCGGGCATCTTATGGTCCGTCTCCAGTGAGTCTAGATTTTCGAATCCGACGAAAAACTGAAAGTTAATTGTAACATTCAGGGCCTCCTAATGACGATGGAACACTCAAAAGTACATCGCGATCCAACACATCGTCCTCCAGCCGACTTGTCTCCAAGGGTCTATTGCTGCCTCGGGCACCTTATGATCGTTCTCCTGTGAGTCTAGATTTTCGAATCCGACGCAAAAATGATAGTGATTTGTAACGTTCAGCGCCTCCTAATGACGATAGAACACTCAAATTGCGTCGAGATTCAATACATTGGCCTCCAGCCGACTTGACTCCAAGGGGATATTGCTGTCTCGGGCACAATATGATTCTTCTCCTGTGAGTCTAGATTTTCGAATCCGACGCAAAAATGATAGTGAATTGTAACGTTCAGCGCCTCCTAATGACGATAGAACACTCAAATTGCGTCGAGATTCAATACATCGTCCATCAGTCGACTTGTCTACAAGGGGATGTTGCTGCCTCGGGCTCCATGTGGTCAGTCTCCTGTGAGTCTAGATTTTCGAATCCGACGCGAGACTGATAGTTAATCGTAACGTTCAGGGCCTCCTAATGACGATGGAACACTCAAATTGCGTCGAGATTCAATACATCGTCCTTCAGCCTACTTGTGTCCAAGAGTCCATTGCTGCCTCGGGCACCATATGGTCGTTCTTCTGTTAGTCGAGATTTTCGAATACGACGCAAAACAGATAGTTAATTGTAACGTTCAGGGCCTCCTAATGACGATGGAACACTCAAATTGCGTCGAGTCAATACATCGACATCCAGCCGACTTGTCTACAAGGGGATATTGCTGCCTCGGGGACCGTATGATCGTTCTACTGTAAGTCTAGATTTTCGACCCGACGTAAAACTGACAGTTAATTGTAACGTTCAGCGCCTCCTAATGACGATAGAACACTCAAATTGCGTCGAGATTCAATACATCGTCCATCAGCCGACTTGTCTACAAGGGGATGTTGCTGCCTCGGGCTCCATGTGGTCAGTCTCCTGTGAGTCTAGATTTTCGAATCCGACGCGAGACTGATAGTTAATCGTAACGTTCAGGGCCTCCTAATGGCGACGGAACACTCAAATTGCGACGAGATTCAATACATCGGCCACCAGCCGACTTGACTCCAAGGGGATATTGCTGTCTCGGGCACAATATGATCCTCCTCCTGTAAGTCTAGATTTTCGAATCCGACGCGAAACTGATAGTTAATTGTAACGTTCAGGGCCTCCTAATGACGAGGGAACACTCAAATTGCGCCGAGATCAATACATCGTCCTTCAGCCGACTTGTCTCCAAGAGTCATTTGCTGCCTCGGGCACCTTATGGTCGTTCTTCTGATAGTCTAGATTTTCGAATCCGTTGCGAAAGTCATAGTTAATTGGAACGTTCAGGGCCTCCTAATGACGATGGAACACTCAAATTGCGCCGAGATTCAATACATCGGCCTCAAGCCGACTTGTCTCCAAGGGTCTATTGCTGCCTCGGGCACCTTATGGTGGTTCTCCTGTGAGTCTAGATTTTCGAATCCGACGCAAAACAGATAGTTAATTATAACGTTCACGGCCTCCTAATGACGAAGGAACACTCAAATTGCGTCGAGATTCAATACATCGTCCTTCAGCCGTCTTGTCTCCAAGGGTCCATTGCTGCCTCGGGCGCGTTATGGTCGTTCTCCTGTGAGTCTAGATTTTCGAATCCGACGCAAAACAAATAGTTAATTGTAACGTTCAGGGCCTCCTAATGACGATGGAACACTCAAATTGCGTCGAGATACACTACATCGTCCTCCATCCGACTAGCTCCAAGGGAATACGATGCCTCGGGCACCACGTGATACGTCTCCGGCGATTCTACGATTTCAAATCCGACGCAAAACTGATAGTTAATTGAAACGTTCAGGGCCTCCTAATGACGATGGAGCACTCAAATTGCGTCGCGATTCAAAACATCGTCCTCCAGCGGACTGGTCTCCAAGGGGATATAGCCTCGGGCACCTTATGGTCCGTCTCTAGTGAGTCTAGATTTTCGAATCCGACGAAAAACTGAAAGTTAATTGTAACATTCAGGGCCTCCTAATGACGATGGAACACTCAAAAGAACGTCTCGATCCAATACATTGTCCTCCAGCCGACTTGTCTCCAAGGGTCTATTGCTGCCCACGGCACGTTATGATCGTTCTCCTGTGAGTCAAGATTTTCGAACCCGACGTAAAACTGATAGTTAATTGTAGCGGTCAGGGCCACCTAATGACGATGGAACACTCAAATTGCGTCGAGATTCAATACATTGGCCCCCAGCCGACATGACGCCATAGGGATATTACTATCTCGGGCACAATATGATCCTTCTCCTGTGAGTCTAGATTTTCGAATCCGACGCAAAAATGATAGTGAATTGTAACGTTCAGCGCCTCCTAATGACGATAGAACACTCAAATTGCGTCGAGATTCAATACATCGTCCATCAGCCGACTTGTCTACAAGGGTTTATTGCTGTCTCGGGCAAAATATGATCCTTCTCCTGTGAGTTTAGATTTTCGAATCTGAC
Source organism: Schistocerca americana (assembly GCF_021461395.2). NCBI lineage: Eukaryota > Metazoa > Arthropoda > Insecta > Orthoptera > Acrididae > Schistocerca > Schistocerca americana. The sequence continues at coordinate 4,294,945 of NC_060122.1, read as the reverse complement.
ACAAAATGAGAATGAATTGTAACGTTCAGCGCTTCCTAATGACGACAGAACAATCAAATTGCGTCGAGATCCAATACATCGTCCATCAGCCGACTTGTCTTCATGTGGATATTGCTGCCTCGGGCACCAAATGGTCCGTCTCCTGTGAGTCTAGATTTTTGAATCCGACGCGAAACTGATAGTTAATTGTAACGTTCAGGGCCTCCTAATGACGATGGAACACTGACATTGCGTCGAGATTCAATACATCGTCCTACCTTATGGTCGTTCTCCTGTTAATCTAGATTTTCGAATCCGACGAAAAACTCATAGTTAATTGTAACGTTCAGGGCCTCCTAATGACGATGGAACACTCAAATTGCGTCGAGATTCAATATATCGGCCTCAAGCCGTCTTGTCTCCAAGGGTCTATTGCTGCCTCGGGCACCTTATGGTCGTTCTCCTGTGAGTCTAGATTTTCGAATCCGACGCTAAACAGATAGTGAATGGTAACGTTCAGGGCGTCGTAATAACGATGGAACACTCAAATTGCGTCGAGATTCAATACATCGGCCTCCAGCCAACTTGTCTCCAAGGGGATATTGCTGTCTCGGGCACAATATGATTCTTCTCCTGTGAGTCTAGATTTTCGAATCCGACGCGAAACTGATAGTTAATTGTAACGTTCAGGGACTCCTAATGACGATGGAACTCTGACATTGCGTCGAGATTCAATACATCGTCCTACCTTATGGTCGTACTCCTGTTAATCTAGATTTTCGAATCCGACGAAAAACTGATAGTTAATTGTAACGTTCAGGGCCTCCTAATGACGATGGAACACTCAAATTGCATCGAGGTTCAATATATCGGCCTCAAGCCGACTTGTCTCCAAGGGTCTATTGCTGCCTCGGGCACCTTATGGTCGTAGTCCTGTGAGTCTAGATTTTCGAATCCGACGCAAAACAGATAGTTAATTGTAACGTTCACGGCCTCCTAATGTCGAAGGAACACTCAAATTGCGTCGAGGTTCAATACATCGGCCTAAAGCCAACTTGTCTCCAAGGGGATATTGCTGCCTCGGGCACCTTACGGTCGTTCCCCTGTGAGTCTAGATTTTAGAATCCGACGCAAAACTGATAGTTAATTGTAATGTTTAGGGCCTCCTAATGACGATGGAGCACTCAAATTGCGTAGCGATTCAAAACATCGTCTTCCAGCGGACTGGTCTCCAAGGGGATATAGCCTCGGGCACCTTATGGTCCGTCTCCAGTGAGTCTAGATTTTCGAATCCGACGAAAACCTGAAAGTTAATTGAAACATTCAGGGCCTCCTAATGTCGAAGGAACACTCAAATTGCGTCGAGATTCAATACATAGGCCTCCAGCCGTCTTGTCTCCAAGGGTCCATTGCTGCCTCGGGCGCGTTATGGTCGTTCTCCTGTGAGTCTAGATTTTCGAATCCGACGCAAAACAAATAGTTAATTGTAACGTTCAGGGCCTCCTAATGACGATGGAACACTCAAATTGCGTCGAGATTCACTACATCGTCCTCCATCCGACTAGCTCCAAGGGAATACGATGCCTCGGGCACCACGTGATACGTCTCCGGCGATTCTACGATTTCAAATCCGACGCAAAACTGATAGTTAATTGAAACGTTCAGGGCCTCCTAATGACGATGGAGCACTCAAATTGCGTCGCGATTCAAAACATCGTCCTCCAGCGGACTGGTCTCCAAGGGGATATAGCCTCGGGCACCTTATGGTCCGTCTCTAGTGAGTCTAGATTTTCGAATCCGACGAAAAACTGAAAGTTAATTGTAACATTCAGGGCCTCCTAATGACGATGGAACACTCAAAAGAACGTCTCGATCCAATACATTGTCCTCCAGCCGACTTGTCTCCAAGGGTCTATTGCTGCCCACGGCACGTTATGATCGTTCTCCTGTGAGTCAAGATTTTCGAACCCGACGTAAAACTGATAGTTAATTGTAGCGGTCAGGGCCACCTAATGACGATGGAACACTCAAATTGCGTCGAGATTCAATACATTGGCCCCCAGCCGACTTGACGCCATAGGGATATTACTATCTCGGGCACAATATGATCCTTCTCCTGTGAGTCTAGAATTTCGAATCCGACGCAAAAATGATAGTGAATTGTAACGTTCAGCGCCTCCTAATGACGATAGAACACTCAAATTGCGTCGAGATTCAATACATCGTCCATCAGCCGACTTGTCTACAAGGGTTTATTGCTGTCTCGGGCAAAATATGATCCTTCTCCTGTGAGTTTAGATTTTCGAATCTGACACAAAATGAGAATGAATTGTAACGTTCAGCGCTTCCTAATGACGACAGAACATTCAAATTGCGTCGAGATCCAATACATCGTCCATCAGCCGACTTGTCTTCATGTGGATATTGCTGCCTCGGGCACCAAATGGTCCGTCTCCTGTGAGTCTAGATTTTTGAATCCGACGCGAAACTGATAGTTAATTGTAACGTTCAGGGCCTCCTAATGACGATGGAACACTGACATTGCGTCGAGATTCAATACATCGTCCTACCTTATGGTCGTTCTCCTGTTAATCTAGATTTTCGAATCCGACGAAAAACTCATAGTTAATTGTAACGTTCAGGGCCTCCTAATGACGATGGAACACTCAAATTGCGTCGAGATTCAATATATCGGCCTCAAGCCGTCTTGTCTCCAAGGGTCTATTGCTGCCTCGGGCACCTTATGGTCGTTCTCCTGTGAGTCTAGATTTTCGAATCCGACGCTAAACAGATAGTGAATGGTAACGTTCAGGGCGTCGTAATAACGATGGAACACTCAAATTGCGTCGAGATTCAATACATCGGCCTCCAGCCAACTTGTCTCCAAGGGGATATTGCTGTCTCGGGCACAATATGATTCTTCTCCTGTGAGTCTAGATTTTCGAATCCGACGCGAAACTGATAGTTAATTGTAACGTTCAGGGACTCCTAATGACGATGGAACTCTGACATTGCGTCGAGATTCAATACATCGTCCTACCTTATGGTCGTACTCCTGTTAATCTAGATTTTCGAATCCGACGAAAAACTGATAGTTAATTGTAACGTTCAGGGCCTCCTAATGACGATGGAACACTCAAATTGCATCGAGGTTCAATATATCGGCCTCAAGCCGACTTGTCTCCAAGGGTCTATTGCTGCCTCGGGCACCTTATGGTCGTTGTCCTGTGAGTCTAGATTTTCGAATCCGACGCAAAACAGATAGTTAATTGTAACGTTCACGGCCTCCTAATGTCGAAGGAACACTCAAATTGCGTCGAGGTTCAATACATCGGCCTCCAGCCAACTTGTCTCCAAGGGGATATTGCTGCCTCGGGCACCTTACGGTCGTTCCCCTGTGAGTCTAGATTTTAGAATCCGACGCAAAACTGATAGTTAATTGTAATGTTTAGGGCCTCCTAATGACGATGGAGCACTCAAATTGCGTAGCGATTCAAAACATCGTCTTCCAGCGGACTGGTCTCCAAGGGGATATAGCCTCGGGCACCTTATGGTCCGTCTCCAGTGAGTCTAGATTTTCGAATCCGACGAAAACCTGAAAGTTAATTGAAACATTCAGGGCCTCCTAATGTCGAAGGAACACTCAAATTGCGTCGAGATTCAATACATAGGCCTCCAGCCGACTTGACTCCAAGAGGATATTGATGTCTCGGGCACAATATGAACCTTCTACTGTGAGTCTAGATCTTCGAATCCGACGCAAAAATGATAGTGAATTGTAACGTTCAGCGCCTCATAATGACGATAGAACACTCAAATTGCGTCGAGATTCAATACATAGTCCATCAGCCGACTTGTCTCCAAGGGGATATTGCTGCCTCTGGCGCCAAATGGTCCGGATCCTGTTAGTCTAGATTTTTGTATCCGACGCGAAACTGATAGTTAATTGTAACGTTCAGGGCCTCCTAATGACGATGGAACACTCAAATAGCATCGAGATTCAAAACATCGTCCTTCAGCCGACTTGTCTCCCAGGGTCTATTGCTGCCTCGCGCACTTTATGGTCGTTCTCCTGTGAGTCTAGATTTTCGAATCCAACGCAAAACTGATAGTGAATTGTAACGTTCAGCGCCTCCTAATGACGATAGAACACTCTAATTGCGTCGAGAGTCAATACATCGACCTACAGCCGACTTGTCTACAAGGGGATATTGCTGCCTCTGGCTCCATGTGGTCCGTCTCCTGTGCGTCTAGATTTTCGAATCCGACGCGAAACAAATAGTTAATTGTAACGTTCAGGGCCTCCTAATGACGATGGAACACTCAAATTGCGACGAGATCCAATACATCGGCCTCGAGCCGACTTGTCTCCAAGGGTCTATTGCTGCCTCGCGCACCTTATGGTCGTTCTCCTGTGAATCTAGATTTTCGAGTCCGACGCAAAACAGGTAGTTCATTGTAACGTTCACGGCCTCCTAATGACGAAGGAACACTCAAATTGCGTCGAGATGCACTACAACGTCCTATAGCCGATTTGTCTCCAAGGGGATACCGCACCACATTGTCCGTCTCCGGTGATTCTACGTTTTCGAATCCGACGCAAAACTGATAGTTAATTGTAACGTTCAGGGCCTGCTAATGACGATGGAACACTCAAATTGCGTCGAGATTCAATACATCGCCGGCCAGCCAACTTGTATCAAAGGGGATATTGCTGTCTCGGGCACCATATGATCCATCTCCTGTGAGTCTAGATTTTCGAATCCGACGCAAAAATGATAGTGAATTGTAAAGTTCAGCGCCTCCTAATAACGACAGAACACTCAAATTGCGTCAAGATTCACTACAACGTCCTCCAGCAGACTTGTCTCCAAGGGGATATTGCTGTCTCGGGCACGTATGATCCATCTCCTGTGAGTCTAGATTTTCGAATCCGACGCATAACTGATAGTTAATTGTAACGTTCAGCGCCTCCTAATGACGATTGAACACTCAAATTGCGTCGAGATTCAATAAATCGTACTCCAGGCGACTTGTCTCCAAGGGTCTATTGCTGCTTCGGGCACCTTATGGTCCGTCTCCAGTGAGTCTAGATTATCGAATCCGACGAAAAACTGAGAGTTAATTGTAATATTCAGGGCCTCCTAGTTACGATGGAACACTCAAATTGCGTCGCGAACCAATACATCGTCCTCCAGCCGACTTGTCTCCAAGGGTCTATTGCTGCCTGGGGCTCCTTATGATCTTTCTCCTGTGAGTCTAAATTCTCGAATCCGACGAAAAACCGATAGTTTAGTGTAACGTTCAGTGCCTCCTAATGACGATGGAACACTCAGTTTGCGTCGAGATTCAATAATTCGGCATTCAGCCGATTTGTCTCCAAGGGTCTATTGCTGCCTCGGGCACCTTACGATCGTTCCCCTGTGAGTCTAGATTTTAGAATCCGACGCAAAACTGATAGTTAATTGTAATGTTTAGGGCCTCCTAATGACGATGGAGCACTCAAATTGCGTAGCGATTCAAAACATCGTCTTCCAGCGGACTGGTCTCCAAGGGGATATAGCCTCGGGCACCTTATGGTCCGTCTCCAGTGAGTCTAGATTTTCGAATCCGACGAAAACCTGAAAGTTAATTGTTACATTCAGGGCCTCCTAATGACGATGGAACACTCAAATTGCGTCGCGATCCAATACATCGTCCTCCAGCCGACTTGTCTCCAAGGGTCTATTGCTGCCTCGGGCACCCTATGATCGTTCTCCTGTGAGTCAAGATTTTCGAATCCGACGCAAAAATGATAGTGAATTGTAACGTTCAGCGCCTCATAATGACGATAGAACACTCAAACTGCGTCGAGATTCAATACATCGTCCATCAGCCGACTTGTCTCCAAGGGGATATTGCTGCCTCTGGCGCCAAATGGTCCGTCTCCTGTTAGTCTAGATTTTTGAATCCGACGCGAAACTGATAGTTAATTGTAACGTTCAGGGCCTCCAAATGTCGATGGAACACTCAAATAGCATCGAGATTCAAAACATCGTCCTTCAGCCGACTTGTCTCCCAGGGTCTATTGCTGCCTCGCGCACTTTATGGTCGGTCTCCTGTGAGTCTAGATTTTCAAATCCGACGCAAAAATTGATAGTTAATTGTAACGTTCAGGGCCTCCTAATGACGATGGAACACTCAAATTGCGTCGAGATTCACTACATCGTCCATCAGCCGACTTGTCTCCATGTGGATATTGCTGCCTCGGGCACCAAATGGTCCGTCTCCTGTGAGTCTAGATTTTTGAATCCGACGCGAAACTGATAGTTAATTGTAACGTTCAGGGCCTCCTAATGACGATGGAACACTGAAATTGCGTCGAGATTCAATACATCGTCCTACCTTATGACCGTTCTCCGCTTAGTCTAGATTTTCGAATCCGACGAAAAACTGATAGTTAATTGTAACGTTCATTGCCTCCTAATGACGATGGAACACTCACTTTGCGTCGAGATTCAATAATTCGGCATTCAGCCGATTTGTCTCCAAGGGTCTATTGCTGCCTCGGGCACCTTACGGTCGTTCCCCTGTGAGTCTAGATTTTAGAATCCGACGCAAAAATGATAGTTAATTGTAACGTTCATGGCCTCCTAATGTCGATGGAACACTCAAATTGCGTCGAGAGTCAATACATCGACAGCCAGCCGACTTGTCTACAAGGGGATATTGCTGCCTCGGGCTCCATGTGGTCCGTCTCCTGTGAGTCTAGATCCGACGCGAAACTGATAGTTAATTGTAACGTTCAGGGCCTCCTAATGACGAAGGAACACTCAAATTGCGTCGAGATTCAATACATCGTCCTTCTGCCGACTTGTCTCCAAGAGTCCATTGCTGCCACGGGCACCTTATGGTCGTTCTTCTGTTAGTCTAGATTTTCGAATCAGACGCAAAACAGATGGTTATTTGTAACGTTCAGGGCCTCCTAATGACGATGGAACACTCAAATTGCGTCGAGATTCAATACATCGGCCGCGAGCCGACTTGTCTCCAAGGGTCTATTGCTGCCTCGGGCACCTTATGGTCGTTCTCCTGTGAATTTAGATTGTCGAATCCGACGCAAAACAGATAGTTAATTGTAATGTTCACGGCCCCCTCATGACGAAGGAACACTCAGATTGCGTCGAGATTCACTACAACGTCCTCCAGCCGACTTGTCTCCAAGGGGATATCGCTGCCTCGGTCACCACATGGTCCGTTTCCGGTGATTCTACGTCTTCGAATCCGACGCAAAACTGATAGTTAATTGTAGCGTTCAGGGCCTCCTAATGACGATGGAACACTCAAATTGCGTCGAGTCAATACATCGACATCCAGCCGACTTGTCTACAAGGGGATATTGCTGCCTTGGGCACCTTATGATCGTTCTCCTGTGAGTCTAGATTTTCGAACCCGACGTAAAACTGATAGTTAATTGTAACGGACAGGGCCACCTAATGACGATGGAACACTCAAATTGCGTCGAGATTCAATACATCGACATCCAGCCGACTTGTCTACAAGGGGATATTGCAGTCTCGGGCAAAGTATGATCCATCTCCTGTAAGTCTAGATTTTCGAATCCGACGTAAAATGATAGTGAATTGTATCGTTCAGCGCCTCCTAATGACGATAGAACACTCAAATTGCGTCGAGATTCAACGCATCGACCTCTAGCCGACTTGTCTCCATGGGCATATTGCTGCCCCGGGTTCCTTATTGTCGCTGTCCTGTGAGTCTAGATTTTCGAAACCGACGCGAAACTAATTGTTAATTGTAACGTTCAGGGCTTCCTAATGACGATGGAACACTCAAATTGCGTCGAGATTCAATAATTCGGCATTCAGCCGATTTGTCTCCAAGGGTCTATTACTGCCTCGGGCACCTTACGGTCGTTCCCCTGTGAGTCTAGATTTTAGAATCCGACGCAAAACTGATAGTTAATTATAATGTTCAGGGCCTCCTAATGACGATGGAACACTCAAATTGCGTCGAGATTCACTACATCGTCCTCCATCCAACTTGTCTCCAAAGGAATACGATGCCTCGGGCACCACGTGGTCCGTCTCCGGTGATTCTACGTTTTCAAATCCGACGCAAAAGTGATAGTTAATTGTAACGTTCAGGGCCTCCTAATGACGATGGAACACTCAAATTGCGTCTAGTCAATACATCGAATTCCAGCCGACTTGTCTACAAGGGGATATTGCTTCCTCGGGCACCTTGTGATCGTTCTCCTGTGAGACTAGATTTTCGAATCCGACGCGAAACTGATAGTTAATTGTAACGTTCAGGGACTCCAAATGACGATGGAACACTCAAATTGCGTCAAGATTCAATACATCGTCCTACCTTATGGTCGTTCTCCTGTTAGTCTAGATTTTCGAATCCGACGAAAAACTGATAGTTAATTGTAACGTTCAGGGCCTCCTAATGACGATCCAGCACTCAAATTGCGTCGCGATTCAAAACATCGTCCTCCAACGGACTGGTCTCCAAGGGGATATAGCCTCGGGCACCTTATGGTCCGTCTCCAGTGAGTCTAGATTTTCGAATCGGACGAAAAACTGAAAGTTAATTGTAACATTCTGGGCTTCCTAATGACGATGGAACACTCAAATTGCGTCGCGATCCAATACATCGTCCTCCAGCCGACTTGTCTCCAAGGGTCTATTGCTGCGTCGCGCACCTTATGGTCGTTCTCCTGTGAGTCTAAATTTTCGAATCCGACACAAAAATGATAGTTAATTGTAACGTTCATGGCCTCCTAATGACGATGGAACACTCAAATTGCGACGAGTCAATACATCGACATCCAGCCGACTTGTCTACAAGGGGATATTGCTGCCTCGGGCACCTTATGATCGTTCTCCTGTGAGTCTAGATTTTCGAACCCGACGTAAAACTGATAGTTAATTGTAATGTTCAGCGCCTTCTAATGACGATGGAACACTCAAATTGCGTCGAGATTCAATACATCGTCCTTCAGCCGACTTGTCTCCAAGAGTCCATTGCTGCCTCGGGCACCTAATGGTCGTTCATCTGTTAGTCTAGATTTTCGAATCCGACGCAAAACAGATAGTTAATTGTAACGTTCAGGGCCTCCTAATGACGATGGAACACTCAAATTGCGTCGAGATTCAATACATCGGCCGCGAGCCGACTTGTCTCCAAGGGTCTATTGCTGCCTCGGGCACCTTATGGTCGTTCTCCTGTGAATTTAGATTTTCGAATCCGACGCAAAACAGATAGTTAATTGTAATGTTCACGGCCTCCTAATGACGAAGGAACACTCAAATTGCGTCAACATTCACTACAACGTCCTCCAGCCGACTTGTCTCCAAGGGGATATCGCTCCCTCGGGCACCGCATGGTCCGTTTCCGGTGATTCTACGTTTTCGAATCCGACGCAAAAGTGATAGTTAATTGTAACGTTCAGGGCCTCCTAATGACGATGGAACACTCAAATTGCGTCTAGTCAATACATCGACATCCAGCCGACTTGTCTACAAGGGGATATTGCTGCCTCGGGCACCTTGTGATCGTTCTCCTGTGAGACTAGATTTTCGAATCCGACGCGAAACTGATAGTTAATTGTAACGTTCGGGGACTCCAAATGACGATGGAACACTCAAATTGCGTCAAGATTCAATACATCGTCCTACCTTACGGTCGTTCCCCTGTGAGTCTAGGTTTTCGAATCCGACGCAAAACTGACAGTTAATTGTAACGTTCACGGCTTCCTAATGACGAAGGAACACTCAAATTGCGTCGAGATTCAATAAATCGGCCTCCAGCCGACTTGACTCCAAGCGGATATTGCTGTCTCGGGCGCAATATGATCCTTCTCCTGTGAGTCTAGATTTTCTAATCCGACGCTAAACTGATAGTTAATTCTAACGTTCAGGGCCTCCTAATGACGATGGAACTCTCAAATTGCGTCGAGATTCAATACATCGTCCTTCAGCCAACTTTTCTCTAAGAGTCCATTGCGGCCTCGGGCACCTTATGGTCGTTCTCCTGTTAGTCTAGATTTTCGAATCCGACGAAAAACTTATAGTTAATTGTAACATTCTGGGCTTCCTAATGACGATGGAACACTCAAATTGCGTCGCGATCCAATACATCGTCCTCCAACCGACTTGTCTCCAAGGGTCTATTGCTGCGTCGCGCACCTTATGGTCGTTCTCCTGTGAGTCTAAATTTTCGAATCCGACGCAAAAATGATAGTTAATTGTAACGTTCATGGCCTCCTAATGACGATGGAACACTCAAATTGCGTCGAGTCAATACATCGACATCCAGCCGACTTGTCTACAAGGGGATATTGCTGCCTCGGGCACCTTATGATCGTTCTCCTGTGAGTCTAGATTTTCGAACCCGACGTAAAACTGATAGTTAATTGTAATGTTCAGCGCCTTCTAATGACGATGGAACACTCAAATTGCGTCGAGATTCAATACATCGTCCTTCAGCCGACTTGTCTCCAAGAGTCTATTGCTGCCTCGGGCACCTAATGGTCGTTCTTCTGTTAGTCTAGATTTTCGAATCCGACGCAAAACAGATAGTTAATTGTAACGTTCAGGGCCTCCTAATGACGATGGAACACTCAAATTGCGTCGAGATTGAATACATCGGCCGCGAGCCGACTTGTCTCCAAGGGTCTATTGCTGCCTCGGGCACCTTATGGTCGTTCTCCTGTGAATTTAGATTTTCGAATCCGACGCAAAACAGATAGTTAATTGTAATGCTCACGGCCTCCTAATGACGAAGGAACACTCAAATTGCGTCAACATTCACTACAATGTCCTCCAGCCGACTTGTCTCCAAGGGGATATCGCTCCCTCGGGCACCACATGGTCCGTTTCCGGTGATTCTACGTTTTCGAATCCGACGCAAAAGTGATAGTTAATTGTAACGTTCAGGGCCTCCTAATGACGATGGAACACTGAAATTGCGTCTAGTCAATACATCGACATCCAGCCGACTTGTCTACAAGGGGATATTGCTGCCTCGGGCACCTTGTGATCGTTCTCCTGTGAGACTAGATTTTCGAATCCGACGCGAAACTGATAGTTAATTGTAACGTTCAGGGACTCCAAATGACGATGGAACACTCAAATTTCGTCAAGATTCAATACATCGTCCTACCTTATGGTCGATCTCCTGTTAGTCTAGATTTTCGAATCCGACGAAAAACTGATAGTTAATTGTAACGTCCAGGGCCTCCCAATGACGATGGAACACTCAAATTGCGTCGAGATTCAATACATCGGCCTGCAGCCAACTTGTCTCCAAGGGGATTTTGCTGTCGCGGGCACCATATGATCTTTCTCCTGTGAGTCTAGATTATCGAATTCGACGCAAAAATGATAGTGAATTGTAACGTTCAGCGCCTCCCAATGACGACAGAACACTCAAATTGCGTCGAGATTCACTACAACGTCCTCCAGCCGACTTGTCTCCAAGGGTCTATTGCAGCCACGGGCACCTTAACATCGTTCTCCCGTGAGTCTAGATTTTCGAACCCGACGCAAAACTGATAGTTAATTGTAACGTTCAGGGCCACCTAATGACGATGGAACACTCAAATTGCGTCGAGATTCAATACATCGGCCTCCAGCCGACTTATCTCCAAGGGGATATTGCTGTCTCGGGCACCAAATAATCCTTCTCCTGTGAGTCTAAATTTTCGAATCCGACGCAAAAATGATAGGGAATTGTAACGTTCAGCGCCTCCTAATGACGATAGAACACTCAAATTGCTTCGAGATTCAATACATCGTCCTTCAGCCGACTTGTCTCCAAGGGTCCATTGCTGCCTCGGGCACCTTATAGTCGTTCTCCTGTGAGTCTAGATTTTCGAATCCGACACAAATCAGATAATTAATTGTAACATTCAGGGCCTCCTAATGACAATGGAACACTCAAATTGCGTCGAGATTCAATACATCGGCCTCCAGCCAACTTGTCTCCAAGGGGATATTGCTGTTTTGGGCACCATAAGATCCTTTTCCTGTGAGTCTAGCTTTTCTAATCCGACGCAAAAATGATAGTGAATTGTAACGTTCAGCGCCTCCTAATGACGACAGAACACTCAAATTGCGTCGAGATTCATTACAACGTCCTCCAGCCGACTTGTCTCCAAGGGGATATTGCTGTCTCGGGCACATATGATCCTTCTCCTGTGAGTCTAGGTTTTCGAAACCGACGCGAAACTGATTGTTAATTGTAACGTTTAGGGCTTCCTAAAGACGATGGAAAACACAAATTGCGTCGAGATCAATATATCGGCATTCAGCCGATTTGTCTCCAAGGGTCTATTGCTGCCTGGGGCACCTTATTGTCGTTCCCCTGTGAGTCTAGATTTTCGAATCCGACGAAAAACAGATAGTTAATTGCAACGTTCAGAGCCTCCTAATGACGATGGAACACTCAAATTGCGTCGTGATTCAATACATCGTCCTTCAGCCGACTTGCCTCCAAGAGTCCATTGCTGCCACGGGCACCTTATGGTCGTTCTTCTGTCAGTCTAGATTTTCGAATCCGACGCGAAACTGATAGTTAATTGTAACGTTCAGGGCCTCCTAATGACGATGGAACATTCAAATTGCGTCGAGATTCAATACATCGGCCTCAAGCCGACTTGTCTCCAAGGGTCTATTGCTGCCTCGGGCACCTTAATGTCGTTCTCCAGTGAGTCTAGATTTTCGAATCCGACGCAAAACAGATAGTTAATCGTAACGTTCGCGGCCTCCTAATGACGAAGGAACACTCAAATTGCGTCGAGATTCACTACAACGTCCTCCAGCCGACTTGTCTCCAAGGGGATATCGGTGCCTCGGGCACCACATGGTCCGTCTCCGGTGATTCTACGTTTTCGAATCCGACGCAAAACTGATAGTAAGTTGTAACGTTCAGGGCCACCTAATGACGATGGAGCACTCAAGTTGCGTCGCGATTCAATACATCGTCCTCCAGAGGGCTGGTCTCCAAGGGGATACTGCCTCGGGCACATTATGGTCCGTCTCCAGTAAGTAGATTTTCGAATCCGACCCAAAACTGATAGTTAATTGTAATGTTAAGAGCCTCCTTATGACGATGGAACACTAGAATAGCGTCGAGATTCAATACATCGTCCTTCTGCCGACTTGTCTCCAAGGGTCTATTGCTGCTTCGGGCACCTTATGGTCGTTCTCCTGTGAGTCTAGATTTTCGAATCCGACACAAAAATGATAGTTAATTGTAGCGTTCAGGGCATCCTAATGACGATGGAAAACTCAAATTGCATCGAGATTCATTACATCGGCCTCCAGCCGACTTGTCTCCATGGGGATATTGCTGCCTCGGGCTCCTTATGGTCGCTGTCCTGTGAGTCTAGATTTTCGAAACCGACGCGGAACTGATTGTTAATTGTAACGTTGAGGGCTTACTAATGACGATGGAAAACACAAAAAAATGCGTCGAGATTCGATATATCGGCATTCAGCCGATTTATCTCCAAGGGTCTATTGCTGCCTCGGGCACCTTATGGTCGTTCCCCTGTGAGTCTAGATTTTAGAATCCGACGCAGAACTGATAGTTAATTGTAATGTTCAGGGCATCCTAATGACGATGGAACACTCAAATTGCGTCAGGATTCAATACATCGTCCTACCTTATGGTCGTTCTCCTGTTAGTCTAGATTTTCGAATCCGACGAAAAACTGATAGTTAATGTGACATTCAGGGCCTCCTAATGACGATGGAACACTCAAATTGCGTCGCGATCCAATATATCGTCCTCCAGCTAACTTGTCTCCAAGGGTCTATTGCTGCCACGGGCACCTTATGATCGTTCTTCTGTGAGTCTAGATTTTCGATCCCGACGCAAAACTGATAGTTAATTGTAACGTTCAGGGCCACCTAATGACGATGGAACACTCAAATAGCGTCGAAATTCAATACATCGGCCTCCAGCCGACTTATCTCCAATGGGACATTGCTGTCTCGGGCACCATATGATCATTCTCCTGTGAGTCTAGATTTTCGAATCCGACGCAAAAATGATAGAGAATTGTGACGTTCAGCGCCTCCTAATGTCGACAGAACACTCAAATTGCGTCGAGATTCACTACAACGTCCTCCAGCCGACTTGTCTCCAAGGGGATATTGCTGTCTCGGGGACATATGATCCTTCTGCTGTGAGTCAAGATTTTCGAATCCGACGCTTAACTGATAATTAATTGTGACGTTCGGCGCCTCCTAATGACGATTGAACACTCAAATTGCATCGAGATTCCTTACATCGTCCTCCAGCCGACTTGTCTCCAAAGGTCTATTGCTGCTTCGGGCACCTTATGGTCCGTCCCCGGTGAGTCTAGATTATCGAATCCGACTAAAAACTAATAGTTAATTGTAATATTCAGGGCCTCCTAGTTACGATGGAACACTCAAATTGCGTCGCGATACAATACATCGTCCTCCAGCCGACTTGTCTCCAAGGGTCTATTGCTGCCTCGGGCTCCTTATGGTCGCTGTCCTGTGAGTCTAGATTTTCGAAACCGACGCGAAACTGATTGTTAATTGTATCGTTCAGGGCCTCTTAATGACGATGGAACACTTAAATTGCGTCGAGATTCACTACATCGTCCTCCAGCCGACTTGTGTCCAAGGGGATATCGCTGCCTCGGGCACCACATGGTCCGTCTCCTGTGATTTTACGTTTTCGAATCCGACGCAAAACTGATAGTAAGTTGTAACGTTCAGGGCCACCTAATGACGATGGAGCACTCAAGTTGCGTCGCGATTCAATACATCGTCCTCCAGAGGACTGGTCTCCAAGGGGATACTGCCTCGGGCACATTATGGTCCGTCTCCAGTAAGTAGATTTTCGAATCCGACGCAAAACTGATAGTTAATTGTAACGTTGAGGGCATCCTAATGACGATGGAAAACTCAAATTGCATCGAGATTCATTACATCGGCCTCCAGCCGACTTGTCTCCATGGGGATATTGCTGCCTCGGGCTCCCTATGGTCGCTGTCCTGTGAGTCTAGATTTTCGAAACCGACGCGGAACTGATTGTTAATTGTAACGTTGAGGGCTTACTAATGACGATGGAAAACACAAAAAAATGCGTCGAGATTTAATATATCGGCATTCAGCCGATTTATCTCCAAGGGTCTATTGCTGTCTCGGGCACCTTATGGTCGTTCTCCTGTTAGTCTAGATTTTCGAATCCGACGAAAAACTGATAGTTAATTGTAACATTCAGGGCCTCCTAATGACGATGGAACACTCAAATTGCGTCGCGATCCAATATATCGTCCACCAGCTAACTTGTCTCCAAGGGTCTATTGCTGCCACGGGCACCTTATGATCGTTCTTCTGTGAGTCTAGATTTTCGATCCCGACGCAAAACTGATAGTTAATTGTAACGTTCAAGGCCACCTAATGACGATGGAACACTCAAATAGCGTCGAAATTCAATACATCGGCCTCCAGCCGACTCATCTACAAGGGGATAATGCTGTCTCGGGCACCATATGATCCTTCTCCTGTGAGTCTAGATTTTCGCATCCGACGCAAAAATGTTAGGGAATTGTAACGTTCAGCACCTCCTAATGACGTTAGAACACTCAAATTGCGTCGCGATCCAATACATCGTCCTCCAGCCGATTTGTCTCCATGGGTCTATTTTTGCCACGGGCACCTTAAGATCGTTCTCCTGTGAGTCTAGATTTTCGAACCCGACGCAAAACTGAAAGTTAATTGTAACGTTCAGGGCCACCTAATGACGATGGAACGCTCAAATTGCGTCGAGAGTCAATACATCGGCCTCCAGCCGACTTGTCTACAAGGGGATATTGCTGCCTCGGGCTCCATGTGGTCCGTCTCCTGTGAGTCTAGATTTTCGAATTCGACGCGAAACAAATAGTTAATTGTTACGTTCAGGGCCTCCTAATGACGATGGAACACTCGAATTGAGTCGAGATTCAATACATCGTCCTCCACGTGACTTGTCTCCAAGGGTCTATTGCTGCCACGGGCACCTTAAGATCTTCCTCCTGTGAGTCTAGATTTTCGAACCCGACGCAAACCTGATAGTTAATTGTAACGTTCAGGGCCACCTAATGAAGATGGAACACTCAAATTGCGTCGATATTCAATACATCGGCCTCCAGCCGACTTATCTCCAATGGGACATTGCTGTCTCGGGCACCATATGATCATTCTCCTGTGAGTCTAGATTTTCGAATCCGACGCAAAAACGATAGAGAATTGTAACGTTCAGCGCCTCCTAATGACGACAGAACACTCAAATTGCGTCGAGATTCACTACAACGTCCTCCAGCCGACTTGTCTCCAACGGGATATTGCTGTCTCGGGGACATATGATCCTTCTGCTGTGAGTCGAGATTTTCGAATCCGACGTTTAACTGATAATTAATTGTGACGTTCGGCGCCTCCTAATGACGATTGAACACTCAAATTGCATCGAGATTCCTTACATCGTCCTCCAGCCGACTTGTCTCCAAAGGTCTATTGCTGCTTCGGGTACCTTATGGTCCGTCTCCGGTGAGTCTAGATTATCGAATCCGACTAAAAACTAATAGTTAATTGTAACATTCAGGGCCTCCTAGTTACGATGGAACACTCAAATTGCGTCGCGATACAATACATCGTCCTCCAGCCGACTTGTCTCCAAGGGTCTATTGCTGCCTGTGGCTCCTTATGATCGTTCTCCTGTGAGTCTAGATTTTCGAATCCGACGCAAAACTGATAGTTAATTGTAACGTTCAGGGCCTCCTAATGACGATGGAACACCTAAACTACATCGAGATTCAACATACCGGCTTCCAGCCGACTTGTTGCCATGGGGATATTGCTGCCTCAGGCTCCTTATGGTCGCTGTCCTGTGAGTCTAGATTTTCGAAACCGACGCGAAACTGATTGTTAATTGTATCGTTCAGGGCCTCTTAATGACGATGGAACACTTAAATTGCGTCGAGATTCACTACATCGTCCTCCAGCCGACTTGTGTCCAAGGGGATATCGCTGCCTCGGGCACCACATGGTCCGTCTCCTGTGATTTTACGTTTTCGAATCCGACGCAAAACTGATAGTAAGTTGTAACGTTCAGGGCCACCTAATGACGATGGAGCACTCAAGTTGCGTCGCGATTCAATACATCGTCCTCCAGAGGACTGGTCTCCAAGGGGATACTGCCTCGGGCACATTATGGTCCGTCTCCAGTAAGTAGATTTTCGAATCCGACGCAAAACTGATAGTTAATTGTAATGTTCAGAGCCTCCTTATGACGATGGAACACTAGAATAGCGTCGAGATTCAATACATCGTCTTTCTGCCGACTTGTCTCCAAGGGTCTATTGCTGCTTCGGGCACCTTATGGTCGTTCTCCTGTGAGTCTAGATTTTCGAATCCGACACAAAAATGATAGTTAATTGTAACGTTCAGGGCCTCCTAATGACAATGGAACACTCAAATTGCGTCGAGAGTCAATACATCGTCATTCAGCCGACATGTCTCCAAGAGACCATTGCTGCCTCGGGCACCTTATGGTCGTGCTTCTGTTAGTCTAGATTTTCGAATCCGACGCAAAACAGATAGTTAATTGTAACGTTCGGGGCCTCCTAATGCCGATGGAACACTCAAATTGCGTCGAGATTCAATACATCGGCCTCGAGCCGACTTGTCTCCAAGGGTCTTTTGCTGCCTCGGGCACCTTATGGTCGTTCTCCTGCGAGTCTAGAATTTCGAATCCGACGCAAAACAGATAGTTAATTGTAACGTTCACGGCCTCCTAATGACGAAGGAACACTCAAATTGCGTCGAGATTCACTACAACGTCCTCCAGGCGACTTGTCTCCAAGGGGATATCGCTGCCTCGGGCACCACTTGGTCAGTCTCCGGTAATTCTACGTTTTCGAATCCGACACAAAAGTGATAGTTAATTGTAACGTTCAGGGCCTCCTAATGACGATGGAACACTCAAATTGCGTCGAGATTCAATACATCGTCCTTCAGCCAACTTGTCTCCAAGAGTCCATTGCTGCCTCGGGCACCTTATGATCGTTCTCCTGTGAGTCTAGATTTTCGATTCCGACGCAAAACTGATAGTTAATTGTAATTATCAGGGCATCCGAATGACGATGGAACACTCAAATTGCGTCGAGATTCACTACATCGACCTCCAGCCGACTTGCCTCCAAGGAGATATCGCTGCATCGGGCACCACATGGTCCGTCTCCGGTGATTCTACGTTTTCCAATCCAACGCAAAACTGATAGTTAATTGTAACATTCAGGGCCTCCTAATGACGATGGAACACTCAAATTGCGTCGAGATTCAATACATCGGCCTCCAGCCAACTTGTCTCCAAGTGGATATTGCTGTCTCGGGCACCATATGATCCTTCTCCTGTGAGTCTAGATTTTCGAATCCAACGCAAAAATGATAGTGAATTGTAACGTTCCGCGCCTCCTAATGACGACAGAACACTCAAATTGCGACGAGATTCACTACAACGTTCTCTAGCCGACTTGTCTCCAAGGGGATATTGCATTCTCGGGCACATATGATCCTTCTCCCGTGAGTCTAGATTTTCGAATAAGACGCATAACTGATGGTTAATTGTAACGTTCAGCGCCTCCTAATGACGATTGAACACTCAAATTGCGTCGAGATTCAATACATCGTCCTCCAGGCGACTTGTCTCCAAGTGTCTATTGCTGCTTCGGGCAACTTATGGTCCGTTTCCAGTGAGTCTAGATTATCGAATCCGACAAAAAACTGATAGCTAATTGTAACATTCAGGGCCTCCTAGTTACGGTGGAACACTCAAATTGCGTCGCGATCCAATACATCGTCCTCCAGCCGACTTGTCTCCAAGGGTCTATTGCTGCCTGGGTCTCCTGATGGCCGTTCTCCTGTGAGTCTTGATTTTCGAATCCAACGCAAAACTGATAGTTAATTGTAACGATCAGGGCCTCCTAATGACGATGGAAAACTCAAATTGCATCGAGATTCATTACATCGGCCTCCAGCCGACTTGTCTCCATGGGGATATTGCTGCCTCGGGCTCCTTATGGTCGCTGTCCTGTGAGTCTAGATTTTCGAAACCGACGCGGAACTGATTGTTAATTGTAACGTTGAGGGCTTACTAATGACGATGGAAAACACAAAAAAATGCGTCGAGATTCAATATATCGGCATTCAGCCGATTTATCTCCAAGGGTCTTATGCTGCCTCGGGCACCTTATGGTCGTTCCCCTGTGAGTCTAGATTTTAGAATCCGACGCAAAACTGATAGTCAATTGTAATGTTCAGGGCATCCTAATGACGATGGAACACTCAAATTGCGTCGAGATTCACTACATCGTCCTACCTTATGGTCGTTCTCCTGTTAGTCTAGATTTTCGAATCCGACGAAAAACTGATAGTTAATTGTAACATTCAGGGCCTCCTAATGACGATGGAACACTCAAATTGCGTCGCGATCCAATATATCGTCCTCCAGCTAACTTGTCTCCAAGGGTCTATTGCTGCCACGGGCACCTTATGATCGTTCTTCTGTGAGTCTAGATCTTCGATCCCGACGCAAAACTGATAGTTAATTGTAACGTTCAGGGCCACCTAATGACGATGGAACACTCAAATAGCGTCGAAATTCAATACATCGGCCTCCAGCCGACTCATCTACAAGGGGATAATGCTGTCTCGGGCACCATATGATCCTTCTCCTGTGAGTCTAGATTTTCGCATCCGACGCAAAAATGTTAGGGAATTGTAACGTTCAGCACCTCCTAATGACAATAGAACACTCAAATTGCGTCGCGATCCAATACATCGTCCTCCAGCCGATTTGTCTCCATGGGTCTATTTTTGCCACGGGCACCTTATGATCGTTCTCCTGTGAGTCTAGATTTTCGAACCCGACGCAAAACTGATAGTTAATTGTAACGTTCAGGGCCACTTAATGACGATGGAACGCTCAAATTGCGTCGAGAGTCAATACATCGGCCTCTAGCCGACTTGTCTACAAGGGGATATTGCTGCATCGGGCTCCATGTGGTCCGTCTCCTGTGAGTCTAGATTTTCGAATTCGACGCGAAACAAATAGTTAATTGTTACGTTCAGGGCCTCCTAATGACGATGGAACACTCGAATTGAGTCGAGATTCAATACATCGTCCTCCACCTGACTTGTTTCCGAGGGTCTATTGCTGCCACGGGCACCTTAAGATCTTCCTCCTGTGAGTCTAGATTTTCGAACCCGACGCAAACCTGATAGTTAATTGTAACGTTCAGGGCCACCTAATGAAGATGGAACACTCAAATTGCGTCGAGATTCAATACATCGTCATTCAGCCGACATGTCTCCAAGAGACCATTGCTGCCTCGGGCACCTTATGGTCGTGCTTCTGTTAGTCTAGATTTTCGAATCCGACGCAAAACAGATAGTTAATTGTAACGTTCGGGGCCTCCTAATGCCGATGGAACACTCAAATTGCGTCGAGATTCAATACATCGGCCTCGAGCCGACTTGTCTCCAAGGGTCTTTTGCTGCCTCGGGCACCTTATGGTCGTTCTCCTGCGAGTCTAGAATTTCGAATCCGACGCAGAACAGATAGTTAATTGTAACGTTCACGGCCTCCTAATGACGAAGGAACACTCAAATTGCGTCGAGATTCACTACAACGTCCTCCAGGCGACTTGTCTCCAAGGGGATATCGCTGCCTCGGGCACCACTTGGTCAGTCTCCGGTAATTCTACGTTTTCGAATCCGACACAAAACTGATAGTTAATTGTAACGTTCAGGGCCTTCTAATGACGATGGAACACTCAAATTGCGTCGAGATTCAGTGCATCGTCCTTCAGCCCACTTGTCTCCAAGAGTCCATTGCTGCCTCGGGCACCTTATGATCGTTCTCCTGTGAGTCTAGATTTTCGATTCCGACGCAAAACTGATAGTTAATTGTAATTATCAGGGCATCCGAATGACGATGGAACACTCAAATTGCGTCGAGATTCACTACATCGACCTCCAGCCGACTTGTCTCCAAGGAGATATCGCTGCATCGGGCACCACATGGTCCGTCTCCGGTGATTCTACGTTTTCCAATCCGACGCAAAACTGATAGTTAATTGTAACGTTCAGGGCCTCCTAATGACGATGGAACACTCAAATTGCGTCGAGATTCAATACATCGGCCTCCAGCCAACTTGTCTCCAAGTGGATATTGCTGTCTCGGGCACCATATGATCCTTCTCCTGTGAGTCTAGATTTTCAAATCCAACGCAAAAATGATAGTGAATTGTAACGTTCCGCGCCTCCTAATGACGACAGAACACTCAAATTGCGACGAGATTCACTACAACGTCCTCCAGCCGACTTGTCTCCAAGGGGATATTGCATTCTCGGGCACATATGATCCTTCTCCCGTGAGTCTAGATTTTCGAATAAGACGCATAACTGATGGTTAATTGTAACGTTCAGCGCCTCCTAATGACGATTGAACACTCAAATTGCGTCGAGATTCAATACATCGTCCTCCAGGCGACTTGTCTCCAAGGGTCTATTGCTGCTTCGAGCAACTTATGGTCCGTTTCCAGTGAGTCTAGATTATCGAATCCGACGAAAAACTGATAGCTAATTGTAACATTCAGGGCCTCCTAGTTACGGTGGAACACTCAAATTGCGTCGCGATCCAATACATCGTCCTCCAGCCGACTTGTCTCCAAGGGTCTATTGCTGCCTGGGTCTCCTGATGATCGTTCTCCTGTGAGTCTTGATTTTCGAATCCAACGCAAAACTGATAGTTAATTGTAACGATCAGGGCCTCCTAATGACGATGGAAAACTCAAATTGCATCGAGATTCATTACATCGGCCTCCAGCCGACTTGTCTCCATGGGGATATTGCTGCCTCGGGCTCCTTATGGTCGCTGTCCTGTGAGTCTAGATTTTCGAAACCGACGCGGAACTGATTGTTAATTGTAACGTTGAGGGCTTACTAATGACGATGGAAAACACAAAAAAATGCGTCGAGATTCAATATATCGGCATTCAGCCGATTTATCTCCAAGGGTCTTTTGCTGCCTCGGGCACCTTATGGTCGTTCCCCTCTGAGTCTAGATTTTAGAATCCGACGCAAAACTGATAGTCAATTGTAATGTTCAGGGCATCCTAATGACGATGGAACACTCAAATTGCGTCGAGATTCAATACATCGTCCAACCTTATGGTCGTTCTCCTGTTAGTCTAGATTTTCGAATCCGACGAAAAACTGATAGTTAATTGTAACATTCAGGGCCTCCTAATGACGATGGAACACTCAAATTGCGTCGCGATCCAATATATCGTCCTCCAGCTAACTTGTCTCCAAGGGTCTATTGCTGCCACGGGCACCTTATGATCGTTCTTCTGTGAGTCTAGATCTTCGATCCCGACGCAAAACTGATAGTTAATTGTAACGTTCAGGGCCACCTAATGACGATGGAACACTCAAATAGCGTCGAAATTCAATACATCGGCCTCCAGCCGACTCATCTACAAGGGGACAATGCTGTCTCGGGCACCATATGATCCTTCTCCTGTGAGTCTAGATTTTCGCATCCGACGCAAAAATGTTAGGGAATTGTAACGTTCAGCACCTCCTAATGACAATAGAACACTCAAATTGCGTCGCGATCCAATACATCGTCCTCCAGCCGATTTGTCTCCATGGGTCTATTTTTGCCACGGGCACCTTATGATCGTTCTCCTGTGAGTCTAGATTTTCGAACCCGACGCAAAACTGATAGTTAATTGTAACGTTCAGGGCCACCTAATGAAGATGGAACACTCAAATTGCGTCGATATTCAATACATCGGCCTCCACCTGACTTGTCTCCGAGGGTCTATTGCTGCCACGGGCACCTTAAGATCTTCCTCCTGTGAGTCTAGATTTTCGAACCCGACGCAAACCTGATAGTTAATTGTAACGTTCAGGGCCACCTAATGAAGATGGAACACTCAAATTGCGTCGATATTCAATACATCGGCCTCCAGCCGACTTATCTCCAATGGGATATTGCTGTCTCGGGCACCATATGATCATTCTCCTGTGAGTCTAGATTTTCGAATCCGACGCAAAAATGATAGAGAATTGTAACGTTCAACGCCTCCTAATGACGACAGAACACTCAAATTGCGTCGAGATTCACTACAACGTCCTCCAGCCGACTTGTCTCCAAGGGGATATTGCTGTCTCGGGGACATATGATCCTTCTGCTGTGAGTCAAGATTTTCGAATCCGACGCTTAACTGATAATTAATTGTGACGTTCGGCGCCTCCTAATGACGATTGAACACTCAAATTGCATCGAGATTCCTTACATCGTCCTCCAGCCGACTTGTCTCCAAAGGTCTATTGCTGCTTCGGGCACCTTATGGTCCGTCTCCGGTGAGTCTAGATTATCGAATCCGACTAAAAACTGATAGTTAATGGTAACGTTCAGGGCCTCCTAGTTACGATGGAACACTCAAATTGCGTCGCGATACAATACATCGTCCTCCAGCCGACTTGTCTCCAAGGGTCTATTGCTGCCTGTGGCTCCTTATGATCGTTCTCCTGTGAGTCTAGATTTTCGAAACCGACGCGAAACAGATTGTTAATTGTATCGTTCAGGGCCCCTTAATGACGATGGAACACTTAAATTGCGTCGAGATTCACTACATCGTCCTCCAGCCGACTTGTGTCCAAGGGGATATCGCTGCCTCGGGCACCACATGGGCCGTCTCCTGTGATTTTACGTTTTCGAATCCGACGCAAAACTGATAGTAAGTTGTAACGGTCAGGGCCACCTAATGACGATGGAGCACTCAAGTTGCGTCGCGATTCAATACATCGTCCTCCAGAGGACTGGTCTCCAAGGGGATACTGCCTCGGGCACATTATGGTCCGTCTCCAGTAAGTAGATTATCGAATCCGACGCAAAACTGATAGTTAATTGTAATGTTCAGAGCCACCTTATGACGATGGAACACTAGAATAGCGTCGTGATTCAATACATCGTCCTTCTGCCGACTTGTCTCCAACGGTCTATTGCTGCTTCGGGCACCTTATGGTCGTTCTCCTGTGAATCTAGATTTTCGAATCCGACACAAAAATGATAGTTAATTGTAACGTTCGGGGCCTCCTAATGCCGATGGAACACTCAAATTGCGTCGAGATTCAATACATCGGCCTCGAGCCGACTTGTCTCCAAGGGTCTTTTGCTGCCTCGGGCACCTTATGGTCGTTCTCCTGCGAGTCTAGAATTTCGAATCCGACGCAAAACAGATAGTTAATTGTAACGTTCAGGGCCTCCTAATGACGATGGAACACTCAAATTGCGTCGAGATTCAATACATCGTCCTTCAGCCGACTTGTCTCCAAGAGTCCATTGCTGCCTCAGGCACCTTATGGTCGTTCTCCTGTGAGTCTAGATTTTCGATTCCGACGCAAAACTGATAGTTAATTGTAATTATCAGGGCATCCTAATGACGATGGAACACTGAAATTGCGTCCAGATTCACTACATCGACCTCCAGCCTACTTGTCTCCAAGGAGATATCGCTGCATCGGGCACCACATGGTCCGTCTCCGGTGATTCTACGTTTTCCAATCCGACGCAAAACTGATAGTTAATTGTAACGTTCAGGGCCTCCTAATGACGATGGAGCACTCAAATCCGTCGCGATTCAATACATCGTCCTCCAGCGGACTGGTCCCCAAGGGGATATAGCCTCGGGCACCGTATTGTCCGTCTCCAGTGAGTCTAGATTTTCGAATCCGACGTAAAACTGATAGTTAATTGTAACATTCAGGACCTCCTAATGACGATGGAACACTCAAATTGCGTCGCGATCCAATACATCGTCTTCCAGCCGAATTGTCTCCAAGGGTCTATTGCTGCTTCGGGCACCTTATGATAGTTCTCCTGTGAGTCTAGATTTTCGAACCCGACGCAAAACTGATAGTTAATTGTAATGCTCAGGGCCACCTAATGACGATGGAACATTCAAATTGCGTTGAGATTCAGTACATCGTCCTCCAGCAGAATTGTCTCCAAGGGGATATTGCTGCCTCGGGAACCACATGGTCCTTCTCCTGTGAGTCTAGATTTTCGAATCCGACGCGAAACTGATAGTTAATTGTAATGTTTAGGAGCTCCTAATGACGATGGAGCACTAAAATTGCGTCGCGATTCAATATATCGTCCACCAGCGGACTGGTGTCCAAGGGGATATTGCTGCTTCGGGCACCTTATGGTCCGACTCCAGTGAGTCTAGAATTTCGAATCCGACGAAAAACTGATAGTTTTTTGTAAGATTCAGGACCACCTAGTTACGATGGAACACTCAAATTGCTTTGCGATCCAATACATCGTCCTCCAGCCGACTTGTCTCCAAGGGTCTATTGCTGTCAGGGGCTCCTTATGATCGTTCTCCTGTGAGTCTACATTTTCGAATCCGACGCAAAACTGATAGTTAATTGTAACGTTCAGGGCCTCCTAATGACGATGGAACACTCAAATTGCGACGAGATTCAATACATCGTCCTTCAGCTGACTTGTCTCCAAGAGTCCATTGCTGCCTTGGGCACCTTATGGTCGTTCTTAAGTTAGTCTAGATTTTCGAATCCGACGCGAGACTGATAGTTAATTGTAACGTTCAGTGCCTCCTAATGACAATGGAACACTCAAATTGCGTCGAGAGTCAATGCATCGTCCATCAGCCGACTTGTCTCCAAGGGTCTATTGCTGCCTCGGGCACCTTATGGTCGTTCTCCTGTGAGTCTAGATTTTCGAATCCGACGCAAAACAGATAGTTAATTGTAACATTCACGGCCTCCTAATGACGAAGGAACACCCAAATTGCGTCGTGATTCACTACAACGTCCTCCAGCCGACTTGTCTCCAAGGGGACATCGCTGCCTCGGGCACCACATGGTCCGTCTCCGGTGATTCTACGTTTTCGGATCCGACGCAAAACTGATAGTTAATTGTAACGTTCAGGGCCTCCTAATGACGATGGAACACTCAAATTGCGTCGAGATTCAATACATCGTCCTTCAGCCGACTTGTACCAAGAGTCCATTGCTGCCTCGGGCACCTTATGGTTGTTCTCCTGTTAGTCTAGATTTTCGAATCAGACGCAAAACTGATAGTTAATTGTAACATTCAGGGCCTCCTAATGACGATGGTACATTCAAATTGCGTCGCGATCCAATACATAGTCCTCCAGCCGACTTGTCTCCAAGGGTCTATTGCTGCCACGGGCACCTTAAGATCGATCTCCTGTGAGTCTAGATTTTCGATCCCGACGCAAAACTGATAGTTAATTGTAACGTTCAGGGCCTCCTAATGACGATGGAACACTCAAATTGCGTCGAGATTCAATACATCGTCCTTCAGCCGACTTGTCTCCAAGAGTCCATTGCTGCCTCGGGCACTTTATGGTCGTTCTTATGTTAGTCTATATTTTCGAATCCGACGCAAAACAGATGGTTAATTGTAACGTTCAGGGCCTCCTAATGACGATGGAACACTCAAATTGCGTCGAGATTCAATACATCGTCCTTCAGCCGACTTGAACCAAGAGTCCATTGCTGCCTCGGGCACCTTATGGTCGTTCTCCTGTTAGTCTAGATTTTCGAATCCGACGAAAAACTGATAGTTAATTGTGACATTCAGGGCCTCCGAATGACGATGGAACACTCAAATTGCGTCGCGATCCAATACATCGTCTTCCATCCGACTTGTCTCCAAGGGTCTATTGCTGCCTCGGGCACCTTATGATCGTTCTCCTGTGAGTCTAGATTTTCGAACCCGACGCAAAACTGATAGTTAATTGTAAAGCTAAGGGCCACCTAATGACGATGGAACATTCAAATTGCGTTGAGATTCAATACACCGTCCGCCAGCAGACTTGTCTCCAGGGGGATATTGCTGCCTCGGGCACCACATGGTCCTTCTCCTGTGTGTCTAGATTTTCGAATCCGACGCGAAACTGGTAGTTAATTGTGATGTTCAGGGGCTCCGAATGACGATGGAGCAGTAAAATTGCGTCGCTATTCAATACATCGTCTACCAGCGGACTGGTCTCCAAGGGGATATTGCTGCCTCGGGCTCCTTATGGTCGTTCTCCTGTGAGTCTAGATTTTAGAATCCGACGCAAAAGTGATAGTTAATTGTAACGTTCAGGGCCTCCTAATGACGATGGAACACTCAAATTGCGTCGAGATTCAACATATCGGCCTCTAGCCGTCTTGTCTCCATGGGGATATTGCTGCCTCGGGCTCCTTATGGTCGCTGTCTTGTGAGTCTAGATTTTCGAAACCGACGCGAACTGATTGTTAATTGTAACGTTCAGGGCTTCCTAATGACGATGGAACACTCAAATTGCGTCGAGATTCAAAATATCGGCATTCAGCCGAATTGTCTCCAAGGGTCTATTGCTGCCTCGGGCACCTTATGGTCGTTCCCCTGTAAATCTAGATTTTAGAAACCGACGCAAAACTTATAGTTAATTGTAATGTTCAGGGCGTCCTAATGACGATGGAACACTCAAATTGCGTTGAGATTCACTACATCGTCCTCCAGCCGACTTGTCTCCAAGGGAATACGCTGCCTCGAGCACCACATGGTCCGTCTCCGGTGATTCTACGTTTTCAAATCCGACGCCAAACTGATATTTAATTGTAACGTTCAGGGACTCCTAATGACGATGGAGCACTCAAATTGCGTCGCGATTCAAAACATCGTCCTCCAGCGGACTGGTCCCCAAGGGGATATAGCCTCGGGCACCGTATTGTCCGTCTCCAGTGAGTCTAGATTTTCGAATCCGACGTAAAACTGATAGTTAATTGTAACATTCAGGACCTCCTAATGACGATGGAACACTCAAATTGCGTTGCGATCCAATACATCGTCTTCCAGCCGAATTGTCTCCAAGGGTCTATTGCTGCTTCGGGCACCTTATGATACTTCTCCTGTGAGTCTAGATTTTCGAACCCGACGCAAAACTGATAGTTAATTGTAATCCTCAGGGCCACCTAATGACGATGGAACATTCAAATTGCGTTGAGATTCAGTACATCGTCCTCCAGCAGAATTGTCTCCAAGGGGATATTGCTGCCTCGGGAACCACATGGTCCTTCTCCTGTGAGTCTAGATTTTCGAATCCGACGCGAAACTGATAGTTAATTGTAATGTTTAGGAGCTCCTAATGACGATGGAGCACTAAAATTGCGTCGCGATTCAATACATCGTCCACCAGCGGACTGGTGTCCAAGGGGATATTGCTGCTTCGGGCACCTTATGGTCCGACTGCAGTGAGTCTAGAATTTCGAATCCGACGAAAAACTGATAGTTTTTTGTAAGATTCAGGACCACCTAGTTACGATGGAACACTCAAATTGCTTTGCGATCCAATACATCGTCCTCCAGCCGACTTGTCTCCAAGGGTCTATTGCTGTCAGGGGCTCCTTATGATCGTTCTCCTGTGAGTCTACATTTTCGAATCCGACGCAAAACTGATAGTTAATTGTAACGTTCAGGGCCTCCTAATGACGATGGAACACTCAAATTGCGTCGAGATTCAACACATCGGCCTCTAGCCGACTTGTCTCCATGGGGATATTGCTGCCTCGGGCTCCTTATGGTCGCTGTCCTGTGAGTCTAGATTTTCGAAACCGACGCGAAACTGTTTGTTATTTGTAACGTTCAGGGCTTCCTAATGACGATGGAACACTCAAATTGCGTTGAGAGTCAATACATCGACATCCAGCCAACTTGTCTACAAGGGGATATTGCTGCCTCGGGCTCCATGTGGTCCGTCTCCTGTGAGTCTAGATTTTAAAATCCGTCGCGAAACTGATAGTTAATTGTAACGTTCAGGGCCTCCTAATGACGATGGAACACTCAAATTGCGACGAGATTCAATACATCGTCCTTCAGCTGACTTGTCTCCAAGAGTCCATTGCTGCCTTGGGCACCTTATGGTCGTTCTTAAGTTAGCCTAGATTTTCGAATCCGACGCGAGACTGATAGTTAATTGTAACGTTCAGGGCCTCCTAATGACGATGGAGCACTCAAATTGCGTCGCGATTTAATACATCGGCCTCCAGCCGACCTTCTCCAAGGGGATATTTTTGCCTCGGGCACCATATGGTCCGTCTCCTGAGAGTCTAGATTTTCGTATCCGACGCTAAAATGATAGTTAATTGTAACGTTCAGTGCCTCCTAATGACAATGGAACACTCAAATTGCGTCGAGAGTCAATGCATCGTTCATCAGCCGACTTGTCTCCAAGGGTCTATTGCTGCCTCGGGCACCTTATGGTCGTTCTCCTGTGAGTCGAGATTTTCGAATCCGACGCAAAACAGATAGTTAATTGTAACATTCACGGCCTCCTAATGACGAAGGAACACCCAAATTGCGTCGTGATTCACTACAACGTCCTCCAGCCGACTTGTCTCCAAGGGGACATCGCTGCCTCGGGCACCACATGGTCCGTCTCCGGTGATTCTACGTTTTCGAATCCGACGCAAAACTGATAGTTAATTGTAACGTTCAGGGCCTCCTAATGACGATGGAACACTCAAATTGCGTCGAGATTCAATACATCGTCCTTCAGCCGACTTGTACCAAGAGTCCATTGCTGCCTCGGGCACCTTATGGTTGTTCTCCTGTTAGTCTAGATTTTCGAATCAGACGCAAAACTGATAGTTAATTGTAACGTTCAGGGCCTCCTAATGACGATGGAACACTCAAATTGCGTCGCGATCCAATACATAGTCCTCCAGCCGACTTGTCTCCAAGGGTCTATTGCTGCCACGGGCACCTTAAGATCGATCTCCTGTGAGTCTAGATTTTCGATCCCGACGCAAAACTGATAGTTAATTGTAACGTTCAGGGCCTCCTAATGACGATGGAACACTCAAATTGCGTCGAGTTTCAATACATCGTCCTTCAGCCGACTTGTCTCCAAGAGTCCATTGCTGCCTCGGGCACTTTATGGTCGTTCTTATGTTAGTCTAGATTTTCGAATCCGACGCAAAACAGATGGTTAATTGTAACGTTCAGGGCCTCCTAATGACGATGGAACACTCAAATTGCGTCGAGATTCAATACATCGTCCTTCAGCCGACTTGAACCAAGAGTCCATTGCTGCCTCGGGCACCTTATGGTCGTTCTCCTGTTAGTCTAGATTTTCGAATCCGACGAAAAACTGATAGTTAATTGTGACATTCAGGGCCTCCGAATGACGATGGAACACTCAAATTGCGTCGCGATCCAATACATCGTCTTCCATCCGACTTGTCTCCAAGGGTCTATTGCTGCCTCGGGCACCTTATGATCGTTCTCCTGTGAGTCTAGATTTTCGAACCCGACGCAAAACTGATAGTTAATTGTAAAGCTAAGGGCCACCTAATGACGATGGAACATTCAAATTGCGTTGAGATTCAATACACCGTCCGCCAGCAGACTTGTCTCCAGGGCGATATTGCTGCCTCGGGCACCACATGGTCCTTCTCCTGTGTGTCTAGATTTTCGAATCCGACGCGAAACTGGTAGTTAATTGTAATGTTCAGGGGCTCCGAATGACGATGGAGCAGTAAAATTGCGTCGCTATTCAATACATCGTCTACCAGCGGTCTGGTCTCCAAGGGGATATTGCTGCCTCGGGCTCCTTATGGTCGTTCTCCTGTGAGTCTAGATTTTCGAATCCGACGCAAAAGTGATAGTTAATTGTAACGTTCAGGGCCTCCTAATGACGATGGAACACTCAAATTGCGTCGAGATTCAACATATCGGCCTCTAGCCGACTTCTCTCCATGGGGATATTGCTGCCTCGGGCTCCTTATGGTCGCTGTCTTGTGAGTCTAGATTTTCGAAACCGACGCGAACTGATTGTTAATTGTAACGTTCAGGGCTTCCTAATGACGATGGAACACTCAAATTGCGTCGAGATTCAAAATATCGGCAATCAGCCGAATTGTCTCCAAGGGTCTATTGCTGCCTCGGGCACCTTATGGTCGTTCCCCTGTGAGTCTAGATTTTAGAAACCGACGCAAAACTTATAGTTAATTGTAATGTTCAGGGCGTCCTAATGACGATGGAACACTCAAATTGCGTTGAGATTCACTACATCGTCCTCCAGCCGACTTGTCTCCAAGGGAATACGCTGCCTCGAGCACCACATGGTCCGTCTCCGGTGATTCTACGTTTTCAAATCCGACGCCAAACTGATATTTAATTGTAACGTTCAGGGACTCCTAATGACGATGGAGCACTCAAATTGCGTCGCGATTCAAAACATCGTCCTCCAGCGGACTGGTCTCCAAGGGGATATAGCCTCGGGCACCTTATGGTCCGTCTCCAGTGAGTCTAGATTTTCTAATCCGACGAAAAACTGAAAGTTAATTGTAACATTCAGGGCCTCCTAGTGACGATGGAACACTCAAATTGCTTCGCGATCCAATACATCGTCCTCCAGCCGACTTGTCTCCAAGGGTCTACTGGTGCCTCGGGCACCTTATGATCGTTCTCCTGTGAGTCTAGATTTCCGAATCCGACGCAAAAATGATAGTTAATCGTGACGTTCAGCGCCTCCTAACGACGATTTAACACTCAAATTGCGTCGAGATTCAATACATCGTCCATCAGCCGACTTGTCTGCAAGGGTATATTGCTGCCTCGGGCACCAAATGGTCCTTCTCCCGTGAGTCTAGATTTCTGAATCCGACGCGAAACTGATAGTTAATTGTAACGTTCAGGGCCTCCTAATGGCGATGGAACACTAAAATAGCGTCGAGATTCAATACATTGTCCTTCAGCCGACTTGTCACCAAGGGTCTATTGCTGCCTCGGGCACCTTATGGGCGTTCTCCTGTGAGTCTAGATTTTCGAATCCGACGCAAAAATGTTAGTTAATTGTGACGTTCAGCGCCTCCTAATGACGATGGAACACTCAAATTGCGTCGAGAGTCAATACATCGACCTCCAGCCGACTTGTCTCCAAGAGTCAATTGCTGCCTCGGGCACCTTATGGTCGTTCACTTGTGAGTCTAGATTTTCGAATCCGACGCAAAAATGATAGTTAATTATACCGTTCGGCGCCTCCTAATAACGATGGAACACTCAAATTGCGTCGAGGGTTAATACCTCGACCTCCAGCCGACTTGTCTCCAAGGGGATATCGCTGTCTCGGGCACCATATGATCAATCTCCTTTGAGTCTACATTTTCGAATCCGACGCAAAAATGATAGTGAATTGTAACGTTCAGCGCCTCCTAATGGCGATAGAACACTCAAGTTGCGTCGAGATTCAATCCATCGGCCTCCAGCCGACTTGTCTACAAGTGGATATTGCTGCCTCGGGCACCGTATGGTCCGCCTCATGTGAGTAGATTTTAGAATCCGACGCAAAAATGATAGTTAATTGTAACGTTCATCGCCTCCTAATGACGATGGACACTCAAGTTGCGTCGAGATTCAATACATTGTCCTCCAGCCGACTTGTCACCAAGGGTCTATTGCTGCCTTGGGCACCTTATGACCGTCTCCTGTGAGTCTAGATTTTCGAACCCGACCTGAAACTAATTGTTAATTGTAACTTTGAGGGCCACCTAATGACGATGGAACACTCAAATTGCGTCGAGATTCAATACATCGTCCTTCAGCCGACTTATCTCCAATGGTCTATTGCTGCCTCGGTCACATTATGGTCGTTCTCCTGTGAGTCTAGATTTTCGAATCCGACGCAAAACTGATATTTAATTGTAACGTTCAGGGCCTCCTAATGACGATGGAACACTCAAATTGCGTCGAGATTCAATACATCGTCCTTCAGCCGAATTGTCTCAAATGGTCTATTGCTGCCTTGGTCACATTATGGGCGTTCTCCTGTGGGTCTAGATTTTCGAATCCGACGCAAAACTGATAGTTAATTGTAACGTTAAGGGCCTCCTAATGACGATGGAACACTCAAACTGCGTCAAGATTCAATACATCGTCCTTCAGCCGACTTGTCTCCAAGTTTCTGTTGCTGCCTCGGGCACCTTATGGTCGTTCTCCTGTGAGTATAGATTTTCTGATCCGACGCAAGACTGATTGTTAACTGTAACGTTCAGGGCCTCCTAATGACGAAGGAACACTCAAATTGCGTCGAGATTCAATACATCGTCCTCCAGCCAACTTGTCTCCATGGGGATATTGCTGCCTCGAGCTCCTTATGGTCGCTCTCCTGTGAGTCTAGATTTTCGAATCCGACGCGAAACTGATAGTTAATTGTAACGTTCAGGGTCTCCTAATGACAATGTAGCACTCAAATTGCGTCGCGATTCAATACATCGTCCTTCAGCCGAATTGTCTCCAATGGTCTATAGCTGCCCCGGTCACATTATGGTCGTTCTTCTGTGGGTCTAGATTTTCGAATCCGACGCAAAACTGATAGTTAATGGTAACGTTCAGGGATTCCCAATGACGATGGATCACTCAAATTGCGCCAAGATTCAATACATCGTCCTTCAGCCGAATTGTCTCCAATGGTCTATTGCTGCCTCGGTCACATTATGGTCGTTCTCCTGTGGGTCTAGATTTTCGAATCCGACGCAAAACTGATAGTTAATTGTAGCGTTCAGGGCCTCCTAATGACGATGGAACACTCAAATTGCGTCAAGATTCAATACATCGTCCTTCAGCAGACTAGTCTCCAAGGGTCTGTTGCTGCCTCGGGCACCTTATGGTCGTTCTCCTGTGAGGTTAGATTTTCTAATCCGACGCAAAACTGATTGTTAACTGTAACGTTCAGGGCCTCCAATTGACGATGGAACACTCAAATTGCGTCGAGATTCAATACATCGTCCTCCAGCCAACTTGTCGCCATGGGGATATTGCTGCCTCGAGCTCCTTATGGTCGCTCTCCTGTGAGTCTAGATTTTCGAATCCGACGCGAAACTGATAGTTAATTGTAACGTTCAGGGCCTCCTAATGACAATGTAGCACTCAAATTGCGTCGCGATTCAATACATCGTCCTTCAGCCGAATTGTCTCCAATGGTCTATTGCTGCCCCGGTCACATTATGGTCGTTCTCCTGCGAGACTAGATTTTCGAATCCGACGCAAAACTGATAGTTAATTGTAACGTTCAGGGCCTCCTAATGACGATGGAACACTCAAATTGCGTCGAGATACACTACATCGTCCTCCAGCCAACTTGTCTCCAAGGGGTATCGCAGCCTCGGGGCACCACATGGTCCGTCTCCGGTGATTCTACGTTTTCGAATCCGACGCAAAACTGATAGTTAATTGTAACGTTCAGGGCCTCCTAATGACGACGGAACACTTAAATTGTGTCGAGATTCAATACATCGTCCTTCAGCCGAATTGTCTCCAATGGTCAATTGCTGCCTCGGTCACATTATGGTCGTTCTCCTGTGGGTCTAGATTTTCGAATCCGACGCAAAACGGATAGTTAATTGTAACGTTCAGGGATTCCCAATGACGATGGATCACTCAAATTGCGTCAAGATTCAATACATCGTCCTTCAGCCGACTTGTCTCCAAGGGTCTGTTGCTGCCTCGGGCACCTTATGGTCGTTTTCCTGTGAGTATAGATTTTCTAATCCGACGCAATACTGATTGTTAATTGTAACGTTCAGGGCCTCCTAATGACGATGGAACGCTCAAATTGCGTTGAAATTCAATACATCGTCCTCCAGCCGACTTGTCTCCATGGGGATATTGCTGCCTCGAGCTCCTTATGGTCGCTCTCCTGTGAGTCTAGATTTTCGAATCCGACGCGAAACTGATAGTTAATTGTAACGTTCAGGGCCTCCTAATGACAATGTAGCACTCAAATTGCGTCGCAATTCAATACATCGTTCTTCAGCCGAGATGTCTCCAATAGTCTATTGCTGCCTCGGTCACATTACGGTCGTTCTCCTGTGGGTCTAGATTTTCGAATCCGACGCAAAACTGATAGTTAATTGTAACGTTCAGGGCCTCCTAATGACGATGGAACACTCAAATTGCGTCGAGATTCAATACTTCGTCCTTCGGCCGACTTGTCTCCAATGGTCTATAGCTGCCCCGGTCACATTATGGTCGTTCTCCTGTGAGTCTAGATTTTCTAATCCGACGCAAAACTGATAGTTAATTATAACGTTCAGGGCCTCCTAATGACGATGGAACTCTCAAATTGCGTCGAGATGCACTACATCGTCCTCCAGCCGACTTTTCTCCAAGGGGATATCGCTGCCTCGGGGCACCACATGGTCCGTCTCCGGTGATTCTACGTTTTCTAATCCGACGCAAAACTGATAGTTAATTGTAACGTTCAGGGCCACCTAATGACGATGCAACACTCAAATTGCGTCGACACTCAATACATCGTCCTTCAGCCGAATTGTCTCCAATGGTCTATTGCTGCCTTGGTCACATTATGGTCGTTCTCCTGTGGGTGTAGATTTTCGAATCCGACGCAAAACTGATAGTTAATTGTAACGTTCAGGGCCTCCTAATGACGATGGAACACTCAAATTGCGTCAAGATTCAATACATCGTCCTTCAGCCGACTTGTCTCCAAGGGTCTGTTGCTGCCTCGGGCACCTTATGGTCGTTCTCCTGTGAGTATAGATTTTCTAATCCGACGCAAAACTGATTGTTAATTGTAACGTTCAGGGCCTCCTAATGACGATGGAACACTCAAATTGCGTCGAGATTCAATACATCGTCCTCCAGCCGACTTGTCTCCATGGGGACATTGCTGCCTCGAGCTCCTTATGGTCGCTCTCCTGTGAGTCTAGATTTTCGAATCCGACGCGAAACTGTTAGTTAATTGTAACGTTCAGGGCCTCCTAATGACAATGTAGCACTCAAATTGCGTCGCGATTCAATACATCGTCCTACAGCCGAATTGTCTCCAATGGTCTATTGCTGCCCCGGTCACATTATGGTCGTTCTCCTGTGAGTCTAGATTTTCGAATCAGACGCAAAACTGATAGTTAATTGTAACGTTCAGGGCCTCCTAATGACGATGGAACACTCAAATTGCGTCGAGTTTCAGTACATCGTCCTCCAGCCGACTTGTCTCCAAGAGGATATCGCTGCCTCGGGGCACCACATGGTCCGTTTCCGGTGATTCTACGTTTCCGAATCCGACGCAAAATTGATAGTTAATTGTAACGTTCAGGGCCTCCTAATGACACTGGAGCACTCATATTGCGTCGCGATTCAATACATCGTCCTACAGCGGACTGGTCTCCAAGGGGATATTGCTGCTTCGGGCAACTTATGGTCCGTCTCCAGTGAGTCTAGATTTTCGAATCCGACGAAAAACCGATAGTTAATTGTAATGTTCAGGGCCTCCTAATGACGATGGAACACTCAAATTGCGTCGAGATTCACTACATCGTCCTCCAGAGGACTTGTCTCCAAGGGGATATCGCTGCCTCGGGCACCACATGGTCCGTCTCCTTTGACTCTACGTTTTCGAATCCGACGCAAACGGATAGTTAATTGTAACTTTCAGGGCCTCCTAATGACGATGGAACACTCAAATTGCGTCGAGATTCAATACATCGTCCTCCAGCGGACTGGTCTCCAAGGGGATATAGCCTCGGGCACCTTATGGTCCGCTTCCAGTGAGTCTAGATTTTAGAATCCGACGAAAAACTGATAGTTAATTGTAACATTCAGGGCCTCCTAATGACGATGGAACACTCAAATTGCGTCGCGATCCAATACATCGTCCTCCAGCCGACTTGTCTCCAAGGCTCTATTGCTGCTTCGGACACCTTATGATCGTTCTCCTGTGAGTCTAGATTTTCGAACCCGACGCAAAACTGATAGTTAATTGTAACGCTCAGAGCCACCTAATGACGATGGAACACTCAAATTGCGTCGCGATTCAATACATCGTCCTCCAGCGGACTGGTCTCCAAGGGGATATTGCTGCTTCGGGCACCTTATGGTCCGTCTCCGGTGATTTTACGTTTTCGATTCCGACGCAAAACTGATAGTTTGTTGTAACGTTCAGGGCCTCCTAATGACGATGGAGCACTCAAGTTGCGTCGCGATTCAATACATCGTCCTCCAGCGGACTGGTCTCCAAGGGGATATAGCCTCGGGGACCTTATTGTCCGTCTCCAGTGAGTCTAGATTTTCGAATCCGACGAAAAACTGACAGTTAATTGAAACATTCAGGGCCTCCTAATGACGATGAAACACTCAAATTGCGTCGCGATCCAATACATCGTCCTCCAGCCGACTTGTCTCCAAGGGTCTATTGCTGCTTCGGACACCTTATGATCGTTCTCCTGTAAGTCTAGATTTTCGAACCCGACGCAAAACTGATAGTTAATTGTAACGCTCAGAGCCACCTAATGACGATGGGACACTCAAATTGCGTCGCGACTCAATACATCGTCCTCCAGCGGACTGGTCTCCAAGGGGATATTGCTGCTTCGGGCACCTTGTGGTCCTTCTCCGGTGATTTTACGTTTTCGATTCCGACGCAAAACTGATAGTTAGTTGTAACGTTCAGGGCCTCCTAATGACGATGGAGCACTCAAGTTGCGTCGCGATTCAATACATCGTCCTCCAGCGGACTGGTCTCCAAGGGGATATAGCCTCGGGCACCTTATTATCCGTCTCCAGTGAGTCTAGATTTTCGAATCCGACGAAAAACTGATAGTTAATTGTAACATTCCGGGCCTCCTAATGACGATGGAACACTCAAATTGCGTCGCGATCCAATACATCGCCCTCCAGCCGACTTGTCTCCAAGGGTCTATTGCTGCCTCTGGCACCTTATAGTCGTACTCCTGTGAGTCTAGATTTTTGAACCCGACGCAAAACTGATAGTTAATTGTAACGCTCAGGGCCACCTAATGACGATTGAACACTCAAATTGCGTCGAGATTGAATACATCGTCCTCCAGCCGACTTGTATCCAAGGGGATATTGCTGTCTCGGGCACCATATGATCCTTTTCCTGTGAGTAGATTTTTGAATCCGACGCTAAAATGATAGTTAATTGTAACGTACAGCGCCTCCTAATGACGATGGAACACTCAAATTGCGTCGAGAGTCAATATATCGTCCTCCAGCCGACATTATGGTCGTTCTCCTGTTAGTCTAGATTTTCGAATCCTACGCAAAAATTATAGTTAATTGTAACGTTCAGGGCCTCCTAATGACGATGGAACACTCAAATTGCGCGAAAGATTCAATACATCGGCCTCCAGCCGACGTATCTCCAAGGGGATATTGCTGTCTCGGGCACCATATGATCCTTCTCCTGTGAGTCTAGATTTTCGAATCCGACGCAAAAATGATAGTGAATTGTAAAGTTCAGCGCCTCCTATGACGATAGAACACTCATATTGCATCGAGAGTCAATACATCGTCCTCCAGCCGACTTGTATCCAAGGGTCTATTGCAGCTTCGGGCACCTTATGGTCCGTCTCCGGTGAGTCTAGATTATCGAATACGACGAAAAACTGATAGTTAATTGTAACGTTCAGGGCCTCCTAATGAAGATGGAACACTCAAATTGCATCGAGATTCAACATACCGGCCTCCAGCCGACTTGTCTCCATGGGGATATTGCTGCCTCGGGCTCCTTATGGTCGCTGTCCTGTGAGGCTAGATTTTCGAAACCGACGCGAAACTGATTGTTAATTGTAACGATCAGGGCTTCCTAATGACGATGGAACACTCAAATTGCGCGAGATTCAATATATCGGCATTCAGCCGATTTGTCTCCAACGGTCTATTGCTGCCTCGGGCACCTTATGGTCGTTCCCTGTGAGTCTAGATTATAGAATCCGACGCAAAACTGATAGTTAAATGTAATGTTCAGGGCCTCCTAATGACGATGGAGCACTCAAGTTGCGTCGCGATTCAATACGTCGTCCTCCAGCCGACTTGTCTCCAAGGGTCTATTGCTGCCTGTGGCTCCTTATGATCGTTCTCCTGTGAGTCTAGATTATCGAATCCGACGCAAACCTGATAGTTAATTCTAACGTTCAGGGCCTCCTAATGAGGATGGAACACTCAAATTGCATCGAGATTCAGCATACCGATCTCCAGCCGACTTGTCTCCATGGGGATATTGCTGCCTCGGGCTCCTTATGGTCGCTGTCCTGTGAGTCTAGATTTTCGAACGCGACGCAAAACTGATAGTTAATTGTAACGCTCAGGGCCACCTAATGACGATGGAACACTCAAGTTGCGTCGAGATTCAATACATCGTCCATCAGCCGACTTGTCTTCATGGGTATATTGCTGCCTCGGGCACCAAATGGTCCTTCTCCCGTGAGTCTAGATTTTTGAGTCCGACGCGAAACTGATAGTTAATTGTAACAATCAGAGCCTCCTAATGACGATGGAACACTCAAATTGCGCGAGATTCAATATATCGGTATTCAGCCGATTTGTCTCCATGGGGATATTGCTGCCTCGGGCTCCTCATGATCGCTGTCCTGTGAAGCTACATTTTCGAAACCGACGCGAAACTGGTTGTTAATTGTAACGTTCAGGGCTTCCTAATGACGATGGAACACTCATATTGCGCGAGATTCAATATATCGGTATTCAGCCGATTTGTCTCCAAGGGTCTATTGCTGCCTCGGGCACCTTATGATCGTTCTCCTGTGAGTCTAGATTTTCGAACGCGACGCAAAACTGATAGTTAATTGTAACGCTCACGGCCGCCTAATGACGATGGAAGAGTCAAATTGCGTCGAGATTCAATACATCGTCCATCAGCCGACTGCCTCGGGCACCAAATGGTCCGTCACCCGTGAGTCTACATTTTTGAATCCGACGCGAAACTGATAGTTATTTGTAACGTTCAGGGCCTCCTAATGACAATGGAACACTCAAATTGCGTCGAGATTCAATACATCGTCCTTCAGCCGACTTGTACCAAGAGTCCATTGCTGCCTCGGGCTCCTTATGGTCACTGTCCTGTGAGGCTAGATTTTCGAAACCGACGCGAAACTGATGTTAATGGTAACGTTCAGGGCTTCATAATGACGATGGAACACTCAAATTGCGCGAGAATCAATATATCGGCATTCAGCCGATTTGTCTCCAACGGTTTGTTGCTTCCTCGGGCACCTTATGGTCGTTCCCCTGTGAGTCTAGATTTTAGAATCCGACGCAAAACTGATAGTTATTGGTAATGTTCAGGGCCTCCTAATGACGATTGAGCACTCAAGTTGCGTCGCGATTCAATACATCGTCCTCCAGCGGAGTGGTCTCCAAGGGGATATAGCCTCGGGCACCTTATGGTCGTTCTTCAGTTAGTCTAGATTTTCGAATCCGACGCAAAACAGATAGTTTATTGTAACGTTCAGGGCCTCCTAATGACGATGGAACACTCAAATTGCGTCGAGATTAAATACATCGTCCTTCAGCCGACATGTACCAAGAGTCCATTGCTGCCTCGTTCTCCTGTTAGTCTAGATTTTCGAATGCCACGAAAAACTGATAGTTAATTGTAACATTCAGGGCCTCCTAAAGACGATGGAACACTCACATTGCGTCGCGATCCAATACATCGTCCTCCAGCCGACTTGTCTCCAAGGGTCTATTGCTGCCTCGGGCACCTTATGATCGTTCTCCTGTGAGTCTAGATTTTCGAACCCGACGCAAAACTGATAGTTAATTGTAACGCTCAGGGTTACCTAATGACGATGGAACACTCAAATTGTGTCGAGATTCAATACATCGGCCACCAGCCGACTTGTCTCCAAGGGTCTATTGCTGCCACCGGCACCTTATAGTCGTACTCCTGTGAGTCTAGATTTTCGAACCCGACGCAAAACTGATAGTTAATTGTAACGTTCAGGGCCTCCTAATGAAGATGGAACACTCAAATTGCATCGAGATTCAACATTCCGGCCTCTAGCCGACTTGTCTCCATGGGGATATTGCTGCCTCGGGCTCCTTATGGTCGCTGTCCTGTGAGGCTAGATTTTCGAAACCGACGCGAAACTGATTGTTAATTGTAACGATCAGGGCTTCCTAATGACGATGGAACACTCAAATTGCGCGAGATTCAATATATCGGCATTCAGCCGATTTGTCTCCAACGGTCTATTGCTGCCTCGGGCACCTTATGGTCGTTCCCCTGTGAGTCTAGATTTTAGAATCCGACGCAAAACTGATAGTTAAATGTAATGTTCAGGGCCTCCTAATGACGATGGAGCACTCAAGTTGCGTCGCGATTCAATACATCGTCCTCCAGCCGACTTGTCTCCAAGGATCTATTGCTGCCTGTGGCTCCTTATGATCGTTCTCCTGTGAGTCTAGATTTTCGAATCCGACGCCAACCTGATAGTTAATTCTAACGTTCAAGGCCTCCTAATGAGGATGGAACACTCAAAATGCATCGAGATTCAGCATACCGATCTCCAGCCGACTTGTCTCAATGGGGATATTGCTGCCTCGGGCTCCTTATGGTCGCTGTCCTGTGAGTCTAGATTTTCGAACGCGACGCAAAACTGATAGTTAATTGTAACGCTCAGGGCCACCTAATGACGATGGAACACTCAAGTTGCGTCGAGATTCAATACATCGTCCATCAGCCGACTTGTCTTCAAGGGTATATTGCTGCCTCGGGCACCAAATGGTCCTTCTCCCGTGAGTCTAGATTTTTGAGTCCGACGCGAAACTGATAGTTAATTGTAAGAATCAGGGCCTCCTAATGACGATGGAACACTCAAATTGCGCGAGATTCAATATATCGGTATTCAGCCGATTTGTCTCCATGGGGATATTGCTGAATCGGGCTCCTCATGATCGCTGTCCTGTGAAGCTACATTTTCGAAACCGACGCGAAACTGATTGTTAAATG
Organism: Schistocerca americana; assembly: GCF_021461395.2. NCBI lineage: Eukaryota > Metazoa > Arthropoda > Insecta > Orthoptera > Acrididae > Schistocerca > Schistocerca americana. The sequence continues at coordinate 4,253,046 of NC_060122.1, read as the reverse complement.
TAACGTTCAGGGCTTCCTAATGACGATGGAACACTCATATTGCGCGAGATTCAATATATCGGTATTCAGCCAAATTGTCTCCAAGGGTCTATTGCTGCCTCGGGCACCTTATGATCGTTCTCCTGTGAGTCTAGATTTTCGAACGCGACGCAAAACTGATAGTTAATTGTAACGCTCACGGCCGCCTAATGACGATGGAAGAGTCAAATTGCGTCGAGATTCAATACATCGTCCATCAGCCGACTGCCTCGGGCACCAAATGGTCCGTCTCCCGTGAGTCTAGATTTTTGAATCCGACGCGAAACTGATAGTTATTTGTAACGTTCAGGGCCTCCTAATGACGATGGAACACTCAAATTGCGTCGAGATTCAATACATCGTCCTTCAGCCGACTTGTACCAAGAGTCCATTGCTGCCTCGGGCTCCTTATGGTCACTGTCCTGTGAGGCTAGATTTTCGAAACCGACGCGAAACTGATGTTAATGGTAACGTTCAGGGCTTCATAATGACGATGGAACACTCAAATTGCGCGAGAATCAATATATCGGCATTCAGCCGATTTGTCTCCAACGGTCTGTTGCTTCCTCGGGCACCTTATGGTCGTTCCCCTGTGAGTCTAGATTTTAGAATCCGACGCAAAACTGATAGTTATTGGTAATGTTCAGGGCCTCCTAATGACGATTGAGCACTCAAGTTGCGTCGCGATTCAATACATCGTCCTCCAGCGGAGTGGTCTCCAAGGGGATATAGCCTCGGGCACCTTATGGTCGTTCTTCTGTTAGTCTAGATTTTCGAATCCGACGCAAAACAGATAGTTTATTGTAACGTTCAGGGCCTCCTAATGACGATGGAACACTCAAATTGCGTCGAGATTAAATACATCGTCCTTCAGCCGACATGTACCAAGAGTCCATTGCTGCCTCGTTCTCCTGTTAGTCTAGATTTTCGAATGCCACGAAAAACTGATAGTTAATTGTAACATTCAGGGCCTCCTAAAGACGATGGAACACTCACATTGCGTCGCGATCCAATACATCGTCCTCCAGCCGACTTGTCTCCAAGGGTCTATTGCTGCCTCGGGCACCTTATGATCGTTCTCCTGTGAGTCTAGATTTTCGAACCCGACGCAAAACTGATAGTTAATTGTAACGCTCAGGGTTACCTAATGACGATGGAACACTCAAATTGTGTCGAGATTCAATACATCGGCCACCAGCCGACTTGTCTCCAAGGGTCTATTGCTGCCACCGGCACCTTATAGTCGTACTCCTGTGAGTCTAGATTTTCGAACCCGACGCAAAACTGATAGTTAATTGTAACGTTCAGGGCCTCCTAATGAAGATGGAACACTCAAATTGCATCGAGATTCAACATTCCGGCCTCTAGCCGACTTGTCTCCATGGGGATATTGCTGCCTCGGGCTCCTTATGGTCGCTGTCCTGTGAGGCTAGATTTTCGAAACCGACGCGAAACTGATTGTTAATTGTAACGATCAGGGCTTCCTAATGACGATGGAACACTCAAATTGCGCGAGATTCAATATATCGGCATTCAGCCGATTTGTCTCCAACGGTCTATTGCTGCCTCGGGCACCTTATGGTCGTTCCCCTGTGAGTCTAGATTTTAGAATCCGACGCAAAACTGATAGTTAAATGTAATGTTCAGGGCCTCCTAATGACGATGGAGCACTCAAGTTGCGTCGCGATTCAATACATCGTCCTCCAGCCGACTTGTCTCCAAGGATCTATTGCTGCCTGTGGCTCCTTATGATCGTTCTCCTGTGAGTCTAGATTTTCGAATCCGACGCCAACCTGATAGTTAATTCTAACGTTCAAGGCCTCCTAATGAGGATGGAACACTCAAAATGCATCGAGATTCAGCATACCGATCTCCAGCCGACTTGTCTCAATGGGGATATTGCTGCCTCGGGCTCCTTATGGTCGCTGTCCTGTGAGTCTAGATTTTCGAACGCGACGCAAAACTGATAGTTAATTGTAACGCTCAGGGCCACCTAATGACGATGGAACACTCAAGTTGCGTCGAGATTCAATACATCGTCCATCAGCCGACTTGTCTTCAAGGGTATATTGCTGCCTCGGGCACCAAATGGTCCTTCTCCCGTGAGTCTAGATTTTTGAGTCCGACGCGAAACTGATAGTTAATTGTAACAATCAGGGCCTCCTAATGACGATGGAACACTCAAATTGCGCGAGATTCAATATATCGGTATTCAGCCGATTTGTCTCCATGGGGATATTGCTGCCTCGGGCTCCTCATGATCGCTGTCCTGTGAAGCTACATTTTCGAAACCGACGCGAAACTGATTGTTAAATGTAACGTTCAGGGCTTCCTAATGACGATGGAACACTCATATTGCGCGAGATTCAATATATCGGTATTCAGCCAAATTGTCTCCAAGGGTCTATTGCTGCCTCGGGCACCTTATGATCGTTCTCCTGTGAGTCTAGATTTTCGAACGCGACGCAAAACTGATAGTTAATTGTAACGCTCACGGCCGCCTAATGACGATGGAAGAGTCAAATTGCGTCGAGATTCAATACATCGTCCATCAGCCGACTGCCTCGGGCACCAAATGGTCCGTCTCCCGTGAGTCTAGATTTTTGAATCCGACGCGAAACTGATAGTTATTTGTAACGTTCAGGGCCTCCTAATGACGATGGAACACTCAAATTGCGTCGAGATTCAATACATCGTCCTTCAGCCGACTTGTACCAAGAGTCCATTGCTGCCTCGGGCTCCTTATGGTCACTGTCCTGTGAGGCTAGATTTTCGAAACCGACGCGAAACTGATGTTAATGGTAACGTTCAGGGCTTCATAATGACGATGGAACACTCAAATTGCGCGAGAATCAATATATCGGCATTCAGCCGATTTGTCTCCAACGGTCTGTTGCTTCCTCGGGCACCTTATGGTCGTTCCCCTGTGAGTCTAGATTTTAGAATCCGACGCAAAACTGATAGTTATTGGTAATGTTCAGGGCCTCCTAATGACGATTGAGCACTCAAGTTGCGTCGCGATTCAATACATCGTCCTCCAGCGGAGTGGTCTCCAAGGGGATATAGCCTCGGGCACCTTATGGTCGTTCTTCAGTTAGTCTAGATTTTCGAATCCGACGCAAAACAGATAGTTTATTGTAACGTTCAGGGCCTCCTAATGACGATGGAACACTCAAATTGCGTCGAGATTAAATACATCGTCCTTCAGCCGACATGTACCAAGAGTCCATTGCTGCCTCGTTCTCCTGTTAGTCTAGATTTTCGAATGCCACGAAAAACTGATAGTTAATTGTAACATTCAGGGCCTCCTAAAGACGATGGAACACTCACATTGCGACGCGATCCAATACATCGTCCTCCAGCCGACTTGTCTCCAAGGGTCTATTGCTGCCTCGGGCACCTTATGATCGTTCTCCTGTGAGTCTAGATTTTCGAACCCGACGCAAAACTGATAGTTAATTGTAACGCTCAGGGTTACCTAATGACGATGGAACACTCAAATTGTGTCGAGATTCAATACATCGGCCACCAGCCGACTTGTCTCCAAGGGTCTATTGCTGCCACCGGCACCTTATAGTCGTACTCCTGTGAGTCTAGATTTTCGAACCCGACGCAAAACTGATAGTTAATTGTAACGTTCAGGGCCTCCTAATGAAGATGGAACACTCAAATTGCATCGAGATTCAACATTCCGGCCTCTAGCCGACTTGTCTCCATGGGGATATTGCTGCCTCGGGCTCCTTATGGTCGCTGTCCTGTGAGGCTAGATTTTCGAAACCGACGCGAAACTGATTGTTAATTGTAACGATCAGGGCTTCCTAATGACGATGGAACACTCAAATTGCGCGAGATTCAATATATCGGCATTCAGCCGATTTGTCTCCAACGGTCTATTGCTGCCTCGGGCACCTTATGGTCGTTCCCCTGTGAGTCTAGATTTTAGAATCCGACGCAAAACTGATAGTTAAATGTAATGTTCAGGGCCTCCTAATGACGATGGAGCACTCAAGTTGCGTCGCGATTCAATACATCGTCCTCCAGCCGACTTGTCTCCAAGGATCTATTGCTGCCTGTGGCTCCTTATGATCGTTCTCCTGTGAGTCTAGATTTTCGAATCCGACGCCAACCTGATAGTTAATTCTAACGTTCAAGGCCTCCTAATGAGGATGGAACACTCAAAATGCATCGAGATTCAGCATACCGATCTCCAGCCGACTTGTCTCAATGGGGATATTGCTGCCTCGGGCTCCTTATGGTCGCTGTCCTGTGAGTCTAGATTTTCGAACGCGACGCAAAACTGATAGTTAATTGCAACGCTCAGGGCCACCTAATGACGATGGAACACTCAAGTTGCGTCGAGATTCAATACATCGTCCATCAGCCGACTTGTCTTCAAGGGTATATTGCTGCCTCGGGCACCAAATGGTCCTTCTCCCGTGAGTCTAGATTTTTGAGTCCGACGCGAAACTGATAGTTAATTGTAACAATCAGGGCCTCCTAATGACGATGGAACACTCAAATTGCGCGAGATTCAATATATCGGTATTCAGCCGATTTGTCTCCATGGGGATATTGCTGCCTCGGGCTCCTCATGATCGCTGTCCTGTGAAGCTACATTTTCGAAACCGACGCGAAACTGATTGTTAAATGTAACGTTCAGGGCTTCCTAATGACGATGGAACACTCATATTGCGCGAGATTCAATATATCGGTATTCAGCCAAATTGTCTCCAAGGGTCTATTGCTGCCTCGGGCACCTTATGATCGTTCTCCTGTGAGTCTAGATTTTCGAACGCGACGCAAAACTGATAGTTAATTGTAACGCTCACGGCCGCCTAATGACGATGGAAGAGTCAAATTGCGTCGAGATTCAATACATCGTCCATCAGCCGACTGCCTCGGGCACCAAATGGTCCGTCTCCCGTGAGTCTAGATTTTTGAATCCGACGCGAAACTGATAGTTATTTGTAACGTTCAGGGCCTCCTAATGACGATGGAACACTCAAATTGCGTCGAGATTCAATACATCGTCCTTCAGCCGACTTGTACCAAGAGTCCATTGCTGCCTCGGGCTCCTTATGGTCACTGTCCTGTGAGGCTAGATTTTCGAAACCGACGCGAAACTGATGTTAATGGTAACGTTCAGGGCTTCATAATGACGATGGAACACTCAAATTGCGCGAGAATCAATATATCGGCATTCAGCCGATTTGTCTCCAACGGTCTGTTGCTTCCTCGGGCACCTTATGGTCGTTCCCCTGTGAGTCTAGATTTTAGAATCCGACGCAAAACTGATAGTTATTGGTAATGTTCAGGGCCTCCTAATGACGATTGAGCACTCAAGTTGCGTCGCGATTCAATACATCGTCCTCCAGCGGAGTGGTCTCCAAGGGGATATAGCCTCGGGCACCTTATGGTCGTTCTTCAGTTAGTCTAGATTTTCGAATCCGACGCAAAACAGATAGTTTATTGTAACGTTCAGGGCCTCCTAATGACGATGGAACACTCAAATTGCGTCGAGATTAAATACATCGTCCTTCAGCCGACATGTACCAAGAGTCCATTGCTGCCTCGTTCTCCTGTTAGTCTAGATTTTCGAATGCCACGAAAAACTGATAGTTAATTGTAACATTCAGGGCCTCCTAAAGACGATGGAACACTCACATTGCGACGCGATCCAATACATCGTCCTCCAGCCGACTTGTCTCCAAGGGTCTATTGCTGCCTCGGGCACCTTATGATCGTTCTCCTGTGAGTCTAGATTTTCGAACCCGACGCAAAACTGATAGTTAATTGTAACGCTCAGGGTTACCTAATGACGATGGAACACTCAAATTGTGTCGAGATTCAATACATCGGCCACCAGCCGACTTGTCTCCAAGGGTCTATTGCTGCCACCGGCACCTTATAGTCGTACTCCTGTGAGTCTAGATTTTCGAACCCGACGCAAAACTGATAGTTAATTGTAACGTTCAGGGCCTCCTAATGAAGATGGAACACTCAAATTGCATCGAGATTCAACATTCCGGCCTCTAGCCGACTTGTCTCCATGGGGATATTGCTGCCTCGGGCTCCTTATGGTCGCTGTCCTGTGAGGCTAGATTTTCGAAACCGACGCGAAACTGATTGTTAATTGTAACGATCAGGGCTTCCTAATGACGATGGAACACTCAAATTGCGCGAGATTCAATATATCGGCATTCAGCCGATTTGTCTCCAACAGTCTATTGCTGCCTCGGGCACCTTATGGTCGTTCCCCTGTGAGTCTAGATTTTAGAATCCGACGCAAAACTGATAGTTAAATGTAATGTTCAGGGCCTCCTAATGACGATGGAGCACTCAAGTTGCGTCGCGATTCAATACATCGTCCTCCAGCCGACTTGTCTCCAAGGATCTATTGCTGCCTGTGGCTCCTTATGATCGTTCTCCTGTGAGTCTAGATTTTCGAATCCGACGCCAACCTGATAGTTAATTCTAACGTTCAAGGCCTCCTAATGAGGATGGAACACTCAAAATGCATCGAGATTCAGCATACCGATCTCCAGCCGACTTGTCTCAATGGGGATATTGCTGCCTCGGGCTCCTTATGGTCGCTGTCCTGTGAGTCTAGATTTTCGAACGCGACGCAAAACTGATAGTTAATTGTAACGCTCAGGGCCACCTAATGACGATGGAACACTCAAGTTGCGTCGAGATTCAATACATCGTCCATCAGCCGACTTGTCTTCAAGGGTATATTGCTGCCTCGGGCACCAAATGGTCCTTCTCCCGTGAGTCTAGATTTTTGAGTCCGACGCGAAACTGATAGTTAATTGTAACAATCAGGGCCTCCTAATGACGATGGAACACTCAAATTGCGCGAGATTCAATATATCGGTATTCAGCCGATTTGTCTCCATGGGGATATTGCTGCCTCGGGCTCCTCATGATCGCTGTCCTGTGAAGCTACATTTTCGAAACCGACGCGAAACTGATTGTTAAATGTAACGTTCAGGGCTTCCTAATGACGATGGAACACTCATATTGCGCGAGATTCAATATATCGGTATTCAGCCAAATTGTCTCCAAGGGTCTATTGCTGCCTCGGGCACCTTATGATCGTTCTCCTGTGAGTCTAGATTTTCGAACGCGACGCAAAACTGATAGTTAATTGTAACGCTCACGGCCGCCTAATGACGATGGAAGAGTCAAATTGCGTCGAGATTCAATACATCGTCCATCAGCCGACTGCCTCGGGCACCAAATGGTCCGTCTCCCGTGAGTCTAGATTTTTGAATCCGACGCGAAACTGATAGTTATTTGTAACGTTCAGGGCCTCCTAATGACGATGGAACACTCAAATTGCGTCGAGATTCAATACATCGTCCTTCAGCCGACTTGTACCAAGAGTCCATTGCTGCCTCGGGCTCCTTATGGTCACTGTCCTGTGAGGCTAGATTTTCGAAACCGACGCGAAACTGATGTTAATGGTAACGTTCAGGGCTTCATAATGACGATGGAACACTCAAATTGCGCGAGAATCAATATATCGGCATTCAGCCGATTTGTCTCCAACGGTCTGTTGCTTCCTCGGGCACCTTATGGTCGTTCCCCTGTGAGTCTAGATTTTAGAATCCGACGCAAAACTGATAGTTATTGGTAATGTTCAGGGCCTCCTAATGACGATTGAGCACTCAAGTTGCGTCGCGATTCAATACATCGTCCTCCAGCGGAGTGGTCTCCAAGGGGATATAGCCTCGGGCACCTTATGGTCGTTCTTCTGTTAGTCTAGATTTTCGAATCCGACGCAAAACAGATAGTTTATTGTAACGTTCAGGGCCTCCTAATGACGATGGAACACTCAAATTGCGTCGAGATTAAATACATCGTCCTTCAGCCGACATGTACCAAGAGTCCATTGCTGCCTCGTTCTCCTGTTAGTCTAGATTTTCGAATGCCACGAAAAACTGATAGTTAATTGTAACATTCAGGGCCTCCTAAAGACGATGGAACACTCACATTGCGTCGCGATCCAATACATCGTCCTCCAGCCGAGTTGTCTCCAAGGGTCTATTGCTGCCTCGGGCACCTTATGATCGTTCCCCTGTGAGTCTAGATTTTCGAACCCGACGCAAAACTGATAGTTAATTGTAACGCTCAGGGTTACCTAATGACGATGGAACACTCAAATTGTGTCGAGATTCAATACATCGGCCACCAGCCGACTTGTCTCCAAGGGTCTATTGCTGCCTCCGGCACCTTATAGTCGTACTCCTGTGAGTCTAGATTTTCGAACCCGACGCAAAACTGATAGTTAATTGTAACGTTCAGGGCCTCCTATTGAAGATGGAACACTCAAATTGCATCGAGATTCAACATACCGGCCTCTAGCCGACTTGTCTCCATGGGGATATTGCTGCCTCGGGCTCCTTATGGTCGCTGTCCTGTGAGGCTAGATTTTCGAAACCGACGCGAAACTGATTGTTAATTGTAACGATCAGGGCTTCCTAATGACGATGGAACACTCAAATTGCGCGAGATTCAATATATCGGCATTCAGCCGATTTGTCTCCAACGGTCTATTGCTGCCTCGGGCACCTTATGGTCGTTCCCCTGTGAGTCTAGATTTTAGAATCCGACGCAAAACTGATAGTTAAATGTAATGTTCAGGGCCTCCTAATGACGATGGAGCACTCAAGTTGCGTCGCGATTCAATACATCGTCCTCCAGCCGACTTGTCTCCAAGGGTCTATTGCTGCCTGTGGCTCCTTATGATCGTTCTCCTGTGAGTCTAGATTTTCGAATCCGACGCCAACCTGATAGTTAATTCTAACGTTCAAGGCCTCCTAATGAGGATGGAACACTCAAAATGCATCGAGATTCAGCATACCGATCTCCAGCCGTCTTGTCTCAATGGGGATATTGCTGCCTCGGGCTCCTTATGGTCGCTGTCCTGTGAGTCTAGATTTTCGAACGCGACGCAAAACTGATAGTTAATTGTAACGCTCAGGGCCACCTAATGACGATGGAACACTCAAGTTGCGTCGAGATTCAATACATCGTCCATCAGCCGACTTGTCTTCAAGGGTATATTGCTGCCTCGGGCACCAAATGGTCCTTCTCCCGTGAGTCTAGATTTTTGAGTCCGACGCGAAACTGATAGTTAATTGTAACAATCAGGGCCTCCTAATGACGATGGAACACTCAAATTGCGCGAGATTCAATATATCGGTATTCAGCCGATTTGTCTCCATGGGGATATTGCTGCCTCGGGCTCCTCATGATCGCTGTCCTGTGAAGCTACATTTTCGAAACCGACGCGAAACTGATTGTTAAATGTAACGTTCAGGGCTTCCTAATGACGATGGAACACTCATATTGCGCGAGATTCAATATATCGGTATTCAGCCGATTTGTCTCCAAGGGTCTATTGCTGCCTCGGGCACCTTATGATCGTTCTCCTGTGAGTCTAGATTTTCGAACGCGACGCAAAACTGATAGTTAATTGTAACGCTCACGGCCGCCTAATGACGATGGAAGAGTCAAATTGCGTCGAGATTCAATACATCGTCCATCAGCCGACTGCCTCGGGCACCAAATGGTCCGTCTCCCGTGAGTCTAGATTTTTGAATCCGACGCGAAACTGATAGTTATTTGTAACGTTCAGGGCCTCCTAATGACGATGGAACACTCAAATTGCGTCGAGATTCAATACATCGTCCTTCAGCCGACTTGTACCAAGAGTCCATTGCTGCCTCGGGCTCCTTATGGTCACTGTCCTGTGAGGCTAGATTTTCGAAACCGACGCGAAACTGATGTTAATGGTAACGTTCAGGGCTTCATAATGACGATGGAACACTCAAATTGCGCGAGAATCAATATATCGGCATTCAGCCGATTTGTCTCCAACGGTCTGTTGCTGCCTCGGGCACCTTATGGTCGTTCTCCTGTGAGTCTAGATTTTAGAATCCGACACAAAACTGATAGTTATTGGTAATGTTCAGGGCCTCCTAATGACGATTGAGCACTCAAGTTGCGTCGCGATTCAATACATCGTCCTCCAGCGGACTGGTCTCCAAGGGGATATAGCCTCGGGCACCTTATGGCCGTTCTTCTGTTAGTCTAGATTTTCGAATCCGACGCAAAACAGATAGTTTATTGTAACGTTCAGGGCCTCCTAATGACGATGGAACACTCAAATTGCGTCGAGATTAAATACATCGTCCTTCAGCCGACATGTACCAAGAGTCCATTGCTGCCTCGTTCTCCTGTTAGTCTAGATTTTCGAATGCCACGAAAAACTGATAGTTAATTGTAACATTCAGGGCCTCCTAAAGACGATGGAACACTCACATTGCGTCGCGATCCAATACATCGTCCTCCAGCCGAGTTGTCTCCAAGGGTCTATTGCTGCCTCGGGCACCTTATGATCGTTCTCCTGTGAGTCTAGATTTTCGAACGCGACGCAAAACTGATAGTTAATTGTAACGCTCACGGCCGCCTAATGACGATGGAAGAGTCAAATTGCGTCGAGATTCAATACATCGTCCATCAGCCGACTGCCTCGGGCACCAAATGGTCCGTCCCCCGTGAGTCTAGATTTTTGAATCCGACGCGAAACTGATAGTTATTTGTAACGTTCAGGGCCTCCTAATGACGATGGAACACTCAAATTGCGTCGAGATTCAATACATCGTCCTTCAGCCGACTTGTACCAAGAGTCCATTGCTGCCTCGGGCTCCTTATGGTCACTGTCCTGTGAGGCTAGATTTTCGAAACCGACGCGAAACTGATGTTAATGGTAACGTTCAGGGCTTCATAATGACGATGGAACACTCAAATTGCGCGAGAATCAATATATCGGCATTCAGCCGATTTGTCTCCAACGGTCTGTTGCTGCCTCGGGCACCTTATGGTCGTTCTCCTGTGAGTCTAGATTTTAGAATCCGACGCAAAACTGATAGTTATTGGTAATGTTCAGGGCCTCCTAATGACGATTGAGCACTCAAGTTGCGTCGCGATTCAATACATCGTCCTCCAGCGGACTGGTCTCCAAGGGGATATAGCCTCGGGCACCTTATGGTCGTTCTTCTGTTAGTCTAGATTTTCGAATCCGACGCAAAACAGATAGTTTATTGTAACGTTCAGGGCCTCCTAATGACGATGGAACACTCAAATTGCGTCGAGATTAAATACATCGTCCTTCAGCCGACATGTACCAAGAGTCCATTGCTGCCTCGTTCTCCTGTTAGTCTAGATTTTCGAATGCCACGAAAAACTGATAGTTAATTGTAACATTCAGGGCCTCCTAAAGACGATGGAACACTCACATTGCGTCGCGATCCAATACATCGTCCTCCAGCCGACTTGTCTCCAAGGGTCTATTGCTGCCTCGGGCACCTTATGATCGTTCTCCTGTGAGTCTAGATTTTCGAACCCGACGCAAAACTGATAGTTAATTGTAACGTATAGGGTTACCTAATGACGATGGAACACTCAAAATGTGTCGAGATTCAATACATCGGCCACCAGCCGACTTGTCTCCAAGGGTCTATTGCTGCCCTCGGCACCTTATAGTCGTACTCCTGTGAGTCTAGATTTTCGAACCCGACGCAAACCTGATAGTTAATTCTAACGTTCAGGGCCTCCTAATGAGGATGGAACACTCAAATTGCATCGACAATCAACATACCGGCCTCCAGCCGACTTGTCTCCATGGGGATATTGCTGCCTCGGGCTCCTTATGGTCGCTGTCCTGTGAGTCTAGATTTTCGAACGCGACGCAAAACTGATAGTTAATTGTAACGCTCAGGGCCACCTAATGACGATGGAACACTCAAGTTGCGTCGAGATTCAGTACATCGTCCATCAGCCGACTGCCTCGGGCACTAAATGGTACGTCTCCCGTGAGTCTGGATTTTTGAATTCGACGCGAAACTGATAGTTAATTGTAAGGTTCAGGGCCTCCTAATGACGATGGAACACTAAAATAGCGTCGAGATCCAATACATCGTCCTTCAGCCGACTTGTCTGCAAGGGGATATTGCTGCCTCGGGCTCCGTCTCCTGTTGTACCGCCGGAAATGCATATCCTCCTATTTTCGTCTATTGTACTATTATTTTTTTTCTTGTTTTGTTACCTCAAGATATGACATTTCTGTCTCTTTATATATTGTAATTGTTTTACTGTTTGTATATATATATATTTATGCATTTATGTCGATGTATAATTGGTTTGTTTCGTAAATATCATTTGTATTTTTACGCTGGGTCTTGCCTAGGGAAAACTGCTATCGAACGATTACATCGATAGGTCGTGTGAAGAATCGAAGTGTGTAGGATCTTTGGGAGGGTTAACTCTGCCGCGTGGGGCGCGGGCAGTGAGAGTCTGGTGAGTAGCGAGTGGAGCAGGTGTTGTGTGACGCTCCCGCGAGTTGCCGCGCTTTCGGGGTTTGGCAGCATGTAATTGCGCTCGACTCGCGATGATAGTTTCTGACATGGTGTCGCGGACGGGAAGCATTAGCTGGCGCACATCAAGAGCCCGTTTCGCCTGGTGACCGTGTCGAGAAGAAGGCGCGCCAACATCCAGCTTCTGCAACAGCGACGGCCGACAATGAGTGACTGTCGCCACCTCCTCGATCGATGGCTTCAAACCTTCAATCAACCAACAAGGAAGACTAAAAGCACGTAAAGTTTCAGAACTGTATGGCAGACCTCAGCTTTTCAAATTGTTCCATTTGCCTCGCAAAATTACAGCAACTTAGCATGAACCTTTGTTGCTCATTGTCCCAATTGCATTGCCAAGCAGGGTCCCTTCCTTTTCCGAAATGAACCCGAGTGTCGTTGAAATTCAAACGCCAGCATTAAAATAATATAATTAGATTTCACTGCTTTACTTTCAAAGTTCAGTAGCTGGCTACAATATTTAGGTTACACGAGCACAAATTTAGACTGCGAGTTTTGTTAGCATATTTTAGCTTACCTGTGACTGCAGCTCAGCTTGGTACGTATTAAATTTTACTATTGTTAATAGTTCAGAATCATTTAATTCAAGTTCAAAGTTAAATCTCTTGTTTCTAAATTGCGTAGAGTCAAGTTGCTTTTGAAATGATTGTTGAGGTAGTCCAAGACTAACCGTATTTTACTGGATTTCGATGTGCTTCAGAAAGAAAGCTCACTATTAACTTCAGTCACTAAATTAACTTTCGATTTTCCGGTTTTATTAATTCTTTGGTAAATTAAGTCAGAGTGTAGCGAAATTTATTACTTCTGACAAACTTTCAGTTTTCACACTACACGTGTCATCCTTCAGTTGCCACGCTTCTAGTGCTAATTATATGTGTAATAACCTTTCTTTTTCAGTTATTATAGTAATTGTCCATAGGACTGGCGACCGTAATTTCCCCCAAATCTCAAATATCTAATTACCGCTAGTTGATTGTTAACATAAAGGCCGCACATTTACTTTCTTTATTAACTTTACCCCTTTTCAAAATTAATTTCCACCAGTTTCATTTGCATTTTTCCTTTCATTTAGATGTAACCCTTTCCTCCCTCTTTACCGACAGATTAACTTCGGTGACGATTGCTTTTCCCAAATTTCCATTAGGTACACGCGGTTTGATTTTTCACTGTCATTAAGGTCGATAAGTGAGGGGAGAGGTTACACGTGGCGACCTGGTGACAGGACAATCTTCAGATTTGAGGTTGTTCCGGACACGAATTTTCTTTGGTGCAAATGTCGTAACAAAGTATTGGTTACGAACAGATAGTTACGTCAGCGAGATTAAGTAGTGGGAGGAATCCTAATTATATTTGAGATTTGGCTATTATATTGAAAATTATTAAAATGAGTGAAGGCAACAATTGCCAAAATTTGGTAGACTTGGATACGGAACAATCGGTCGAACAGTGGGAAACGCGCACCGCGGCACCCATTGTTCAGGGGCAGGCGGCTAGCATGAAAGACGCGACCGCCGAAACGCAACAAAGAGCAGAAATGGAATTCCAAACTTTAGAAAATGTTTCGGAATCAGAAGTGAAAATCAAATCTGAATCCCTTGATGACGAATACGGGGGACAATTAAAGAGGAAGCCGCTACGGAAGTAAAACCGGTAGTTTCCGGGAATTTAACTGATTTATTGAACGTTTTGATTAACGAAATCAAGAGTCAATCGGTCAAGCAAGAAGATCAGGCTGCCAAGCAAGAAGCTCGGGCTGCCAAGCAAGAAGCTCAGTCTGAAAAATTTGAACGGATGCTAGACAATCAGAACAAAGCTATTAACGTTGTTATCAACAATGTTGGAGTTGTTAACACAAAAGTTGATAAAATCAAAGAAGATATTGTTGTAATTAATACCGAAATCGGTAATCTTAAACAGGAAATGATAGGCGTTCAGGCGGAAATTGCGAGCATAAATACTCGTTTTGATTCCGAAATTAGCAGAATCGAGAAAAGTGTAGGAGACGCAGTTGCTCCGATCATCGAGAATAAGGTGGCGGAACAAATTCAATTAGTGAAAAAAGAGGATCAAAAGAAGGTGGAAACTTTAAAGGCTTTAGTGTCCGAGGTTGATGCTAAAGTGACGAAGCAGGCTAATACCTGCGAAGAGGAAAAGAGGGAAGTGGAAACGCTTGCGGCAACCACTTGCCAAGTAATTACGAGAGTGTCGGAATTAGAAAAGAAACTTGACGAAAAACAAAGCTATGTGCCAATCTGTGCACATAGTTCGGAATTGTTGACGAAAGAGGAGCGGTTTGACCCCTTGAAAAAAGGCGGTGTACATGCGACGGATTTCATTAAAAACTGTGAAAGAGTTTTACCCAGATCATGGAGTAATGAGAGAAAAATTAATGCGATTATTGATGTGTTGGCTGGTGATGCCAAGCGTTGGGGCTTAAACCTCAACATTACGAACCTGACTTTTGACGAGTTTAAAAATTTGTTTCTGGCTGAATACTGGTCAGAGCAAAAACAGCAAAGTGTCTGGCGCGAATTTGTCGTATCGAGGCCTTTCGATGCGAATTCGCGCGGCTCGATGAAGGAGTTTTGTGAGGGCTGGATCCGCAAGTTGGAATATTTGCGTGATCGCCGCACGGAATCCGAAATAGTCTGGGAACTCTACAAAAAGCTTCCAGATGATACAAAACGCTACGTAGGAAGCAATTACAGGACAATAAATGATTTCCTGGAAAGAGTGGAGGACGAGGACAATTGGCGCAATAATCGCGACAGTGGTAGAGGCCGTGGTAACAACAACGGGTACCACAGCAACCAAAACAACGATAACAATGGGAATAATGCATACCGCAACCATGGCAGCAATAACAAAAATGGTTCGGACCGTAATAACAATCGGTACAATGCAAATAATAACAGGAATGACGGAAACCAGTATCACACTAACGTGATACGGGCTTCACAGAATAGTAATAACGCCAGAGGGTGTGACCAGCCGCCTCAGCAGTATCCGGGGAGCGTATCTGCTGGGACGAGACAGGGAAACCATTAGCCGCGCCGGTGAGGGGCCGACCGGGCGTGGAGAAATTTTGGCGGCCCAATAACAGGAGAAAACCCAGGTGTCGTCGTTATGAAAATTCCGTATGGAATAATCAACGGCGGGAGAGTGTGCCAGTGTTAGGAGAAAGGAGTGCGCCCACAAGTAGTAGATCAGCTGTAGACACGGCGGTAGGAAGTACATTCACTGTCAGTGAGAACAATTTAAGTAGTGTTCCGGAAATCGATTGTAAAGTGGCAGCTGTAATACCCACAGCGGAACTGGAGATTGAGTTTAAGAATGATTCGCAAGTGTTGAAAGAAGATCAGATGTCGGATAAAACGTCCGTCATCGAGCGAGGAGATGCAGAGAGGGATGAGGTCTGGTTAAGGCAGTTCGGTCGCTTATACGACGAACTAAGAGATTATAGGGCCCTGTACGGGAGAAGTGTTTATGGGGAGCGCGGGCAGGATTTGCCGCGTCTCGTCCCGCAGGAAGATAGTGATTGTGAAGTGATAGAAAGTTCTGGCCCTAACCGGCAGACTTTACTAGAAATAGTTGATGTTAATGGGGAGCACGAGCAAGATGCGTCGTGTTTCGTCCCGCAGGAGTTGAATGTTGAAGTAGTAACGGAAAGTTCTGGCCCTAACCGGCAGACTTTACCGAAAGTTGTAATGGTAGAAGTAGCCGACCCATCCGACGCGAACATCCAGTTTAAACATTGCGAGAGTATTAAGGAGAAAGATTACGAAAATTTTAGTGATAGCCGGACACGATTGGTAAAAAACCACGTAGATTACAGTGTGTATGAGGTTAGAGCTGACGTTATACGGTCAGACGATAACAGTGTGGGTTGCGCAGATCTAGAGGAAGTAATATCAGACACTACTGGGCACATTTCTCCAGGTAGATTGGCAGATGAGATCAATCTGGCCAAAGAGGAATCAACGAAGGTGACAATTAGTGAACCGATAGCAATGCAACACTCACTAGTTGACGAGTTATAGGAAAAGGTTTCGGTATTGGAGGCGAAGCTACAGACTAAGCCTCAGGACAGACGTGTTGAAATTATAACTGTATGTGAACAGAGGCTGAAAATGCCGCCAGATAAACCGGATTTAGGATCAAAGCAGGATGGTTTTTTCTGGAATGACCTGGATATAGACGAGGATTTACTGTGGGAAAATAAAGAAACAGTCGAGGACAAGTGTAGACAGATAGTAGTGTCTGTTAATATGCACGGCCTACAACTAAACGTGTTGATTGACACCGGTGCAGAATTGAGTGCTGTATCTGGGAAAATATTTGAGTTACTGAAAGACAGACCTGGCATCGTAGTTATGCCAGTAACAGGAGCGAAAATTATCGGTGCTACTGGGAAGGCCAGTAAACCGGTCACAAAACAGATTTTTGTCAACTTCGAGATATATGGGGCACGATCTGAACAAGAGTTTGTCGTCGTGCCAGACTTAACTACGGAAGTAATTATCGGGTTAGATTGGCTATTAAAGTACCGTGCAGTGATTAATTGCGAAAGCAAAACTTTGACATGTACGTCACAAGATAAAACAATAGTGGTTAGCTTTGACGAGGCAGGAGACGGTGTGCATAGGCAATACCAGCCTATACACATTGTTAACTGGCCGGATGGTATTGATGTAGGTATGAATTTGAACTGCCGTAAAGTGCGGAATCTCGGCATTGACAAAAGTGTAGAAAGTTTAGTGGAAGAGATAATCAAATTCCCTCCACGGATTAACATTAGTATTGGTGTGAAAAAAAGATCGTTTGCGAGAAGTAATGAAGCTTAAAGCCGATGCTCACATACGTCGTCATGGCGCTAAAGCACGTTTTGCTAAGTTTGCAATCGGAGACTTAGTACTTGTAAAAGCTCATGAGAAATCGAGCGAGACAGACAATGAAATCTCTCAATTTAAGTTTGTTTATAATGGACCATATAAAGTCATTGGTATACCTCACACAAATGCTTATTGCTTAGAGTATCCAAGCTCTGGAAAACGATTAGGTATACGGAATATAGTAGACTTGAAATTGTACCAACCTAGGATCGATTAATACCACACAATGGGTAATTTATAAAGTATGTAAAATAGAGTGTAAGATTTAACGATTTGCTAGATTGCCATGCTTTTGACTGACCAAGGTCATTAAAGAAGTTGTAATTAATAAGTAATTAATTTTGATTAATCAATTTAATTTCAATCAATTTAATCATGATCTAATCAACTGAAAAATCCAAGCTGCTAGTTTAAGTTTTCAGCTGAGTCACAGTAGATTAAGGAATGTAAATATGATTTTGTAAATAGCTGTAAGATTCCATGAATATGTGTTCTACTAGTCATTGCCGATGTACTTAGACGCTGTTTTAAGTTTCAGGCTAGTACATGGGTGTGATGATGGACAGTGTTGAGTTATCCACTGTGATAGTGTTTATGGACTCCTTGAGATTACTCGGGAGTGAGTTTTACCGAAAGAATTCAGTGAAACGGACGTTCTGGAAATGCCGTTACAAGGGCGAGAGAGATCAAGCGTGCCGCACAGGCGGGCGCAACAATACTGGCGGGGCGGAACCGCTGTCGGCTCTTGTGCCGCTGTCGGCATTCTTTGTACTTGCGAGTACGAAAGGCGGAATAGTTTTTCTTCCCGGACAGCTGATGTGAAAGAATTCTGCTGTCAATACTTATGTTTTTTTCGATCTACTGAATATTATTTGCTTGTTTAGCATTAAGTGGACTCTCATGGCAAGCGTATTAATTACGAAAAGGTTATATAAAATGTGTATTCTATGTAATTAATAATTAATTTGCGTATTTTGATCTACCTGTTTTTATGACCATGTACTCCGATTAATTTTGTAAATAGTATTCCATTTCTCATAGTGTTACGAATTTTAATAATTTAGGAATAGCTAAACCATTTTCTATATTTTCTATGAATTTTAATATGTTGTCAACCTGTTTTATTTTGTGCAAGGTGACAGAGTGGAATAAGATTAGGAGTGTCTCCACTCAATTATTATGGTCTAAGAATTGATTTATGGTTAATTAGACGAATGCTAACTTTTGTTGATGTTTTGAGCATATGCATTTCCGCTGTTTCTTTTTTGGGACATTTTCTGAGTCTGTTTACGTTACACGAACATCCTCAGACAATGTGGGGCACGTGTAACGCCGGAAATGCATATCCTCCTATTTTCGTCTATTGTACTATTATTTTTTTTCCTTGTTTTGTTACCTCAAGATATGACATTCCTGTCTCTTTATATATTGTAATTGTTTTACTGTTTGTATATATATATATATTTATGCATTTATGTCGATGTATAATTGGTTTGTTTCGTAAATATCATTTGTATTTTTACGCTGGGTCTTGCCTAGGGAAAACTGCTATCGAACGATTACATCGATAGGTCGTGTGAAGAATCGAAGTGTGTAGGATCTTTGGGAGGGTTAACTCTGCCGCGTGGGGCGCGGGCAATGAGAGTCTGGTGAGTAGCGAGTGGAGGAGGTGTTGTGTGACGCTCCCGCGAGTTGCCGCGCTTTCGGGGTTTGGTAGCATGTAATTGCGCTCGACTCGCGATGATAGTTTCTGACATGGTGTCGCGGACGGGAAGCATTAGCTGGCGCACATCAAGAGCCCGTTTCGCCTGGTGACCGTGTCGAGAAGAAGGCGCGCCAACATCCAGCTTCTGCAACAGCGACGGCCGACAATGAGTGACTGTCGCCACCTCCTCGATCGACGGCTTCAAACCTTCAATCAACCAACAAGGAAGACTAAAAGCACGTAAAGTTTCAGAACTGTATAGCAGACCTCAGCTTTTCAAATTGTTCCATTTGCCTCGCAAAATTACAGCAACTTAGCATGAACCTTTGTTGCTCATTGTCCCAATTGCATTGCCAAGCAGGGTCCCTTCCTTTTCCGAAATGAACCCGAGTGTCGTTGAAATTCAAACGCCAGCATTAAAATAATATAATTAGATTTCACTGCTTTAATTTCAAAGTTCAGTAGCTGGCTAATATATTTAGGTTACACGAGCACAAATTTAGAGTGCGAGTTTTGTTAGCATATTTTAGCTTACCTGTGACTGCAGCTCAGCTTGGTACGTACAAAATTTTGCTATTGTTAATAGTTCAGAATCATTTAATTCAAGTTCAAAGTTAAATCTCTTGTTTCTAAATTGCGTAGAGTCAAGTTGCTTTTGAAATGATTGTTGAGGTAGTCCAAGACTAACCGTATTTTACTGGATTTCGATGTGCTTCAGAAAGAAAGCTCACTATTAACTTCAGTCACTAAATTAACTTTCGATTTTCCGGTTTTATTAATGCTTTTGCTAAATTAAGTCAGAGTGTAGCGAAATTTATTACTTCTGACAAACTTTCAGTTTTCACACTACACATGTCATCCTTCTGTTGCCACGCTTCTAGTGCCAATTATATGTGTAATAACCTTTCTTTTTCAGTTATTATAGCAATTGTCCATAGGACTGGCGACCGTAATTTCCCCCAAATCTCAAATATCTAATTACCGCTAGTTGATTGTTAACGTAAAGGCCGCACATTTACTTTCTTTATTAACTTTACCCCTTTTCAAAATTAATTTCCACCAGTTTCATTTGCATTTTTCCTTTCATTTAGATGTAACCCTTTCCTCCCTCTTTACCGACAGATTAACTTCGGTGACGATTGCTTTTCCCAAATTTCCATCCTAATGACGATGGAACACTCAAATTGCGTCGAGACTCAATACATCGTCCTTCGGCCGACTTGTCTCCAAGGGTCTATTGCTGCCTCGGGCACCTTATGGTCGTTCTCATGTGAGTCTAGATTTTCTAATCCGACGCAAAACTGATTGTTAATTGTAACGATCAGGGCCTCCTAATGACGATTGAAAACTCAAATTGCGTCGAGATTGAATACATCGTCTTCCAGCCGACTTGTATCCAAGGGCGTTTTGCTGTCTCGGGCACCATATGATCCTTTTCCTGTGAGTGGACTTTCGAATCCGACGCTAAAATGATAGTTAATTGTAACGTTCAGCGCCTCCTAATGACGATGGAACACTCAAATTGCGTCGAGAGTCAATATATCGTCCTCCAGCCGACTTGTCTCCAAGGGTCTATTGCTGCCTCGGGCACCTTATGGTCGTTTTCCTGCGAGTCTAGATTTTCGAATCCGACGCAAAAATTATAGTTAACTGTAACGTTCAGGGCCTCCTAATGACGATGGAACGCTCAAATTGCATCGAGAATCAACATCCCGGCCTCCAGCCGACTTGTCTCCATGGGGATATTGCTGCCTCGGGCTCCTTATGGTCGTTCCCCTGTGAGTCTACATTTTAGAATCCGACGCAAAACTGATAGTTAATAGTAATGTTCAGGGCCACCTAATGACGATGGAACACTCAAATTGCGTCGAGATTCAATATATCGGTATTCAGCCGATTTGTCTCCAAGGGTCTATTGCTGCCTCGGGCACCTTAAGGTCGTTCCCCTGTGAGTCTAGATTTTAGAATCCAACGCAAAACTGATAGTTAATTGTAATGTTCAGGGGCTCCTAATGACAATGGAACACTCAAATTGCGTCGAGATTCACTACATCGTCCTTCAGCCGACTTGTGTCCAAGGGGATATCGCTGCCTCGGGCACCACATGGTCCGTCTCCGGTGATTTTACGTTTTCGATTCCGACACAAAACTGATAGTTAGTTGTAACGTTCAGGGCCTCCTAATGACGATGGAGCACTCAAGTTGCGTCGCGATTCGATACATCGTCCTCAAGCGGACTGGTCTCCAAGGGGATATAGCCTCGGGCACCTTATGGTCCGTCTCCAGTGAGTCTAGATTTTCGAATCCGACGCAAAACTGGTAGTTAATTGTAATATTCAGGGCCTCCTAATGACGATGGAACACTTAAATTGCGTCGCGATCCAATACATCGTCCTCCAGCCGACTTGTCTCCAAGGGTCTATTGCTGCCTCGGGCTCCATGTGGTCCGTCTCCTATGAGTCTGGATTTTCGAATCCGACCGGAAACTAATAGTTAATTGTAACGTTCATGGCCTCCTAAAGACGATGGACACTCAAATTGCGTCGAGATTCAATACATCGTCCTCCAGCCGACTTGTCACCGAGGGTCTATTGCTGCCTTGGGCACCTTATGACCGTCTCCTGTGAGTCTAGATTTTCGAACCCGACCCAAAACTAATTGTTAATTGTAACTTTCAGGGCCACCTAATGACGATGGAACACTCAAATTGCGTCGAGATTCAATACATCGTCCTTCAGCCGACTTGTCTCCATTGGTCTTTTGCTGCCTCGGTCACATTATGGTCGTTCTCCTGTGAGTCTAGATTTTCGAATCCGACGCAAAACTGATAGTTAATTGTAACGTTCGTGGCCTCCTAATGACGATGGAACACTCAAATTGCGTCGAGATTCAATACATCGTCCTCCAGCCGACTTGTCTCCATGGGGATATTGCTGCCTCGAGCTCCTTATGGTCGCTCTCCTGTGAGTCTAGATTTTCGAATCCGACGCGAAGCTGATAGTTAATTGTAACGTTCAGGGCCTCCTAATGACGACGGAACACTCAAATTGCGTCGAGATTCAATACATCGTCCTCCAGCCGACTTGTCTCGAAGGGGATATCGCTGCCTCGGGGCACCACATGGTCCGTCTCCGGTGATTCTACGTTTTCGAATCCGACGCAAAACTGATAGTTAATTGTAACGTTCGTGGCCTCCTAATGACGATGGAACACTCAAATTGCGTCGAGATTCAATACATCGTCCTCCAGCCCACTTGTCTACAAGGGTCTATTGCTGCCTTGGGCACCTTATGACCGTCTCCTGTGAGTCTAGATTTTCGAACCCGACCCAAAACTAATTGTTAATTGTAACTTTCAGGGCCACCTAATGACGATGGAACACTCAAATTGCGTCGAGATTCAATACATCGTCCTTCAGCCGACTTGTCTCCAATTGTCTACTGCTGCCTCGGTCACATTATGGTCGTTCTCCTGTGAGTCTAGATTTTCGAATCCGAAGCAAAACTGATAGTTAATTGTAACGTTCAGGGCCTCCTAATGACGATGGAACACTCAAATTGCGTCGAGATTCAATAAATCGTCCTTCAGCCGAATTGTCTCCAATGGTCTATTGCTGCCTTGGTCACATTATGGTCGTTCTCCTGTGGGTCTAGAATTTCGAATCCGACGCAAAACTGATAGTTAATTGTAACGTTCAGGGCCTCCTAATGACGATGGAACACTCAAATTCCGTCAAGATTCAATACATCGCCCTTCAGCTGACTTGTCTCCAAGAGTCTGTTGCTGCCTCGGGCACCTTATGGTCGTTCTCCTGTGAGTATAGATTTTCTAATCCGACGCAGAACTGATTGTTAATTGTAACGTTCAGGGCCTCCTAATGACGATGGAACACTCACATTGCGTCGAGATTCAATACATCGTCCTTCAGCCGACTTGTCTCCATGGGGATATTGCTGCCTCGAGCTCCTTATGGTCGCTCTCCTGTGATTCTAGATTTTCGAATCCGACGCGAAACTGATCGTTAATTGTAACGTTCAGGGCCTCCTAATTACAATGTACACTCAAATTGCGTCGCGATTCAATACATCGTCCTTCAGCCGAATTGTCTCCAATGGTCTATTGCTGCCCCGGTCACATTATGGTCGTTCTCCTGTGAGTCTAGATTTTCGAATCCGACGCAAAACTGATAGTTAATTGTAACGTTCAGGGCCTCCTAATGACGATGGAACACTCAAATTGCGTCGAGATTCACTACATCGTCCTCCAGCCGACTTGTCTCCAAGGGGATATCGCTGCCTCGGGGGACCACATGGTCCGTCTCCGGTTATTCTACGTTTTCGAATCCGACGCAAAACTGATAGTTAATTGTAACGTTCAGGGCCTCCTAATGACGACGGAACACTCAAATTGCGTTGAGTTCCAATACATCGTCCTTCAGCCGAATTGTTTCCAATGGTCTGTTTCTGCCTCGGTCACATTATGGTCGTTCTCCTGTGGGTCCAGATTTTCGAATCCGACGCAAAACTGATAGTTAATTGTAACGTTCAGGTCTTCCCAATGACGATGGATCACTCAAATTGCGTCAAGATTCAATACATCGTCCTTCAGCCGACTTGTCTCCAAGGGTCTGTTGCTGCCTCGGGCACCTTATGGTCGTTCTCCTGTGAGTATAGATTTTCTAATCCGACGCAAAACTGATTGTTAATTGTAACGTTCAGGGGCTCCTAATGACGATGGAACACTCAAATTGCGTCGAAATTCATTACATCGTCCTCCAGCCGACTTGTCTCCAAGGGTCTATTGCTGCCTCGGGCTCCATGTGGTCCGTCTCCTGTGAGTCTAGATTTTCGAATCCGACGCGAAACTAATAGTTAATTGTAACGTTCATGGCCTCCTAATGACGATGGACACTCAAATTGCGTCGAGATTCAATACATCGTCCTCCAGCCGACTGGTCTACAAGGGTCTATTGCTGCCTTGAGCACCTTATGACCGTCTTCTGTGAGTCTAGATTTTCGAATCCGACGCAAAACTGATAGTTAATTGTAACGTTCAGAGCCTCCTAATGACGATGGAACACTCAAATTGCGTCGAGATTCAATACATCGTCCTTCAGCCGAATTGTCTCCAATGGTCTATTGCTGCCTTGGTCACATTATGGTCGTCCTCCTGTGGGTCTAGAATTTCGAATCCGACGCAAAACTGATAGTTAATTGTAACGTTCAGGGCCTCCTAATGACGATGGAACACTCTAATTGCGTCAAGATTCAATACATCGTCCTTCAGCCGACTTGTCTCCAAGGGTCTGTTGCTGCCTCGGGCACCTTATTGTCGTTCTCCTGTGAGTATAGATTTTCTAATCCGACGCAAAACTGATTGTTAATTGTAACGTTCAGGGCCTCCTAATGACGATGGAACACTCAAATTGCGTCGAGATTCAACACATCGTCCTCCAGCCGACTTGTCCCCATGGGGATATTGCTGCCTCGAGCTCCTTATGGTCGCTCTCCTGTGAGTCTAGATTTTCTAATCCGACGCAAAACTGATTGTTAATTGTAATTTTCAGGGCCTCCTAATGACGATGGAACACTCAAATTGCGTCGAGATTCAATACATCGTCCTCCAGCCGACTTGTCTCCATGGGGATATTGCTGCCTCGGGCTCCTTATGGTCGTTCCCCTGTGAGTCTAGATTTAAAAATCCGACGCAAAACTGATAGTTAATAGTAATGTTCAGGGCCTCCTAATGACGATGGAACACTCAAATTGCGTCGAGATTCAATATATCGGTATTCAGCCGATTTGTCTCCAAGGGTCTATTGCTGCCTCGGGCACCTTAAGGTCGTTCCCCTGTGAGTCTAGATTTTAGAATCCAACGCAAAACTGATAGTTAATTGTAATGTTCAGGGGCTCCTAATGACAATGGAACACTCAAACTGCGTCGAGATTCACTACATCGTCCTCCAGCCGACTTGTGTCCAAGGGGATATCGCTGCCTCGGGCACCACATGGTCTGTCTCCGGTGATTTTACGTTTTCGATTCCGACACAAAACAGATAGTTAATTGTAACGTTCAGGGATTCCCAATGACGATGGATCACTCAAATTGCGTCAAGATTCAATACATCGTCCTTCAGCCGACTTGTCTCCAAGGGTCTGTTGCTGCCTCGGGCACCTTATGGTCGTTCTCCTGTGAGTATAGATTTTCTAATCCGACGCAAAACTGATTGTTAATTGTAACGTTCAGGGCCTCCTAATGACGATGGAACACTCAAATTGCGTCGAAATTCAATACATCGTACTCCAGCCGACTTGTCTCCAAGGGTCTATTGCTGCCTCGGGCTCCATGTGGTCCGTCTCCTGTGAGTCTAGATTTTCGAATCCGACCCAAAACTAATTGTTAATTGTAACTTTCAGGGCCACCTAATGACGATGGAACACTCAAATTGCGTCGAGATTCAATACATCGTCCTCCAGACCACTTGTCTACAAGGGTCTATTGCTGCCTTGGGCACCTTATGACCGTCTCCTGTGAGTCTAGATTTTCAAACCCGACCCAAAACTAATTGTTAATTGTAACTTTCAGGGCCACCTAATGACGATGGAACACTCAAATTGCGTCGAGATTCAATACATCGTCCTTCAGCCGACTTGTCTCCAATTGTCTACTGCTGCCTCGGTCACATTATGGTCGTTCTCCTGTGAGTCTAGATTTTCGAATCCGAAGCAAAACTGATAGTTAATTGTAACGTTCAGGGCCTCCTAATGACGACGGAACACTCAAATTGCGTCGAGATTCAATACATCGTCCTTCAGCCGAATTGTCTCCAATGGTCTATTGCTGCCTCGGTCACATTATGGTCGTTCTCCTGTGGGTCTAGATTTTCGAATTCGACGCAAAACTGATAGTTAATTGTAACGTTCAGGGATTCCCAATGACGATGGATCACTCAAATTGCGTCAAGATTCAATACATCGTCCTTCAGCCGACTTGTCTCCAAGGGTCTGTTGCTGCCTCGGGCACCTAATGGTCGTTCTCCTGTGAGTATAGATTTTCTAATCCGACGCAAAACTGATTGTTAATTGTAACGTTCAGGGCCTCCTAATGACCATGGACACTCAAATTGCGTCGAGATTCAATACATCGTCCTCCAGCCCACTTGTCTACAAGGGTCTATTGCTGCCTTGGGCACCTTATGACCGTCTCCTGTGAGTCTAGATTTTCGAACCCGACCCAAAACTAATTGTTAATTGTAACTTTCAGGGCCACCTAATGACGATGGAACACTCAAATTGCGTCGAGATTCAATACATCGTCCTTCAGCCGACTTGTCTCCAATTGTCTACTGCTGCCTCGGTCACATTATGGTCGTTCTCCTGTGAGTCTAGATTTTCGAATCCGAAGCAAAACTGATAGTTAATTGTAACGTTCAGGGCCTCCTAATGACGATGGAACACTCAAATTGCGTCGAGAATCAATAAGTCGTCCTTCAGCCGAATTGTCTCCAATGGTCTATTGCTGCCTTGGTCACATTATGGTCATTCTCCTGTGAGTATAGGTTTTCTAATCCGACGCAGAACTGATTGTTAATTGTAACGTTCAGGGCCTCCTAATGACGATGGAACACTCACATTGCGTCGAGATTCAATACATCGTCCTTCAGCCGACTTGTCTCCATGGGGATATTGCTGCCTCGAGCTCCTTATGGTCGCTCTCCTGTGATTCTAGATTTTCGAATCCGACGCGAAACTGATCGTTAATTGAAACGTTCAGGGCCTCCTAATTACAATGTACACTCAAATTGCGTCGCGATTCAATACATCGTCCTTCAGCCGAATTGTCTCCAATGGTCTATTGCTGCCCCGGTCACATTATGGTCGTTCTCCTGTGAGTCTAGATTTTCGAATCCGACGCAAAACTGATAGTTAATTGTAACGTTCAGGGCCTCCTAATGACGATGGAACACTCAAATTGCGTCGAGATTCACTACATCGTCCTCCAGCCGACTTGTCTCCAAGGGGATATCGCTGCCTCGGGGGACCACATGGTCCGTCTCCGGTGATTCTACGTTTTCGAATCCGACGCAAAACTGATAGTTACTTGTAACGTTCAGGGCCTCCTAATGACGACGGAACACTCAAATTGCGTTGAGTTCCAATACATCGTCCTTCAGCCGAATTGTTTCCAATGGTCTGTTTCTGCCTCGGTCACATTATGGTCGTTCTCCTGTGGGTCTAGATTTTCGAATCCGACGCAAAACTGATAGTTAATTGTAACGTTCAGGTATTCCCAATGACGATGGATCACTCAAATTGCGTCAAGATTCAATACATCGTCCTTCAGCCGACTTGTCTCCAAGGGTCTGTTGCTGCCTCGGGCACCTTATGGTCGTTCTCCTGTGAGTATAGATTTTCTAATCCGACGCAAAACTGATTGTTAATTGTAACTTTCAGGGCCTCCTAATGACGATGGAACACTCAAATTGCGTCGAGATTCAATACATCGTCCTCCAGACCACTTGTCTACAAGGGTCTATTGCTGCCTTGGGCACCTTATGACCGTGTCCTGTGAGTCTAGATTTTCGAACCCGACCCAAAACTAATTGTTAATTGTAACTTTCAGGGCCACCTAATGACGATGGAACACTCAAATTGCGTCGAGATTCAATACATCGTCCTTCAGCCGACTTGTCTCCAATTGTCTACTGCTGCCTCGGTCACATTATGGTCGTTCTCCTGTGAGTCTAGATTTTCGAATCCGACGCAAAACTGATAGTTAATTGTAACGTTCAGGGCCTCCTAATGACGATGGAACACTCAAATTGCGTCGAGATTCAATAAATCGTCCTTCAGCCGAATTGTCTCCAATGGTCTATTGCTGCCTTGGTCACATTATGGTCGTTCTCCTGTGAGTCTAGGATTTCGAATCCGATTCAAAACTGATAGTTAATTGTAACGTTCAGGGCCTCCTAATGACGATGGAACACTCAAATTGCGTCAAGATTCAATACATCGTCCTTCAGCTGACTTGTCTCCAAGGGTCTGTTTTGCCTCGGGCACCTTATGGTCGTTCTCCTGTGAGTATAGATTTTCTAATCCGACGCAAAACTGATTGTTAATTGTAACGTTCAGGGCCTCCTAATGACGATGGAACACTCACATTGCGTCGAGATTCAATACATCGTCCTTCAGCCGACTTGTCTCCATGGGGATATTGCTGCCTCGAGCTCCTTATGGTCGTCCTCCTGTGAGTCTAGATTTTCGAATCCGACGCGAAACTGTTCGTTAATTGTAACATTCAGGGATTCCCAATGACGATGAAACACTCAAATTGCGTCGAGATTCTATACATCGTCCTTCAGCCGACTTGTCTCCAATGGTCTATTGCTGCCCCGGTCACATTATGGTCGTTCTCCTGTGAGACTAGATTTTCACAACCGACGCAAAACTGATAGTTAATTGTAACGTTCAGGGCCTCCTAATGACGACGGAACACTCAAATTGCGTCGAGATTCAATACATCGTCCTTCAGCCGAATTGTCTCCAATGGTATATTGCTGCCTCGGTCACATTATGGTCGTTCTCCTGTGGGTCTAGATTTTCGAATCCGACGCAAAACTAATAGATAATTGTAACGTTCAGGGATTCCCAATGACGATGGATCACTCAAATTGCGTCAAGATTCAATACATAGTCCTTCAGCCGACTTGTCTCCAAGAGTCTGTTGCTGCCTCGGGCACCTTATGGTCGTTCTCCTGTGAGTATAGATTTTCTAATCCGACGCAAAACTGATTGTTAATAGTAACGTTCAGGGGCTCCTAATGACGATGGAACACTCAAATTGCGTCGAAATTCAACACATCGTCCTCCAGCCGACTTGTCTCCAAGGGTCTATTGCTGCCTCGGGCTCCATGTGGTCCGTCTCCTGTGAGTCTAGATTTTCGAATCCGACGCGAAACTAATAGTTAATTGTAACGTTCATGGCCTCCTAATGACGATGGACACTCAAATTGCGTCGAGATTCAATACATCGTCCTCCAGCCGACTTGTCTACAAGGGTCTATTGCTGCCTTGAGCACCTTATGACCGTCTTCTGTGAGTCTAGATTTTCGAATCCGACGCAAAACTGATAGTTAATTGTAACGTTCAGGGCCTCCTAATGACGACGGAACACTCAAATTGCGTCGAGATTCAAAACATCGTCCTTCAGCCGAATTGTCTCCAATGGTATATTGCTGCCTTGGTCACATTATGGTCGTTCTCCTGTGGGTCTAGAATTTCGAATCCGACGCAAAACTGATAGTTAATTGTAACGTTCAGGGCCTCCTAATGACGATGGAACACTCAAATTGCGTCAAGATTCAATACATCGTCCTCCAGCCGACTTGTCTCCATGGGGATATTGCTGCCTCGAGCTCCTTATGGTCGCTCTCCTGTGAGTCTAGATTTTCGAATCCGACGCGAAACTGATAGTTAATTGTAACGTTCAGGGCCTCCTAATGACAATGTAGCACTCAAATTGCGTCGCGATTCAATACATCGTCCTTCAGCCGAATTGTCTCCAATGGTCGATTGCTGCAACGGTCACATTATGGTCGTTCTCCTGTGAGTCAAGATTTTCAAATCCGACGCAAAACTGATATTTAATTGTAACGTTCCGGGCCTCCTAATGACGATGGAACACTCAAATTGCGTCGAGATTCACAACATCGTCCTCCAGCCGACTTGTCTCCAAGGGGATATCGCTGCCTCGGGGCACCACATGGTCCGTCTCCGGTGATTCTACGTTTTCGAATCCGACGCAACACTGGTAGTTAATTGTATCGTTCAGGGCCTCCTAATGACGACGGAACACTCAAATTTCGTCGAGATTCAATACATCGTATTTCAGCCGAATTGTCTCCAATGGTCTATTGCTGCCTCGGTCACATTATGGTCGTTCTCCTGTGGGTCTAGATTTTCGAATCCGACGCAAAACTGATAGTTAATTGTAACGTTCAGGGATTCCCAATGACGATGGATCACTCAAATTGCGTCAAGATTCAATACATTGTCCTTCAGCCGACTTGTCTCCAAGGGTCTGTTGCTGCCTCGGGCACCTTATGGTCGTTCTCCTGTGAGTATAGATTTTCTAATCCGACGCAAAACTGATTGTTAATTGTAACGTTCAGGGCCTCCTAATGACGATGGAACACTCACATTGCGTCGAGATTCAATACATCGTCCTTCAGCCGACTTGTCTCCATGGGGATATTGCTGCCTCGAGCTCCTTATGGTCGTTCTCCTGTGAGTCTAGATTTTCGAATCCGACGCGAAACTGTTCGTTAATTGTAACATTCAGGGATTCCCAATGACGATGAAACACTCAAATTGCGTCGAGATTCTATACATCGTCCTTCAGCCGACTTGTCTCCAATGGTCTATTGCTGCCCCGGTCACATTATGGTCGTTCTCCTGTGAGACTAGATTTTCACAACCGACGCAAAACTGATAGTTAATTGTAACGTTCAGGGCCTCCTAATGACGACGGAACACTCAAATTGCGTCGAGATTCAATACATCGTCCTTCAGCCGAATTGTCTCCAATGGTATATTGCTGCCTCGGTCACATTATGGTCGTTCTCCTGTGGGTCTAGATTTTCGAATCCGACGCAAAACTAATAGTTAATTGTAACGTTCAGGGATTCCCAACGACGATGGATCACTCAAATTGCGTCAAGATTCAATACATCGTCCTTCAGCCGACTTGTCTCCAAGAGTCTGTTGCTGCCTCGGGCACCTTATGGTCGTTCTCCTGTGAGTATAGATTTTCTAATCCGACGCAAAACTGATTGTTAATAGTAACGTTCAGGGGCTCCTAATGACGATGGAACACTCAAATTGCGTCGAAATTCAATACATCGTCCTCCAGCCGACTTGTCTCCAAGGGTCTATTGCTGCCTCGGGCTCCATGTGGTCCGTCTCCTGTGAGTCTAGATTTTCGAATCCGACGCGAAACTAATAGTTAATTGTAACGTTCATGGCCTCCTAATGACGATGGACACTCAAATTGCGTCGAGATTTTATACATCGTCCTCCAGCCGACTTGTCTACAAGGGTCTATTGCTGCCTTGAGCACCTTATGACCGTCTTCTGTGAGTCTAGATTTTCGAATCCGACGCAAAACTGATAGTTAATTGTAACGTTCAGGGCCTCCTAATGACGACGGAACACTCAAATTGCGTCGAGATTCAAAACATCGTCCTCCAGCCGAATTGTCTGCAATGGTATATTGCTGCCTTTGTCACATTATGGTCGTTCTCCTGTGGGTCTAGAATTTCGAATCCGACGCAAAACTGATAGTTAATTGTAACGTTCAGGGCCTCCTAATGACGATGGAACACTCAAATTGCGTCAAGATTCAATACATCGTCCTTCAGCCGACTTGTCTCCAAGGGTCTGTTGCTGCCTCGGGCACCTTATGATCGTTCTCCTGTGAGTATAGATTTTCTAATCCGACGCAAAACTGATTGCTAATTGTAACTTTCGGGGCCTCCTAATGACGATGGAACACTCAAATTGCGTCGAGATTCAATACATCGTCCTCCAGCCGACTTGTCTCCATGGGGATATTGCTGCCTCGAGCTCCTTATGGTCGCTCTCCTGTGAGTCTAGATTTTCGAATCCGACGCGAAACTGATAGTTAATTGTAACGTTCAGGGCCTCCTAATGACAATGTAGCACTCAAATTGCGTCGCGATTCAATACATCGTCCTTCAGCCGAATTGTCTCCAATGGTCGATTGCTGCAACGGTCACATTATGGTCGTTCTCCTGTGAGTCAAGATTTTCGAATCCGACGCAAAACTGATATTTAATTGTAACGTTCCGGGCCTCCTAATGACGATGGAACACTCAAATTGCGTCGAGATTCACAACATCGTCCTCCAGCCGACTTGTCTCCAAGGGGATATCGCTGCCTCGGGGCACCACATGGTCCGTCTCCGGTGATTCTACGTTTTCGAATCCGACGCAACACTGGTAGTTAATTGTATCGTTCAGGGCCTCCTAATGACGACGGAACACTCAAATTTCGTCGAGATTCAATACATCGTATTTCAGCCGAATTGTCTCCAATGGTCTATTGCTGCCTCGGTCACATTATGGTCGTTCTCCTGTGGGTCTAGATTTTCGAATCCGACGCAAAACTGATAGTTAATTGTAACGTTCAGGGATTCCCAATGACGATGGATCACTCAAATTGCGTCAAGATTCAATACATTGTCCTTCAGCCGACTTGTCTCCAAGGGTCTGTTGCTGCCTCGGGCACCTAATGGTCGTTCTCCTGTGAGTATAGATTTGCTAATCCGACGCAAAACTGATTGTTAATTGTAACGTTCAGGGCCTCCTAATGACGATGGAACACTCAAATTGCGTCGAAATTCAATACATCGTCCTCCAGCCGACTTGTCTCCATGGGGATATTGCTGCCTCGAGCTCCTTATGGTCGCTCTCCTGTGAGTCTAGATTTTCGAATCCGACGCGTAACTGATAGTTAACTGTAACGTTCAGGGCCTCCTAATGACAATGTAGCACTCAAATTGCGTCGCGATTCAATACATCGTCCTTCAGCCGAATTGTCTCCAATGGTCTAATGCTGCCTCGGTCACATTATGGTCGTTCTCCTGTGGGTCTAGATTTTCGAATCCGACGCAAAACTGATAGTTAATTGTAACGTTCAGGGATTCCCAATGACGATGGAACACTCAAATTGCGTCGAGATTCAATACATCGTCCTTCAGCCGAGTTGTCTCCAATGGTCTATTGCTGCCCCGGTCACATTATGGTCGTTCTCCTGTGAGTCTAGATTTTCGAATCCGACGCAAACCTGATAGTTAATTGTAACGTTCAGGGCCTCCTAATGACGATGGAACACTCAAATTGCGTCGAGATTCACTACATCGTCCTCCAGCCGACTTGTCTCCAAGGGGATATCGCTGCCTCGGGGCACCACATGGTCCGTCTCCGGTGATTCTACGTTTTCGAATCCGACGCAAAACTGATATTTAATTGTAACGTTCAGGGCCTCCTAATGACGACGGAACACTCAAATTGCGTCGAGATTCAATACATCGTCCTTCAGCCGAATTGTCTCCAATGGTCTATTGCTGCCTCGGTCACATTATGGTCGTTCTCCTGTGGGTCTAGATTTTCGAATCCGACGCAAATCTGATAGTTAATTGTAACGTCCAGGGATTCCCAGTGACGATGGATCACTCAAATTGCGTCAAGATTCAATACATCGTCCTTCAGCCGACTTTCCTCCAAGGGTCTGTTGCTGCCTCGGGCACCTTATGGTCGTTCTCCTGTGAGTATAGATTTGCTAATCCGACGCAAAACTGATTGTTAATTGTAACGTTCAGGGCCTCCTAATGACGATGGAACACTCAAATTGCGTCGAAATTCAATACATCGTCCTCCAGCCGACTTGTCTCCATGGGGATATTGCTGCCTCGAGCTCCTTATGGTCGCTCTCCTGTGAATCTAGATTTTCGAATCCGACGCGAAACTGATAGTTAATTGTAACGTTCACGGCCTCCTAATGACAATGGAGCACTCAAATTGCGTCGCAATTCAATACATCGTCCTACAGCGAACTGGTCTCCAAGGGGATATTGCTGCTTCGGGCACCTTATGGTCCGTCTCCAGTGAGTCTAGATTTTCGAATCCGCCGAAAAACTGATAGTTAATTGTAATGTTCAGGGCCTCCTAATGACGATGGAACACTCAAATTGCGTCGAGTTTCACTACATCGTCCTCCAGAGGACTTGTCTCCAAGAGGATATCGCTGCCTCGGGCACCACATGGTCCGTCTCCTTTGACTCTACTTTTTCGAATCCGACGCAAACGGATAGTTAATTGTAACGTTCAGGGCCTCCTAATGACGATGGAACACTCAAATTACGTCGAGATTCAATACATCGTCCTCCAGCGGACTAGTCTCCAAATGGATATAGCCTCGGGCACCTTATGGTCCGTCTCCAGTGAGTCTAGATTTTCGAATCCGACGCAAAACTGATAGTTAGTTGTAACGTTCAGGGCCTCGTAATGACGATAAAACATTAAAATAGGGTCGAGATTTAATACATCGTCCTTCAGCCGACTTGTCTCCAAGGGTCTATTGCTGCCTCGGGCACCTTATGGTCGTTCTCCTGTGAGTCTAGATTTTCGAATCCGACGCAAAAATGATAGTTAATTGTAACGTTCAGCGTCTCCTAATGACGATGGAACACTCAAATTGCGTCGAGATTCAATACATCGTCCTTCAGCCGAATTGTCTCCAATGGTCTATTGCTGCTTCGGTCACAGTATGGTCGTTCTCCTGTGAGTCAAGATTTTCGAATCCGACGCAAAACTGATATTTAATTGTAACGTTCCGGGCCTCCTAATGACGATGGAACACTCAAATTGCGTCGAGATTCACTACATCGTCCTCCAGCCGACTTCTCTCCAAGGGGATACCGCTGCCTCGGGGTACCACATGGTCCGTCTCCGGTGATTCTACGTTTTCGAATCCGACGCAAAACTGATAGTTAATTGTAACGTTCAGGGCCTCCTAATGACGACGGAACACTCAAATTGCGTCGAGATTCAATACATCGTCCTTCAGCCGAATTGTCTCCAATGGTATATTGCTGCCTCGGTCACATTATCGTCGTTCTCCTGTGGGTCTAGATTTTCGAATCCGACGCAAAACTGATAGTTAATTGTAACGTTCAGGGATTCCCAATGACGATGGATCACTCAAATTGCGTCAAGATTCAATACATCGTCCTTCAGCCGACTTGTCTCCAAGGGTCTGTTGCTGCCTCGGGCACCTTATGGTCGTTCTCCTGTGAGTATAGATTTTCTAATCCGACGCAAAACTGATTGTTAATTGTAACGTTCAGGGGCTCCTAATGACGATGGAACACTCAAATTGCGTCGAAATTCAATAGATCGTCATCCAGCCGACTTGTCTCCAAGGGTCTATTTCTGCCTCGGGCTCCATGTGGTCCGTCTCCTGTGAGTCTATATTTTCGAATCCGACGCGAAACTAATAGTTAATTGTAACGTTCATGGCCTCCTAATGACGATGGACACTCAAATTGCGTCGAGATTCAATACATCGTCCTCCAGCCGACTTGTCTACAAGGGTCTATTGCTGCCTTGAGCACCTTATGACCGTCTTCTGTGAGTCTAGATTTTCGAATCCGACGCAAAACTGATAGTTAATTGTAACGTTCAGGGCCTCCTAATGACGATGGAACACTCAAATTGCGTCGAGATTCAATACATCGTCCTTCAGCCGAATTGTCTCCAGTGGTCTATTGCTGCCTTGGTCACATTATGGTCGTTCTCCTGTGGGTCTAGAATTTCGAATCCGACGCAAAACTGATAGTTAATTGTAACGTTCAGGGCCTCCTAATGACGATGGAACACTCAAATTGCGTTAAGATTCAATACATCGTCCTTCAGCCGACTTGTCTCCAAGGTTCTGTTGCTGCCTCGGGCACCTTATGATCGTTCTCCTGTGAGTATAGATTTTCTAATCCGACGCAAAACTGATTGTTAATTGTAACTTTCAGGGCCTCCTAATGACGATGGAACACTCAAATTGCGTCGAGATTCAATACATCGTCCTTCAGCCGACTTGTCTCCATGGGGATATTGCTGCCTCGAGCTCCTTATGGTCGCTCTCCTGTGAGTCTAGATTTTTGAATCCGACGCGAAACTGATAGTTAATTGGAACGTTCAGGGCCTCCTAATGACAATGTAGCACTCAGATAGCGTCGCGATTCAATACATCGTCCTTCAGCCGAATTGTCTCCAATGGTCTATTGCTGCCCCGGTCACATTATGGTCGTTCTACTGTGAGTCTAGATTTTCTAATCCGACGCAAAGCTGATTGTTAATTGTAACGTTCAGGGCCGCCTAATGACGATGGAACACTCAAATTGCGTCGAAATTCAATACATCGTCCTCCAGCCGACTTGTCTCCATGGGGATATTGCTGCCTCGACCTCCTTATGGTCGCTCTCTTGTGAGTCTAGATTTTCGAATCCGACGCGAAACTGATAGTTAATTGTAACGTTCAGGGCCCCCTAATGACAATGTAGCACTCAAATTGCGTCGCGATTCAATACATCGTCCTTCAGCCGAATTGTCTCCAAAGGTCTATTGCTGCCTCGGTCACATTATGGTCGTTCTCCTGTGGGTCTAGATTTTCGAATCCGACGCAAAACTGATAGTTAATTGTAACGTACAGGGATTCCCACTGACGATGGAACACTCAAATTGCGTCGAGATTCAATACATCGTCCTTCAGCCGACTTGTCTCCAATGGTCTATTGCTGCCCCGGTCACATTATGGTCGTTCTCCTGTGAGTCTAGATTTTCGAATCCGACGCAAACGGATAGTTAATTGTAACGTTCAGGGCCTCCTAATGACGATGGAACACTCAAATTACGTCGAGAT
Organism: Schistocerca americana; assembly: GCF_021461395.2. Taxonomy (NCBI): domain Eukaryota; kingdom Metazoa; phylum Arthropoda; class Insecta; order Orthoptera; family Acrididae; genus Schistocerca; species Schistocerca americana. The sequence continues at coordinate 4,216,493 of NC_060122.1, read as the reverse complement.
TCAATACATCGTCCTCCAGCGGACTAGTCTCCAAGGGGATATAGCCTCGGGCACCTTATGGTCCGTCTCCAGTGAGTCTAGATTTTCGAATCCGACGCAAAACTGATAGTTAGTTGTAACGTTCAGGGCCTCCTAATGACGATGGAGCACTCAAGTTGCGTCGCGATCCAATACATGGTCCTCCAGCCGACTTGTCTCCAAGGGTCTATTGCTGCCTCGGGCACTTTATGATCGTTCTCCTGTGAGTCTAGATTTTCGAATCCGACGCAAACGGATAGTTAATTGTAACGTTCAGGGCCTCCTAATGACGATGGAACACTCAAATTGCGTCGAGATTCAATACATCGTCCATCATCCGACTTGTCTTCTAGGGTATATTGCTGCCTCGGGCACCAAATGTTCCTTCTCCCGTGAGTCTAGATTTTTGAGTCCGACGCGAAACTGATAGTTAATTGTAACGTTCAGGGCCTCGTAATGACGATAAAACATTAAAATAGCGTCGAGATTTAATACATCGTCCTTCAGCCGACTTGTCTCCAAGGGTCTATTGCTGCCTCGGGCACCTTATGGTCGTTATCCTGTGAGTCTAGATTTTCGAATCCGACGCAAAAATGATAGTTAATTGTGACGTTCAGCGCCTCCTAATGACGATGGAACACTCAAATTGCGTCGAGAGTCAATACATCGGCCTCCAGCCGACGTGTCTCCAATAGTCCATTTCTGCCTCGGGCACCTTATGGTCGTTCTCCTGTGAGTCTAGATTTTCGAATCCGACGCAAAACTGATAGTTAATTGTAACGTTCAGGGATTCCCAATGACGATGGAACACTCAAATTGCGTCGAGATTCAATACATCGTCCTTAAGCCGACTTGTCTCCAATGGTCTATTGCTGCCCCGGTCACATTATGGTCGTTCTCCTGTGAGTCTAGATTTTCGAATCCGACGCAAACCTGATAGTTAATTGTACACTCAGGGCCTCCTAATAACGACGGAACACTCAAATTGCGTCGAGATTCACTACATCGTCCTCCAGAGGACTTGTCTCCAAGGGGATATCGCTGCCTCGGGCACCAAATGGTCCGTCTCCTTTGACTCTACTTTTTCGAATCCGACGCAAACGGATAGTTAATTGTAACGATCAGGGCCTCCTAATGACGATGGAACACTCAAATTACGTCGAGATTCAATACATCGTCCTCCAGCGGACTAGTTTCCAAGGGGATATAGCCTCGGGCACCTTATGGTCCGTCTCCAGTGAGTCTAGATTTTCGAATCCGACGGAAAACTGATAGTTAGTTGTAACGTTCAGGGCCTCCTAATGACGATGGAACACTCAAATTGCGTCGAGATTCACTACATCGTCCTCCAGAGGACTTGTCTCCAGGGGTCTATCGCTGCCTCGGGGCACCACATGGTCCGTCTCCGGTGATTCTACGTTTTCGAATCCGACGCAAAACTGATAGTTAATTGTAACGTTCAGGGCCTCCTAATGGCGACGGAACACTCATATTGCGTCGAGATTCACTACATCGTCCTCCAGAGGACTTGTCTCCAAGGGGATATCGCTGCCTCGGGCACCACATGGTCCGTCTCCTTTGACTCTACTTTTTCGAATCCGACGCAAACGGATAGTTAATTGTAACGTTCAGGGCCTCCTAATGACGATGGAACACTCAAATTACGTCGAGATTCAATACATCGTCCTCCAGCGGACTAGTCTCCAAGGGGATATAGCCTCGGGCACCTTATGGTCCGTCTCCAGTGAGTCTAGATTTTCGAATCCGATGGAAAACTCATAGTTAGTTGTAACGTTCAGGGCCTCCTAATGACGATGGAGCACTCAAGTTGCGTCGCGATCCAATACATGGTCCTCCAGCCGACTTGTCTCCAAGGGTCTATCGCTGCCTCGGGGCACCACATGGTCCGTCTCTGGTGATTCTACGTTTTCGAATCCGACGCAAAACTGATAGTTAATTGTAACGTTCAGGGCCTCCTAATGACGACGGAACACTCAAATTGCGTCGAGATTCAATACATCGTCCTTCAGCCGAATTGTCTCCAATGGTCTATTGCTGCCTCGGTCACATTATGGTCGTTCTCCTGTGGGTCTAGATTTTCGAATCCGACGCAAAACTGATAGTTAATTGTAACGTTCAGGGATTCCCAATGACGATGGATCACTCAAATTGCGTCAAGATTCAATACATTGTCCTTCAGCCGACTTGTCTCCAAGGGTCTGTTGCTGCCTCGGGCACCTTATGGTCGTTCTCCTGTGAGTATAGATTTTCTAATCCGACGCAAAACTGATAGTTAGTTGTAACGTTCAGGGCCCCCTAATGACAATGTAGCACTCAAATTGCGTCGCGATTCAATACATCGTCCTTCAGCCGAATTGTCTCCAAAGGTCTATTGCTGCCTCGGTCACATTATGGTCGTTCTCCTGTGGGTCTAGATTTTCGAATCCGACGCAAAACTGATAGTTAATTGTAACGTACAGGGATTCCCACTGACGATGGAACACTCAAATTGCGTCGAGATTCAATACATCGTCTTCAGCCGACTTGTCTCCAATGGTCTATTGCTGCCCCGGTCACATTATGGTCGTTCTCCTGTGAGTCTAGATTTTCGAATCCGACGCAAACGGATAGTTAATTGTAACGTTCAGGGCCTCCTAATGACGATGGAACACTCAAATTACGTCGAGATTCAATACATCGTCCTCCAGCGGACTAGTCTCCAAGGGGATATAGCCTCGGGCACCTTATGGTCCGTCTCCAGTGAGTCTAGATTTTCGAATCCGACGCAAAACTGATAGTTAGTTGTAACGTTCAGGGCCTCCTAATGACGATGGAGCACTCAAGTTGCGTCGCGATCCAATACATGGTCCTCCAGCCGACTTGTCTCCAAGGGTCTATTGCTGCCTCGGGCACTTTATGATCATTCTCCTGTGAGTCTAGATTTTCGAATCCGACGCAAACGGATAGTTAATTGTAACGTTCAGGGCCTCCTAATGACGATGGAACACTCAAATTGCGTCGAGATTCAATACATCGTCCATCATCCGACTTGTCTTCTAGGGTATATTGCTGCCTCGGGCACCAAATGTTCCTTCTCCCGTGAGTCTAGATTTTTGAGTCCGACGCGAAACTGATAGTTAATTGTAACGTTCAGGGCCTCGTAATGACGATAAAACATTAAAATAGCGTCGAGATTTAATACATCGTCCTTCAGCCGACTTGTCTCCAAGGGTCTATTGCTGCCTCGGGCACCTTATGGTCGTTCTCCTGTGAGTCTAGATTTTCGAATCCGACGCAAAAATGATAGTTAATTGTGACGTTCAGCGCCTCCTAATGACGATGGAACACTCAAATTGCGTCGAGAGTCAATACATCGGCCTCCAGCCGACGTGTCTCCAATAGTCCATTTCTGCCTCGGGCACCTTATGGTCGTTCTCCTGTGAGTCTAGATTTTCGAATCCGACGCAAAACTGATAGTTAATTGTAACGTTCAGGGATTCCCAATGACGATGGAACACTCAAATTGCGTCGAGATTCAATACATCGTCCTTAAGCCGACTTGTCTCCAATGGTCTATTGCTGCCCCGGTCACATTATGGTCGTTCTCCTGTGAGTCTAGATTTTCGAATCCGACGCAAACCTGATAGTTAATTGTACACTCAGGGCCTCCTAATAACGACGGAACACTCAAATTGCGTCGAGATTCACTACATCGTCCTCCAGAGGACTTGTCTCCAAGGGGATATCGCTGCCTCGGGCACCAAATGGTCCGTCTCCTTTGACTCTACTTTTTCGAATCCGACGCAAACGGATAGTTAATTGTAACGTTCAGGGCCTCCTAATGACGATGGAACACTCAAATTACGTCGAGATTCAATACATCGTCCTCCAGCGGACTAGTCTCCAAGGGGATATAGCCTCGGGCACCTTATGGTCCGTCTCCAGTGAGTCTAGATTTTCGAATCCGACGGAAAACTGATAGTTAGTTGTAACGTTCAGGGCCTCCTAATGACGATGGAACACTCAAATTGCGTCGAGATTCACTACATCGTCCTCCAGAGGACTTGTCTCCAGGGGTCTATCGCTGCCTCGGGGCACCACATGGTCCGTCTCCGGTGATTCTACGTTTTCGAATCCGACGCAAAACTGATAGTTAATTGTAACGTTCAGGGCCTCCTAATGACGACGGAACACTCATATTGCGTCGAGATTCACTACATCGTCCTCCAGAGGACTTGTCTCCAAGGGGATATCGCTGCCTCGGGCACCACATGGTCCGTCTCCTTTGACTCTACTTTTTCGAATCCGACGCAAACGGATAGTTAATTGTAACGTTCAGGGCCTCCTAATGACGATGGAACACTCAAATTACGTCGAGATTCAATACATCGTCCTCCAGCGGACTAGTCTCCAAGGGGATATAGCCTCGGGCACCTTATGGTCCGTCTCCAGTGAGTCTAGATTTTCGAATCCGATGGAAAACTCATAGTTAGTTGTAACGTTCAGGGCCTCCTAATGACGATGGAGCACTCAAGTTGCGTCGCGATCCAATACATGGTCCTCCAGCCGACTTGTCTCCAAGGGTCTATCGCTGCCTCGGGGCACCACATGGTCCGTCTCTGGTGATTCTACGTTTTCGAATCCGACGCAAAACTGATAGTTAATTGTAACGTTCAGGGCCTCCTAATGACGACGGAAAACTCAAATTGCGTCGAGATTCAATACATCGTCCTTCAGCCGAATTGTCTCCAATGGTCTATTGCTGCCTCGGTCACATTATGGTCGTTCTCCTGTGGGTCTAGATTTTCGAATCCGACGCAAAACTGATAGTTAATTGTAACGTTCAGGGATTCCCAATGACGATGGATCACTCAAATTGCGTCAAGATTCAATACATTGTCCTTCAGCCGACTTGTCTCCAAGGGTCTGTTGCTGCCTCGGGCACCTTATGGTCGTTCTCCTGTGAGTATAGATTTTCTAATCCGACGCAAAACTGATTGTTAATTGTAACGTTCAGGGCCTCCTAATGACGATGGAACACTCAAATTGCGTCGAAATTCAATACATCGTCCTCCAGCCGACTTGTCTCCAAGGGGATATCGCTGTCTCGGGGCACCACATGGTCCGTCTCCGGTGATTCTATGTTTTCGAATCCGACGCAAAACTGATAGTTAATTGTAACGTTCAGGGCCTCCTAAAGACGATGGAGCACTCAAGTTGCGTCGCGATCCAATACATGGTCCTCCAGCCGACTTGTCTCCAAGGGTCTATTGCTGCCTCGGGCACTTTATGATCGTTCTCCTGTGAGTCTAGATTTTCGAATCCGACGCAAACGGATAGTTAATTGTAACGTTCAGGGCCTCCTAATGACGATGGAACACTCAAATTGCGTCGAGATTCAATACATCGTCCATCATCCGACTTGTCTTCTAGGGTATATTGCTGCCTCAGGCACCAAATGTTCCTTCTCCCGTGAGTCTAGATTTTTGAGTCCGACGCGAAACTGATAGTTAATTGTAACGTTCAGGGCCTCGTAATGACGATAAAACACTAAAATAGCGTCGAGATTTAATACATCGTCCTTCAGCCGACTTGTCTCCAAGGGTCTATTGCTGCCTCGGGCGCCTTATGGTCGTTCTCCTGTGAGTCTAGATTTTCGAATCCGACGCAAAAATGATAGTTAATTGTGACGTTCAGCGCCTCCGAATGACGATGGAACACTCAAATTGCGTCGAGAGTCAATACATCGGCCTCTAGCCGACGTGTCTCCAATAGTCCATTTCTGCCTCGGGCTCCTTATGGTCGTTCTCCTGTGAGTCTAGATTTTCGAATCCGACGCAAAAATGATAGTTAATTGTAACGTTCAGCGTCTCCTAATGACGATGGAACACTCAAATTGCGTCGAGATTCAATACATCGTCCTTCAGCGGAATTGTCTCCAATGGTCTATTGCTGCTTCGGACACAGTATGGTCGTTCTCCTGTGGGTCTAGATTTTCGAATCCGACGCAAAACTGATAGTTAATTGTAACGTTCAGGGATTCCCAATGACGATGGAACACTCAAAATTGCGTCGAGATTCAATAAATCGTCCTCCAGCCGACTTGTCTCCATGGGGATATTGCTGCCTCGAGCTCCTTATGGTCGCTCTCCTGTGAGTCTAGATTTTCGAATCCGACGCGAAACTGATAGTTAATTGTAACGTTCTGGGCTTCCTAATGACAATGGAGCACTCAAATTGCGTCGCGATTCAATACATCGTCCTACAGCGGACTGGTCTCCAAGGGGATATTGCTGCTTTGGGCACCTTAAGGTCCGTCTCCAGTGAGTCTAGATTTTCGAATCCGACGAAAAACTGATAGTTAAGTGTAATGTTCAGGGCCTCCAAATGACGATGGAACACTCAAATTGCGTCGAGATTCACTACATCGTCCTCCAGAGGACATGTCTCCAAGGGGATATCGCTGCCTCGGGCACCACATGGTCCGTCTCCTTTGACTCTACTTTTTCGAATCCGACGCAAACGGATAGTTAATTGTAACGTTCAGGCCCTCCTAATGACGATGGAACACTCAAATTGCGTCGAGATTCAATAAATCGTCCTCCAGCCGACTTGTCTCCATGGGGATATTGCTGCCTCGAGCTCCTTATGGTCGCTCTCCTGTGAGTCTAGATTTTCGAATCCGACGCGAAACTGATAGTTAATTGCAACGTTCTGGGCTTCCTAATGACAATGGAGCACTCAAATTGCGTCGCGATTCAATACATCGTCCTACAGCGGACTGTTCTCCAAGGGGATATTGCTGCTTCGGGCACCTTATGGTCCGTCTAAAGTGAGTCTAGATTTTCGAATCCGACGAAAAACTGATAGTTAATTGTAACGTTCAGGGCCTCCTAATGACGATGGAACACTCAAATTGCGTCGAGATTCAATTCATCGTCCTCCAGCGGACTGGTCTCCAAGGGGATATTGCTGCTTCGGGCACCTTATGGTCCGTCTCCGGTGATTTTACGTTTTCGATTCCGACGCAAAACTGATAGTTAGTTGTAACGTTCAGGGCCTCCTAATGACGATGGAGCACTCAAGTTGCGTCGCGATTCAATACATCGTCCTCCAGCGGACTGGTCTCCAAGGGGATATAGCCTCGGGGACCTTATTGTCCGTCTCCAGTGAGTCTAGATTTTCGAATCCGACGAAAAACTGGCAGTTAATTGTAACATTCAGGGCCTCCTAATGACGATGGAACACTCAAATTGCGTCGCGATCCAATACATCGCCCTCCAGCCGACTTGTCTCCAAGGGTCTATTGCTGCCTCGGGCACCTTATGATCGTTCTCCTGTGAGTCTAGATTTTCGAACGGGCCGCAAAACTGATAGTTAATTGTAACGCTCAGGGCCACGTAATGACGATGGAACACTCAAATTGCGTCGAGAGTCAATACATCGGCCCCCAGCCGACTTGTCTCCAAGAGTCCATTGCTGCCTCGGGCACCTTATGGTCGTTCTCCTGTGAGTCTAGATTTTCGAATCCGACGCAAAAATGATAGTTAATTGTAACGTTCAGCGCCTCCTAATAACGATGGAACACTCAAATTGCGTCGAGGGTCAATACATCGACCTCCAGCCGACTTGTCTCCAAGGGGATATCGCTGTCTCGGGCGCCATATGATCCTTCTCCTTTGAGTCTACATTTTCGAATCCGACGCAAAAATGATAGTGAATTGTAACGTTCAGCGCATCCTAATGGTGATAGAACACTCAAATTGCGTCGAGATTCAATACATCGGCATTCAGCCGATTTGTCTCCAAGGGTCTATTGCTGCCTCGGGCACCTTGTGGTCGTTCCCCTATGAGTCTAGATTTTAGAATCCGCCTCTAAACTGATTTTTTACTGTAATGTTCAGGGCCTCCTAATGACGATGGAACACTCAAATTGCGTCGAGATTCTATACATCGGCCTCCAGCCGACTTGTCTCCAAGGGGATATTGCTGCTTCGGGCACCTTATGGTCCGTCTCCAGTGAGTCTAGATTTTCGAATCCGACGAAAAACTGATAGTTAATTGTAACATTCAGGGCATCTTAATGTTGATGGATCACTCAAATTGCGTCGCGATCCAATGCATCGTCCTCCAGCCGACTTGTCTCCAAGGGTCTATTGCTGCTTCGGACACCTTATGATCGTTCTCCTGTGAGTCTAGATTTTCGAACCCGACAAAAAACTGATAGTTAATTGTAACATTCAGGGCCTCCTAATGACGATGGAACACTCAAATTGCGTCGAGATTCAATACATCGTCCTCCAGCGGACTGGTCTCCAAGGGGATATTGCTGCTTCGGGCACCTTATGGTCCGTCTCCGGTGATTTTACGTTTTCGATTCCGACGCAAAACTGATAGTTAGTTGTAACGTTCAGGGCCTCCTAATGACGATTGAGCACTCAAGTTGCGTCGCGATTCAATACATCGTCCTCCAGCGGACTGGTCTCCAAGGGGATATAGCCTCGGGGACCTTATTGTCCGTCTCCAGTGAGACTAGATTTTCGAATCCGACGAAAAACTGACAGTTAATTGTAACATTCAGGGCCTCCTAATGACGATGGAACACTCAAATTGCGTCGCGATCCAATACATCGCCCTCCAGCCGACTTGTCTCCAAGGGTCTATTGCTGCCTCGGGCACCTTATGATCGTTCTCCTGTGAGTCTAGATTTTCGAACGGGCCGCAAAACTGATAGTTAATTGTAACGCTCAGTGCCACGTAATGACGATGGAACACTCAAATTGCGTCGAGATTCAATATATCGTCCTTCAGCCGACTTGTCTCCATGGGTCTATTGCTGCCTCGGGCACCTTATGTTCGTTCTCCTGTGAGGCTAGATTTTCGAATCCGACGCAAAAATGATAGTTAATTGTGACGTTCAGCGCCTCCTAATGACGATGGAACACTCAAATTGCGTCGAGAGTCAATACATCGACCTCCAGCCGACTTGTCTCCAAATGGATATCGCTGTCTCGGGCGCCATATGATCCTTCTCCTTTGAGTCTACATTTTCGAATCCGACGCAAAAATGATAGTGAATTGTAACGTTCAGCGCATCCTAATGGTGATAGAACACTCATATTGCGTCGAGATTCAATCCATCGGCCTCCAGCCGACTTGTCTCCAAGTGGATATTGGTGCCTCAGGCACCATATGGTCCGTCTCATTAGAGTAGATTTTAGAATCAGACGCAAAAATGATAGTTAATTGTGACGTTCAGCGCCTCCTAATGACGATGGAACACTCAAATTGCGTCTAGATTCACTACATCGTCCTCCAGAGGACTTGTCTGCAAGGGGATATCGCTACCTCGGGCACCACATGGTCCGTCTCCTTTGACTCTACATTTTCGAATCCGACGCAAACGGATAGTTAATTGTATTGTTCAGGGCCTCCTAATGACGATAAAACACTCAAATTGCGTCGAGATTCAATACATCGTCCTCCAGCGGACTGGTCTCCAAGGGGATATAGCCTCGGGCACCTTATGGTCCGTCTCCAGTGAGTCTAGATTTTCGAATCCGACGAAAAACTGATAGTTAATTGTAACATTCAGAGCCTCCTAATGACGATGGAACACTCAAATTGCGTCGCGATCCAATACATCGTCCTCCAGCCGACTTGTCTCCAAGGGTCTATTGCTGCTTCGGACACCTTATGATCGTTTTCCTGTGAGTCTAGATTTTCGAACCCGATGCAAAACTGATAGTTAATTGTAACGCTCAGAGCCACCTAATGACGATGGGACACTCAAATTGCGTCGCGATTCAATACATCGTCCTCCAGCGGACTGGTCTCCAAGGGGATATTGCTGCTTCGGGCACCTTATGGTCCGTATCCGGTGATTTTACGTTTTCGATTCCGACGCAAAACTGATAGTTAGTTGTAACGTTCAGGGCCTCCTAATGACGATGGAGCACTCAAGTTGCGTCGCGATTCAATACATCGTCATCCAGCGGACTGGTCTCCAAGGGGATATAGCCTCGGGCACCTTATTGTCCGTCTCCAGTGAATCTAGATTTTCGAATCCGACGGAAAACTTATAGTTAATTGTAACATTCTGGGCCTCCTAATGACGATGGAACACTCAAATTGCGTCGCGATCCAATACATCGCCCTCCAGCCGACTTGTCTCCAAGGGTCTATTGCTGCCTCGGGCACCTTATGATCGTTCTCCTGTGAGTCTAGATTTTCGAACGGGCCGAAAAACTGATAGTTAATTGTAAGGCTCAGGGCCACCTAATGACGGTGGAACACACAAATTGCGTCGAGATTCAATACATCGTCCTCCAGCCGTTTTGTCTCCAAGGGTCTATTGCTGCCTCGGGCACCTTATGATCGTTCTCCTGTGAGTCTAGATTTTCGAACGCGACGCAAAACTGATAGTTAATTGTAACGCTCAGGGCCGCCTAATGACGATGGAACACTCAAATTGCGTCGAGATTCAATACATCGTCCTTCAGCCGACTTGTACCAAGAGTCCATTGCTGCATCGGGCTCCTTATGGTCACTGTCCTGTGAGGCTAGATTTTCGAAACCGACACGAAACTGATTGTTAATGATAACGTTCAGGGCTTCCTAATGACGATGGAACACTCAAATTGCGCGAGAATCAATATATCGGCATTCAGCCGATTTGTCTCCAACGGTCTGTTGCTGCCTCGGGAACCTTATGGTCGTTCCCCTGTGAGTCTAGATTTTAGAATCCGAAGCAAAACTGATAGTTAATTGTAATTTTCAGGGCCTCTTAATGACGATGGAACACTAAAATTGCGTCGAGATTCAATATATCGGTATTCAGTCGATTTGTCTCCAAGGGTCTATTGCTGCCTCGGGCACCTTATGGTCGTTCCCCTGTGAGTCTAGATTTTAGAATCCGACGCAAAACTGATAGTTAATGGTAATGTTCAGGGCCTCCTAATGACGATTGAGCACTCAAGTTGCGTCGCGATTCAATACATCGTCCTCCAGCGGACTGGTCTCCAAGGGGATATAGCCTCGGGCACCTTATGGTCCGTCTCCTGTGAGTCTAGATTTTCGAATCCGACGAAAAACTGATAGTTAATTGTAACGTTCAGGGCCTCCTAATGACGATGGAGCACTCAAATGGCGTCGAGATTCAATACATAGTCCTTCAGCCGACTTGTCTCCAAGAGCCCATTGCTGCCTCGGGCACCTTATGGTCGTTCTTCTGTTAGTCTAGATTTTCGAATCCGACGCAAAACAGATAGTTAATTGTAACGTTCAGGGCCTCCTAAAGACGATGGAACACTCGAGTTGCGTCGCGAATCAATACATCGGCCTCGAGCCGACTTGTCTCCAAGGGTCTATTGCTGCCTCGGGCACCTTATGGTCGTTCTCATGTGAGTGTAGAATTTCGAATCGGCCGCAAAACAGATAGTTAATTGTAACGTTCACGGCCTCCTCATGACGAAGGAACACTCAAATTGCGTCGAGATTCATTACACCGTCCTCCAGCCGACTTGTCTCCATGGGGATATTGCTGCCTCGGGCTCCTTATGGTTGCTGTCCTGTGATGCTAGATTTTCGAAACCGACGCGAAACTGATTGTTAATTGTAACGATCAGGGCTTCCTAATGACTATGGAACACTCAAATTGCGCGAGATTCAATATATCGGCATTCAGCCGATTTGTCTCCAGCGGTCTATTGCTGCCTCGGGCACCTTATGATCGTTCCCCTGTGAGTCTAGATTTTAGAATCCGACGCAAAACTGATAGTTAAATGTAATGTTCAGGGCCTCCTAATGACGATGGAGCACTCAAGTTGCGTCGCGATTCAATACATCGTCCTCCAGCCGACTTGTCTCCAAGGGTCTATTGCTGAATGTGGCTCCTTATGATCGTTCTCCTGTGAGTCTAGATTTTCGAATCCGACGCAAACCTGATAGTTAATTCTAACGTTCAGGGCCTCCTAATGATGATGGAACACTCAAATTGCATCGAGATTCAACATACCGGCCTCCAGCCGACTTGTCTCCATGGGGATATTGCTGCCTTGGGCTCCTTATGGTCGCTGTCCTGTGAGTCTAGATTTTCGAACGCGACGCAAAACTGATAGTTAATTGTAACGCTCAGGGCCACCTAATGACGATGGAACACTCAAGTTGCGTCGAGATTCAATACATCGTCCATCAGCCGACTGCCTCGGGCACTAAATGGTCCGTCTCCCGTGAGTCTGGATTTTTGAATTCGACGCGAAACTGATAGTTAATTGTAAGGTTCAGGGCCTCCTAATGACGATGGAACACTAAAATAGCGTCGAGATTCAATACATCGTCCTTCAGCCGACTTGTCTGCAAGGGGATATTGCTGCCTTGGGCCCCATGTGGTCCGTCTCCTGTTGTAACGCCGGAAATGCATATCCTCCTATTTTCGTCTATTGTACTATTATTTTTTTTTCTTGTTTTGTTACCTCAAGATATGACATTTCTGTCCGTTTATATATTGTAATTGTTTTACTGTTTGTATATATATATATTTATGCATTTATGTCGATGTATAATTGGTTTGTTTCGTAAATATCATTTGTATTTTTACGCTGGGTCTTGCCTAGGGAAAACTGCTATCGAACGATTACATCGATAGGTCGTGTGAAGAATCGAAGTGTGTAGGATCTTTGGGAGGGTTAACTCTGCCGCGTGGGGCGCGGTGTTGTGTGACGCTCCCGCGAGTTGCCGCGCTTTCGGGGTTTGGCAGCATGTAATTGCGCTCGACTCGCGATGATAGTTTCTGACATGGTGTCGCGGACGGGAAGCATTAGCTCGCGCACATCAAGAGCCCGTTTCGCCTGGTGACCGTGTCGAGAAGAAGGCGCGCCAACATCCAGCTTCTGCAACAGCGACGGCCGACAATGAGTGACTGTCGCCACCTCCTCGATCGACGGCTTCAAACCTTCAATCAACCAACAAGGAAGACTAAAAGCACGTAAAGTTTCAGAACTGTATGGCAGACCTCAGCTTTTCAAATTGTTCCATTTTCCTCGCAAAATTATAGCAACTTAGCATGAACCTTTGTTGCTCATTGTCCCAATTGCATTGCCAAGCAGGGTCCCTTCCTTTTCCGAAATGAACCCTAGTGTCGTTGAAATTCAAACGCCAGCATTAAAATAATATAATTAGATTTCACTGCTTTAATTTCAAAGTTCAGTAGCTGGCTACAATATTTAGGTTACACGAGCACAAATTTAGGGTGCGAGTTTTGTTAGCATATTTTAGCTTACCTGTGACTGCAGCTCAGCTTGGTACGTACTAAATTTTACTATTGTTAATAGTTCAGAATCATTTAATTCAAGTTCAAAGTTAAGTCTCTTGTTTCTAAATTGCGTAGAGTCAAGTTGCTTTTGAAATGATTGTTGAGGAAGTCCAAGACTAACCATATTTTACTGGATTTCGATGTGCTTCAGAAAGAAAGCTCACTATTAACTTCAGTCACTAAATTAACTTTCGATTTTCCGGTTTTATTAATTCTTTTGCTAAATTAAGTCAGAGTGTAGCGAAATTTATTACTTCTGACAAACTTTCAGTTTTCACACTACACGTGTCATCCTTCAGTTGCCACGCTTCTAGTGCTAATTATATGTGTAATAACCTTTCTTTTTCAGTTATTATAGTAATTGTCCATAGGACTGGCGACCGTAATTTCCCCCAAATCTCAAATATCTAATTACCGCTAGTTGATTGTTAACGTAAAGGCCGCACATTTACTTTCTTTATTAACTTTACCCCTTTTCAAAATTAATTTCCACCAGTTTCATTTGCATTTTTCCTTTCATTTAGATGTAACCCTTTCCTCCCTCTTTACCGACAGATTAACTTCGGTGACGATTGCTTTTCCCAAATTTCCATTAGGTACACGCAGTTTGATTTTTCACTGTCATTAAGGTCGATAAGTGAGGGGGGAGGTTACACGTGGCGACCTGGTGACAGGACAATCTTCAGATTTGAGGTTGTTCTGGACACGAATTTTCTTTGGTGCAAATGTCGTAACAAAGTATTGGTTACGAACAGATAGTTACGTCAGCGAGATTAAGTAGTGGGAGGAATCCTAATTATATTTGAGATTTGGCTATTATATTGAAAATTATTAAAATGAGTGAAGGCAACAATTGCCAAAATTTGGTAGACTTGGATACGGAACAATCGGTCGAACAGTGGGAAACGCGCACCGCGGCACCCATTGTTCAGGGGCAGGCGGCTAGCATGAAAGACGCGACCGCCGAAACGCAACAAAGAGCAGAAATGGAATTCCAAACTTTAGAAAATGTTTCGGAATCAGAAGTGAAAATCAAATCTGAATCCCTTGATGACGAATACGGGGGGACAATTAAAGAGGAAGCCGCTACGGAAGTAAAACCGGTAGTTTCCGGGAATTTAACTGATTTATTGAACGTTTTGATTAACGAAATCAAGAGTCAATCGGTCAAGCAAGAAGATCAGGCTGCCAAGCAAGAAGCTCGGGCTGCCAAGCAAGAAGCTCAGTCTGAAAAATTTGAACGGATGCTAGACAATCAGAACAAAGCTATTAACGTTGTTATCAACAATGTTGGAGTTGTTAACACAAAAGTTGATAAAATCAAAGAAGATATTGTTGTAATTAATACCGAAATCGGTAATCTTAAACGGGAAATGATAGGCGTTCAGGCGGAAATTGCGAGCATAAATACTCGTTTTGATTCCGAAATTAGCAGAATCGAGAAAAGTGTAGGAGACGCAGTTGCTCCGATCATCGAGAATAAGGTGACGGAACAAATTCAATTAGTGAAAAAAGGGGATCAAAAGAAGGTGGAAACTTTAAAGGCTTTAGTGTCCGAGGTTGATGCTAAAGTGACGAAGCAGGCTAATACCTGCGAAGAGGAAAAGAGGGAAGTGGAAACGCTTGCGGCAACCACTTGCCAAGTAATTACGAGAGTGTCGGAATTAGAAAAGAAACTTGACGAAAAACAAAGCTATGTGCCAATCTGTGCACATAGTTCGGAATTGTTGACGAAAGAGGAGCGGTTTGACCCCTTGAAAAAAGGCGGTGTACATGCGACGGATTTCATTAAAAACTGTGAAAGAGTTTTACCCAGATCATGGAGTAATGAGAGAAAAATTAATGCGATTATTGATGTGTTGGCTGGTGATGCCAAGCGTTGGGGCTTAAACCTCAACATTACGAACCTGACTTTTGACGAGTTTAAAAATTTGTTTCTGGCTGAATACTGGTCAGAGCAAAAACAGCAAAGTGTCTGGCGCGAATTTGTCGTATCGAGGCCTTTCGATGCGAATTCGCGCGGCTCGATGAAGGAGTTTTGTGAGGGCTGGATCCGCAAGTTGGAATATTTGCGTGATCGCCGCACGGAATCCGAAATAGTCTGGGAACTCTACAAAAAGCTTCCAGATGATACAAAACGCTACGTAGGAAGCAATTACAGGACAATAAATGATTTCCTGGAAAGAGTGGAGGACGAGGACAATTGGCGCAATAATCGCGACAGTGGTAGAGGCCGTGGTAACAACAACGGGTACCACAGCAACCACAACAACGATAACAATGGGAATAATGCATACCGCAACCATGGCAGCAATAACAAAAATGGTTCGGACCGTAATAACAATCGGTACAATGCAAATAATAACAGGAATGACGGAAACCAGTACCACACTAACGTGATACGGGCTTCACAGAATAGTAATAACGCCAGAGGGTGTGACCAGCCGCCTCAGCAGTATCCGGGGAGCGTATCTGCTGGGACGAGACAGGGAAACCATTAGCCGCGCCGGTGAGGGGCCGACCGGGCGTGGAGAAATTTTGGCGGCCCAATAACAGGAGAAAACCCAGGTGTCGTCGTTATGAAAATTCCGTATGGAATAATCAACGGCGGGAGAGTGTGCCAGTGTTAGGAGAAAGGAGTGCGCCCACAAGTAGTAGATCAGCTGTAGACACGGCAGTAGGAAGTACATTCACTGTCAGTGAGAACAATTTAAGTAGTGTTCCGGAAATCGATTATAAAGTGGCAGCTGTAATACCCACAGCGGAACTGGAGATTGAGTTTAAGAATGATTCGCAAGTGTTGAAAGAAGATCAGATGTCGGATAAAACGTCCGTCATCGAGCGAGGAGATGCAGAGAGGGATGAGGTCTGGTTAAGGCAGTTCGGTCGCTTATACGACGAACTAAGAGATTATAGGGCCCTGTACGGGAGAAGTGTTTATGGGGAGCGCGGGCAGGATTTGCCGCGTCTCGTCCCGCAGGAAGATAGTGATTGTGAAGTGATAGAAAGTTCTGGCCCTAACCGGCAGACTTTACTAGAAATAGTTGATGTTAATGGGGAGCACGAGCAAGATGCGTCGTGTTTCGTCCCGCAGGAGTTGAATGTTGAAGTAGTAACGGAAAGTTCTGGCCCTAACCGGCAGACTTTACCGAAAGTTGTAATGGTAGAAGTAGCCGACCCATCTGACGCGAACATCCAGTTTAAACATTGCGAGAGTATTAAGGAGAAAGATTACGAAAATTTTAGTGATAGCCGGACACGGTTGGTAAAAAACCACGTAGATTACAGTATATATGAGGTTAGAGCTGACGTTATACGGTCAGACGATAACAGTGTGGGTTGTGCAGATCTAGAGGAAGTAATTGCAGATACTACTGGGCACATTTCTCCAGGTAGATTGGCAGATGAGATCAATCTGGCCAAAGAGGAATCAACGAAGGTGACAATTAGTGAATCGATAGCAATGCAACACTCACTAGTTGACGAGTTACAGGAAAAGGTTTCGGTATTGGAGGCGAAGCTACAGACTAAGCCTCAGGACAGACGTGTTGAAATTAAAACTGTATGTGAACAGAGGCTGAAAAAGCCGCCAGATAAACCGGATTTAGGATCAAAGCCGGACGGTTTTTTCTGGAATGACCTGGATATAGACGAGGATTTACTGTGGGAAATAAAGAAACAGTCGAGGACAAGTGTATACAGATAGTAGTGTCTGTTAATATGCACGGCCTACAACTAAACGTGTTGATTGACACCGGTGCAGAATTGAGTGCTGTATCTGGGAAAATATTTGAGTTACTGAAAGACAGACCTGGCATCGTAGTTATGCCAGTAACAGGAGTGAAAATTATCGGTGCTACTTGGAAGGCCAGTAAACCGGTCACAAAACAGATTTTTGTCAACTTCGAGATATATGGGGCACGATCTGAACAAGAGTTTGTCGTCGTGCCAGACTTAACTACGGAAGTAATTATCGGGTTAGATTGGCTATTAAAGTACCGTGCAGTGATTAATTGCGAAAGCAAAACTTTGACATGTACGTCACAAGATAAAACAATAGTGGTTAGCTTTGACGAGGCAGGAGACGGTGTGCATAGGCAATAGCAGCCTATACACATTGTTAACTGGCCGGATGGTATTGATGTAGGTATGAATTTGAACTGCCGTAAAGTGAGGAATCTCGGCATTGACAAAAGTGTAGAAAGTTTAGTGGAAGAGATAATCAAATTCCCTCCACGGATTAACATTAGTATTGGTGTGAAAAAAAGATCGTTTGCGAGAAGTAATGAAGCTTAAAGCCGATGCTCACATACGTCGTCATGGCGCTAAAGCACGTTTTGCTAAGTTTGCAATCGGAGACTTAGTACTTGTAAAAGCTCATGAGAAATCGAGCGAGACAGACAATGAAATCTCTCAGTTTAAGTTTGTTTATAATGGTCCATATAAAGTCATTGGTATACCTCACACAAATGCTTATTGCTTAGAGTATCCAAGCTCTGGAAAACGATTAGGTATACGGAATATAGTAGACTTGAAATTGTACCAACCTAGGATCGATTAATACCACACAATGGGTAATTTATAAAGTATGTAAAATAGAGTGTAAGATTTAACGATTTGCTAGATTGCCATGCTTTTGACTGACCAAGGTCATTAAAGAAGTTGTAATTAATAAGTAATTAATTTTGATTAATCAATTTAATTTCAATCAATTTAATCATGATCTAATCAACTGAAAAATCCAAGCTGCTAGTTTAAGTTTTCAGCTGAGTCACAGTAGATTAAGGAATGTAAATATGATTTTGTAAATAGCTGTAAGATTCCATGAATATGTGTTCTACTAGTCATTGCCGATGTACTTAGACGCTGTTTTAAGTTTCAGGCTAGTACATGGGTGTGATGATGGACAGTGTTGAGTTATCCACTGTGATAGTGTTTATGGACTCCTTGAGATTACTCGGGAGTGAGTTTTACCGAAAGAATTCAGTGAAACGGACGTTCTGGAAATGCCGTTACAAGGGCGAGAGAGATCAAGCGTGCCGCACAGGCGGGCGCAACAATACTGGCGGGGCGGAACCGCTGTCGGCTCTTGTGCCGCTGTCGGCTCTTGTGCCGCTGTCGGCATTCTTTGTACTTGCGAGTACGAAAGGCGGAATAGTTTTTCTTCCCGGACAGCTGATGTGAAAGAATTCTGCTGTCAATACTTATGATTTTTTCGATCTACTGAATATTATTTGCTTGTTTAGCATTAAGTGGACTCTCATGGCAAGCGTATTAATTACGAAAAGGTTATATAAAATGTGTATTCTATGTAATTAATAATTAATTTGCGTATTTTGATCTACCTGTTTTTATGACCATGTACTCCGATTAATTTTGTAAATAGTATTCCATTTCTCATAGTGTTACGAATTTTAATGATTTAGGAATAGCTAAACCATTTTCTATATTTTCTATGAATTTTAATATGTTGTCAACCTGTTTTATTTTGTGCAAGCAGACAGAGTGGAATAAGATTAGGAGTGTTTCCACTCAATTATTATGGTCTAAGAATTGATTTATGGTTAATTAGACGAATGCTAACTTTTGTTGATGTTTTGAGCATATGCATTTCCGCTGGTTTTTTTTTGGGACATTTTCTGAGTCTGTTTACGTTACACGAACATCCTCAGACAATGTGGGGCACGTGTAACGCCGGAAATGCATATCCTCCTATTTTCGTCTATTGTACTATTATTTTTTTTCCTTGTTTTGTTACCTCAAGATATGACATTTCTGTCTCTTTATATATTGTAATTGTTTTACTGTTTGTATATATATATTTATGCATTTATGTCGATGTATAATTGGTTTGTTTCGTAAATATCATTTGTATTTTTACGCTGGGTCTTGCCTAGGGAAAACTGCTATCGAACGATTACATCGATAGGTCGTGTGAAGAATCGAAGTGTGTAGGATCTTTGGGAGGCTTAACTATGCCGCGTGGGGCGCGGGCAATGAGAGTCTGGTGAGTAGCGAGTGGAGGAGGTGTTGTGTGACGCTCCCGCGAGTTGCCGCGCTTTCGGGGTTTGGTAGCATGTAATTGCGCTCGACTCGCGATGATAGTTTCTGACATGGTGTCGCGGACGGGAAGCATTAGCTGGCGCACATCAAGAGCCCGTTTCGCCTGGTGACCGTGTCGAGAAGAAGGCGCGCCAACATCCAGCTTCTGCAACAGCGACGGCCGACAATGAGTGACTGTCGCCACCTCCTCGATCGACGGCTTCAAACCTTCAATCAACCAACAAGGAAGACTAAAAGCACGTAAAGTTTCAGAACTGTATGGCAGACCTCAGCTTTTCAAATTGTTCCATTTGCCTCGCAAAATTATAGCAACTTAGCATGAACCTTTGTTGCTCATTGTCCCAATTGCATTGCCAAGCAGGGTCCCTTCCTTTTCCGAAATGAACCCGAGTGTCGTTGAAATTCAAACGCCAGCATTAAAATAATATAATTAGATTTCACTGCTTTAATTTCAAAGTTCAATAGCTGGCTACAATATTTAGGTTACACGAGCACAAATTTAGAGTGCGAGTTTTGTTAGCATATTTTAGCTTACCTGTGACTGCAGCTCAGCTTGGTACGTACTAAATTTTACTATTGTTAATAGTTCAGAATCATTTAATTCAAGTTCAAAGTTAAATCTCTTGTTTCTAAATTGCGTAGAGTCAAGTTGCTTTTGAAATGATTGTTGAGGTAGTCCAAGACTAACCGTATTTTACTGGATTTCGATGTGCTTCAGAAAGAAAGCTCACTATTAACTTCAGTCACTAAATTAACTTTCGATTTTCCGGTTTTATTAATTCTTTTGCTAAATTAAGTCAGAGTGTAGCGAAATTTATTACTTCTGACAAACTTTCAGTTTTCACACTACACGTGTCATCCTTCAGTTGCCACGCTTCTAGTGCTAATTATATGTGTAATAACCTTTCTTTTTCAGTTATTATAGTAATTGTCCATAGGACTGACGACCGTAATTTCCCCCAAATCTCAAATATCTAATTACCGCTAGTTGATTGTTATCGTAAAGGCCGCACATTTACTTTCTTTATTAACTTTACCCCTTTTCAATATTAATTTCCACCAGTTTCATTTGCATTTTTCCTTTCATTTAGATGTAACCCTTTCCTCCCTCTTTACCGACAGATTAACTTCGGTGACGATTGCTTTTCCCAAATTTCCATTAGGTACACGCGGTTTGATTTTTCACTGTCATTAAGGTCGATAAGTGAGGGGGGAGGTTACACGTGGCGACCTGGTGACAGGACAATCTTCAGATTTGAGGTTGTTCTGGACACGAATTTTCTTTGGTGCAAATGTCGTAACAAAGTATTGGTTACGAACAGATAGTTACGTCAGCGAGATTAAGTAGTGGGAGGAATCCTAATTATATTTGAGATTTGGCTATTATATTGAAAATTATTAAAATGAGTGAAGGCAACAATTGCCAAAATTTGGTAGACTTGGATACGGAACAATCGGTCGAACAGTGGGAAACGCGCACCGCGGCACCCATTGTTCAGGGGCAGGCGGCTAGCATGAAAGACGCGACCGCCGAAACGCAACAAAGAGCAGAAATGGAATTCCAAACTTTAGAAAATGTTTCGGAATCAGAAGTGAAAATCAAATCTGAATCCCTTGATGACGAATACGGGGGGACAATTAAAGAGGAAGCCGCTACGGAAGTAAAACCGGTAGTTTCCGGGAATTTAACTGATTTATTGAACGTTTTGATTAACGAAATCAAGAGTCAATCGGTCAAGCAAGAAGATCAGGCTGCCAAGCAAGAAGCTCGGGCTGCCAAGCAAGAAGCTCAGTCTGAAAAATTTGAACGGATGCTAGACAATCAGAACAAAGCTATTAACGTTGTTATCAACAATGTTGGAGTTGTTAACACAAAAGTTGATAAAATCAAAGAAGATATTGTTGTAATTAATACCGAAATCGGTAATCTTAAACGGGAAATGATAGGCGTTCAGGCGGAAATTGCGAGCATAAATACTCGTTTTGATTCCGAAATTAGCAGAATCGAGAAAAGTGTAGGAGACGCAGTTGCTCCGATCATCGAGAATAAGGTGACGGAACAAATTCAATTAGTGAAAAAAGAGGATCAAAAGAAGGTGGAAACTTTAAAGGCTTTAGTGTCCGAGGTTGATGCTAAAGTGACGAAGCAGGCTAATACCTGCGACGAGGAAAAGAGGGAAGTGGAAACGCTTGCGGCAACCACTTGCCAAGTAATTACGAGAGTGTCGGAATTAGAAAAGAAACTTGACGAAAAACAAAGCTATGTGCCAATCTGTGCACATAGTTCGGAATTGTTGACGAAAGAGGAGCGGTTTGACCCCTTGAAAAAAGGCGGTGTACATGCGACGGATTTCATTAAAAACTGTGAAAGAGTTTTACCCAGATCATGGAGTAATGAGAGAAAAATTAATGCGATTATTGATGTGTTGGCTGGTGATGCCAAGCGTTGGGGCTTAAACCTCAACATTACGAACCTGACTTTTGACGAGTTTAAAAATTTGTTTCTGGCTGAATACTGGTCAGAGCAAAAACAGCAAAGTGTCTGGCGCGAATTTGTCGTATCGAGGCCTTTCGATGCGAATTCGCGCGGCTCGATGAAGGAGTTTTGTGAGGGCTGGATCCGCAAGTTGGAATATTTGCGTGATCGCCGCACGGAATCCGAAATAGTCTGGGAACTCTACAAAAAGCTTCCAGATGATACAAAACGCTACGTAGGAAGCAATTACAGGACAATAAATGATTTCCTGGAAAGAGTGGAGGACGAGGACAATTGGCGCAATAATCGCGACAGTGGTAGAGGCCGTGGTAACAACAACGGGTACCACAGCAACCACAACAACGATAACAATGGGAATAATGCATACCGCAACCATGGCAGCAATAACAAAAATGGTTCGGACCGTAATAACAATCGGTACAATGCAAATAATAACAGGAATGACGGAAACCAGTATCACACTAACGTGATACGGGCTTCACAGAATAGTAATAACGCCAGAGGGTGTGACCAGCCGCCTCAGCAGTATCCGGGGAGCGTATCTGCTGGGACGAGACAGGGAAACCATTAGCCGCGCCGGTGAGGGGCCGACCGGGCGTGGAGAAATTTTGGCGGCCCAATAACAGGAGAAAACCCAGGTGTCGTCGTTATGAAAATTCCGTATGGAATAATCAACGGCGGGAGAGTGTGCCAGTGTTAGGAGAAAGGAGTGCGCCCACAAGTAGTAGATCAGCTGTAGACACGGCAGTAGGAAGTACATTCACTGTCAGTGAGAACAATTTAAGTAGTGTTCCGGAAATCGATTATAAAGTGGCAGCTGTAATACCCACAGCGGAACTGGAGATTGAGTTTAAGAATGATTCGCAAGTGTTGAAAGAAGATCAGATGTCGGATAAAACGTCCGTCATCGAGCGAGGAGATGCAGAGAGGGATGAGGTCTGGTTAAGGCAGTTCGGTCGCTTATACGACGAACTAAGAGATTATAGGGCCCTGTACGGGAGAAGTGTTTATGGGGAGCGCGGGCAGGATTTGCCGCGTCTCGTCCCGCAGGAAGATAGTGATTGTGAAGTGATAGAAAGTTCTGGCCCTAACCGGCAGACTTTACTAGAAATAGTTGATGTTAATGGGGAGCACGAGCAAGATGCGTCGTGTTTCGTCCCGCAGGAGTTGAATGTTGAAGTAGTAACGGAAAGTTCTGGCCCTAACCGGCAGACTTTACCGAAAGTTGTAATGGTAGAAGTAGCCGACCCATCCGACGCGAACATCCAGTTTAAACATTGCGAGAGTATTAAGGAGAAAGATTACGAAAATTTTAGTGATAGCCGGACACGATTGGTAAAAAACCACGTAGATCACAGTGTGTATGAGGTTAGAGCTGACGTTATACGGTCAGACGATAACAGTGTGGGTTGTGCAGATCTAGAGGAAGTAATTGCAGATACTACTGGGCACATTTCTCCAGGTAGATTGGCAGATGAGATCAATCTGGCCAAAGAGGAATCAACGAAGGTGACAATTAGTGAATCGATAGCAATGCAACACTCACTAGTTGACGAGTTACAGGAAAAGGTTTCGGTATTGGAGGCGAAGCTACAGACTAAGCCTCAGGACAGACGTGTTGAAATTATAACTGTATGTGAACAGAGGCTGAAAAAGCCGCCAGATAAACCGGATTTAGGATCAAAGCCGGACGGTTTTTTCTGGAATGACCTGGATATAGACGAGGATTTACTGTGGGAAATAAAGAAACAGTCGAGGACAAGTGTATACAGATAGTAGTGTCTGTTAATATGCACGGCCTACAACTAAACGTGTTGATTGACACCGGTGCAGAATTGAGTGCTGTATCTGGGAAAATATTTGAGTTACTGAAAGACAGACCTGGCATCGTAGTTATGCCAGTAACAGGAGTGAAAATTATCGGTGCTACTGGGAAGGCCAGTAAACCGGTCACAAAACAGATTTTTGTCAACTTCGAGATATATGGGGCACGATCTGAACAAGAGTTTGTCGTCGTGCCAGACTTAACTACGGAAGTAATTATCGGGTTAGATTGGCTATTAAAGTACCGTGCAGTGATTAATTGCGAAAGCAAAACTTTGACATGTACGTCACAAGATAAAACAATAGTGGTTAGCTTTGACGAGGCAGGAGACGGTGTGCATAGGCAATACCAGCCTATACACATTGTTAACTGGCCGGATGGTATTGATGTAGGTATGAATTTGAACTGCCGTAAAGTGAGGAATCTCGGCATTGACAAAAGTGTAGAAAGTTTAGTGGAAGAGATAATCAAATTCCCTCCACGGATTAACATTAGTATTGGTGTGAAAAAAAGATCGTTTGCGAGAAGTAATGAAGCTTAAAGCCGATGCTCACATACGTCGTCATGGCGCTAAAGCACGTTTTGCTAAGTTTGCAATCGGAGACTTAGTACTTGTAAAAGCTCATGAGAAATCGAGCGAGACAGACAATGAAATCTCTCAATTTAAGTTTGTTTATAATGGACCATATAAAGTCATTGGTATACCTCACACAAATGCTTATTGCTTAGAGTATCCAAGCTCTGGAAAACGATTAGGTATACGGAATATAGTAGACTTGAAATTGT
The DNA here is from genome assembly GCF_021461395.2 of Schistocerca americana. Classification (NCBI taxonomy): domain Eukaryota; kingdom Metazoa; phylum Arthropoda; class Insecta; order Orthoptera; family Acrididae; genus Schistocerca; species Schistocerca americana. The sequence goes on along the minus strand of NC_060122.1, from coordinate 4,191,992 downwards.
ACCAACCTAGGATCGATTAATACCACACAATGGGTAATTTATAAAGTATGTAAAATAGAGTGTAAGATTTAACGATTTGCTAGATTGCCATGCTTTTGACTGACCAAGGTCATTAAAGAAGTTGTAATTAATAAGTAATTAATTTTGATTAATCAATTTAATTTCAATCAATTTAATCATGATCTAATCAACTGAAAAATCCAAGCTGCTAGTTTAAGTTTTCAGCTGAGTCACAGTAGATTAAGGAATGTAAATATGATTTTGTAAATAGCTGTAAGATTCCATGAATATGTGTTCTACTAGTCATTGCCGATGTACTTAGACGCTGTTTTAAGTTTCAGGCTAGTACATGGGTGTGATGATGGACAGTGTTGAGTTATCCACTGTGATAGTGTTTATGGACTCCTTGAGATTACTCGGGAGTGAGTTTTACCGAAAGAATTCAGTGAAACGGACGTTCTGGAAATGCCGTTACAAGGGCGAGAGAGATCAAGCGTGCCGCACAGGCGGGCGCAACAATACTGGCGGGGCGGAACCGCTGTCGGCTCTTGTGCCGCTGTCGGCTCTTGTGCCGCTGTCGGCATTCTTTGTACTTGCGAGTACGAAAGGCGGAATAGTTTTTCTTCCCGGACAGCTGATGTGAAAGAATTCTGCTGTCAATACTTATGTTTTTTTCGATCTACTGAATATTATTTGCTTGTTTAGCATTAAGTGGACTCTCATGGCAAGCGTATTAATTACGAAAAGGTTATATAAAATGTGTATTCTATGTAATTAATAATTAATTTGCGTATTTTGATCTACCTGTTTTTATGACCATGTTCTCCGATTAATTTTGTAAATAGTATTCCATTTCTCATAGTGTTACGAATTTTAATAATTTAGGAATAGCTAAACCATTTTCTATATTTTCTATGAATTTTAATATGTTGTCAACCTGTTTTATTTTGTGCAAGGTGACAGAGTGGAATAAGATTAGGAGTGTCTCCACTCAATTATTATGGTCTAAGAATTGATTTATGGTTAATTAGACGAATGCTAACTTTTGTTGATGTTTTGAGCATATGCATTTCCGCTGGTTTTTTTTTGGGACATTTTCTGAGTCTGTTTACGTTACACGAACATCCTCAGACAATGTGGGGCACGTGTAACGCCGGAAATGCATATCCTCCTATTTTCGTCTATTGTACTATTATTTTTTTTCCTTGTTTTGTTACCACAAGATATGACATTTCTGTCTCTTTATATATTGTAATTGTTTTACTGTTTGTATATATATATTTATGCATTTATGTCGATGTATAATTGGTTTGTTTCGTAAATATCATTTGTATTTTTACGCTGGGTCTTGCCTAGGGAAAACAGCTATCGAACGATTACATCGATAGGTCGTGTGAAGAATCGAAGTGTGTAGGATCTTTGGGAGGGTTAACTCTGCCGCGTGGGGCGCGGGCAGTGAGAGTCTGGTGAGTAGCGAGTGGAGCACGTGTTGTGTGACGCTCCCGCGAGTTGCCGCGCTTTCGGGGTTTGGCAGCATGTAATTGCGCTCGACTCGCGATGATAGTTTCTGACATGGTGTCGCGGACGGGAAGCATTAGCTGGCGCACATCAAGAGCCCGTTTCGCCTGGTGACCGTGTCGAGAAGAAGGCGCGCCAACATCCAGCTTCTGCAACAGCGACGGCCGACAATGAGTGACTGTCGCCACCTCCTCGATCGACGGCTTCAAACCTTCAATCAACCAACAAGGAAGACTAAAAGCACGTAAAGTTTCAGAACTGTATGGCAGACCTCAGCTTTTCAAATTGTTCCATTTGCCTCGCAAAATTATAGCAACTTAGCATGAACCTTTGTTGCTCATTGTCCCAATTGCATTGCCAAGCAGGGTCCCTTCCTTTTCCGAAATGAACCCGAGTGTCGTTGAAATTCAAACGCCAGCATTAAAATAATATAATTAGATTTCACTGCTTTAATTTCAAAGTTCAATAGCTGGCTACAATATTTAGGTTACACGAGCACAAATTTAGAGTGCGAGTTTTGTTAGCATATTTTAGCTTACCTGTGACTGCAGCTCAGCTTGGTACGTACTAAATTTTACTATTGTTAATAGTTCAGAATCATTTAATTCAAGTTCAAAGTTAAATCTCTTGTTTCTAAATTGCGTAGAGTCAAGTTGCTTTTGAAATGATTGTTGAGGTAGTCCAAGACTAACCGTATTTTACTGGATTTCGATGTGCTTCAGAAAGAAAGCTCACTATTAACTTCAGTCACTAAATTAACTTTCGATTTTCCGGTTTTATTAATTCTTTTGCTAAATTAAGTCAGAGTGTAGCGAAATTTATTACTTCTGACAAACTTTCAGTTTTCACACTACACGTGTCATCCTTCAGTTGCCACGCTTCTAGTGCTAATTATATGTGTAATAACCTTTCTTTTTCAGTTATTATAGTAATTGTCCATAGGACTGGCGACCGTAATTTCCCCCAAATCTCAAATATCTAATTACCGCTAGTTGATTGTTAACGTAAAGGCCGCACATTTACTTTCTTTATTAACTTTACCCCTTTTCAAAATTAATTTCCACCAGTTTCATTTGCATTTTTCCTTTCATTTAGATGTAACCCTTTCCTCCCTCTTTACCGACAGATTAACTTCGGTGACGATTGCTTTTCCCAAATTTCCATTAGGTACACGCGGTTTGATTTTTCACTGTCATTAAGGTCGATAAGTGAGGGGGGAGGTTACACGTGGCGACCTGGTGACAGGACAATCTTCAGATTTGAGGTTGTTCTGGACACGAATTTTCTTTGGTGCAAATGTCGTAACAAAGTATTGGTTACGAACAGATAGTTACGTCAGCGAGATTAAGTAGTGGGAGGAATCCTAATTATATTTGAGATTTGGCTATTATATTGAAAATTATTAAAATGAGTGAAGGCAACAATTGCCAAAATTTGGTAGACTTGGATACGGAACAATCGGTCGAACAGTGGGAAACGCGCACCGCGGCACCCATTGTTCAGGGGCAGGCGGCTAGCATGAAAGACGCGACCGCCGAAACGCAACAAAGAGCAGAAATGGAATTCCAAACTTTAGAAAATGTTTCGGAATCAGAAGTGAAAATCAAATCTGAATCCCTTGATGACGAATACGGGGAGACAATTAAAGAGGAAGCCGCTACGGAAGTAAAACCGGTAGTTTCCGGGAATTTAACTGATTTATTGAACGTTTTGATTAACGAAATCAAGAGTCAATCGGTCAAGCAAGAAGATCAGGCTGCCAAGCAAGAAGCTCGGGCTGCCAAGCAAGAAGCTCAGTCTGAAAAATTTGAACGGATGCTAGACAATCAGAACAAAGCTATTAACGTTGTTATCAACAATGTTGGAGTTGTTAACACAAAAGTTGATAAAATCAAAGAAGATATTGTTGTAATTAATACCGAAATCGGTAATCTTAAACGGGAAATGATAGGCGTTCAGGCGGAAATTGCGAGCATAAATACTCGTTTTGATTCCGAAATTAGCAGAATCGAGAAAAGTGTAGGAGACGCAGTTGCTCCGATCATCGAGAATAAAGTGGCGGAACAAATTCAATTAGTGAAAAAAGAGGATCAAAAGAAGGTGGAAACTTTAAAGGCTTTAGTGTCCGAGGTTGATGCTAAAGTGACGAAGCAGGCTAATACCTGCGAAGAGGAAAAGAGGGAAGTGGAAACGCTTGCGGCAACCACTTGCCAAGTAATTACGAGAGTGTCGGAATTAGAAAAGAAACTTGACGAAAAACAAAGCTATGTGCCAATCTGTGCACATAGTTCGGAATTGTTGACGAAAGAGGAGCGGTTTGACCCCTTGAAAAAAGGCGGTGTACATGCGACGGATTTCATTAAAAACTGTGAAAGAGTTTTACCCAGATCATGGAGTAATGAGAGAAAAATTAATGCGATTATTGATGTGTTGGCTGGTGACGCCAAGCGTTGGGGCTTAAACCTCAACATTACGAACCTGACTTTTGACGAGTTTAAAAATTTGTTTCTGGCTGAATACTGGTCAGAGCAAAAACAGCAAAGTGTCTGGCGCGAATTTGTCGTATCGAGGCCTTTCGATGCGAATTCGCGCGGCTCGATGAAGGAGTTTTGTGAGGGCTGGATCCGCAAGTTGGAATATTTGCGTGATCGCCGCACGGAATCCGAAATAGTCTGGGAACTCTACAAAAAGCTTCCAGATGATACAAAACGCTACGTAGGAAGCAATTACAGGACAATAAATGATTTCCTGGAAAGAGTGGAGGACGAGGACAATTGGCGCAATAATCGCGACAGTGGTAGAGGCCGTGGTAACAACAACGGGTACCACAGCAACCACAACAACGATAACAATGGGAATAATGCATACCGCAACCATGGCAGCAATAACAAAAATGGTTCGGACCGTAATAACAATCGGTACAATGCAAATAATAACAGGAATGACGGAAACCAGTATCACACTAACGTGATACGGGCTTCACAGAATAGTAATAACGCCAGAGGGTGTGACCAGCCGCCTCAGCAGTATCCGGGGAGCGTATCTGCTGGGACGAGACAGGGAAACCATTAGCCGCGCCGGTGAGGGGCCGACCGGGCGTGGAGAAATTTTGGCGGCCCAATAACAGGAGAAAACCCAGGTGTCGTCGTTATGAAAATTCCGTATGGAATAATCAACGGCGGGAGAGTGTGCCAGTGTTAGGAGAAAGGAGTGCGCCCACAAGTAGTAGATCAGCTGTAGACACGGCAGTAGGAAGTACATTCACTGTCAGTGAGAACAATTTAAGTAGTGTTCCGGAAATCGATTATAAAGTGGCAGCTGTAATACCCACAGCGGAACTGGAGATTGAGTTTACGAATGATTCGCAAGTGTTGAAAGAAGATCAGATGTCGGATAAAACGTCCGTCATCGAGCGAGGAGATGCAGAGAGGGATGAGGTCTGGTTAAGGCAGTTCGGTCGCTTATACGACGAACTAAGAGATTATAGGTCCCTGTACGGGAGAAGTGTTTATGGGGAGCGCGGGCAGGATTTGCCGCGTCTCGTCCCGCAGGAAGATAGTGATTGTGAAGTGATAGAAAGTTCTGGCCCTAACCGGCAGACTTTACTAGAAATAGTTGATGTTAATGGGGAGCACGAGCAAGATGCGTCGTGTTTCGTCCCGCAGGAGTTGAATGTTGAAGTAGTAACGGAAAGTTCTGGCCCTAACCGGCAGACTTTACCGAAAGTTGTAATGGTAGAAGTAGCCGACCCATCCGACGCGAACATCCAGTTTAAACATTGCGAGAGTGTTAAGGAGAAAGATTACGAAAATTTTAGTGATAGCCGGACACGATTGGTAAAAAACCACGTAGATTACAGTGTGTATGAGGTTAGAGCTGACGTTATACGGTCAGACGATAACAGTGTGGGTTGTGCAGATCTAGAGGAAGTAATTGCAGATACTACTGGGCACATTTCTCCAGGTAGATTGGCAGATGAGATCAATCTGGCCAAAGAGGAATCAACGAAGGTGACAATTAGTGAATCGATAGCAATGCAACACTCACTAGTTGACGAGTTACAGGAAAAGGTTTCGGTATTGGAGGCGAAGCTACAGACTAAGCCTCAGGACAGACGTGTTGAAATTATAACTGTATGTGAACAGAGGCTGAAAAAGCCGCCAGATAAACCGGATTTAGGATCAAAGCCGGACGGTTTTTTCTGGAATGACCTGGATATAGACGAGGATTTACTGTGGGAAATAAAGAAACAGTCGAGGACAAGTGTATACAGATAGTAGTGTCTGTTAATATGCACGGCCTACAACTAAACGTGTTGATTGACACCGGTGCAGAATTGAGTGCTGTATCTGGGAAAATATTTGAGTTACTGAAAGACAGACCTGGCATCGTAGTTATGCCAGTAACAGGAGTGAAAATTATCGGTGCTACTGGGAAGGCCAGTAAACCGGTCACAAAACAGATTTTTGTCAACTTCGAGATATATGGGGCACGATCTGAACAAGAGTTTGTCGTCGTGCCAGACTTAACTACGGAAGTAATTATCGGGTTAGATTGGCTATTAAAGTACCGTGCAGTGATTAATTGCGAAAGCAAAACTTTGACATGTACGTCACAAGATAAAACAATAGTGGTTAGCTTTGACGAGGCAGGAGACGGTGTGCATAGGCAATACCAGCCTATACACATTGTTAACTGGCCGGATGGTATTGATGTAGGTATGAATTTGAACTGCCGTAAAGTGAGGAATCTCGGCATTGACAAAAGTGTAGAAAGTTTAGTGGAAGAGATAATCAAATTCCCTCCACGGATTAACATTAGTATTGGTGTGAAAAAAAGATCGTTTGCGAGAAGTAATGAAGCTTAAAGCCGATGCTCACATACGTCGTCATGGCGCTAAAGCACGTTTTGCTAAGTTTGCAATCGGAGACTTAGTACTTGTAAAAGCTCATGAGAAATCGAGCGAGACAGACAATGAAATCTCTCAATTTAAGTTTGTTTATAATGGACCATATAAAGTCATTGGTATACCTCACACAAATGCTTATTGCTTAGAGTATCCAAGCTCTGGAAAACGATTAGGTATACGGAATATAGTAGACTTGAAATTGTACCAACCTAGGATCGATTAATACCACACAATGGGTAATTTATAAAGTATGTAAAATAGAGTGTAAGATTTAACGATTTGCTAGATTGCCATGCTTTTGACTGACCAAGGTCATTAAAGAAGTTGTAATTAATAAGTAATTAATTTTGATTAATCAATTTAATTTCAATCAATTTAATCATGATCTAATCAACTGAAAAATCCAAGCTGCTAGTTTAAGTTTTCAGCTGAGTCACAGTAGATTAAGGAATGTAAATATGATTTTGTAAATAGCTGTAAGATTCCATGAATATGTGTTCTACTAGTCATTGCCGATGTACTTAGACGCTGTTTTAAGTTTCAGGCTAGTACATGGGTGTGATGATGGACAGTGTTGAGTTATCCACTGTGATAGTGTTTATGGACTCCTTGAGATTACTCGGGAGTGAGTTTTACCGAAAGAATTCAGTGAAACGGACGTTCTGGAAATGCCGTTACAAGGGCGAGAGAGATCAAGCGTGCCGCACAGGCGGGCGCAACAATACTGGCGGGGCGGAACCGCTGTCGGCTCTTGTGCCGCTGTCGGCTCTTGTGCCGCTGTCGGCATTCTTTGTACTTGCGAGTACGAAAGGCGGAATAGTTTTTCTTCCCGGACAGCTGATGTGAAAGAATTCTGCTGTCAATACTTATGTTTTTTTCGATCTACTGAATATTATTTGCTTGTTTAGCATTAAGTGGACTCTCATGGCAAGCGTATTAATTACGAAAAGGTTATATAAAATGTGTATTCTATGTAATTAATAATTAATTTGCGTATTTTGATCTACCTGTTTTTATGACCATGTACTCCGATTAATTTTGTAAATAGTATTCCATTTCTCATAGTGTTACGAATTTTAATGATTTAGGAATAGCTAAACCATTTTCTATATTTTCTATGAATTTTAATATGTTGTCAACCTGTTTTATTTTGTGCAAGGTGACAGAGTGGAATAAGATTAGGAGTGTCTCCACTCAATTATTATGGTCTAAGAATTGATTTATGGTTAATTAGACGAATGCTAACTTTTGTTGATGTTTTGAGCATATGCATTTCCGCTGTTTCTTTTTTGGGAAATTTTCTGAGTCTGTTTACGTTACACGAACATCCTCAGACAATGTGGGGCACGTGTAACGCCGGTAATGCGTATCCTCCTATTTTCGTCTATTGTACTATTATTTTTTTTCCTTGTTTTGTTACCTCAATATATGACATTTCTGTCTCTTTATATATTGTAATTGTTTTACTGTTTGTATATATATATATTTATGCATTTATGTCGATGTATAATTGGTTTGTTTCGTAAATATCATTTGTATTTTTACCCTGGGTCTTGCCTAGGGAAAACTGCTATCGAACGATTACATCGATAGGTCGTGTGAAGAATCAAAGTGTGTAGGATCTTTGGGAGGGTTAACTCTGCCGCGTGGGGCGCGGGCAGTGAGAGTCTGGTGAGTAGCGAGTGGAGCACGTGTTGTGTGACGCTCCCGCGAGTTGCCGCGCTTTCGGGGTTTGGCAGCATGTAATTGCGCTCAACTCGCGATGATAGTTTCTGACATGGTGTCGCGGACGGGAAGCATTAGCTGGCGCACATCAAGAGCCCGTTTCGCCTGGTGACCGTGTCGAGAAGAAGACGCGCCAACATCCAGCTTCTGCAACAGCGACGGCCGACAATGAGTGACTGTCGCCACCTCCTCGATCGACGGCTTCAAACCTTCAATCAACCAACAAGGAAGACTAAAAGCACGTAAAGTTTCAGAACTGTATGGCAGACCTCAGCTTTTCAAATTGTTCCATTTGCCTCGCAAAATTACAGCAACTTAGCATGAACCTTTGTTGCTCATTGTCCCAATTGCATTGCCAAGCAGGGTCCCTTCCTTTTCCGAAATGAACCCGAGTGTCGTTGAAATTCAAACGCCAGCATTATAATAATATGATTAGATTTCACTGCTTTAATTTCAAAGTTCAGTAGCTGGCTACAATATTTAGGTTACACGAGCACAAATTTAGAGTGCGAGTTTTGTTAGCATATTTTAGCTTACCTGTGACTGCAGCTCAGCTTGGTACGTACTAAATTTTACTATTGTTAATAGTTCAGAATCATTTAATTCAAGTTCAAAATTAAATCCTTTGTTTCTAAATTGCGTTTCTAAGTTGCTTTTGAAATGATTGTTGAGGTAGACCAAGACTAACCGTATTTTACTGGATTTCGATGTGCTTCAGAAAGAAAGCTCACTATTAACTTCAGTCACTAAATGCTTTTGAAATGATTGTTGAGGTAGACCAAGACTAACCGTATTTTACTGGATTTCGATGTGCTTCAGAAAGAAAGCTCACTATTAACTTCAGTCACTAAATTAACTTTCGATTTTCCGGTTTTATTAATTCTTTTGCTAAATTAAGTCAGAGTGTAGCGAAATTTATTACTTCTGACAAACTTTCAGTTTTCACACTACACGTGTCATCCTTCAGTTGCCACGCTTCTAGTGCTAATTATATGTGTAATAACCTTTCTTTTTCAGTTATTATAGTAATTGTCCATAGGACTGGCGACCGTAATTTCCCCCAAATCTCAAATATCTAATTACCGCTAGTTGATTGTTAACGTAAAGGCCGCACATTTACTTTCTTTATTAACTTTACCCCTTTTCAAAATTAATTTCCACCAGTTTCATTTGCATTTTTCCTTTCATTTAGATGTAACCCTTTCCTCCCTCTTTACCGACAGATTAACTTCGGTGACGATTGCTTTTCCCAATTTTCCATTAGGTACACGTGGTTTGATTTTTCACTGTCATTAAGGTCGATAAGTGAGGGGGGAGGTTACACTGTGAGTCTATATTTTCGAATCCGACGCGAAACTAATGGTTAATTGTTACGTTCAGGGCCTCCTAATGACGATGGAACACTCAAATTGCGTCGAGATTCAATACATCGGCCTCGAGCCGACTTGTCTCCAAGGGTCTATTGCTGCCTCGGGCACCTTATGGTCGTTCTCCTGTGAGTCTAGATTTTCGAATCCGACGCAAAACTGATAGTTAATTGCAACGTTCAGGGCCTCCTAATGACGATGGAACACTCAAATTGCGCCGAGACTCAATACATCGTCCTTCGGCCGACTTGTCTCCAAGGGTCTATTGCTGCCTCGGGCACCTTATGGTCGTTCTCATGTGAGTCTAGATTTTCTAATCCGACGCAAAACTGATTGTTAATTGTAACGATCAGGGCCTCCTAATGACGATTGAAAACTCAAATTGCGTCGAGGGGATATTGCTGTCTCGGGCACCATATGATCCTTTTCCTGTGAGTGGACTTTCGAATCCGACGCTAAAATGATAGTTAATTGTAACGTTCAGGACCTCCTAATGACGATGGAACACTCAAATTGCGTCGAGAGTCAATATATCGTCCTCCAGCCGACTTGTCTCCAAGGGTCTATTGCTGCCTCGGGCACCTTATGGTCGTCCTCCTGTGAGTCTAGATTCTCGAATCCGACGCAAATATTATAGTTAACTGTAACGTTCAGGGCCTCCTAATGACGATGGAACACTCAAATTGCATCGAGATTCAACATCCCGGCCTCCAGCCGACTTGTCTCCATGGGGATATTGCTGCCTCGGGCTCCTAATGGTCGCTGTCCTGTGAGTCTAGATTTTCGAAACCGACGCGAAACTGATTGTTAATTGTGACGTTCAGGGCTTCCTAATGACGATGGACACTCAAATTGCGCGAGATTCAATGTATCGGCATTCAGCCGATTTTGTCTCCAACGGTCTATTGCTGCCTCGGGCACCTTATGGTCGTTCCCCTGTGAGTCTAGATTTTAGAATCCGACGCAAAACTGATAGTTAATTGTAATGTTCAGGGCCACCTAATGATGATGGAACACTCACATTGCGTCGAGATTCAATATATCGGTATTCAGCCGATTTGTCTCCAAGGGTCTATTGCTGCCTCGGGCACCTTATGGTCGTTCCCCTGTGAGTCTAGATTTTAGAATCCGACGCAAAACTGATAGTTAATAGTAATGTTCAGGGCCTCCTAATGACGATGGAGCACTCAAGTTGCGTCGCGATTCAATACATCGTCCTCCAGCGGACTGGTCTCCAAGGGGATATAGCCTCGGGCACCGTATTGTCCGTCTCCAGTGGGTCTAGATTTTCGAATCCGACGAAAAACTGATAGTTAATTGTAACATTCAGGGCCGCCTAATGACGATGGAACACTCAAATTGCGTCGCGATCCAATACATCGTCCTCCAGCCGATTTGTCTCCAAGGGTCAATTGCTGCCTCGGGCACCTTATGATCGTTCTCCTGTGAGTTTAGATTTTCGAACGCGACAAAAAACTGATAGTTAATTGTAACGCTCAGGGCCACCTAATGACGATGGAACACTCAAATTGCGTCGAGATTCAATACATCGTCCATCAGCCGACTGCCTCGGGCACCAATTGGTCCGTCTCCCGTGAGTCTAGATTTTTGAATCCGACGCGAAAATGATAGTTATTTGTAACGTTCAGCGCCTACTAATAACGATGGAACACTGAAATTGCGTCGAGGGTCAATACATCGACCTCCAGCCGACTTGTCCCCAAGGGGATATTGCTGTCTCGGGCACCATATGATCCTTCTCCTGTGAGTCTAGATTTTCTAATCCGACGCAAAACTGATTTTTAATTGTAACGTTCAGGGCCTCCTAATGACGATGGAACACTCAAATTGCGTCGCGTTTCAATACTTCGTCCTCCAGCGGACTGGCCTCCAAGGGGATATAGCCTCGGGCACCTTGTGGGTTGTATCCAGTGGGCCTAGATTTTCGAATCCGACGAAAAACTGATAGTTAATTGTAGCATTGAGGGCCTCCTAATGGCGATGGAACACTCAAATTGCGTCGCGATCCAATACATCGTCCTCCAGCCGACTCTTCTCCTATGGTCTATTGCTGCCTCGGGCACCTTACGATCGTTCTGCTGTGAGTCTAGATTTTCGTACCCGACGCAAAACTGATAGTTAATTGTAACGCTCAGGGCCACCTAATGACGATGGAACACTCAAATTGCGTCGAGATTCAATTTATCGGCCTCCAGCCGACTTGTCTCCAAGGGGATATAGCTGTCTCGGGCACAATATGATCCTTCTCCTGTGAGTCTAGATTTTCGATTCCGACGCAAAAATGATAGTGATTTGTAACGTTCAGCGCCTCCTAATGACGATAACACACTCAAAAGGCGTCGAGATTCAATACATCGTCCACAACCGACTTGTCTCCAAGGGTCTATTGCTGCCTCGGTCACCAAATGCTCCGTCTCCTGTGAGTCTAGATTTTCGAATCCGACGCGTAACAGATAGTTAAATGCAAAGTTCAGGGCCTCCTAATGACGATGGACACTCAAATTGCGCGAGATTCAATGTATCGGCATTCAGCCGATTTTGTCTCCAACGGTCTATTGCTGCCTCGGGCACCTTATGGTCGTTCCCCTGTGAGTCTAGATTTTAGAATCCGACGCAAAACTGATAGTTAATTGTAATGTTCAGGGCCTCCTAATGACGATGGAACACTCAAATTGCGTCGAGATTCAATATATCGGTATTCAGCCGATTTGTCTCCAAGGGTCTATTGCTGCCTCGGGCACCTTATGGTCGTTCCCCTGTGAGTCTAGATTTTAGAATCCGACGCAAAACTGATAGTTAATAGTAATGTTCAGGGCCTCCTAATGACGATGGAGCACTCAAGTTGCGTCGCGATTCAATACATCGTCCTCCAGCGGACTGGTCTCCAAGGGGATATAGCCTCGGGCACCGTATTGTCCGTCTCCAGTGAGTCTAGATTTTCGAATCCGACGAAAAACTGATAGTTAATTGTAACATTCAGGGCCTCCTAATGACGATGGAACACTCAAATTGCGTCGCGATCCAATACATCGTCCTCCAGCCGATTTGTCTCCAAGGGTCAATTGCTGCCTCGGGCACCTTATGATCGTTCTCCTGTGAGTTTAGATTTTCGAACGCGACAAAAAACTGATAGTTAATTGTAACGCTCAGGGCCACCTAATGACGATGGAACACTCAAATTGTGTCGAGATTCAATACATCGTCCATCAGCCGACTGCCTCGGGCACCAATTGGTCCGTCTCCCGTGAGTCTAGATTTTTGAATCCGACGCGAAAATGATAGTTATTTGTAACGTTCAGCGCCTACTAATAACGATGGAACACTGAAATTGCGTCGAGGGTCAATACATCGACCTCCAGCCGACTTGTCCCCAAGGGGATATTGCTGTCTCGGGCACCATATGATCCTTCTCCTCTGAGGCTACATTTTCGCATCCGACGCGAAACTGATAGTTAATTGTAACGATCAGGGCCTCGTACTGACGATGGAATACTCAAATTGCGTCGAGATTCAATACATCGTCCTTTAGCCGACTTGTACCAAGAGTCCATTGCTGCCTCGGTCACCTTATGGTCGTTCTCCTGTTAGTCTAGATTTTCGAATCCCACGAAAAACTGATAGTTAATTGCAACATTCAGGGCCTCCTAATGACGATGGAACACTCAAATTACGTCGCGATCCAATACATCGTCCTCCAGCCGACTTGTCTCCATGGGTATATTGCTGCCTCGGGCACCTTATGATCGTTCTCCTGTGAGTCTAGATTTTCGAACCCGACGCAAAACTGATAGTTATTTGTAGCGCTCAGGGCCACCTATTGACGATGGAACACTCAAATTGTGTCGAGATTCAATACATTGGCCTACAGCCGACTTGTCTCCAAGGGTCTACTGCTGCCTCGCGCACCTTATGGTCGTGCTCCTGTGAGTCTAGATTTTCTAATCCGACGCAAAACTGATTTTTAATTGTAACGTTCAGGGCCTCCTAATGACGATGGAACACTCAAATTGCGTCGCGTTTCAATACTTCGTCCTCCAGCGGACTGGCCTCCAAGGGGATATAGCCTCGGGCACCTTATGGGTTGTATCCAGTGGGCCTAGATTTTCGAATCCGACGAAAAACTGATAGTTAATTGTAGCATTGAGGGCCTCCTAATGGCGATGGAACACTCAAATTGCGTCGCGATCCAATACATCGTCCTCCAGCCGACTCTTCTCCTATGGTCTATTGCTGCCTCGGGCACCTTACGATCGTTCTGCTGTGAGTCTAGATTTTCGTACCCGACGCAAAACTGATAGTTAATTGTAACGCTCAGGGCCACCTAATGACGATGGAACCCTCAAATTGCGTCGAGATTCAATACATCGGCCTCCAGCCGACTTGTCTCCAAGGGGGTATAGCTGTCTCGGGCACAATATGATCCTTCTCCTGTGAGTCTAGATTTTCGATTCCGACGCAAAAATGATAGTGATTTGTAACATTCAGCGCCTCCTAATGACGATAGCACACTCAAAAGGCGTCGAGATTCAATACATCGTCCATCAACCGACTTGTCTCCAAGGGTCTATTGCCGCCTCGGTCACCAAATGCTCCGTCTCCTGTGAGTCTAGATTTTCGAATCCGACGCGTAACAGATAGTTAAATGCAAAGTTCAGGGCCTCCTAATGACGATGGAACACTCAAATTGCGTCGAGATTCAATACATCGTCCTTCAGCCGACTTGTCTTCAAGGGTCTATTGCTGCCTCGGGCACCTTGTGGTCGTTCTCCTGTGAGTCTAGATATTCGAATCCGACGCAAAACTGATAGTTAATTGTAACGTTCAGGGCCTCCTAATGACGATGGAACTCTCAAATTGCGTCGAGATTCAATACATCATCCTCCAGCCCACTTATATCCAAGGGGAAATTGCTGTCTCGGGCACCACATGACCCTTCTCCTGTGAGTAGATTTTCGAATCCGACGCTAAAATGATAGTTAATTGTAACGTTCAGCGCCTCCTAATGACGATGGAACACTCAAATTGCGTCGAGATTCAATACATCGTCATTCAGCCGACTTGTTTCCAAGGGTCTATTGCTGCCTCGGGCACCTTATGGTCGTTCTCCTCTGAGTCTAGATTTTCTAATCCGACGCAAAACTGATTGTTAATTGTAACGTTCAGGACCTCCTAATGACGATGGAACACTCAAATTGCGTCGACATTCAATACATCTTCCTCCAGCCGACTTGTATCCAATGGCATATTGCTGTCTCGGGCTTCATATGATCCTTCTCCTGTGAGTAGATTTTCGAATCCGACGCTAAAATGATAGTTAATTGTAACGTTCAGTGCCTCCTAATGACGATGGGACACTCAAATTGCGTCGAGATTCAATACATTGGCCTTTCAGCCGACTTGTCGCCAAGGGCATATTGCTGCCTCGGGCACCATATGGTCCGTCTCCTGTGAGTCTAGATTTTCGAATCCGACGCAAAAATGATAGTTAATTGTAACGTTCAGCGCTTCCTAATGACGATGGAACACTCAAATTGCGTCGAGATTCAATACATCGTCCTTCAGCCGACTTGTCACCAAGGTTCTATTGCTGCCTCGGCCACCTTATGGTCGTTCTTCTGTGAGTCTAGATATTAGAATCCGACGCAAAACTGATAGTTAATTGTAACGTCAGGGCCTCCTAATGACGATGGTACACTGAAATTGCGTCGAGATTCAATACATCGTCCTTCAACCGACTTGTCTCCAAGGGTCTGGTTCTGCCTCGGGCACCTTATGGTCGTTCTCCTGTGAGTCTAGATTTTCTAATCCGACGCAAAACTGATTGTTAGTTGTAACGTTCAGTTCCTCCTAATGACGATGGAACACTCAAATTGCGTCGCGTTTCAATACATCGTCCTCCAGCGGACTGGTCTCCAATGGGATATAGCCTCGGGCACCTTATCGTCCGTATCCAGTGAGTCTAGAATTTCGAATCCGACGCAAAACTGATAGTTAATTGTAACGTTAAGGGCCTCCTAATGACGATGGAACACTCAAATTGCGTCGAGATTCAATACATCGTCCTTCAGCCGACCTGTCTGCAAGGGTCTATTGCTGCCTCGGGCACATTATGGTCATTCTCCTGTGGGTCTAGATTTTCTAATCCGACGCAAAACATTGTTAATTGTAACGTTCAAGACCTCTTAATGACGATGGAACACTCAAATTGCGTCGGGATTCAATACATCGTCCTCCAGCCGACTGTATTCCAAGGGGATATTGCTTTCTCGGGCTTCATATGATCCTTCTCCTGTGAGTATATTTTCGAATCCGACGCCAAAATGATAGTTAATTGTAACGTTCAGCGCCTCCTAAAGACGATGGAACACTCAAATTGCGTCAAGAGTCAATACATCGAACTCCAGCCGACTTGTCTACAAGGGGATATTGTTGCCTCGGGCTCTATGTGGTCCGTCTCCTGTGAGTCTAGATTTTCGAATCCGACTCGAAACTGATAGTTAATTGCAACGTTCAGGGCCTCCTAATGACGTTGGAACACTTAAATTTCGTCGAGATTCAATACATCGTCCTTCAACCGACTTGTCTCCAAGAGTCTATTGCTGCCTCGGGCACCTTGTGGTCGATCTCCTGTGAGTCTAGATTTTCGAATCCGACGTAAAACAGATAGTTACTTGTAACGTTCAGGGCCTCCTAATGACGATGGAACACTCAAATTGCGTCGAGATTCAATACATCGTCAACCAGCCGACTTGTATCAAAGGGGATATTGCTATCTCGGGCTTCATATGAACCTTCTCCTGTGAGTAGATTTTCGAATCCGACGCTAAAATGATAGTTAATTGTAACGTTCAGTGCCTCCTAATGACGATGGAACACTCAAATTGAGTAGAGATTCAATACATTGTCCTCCAGCCGATTTGTATCCAAGGGGATCTTGCTGTCTCGGGCTTCATATGATCCTTCTCCTGTGAGTGGATTTTCGAATCTGACGCTAAAATGATAGTTAATTGTAACGTTAAGCGCCTCCTAATGACGATGGAACACTCAAATTGCGTCGAGATTCAATACATTGGCCTCCAGCCGACTTGCCTCCAAGGGGATATTGCTGCCTCGGGCACCATATGGTCCGTCTCCTGTGAGTCTAGATTTTCGAATCCAACGCAAATATGGCAGTTAATTGTAACGTTCAACGCCCCCTAATGACGATGGAACACTCAAATTGCGTCGAGATTCAATAAATCGGCCACGAGCTGACTTGTCTCCAAGGGTCTTTTGCTGCCTCGGGCCCCTTATGGTCGTTCTCCGGTGAGTCTAGATTATCTAATCCGACGCAAAACTGATTGTTAATTGTTACGTTCAGGACCTCCTAATGACGATGGAACACTCAAATTGCGTCGAGATTCAATACATCGTCATTCAGCCGACTTGTTTCCAAGGGTCTATTGCTGCCTCGGGCACCTTATGGTCGTTCTCCTCTGAGTCTAGATTTTCTAATCCGACGCAAAACCGATTGTTAATTGTAACGTTCAGGACCTCCTAATGGCGATGGAACACTCAAATTGCGTCGAGATTCAATACATCGTCCTCCAGCCGACTTGTATCCAAGGGGATATTGCTGTCTCGGGCTTCATATGATCCTTCTCCTGTGAGTAGATTTTCGAATCCGACGCTAAAATGATAGTTAATTGTAACGTTCAGTGCCTCCTAATGACGATGGAACACTCAAATTGCGTCGCGTTTCAATACATCGTCCTCCAGCCGACTTGTATCCAAGGGGATATTGCTGTCTCGGGCTTCATATGATCCTTCTCCTGTGAGTGGATTTTCGAATCTGACGCTAAAATGATAGTTAATTGTAACGTTAAGCGCCTCCTAATGACGATGGAACACTCAAATTGCGTCGTGATTCAATACATTGGCCTCCAGCCGACTTGTCTCCAAGGGGATATTGCTGCCTCGGGCACCATGTGGTCCGTCTCCTGTGAGTCTAGATTTTCGAATCCGACGCAAATATGATAGTTAATTGTAACGTTCAGCGCTCCCTAATGACGATGGAACACTCAAATTGCGTCGAGATTCAATACATCGTCCATCAGCCGACTGCCTCGGGCACCAAATGGTCCGTCTCCCGTGAGTCTAGATTTTTGAATCCGACGCGAAAATGATAGTTATTTGTAACGTTCAGCGCCTACTAATAACGATGGAACACTGAAATTGCGTCGAGGGTCAATACATCGACCTCCAGCCGACTTGTCCCCAAGGGGATATTGCCGTCTCGGGCACCATATGATCCTTCTCCTCTGAGGCTACATTTTCGCATCCGACGCGAAACTGATAGTTAATTGTAACGATCAGGGCCTCCTAATGACGATGGAACATTCAAATTGCGTCGAGATTCAATACATCGTCCTTTAGCCGACTTGTACCAAGAGTCCATTGCTGCCTCGGGCACCTTATGGTCGTTCTCCCGTTAGTCTAGATTTTCGAATCCCACGAAAAACTGATAGTTAATTGTAACATTCAGGGCCTCCTAATGACGATGGAACACTCAAATTGCGTCGCGATCCAATACATCGTCCTCCAGCCGACTTGTCTCCATGGGTATATTGCTGCCTCGGGCACCTTATGATCGTTCTCCTGTGAGTCTAGATTTTCGAACCCGACGCAAAACTGATAGTTATTTGTAGCGCTCAGGGCCACCTATTGACGATGGAACACACAAATTGTGTCGAGATTCAATACATTGGCCTCCAGCCGACTTGTCTCCAAGGGTCTACTGCTGCCTCGCGCACCTTATGGTCGTTCTCCTGTGAGTCTAGATTTTCTAATCCGACGCAAAACTGATTTTTAATTGTAACGTTCAGGGCCTCCTAATGACGATGGAACACTCAAATTGCGTCGCGTTCAATACTTCGTCCTCCAGCGGACTGGTCTCCAAGGGCATATAGCCTCGGGCACCTTATGGGTTGTATCCAGTGGGCCTAGATTTTCGAATCCGACGAAAAACTGATAGTTAATTGTAGCATTGAGGGCCTCCTAATGACGATGGAACACTCAAATTGCGTCGAGATTCAATACATCGTCCTTCAGCCGACTTGTCTTCAAGGGTCTATTGCTGCCTCGGGCACCTTGTGGTCGCTCTCCTGTGAGTCTAGATATTCGAATCCGACGCAAAACTGATAGTTAATTGTAACGTTCAGGGCCTCCTAATGACGATGGAACACTCAAATTGCGTCGAGATTCAATACATCATCCTCCAGCCCACTTATATCCAAGGGGAAATTGCTGTCTCGGGCACCACATGATCCTCCTCCTGTGAGTAGATTTTCGAATCCGACGCTAAAATGATAGTTAATTGTAACGTTCAGCGCCTCCTAATGACGATGGAACACTCAAATTGCGTCGAGATTCAATACATCGTCATTCAGCCGACTTGTTTCCAAGGGTCTATTGCTGCCTCGGGCACTTTATGGTCGTTCTCCTCTGAGTCTAGATTTTCTAATCCGACGCAAAACTGATTGTTAATTGTAACGTTCAGGACCTCCTAATGACGATGGAACACTCAAATTGCGTCGAGATTCAATACATCGTCCTCCAGCCGACTTGTATCCAAGGGCATATTGCTGTCTCGGGCTTCATATGATCCTTCTCCTGTGAGTAGATTTTCGAATCCGACGCTAAAATGATAGTTAATTGTAACGTTCAGTGCCTCCTAATGACGATGGGACACTCAAATTGCGTCGAGATTCAATATATTGGCCTTTCAGCCGACTTGTCTCCAAGGGCATATTGCTGCCTCGGGCACCATATGGTCCGTCTCCTGTGGGTCTAGATTTTCGAATCCGACGCAAAAATGATAGTTAATTGTAACGTTCTGCGCTTCCTAATGACGATGGAACACTCAAATTGCGTCGAGATTCAATACATCGTCCTTCAGCTGACTTGTCACCAAGGTTCTATTGCTGCCTCGGCCACCTTATGGTCGTTCTTCTGTGAGTCTAGATTTTAGAATCCGACGCAAAACTGATAGTTAATTGTAACGTCAGGGCCTCCTAATGACGATGATACACTGAAATTGCGTCGAGATTCAATACATCGTCCTTCAACCGACTTGTCTCCAAGGGTCTGGTTCTGCCTCGGGCACCTTATGGTCGTTCTCCTGTGAGTCTAGATTTTCTAATCCGACGCAAAACTGATTGTTAATTGTAACGTTCAGTTCCTCCTAATGACGATGGAACACTCAAATTGCGTCGCGTTTCAATACATCGTCCTCCAGCGGACTGGTCTCCAATGGGATATAGCCTCGGGCACCTTATGGTCCGTATCCACTGAGTCTAGAATTTCGAATCCGACGCAAAACTGATAGTTAATTGTAACGTTAAGGGCCTCCTAATGACGATGGAACACTCAAATTGCGTCGAGATTCAATACATCGTCCTTCAGCCGACCTGTCTCCAAGGGTCTATTGCTGCTTCGGGCACATTATGGTCATTCTCCTGTGAGTCTAGATTTTCTAATCCGACGCAAAACATTGTTAATTGTAACGTTCAAGACCTCCTAATGACGATGAAACACTCAAATTGCGTCGGGATTCAATACATCGTCCTCCAGCCGACTGTATTCCAAGGGGATATTGCTGTCTCGGGCTTCATATGATCCTTCTCCTGTGAGTATATTTACGAATCCGACGCCAAAATGATAGCCAATTGTAACGTTCAGCGCCTCCTAAAGACGATGGAACACTCAAATTGCGTCGAGAGTCAATACATCGAACTCCAGCCGACTTGTCTACAAGGGGATATTGTTGCCTCGGGCTCTATGTGGTCCGTCTCCTGTGAGTCTAGATTTTCGAATCCGACTCGAAACTGATAGTTAATTGTAACTTTCAGGGCCTCCTAATGACGTTGGAACACTTAAATTTCGTCGAGATTCAATACATCGTCTTTCAACCGACTTGTCTCCAAGAGTCTATTACTGCCTCGGGCACCTTGTGGTCGATGTCCTGTGAGTCTAGATTTTCGAATCCGACGTAAAACAGATAGTTAATTGTAACGTTCAGGGCCTCCTAATGACGATGGACACTCAAATTGCGTCGAGATTCAATACATCGTCAACCAGCCGACTTGTATCCAAGGGGATATTGCTGTCTCGGGCTTCATATGATCCTTCTCCTGTGAGTGGATTTTCGAATCTGACGCTAAAATGATAGTTAATTGTAACGTTAAGCGCCTCCTAATGACGATGGAACACTCAAATTGCGTCGAGATTAAATACATTGGCCTCCAGCCGACTTGTCTCCAAGGGGATATTGCTGCCTCGGGCACCATATGGTCCGTCTCCTGTGAGTCTAGATTTTCGAATCCGACGCAAATATGATAGTTAATTGTAACGTTCAGCGCCCCCTAATGACGATGGAACACTCAAATTGCGTCGAGATTCAATACATCGGCCTCGAGCCGACTTGTCTCCAAGGGTCTTTTGCTGCCTCGGGCCCCTTATGGTCGTTCTCCGGTGAGTCTAGATTATCTAATCCGACGCAAAACTGATTGTTAATTGTTACGTTCAGGACCTCCTAATGACGATGGAACACTCAAATTGCGTCGAGATTCAATACATCCTCATTCAGCCGACTTGTTTCCAAGGGTCTATTGCTGCCTCGGGCACCTTATGGTCGTTCTCCTCTGAGGTTAGATTTTCTAATCCGGCGCAAAACCGATTGTTAATTGTAACGTTCAGGACCTCCTAATGGCGATGGAACACTCAAATTGCGTCGAGATCCAATACATCGTCCTCCAGCCGACTTGTATCCAAGGGGATATTGCTGTCTCGGGCTTCATATGATCCTTCTCCTGTGAGTAGATTTTCGAATCCGACGCTAAAATGATAGTTAATTGTAACGTTCAGTGCCTCCTAATGACGATGGAACACTCAAATTGCGTCGCGTTTCAATACATCGTCCTCCAGCCGACTTGTATCCAAGGGGATATTGCTGTCTCGGGCTTCATATGATCCTTCTCCTGTGAGTGGATTTTCGAATCTGACGCTAAAATGATAGTTAATTGTAACGTCAAGCGCCTCCTAATGACGATGGAACACTCAAATTGCGTCGAGATTAAATACATTGGCCTCCAGCCGACTTGTCTCCAAGGGGATATTGCTGCCTCGGGCACCATATGGTCCGTCTCCTGTGAGTCTAGATTTTCGAATCCGACGCAAATATGATAGTTAATTGTAACGTTCAGCGAACCCTAATGACGATGGAACACTCAAATTGCGTCGAGATTCAATACATCGGCCTCGAGACGACTTGTCTCCAAGGGTCTTTTGCTGCCTCGGGCCCCTTATGGTCGTTCTCCTCTGAGTCTAGATTTTCTAATCCGACGCAAAACTGATTGTTAATTGTAACGTTCAGGACCTCCTAATGACGATGGAACACTCAAATTGCGTCGAGATTCAATACATCGTCCTCCAGCCGACTTGTATCCAAGGGCATATTGCTGTCTCGGGCTTCATATGATCCTTCTCCTGTGAGTAGATTTTCGAATCCGACGCTAAAATGATAGTTAATTGTAACGTTCAGTGCCTCCTAATGACGATGGGACACTCAAATTGCGTCGAGATTCAATACATTGGCCTTTCAGCCGACTTGTCTCCAAGGGCATATTGCTGCCTAGGGGCACCATATGGTCCGTCTCCTGTGTGTCTAGAATTTCGAATCCGACGCAAAAATGATAGTTAATTGGAACGTTCAGCGCTTCCTAATGACGATGGAACACTCAAATTGCGTCGAGATTCAATACATCGTCCTTCAGCCGACTTGTCACCAAGGTTCTATTGCTGCCTCGGCCACCTTATGGTCGTTCTTCTGTGAGTCTAGATTTTAGAATCCGACGCAAAACTGATAGTTAATTGTAACGTCAGGGCCTCCTAATGACGATGGTACACTGACATTGCGTCGAGATTCAATACATCGTCCTTCAACCGACTTGTCTCCAAGGGTCTGGTTCTGCCTCGGGCACCTTATGGTCGTTCTCCTGTGAGTCTAGATTTTCTAATCCGACGCAAAACTGATTGTTAATTGTAACGTTCAGTTCCTCCTAATGACGATGGAACACTCAAATTGCGTCGCGTTTCAATACATCGTCCTCCAGCGGACTGGTCTCCAATGGGATATAGCCTCGGGCACCTTATGGTCCGTATCCATTGAGTCTAGAATTTCGAATCCGACACAAAACTGATAGTTAATTGTAACGTTAAGGGCCTCCTAATGACGATGGAACACTCAAATTGCGTCGAGATTCAATACATCGTCCTTCAGCCGACCTGTCTCCAAGGGTCTATTGCTGCCTCGGGCACATTATGGTCATTCTCCTGTGAGTCTAGATTTTCTAATCCGACGCAAAACATTGTTAATTGTAACGTTCAAGACCTCCTAATGACGATGGAACACTCAAATTGCGTCGGGATTTAATACATCGTACTCCAGCCGACTGTATTCCAAGGGGATATTGCTGTCTCGGGCTTCATATGATCCTTCTCCTGTGAGTATATTTTCGAATCCGACGCCAAAATGATAGTTAATTGTAACGTTCAGCGCCTCCTAAAGACGATGGTACACTCAAATTGCGTCGAGAGTCAATACATCGAACTCCAGCCGACTTGTCTACAAGGGGATATTGTTGCCTCGGGCTCTATGTGGTCCGTCTCCTGTGAGTCTAGATTTTCGAATCCGACTCGAAACTGATAGTTAATTGTAACGTTCAGGGCCTCCTAATGACGTTGGAACACTTAAATTTCGTCGAGATTCAATACATCGTCCTTCAACCGACTTGTCTCCAAGAGTCTATTGCTGCCTCGGGCACCTTGTGGTCGATCTCCTGTGAGTCTAGATTTTCGAATCCGACGTAAAACAGATAGTTAATTGTAACGTTCAGGGCCTCCTAATGACGATGGACACTCAAATTGCGTCGAGATTCAATACATCGTCAACCAGCCGACTTGTATCAAAGGGGATATTGCTGTCTCGGGCTTCATATGAACCTTCTCCTGTGAGTAGATTTTCGAATCCGACGCTAAAATGATAGTTAATTGTAACGTTAAGCGCCTCCTAATGACGATGGAACACTCAAATTGCGTCGAGATTCAACACATTGGCCTCCAGCCGACTTGTCTCCAAGGGGATATTGCTGCCTCGGGCACCATATGGTCCGTCTCCTGTGAGTCTAGATTTTCGAATCCGACGCAAATATGATAGTTAATTGTAGCGTTCAGCGCCCCCTAATGACGATGGAACACTCAAATTGCGTCGAGATTCAATACATCGGCCTCGAGCCGACTTGTCTCCGAGAGTCTTTTGCTGCCTCGGGCCCCTTATGGTCGTTCTCCGGTGTGTCTAGATTATCTAATCCGACGCAAAACTGATTGTTAATTGTTACGTTCAGGACCTCCTAATGACGATGGAACACTCAAATTGCGTCGAGATTCAATACATCGTCATTCAGCCGACTTGTTTCCAAGGGTCTATTGCTGCCTCGGGCACTTTATGGTCATTCTCCTGTGAGTCTAGATTTTCTAATCCGACGCAAAACATTGTTAATTGTAACGTTCAGGACCTCCAAATGACGATGGAACACTCAAATTGCGTCGAGATTCAATACATCGTCCTCCAGCCGACTTGTATCCAAGGGGATATTGCTGTCTCGGGCTTCATATGATCCTTCTCCTGTGAGAAGATTTTCGAATCCGACGCTAAAATGATAGTTAATTGTAACGTTCAGTACCTCCTAATGACGATGGAACACTCAAATTGCGTCGCGTTTCAGTACATCGTCCTCCAGCGGACTGGTCTCCAAGGGGATATAGCCTCGGGCACCTTATGGTCCGTATCCAGTGAGTCTAGAATTTCGAATCCGACGCAAAACTGATAGTTAATTGTAACGTTAAGGGCCTCCTAATGACGATGGAACACTCAAATTGCGTCGCGATTCAATACGTCGTCCTTCAGCCGACCTGTCTCCAAGGGTCTATTGCTGCCTCGGGCACTTTATGGTCATTCTCCTGTGAGTCTAGATTTTCTAATCCGACGCAAAACATTGTTAATTGTAACGTTCTGGACCTCCTAATGACGATGGAACACTCAAATTGCGTCGGGATTCAATACATCGTCCTCCTGCCGACTGTATTCCAAGGGGATATTGCTGTCTCGGGCTTCATATGATCCTTCTCCTGTGAGTATATTTTCGAATCCGACGCCAAAATGATAGTTAATTGTAGCGTTGAGCGCCTCCTAAAGACGATGGAACACTCAAATTGCGTCGAGAGTCAATACATCGAACTCCAGCCGACTTGTCTACAAGGGGATATTGTTGCCTCGGGCTCTATGTGGTCCGTCTCCTGTGAGTCTAGATTTTCGAATCCGACTCGAAACTGATAGTTAATTGTAACGTTCAGGGCCTCCTAATGACGTTGGAACACTTAAATTTCGTCGAGATTCAATACATCGTCCTTCAACCGACTTGTCTCCAAGAGTCTATTGCTGCCTCGGGCACCTTGTGGTCGATCTCCTGTGAGTCTAGATTTTCGAATCCGACGTAAAACAGATAGTTAATTGTAACGTTCAGGGCCTCCTAATGACGATGGACACTCAAATTGCGTCGAGATTCAATACATCGTGAACCAGCCGACTTGTATCAAAGGGGATATTACTGTCTCGGGCTTCATATGAACCTTCTCCTGTGAGTAGATTTTCGAATCCGACGCTAAAATGATAGTTAATTGTAACGTTCTGTGCCTCCTAATGACGATGGAACACTCAAATTGCGTAGAGATTCAATACATCGTCCTCCAGCCGACTTGTATCCAAGGGGATATTGCTGTCTCGGGCGTCATATGATCCTTCTCGTGTGAGTGGATTTTCGAATCTGACGCTAAAATGATAGTTAATTGTAACGTTCAGCGCCTCCTAATGGCGATGGAACACTCAAATTGCGTCGAGATTCAATACATTGGCCTCCAGCCGACTTGCCTCCAAGGGGATAATGCTGCCTCGGGCACCATATGGTCCGTCTCCTGTGAGTCTAGATTTTCGAATCCGACGCAAATATGATAGTTAATTGTAACGTTCAGCGCACCCTAATGACGATGGAACACTCAAATTGCGTCGAGATTCAATACATCGGCCTCGAGCCGACTTGTCTCCAAGGGTCTATTGCTGCCTCGGGCACCTTGTGGTCGTTCTCCGGTGAGTCTAGATTATCTAATCCGACGCAAAACTGATTGTTAATTGTTACGTTCAGGACCTCCTAATGACGATGGAACACTCAAATTGCGTCGATATTCAATCCATTGGCCTCCAGCCGACTTGTCTCCAAGGGGATTTTGCTGCCTCGGGCACCATGTGGTCCGTTTCCTGTGAGTCTAGATTTTTGAATCCGACGCAAATATGATAGTTAATTATAACGTTCAGCGCCCCCTAATGACGATGGAACACTCAAATTGCGTCGAGATTCAATACATCGTCCTCAAGCGGACTGGTCTCCAAGGGTATATTGCTGCTTCGGGTACCTTATGGTCCGTCTCCAGTGAGTCTAGTTTTTCGAATCCGACGAAAAACAGATAGTTAATTGTAACATTCAGGGACGCCTAGTTACGATGGAACTCTCAAATTGCGTCGCGATCCAACACATCGTCCTCCAGCCGACTTGTCTCAAAGGGTCTATTGCTGCCTCGGGCTTCATATGATCCTCCTGTGAGTAGATTGTCGAATCCGACCCTAAAATGATAGTTAATTGTAACGTTCAGCGCCTCCTAATGACGATGGAACACTCAAATTACGTCGAGACTCAATACATCGTCCTGCTGCCGACTTGTCTCCAAGGGTCTGGTTCTGCCTCGGGCACCTTATGGTCGTTCCCCTGTGAGTATAGAATTTAGAATCCGACGAAAAACTGATTTTTAGTTGTAATGTTCAGGGGCTCCTAATGACGATGGAACACTCAAATTGCGTCGAGATTCAATACATCGGCCTCCTGCCGACTTGTCTCCAAGGGGATATTGCTGCCTCGGGCACCATATGGTCCCTTCTGCTGTGAGTCTAGATTTTCGAATCCGACGCAAAACTGATTGTTAATAGTAACGTTCAGGGCCTCCTATTCGCGACGGAACACTCAAATTGCGACGAGATTCAATACATCGTCCTTCAGATGACTTGTCTCCAAGGGTCTATTGCTGCCTCGGGCACCTTATGTTCGTTCTCCTGTGAGTGTAGATTTTCTGATCCGACGCAAAACTGATTGTTAATTGTAACGTTCAGGACCTCCTAATGACGATGGAACACTCAAATTGCGTCGCGATTCAATGCATCGTCCTCCAGCCGACTTGTCTCCAAGGGGATATTGCTGCCTCGGGCTCTACGTGGCCCGTCTCCTGTGAGTCTAGATTATCGAATCCGACGCGAAACTGATAGTTAATTGTAAAGTTCTGAGCCTCCTAATGACGTTGGAACACTCAAATTTCGTCGAGATTCAATACATCGTCCTTCAACCGACTTGTCTCCAAGAGTCTATTGCTGCCTCGGGCACCTTGTGGTCGATCTCCCGTGAGTCTAGCTTTTCGAATCCGACGCAAAACAGGTAGTTAATTGTAACGTTCAGTGCCTCCTAATGACGATGGAACACTCAAATTGCGTGGAGATTCAATACATCGTCCTCCAGCCGACTTGTATCCAAGGGGATATTGCTGTCTCGGGCTTCATATGATCCTTAACTTGTGAGTAGATTTTCGAATCCGACGCTAAAATGATAGTTAATTGTAACGTTCAGCGCCTCCTAATGACGATGGAATACTCAAATTGCGTCGAGACTCAATACATCGTCCTCCAGCCGACTTGTCTCCAAGGGTCTATTGCTGCCTCGGGCACCTTATGGTCGTTCTCCTGTAAGTTTAGATTTTCGAATCCGACGCAAAAATGATAGTTAATTGTAACGTTCAGGGCCTCCTAATGACGATGGAACACTCAAATTGCGTCGAGATTCAATACATCTTCCTCCAGCCGACTTGCCTCCAAGGGTCTATTGCTGCCTCGATCACCTTACGGTCGTTCTCCTGTGAGTCTAGATTTTCGCATCCGACGTGAAACTGATAGTTAATTCTAACGTTCAGGGCCTCCTAATGACGATGGAGCGCTCAAATTGCGTCGCGATTCAATACATCGTCCTCCAGCGGACTGGTCTCCAAGGGGATATAGCTGCTTCGGGTACCTTATGGTCCGTCTCCAGTGAGTCTAGATTTTCGAATGCGACGAAAAACTGCTAGTTAATTGTAACATTCAGGGACGCCTAGTTACGATGGAACTCTCAAATTGCGTCGCGATCCAACACATCGTCCTCCAGCCGACTTGTCTCAAAGGGTCTATTGCTGCCTGGTGCACGTTATGATCGTTTTCCTGTGAGTCTAGATTTTCGAATCCGACGAAAAATTGATAGTTAATTGTAATGTTCAGGGCCTCCTAATGATGATGGAACACTCAAATTGCGTCGAGATTCAATACATCGGCCTCCAGCGGACTGGTCTCCAAGGGGATATAGCTTTGGGCACCTTATGGTCCGCCTCCAGTGAGTCTAGATCTTCGATTCCGACGAAAGACTGATGGTTTATTGTATCATTCAGGGCCACCTAATGACGATGGAACACTAAAATAGCGTCGAGATTCTATACATCGGCCTCCAGCCGACTTGTCTCCAAGGGGATATTGTTGTCTCGGGCACAATATGATCCTTCTCCTGTGAGTCTAGATTTTCGAATCCGACGCAAAACTGATAGTTAAGTTCAGGGCCTCCTAATGACGATGGATCACTCAAATTGCGTCGAGATTCAATACATCGTCCTGCAGCCGACTTGTTTCCAAGGGTCTATTGCTGCCTCGGGCACGTTATGATCGTTTTCCTGTGAGTCTAGATTTTCGAATCCGACGAAAAATTGATAGTTAATTGTAAAGTTCAGGGCCTCCTAATGACGATGGAACACTCAATTTGCGTCGTGATTCAATACATCGTCCTGCAGCCGACTTGTCTCCAAGTGTCTATTGCTGCCTGGGGCACCTTATGGTCGTTCCCCTGTGAGTATAGAATTTAGAATCCGACGAAAAACTGATTTTTAATTGTAATGTTCAGGGGCTCCTAATGACGATGGAACACTCAAATTGCGTTGAGATTCAATACATCGGCCTCCAGCCGACTTGTCTCTAAGGGGATATTGCTGCCTCGGGCACCATATGGTCCTTCTCCTGTGAGTCTAGATTTTCGATTCCGACGCAAAAATGATAGTTAATTGTCAGGTTCAGCGCCTCCTAATGACGATGGAACACTCAAATTGCGTCGCGATTCAATACATCGTCCTCCAGCGGACTGGTCTAAAAGGGGATATAGCTTCCGGCACCTTATGGTCCGAATCCGGTGAGTCTAGATTTTCGATTCCGACGAAAAACTGATGGTTAATTGTATCATTCAGGACCACCAAATGACGATGGAACACTCAATTTGCGTCGAGATTCTATACATCGGCCTCCAGCCGACTTGCCTCCAAGGGGATATTGCTGTTTGGGCACAATATGATGCTTCTCCTGTGAGTCTAGATTTTCGAATCCGACGCAAAGCTGATAGTTAGGTTCAGGGCCTCCTAATGACGATGGAACACTCAAATTGCGTCGAGATTCAATACATCGGCATTCAGCAGATTTGTCTCCAAGGGTCTATTGCTGCCTCGGGCAGCTTATGGTCGTTGCCCTGTGAGTCTAGATTTTAGAATCCGACGCAAATCTGATTTTTAATTGTAATGTTCAGGGACTCCTAATGACGATGGAACACTCAAATTGCGTCGAGATTCAATACATCGTCCTCCAGCGGTCTGGTCTCCAAGGGGATATTGCTGCTTCGGGTACCTTATGGTCCGTCTCCAGTGAGTCTAGATTTTCGATTCCGACGAAAAACTGCTAGTTAATTGTAACATTCAGGGGCTCCTAGTTACGATGGAACTCTCAAATTGCGTCGCGATCCAATACATCGTCCTCCAGCCGACTTGTCTCCAAGGGTCTATTGCAGCCTGGGGCACCTTATGATCGTTTTCCTGTGAGTCTAGGTTTTCGAATCCGACGCAAAACTGACAGTTAATTGTAACGTTCAGGGCCTCCTAATGACGATGGAACACTCAAATTGCGTCGAGATTCAATACATCGGCATTCAGCCGATTTTTCTCCAAGGGTCTATTGCTGCCTCGGGCACCTTATTGTCGTTCCCCTGTGAGTCTAGACTTTAGAATCTGACGCAAAACTGATTTTTATTAGTAATGTTCAGGGCCTCCTAATGACGATGGAACACTCAAATTGCGTCCAGATTCTATACATCGGTCTCCAGCAGACTTGTCTCCAAGGGGATATTGCTGTCCCGGGCACAATATGATCCTTCTCCTGTGAGTCTAGATTTTCGAATCCGACGCAAAAATGATAGTTAAGTTCAGGGCCTCCTAATGACGATGGAACACTCAAATTGCGTCGAGATTCAATACATCGTCCTTCAACCGACTTGTCTCCAAGAGTCTAATGCTGCCTCGGGCACCTTGTGGTCGATCTCCTGTGAGTCTAGATTTTCGAATCCGACGCAAAACAGATTGTTAATTGTAACTTTCAGGGCATCCTAATGACGATGGAACACACAAATTGTATCGAGATTCAATACATCGGCCTCAAGCCGACTTGTCTCCAAGGGTCTATTGCTGCCTCGGGCACCTTATGGTCGTTCTCCTGTGAGTCTCGATTTTCGAATTCGACGCAAAAATGATAGTTAATTGTATCGTTCAGGGCCTCCTAATGACGATGGAACACTTAAATTGCGTCGAGATTCTATACATTGGCCTCCAGCCGACTTGTCGCCAAGGGGATATTGTTGTCTCGGGCACAATATGATCCTTCTCCTGTGAGTCTAGATTTTCGAATCCGACGCAAAACTGATAGTTAAGTTCAGGGCCTCCTAATGACGATGGATCACTCAAATTGCGTCGAGATTCAATACATCGTCCTGCAGCCGACTTGTTTCCAAGGGTCTATTGCTGCCTCGGGCACGTTATGATCGTTTTCCTGTGAGTCTAGATTTTCGAATCCGACGAAAAATTGATAGTTAATTGTAAAGTTCAGGGCCTCCTAATGACGATGGAACACTCAATTTGCGTCGTGATTCAATACATCGTCCTGCAGCCGACTTGTCTCCAAGTGTCTATTGCTGCCTGGGGCACCTTATGGTCGTTCCCCTGTGAGTATAGAGTTTAGAATCCGACGAAAAACTGATTTTTAATTGTAATGTTCAGGGGCTCCTAATGACGATGGAACACTCAAATTGCGTTGAGATTCAATACATCGGCCTCCAGCCGACTTGTCTCTAAGGGGATATTGCTGCCTCGGGCACCATATGGTCCTTCTCCTGTGAGTCTAGAATTTCGATTCCGACGCAAAAATGATAGTTAATTGTCAGGTTCAGCGCCTCCTAATGACGATGGAACACTCAAATTGCGTCGCGATTCAATACATCGTCCTCCAGCGGACTGGTCTAAAAGGGGATATAGCTTCCGGCACCTTATGGTCCGAATCCGGTGAGTCTAGATTTTCGATTCCGACGAAAAACTGATGGTTAATTGTATCATTCAGGACCACCAAATGACGATGGAACACTCAATTTGCGTCGAGATTCTATACATCGGC
Source organism: Schistocerca americana (assembly GCF_021461395.2). Lineage (NCBI taxonomy): Eukaryota > Metazoa > Arthropoda > Insecta > Orthoptera > Acrididae > Schistocerca > Schistocerca americana. The sequence goes on along the minus strand of NC_060122.1, from coordinate 4,160,707 downwards.
CTCCAGCCGACTTGCCTCCAAGGGGATATTGCTGTTTGGGCACAATATGATGCTTCTCCTGTGAGTCTAGATTTTCGAATCCGACGCAAAGCTGATAGTTAGGTTCAGGGCCTCCTAATGACGATGGAACACTCAAATTGCGTCGAGATTCAATACATCGGCATTCAGCAGATTTGTCTCCAAGGGTCTATTGCTGCCTCGGGCAGCTTATGGTCGTTCCCCTGTGAGTCTAGATTTTAGAATCCGACGCAAATCTGATTTTTAATTGTAATGTTCAGGGACTCCTAATGACGATGGAACACTCAAATTGCGTCGAGATTCAATACATCGTCCTCCAGCGGTCTGGTCTCCAAGGGGATATTGCTGCTTCGGGTACCTTATGGTCCGTCTCCAGTGAGTCTAGATTTTCGATTCCGACGAAAAACTGCTAGTTAATTGTAACATTCAGGGGCTCCTAGTTACGATGGAACTCTCAAATTGCGTCGCGATCCAATACATCGTCCTCCAGCCGACTTGTCTCCAAGGGTCTATTGCAGCCTGGGGCACCTTATGATCGTTTTCCTGTGAGTCTAGGTTTTCGAATCCGACGCAAAACTGACAGTTAATTGTAACGTTCAGGGCCTCCTAATGACGATGGAACACTCAAATTGCGTCGAGATTCAATACATCGGCATTCAGCCGATTTTTCTCCAAGGGTCTATTGCTGCCTCGGGCACCTTATTGTCGTTCCCCTGTGCGGAACTCTCAAATTGCGTCGCGATCCAATACATCGTCCGCCAGCCGACTTATCTCCAAGGGTCTATTGCTGCCTGGGGCACCTTATGATCGTTTTCCTGTGGGTCTAGATTTTCGAATCCGACGCAAAACTAATAGTTAATTCTAACGTTCAGGGCCTCCTAATGACGATGGAACACCAAATTGCGTCGAAATTCAATACATCGGCATTCAGCAGATTTGTCTCCAAGGGTCTATTGCTGCCTCGGGCACCTTATGGTCGTTCCCCTGTGAGTCTAGACTTTAGAATCTGACGCAAAACCGATTTTTATTAGTAATGTTCAGGGCCTCCTAATGACGATGGAACACTCAAATTGCGTCCAGATTCTATACATCGGTCTCCAGCAGACTTGTCTCCAAGGGGATATTGCTGTCCCGGGTACAATATGATCCTTCTCCTGTGAGTCTAGATTTTCGAATCCGACGCAAAAATGATAGTTAAGTTCAGGGCCTCCTAATGACGATGGAACACTCAAATTGCGTCGAGATTCAATACATCGTCCTTCAACCGACTTGTCTCCAAGAGTCTAATGCTGCCTCGGGCACCTTGTGGTCGATCTCCTGTGAGTCTAGATTTTCGAATCCGACGCAAAACAGATTGTTAATTGTAACTTTCAGGGCATCCTAATGACGATGGAACACACAAATGGTATCGAGATTCAATACATCGGCCTCAAGCCGACTTGTCTCCAAGGGTCTATTGCTGCCTCGGGCACCTTATGGTCGTTCTCCGGTGAGTCTAGATTATCTAATCCGATGCAAAACTGATTGTCAATTGTAACGATCAGGATCTCCTAATGACGATGGAACACTCAAATTGCGTCGAGATTCAATACATCGCCCTCCAGCCGACTTGTATCCAAGGGGATATTGCTGTCTCGGGCTTCATATGATCCTTCTCCTGTGGGTAGATTTTCGAATCCGACGCTAAAATGATAGTTAATTGTAACGTTCAGCGCCTCCTAATGACGATGGAACACTCAAATTGCGTCGAGACTCAATACATCGTCCTCCAGCCGACTTGTCTCCAACGGTCTATTGCTGCCTCGGGCGCCTTATGGTCGTTCTCCTGTGAGTCTCGATTTTCGAATTCGACGCAAAAATGATAGTTAATTGTATCGTTCAGGGCCTCCTAATGACGATGGAACACTTAAATTGCGTCGAGATTCTATACATTGGCCTCCAGCCGACTTGTCGCCAAGGGGATATTGCTGTCTCGTGCTTCAAATGATCCTTCTCCTGGGAGTATATTTTCGAATCCGACGCTAAAATGATAATTAATTGTAACGTTCAGCGCCTCCTAAACACGATGGAACACTCAAATTGCGTCGAGATTCAATACCTCGGCCTCCAGCCGACTTGTCTCCAAGGGGATATTGCTGCCTCGGGCACCATATGTTCGGTCTCCTGTGAGTCTAGATTTTCGAATCCGACGCAAAAATGATAGATAATTGTAACGTTCAGCGCCTCCTAATGACGATGGAACACTCAAATTGCGTCGAGAGTCAATACATCGAACTCCAGCCGACTTGTCTACAAGGGGATATTGCTGCCTCGGGCTCTATGTGGTCCGTCTCCTGTGAGTCTAGATTTTCGAATCGGACGAAAAACTGATAGTTAATTGTATCATTCAGGGCCACCTAATGACGATGGAACACTCAAATTGCGTCGAGATTCAATACATCGTCCTTCAGCCGACTTGTCTCCAAGGGTCTATTGCTGCCTCGGGCACCTTATGGTCGTTCTAGTGGGAGTCTAGATGTTCTAATCCGACGCAAAACTGATTGTGAATTGTAATGTTCAGGACCTCCTAATGACGATGGAACACTCAAATTGCGTCGGGATTCAATACATCGTCCTCCAGCCGACTTGTATCCAAGGGGATATTGCTGTCTCGGGCTTTATATGATCCTTCTCCTGTGAGTATATTTTCGAATCCGACGTTAAATGATAGTTAATTGTAACGTTCAGCGCCTCCTAATGACGATGGAACACTCAAATTGCGTCGAGATTCAATATATCGGCCTCCAGCCGACTTGTCTCCAAGGGTCTGTTGCTGCCTCGGGCACCTTACGGTCGTTCTCCTGTGAGTCTAGATTTTCGAATCCGACGCGAAACTGATAGCTAATTCTAACGTTCAGGGCCTCCTAATGACGATGGAACACTCAAATTGCGTCGCGATTGAATACATCGTCCTTCAGCGGACAGGTCTCCAAGGGGATATTGCTGCTTTGGGTACCTTATGGTCCGTCTCCAGTGAGTCTAGATTTTCGAATCTGACAAAAAACTGATAGTTAACTGTAACATTCAGGGACTCCTAGTTACGATGGAACTCTCAAATTGCGTCGCGATCCAATACATCGTCCGCCAGTCGACTTGTCTCCAAGGGTCTATTGCTGCCTGGGGCACCTTATGATCGTTTTCCTGTGAGTCTAGATTTTCGAATCCGACGCAAAACTGATAGTTAATTCTAACGTTCAGGGCCTCCTAATGACGATGGAGCGCTCAAATTGCGTCGCGATTCAATACATCGTCCTCCAGCGGACTGGTCTCCAAGTGTCTATTGCTGCCTAGGGCACCTTTTGGTCGTTCTCCTGTGAGTCAAGATTTTCGAATCCGACGCAAAAATGATATTTAATTGTAACATTCAGGGACTCCTAGTTACGATGGAACTCTCAAATTGCGTCGCGATCCAATACATCGTCCGCCAGTCGACTTGTCTCCAAGGGTCTATTGCTGCCTGGGGCACCTTATGATCGTTTTCCTGTGGGTCTAGATTTTCGAATCCGACGCAAAACTAATAGTTAATTCTAACGTTCAGGGCCTCCTAATGACGATGGAACACCAAATTGCGTCGAAATTCAATACATCGGCATTCAGCAGATTTGTCTCCAAGGGTCTATTGCTGCCTCGGGCACCTTATGGTCGTTCCCCTGTGAGTCTAGACTTTAGAATCTGACGCAAAACTGATTTTTATTAGTAATGTTCAGGGCCTCCTAATTACGATGGAACACTCAAATTGCGTCCAGATTCTATACATCGGTCTCCAGCAGACTTGTCTCCAAGGGGATATTGCTGCCCCGGGCACAATATGCTCCTTCTCCTGTGAGTCTAGATTTTCGAATCCGACGCAAAAATGATAGTTAAGTTCAGGGCCTCCTAATGACGATGGAACACTCAAATTGCGTCGAGATTCAATACATCGTCCTTCAACCGACTTGGCTCCAAGAGTCTAATGCTGCCTCGGGCACCTTGTGGTCGATCTCCTGTGAGTCTAGATTTTCGAATCCGACGCAAAACAGATTGTTAATCGTAACTTTCAGGGCATCCTAATGACGATGGAACACACAAATTGTATCGAGATTCAATACATCGGCCTCAAGCCGACTTGTCTCCAAGGGTCTATTGCTGCCTCGGGCACCTTATGGTCGTTCTCCGGTGAGTCTAGATTCTCTAATCCGATGCAAAACTGATTGTCAATTGTAACGATCAGGATCTCCTAATGACGATGGAACACTCAAATTGCGTCGAGATTCAATACATCGCCCTCCAGCCGACTTGTATGCAAGGGTATTTTGCTGTCTCGGGCTTCATATGATCCTTCTCCTGTGGGTAGATTTTCGAATCCGACGCTAAAATGATAGTTAATTGTAACGTTCAGCGCATCCTAATGACGATGGAACACTCAAATTGCGTCGAGACTCAATACATCGTCCTCCAGCCGACTTGTCTCCAACGGTCTATTGCTGCCTCGGGCGCCTTATGGTCGTTCTCCTGTGAGTCTCTATTTTCGAATTCGACGCAAAAATGATAGTTAATTGTATCGTTCAGGGCCTCCTAATGACGATGGAACACTTAAATTGCGTCGAGATTCTATACATTGGCCTCCAGCCGACTTGTCGCCAAGGGGATATTGCTGTCTCGTGCTTCAAATGATCCTTCTCCTGGGAGTATATTTTCGAATCCGACGCTAAAATGATAATTAATTGTAACGTTCAGCGCCTCCTAAAGACGATGGAACACTCAAATTGCGTCGAGATTCAATACCTCGGCCTCCAGCCTACTTGTCTCCAAGGGGATATTGCTGCCTCGGGCACCATATGTTCGGTCTCCTGTGAGTCTAGATTTTCGAATCCGACGCAAAAATGATAGATAATTGTAACGTTCAGCGCCTCCTAATGACGATGGAACACTCAAATTGCGTCGAGAGTCAATACATCGAACTCCAGCCGACTTGTCTACAAGGGGATATTGCTGCCTCGGGCTCTATGTGGTCCGTCTCCTGTGAGTCTAGATTTTCGAATCGGACGAAAAACTGATAGTTAATTGTATCATTCAGGGCCACCTAATGACGATGGAACACTCAAATTGCGTCGAGATTCAATACATCGTCCTTCAGCCGACTTGTCTCCAAGGGTCTATTGCTGCCTCGGGCACCTTATGGTCGTTCTCCTGGGAGTCTAGATGTTCTAATCCGACGCAAAACTGATTGTGAATTGTAATGTTCAGGACCTCCTAATGACGATGGAACACTCTAATTGCGTCGGGATTCAATACATCGTCCTCCAGACGACTTGTATCCAAGGGGATATTGCTGTCTCGGGCTTTATATGATCCTTCTCCTGTGAGTATATTTTCGAATCCGACGTTAAATGATAGTTAATTGTAACGTTCAGCGCCTCCTAATGACGATGGAACACTCAAATTGCGTCGAGATTCAATATATCGGCCTCCAGCCGACTTGTCTCCAAGGGTCTGTTGCTGCCTCGGGCACCTTACGGTCGTTCTCCTGTGAGTCTAGATTTTCGAATCCGACGCGAAACTGATAGCTAATTCTAACGTTCAGGGCCTCCTAATGACGATGGAACACTCAAATTGCGTCGCGATTGAATACATCGTCCTTCAGCGGACAGGTCTCCAAGGGGATATTGCTGCTTTGGGTACCTTATGGTCCGTCTCCAGTGAGTCTAGATTTTCGAATCCGACAAAAAACTGATAGTTAACTGTAACATTCAGGGACTCCTAGTTACGATGGAACTCTCAAATTGCGTCGCGATCCAATACATCGTCCGCCAGTCGACTTGTCTCCAACGGTCTATTGCTGCCTGGGGCACCTTATGATCGTTTTCCTGTGAGTCTAGATTTTCGAATCCGACGCAAAACTGATTTTTAATAGTAATGTTCAGGGCCTCCTACTGACGATGGAACACTCAAATCGCGTTTAGATTCAATACATCGGCCTCCAGCCGACTTGTATCCAAAGGGATTTTGCTGTCTCTTGCTTCATACTATCCTTCTCCTGTGAGTAGATTTTCGAATCTGACGCTAAAATGATGGTTAATTGTAACGTTCAGCGCCTCCGAATGACGATGGAACACTGAAATTGAATCGAGACTCAATACATCGTCCTCCAGCCGACTTGTCTCCAACGGTCTATTGCTGCCTCGGGCACCTTATGGTCGTTCTCCTGTGTGTCTAGATTTTCGGATCCGACGCGAAACTGATAGTTAATTCTAACGTTCAGGGCCTCCTAATGACGATGGAGCGCTCAAATTGCGTCGCGATTCAATACATCGTCCTCCAGCGGACTGGTCTCCAAGGGGATATTGCTGCTTCGGGTACCTTATAGTCCGTCTCCAGTGAGTCTAGATCTTCGAATCCGACGAAAAACTGATAGTTAATTGTAACATTCAGGGACTCCTAGTTACGATGGAACTCTCAAATTGCGTCGCGATCCAATACATCGTCCTCCAGCCGAATTGTCTCCAAGGGGATATTGCTGCCTCGGGCTCTATGTGGTCCGTCTCATGTGAGTCTAGATTTTCGAATCCGACGCAAAACTGATAGTTAATTGTATCATTCAGGGCCACCTAATGACGATGGAACACTCAATTTGCGTCGAGATTCTATACATTGGCATTCAGCCGATTTGTCTCCAAGGGGATACTGCAGTCTCAGGCTTCATATGATCCTTCTCCTGTGAGTATATTTTCGAATCCGACGCTAAAATGATAATTAATTGTATCGTTCAGCGCCTCCTAAAGACAATGGAACACTCAAATTACGTCGAGACTCAATACATCGTCCTGCAGCCGACTTGCCTCCAAGGGTCTATTGCTGTCTCGGGCACCTTTTGGTCGTTCCCCTGTGAGTATAGAATTTAGAATCCGACGAAAAACTGATTTTTAATTGTAATGTTCAGGGCCTCCTAATGACGATGGAACACTCAAATTGCGTCGAGACTCAATACATCGGACTCCAGCCGACTTGTATCCAAGGGGATATTGCTGCCTCGGGCACCATATGGTCCTTCTCCTGTGAGTCTAGATTTTCGAATCCGACGCAAAAATGATAGTTAATTGTTACGTTCAGCGCGTCCTAATGACGATGGATTACTCAAATTGCGTCGCGATTTAATACATCGTCCTCCAGCGGACTGGTCTCCAAGGGGATATAGCTTCGGGCACCTTATGGTCCGTATATAGTGAGTCTAGATTTTCGATTCAAACGAAAAACTGATGGTTAATTGTATTATTCAGGACCACCTAATGACGATGGAACACTCAAATTGCGTCGAGATTCTATACATCGGCCTCCAGCCGACTTGTCTCCAAGGGGATATTGCTGTCTCGGGCACAATATGATCCTTGTTCTGTGAGTCCAGATTTTCTAATCCGTCTTAAAACTAATAGTTAGTTGAAAAGTTAAGGGCCTCCTAATGACGACAGAACACTCAAATTGCATCGAGATTCAATACATCAGCATTCAGCAGATTTGTCTCCAAGGGTCTATTGCTGCCTCGGGCACATTATGGTCGTTCCCCTGTGAGTCTAGATTTTAGAATCCGACGCAAAACTGATTTTTAGTTGTAATGTTCAGGGCCACCTAATGACGATGGAACACTCAAATTGCGTCGAGATTCTATACATCGGCCACCAGCCGACTTGTCTCCAAGGGGATATTGCTGTCTCAGGTACAATATGATCCTTCTCCTGTGAGTCTAGATTTTCGAATCCGACGCAAAACTGATAGTTAAGTTCAGGGCCTCCTAATGACGATGGAACACTCAAATTGCGTGGAGATTCAATACATCGTCCTTCAGCCGACTTGTCTCCAAGGGTCTATTAATGCCTCGGGCACTATATGGTCGTTCTCCTGTGGGTCTAGATTTTCTAATTCGACGCAAAATTGATTGTTACTTGTAACGTTCAGGACCTCCTAACGACGTTGGAACACTCAAATTGCGTTGAGAGTCAATACATCGAACTCCAGCCGACTTGTCTACAAGGGGATATTGCTGCCTCGGGCTCTATGTGGTCCGTCTCCTGTGAGTCTAGATTTTCGAATCCGACGCGAAACTGATAGTTAATTCTAACGTTCAAGGCCTCCTAATGACGATGGTGCACTCACATTGCGTCGCGATACAATACATCGTCCTCTAGCGGGTCAGGTCTCCAAGGGGATATTGCTGCTTCGGGTACCTTATGGTCCGTCTCCAGTGAGTCTAGATTATCGATTCCGACGCAAAACTGATAGTTAATTGTAACGTTCAGGGCCTCCTAATGACGATGGAACACTGAAATTGCGTCGAGATTCTATTTATCGGCCTCCAGCCGACTTGTCTCCAAGGGGGTATTGCTGTCTCGGGCACAATATGATCCTTCTCCTGTGAGTCTAGTTTTTCGAATCCGACGCAAAGATGATAGTTAAGTTCAGGGCCTCCTAATGACGATGGAACACTCTAATTGCGTCGAGATGCAATACATCGTCCTTCAGCCGACTTGTCTCAAAGGGTGTATTGCTGCCTCGGGCACCTTATGGTCGTTCTCCTGTGAGTCTAGATTTTGTAATCCGACGCATAACAGATTGTTAATTGTAAAGTTCCGGACCACCTAATGACGATGGAACACTCAAATTGCGTCGGGATTAAATACATCGTCCTCCAGCCGACTTGTATCCAAGGGGATATTGCTGTCTCGGGCTTCATATGATCCTTCTCCTGTGAGTATATTTTCGAATCCGACGCTAAAATGATAGTTAATTGTAACGTTCAGCGCCTCCTAAAGACGATGGAACACTCAAGTGGCGTCGAGATTCAATACATCGGCCTCCAGCCGACTTGTCTCCAAGGGGATATTGCTGCCTCGGGCACCATGTGTTCCGACTCCTGTGAGTCTAGATTTTGGAATCCGACGCACAAATGATAGTTAATTGTAACGTTCAGCGCCTCCTAATGACGATGGAACACTCAAATTGCGTCGAGAGTCAATACATCGAACTCCAGCCGACTTGTCTACAAGGGGATATTGCTGCCTCGGGCTCTATGTGGTCCGTCTCCTGTGAGTCTAGATTTTCGAATCCGACGAAAAACTGATAGTTAATTGTATCATTCAGGGCTACCTAATGACGATGGAACACTCAAATTGCGTCGAGATTCAACACATCGGACTCCAGCCGACTTGTATCCAAGGGGGTATTGCTGCCTCGGGCACCATATGGTCCTTCTCCTGTGAGTCTAGATTTTCGAATCCGACGCAAAAATGATAGTTAATTGTTACGTTCAGCGCCTCCTAATGACGATGGAACACTCAAATTGCGTCGCGATTTAATACATCGTCCTCCAGCGGACTGGTCTCCAAGGGGATATAGCTTCGGGCTTCTTATGGTTCGTATCCAGTGAGTTTAGATTTTTGATTCCGACGAAAAACTGATGGTTAATTGTATCATTCAGGACCACCTAATGACGATGGAACACTCAAATTGCGTCGAGATTCTATACATCGGCCTCCAGCCGACTTGTCTCCAAGGGGATATTGCTGTCTCGGGCACAATATGATCCTTCTCCTGTGAGTCTTGATTTTCGAATCCGACGCAAAGATGATAGTTAAGTTCAGGGCCTCCTAATGACGATGGAACACTCAAATTGCGTCGAGATCCAATGCATCGTCCTTCAGCCGACTTGTCTCAAAGGGTCTATTGCTGCCTCGGGCACCTTATGGTCGTTCTCCTGTGAGTCTAGATTTTGTAATCCGACGCATAACTGATTGTTAATTGTAAAGTTCCGGACCTCCTAATGACGATGGAACACTCAAATTGCGTCGGGATTAAATACATCGTCCTCCAGCCGACTTGTATCCAAGGGGATATTGCTGTCTCGGGCTTCATATGATCCTTCTCCTGTGAGTATATTTTCGAATCCGACGCTAAAATGTTACTTAATTGTAACGTTTAGCGAATCCTAAAGACGATGCAACACTCAAATTGCGTCGAGATTCAATACATCGGCCTCCAGCCGACTTGTCTCCAAGGGGATATTGCTGCCTCGGGCACCATGTGTTCCGACTCCTGTGAGTCTAGATTTTCGAATCCAACGCACAAATGATAGTTAATTGTAACGTTCAGCGCCTCCTAATGACGATGGAACACTCAAATTGCGTCGAGAGTCAATACATCGAACTCCAGCCGACTTGTCTACAAGGGGATATTGCTGCCTCGGGCTCTATGTCGTCCGTCTTCTGTGAGTCTAGATTTTCGAATCCGACGCGAAACTGATAGTTAATTCTATCGTTCAGGGCCTCCTAATGACGATGGAGCACTCAAATTGCGTCGCGATTCAATACAGCGTCCTCCAGCGGACTGGTCTCCAAGGGGATATTGCTGCTTCGGGTACGTTATGGTCCGTCTCCAGTGAGTCTAGATTTTCGATTCCGACGAAAAACTGATGGTTAATTGTATCATTCAGGGCCACCTAATGACGATGGAACACTTAAATTGCGTCGAGATTCTATACATCGGCCTCCAGCCGACTTGTCTGTAAGGGGATATTGCTGTCTCGGGCACCTTATGATCGTTCTCCTGTGAGTCGAGATTATCTAATCCGACGCAAAACTGATTGTTAATTGTAACCTGCAGGATCTCCTAATGACGATGGAACACTCAAATTGCGTCGAGATTCAATACATCGTCCTCCAGCCGACTTTTATCCAAGGGGATATTGCTGTCTCGGGCTTCATAAGATCCTTCTCCTGTGAGTAGATTTTCGAATCCGACGCTAAAATGATAGTTAATTGTAACGTTCAGCGCCTCCTAATGACGATGGAACACTCAAATTGCGTCGAGACTCAATACATCGTCCTCCAGCCGACTTGTCTCCAACGGTCTATTGCTGCCTCGGGCACCTTATGGTCGATCTCCTGTGAGTCTAGATTTTCGAATCCGACGCAAAACTGATAGTTAATTGTAACGTTCAGGGCCTCCTAATGACGATGGAACACTCAAATTGCGTCGAGATTCAATACATCGGCATTCAGCCGATTTGTCTCCAAGGGTCTATTGCTGCCTCGGGCACCTTATGGTCGTTCCCCTATGAGTCTAGATTTTAGAATCCGACTCAAAACTGATTTTTAATTGTAATGTTCAGGGCCTCCTAATGACGATGGAACACTCAAATTGCGTCGAGATTCTATAGATCGGCCTCCAGCCGACTTGTCTCCAAGGGGATATAGCTTCGGGCGCCTTATGGTCCGTCTCCAGTGAGTCTAGATCTTCGAATCCGACGAAAAACTGATAGTTAATTGTAACATTCAGGGACGCCTAGTTACGATGGAACTCTCAAATTGCATCGCGATCCAATACATCGTCCTCCAGCCGACCTGCCTCCAAGGGTCTATTCCTGCCTGGGGCACTTTATGATCGTTTTCCTGTGAGTCTAGATTATCGAATCCGACGCTAAACTGATAGTTAATTGTAACGTTTGGGCCTCCTAATTACGATGGAACACTCAAATTGCGTCGAGATTCTATACATTGGCATTCAGCCGATTTGTCTCCAAGGGTCTATTGCTGCCTCGGGCACCTTATGTTCGTTCCCCTGTGAGTCTAGATTTTAGAATCCGACGCAAAACTGATTTTTAATTGTAATGTTCAGGGCCTCCTAATGACGATGGAACACTCTAATTGCGTCGAGATTCAATACATCGGCCTCCAGCCGACTTGTCTCCAAGGGGATATTACTGCCTCGGGCACCATATGGTCCGTCTCCAGTGAGTCTAGATTTTTCAATCCGACGCAAATATGATAGTTAATCGTAACGTTCAGCGCCTCCTAATGACGACGGAACACTCAAATTGCGTCGCGATTCAATACCTCTTCCTCCAACGGACCGGTCTCCAAGGGGATATAGCTTCGGGCGCCTTATGGTCCGTCTCCAGTGAGTCTAGATTTTCGATTCCGACGAAAAACTGATGGTTAATTGTATCATTCAGGGCCACCTAATGACGATGGAACACTCAAATTGCGACGAGATTCTATACATCGGCCTCCAGCCGACTTGTCTCCAAGGGGATATTGCTGTCTCGGGCACAATATGATCCTTCTCCTGAGAGTGTAGATTTTCGAATCCGACGCAAAACTGATAGTTAAGTTCAGGGCCTCCTAATGTCGATGGAACACTCTAATTGCGTCGAGATTCAATACATCGTCCTTCAGCCGACTTGTCTCCAAGGATCTATTGCCGCCTCGGGCACCTTATGGTCGTTCTCCTGTGGGTCCAGATTTTCAAATCCGACGCAAAACTGATAGTTCATTGTAACGTTCAGCGCCTCCTAATGACGATGGAACACTCAAATTGCGTCGATATTCAATACATTGGCCTCCAGCCGACTTGTCTCCAAGGGGATATTGCTGCCTCGGGCACCATATGGTCCGTCTCCTGAGAGTCTAGATTTTCGAATCCGACGCAAAAATGATAGTTAATTGTAACGTTCAGCGCCTCCTAATGACGATGGAACACTCAAATTGCGTCGCGATTCAATACATCGTCCTCCAGCCGACTTGTCTCCAACGGTCTATTGCTGCCTCGGGCACCTTATGGTCGATCTCCTGTGAGTCTAGATTTTCGAATCCGACGCAAAACTAAAAGTTAATTGTAACGTTCAGGGCCTCCTAATGACGATGGAACACTCAAATTGCGTCGAGATTCAATACATCGGCATTCAGCCGACTTGTCTCCAAGGGTCTATTGCTGCCTCGGGCACCTCATGGTCGTTCCCCTATGAGTCTAGATTTTAGAATCCGACTCAAAACTGATTTTTAATTGTAATGTTCAGGGCCCTTCTAATGACGATGGAACACTCAAATTGCGTCGAGATTCTATACATCGGCCTCCAGCCGACCTGTCTCCAAGGGGATATTGCTGTCTCGGGCACAATATGATCCTTCTCCTGTGAGTCTAGATTTTCGAATGCGACGCAAAACTGATAGTTAAGTTCAGGGCCTCCTAATGACGATGGTACACTCAAATTGCGTCGAGATTCAATACATCGTCCTTCAGCCGACTTGTCTCCAAGGGTCTATAGCTGTCTCGGGCACCTTATGGTCGTCCTCCTGTGAGTCTAGATTTTCTAATCCGACGCAAAACTGTTTGTTAATTGTAACGTTCAGGACCTCCTAATGACGATGGAACACTCAAATTGCGTCGAGAATCAATTCATCGGCCTCCAGCCGACTTGTCTCCAAGGGGATATTGCTGCCTGGGGCACCATATGTTCCGCCTCCTGTGAGTCTATATTTTCGAATCCGACGCAAAAATGATAGTTAATTGTAACGTTCAGCGCCTCCTAATGACGATAGAACACTCAAATTGCGTCGAGAGTCAATACATCAAACTCCAGCCGACTTGTCTACAAGGGGATATTGCTGCCTCGGGCTCTATGTGGTCCGTCTCCTGTGAGTCTAGATTTTCGAATCCGACGCGAAACTGATAGTTAACTCTAACGTTCAGGGCCTCCTAATGACGATGGAGCACTCAAATTGCGTCGCGATTCAATACATCGTCTGGTCTCCAAGGGAATTTTGCTGCTTCGGGTACCTTATGGTCCGGCTCCAGTGAGTCTAGATTTTCGATTCCGACGAAAAACTGATAGTTAATTGTAACGTTCAGGGCCTCCTAATGACGATGGAATACTCAAATTGCGTCGAGATTCAATACATCGGCATTCAGCCGATTTGTCTCCAAGCGTCTATTGCTGCCTCGGGCACCTTATGGTCGTTCCCCTGTGAGTCTAGATTTTAGAATCCGACGCAAAACTGATTTTTAATTGTAATGTTCAGGGCCTGCTAATGACGATGGAACACTCAAATTGCGTCGAGATTCTATTTATCGGCCTCCAGCCGACTTGTCTCCAATGGGGTATTGCTGTCTCGGGCACAATATAATCCTTCTCCTGTGAGTCTAGATTTTCGAATCTGACACAAAGATGATAGTTAAGTTCAGGGCCTCCTAATGACGATGGAACACTCAAATTGCGTCGAGATGCAATACATCGTCCTTCAGCCGACTTGTCTCAAAGGGTCTATTGCTGCCTCGGGCACCTTATGGTCGTTCTCCTGTGAGTCTAGATTTTGTAATCCGACGCATAACTGATTGTTAATTGTAAAGTTCCGGACATCCTAATGACGATGGAACACTCAAATTGCGTCGGGATTAAATACATCGTCCTCCAGCCGACTTGTATCCAAGGGAATATTGCTGTCTCGGGCACCATGTGTTCCGACTCCTGTGAGTCTAGATTTTCGAATTCGACGCGAAACTGATAGTTAATTCTATCGTTCAGGGCCTCCTAATGACGATGGAGCACTCAAATTGCGTCGCGATTCAATACATCGTCCTCCAGCGGACTGGTCTCCAAGAGGATATAGCTTCGGTCACCTTATGGTCCGTCTCCAGTGATTCTAGATTTTCGATTCCGACGAAAAACTGATGGTTAATTGTATCATTCAGGGCCACCTAATGACGATGGAAGACTTAAATTGCGTCGAGATTCTATTCATCGGCCTCCAGCCGACTTGTCTGGAAGGGGATATTGCTGTCTCGGGCACAATATGATCCTTCTCCTGTGAGTCTAGATTTTAGAATCCGACTCAAAACTGATTTATAATTGTAATGTTCAGGGCCTCCTAATGACGATGGAACACTCAAATTGCGTCGAGATTCTATAGATCGGCCTCTAGCCGACTTGTCTCCAAGATGATATTGCTGTCTCGGGCACAACATGATCCTTACCCTGTGAGCCTAGATTTTGGATTCCGACGCAAAACTGATAGTTAAGTTCATGGCCTCCTAATGACGATGCAGCACTCAAATTGCATCGAGATTCAATACATCGTCCTTCAGCCGACTTGTCTCCAAGGGCCTATTGCTGCCTCGGGCACCTTATGGTCGTTCTCCTGTGAGTCTAGATTTTCTAATCCGACGCAAAACTGTTTGTTGATTGTAACGTTTAGGACCTCCTAATAACGATGGAGCACTCAAATGGCGTCGCGATTCAATACATCGTCCTCCAGCGGACTGGTCTCGAAGGGGATATTGCTGCTTCGGGTACCTTATGGTCCGTCTCCAGTGAGTCTAGATTTTCGAATCCGACGAAAAACCGATAGTTAATTGTAACATTCAGGGACGCCTAGTTACGATGGAACTCTCAAATTGCGTCGCGATCCAATACATCGTCCTCCAGCCGACCTGTCTCCAAGGGTCTATTGCTGCCTGGGGCACTTTATGATCGTTTTCCTGTGGGTCTAGATTTTCGAATCTGACGCAAAACTGATAGTTAATTGTAACGTTTGGGCCTCCTAATTACGATGGAACACTCAAATTGCGTCGAGATTCTATACATTGGCATTCAGCCGATTTGTCTCCAAGGGTCTATTGCTGCCTCGGGCACCTTATGTTCGTTCCCCTGTGAGTCTAGATTTTAGAATCCGACGCAAAACTGATTTTTAATTGTAATGTTCAGGGCCTCCTAATGACGATGGAACACTCTAATTGCGTCGAGATTCAATACATCGGCCTCCAGCCGACTTGTCTCCTAGGGGATATTACTGCCTCGGGCACCATATGGTCCGTCTCCAGTGAGTCTAGATTTTTGAATCCGACGCAAAAATGATAGTTAATCGTAACGTTCAGCGCCTCCTAATGACGATGGAACACTCAAATTGCGTCGCGATTCAATACATCTTCCTCCAACGGACTGGTCTCTAAGGGGATATAGCTTCGGGCACCTTATTGTCCGTCTCCAGTGAGTCTAGATTTTCGATTCCGACGAAAAACTGATGGTTAATTGTATCATTCAGGGCCACCTAATGACGATGGAACACTCAAATTGCGTCGAGATTCTATACATCGGCCTCCAGCCGACTTGTCTCCAAGGGGATATTGCTGTCTCGGGCACAATATGATCCTTCTCCTGTGAGTCTAGATTTTCGAATCCGACGCAAAACTGATAGTTAAGTTCAGGGCCTCCTAATGTCGATGGACCACTCTAATTGCGTCGAGATTCAATAGATCGTCCTTCAGCCGACTTGTCTCCAAGGGTCTATTGCCGCCTCGCGCACCTTATGGTCGTTCTCCTGTGGGTCCAGATTTTCTAATCCGACGCAAAACTGATAGTTCATTGTAACGTTCAGCGCCTCCTAATGACGATGGAACACTCAAATTGCGTCGATATTCAATACATTGGCCTCCAGCCGACTTGTCTCCAAGGGGATATTGCTGCTTCGAGTACCTTATGGTCCGTCTCCAGTGAGTCTAGATTTTCGAATACGACGAAAAACTGATAGTTAACTGTAACATTCAGGGACTCCTAGTTACGATGGAACTCTCAAATTGCGTCGCGATCCAATACATCGTCCGCCAGCCGACTTGTCTCCAAGGGTCTATTGCTGCCTGGGGCACCTTATGGTCGTTCCCCTGTGAGTCTAGATTTTAGAATCCGACGCAAAACTGATTTTAATTGTAATGTTCAGGGCCTCCTAATGACGATGGAACTCTTAAATTGCGTCGAGATTCTATACATCGGCCTCCAGCCGACTTGTCTCCAAGGGGATATTGCTGTCTCGGGCTTCAAATGATCCTTCTCCTGTGAGTCTAGATTTTCGAATCCGACGCAAAAATGATAGATAATTGTAACGTTCAGCGCCTCCTAATGACGATGGAACACTCAAATTGCGTCGAGAGTCAATACATCGAACTCCAGCCGACTTGTCTACAAGGGGATATTGCTGCCTCGAACTCTATGTGGTCCGACTCCTGTGAGTCTAGATTTTCGAATCCGACGAAAAACTGATAGTTAATTGTATCATTCAGGGCCACCTAATGACGATGGCACACTCAAATTGCGTCGAGATTCTGTACATTGGCATTCGGCCGATTTGTCTCCAAGGGGATACTGCTGTCTCAGGCTTCATATGATCCTTCTCCTGTGAGTATATTTTCGAATCCGACGCTAAAATGATAATTAATGGTAACGTTCAGCGCCTCCTAAAGACGATGGAACACTCAAATTACGTCGAGACTCAATACATCGTCCTGCAGCCGACTTGTCTCCAAGGGTCTATTGCTGCCTCGGGCACCTTATGGTCGTTCCCCTGTGAGTATAGAATTTAGAATCCGACGAAAAACTGATTTTTAATTGAAATGTTCAGGGCCTCCTAATGACGATGGAACATTCAAATTGCGTCGAGATTCAATACATCGGTCTCCAGCCGACTTGTCTCGAAGGGGATATTGCTGCCTGGGGCACTATATGTTCCGTCTCCTGTGAGTCTAGATTTTCGAATCCGACGCAAAAATGATAGTTAATTGTAACGTTCAGCGCCTCCTAAAGACGATAGAACACTCAAATTGCGTCGAGAGTCAATACATCGAACTCCTGCCGACTTGTCTACAAGGGGATATTGCTGCCTCGGGCTCTATGTGGTCCGTCTCCTGTGAGTCTAGATTTTCGAATCCGACGCGAAACTGATAGTTAACTCTAACGTTCAGGGCCTCCTAATGACGATGGAGCACTCAAATTGCGTCGCGATTCAATACATCGTCCTCCAGCGGTCTGGTCTCCAAGGGAATATTGCTGCTTCGGGTACCTTATGGTCCGTCTCCAGTGAGTCTAGATTTTCGAATCCGACGAAAAACTGATTTTTAGTGGTAATGTTCAATGCCTCCTAATGACGATGGAACACTCAAATTGCGTCGAGATTCAGTACATCGCCTCCAGCCGACTTGTCTCCAAGGGGATATTGCTGTCTCGGGCACAATATGATCCTTCTCCTGTGAGTCTAGATTTTCGAATCCGATGCGAAACTGATAGTTAATTCTAACGTTCAGGGCCTCCTAATGACGATGGAGCACTCAAATTGCGTTGCGATTCAATACATCGTCCTTCAGCGGACAGGTCTCCAAGGGGATATTGCTGCTTCGGGTACTTTATGGTCCGTCTCCAGTGAGTCTTGCTTTTCGAATACGACGAAAAACTGATAGTTAACTGTAACATTCAGGGACTCCTAGTTATGATGGAACTCTCAAATTGCGTCGCGATCCAATACATCGTCCGCCAGCCGACTTGTCTCCAAGGGTCTATTGCTGCCTGGGGCACCTTATGATCGTTTTCCTGTGAATCTAGATTTTCGAATCCGACGCAAAACTGATAGTTAATTGTAACGTTCAGGGCCTCCTAATGACGAAGGAACACCAAATTGCGTCGAAATTCAATACATCGGCATTCAGCCGATTTGTCTCCAAGGGTCTATTGCTGCCTCGGGCACCTTATGGTCGTTCTCCTGAGAGTCTAGACTTTGGAATCCGACGCAAAACTGATTTTTAATAGTAATGTTCAAGGCCTCCTAATGACGATGGAACACTCACATTGCGTCGAGACTCTATGCATCGGCCTCCAGCCGACTTGTCTCCAAGGGGATATTGCTGTCTCGGGCACAATATGATCCTTCTCCTGTGAGTCTAGATTTTCGAATCCGACGCAAAAATGATAGTTAAGTTCAGGGCCTCCTAATGACGATGGAACACTCAAATTGCGTCGAGATTCAATACATCGTCCTTCAACCGACTTGTCTCCAAGAGTCTATTGCTGCCTCGGGCACCTTGTGGTCGATCTCCTGTGAGTCTAGATTTTCGAATCCGACGCAAAACAGATAGTTAATTGTAACGTTCAGGGCCTATTAATGACGATGGAACACACAAATTGCATCGAGATTCAATACATCGGCCTAGAGCCGACTTGTCTCCAAGGGTCTATTGCTGCCTCGGGCACCTTATGGTCGTTCTCCGGTGAGTCTTGATTATCTAATCCCACGCAAAACTGATTGTTAATTGTAACGTTCAGAATCTCCTAATGACGATGGAACACTCAAATTGCGTCGAGATTCAATACATCGCCCTCCAGCCGACTTGTATCCAAGGGGATTTTGCTGTCTCGGGCTTCATATGATCCTTCTCCTGTGAGTAGAATTTCGAATCCGACGCTAAAATGATAGTTAATTGTAACGTTCAGGGACTCCTAATGACGAGGGAACACTCAAATTGCGTCGACATTCAATATATCGGCCTCCAGCCGACTTGTCTCCAAGGGTCTGTTGTTGCCTCGGGCACCTTACGGTCGTTCTCCTGTGAGTCTAGATTTTCGGATCCGACGCGAAACTGATAGTTAATTCTAACGTTCAGGGCCTCCTAATGACGATGGAGCGCTCAAATCTCGTCGCGATTCAATACATCGTCCTCCAGCGGACTGGTCTCCAGGGGATATTGCTGTTTCGGGTACCTTATGGTCCGTCTCCAGTGAGTCTAGATCTTCGAATCCGACGAAAAACTGATAGTTAATTGTAACATTCAGGGACTCCTAGTTAAGATGGAACTCTCTAATTGCGTCGCGATCCAATACATCTACCTCCAGCCGAATTGTCTCCAAGGGTCTATTGCTGCATGGGGCACCTTATGATCGTTTTCCTGTGAGTCTAGATTTTCAAATCCGACGCAAAAATGATAGTTAATTGTAACGTTCAGGGCCTCCTAATGACGATGGTACACTCAAATTGCGTCGTGATTCAATACATCGGCATTCAGCCGATTTGTCTCCAAGGGCTTATTGCTGCCTCGGGCACCTTATGGTCGTTCCCCTGTGAGTCTAGATTTTAGAATCCGACGCAAAACTGATTTTAATTCTAATGTTCAGGGCCTCCTAATGACGATGGAACACTTAAATTGCGTCGAGATTCTATACATCGGCCTCCAGCCGACTTGTCTCCAAGGGGATATTGCTGTCTCGGGCTTCAAATGATCCTTCTCCTGTGAGTCTAGATTTTCGAATCCGACGCAAAAATGATAGATAATTGTAACGTTCAGCGCCTCCTAATGACGATGGAACACTCAAATTGCGTCGAGAGTCAATACATCGGATTCCAGCCGACTTGTCTACAAGGAGATATTGCTGCCTCGAACTCTATGTGGTCCGACTCCTGTGAGTCTAGATTTTCGAATCGGACGAAAAACTGATAGTTAATTGTATCATTCAGGGCCACCTAATGACGATGGAACACTCAAATTGCGTCGAGATTCTGTACACTGGCATTCAGCCGATTTGTCTCCAAGGGGATACTGCTGTCTCAGGCTTCATATGATCCTTCTCCTGTGAGTATATTTTCGAATCCGACACTAAAATAATAATTAATTGTAACGTTCAGCGCCTCCTAAAGACGATGGAACACTCAATTTACGTCGAAACTCAATACATCGTCCTGCAGCCGACTTGTCTCCAAGGGTCTATTGCTGCCTCGGGCACCTTATGGTCGTTCCCCTGTGAGTATAGAATTTAGAATCCGACGAAAAACTGATTTTTAATTGTAATGTTCAGGGCCTCCTAATGACGATGGAACACTCAAATTGCGTCGAGATTCAATACATCGGCCTCCAGCCGACTTGTCTCAAAGGGGATGTTGCTGCCTCGGGCACCATATGGTCCTTCTCCTGTGAGTCTAGATTTTCGAATCCGACGCAAAAATGATAGTTAATTGTCACGTTCAGCGCCTCCTAATGACGATGGAACACTCAAACTGCGTCGCGATTCAATACATCGTCCTCCAGCGGACTGGTCTCCAAGGGGATATAGCTTCGGTCCCTTATGGTCCGTCTCCAGTGAGTCTAGATTTTCGAATCCGACGCAAAACTATTAGTTAAGTTCAGGGCCTCCTAATGACGATAGAACACTCAAATTGCGTCGAGAATCAATACATCGTCTTTCAGCCTACTTGTCTCCAACTGTCTATTGCTGCCTCGGGCACCTTATGATCGTTCCCCTGTGAGTCTAGATTATCTAATCCGACGCAAAACTGATTGTTAATGATAACGTTCAGGATCTCCTAATGACAATGGAACACTCAAATTGCGTCGAGATTCAATACATCGTCCTCCAGCCGACTTGTATCCAAGGGGATATTGCTGCCTCGGGCTTCATATGAATCTTCTCCTGTGAGTAGATTTTCGAGTCCGACGCTAAAATGATAGTTAATTGTAACGTTCAGCGCCTCCTAATGACGATGGAACACTCAAATTGCGTCGAGACTCAATACATCGTCCTCCAGCCGACTTGTCTCCAACGGTCTACTGCTGCCTCGGGCACCTTATGGTCGATCTCCTGTGAGTCTAGATTTTCGAATCCGACGCAAAACTGATAGTTAATTGTAACGTTCAGGGCCTCCTAATGACGATGGAACACTCAAATTGCGTCGACATTCAATACATCGGCATTCAGCTGATTTGTCTCCAAGGGTCTATTGCTGCCTCGGGCACCATATGTTCCGTCTTCTGTGAGTCTAGATTTTCGAATCCGACGCAAAACTGATAGTTAATTCAGGGCCTCCTAATGACGATTGAACACTCAAATTGCCTCGAGATAAAATACATCGTCCTTCAGCCGACTTGTCTCCTAGGGTCTATTGCTGCCTCGGGCACCTTATGGTCATTCTCCTGTGAGTCTAGATTTTCTAATCCGACGCAAAACTGTTTGTTATTTGTAACGTTCAGGACCTCCTAATGACGATGGAACACTCAAATTGCGTCGGGATTCAATACATCGTCCTCCAGCCGACTTGTATCCAATGGGGTATTGCTGTCTCGGGCTTCATATGATCCTTCTCCTGTGAGTATATTTTCGAATCCGACGCTAAAATGATAGTTAATTGTAACGTTCAGCGCCTCCTAAAGACGATGGAACACTCAAATTGCTTCGAGAATCAATACATCGGCCTCCAGCTGACTTGTCTCCAAGGGGATATTGCTGCCTGGGGCACCATATGTTCCGTCTTCTGTGAGTCTAGATTTTCGAATCCGACGCAAAAATGATAGTTAATTGTAACGTTCAGCGCCTCCTAATGACGATAGTCCACTCAAATTGCGTCGAGAGTCAATACATCGAACTCCAGCCGACTTGTCTACAAGGGGAAATTGCTGCCTTGGGCTCTATGTGGTCCGTGTCCTGTGAGTCTAGATTTTCGAATCCGACGCGAAACTGATAGTTAACTCTAACGTTCAGCGCCTCCTAATGACGATGGAACACTCAAATAGCGTCGCGATTCAATACATCGTCCTCCAGCGGACTGGTCTCCAAGGTGATATAGCTTCGGGCACCCTATGGTCCGTCTCCAGTGAGTCTAGATTTTCGATTCCGACGAAAAACTGATGGTTAATTATATCATTCAGGGCCACCTAATGACGATGGAACACTCAAATTGCGACGAGATTCTATACATCGGCCTCCAGCCGACTTGTCTCCAAGGGGATATTGCTGTCTCGGGCACAATATGATCCTTCTCCTGTGAGTCTAGATTTTCGAATCCGACGCAAAACTGATGGTTAAGTTCAGGGCCTCCTAATGTCGATGGAACACTCAAATTGCGTCGGGATTCAATACATCGTCCTCCAGCCGACTTGTATCCAATGGGGTATTGCTGTCTCGGGCTTCATATGATCCTTCTCCTGTGAGTATATTTTCGAATCCGACGCTAAAATGATAGTTAATTGTAACGTTCAGCGCCTCCTAAAGACGATGGAACACTCAAATTGCTTCGAGAATCAATACATCGGCCTCCAGCTGACTTGTCTCCAAGGGGCTATTGCTGCCTGGGGCACCATATGTTCCGTCTTCTGTGAGTCTAGATTTTCGAATCCGACGCAAAAATGATAGTTAATTGTAACGTTCAGCGCCTCCTAATGACGATAGTCCACTCAAATTGCGTCGAGAGTCAATACATCGAACTCCGGCCGACTTGTCTACAAGGGGATATTGCCGCCTTGGGCTCTATGTGGTCCGTGTCCTGTGAGTCTAGATTTTCGAATCCGACGCGAAACTGATAGTTAACTCTAACGTTCAGCGCCTCCTAATGACGATGGAGCACTCAAATAGCGTCGCGATTCAATACATCGTCCTCCAGCGGACTGGTCTCCAAGGTGATATAGCTTCGGGCACCCTATGGTCCGTCTCCAGTGAGTCTAGATTTTCGATTCCGACGAAAAACTGATGGTTAATTGTATCATTCAGGGCCCCCTAATGACGATGGAACACTCAAATTGCGACGAGATTCTATACATCGGCCTCCAGCCGACTTGTCTCCAAGGGGGTATTGCTGTCTCGGGCACAATATGATCCTTCTCCTGTGAGTCTAGATTTTCGAATCCGACGCAAAACTGATAGTTAAGTTCAGGGCCTCCTAATGTCGATGGAACACTCAAATTGCGTCGGGATTCAATACATCGTCCTCCAGCCGACTTGTATCCAATGGGGTATTGCTGTCTCGGGCTTCATATGATCCTTCTCCTGTGAGTATATTTTCGAATCCGACGCTAAAATGATAGTTAATTGTAACGTTCAGCGCCTCCTAAAGACGATGGAACACTCAAATTGCTTCGAGAATCAATACATCGGCCTCCAGCTGACTTGTTCCAAGGGGATATTGCTGCCTGGGGCACCATATGTTCCGTCTTCTGTGAGTCTAGATTTTCGAATCCGACGCAAAAATGATAGTTAATTGTAACGTTCAGCGCCTCCTAATGACGATAGTCCACTCAAATTGCGTCGAGAGTCAATACATCGAACTCCAGCCGACTTGTCTACAAGGGGATATTGCCGCCTTGGGCTCTATGTGGTCCGTCTCCTGTGAGTCTAGATTTTCGAATCCGACGCGAAACTGATAGTTAACTCTAACGTTCAGCGCCTCCTAATGACGATGGAGCACTCAAATTAGCGTCGCGATTCAATACATCGTCCTCCAGCGGACTGGTCTCCAAGGTGATATAGCTTCGGGCACCCTATGGTCCGTCACCAGTGAGTCTAGATTTTCGATTCCGACGAAAAACTGATGGTTAATTGTAGCATTCAGGGCCACCTAATGACGATGGAACACTCAAATTGCGACGAGATTCTATACATCGGCCTCCAGCCGACTTGTCTCCAAGGAGATATTGCTGTCTCGGGCACAATATGATCCTTCTCCTGTGAGTCTAGATTTTCGTATCCGACGCAAAACTGATAGTTAAGTTCAGGGCCTCCTAATGTCGATGGAACACTCTAATTGCGTCAAGATTCAATACATCGTCCTTCAGCCGACTTGTCTCCAAGGGTCTATTGCTGCCTGGGGCACCCTATGATCGTTTTCCTATGAGTCTAGATTTTCGAATCCGACGCAAAACTGATAGTTAATTGTTACGTTCAGGGCCTCCAAATGACGATGGAACACTGAAATTGCGTCGAGATTCAATACATCGGCATTCAGCTGATTTGTCTCCAAGGGTCTATTGCTGCCTCGGGGACCTTATGGTCGTTCCCCTATGAGTCTAGATTTTAGAATCCGACTCAAAAATGATTTTTAACATGTAATGTTCAGGCCCTCCTAATGGCGATGGAACACTCAAATTGCGTCGAGATTCAATACATCGTCCTTCAGCCGACTTGTCTCCAAGGGTCTTTTGCTGCCTCGGGCACCTTATGGTCGTTTTCCTGTGAGTCTAGATTTTCTAATCCGACGCAAAACTGATTGTTAATTGTAACGTTCAGGGCCTCCTAATGACGATGGAAGACACAAATTGCGTCTAGATTCAATACATCGGCATTCAGCCGATTTGTCTCCAAGCGTCTATTGCTGCCTCCTGCACCTTATGGTCGTTCCCCTGTGAGTCTAGATTTTAGAATCAGACGCAAAACTGATTTTTAATTGTAATGTTCAGTGCCTCCTAATGACGTTGGAAACACTCAAATTGCGTCGAAATTCTATACATCGGCCTCCAGCCGACTTGTCTCCAAGGGTCTATTGCTGCCTCGGGCACCTTATGGTCGTTCTCCTATGAGTCTAGATTTTCTAATCCGACGCATAACTGATTGTTAATTGTAAAGTTCAGGACCTCCTAATGACGATGGAACACTCAAATTGCGTCGGGATTAAATACATCATCCTCCAGCCGACTTGTATCCAAGGGGATATTGCTGTCTCGGGCTTCATATGATCCTTCTCCTGTGAGTATATTTTCGAATCCGACGCTAAAATGATAGTTAATTGTAACGTTCAGGGCCTCCTAACGACGATGGATTACTCAAATTGCGTCGAGATTCAATACATCGGCATTCAGCCGATTTGTCTCCATGGGAATATTGCTGCCTCGGGTACCATGTGTTCCGACTCCTGTGAGTCTAGATTTTCGAATCCGACGCACAAATGATAGTTATTTGTAACGTTCAGGGCCTCCTAATGACGATGGAACACACAAACTGCGTCGAGATTCAATACATCGGCCTCGAGCCGACTTGTCTCCAAGGGTCTATTGCTGCCTCGGGCACCTTACGGTCGTTCTCCGGTGAGTCTAGATTATCTAATCCGACGCAAAACTGATTGTTAATTGTAACGTTCAGCATCTCCTAATGACGATGGAACACCCAAATTGCGTCGAGATTGAATACATCGCCCTCCAGCCGACTTGTATCCAAGGGGATATTGCTGTCTCGGGCTTCATATGATCCTTCTCCTGTGAGTAGATTTTCGAATCCGACTCTAAAATGATAGTTAATTGTAACGTTCAGCGCCTCCTAATGACGATGGAACACTCAAATTGCGTCGAGTTTCAATACATCGTCCTCCAGCCGACTTGTCTCGAAGGGGATATTGCTGCTCGGGCACCATGTGGTCCTTCTCCTGTGAGTCTAGATTTTCCAATCCGACGCAAAACAGATAGTTAATTGTAACATTCAGGGCCTCCTAATGACGATGGAACACTCAAATTGCGTCGCTATCCAATACATCGTCCTCCAGCTGATTTGTCTCCAAGGTTGTATTGCTGCCTCGGGCACCTTATGGTCGTTCTCCAGTGAGTCTAGATTTTCTAATCCGACGCAAAACTGATTGTTAATTGTCACGTTCAGGGCCTCGTAATGACGATGGAACACTCAAATTGCGTCGAGCTTCAATACATCATCCTCCAGCCGACTTGTATCCAAGGGGATATTGCTGTCTCGGGCACCATATGATCCTTCTCCTGTGAGTGGATTTTCGAATCCGACGCTAAAGTGGTAATTAATTGTAACGTTCAGCGCCTCCTAATGACGTTGGAACACTCAAATTGCGTCGAGTTTCAATACATCGTCCTCCAGCCGACTTGTCTCGAAGGGGATATTGCTGCTCGGGCACCATGTGGTCCTTCTCCTGTGAGTCTAGATTTTCGAATCCGACGCGAAACTGATTGTTAATTGTAACGTTCTGAGTTTCCTAATGACGATGGAAAACTCAAATTGCGTCGAGATTCAATGCATCGTCCTCCAGCCGACTTGTCTCGAAGGGGATATTGCTGCCTAGGGCACCAAATGGTACTTCTCCTGTGAGTCTAGATTTTCGAATCCGACGCGAAACTGATTGTTAATTGTAACGTTCAGGGTTTCCTAATGACGATGGAACAATCAAATTGCGTCGAGATTCAATACATCGTCCTTCAGCCGACTTGTCCCCAAGGGTCTATTGCTACCTCGGGCACCTTATGGTCGTTCTCCTGTGAGTCTAGATTTTCTAATCCGACGCAAAACTGATAGTTAATTGTAGCGTTCAGGGTCTCCTAATGACGAAGGAACACTCAAATTGCGTCGAGATTCAACACATCGGCGTCCAGCCGACTTGTCTCCAAGGGTCTATTGCTGCCTCGGGCACCTTATGGTCGATCTCCTATGATTCTAGATTTTCGAATCCGGCGCAAAACTGATAGTTAATTGTAACGTTCAGGGTCTCCTAATGACGAAGGAACACTCAAATTGCGTCGAGATTCACTACATCGTCCTCCAGCCGACTTGTCTCCAAGGGGATGTCGCTGCCTCAGGCACCACTTGGTCCGTCTCCGGTGATTCTACGTTTTCGAATCCGACGCAAAACTGATAGTTAATTGAAATGTTCAGGGCCTCCTAATGACGATGGAGCACTCAAATTCCGTCGCGATTCAAAACATTGCCCTCCAGCGGACTGGTCTCCAAGGGGATATTTCTGCCTCGGGCACCTTATGGTACGTCTCAAGTGAGCCGAGATTTTCCAATCCGACGAAAAACTGATAGTTAATTGTAGCATTCAGGGCCTTCTAATGACGATGGAATACTCAAATTGCGTCGCGCTCCAATACATCGTCCTCCAGCCGGCTTGTCTCCATGGGGATATTGCTGCCTCGGGCTCCTTATGGTCGCTCTCCTGTGAGTCTAGATTTTCGAATCCGGCGCGAAACTGATTGTTAATTGTAACGTTCAGGGATTCCTAATGACGATGGAACACTCAAATTGCGTCGAGATTCAATAGATCGGCATTAAGCCGATTGTCTCCAAGGGTCTATTGCTGACTTGGGTACCTTATGGTCGTACCCCTGTGAGTCTAAATTTTAGAATCCGACGCAAAACTGAGAGTTAATTGTAATGTTCAGGGCCTCCTAATGACGATGGAACACTCAAATTGCGTCGAGATTCAATCCATCGGCCTCCAGCCGACTTTTCTCCAAGGGGATATTGCTGCCTCGGGCTCCATGTGGTCCGTCTCTTGTGAGTCTAGATTTTCGAATCCGACGCAAAAATGATAGTTAATTGTAAAGTTCCGCGCCTCCTAATGTCGATGAAACACTCAAATTCCGTCGGGAGTCAATACATCGACCTCCAGCCGACTTCTCTACAAGGGGATAATGCTGCCTCGTTCACCTTATGGTCGTTCTCGTGTGAGTCTAGACTTTCGGATCCGACGCAAAACAGATAGTTAATTGTAACGTTTAGGACCTCCTAATGACGATGGATAATTCAAGTTGCGTCACGATCCAATACATCGTCCTCTTGCCGACTTGTCTCCAAGGGGATATTACTGTCTCGGGCACCATATGATCCGTCTCCTGTGAGTCTAGATTTTCGAATCCGACGCAAAAATGATAGTTAATTGTAACGTTCAGCGCCTCCTAATGACGATGGAACACTCAAATTGCGTCGAGAGTCAATACATCGACCTCCAGCCGACGTGTCTCCAAGGGAATGTCGCTGCCTCGGGCACCACATGGTCCGTCTCCGGTGATTCTACGCTTTCGAATCCGACTCAAAACTGCTAGTTAATTGTAACGTTCAGGGCCTCCTATGACGATGGAGCACTCAAATTGCGTCGCGATTCAATACATCGTCCTACATCTACATCTACATCTACATTGATACTCCGCAAGCCACCCAACGGTGTGTGGCGGAGGGCACTTTACGTGCCACTGTCATTACCTCCCTTTCCTGTTCCAGTCGCGTATGCTTCGCGGGAAGAACGACTGTCTGAAAGCCTCCGTGCGCGCTCTAATCTCTCTAATTTTGCATTCGTGATCTCCTCGGGAAGTATAAGTAGGGGGAAGCAATATATTCGATACCTCATCCAGAAACGCACCCTCTCGAAACCTGGCGAGCAAGCTACACCGCGATGCAGAGCGCCTCTCTTGCAGAGTCTGCCACTTGAGTTTATTAAACATCTCCGTAACGCTATCACGGTTACCAAATAACCCAGTGACGAAACGCGCCGCTCTTCTTTGGATCTTCTCTATCTCCTCCGTCAACCCGACCTGGTACGGATCCCACACTGATGAGCAATACTCAAGTATAGGTCGAACGAGTGTTTTGTAAGCCACCTCCTTTGTTGATGGACTACATTTTCTAAGCACTCTCCCAATGAATCTCAACCTGGTACCCGCCATACCAACAATTAGTTTTATATGATCATTCCACTTCAAATCGTTCCGTACGCATACTCCCAGATATTTTACAGAAGTAACTGCTACCAGTGTTTGTTCCGCTATCATATAATCATACAATAAAGGATCCTTCTTTCTATGTATTCGCAATACATTACATTTGTCTATGTTAAGGGTCAGTTGCCACTCCCTGCACCAAGTGCCTATCCGCTGCAGATCTTCCTGTATTTCGCTACAATTTTCTAATGCAGCAACTTCTCTGTATACTACAGCATCATCCGCGAAAAGCCGCATGGAACTTCCGACACTATCTACTAAGTCATTTATATATATTGTGAAAAGCAATGGTCCCATAACACTCCCCTGTGGCACGCCAGAGGTTACTTTAACGTCTGTAGACGTCTCTCCATTGATAACAACATGCTGTGTTCTGTTTGCTAAAAACTCTTCAATCCAGCCACACAGCTGGTCTGATATTCCGTAGGCTCTTACTTTGTTTATCAGGCGACAGTGCGGAACTGTATCGAACGCCTTCCGGAAGTCAAGAAAAATAGCATCTACCTGGGAGCCTGTATCTAATATTTTCTGGGTCTCATGAACAAATAAGGCGAGTTGGGTCTCACACGATCGCTGTTTCCGGAATCCATGTTGATTCCTACATAGTAGATTCTGGGTTTCCAGAAATGACATGATACGCGAGCAAAAAACATGTTCTAAAATTCTACAAGAGATCGACGTAAGAGATATAGGTCTATAGTTCTGCGCATCTGCTCGACGACCCTTCTTGAAGACTGGGACTATCTGTGCTCTTTTCCAATCATTTGGAACCCTCCGTTCCTCTAGAGACTTGCGGTACACGGCTGTTAGAAGGGGGGCAAGTTCTTTCGCGTACTCTGTGTAGAATCGAATTGGTATCCCGTCAGGTCCAGTGGACTTTCCTCTATTGAGTGATTCCAGTTGCTTTTCTATTCCTTGGACACTTATTTCGATGTCAGCCATTTTTTCGTTTGTGCGAGTATTTAGAGTAGGAACTGCAGTGCGGTCTTCCTCTGTGAAACAGCTTTGGAAAAAGGTGTTTAGTATTTCAGCTTTACGCGTGTCATCCTCTGTTTCAATGCCATCATCATCCCGTAGTGTCTGGATATGCTGTTTCGAGCCACTTACTGATTTAACGTACGACCAGAACTTCCTAGGATTTTCTGTCAAGTCGGTACATAGAATTTTGCTTTCGAATTCAATGAACGCTTCACGCATAGCCCTCCTTACGCTAACTTTGACATCGTTTAGCTTCTGTTTGTCTGAGAGGTTTTGGCTGCGTTTAAACTTGGAGTGGAGCTCTCTTTGCTTTCGAAGTAGTTTCCTAACATTGTTGTTGTACCACGGTGGGTTTTTCCCGTCCCTCACAGTTTTACTCGGCACGTACCTGTCTAAAACGCATTTTACGATTGCCTTGAACTTTTTCCATAAACACTCAACATTGTCAGTGTCGGAACAGAAATTTTCGTTTTGATCTGTTAGGTAGTCTGAAATCTGCCTTCTATTACTCTTGCTAAACAGATAAACCTTCCTCCCTTTTTTTATATTCCTATTAACTTCCATATTCAGGGATGCTGCAACGGCCTTATGATCACTGATTCCCTGTTCTGTACATACAGATTCGAAAAGTTCGGGTCTGTTTGTTATCAGTAGGTCCAATATGTTATCTCCACGAGTCGGTTCTCTGTTTAATTGCTCGAGGTAATTTTCGGATAGTGCACTCAGTATAATGTCACTCGATGCTCTGTCCCTACCACCCGTCCTAAAGATCTGAGTGTCCCAGTCTATATCTGGTAAATTGAAATCACCACCTAAGACTATAACATGCTGAGAAAATTTATGTGAAATGTATTCCAAATTTTCTCTCAGTTGTTCTGCCACTAATGCTGCTGAGTCGGGAGGTCGGTAAAAGGAGCCAATTATTAACCTAGTTCGGTTGTTTAGTGTAACCTCCACCCATAATAATTCACAGGAACTATCCACTTCTACTTCACTACAGGATAAACTACTACTAACAGCGATGAACACTCCACCACCGGTTGCATGCAATCTATCCTTTCTAAACACCGTCTGTACCTTTGTAAAAATTTCGGGAGAATTTATCTCTGGCTTAAGCCAGCTTTCTGTACCTATAACGATTTCAGCTTCGGTGCTTTCTATCAGCGCTTGAAGTTCCGGTACTTTACCAACGCAGCTTCGACAGTTGACAATTACAATACCGATTACTGCTTGGTCCCCGCATGTCCTGACTTTGCCCCGCACCCGTTGAGGCTGTTGCCCTTTCTGTACTTGCGCAAGGCCATCTAACCTAAAAAACCGCCCAGCCCACGCCACACAACCCCTGCTACCCGTGTAGCCGCTTGTTGCGTGTAGTGGACTCCTGACCTATCCAGCGGAACCCGAAACCCCACCACCCTATGGCGCAAGTCGAGGAATCTGCAGCCCACACGGTCGCAGAACCGTCTCAGCCTCTGATTCAGACCCTCCACTCGGCTCTGTACCAAAGGTCCGCAGTCAGTCCTCAGTCAGTCCTGTCGACGATGCTGCAGATAGTGAGCTCTGCTTTCATCCCGCTAGCGAGACTGGCAGTCTTCACCAAATCAGATAGCCGCCGGAAGCCAGAGAGGATTTCCTCCGATCCATAGCGACACACATCATTGGTGCCGACATGAGCGACCACCTGCAGATGGGTGCACCCTGTACCCTTCATGGCATCCGGAAGGACCCTTTCCACATCTGGAATGACTCCCCCCGGTATGCACACGGAGTGCACATTGGTTTTCTTCCCCTCTCTTGCTGCCATTTCCCTAAGGGGCCCCATTACGCGCCTGACGTTGGAGCTCCCAACTACCAGTAAGCCCACCCTCTGCGACTGCCCGGATCTTGCAGACTGAGGGGCAACCTCTGGAACAGGACAAGCAGCCATGTCAGGCCGAAGATCAGTATCAGACTGAGACAGAGCCTGAAACCGGTTCGTCAGACAAACTGGAGAGGCTTTCCGTTCAGCCCTCCGGAATGTCTTTCGCCCCCTGCCACACCTTGAAACGACCTCCCACTCTACCACAGGTGAGGGATCAGCCTCAATGCGGGCAGTATCCTCCAGCGGACTGGTCTCCAAGGGGATATTGCTGCCTCGGGCACAGTATGGTCCGTCTCCAGTGAGTCTAGATTTTCGAATCTGAAAAAAACTGATAGTTAATTGTAACATTCAGGGCCTCCTAATGACGATGGAACACTCAAATTGCGTCGCGATCCAATACATCGTCCTCCAGCCGACCTCACTCCATGGGGATTTTGCTGCCTCGGGCTCCTTATGATCGCTCTCCTGTGAGTCTAGATTTTCGAATCCGCTGCGAAACTGATTGTTAATTGTAACGTTCAGGGCTTCCTAATGACGATGGAACACTCAAATTGCGTCGAGATTCAATACATCGGCATTCAGCCGATTTGTCTCCAAGGGTCTATTGCTGGCTTGGGTACCTTATGGTCGTACCCCTGTGAGTCTAGATTTTAGAATCCGACGCAAAACTGATAGTTAATTGTAATGTTCAGGGCCTCCTAATGACGATGAAACACTCAAATTGCGTCGAGAGTCAATTTATTGACCTCCAGCCGACTTCTCTACAAGGGGATATTGCTGCCTCGGGTTCCATGTGGTCCGTCTCCTGTGAGTCTACATTTTCGAATCCGACGCGAAACTGATAGCTAATCGTAACGTTCAGGACGATGGAACACTCAAATTGCGTCGAGATTCAATACATCGGCCTCGAGCCGACTTATCTCCTAGGGTCTATTGCTGCCTCGTTCACCTCATGGTCGTTCTCCTGTGAGTCTAGATTTTCGATTCCGACGCAAAACAGATAGTTAATTGTAACGTTCAGGGCTTCCTAATGACGAAGGAACATTCAAACTGCGTCGAGATTCACTACAACGTCCTCCAGCCAACTTGTCTCCAAGGGGATATCGCTGCCTCGGGCACCACATGGTCCGTCTCCGGTGATTCCACGTTTTCGAATCCGATGCAAAACTGATGGTTAATTGTAACGTTCAGGGCCTCCTAATGACGACGGAACACTCTAATTGCGTCGAGAGTCAATCCATCGACCTCCAGCCGACTTGTCTCCAAGGGAATGTCGCTGATTCGGGCACCACATGTTCCGTCTCCGGTGATTCTACGCTTTCGAATCCGACTCGGAACTGCTAGTTAATTGTAACGTTCAGGGCCTCCTATGACGATGGAGCACTGAAATAGCGTCGCGATTCAATACATCATCCTCCAGCGGACTGGTCACCAAGGGGATATTGCTGCTTCGCACACAGTATGGTCCGTCTCCAGTGAGACTAGATTTTCGAATCCGACGCGAAACTAATAGTTAATTGTAACGTTCAGGGCCTCCTAATGACGATGGAACACTCAAATTGCGACGAGACTCAATACATCGTCCTCCAGGCGACTTGTCTCCAACGGTCTATTGCTGCCTCGGGCACAATATGATCCTTCTCCTGTGAGTCTAGATTTTCGTATCCGACGCAAAACTGATAGTTAAGTTCAGGGCCTCCTAATGTCGATGGAACACTCTAATTGCGTCAAGATTCAATACATCGTCCTTCAGCCGACTTGTCTCCAAGGGTCTATTGCTGCCTCGGGCACCTTATGGTCGATCTCCCGTGAGTCTAGATTTTCGAATCCGACGCAAAACTGATAGTTAATTGTAACGTTCATGGCCTCCTAATGACGATGGAACACTCAAATTGCGACGAGATTCAATACATCGGCATTCAGCCGATTTGCCACCAAGGGTCTATTGCTGCCTCGGGCACCTTATGGTCGTTCCCCTATGAGTCTAGATTTTAGAATCCGCCTCTAAACTGATTTTTTACTGTAATGTTCAGGGCCTCCTAATGACGATGGAACGCTCAAATTGCGTCGAGATTCTATACATCGGCCTCCAGCCGACTTGTCTCCAAGGGGAAATTGCTGCCTCGGGCACCAAATGGTCCGTCTCCTGAGAGTCTAAATTTTCGAATCCGACGCAAAAATGATAGTTAATTGTAACGTTCAGCGCCTCCTAATGACGATGGAACACTCAAATTGCGTCGCGATTCAATACATCGTCCTCCAGCGGAGTGGTCTCCAAGGGGATATAGCTTCGGGCACCTTATGGTCCGTCTCCAGTGAGTCTAAATTTTCGATTCCGACGAAAAGCTGATGGTTAATTGTATCATTCAGGGCAACCTAATGACGATGGAACACTCAAATTGCGTCGAGATTCAATACATCGTCCTCCAGCCGACTTGTATCCAAGGGGATATTGCTGTCTCAGGCTTCATATGATCCTTCTCCTGTGAGTAGATTCTCGAATCCGACGTTAAAATGATAGTTAATTGTAACGTTCAGCGCCTCCAAATGACGATGGAACACTCAAATTGCGACGAGACTCAATACATCGTCCTCCAGGCGACTTGTCCCCAACGGTCTATTGCTGCCTCGGGCACCTTATCTTCGATCTCCTGGGAGTCTAGATTTTCGAATCCGACGCAGAACTGATAGTTAATTGCAACGTTCATGGCCTCCTAATGACGATGGAACACTCAAATTGCATCGAGATTCAATACATCGGCATTCAGCCGATTTGTCTCCAAGGGTCTATTGCTGCCTCGGGCACCTTATGGTCGTGCCCCTATGAGTCTAGATTTTAGAATCCGACTCAAAACTGATTTTTTATTGTAATGTTCAGGACGTCCTAATGACTATGGAACACTCAAATTGCGTCGAGAATCTATACATCGGCCTCCAGCCGACTTGACTCCAAGGGGATATTGCTGTCTCGGGCACAATATGATCCTTCTCCTGTGAGTCTAGATTTTCGAATCCGACGCAAAACAGATAGTTAATTGTAACTTTCAGGGCCTCCTAATTACGATGGAACACTCAAATTGCGTCGAGATTCTATACATTGGTATTCAGCCGATTTGTCTCCAAGGGTCTATTGCTGCCTCGGGCACCTTATGGTCGTTCCCCTGTGAGTCTAGATTTTAGAATCCGACGCAAAACTGATTTTTAATTGTAATGTTCAGGGCCTCCTAATGACGATGGAACACTCAAATTACGTCGAGATTCAATACATCGGCCTCCAGCCGACTTGTCTCCAAGGGGATATTACTGCCTCGGGCACCATATGGTCCGTCTCCAGTGAGTCTAGATTTTTGAATCCGACGCAAAAATGATAGTTAATCGTAACTTTCAGCGCCTCCTAATGACGATGGAACACTCTAATTGCGTCGAGATTCAATACATCGTCCTTCAGCCGACTTGTCTCCAAGTGTCTATTGCCGGCTCGTGCACCTTATGAACGTTCTCCTGTGGGTGTAGATTTTCTAATCCGACGCAAAACTGATAGTTCATTGTAACGTTCAGCACCTCCTAATGACGATGGAACACTCAAATTGCGTCGATATTCAATACATTGGCCTCCAGCCGACTTGTCTCCAAGGGTCTATTGCTGTCTCGGGCACCTTATGGTCGCTCTCCGGTGAGTCTAAGTTATCTAATCCGACGCAAAACTGATTGTTAACTGTAACGTTCAGCATCTCCTATTGACGATGGAACACCCAAATTGCGTCGAGATTGAATACATCGCCCTCCAGCCGACTTATATCCAAGGGGATATTGGTGTCTCGGGCTTCATATGATCCTTCTCCTGTGAGTAGATTTTCTAATCCGACGCAAAAATGATAGTTAATTGTAACGTTCAAGGCCTCCTAATGACGATGGAACACTCAAATTGCGTCGACATTCAATATATCGGCCTCCAGCCGACTTGTCTCCAAGGGTCTGTTGCTGCCTCGGGCACTTTACGGTCGTTCTCCTGTGAGTCTAGATTTTCGAATCCGACGCGAAACTGATAGTTAATTCTAACGTTCATGGCCTCCAAATGACGATGGAGCGCTCAAATTGCGTGGCGATTCAATACATCGTCTATAGCGGACTGGTCTCCAAGGGGATATTGCTGCTTCGGGTACCTTATGGTCCGTCTCCAGTGAGTCTAGATCTTCGAATCCGACGAAAAACTGATAGTTAATTGTAACATTCTGGGACTCCTAGTTGCGATGGAACTCTCAAATTGCGTCGCGATCCAATACATCGTCCTCCAGCCGAATTGTCTCCAAGGGTCTATTGCTGCCTGGGGCACGCTATGATCGTTTTCCTGTGAGTCTAGATTTTCGAATCCGACGCAAAACTGATAGTTAATTCTTACGTTCAGGGCCTCCAAATGACGATGGAACACTGAAATTGCGTCGAGATTCAATACATCGGCATTCAGCTGATTTGTCTCCAAGGGTCTATTGCTGCCTCGGGGACCTTATGGTCGTTCCCCTATGAGTCTAGATTTTAGAATCCGACTCAAAAATGATTTTTAACATGTAATGTTCAGGCCCTCCTAATGACGATGGAACACTCAAATTGCGTCGAGATTCAATACATCGTCCTACAGCCGACTTGTCTCCAAGGGTCTTTTGCTGCCTCGGGCACCTTTTGGTCGTTTTCCTGTGAGTCTAGATTTTCTAATCCGACGCAAAACTGATTGTTAATTGTAACGTTCAGTACCTAACGACGATGGAACACTCAAATTGCGTCGAGATTCAATACATCGAATTCCAGCCGACCTGTCTCCAAGGGGATATTGCTGCCTCGCTCACCATGTGGTCCGTCTCCTGTGTGTCTAGATTAACGAATCCGACGCAAAAATGATAGTTATTTGTAACGTTCAGCGCCTTCTAATGACGATGGAACACTCAAATTGCGTCGAGAGTCAATACATCGACCTCCAGCCGACCTGTCTACAAGGGGATATTGCTGCCTCGGGCTCTATGTGGTCCGTCTCCTGTGAGTCTAGATTTTCGAATCCGACGCGAAACTGATAGTGAATTCTAACGTTCAGTTCCTCCTAATGACATTGGTGCACTCAAATTGCGTCGCGATACAATACATCGTCCTCTAGCGGACAGGTCTCCAAGGGGATATTGCTGCTTCGGGTACCTTATGGTCCGTCTCCAGTGAGTCTAGATTATCGAATCCGACGCAAAACTGATAGTTAATTGTAACGTTCAGGGCCTCCTAATGACGATGGAAGACACAAATTGCGTCTAGATTCAATACATCGGCATTCAGCCGATTTGTCTCCAAGCGTCTATTGCTGCCTCCTGCACCTTATGGTCGTTCCCCTGTGAGTCTAGATTTTAGAATCAGACGCAAAACTGATTTTTAATTGTAATGTTCAGTGCCTCCTAATGACGTTGGAACACTCAAATTGCGTCGAAATTCTATACATCGGCCTCCAGCCGACTTGTCTCCAAGGGTCTATTGCTGCCTCGGGCACCTTATGGTCGTTCTCCTATGAGTCTAGATTTTCTAATCCGACGCATAACTGATTGTTAATTGTAAAGTTCAGGACCTCCTAATGACGATGGAACACTCAAATTGCGTCGGGATTAAATACATCATCCTCCAGCCGACTTGTATCCAAGGGGATATTGCTGTCTCGGGCTTCATATGATCGTTCTCCTGTGAGTATATTTTCGAATCCGACGCTAAAATGATAGTTAATTGTAACGTTCAGCGCCTCCTAATGACGATGGAACACTCAAATTGCGTCGAGACTCAATACATCGTCCTCCAGCCGACTTGTCTCCAACGGTCTATTGCTGCCTCAGGCACCTTATGGTCGTTCTCCTGTGAGTCTAGATTTTCGAATCCGACGCAAAACTGATAGTTAATTGTAACGTTCAGGGCCTCCTAACGACGATGGATTACTCAAATTGCGTCGAGATTCAATACATCGGCATTCAGCCGATTTGTCTCCATGGGAATATTGCTGCCTCGGGTACCATGTGTTCCGACTCCTGTGAGTCTAGATTTTCGAATCCGACGCACAAATGATAGTTATTTGTAACGTTCAGGGCCTCCTAATGACGATGGAACACACAAACTGCGTCGAGATTCAATACATCTGCCTCGAGCCGACTTGTCTCCAAGGGTCTATTGCTGCCTCGGGCACCTTACGGTCGTTCTCCGGTGAGTCTAGATTATCTAATCCGACGCAAAACTGATTGTTAATTGTAACGTTCAGCATCTCCTAATGACGATGGAACACCCAAATTACGTCGAGATTGAATACATCGCCCTCCAGCCGACTTGTATCCAAGGGGATATTGCTGTCTCGGGCTTCATATGATCCTTCTCCTGTGAGTAGATTTTCGAATCCGACTCTAAAATGATAGTTAATTGTAACGTTCAGCGCCTCCTAATGACGATGGAACACTCAAATTGCGTCGAGTTTCAATACATCGTCCTCCAGCCGACTTGTCTCGAAGGGGATATTGCTGCTCGGGCACCATGTGGTCCTTCTCCTGTGAGTCTAGATTTTCCAATCCGACGCAAAACAGATAGTTAATTGTAACATTCAGGGCCTCCTAATGACGATGGAACACTCAAATTGCGTCGCTATCCAATACATCGTCCTCCAGCCGATTTGTCTCCAAGGTTGTATTGCTGCCTCGGGCACCTTATGGTCGTTCTCCAGTGAGTCTAGATTTTCTAATCCGACGCAAAACTGATTGTTAATTGTCACGTTCAGGGCCTCGTAATGACGATGGAACACTCAAATTGCGTCGAGCTTCAATACATCATCCTCCAGCCGACTTGTATCCAATGGGATATTGCTGTCTCGGGCACCATATGATCCTTCTCCTGTGAGTGGATTTTCGAATCCGACGCTAAACTGGTTATTAATTGTAACGTTCAGCGCCTCCTAATGACGTTGGAACACTCAAATTGCGTCGAGTTTCAATACATCGTCCTCCAGCCGTCTTGTCTCGAAGGGGATATTGCTGCTCGGGCACCATGTGGTCCTTCTCCTGTGAGTCTAGATTTTCGAATCCGACGCGAAACTGATTGTTAATTGTAACGTTCTGAGTTTCCTAATGACGATGGAAAACTCAAATTGCGTCGAGATTCAATGCATCGTCCTCCAGCCGACTTGTCTCGAAGGGGATATTGCTGCCTAGGGCACCAAATGGTACTTCTCCTGTGAGTCTAGATTTTCGAATCCGACGCGAAACTGATTGTTAATTGTAACGTTCAGGGTTTCCTAATGACGATGGAACAATCAAATTGCGTCGAGATTCAATACATCGTCGTCCAGCCGACTTTTCTCCAAGGGTCTATTGCTGCCTCGGGCACCTTATGGTCGATCTCCTATGAGTCTAGATTTTCGAATCCGGCGCAAAACTGATAGTTAATTGTAACGTTCAGGGTCTCCTAATGACGAAGGAACACTCACATTGCGTCGAGATTCACTACATCGTCCTCCAGCCGACTTGTCTCCAAGGGGATGTCGCTGCCTCAGGCACCACTTGGTCCGTCTCCGGTGATTCTACGTTTTCGAATCCGACGCAAAACTGATAGTTAATTGTAACGTTCAGGGCCTCCTAATGACGATGGACCACTCAAATTGCGTCGCAATTCAATACATTGTCCTCCAGCGGACTGGTCTCCAAGGGGATATTGCTGCCTCGGGCACCTTATGGTCTGTCTCCAGTGAGTCTAGATATTCGAATCCGACGCTAAATTGATAGTTAATTGTACCATTCAGGGCCTCCTAATGACGATGGAACACTCAAATTTTGTCGTGATCCAATATATCGTCCTCCCGCCGACTTGTCTACAAGGGGATATTGCTGCCTCGGGCTCCATGTGGTCCGTCTCTTGTGAGTCTAGATTTTCGAATCCGACGCAAAACTGATAGTTAATTGTAACGTTCATGGCCTCCTAATGACGATGGAACACTCAAATTGCGTCGTGATTCACTACATCGTCCTCCAGCCGACTTGTCTCCGAGGGGATATCGCTGCCTCGGGCACCACATGTTCCTCTCTCCGGTCATTCTACGTTTTCGAATTCGACGCAAACTGATAGTTAATTGAAATGTTCAGGGCCTCCTAATGACGATGGAGCACTCAAATTCCGTCGCGATTCAAAACATCGTCCTCCAGCGGACTGGTCTCCAAGGGGATATTTCTGCCTCGGGCACCTTATGGTACGTCTCAAGTGAGCCGAGATTTTCCAATCCGACGAAAAACTGATAGTTAATTGTAGCATTCAGGGCCTTCTAATGACGATGGAATACTCAAATTGCGTCGCGCTCCAATACATCGTCCTCCAGCCGGCTTGTCTCCATGGGGATATTGCTGCCTCGGGCTCCTTATGGTCGCTCTCCTGTGAGTCTAGATTTTCGAATCCGGCGCGAAACTGATTGTTAATTGTAACGTTCAGGGATTCCTAATGACGATGGAACACTCAAATTGCGTCGAGATTCAATAGATCGGCATTAAGCCGATTGTCTCCAAGGGTCTATTGCTGACTTGGGTACCTTATGGTCGTACCCCTGTGAGTCTAAATTTTAGAATCCGACGCAAAACTGAGAGTTAATTGTAATGTTCAGGGCCTCCTAATGACGATGGAACACTCAAATTGCGTCGAGATTCAATCCATCGGCCTCCAGCCGACTTTTCTCCAAGGGGATATTGCTGCCTCGGGCTCCATGTGGTCCGTCTCTTGTGAGTCTAGATTTTCGAATCCGACGCAAAAATGATAGTTAATTGTAAAGTTCCGCGCCTCCTAATGTCGATGAAACACTCAAATTCCGTCGGGAGTCAATACATCGACCTCCAGCCGACTTCTCTACAAGGGGATAATGCTGCCTCGTTCACCTTATGGTCGTTCTCGTGTGAGTCTAGACTTTCGGATCCGACGCAAAACAGATAGTTAATTGTAACGTTTAGGACCTCCTAATGACGATGGATAATTCAAGTTGCGTCACGATCCAATACATCGTCCTCTTGCCGACTTGTCTCCAAGGGGATATTACTGTCTCGGGCACCATATGATCCGTCTCCTGTGAGTCTAGATTTTCGAATCCGACGCAAAAATGATAGTTAATTGTAACGTTCAGCGCCTCCTAATGACGATGGAACACTCAAATTGCGTCGAGAGTCAATACATCGACCTCCAGCCGACTTGTCTCCAAGGGAATGTCGCTGCCTCGGGCACCACATGGTCCGTCTCCGGTGATTCTACGCTTTCGAATCCGACTCAAAACTGCTAGTTAATTGTAACGTTCAGGGCCTCCTATGACGATGGAGCACTCAAATTGCGTCGCGATTCAATACATCGTCCTACATCTACATCTACATCTACATTGATACTCCGCAAGCCACCCAACGGTGTGTGGCGGAGGGCACTTTACGTGCCACTGTCATTACCTCCCTTTCCTGTTCCAGTCGCGTATGCTTCGCGGGAAGAACGACTGTCTGAAAGCCTCCGTGCGCGCTCTAATCTCTCTAATTTTGCATTCGTGATCTCCTCGGGAAGTATAAGTAGGGGGAAGCAATATATTCGATACCTCATCCAGAAACGCACCCTCTCGAAACCTGGCGAGCAAGCTACACCGCGATGCAGAGCGCCTCTCTTGCAGAGTCTGCCACTTGAGTTTATTAAACATCTCCGTAACGCTATCACGGTTACCAAATAACCCAGTGACGAAACGCGCCGCTCTTCTTTGGATCTTCTCTATCTCCTCCGTCAACCCGACCTGGTACGGATCCCACACTGATGAGCAATACTCAAGTATAGGTCGAACGAGTGTTTTGTAAGCCACCTCCTTTGTTGATGGACTACATTTTCTAAGCACTCTCCCAATGAATCTCAACCTGGTACCCGCCATACCAACAATTAGTTTTATATGATCATTCCACTTCAAATCGTTCCGTACGCATACTCCCAGATATTTTACAGAAGTAACTGCTACCAGTGTTTGTTCCGCTATCATATAATCATACAATAAAGGATCCTTCTTTCTATGTATTCGCAATACATTACATTTGTCTATGTTAAGGGTCAGTTGCCACTCCCTGCACCAAGTGCCTATCCGCTGCAGATCTTCCTGTATTTCGCTACAATTTTCTAATGCAGCAACTTCTCTGTATACTACAGCATCATCCGCGAAAAGCCGCATGGAACTTCCGACACTATCTACTAAGTCATTTATATATATTGTGAAAAGCAATGGTCCCATAACACTCCCCTGTGGCACGCCAGAGGTTACTTTAACGTCTGTAGACGTCTCTCCATTGATAACAACATGCTGTGTTCTGTTTGCTAAAAACTCTTCAATCCAGCCACACAGCTGGTCTGATATTCCGTAGGCTCTTACTTTGTTTATCAGGCGACAGTGCGGAACTGTATCGAACGCCTTCCGGAAGTCAAGAAAAATAGCATCTACCTGGGAGCCTGTATCTAATATTTTCTGGGTCTCATGAACAAATAAGGCGAGTTGGGTCTCACACGATCGCTGTTTCCGGAATCCATGTTGATTCCTACATAGTAGATTCTGGGTTTCCAGAAATGACATGATACGCGAGCAAAAAACATGTTCTAAAATTCTACAAGAGATCGACGTAAGAGATATAGGTCTATAGTTCTGCGCATCTGCTCGACGACCCTTCTTGAAGACTGGGACTATCTGTGCTCTTTTCCAATCATTTGGAACCCTCCGTTCCTCTAGAGACTTGCGGTACACGGCTGTTAGAAGGGGGGCAAGTTCTTTCGCGTACTCTGTGTAGAATCGAATTGGTATCCCGTCAGGTCCAGTGGACTTTCCTCTATTGAGTGATTCCAGTTGCTTTTCTATTCCTTGGACACTTATTTCGATGTCAGCCATTTTTTCGTTTGTGCGAGTATTTAGAGTAGGAACTGCAGTGCGGTCTTCCTCTGTGAAACAGCTTTGGAAAAAGGTGTTTAGTATTTCAGCTTTACGCGTGTCATCCTCTGTTTCAATGCCATCATCATCCCGTAGTGTCTGGATATGCTGTTTCGAGCCACTTACTGATTTAACGTACGACCAGAACTTCCTAGGATTTTCTGTCAAGTCGGTACATAGAATTTTACTTTCGAATTCAATGAACGCTTCACGCATAGCCCTCCTTACGCTAACTTTGACATCGTTTAGCTTCTGTTTGTCTGAGAGGTTTTGGCTGCGTTTAAACTTGGAGTGCAGCTCTCTTTGCTTTCGAAGTAGTTTCCTAACATTGTTGTTGTACCACGGTGGGTTTTTCCCGTCCCTCACAGTTTTACTCGGCACGTACCTGTCTAAAACGCATTTTACGATTGCCTTGAACTTTTTCCATAAACACTCAACATTGTCAGTGTCGGAACAGAAATTTTCGTTTTGATCTGTTAGGTAGTCTGAAATCTGCCTTCTATTACTCTTGCTAAACAGATAAACCTTCCTCCCTTTTTTTATATTCCTATTAACTTCCATATTCAGGGATGCTGCAACGGCCTTATGATCACTGATTCCCTGTTCTGTACATACAGATTCGAAAAGTTCGGGTCTGTTTGTTATCAGTAGGTCCAATATGTTATCTCCACGAGTCGGTTCTCTGTTTAATTGCTCGAGGTAATTTTCGGATAGTGCACTCAGTATAATGTCACTCGATGCTCTGTCCCTACCACCCGTCCTAAAGATCTGAGTGTCCCAGTCTATATCTGGTAAATTGAAATCACCACCTAAGACTATAACATGCTGAGAAAATTTATGTGAAATGTATTCCAAATTTTCTCTCAGTTGTTCTGCCACTAATGCTGCTGAGTCGGGAGGTCGGTAAAAGGAGCCAATTATTAACCTAGTTCGGTTGTTTAGTGTAACCTCCACCCATAATAATTCACAGGAACTATCCACTTCTACTTCACTACAGGATAAACTACTACTAACAGCGATGAACACTCCACCACCGGTTGCATGCAATCTATCCTTTCTAAACACCGTCTGTACCTTTGTAAAAATTTCGGGAGACTTTATCTCTGGCTTAAGCCAGCTTTCTGTACCTATAACGATTTCAGCTTCGGTGCTTTCTATCAGCGCTTGAAGTTCCGGTACTTCACCAACGCAGCTTCGACAGTTGACAATTACAATACCGATTACTGCTTGGTCCCCGCATGTCCTGACTTTGCCCCGCACCCGTTGAGGCTGTTGCCCTTTCTGTACTTGCCCAAGGCCATCTAACCTAAAAAACCGCCCAGCCCACGCCACACAACCCCTGCT
Source organism: Schistocerca americana (assembly GCF_021461395.2). Lineage (NCBI taxonomy): Eukaryota > Metazoa > Arthropoda > Insecta > Orthoptera > Acrididae > Schistocerca > Schistocerca americana. Next base: position 4,116,686 of record NC_060122.1, on the reverse strand, counting down.
ACCCGTGTAGCCGCTTGTTGCGTGTAGTGGACTCCTGACCTATCCAGCGGAACCCGAAACCCCACCACCCTATGGCGCAAGTCGAGGAATCTGCAGCCCACACGGTCGCAGAACCGTCTCAGCCTCTGATTCAGACCCTCCACTCGGCTCTGTACCAAAGGTCCGCAGTCAGTCCTCAGTCAGTCCTGTCGACGATGCTGCAGATAGTGAGCTCTGCTTTCATCCCGCTAGCGAGACTGGCAGTCTTCACCAAATCAGATAGCCGCCGGAAGCCAGAGAGGATTTCCTCCGATCCATAGCGACACACATCATTGGTGCCGACATGAGCGACCACCTGCAGATGGGTGCACCCTGTACCCTTCATGGCATCCGGAAGGACCCTTTCCACATCTGGAATGACTCCCCCCGGTATGCACACGGAGTGCACATTGGTTTTCTTCCCCTCTCTTGCTGCCACTTCCCTAAGGGGCCCCATTACGCGCCTGACGTTGGAGCTCCCAACTACCAGTAAGCCCACCCTCTGCGACTGCCCGGATCTTGCAGACTGAGGGGCAACCTCTGGAACAGGACAAGCAGCCATGTCAGGCCGAAGATCAGTATCAGACTGAGACAGAGCCTGAAACCGGTTCGTCAGACAAACTGGAGAGGCTTTCCGTTCAGCCCTCCGGAATGTCTTTCGCCCCCTGCCACACCTTGAAACGACCTCCCACTCTACCACAGGTGAGGGATCAGCCTCAATGCGGGCAGTATCCTCCAGCGGACTGGTCTCCAAGGGGATATTGCTGCCTCGGGCACAGTATGGTCCGTCTCCAGTGAGTCTAGATTTTCGAATCTGAAAAAAACTGATAGTTAATTGTAACATTCAGGGCCTCCTAATGACGATGTAACACTCAAATTGCGTCGCGATCCAATACATCGTCCTCCAGCCGACCTCACTCCATGGGGATTTTGCTGCCTCGGGCTCCTTATGATCGCTCTCCTGTGAGTCTAGATTTTCGAATCCGCCGCGAAACTGATTGTTAATTGTAACGTTCAGGGCTTCCTAATGACGATGGAACACTCAAATTGCGTCGAGATTCAATACATCGGCATTCAGCCGATTTGTCTCCAAGGGTCTATTGCTGGCTTGGGTACCTTATGGTCGTACCCCTGTGAGTCTAGATTTTAGAATCCGACGCAAAACTGATAGTTAATTGTAATGTTCAGGGCCTCCTAATGACGATGAAACACTCAAATTGCGTCGAGAGTCAATTTATTGACCTCCAGCCGACTTCTCTACAAGGGGATATTGCTGCCTCAGGTTCCATGTGGTCCGTCTCCTGTGAGTCTACATTTTCGAATCCGACGCGAAACTGATAGCTAATCGTAACGTTCAGGACGATGGAACACTCAAATTGCGTCGAGATTCAATACATCGGCCTCGAGCCGACTTATCTCCTAGGGTCTATTGCTGCCTCGTTCACCTCATGGTCGTTCTCCTGTGAGTCTAGATTTTCGATTCCGACGCAAAACAGATAGTTAATTGTAACGTTCAGGGCTTCCTAATGACGAAGGAACATTCAAACTGCGTCGAGATTCACTACAACGTCCTCCAGCCAACTTGTCTCCAAGGGGATATCGCTGCCTCGGGCACCACATGGTCCGTCTCCGGTGATTCCACGTTTTCGAATCCGATGCAAAACTGATGGTTAATTGTAACGTTCAGGGCCTCCTAATGACGACGGAACACTCTAATTGCGTCGAGAGTCAATCCATCGACCTCCAGCCGACTTGTCTCCAAGGGAATGTCGCTGATTCGGGCACCACATGTTCCGTCTCCGGTGATTCTACGCTTTCGAATCCGACTCAGAACTGCTAGTTAATTGTAACGTTCAGGGCCTCCTATGACGATGGAGCACTGAAATAGCGTCGCGATTCAATACATCATCCTCCAGCGGACTGGTCACCAAGGGGATATTGCTGCTTCGCACACAGTATGGTACGTCTCCAGTGAGTCTAGATTTTCGAATCCGACGCGAAACTAATAGTTAATTGTAACGTTCAGGGCCTCCTAATGACGATGGAACACTCAAATGGCGTCGAGATTAACAACAACGTGCACCAGATGACTTGTCTCCAAGGGGATATCGCTGCCTCGGGCACCACATGGTCCGTCTCCGCTGATTCTACGTTTTCGAATCCGACGCAAAACTGATAGTTAATTGTAACGTTCAGGGCCACCTAATGACGATGGAACACTCAAATTGCGTCGAGATTCAATACTTCGGCCTCCAGCCGACTTGTCTCCAAGGGGATACTGCTGTCTCGGGCACCATATGAACCTTCTCCTGTGAGTCTAGATTTTCGAATCCGACGTGAAACTGATAGTTAATTGTAACGTTCAGATCCTCCTAATGATGATGGAATACTCAAATTGCGTCGATATTCAATACATCGTCCTTCAGCCGACTTTCCTCCAAGGGTCTATTGCTGGCTCGGGCACCTTATGGTCGTTCTCCTCTGAGTCTAGATTTTCGAATCCGACGCAAAACTAATAGTTAATTGTAACGTCAGGGCCTCCTAATGACGATGGAACACACAAATTGCGTCGAGATTCAATTCATTGTCCTTCAGCCGACTTGTATCCAAGGTGATATTGCTGCCTCGGGCACCATATGATCCTTCTCCTGTGACTAGATTTTCGATTCCGATGCGAAACTGATAGTTAATTGTAACGTTCAGGGCCTCCTAATGACGATGGAACACTCATATTACGTAGAGATTCAGTACATCGTCCTTCAGCCGACTTGTCTCCAACTTTCTATTGCTGCGTCGGGCACCTTATGGTCGTTCTCCTGTGAGTCTAGATTTTCGAATCCGACGCAAAAGTAATAGTTAATTGCAACGTTCAGCGCCTACCAATGACGATGGAACACTCAAATTGCGTCGAGTGTCAATACATCGTCCTCCAGCCGTCTTGTCTACAAGGGGATATTGCTGCCTCGGGCTCCATGTTTTCCGTGTCCTGTGAGTCTAGATTTTCGAATCCGACGCAAAACTCATGGTTAATTGTAACGTTAAGGGCCTCCTAATGACGATGGGGCACCCAAATGGCGTCGCGATTCAATACATCGTCCTCCAGCGGACTGGTCTCCAAGGGGATATTGCTGCCTCGGGCACCTTATGGTCCGTCTCTAGTGAGTGTACATTTTCGAATCCGACGAAAAACTAATAGTTAATTGAAACATTCTGGGCCTCCTAATGACGATGGGGCACTCAAATTGCGTCGAGGTTCAATACATCGTCCTCCAGCCGACTTGTCTCCAAGGGGTATTGCTGCCTCGGGCACCATATGGTCCGTCTCCTCCGAGTCTAGATTTTCGAATTCGACGCAAAAATGATAGTTAATTGTAACGTTCAGCGCCTCCTAATGACGATGGAACACTCAAATTGCGTCGAGAGTCAATACATCGTCCTCCAGCCGTCTTGTCTACAAGGGGATATTGCTGCCTCGGGCTCCATGTTGTCCGTGTCCTGTGAGTCCAAATTTTCGAATCCGACGCGAAACTGATAGTTAATTGTAACGCTCAGGGCCTCCTAATGACGACGGAACACTCAAATAGCGTCGAGATTCAATACATCGGTCTCCAGCCGACTTGTCTCAGAGGGTCCATTGCTGCCTCGCGCACCTTATGGTCGTTCTCCTGTGAGTCTAGATTTTCGAATCCGACGCATAACTGATAGTTAATTGCAACGTTCAGCGCCTCCTAATGACGATGGAACACTCAAATTGCGTCGAAATTCAATACATCGGCCGCCACACGAATTGTCTCCAAATGTCTATTGCTACCTCGGGCACCTTGTGGTCGTTCTCCTGTGATTCTAGATTTTCGAATCCGACGCAAAACTGATAGTTAATTGTAACGTTCAGGGACTCCTAATGACGATGGAACACTCAAATTGCGTCGAGATTCAATACAGTGTCCTTCAGCCGACTTGACTCCAAGAGTCTATTGCTGCCTCGGACACCTTATGGTCGTTCTCCTGTGAGTCTAAATTATCGAATCCGACGCATAACTGATAGTTAATCGTGACGTTCAGGGCCTCCTAATGTCGATGGAACACTCATATTACGTCGAGATTCAATACATCGGCCTCCAGCCGACTTGTCTCAAAATTTCTATTGCTGCCTCGTGCACCTTGTGGTCGTTCTCCTGTGAGTCTAGATTTTTCGAATCCGACGCATAACTATTAGTTAATTCTAAAGTTCAGGACCTCCTAATGACAATGGAACACTCAAACTGCTTTGAGATTAAATACATCTTCCTCCAGCCGACTTCTCTCCATGGGGATATTCATGCCTCGGGCACCTTATGGTCGTTCTCCTGTGAGTCTAGATTTTCGAATCCGACGCGAAACTGATTGTTAATTGTAACGTTCAGGGCTTCCTAATGACGATGGAAGACTCAAATTGCGTCGAGGTTCAATACATCGTCTTTCAGCCGACTTGTCTCCAAGGGTCTATTGCTGCCTCGGGCAGTTATGGTCGTTCTCCTGTGAGTCTAGATTTTCGAATCCGACGCAAAACTGATAGTTAATTGTAACTTCAGGGGCTCCTAATGACGATGGAACACTCAAATTGCGTCGAGATTCAATACTTCTACTTCCAGCCGACTTGTCTCCAATGGGACATTGCTGCCTCGAGCACCACATGGTCCGTATCCGGTGATTCTACATTTTCGAATCCGACGCAAATCTCATAATTAATTGTAACGTTCACGGCCTCCTAATGACGACGGAACACTCAAATTGCGTCGAGATTCAATACATCGGCCACCAGCCGACTTGTCTCCAAGGGTCTATTGCTGCCTCGGACACCTTATGGTCGTTCTCCTGTGAGTCTAGATTTTCGAATCCGACGCATAACTGATAGTTAATCGTGACGTTCAGGGCCTCCTAATGACGATGGAACACTCATATTGCGTCGAGATTCAATACATCGGCCACCAGCCGACTTGTCTCCAAGGGTCTATTGCTGAATCGGGCACCTTATGGGAGTCCTCCGGTGAGTCTAGATGTTTGAATCCGACGCATAACTGATGGTTAATTGCAACGTTCAGCGCCTCCTAATGACGATGGAACACTCAAATTGCGTAGAGATTCAATACATCGGCCTCCAGCCGACTTGTCTCAAAATTTCAATTGCTGCCTCGGGCACCTTGTGGTCGTTCTACTGTGAGTCTAGATTTTTCGAATCCGACGCATAACTAATAGTTAATTGTAAAGTTCTGGACCTCCAAATGACAATGGAACACTCAAATTGCGTTGAGATTCAATACATCGTCCTTCAGCCGACTTCTCTCCACGAGGATATTCATGCCTCTGGCACCTTATGGTGGTTCTCCTGTGAGTCTAGATTTTCGAATCCGACGCGAAACTGATTGTTAATTGTAACGTTCATGGCTTCCTAATGACGATGGAACACTCAACTTGCGTCGAGATTCAATACTTCAGCTTCCAGCCGACTTGTTTCCAAGGGGACATTGCTGCTTCGGGCACCATATGGTCCGTCTCCTATGAGTCTAGATTTTCGATTCCGATGCGAAACTGATAGTTAATTGTAACGTTCAGGGCCTCCTAATGACGATGGAACACTCAAACTGCGTTGAGATTCAATACATCGTCCTTCAGCCGACTTGTCTCCAACTTTCTATTGCTGCGTCGGGCACCTTATGGTCGTTCTTCTGTGAGTCTAGATTTTCGAATCCAACGCAAAAATAATTGTTAATTGTAACGTTTAGCGCCTCCTATAGACGATGGAACACACATATTGCGTCGAGATTCAATACATAGGCCACCAGCCGACTTGTCTCCAAGGGTCTATTGCTGCCTCGGGCACCTTATGGGCGTCCTCCGGTGAGTTTAGATGTTTGAATCCGACGCAAAACTGATAGTTAATTGCAACGTTCAGCGCCTCCTAATGACGATGGAACACTCAAATTGCGTCGAGATTCAATACAGCGTTCTTCAGCCGACTTGGCCCCAATAGTCTATTGCTGGCTCGGACACTTTATTGTCGTTCTCCTGTGAGTAAAGATTTTCGAATCCGACGCAAAACTGATAGTTAATTGTTACGCTCAGGGTCTCCTAATGACGATGGAACACTCAAATTGCGGCGAGATTCAATACATCGTCCTCCTGCCGAATTCTCTCCATGGGGATATTACTGCCTCAGGCACCTTTTGCTCGTTCTCCTGTGATTCTAGATTTTCGAATCCGACGCGAAACTGATTGTTAATTGTAACGTTCAGGGCTTCCTAATGACGATGGAACACTGAAATTGCGCCGAGATTCAATACCTCGTCATTCAGACGATTTGTCTCCAAGGGTCTATTGCTGCCTCGGGCACCTTATGGTCGTTCCCCTGTGAGTCTAGATTTTCGAATCCGACGCGAGACTGATTGTTCATAGTAACGTTCAGGGCTTCCTACTGACGATGGAACACTCAAATTGCGTCGAGATTCAATACTTCTGCTTCCAGCCGACTTGCCTCCAAGGGGACATTACTGCCTGTAGCACCATATGCTCCGTCTCCGGTGAGTCTAGATTTTTGATTCCGAAACGAAACTGATAGTTAATTGAAATGTTCAGGGCCTCCTAATGACGATGGAACACTCAAATTGCGTCGAGATTCAATACATCGGCCTCCAGCCGACTTTTCTCCATGGTAATATTGCTGCCTCGGGCACCTTATGGTCGTTCTCCTGTGAGTCTAGATTTTCGAATCCGACGCGAAACTGATAGTTAATTGTAACGTTCTGGGCCTCCTAATGACGATGGAACACACAAATTGCGTCGAGATTCAATACATCGGTCTGCAGCCGACTTGTCTCCAATTGTATATTGCTGCCTCGGGCATCTTATGGTCGTTCTCCTGTGAGTCTAGAATTTCGAAGCCGACGCATGACTGATAGTTAATTGCAACGTTCAGCGCCCCTTAATGACGATGGAACACTCAGATTGCGTCGAAATTCAATACATCGACCTCCAGCGGACTTGTCTCTAAGGGGACATTGCTGCCTCGGGCACCATATGGTCCGTCTCCTGTGAGTCTAGATTTTCGATTCCGATGCGAAACTGATAGTTAATTGTAACGTTCAGGGCCTCCTAATGACGATGGAACACTCAAATTGCGTCGAGATTCAATACAGCGTCCTTCAGCCGACTTGACTCCAATAGTCTATTGCTGGCTCGAACACCTTATTGTCGTTCTCCTGTGGGCCTAGATTTTCGAATCCGACGCAAAACTGATAGTTAATTGTAACGCTCTGGGCCTCCTAATGACGATGGAACACTCAAATTGCGTCGAGATTCAATACATCGGCCACCAGCCGACATGTCTCCTAGGGTCTATTGCTGCCTTGGGCACCTTATCCGCGTTCTCATGTAAGTCTAGATTTTCGAATCCGACGCATAACTGACAGTTAATTGCAACGTTCAGCGACTCCAATGACGATGGAACACTCAAATTGCGTAGAGATTCAATACATCGTCCTCCAGCTGACTTCTCTCCATGGGGATTTTCATGCCTCGGGCACCTTATGGACGATGGAACACTCAAATTACGTCGAGATTCAATACCTCGTCATTCAGCCGATTTGTCTCCAAGGGTCTATTGCTGCCTTGGGCATCTTATGGTCGTTCCCCTGTGAGTCTAGATTTTAGAATTCAACGCAAAACTGATAGTTAATTGTAATGTTCAGGGCCTCCTAATGACGATGGAACACTCAAATTGCGTCGAGATTCAATTCATCGGCCACCAGCCGACTTGTCTCCAAGGGTCTACCGCTGCCTCGGGCACCTTACGATCGTTCTCCTGTGGGTCTAGATTTTCGAACCCGACGCAAAACTGATAGCTAATAGTAACGTTCAGGGCCTCCTAATGACGAAGGAACACTCAAATTGCGTCGAGATTCACTACATAGTCCTCCAGCCGACTTGTCTCCAAGGGGTACTGCTGCCCGGGCACCATATGGTCCGTCTCCTGTGAGACTAGATTTTCGAATCCGACGCAAAAATGATAGTTAATTGTATATTTCAGCGCCTCCTAATGACAAAGGAGCACTCAAATTTCGTCGAGATTCAATACAGCGTCCTCCAGCCGACTTGTCTCCAAATGTCTATTGCTACCTCGGGGACCTTGTGGTCGTTCTCCTGTGAGTCTAGATTTACGATTCCGACGCATAACTGATAGTTAATTGTTAAGTTCAGGGTCTCCTAAAGTCGATGGAACACTCAAATTGCATAGAGATTCAATACATCGTCCTCCAGCTGAGTTGTCTCCAAGGGTCTATTGCTTCCTCGTTCACCTTATGGTCGTTCGCCTGTGAGTCTAGATTTTCGAATCCGACGCATAACTGATAGTTAATTGCAACGTTCAGCGCCTCCTAATGACGATGGAACACTCAAATTGCGTCGAGATTCAATACATCGGCCTCCACCCGAATTGTCTCCAAATGTCTATTGCTACCTCGTGCACCTTGTGGTCCGTCTCCTATGAGTCTAGATTTTCGATTCCGATGCGAAACTGATAGTTAATTGTAACGTTCAGGGCCTCCTAATGACGATGGAACACTCAAACTGCGTTGAGATTCAATACATCGTCCTTCAGCCGACTTGTCTCCAACTTTCTATTGCTGCGTCGGGCACCTTATGGTCGTTCTTCTGTGAGTCTAGATTTTCGAATCCAACGCAAAAATAATTGTTAATTGTAACGTTTAGCGCCTCCTAATGACGATGGAACACACATATTGCGTCGAGATTCAATACATAGGCCACCAGCCGACTTGTCTCCAAGGGTCTATTGCTGCCTCGGGCACCTTATGGGCGTCCTCCGGTGAGTTTAGATGTTTGAATCCGACGCAAAACTGATAGTTAATTGCAACGTTCAGCGCCTCCTAATGACGATGGAACACTCAAATTGCGTCGAGATTCAATACATCGGCCTCCACCCAAATTGTCTTTAAATGTCTATTGCTACCTCGGGCACCTTGTGGTTGTTCTCCTATGAGTCTAGATTTTCGAATCCGACGCAAAACTGACAGTTAATCGTAACGTTCTGGGCCTCCTAATGACGATGGAACACTCAAATTGCGTCGAGATTCAATACAGCGTTCTTCAGCCGACTTGGCCCCAATAGTCTATTGCTGGCTCGGACACTTTATTGTCGTTCTCCTGTGAGTAAAGATTTTCGAATCCGACGCGAAACTGATTGTTAATTGTAACGTTCAGGGCTTCCTAATGACGATGGAACACTGAAATTGCGTCGAGATTCAATACCTCGTCATTCAGACGATTTGTCTCCAAGGGTCTATTGCTGCCTCGGGCACCTTATGGTCGTTCCCCTGTGAGTCTAGATTTTCGAATCCGACGCGAGACTGATTGTTCATAGTAACGTTCAGGGCTTCCTACTGACGATGGAACACTCAAATTGCGTCGAGATTCAATACTTCTGCTTCCAGCCGACTTGCCTCCAAGGGGACATTACTGCCTGTAGCACCATATGCTCCGTCTCCGGTGAGTCTAGATTTTTGATTCCGAAACGAAACTGATAGTTAATTGAAATGTTCAGGGCCTCCTAATGACGATGGAACACTCAAATTGCGTCGAGATTCAATACATCGGCCTCCAGCCGACTTTTCTCCATGGTAATATTGCTGCCTCGGGCACCTTATGGTCGTTCTCCTGTGAGTCTAGATTTTCGAATCCGACGCGAAACTGATAGTTAATTGTAACGTTCTGGGCCTCCTAATGACGATGGAACACACAAATTGCGTCGAGATTCAATACATCGGTCTGCAGCCGACTTGTCTCCAATTGTATATTGCTGCCTCGGGCATCTTATGGTCGTTCTCCTGTGAGTCTAGAATTTCGAAGCCGACGCATGACTGATAGTTAATTGCAACGTTCAGCGCCCCTTAATGACGATGGAACACTCAGATTGCGTCGAAATTCAATACATCGACCTCCAGCCGACTTGTCTCCAAGGGGACATTGCTGCCTCGGGCACCATATGGTCCGTCTCCTGTGAGTCTAGATTTTCGATTCCGATGCGAAACTGATAGTTAATTGTAACGTTCAGGGCCTCCTAATGACGATGGAACACTCAAATTGCGTCGAGATTCAATACAGCGTCCTTCAGCCGACTTGACTCCAATAGTCTATTGCTGGCTCGAACACCTTATTGTCGTTCTCCTGTGGGTCTAGATTTTCGAATCCGACGCAAAAGTGATAGTTAATTGTAACGCTCTGGGCCTCCTAATGACGATGGAACACTCAAATTGCGTCGAGATTCAATACATCGGCCTCCAGCCGACTTTTCTCCATGGTAATATTGCTGCTTCGGGCACCTTATGGTCGTTCTCCTGTGAGTCTAGATTTTCGAATCCGACGCGAAACTTATAGTTAACTGTAACGTTCATTGCCTCCTAATGACGATGGAGCACTCAAATTGCGTCGCGATTCAATACATCGTCCTCCAGCAAACTGTTCTCCAAGGGGATATTGCTGCCTCGGGCACCTTATGGTCAGTCTCCAGTGAGTCTAGATTTTCGAATCCGACGCGAAACTGACAGTTAATTGTAACGCTCAGGGCCTCCTAATGACGATGGAACACTCAAATTGCGTCGAGATTCAATACACTGTCCTTCAGCCGACTTGACTCCAAGAGTCTATTGCTGCCTCGGACACCTTATGGTCGTTCTCCTGTGAGTCTAGATTTTCGAATCCGACGCGAAACTTATAGTTAACTGTAGCGTTCATTGCCTCCTAATGACGATGGAACACTCAAATTGCGTCGAGATTCAATACATCGGCCACCAGCCGACTTGTCTCCTAGGGTCTATTGCTGCCTTGGGCACCTTATCCGCGTTCTCATGTAAGTCTAGATTTTCGAATCCGACGCATAACTGATAGTTAATTGCAACGTTCAGCGACTCCAATGACGATGGAACACTCAAATTGCGTAGAGATTCAATACATCGTCCTCCAGCTGACTTCTCTCCATGGGGATTTTCATGCCTCGGGCACCTTATGGACGATGGAACACTCAAATTACGTCAAGATTCAATACCTCGTCATTCAGCCGATTTGTCTCCAAGGGTCTATTGCTGCCTTGGGCATCTTATCGTCGTTCCCCTGTGAGTCTAGATTTTAGAATTCAACGCAAAACTGATAGTTAATTGTAATGTTCAGGGCCTCCTAATGACGATGGAACACTCAAATTGCGTCGAGATTCAATTCATCGGCCACCAGCCGACTTGTCTCCAAGGGTCTACCGCTGCCTCGGGCACCTTACGATCGTTCTCCTGTGGGTCTAGATTTTCGAACCCGACGCAAAACTGATAGCTAATAGTAACGTTCAGGGCCTACTAATGACGAAGGAACACTCAAATTGCGTCGAGATTCACTACATAGTCCTCCAGCCGACTTGTCTCCAAGGGGTACTGCTGCCCGGGCACCATATGGTCCGTCTCCTGTGAGACTAGATTTTCGAATCCGACGCAAAAATGATAGTTAATTGTATATTTCAGCGCCTCCTAATGACAATGGAGCACTCAAATTTTGTCGAGATTCAATACAGCGTCCTCCAGCCGACTTGTCTCCAAATGTCTATTGCTACCTCGGGGACCTTGTGGTCGTTCTCCTGTGAGTCTAGATTTACGATTCCGACGCATAACTGATAGTTAATTGTTAAGTTCAGGGTCTCCTAAACTCGATGGAACACTCAAATTGCATAGAGATTCAATACATCGTCCTCCAGCTGAGTTGTCTCCAAGGGTCTAGTGCTTCCTCGTTCACCTTATGGTCGTTCTCCTGTGAGGCTAGATTTTCGAATCCGACGCAAAAATGATAGTTAATTGTAACGTTCAGGGCCTCCTAATGACAATAGAACACTCAAATTGCGTCGAGGTTCAATACATCGTCCTCCAGCCGACTTGTCTCCAACGGGTACTGCTGACCGGGCACCATATGGTCCGTCTCCTGTGAGACTAGATTTTCGAATCCGACGCAAAAATGATAGTTAATTGTAACGTTCAGGGCCTCCTAATGACGACGGAACACTCAAATTGCGCCGAGAGTCAGTACATCGTCCTCCAGCCAACTTGTCTACAAGGGGATATTGCTGCCACGGTCACCTAATGTACGTTCTCCTGTGAGTCTAGATTTTCGAATCCGACGCATAACTGATAGTTAATTGTGGCGTTCAGGGCCTCCTAATGACGATGGAACACTCAAATTGCGTCGAGATTCAATACATCGGCCACCAGCCGACTTGTCCCCAAGGGTCTATTGCTGCCTCGGGCACCTTATGGGCGTTCTCCTGTGAGTCTAGATTTTTCGAATCCGACGCATAGCTAATAGTTAATTCTAAAGTTCAGGACCTCCTAATGACGATGGAACACTCAAATTGCGTTGAGATTCAATACATCGTCATCCAGCCGACTTCTCTCCATGGGGATATTCATGCCTCGGGCACCTTATGGACGTTCTCCTGTGAGTCTAGATTTTCGAATCCGACGCGAAACCGATTGTTAATTGTAACGTTCAGGGCCTCCTAATGACAATGGATCACTCAAATTGCGTCGAGATTCAATACATCGTCCTTCAGCCGACTTGTCTCCAAGAGTCCATTGGTGCCTCGGGCACCTTATGGACGTTTTCCTGTGAGCCTATATTTTCGAATCCGACGCAAAACAGATAGTTAATTGTAACGTTCAGGGCCTCATAATGACGAAGGAATACTCAAATTGCGAGATTCACTACAACGTCCTCCAGCCAACATGTCTCAGGCCACGGGAACCACATTGTTCGTCTCCGGTGATTGCACGTTTTCGAATCCGACGCAAAACTGATGGTTAATTGTAACGTTCAGGACCTCCTAATGACGATGGAACACTCAAATTGCGTCGAGATTCAATACATTATCCTCCAGCTGACTTGTATCCAGGGGGTATTGATGTCTCGGGCACCATATGATCCATCTCCTGTGAGTAGATTTTCGAATCCGACGCGAAAATGATAGTTAATTGTAACGTTCAGCGCCTTCTTATGACAATGGAACACTCAAATTGCGTCGAGATTCAATACATCGGCCTCCAGCCGACTGGTCTCCAAGGGGATATTTCTGCCTTGGGCACCTTATGATCCGTCTCCACTGAGTCGAGATTTTCGAATCCGACGAAAAACTAAGAGTAAATTGTAACATTCAGGGCCTCCAAATGACGATGGAACACTCAAATTGCGTCGTGATCCAATACATCGTCCTCCAGCCGACTTGTCTCCATGGGGATATTGCTGCCTCGGCCTCCTTATGGTCGCTCTCCTGTGGGTCTAGATTTTCGCATCCGACGCGAAACTGATTGTTAATTGTAACGTGTAGGGCTTCCAAATGACGATGGAACACTGAAATTGCGTCGAGAGTCAATTCATCGACCTCCAGCCGACTTGTCTACAAGGGGATGTTGCTGCCTCGGGCTCCATGTGGTCCGTCTCCTGTGAGTCTAGATTTTCGAATCCGACGCGAAACTAATAGTTAATTGTAACGTTCAGGGCCTCCTAATGACGATGGAACACTCAAATTGCGTCGAGATTATGTACAACGTCCACCAGCCGATTTGTCTCCAAGGGGATATCGCTGCCTCGGGTACCACATGTTCCGTCTCCGGTGATTCTAGGTTTTCGAATCAGACGCAAAACTGAAAGTTTATTGTAACGTTCAGGGCCTCCTAATGACGATGGAACACTCAAATTGCGTCACGATTCAATACATCGTCCTTCAGCCGACTTGTCTCCAAGGGGATATTGCTGCCTCGGGCACCTTATGGTCCGTCTCCTGTGAGTCTAGATTTTCGAATCCGTTCAGCGCCTCCTAATGATGATGGAACACTCAAATAGCGTCGAGAGACAATACATCGACCTCCAGCCGACTTGTCTACAAGAGGATATTGCTGCCTCGGGCTAAATGTGGTCCGTCTCCTGTGAGTCTACATTTTCGAATACGACGCGCAACTGATAGTTAATTGTAAAGTTCAGGGCCTCCTATTGACGATGGAACACTCAAATTGCGTCGAGATTAACTACAACGTCCTCCAGCCGACTTGTCTCTAAGGGGATATCGCTGCCTCGGGCACCACATGGTCCGCCTCCGGTGATTCTACGTTCTCGTATCCGAGGCAAAACTGATAGTTAATTGTAACGTTCAGGACCTCATAATGACGATGGAGCACTCATGTTGCGTCGCGATTCAATACATCGTCCTCCAGCGGACTGGTCTTCAAGGGGATATTGCTGCCTCGGGCACCTTATGGTCCGTCTCCAGTGAGTCTAGATTTTCGAATCCGACGAAAAACTGATAGTTAATTGTAACATTCAGGGCCTCCTAATGACGATGGAACACTCAAATTGCGTCGCGATCCAATACATCGTCCTTCAGCCGACTTGTCTCCATGGGGATATTGCTGCCTCGAGCTCCTTATGGTCGCTCTCCTGTGAGTCTAGATTTTCGAATCCGACGCCTAAATGATAGTTAATTGTAACGTTCAGCGCCTCTTAATGACGATGAAACACTCAAATTGCGTCGAGAGTCAATACATCGACCTCCAGCCGACGTCTCTTCAAGGGGATATTGCTGCCTCGGGCTCCATGTGGTCCGTCTCCTGTGAGTCTAGATTTTCGAATCCGACGCAAAAATGTTAGTAAATTGTAACGTTCAGCGCCTCCTAATGACAATGAAACACTCAAATTGCGTCGAGAGTCAATACATCGACCTCCAGCCGACTTCTCTACAAGGGTATATTGCTGCCCCGAGCTTCATGTGGTCCGTCTCCTCTGAGTCTAGTTTTTCGAATCCGACGCAAAACAGATACTTAATTGTAACGTTCAGGACCTCCTAATGACGAAGGAATACTCAAATTGCGTCGAGATTCACTACAACGTCCTCCAGCCAACTTGTCTCGGGCCTCGGAAACCAAATGGTCTGTCTCCGGTGATCCACGTTTTCGAATCCGACGCAAAACTGATGGTTAATTGTAACGTTCAGGACCTCCTAACGACGATGGAACATTCAAATTGCGTCGAGATTGAATACATTGTCCTCCAGCCGACTTGTATCCAGGGGGATATTGATGTCTCGGGCACCATATTATCCATCTCCTGTGAGTAGATTTTCGAATCCGACGATAAAATGATAGTTAATTGTAACGTTCAGCCT
The DNA here is from genome assembly GCF_021461395.2 of Schistocerca americana. NCBI lineage: Eukaryota > Metazoa > Arthropoda > Insecta > Orthoptera > Acrididae > Schistocerca > Schistocerca americana. Next base: position 4,101,436 of record NC_060122.1, on the reverse strand, counting down.
CTCCTAATGACGATGGAACACTCAAATTGCGTCGAGATTTTCTACAACGTCCACCAGAAGATTTGTCTCCAAGGGGATATCGCTGCCTCGGGCACCACATGGTCCGTCTCCGGTGATTCTACGTTTTCGAATCCGACGCAAAACTGATAGTTAATTGTAACGTTCAGGGCCTCCTAATGACGATGGAGCACTCAAATTGCGTCGCGATTCAATACATCGTCCTCCAGCGGACTGGTCTCCAAGGGGATATTGCTGCCTCGGGCACCTTATGGTCCGTCTCCAGTGAGTCAAGATTTTCGAATCCAACGAAAAACTGATAGATAATTGTAACATTCAGGGCCTCCTAATGACGATGGAACTTTCAAATTGCGTCGCGATCCAATACATCGGCCTCCAGCCGACTTGTCTCCAAGGGTCTATTGCTCCCTCGGGCACCTTATGATCGTTCTCCTGTGAGTCTAGATTTTCGAACCCGACGCAAAACTGATTTTTAATTATAACGTTCAGGGCCACCTAATGACGATGGAACACTCAAATTGCGTCGAGATTCATTACTTCGGCCTCCAGCCGACTTGTCTCCAAGGGGATATTTCTGTCTCGGGCACTATATGAACCTTCTCCTGTGAGTCTAGATTATCGAATCCGACGCGAAACTGATAGTTAATTGTAACATTCAGAGCCTCCTAATGACGATGGAACACTCAAATTGCGTTGAGATTCAATACATCGTCCTTCAGCCGACTTGTCTCCAAGGGTCTATTGCTGCCTCGGGTTCTATATGGTCACTCTCCTGTGAGCCTAGATTTTCGAATCCGACGCGAAACTGATTGTTAATTGTAACGTGTAGGGCTTCCAAATGACGATGGAACACTCTAATTGCGTCGAGAGTCAATCCATCGCCCTCCAGCCGACTTGTCTACAAGGGGATGTTGCTGCCTCGGGCCCCATGTGGTCCGTCTCCTGTGAGTCTAGATTTTCGAATCCGACGCGAAACTAATAGTTAATTGTAACGTTCAGGGCCTCAAATGACGATGGAACACTCAAATTGCGTCGAGATTATCTACAACGTCCACCAGCCGATTTGTCTCCAAGGGGATATCGCTGCCTCGGGTACCACATGTTCCGTCTCCGGTGATTCTAGGTTTTCGAATCAGACGCAAAACTGAAAGTTAATTGTAACGTTCACGGCCTCCTAATGACGATGGAACACTCAAATTGCGTCGCGATTCAATACATCGTCCTTCAGCCGATTTGTCTCCAAGTGGATATTGCTGCCTCGGGCACCTTATGGTCCGTCTTTTGTGAGTCTAGATTTTCGAATCCGACGCAAAAATGATAGTTAATTGTAACGTTCAGCGATTCCTAATGACGATGGAACACTCAAATTGCGTCGAGAGACAATACATCGACCTCCAGCCGACTTGTCTACAAGAGGATATTGCTGCCTCGGGCTAAATGTGGTCCGTCTCCTGTGAGTCTAGATTTTCGAATACGACGCGAAACTGATAGTTAATTGTAACGTTCAGGGCCTCCTATTGACGATGGAACACTCAAATTGCGTCGAGATTAACTACAACGTCCTCCAGCCGACTTGTCTCTAAGGGGATATCGCTGCCTCGGGCACCACATGGTCCGTCTCCAGTGATTCTACGTTCTCGTATCCGAGGCAAAACTGATAGTTGATTGTAACGTTCAGGACCTCCTAACAACGATGGTGCACTCAAACTGCGTCGCGATTCAATACATCGTCCTCCAGCGGACGTGTCTCCATGGGGATATTGCTGCCTCGAGCTCCTTGTGGTCGCTCTCCTGTGAGTCTAGATTTTCGAATCCGACGCAAAAATGATAGTTAATTGTAACGTTCAGCGCCTCTTAATGACGATGATACACTCAAATTGCGTCGAGAGTAAATACATCGACCTCCAGCCGACTTCTCTACAAGGGGATATTGCTGTCTCGGGCTCCATGTGGTCCGTCTCCTGTGAGTCTAGATTTTCGAATCCGACGCAAAAATGATAGTTAATTGTAACGTTCAGCGCCTCCTAAAGACAATGAAACACTCAAATTGCGTCGAGAGTCAATACATCGACCTCCAGCCGACTTCTCTACAAGGGGATATTGCTGCCACGGGCTCCATGTGGTCCGTATCCTGTGAGTCTAGATATTCGAATCCGCCGCGAAACTGATAGCTAATTGTAACGTTCAGGACCTCCTAATGACGATGGATCACTCAAATTGCGTCGAGATTCAATACATCGTCCTTCAGCCGACTTGTCTCCAAGAGTCCATTGGTGCCTCGGGCACCTTATGGTCGTTCTCCTGTGAGTATAGATTTTCGAATCCGACGCAAAACAGATAGCTACTTGTAACGTTCAGGACCTCCTAATGACGATGGAACACTCAAATTGCGTCGAGATTCAATACATCGGCCTCGAGCCGACTTGTCTCCTAGGGTCTATTACTGCCTCGGGCACCTTATGGTCCGTCTCCAGTGAGTCTAGATTTTCGAATCCGTCGAAAAACTGATAGTTAATTGTAACATTCAGGGCCTCCTAATGACGATGGAACACTCAAATTGCGTCGAGATTCAATACATCAGCCTCCAGCCGACTTGTATCCAAGGGGATATTGTTGTATCGTACACCAAATGATCCTTCTCCAGTGAGTAGATTTTCGAATCCGACGCTAAAATGATAATCAATTGTAACGTTCAGCGCCTCCTAATGACGATGGAACACTCAAATTGCGTCGAGATTCAATAAATCGTCCTCCAGCCGACTTGTCTCCAAGGGTCTATTGCAGCCTCGAGCTCCTTATGGTCGCTCTCCTGTGAGTCTAGATTTTCGAATCCGACGCAAAACAGATAGTTAATTGTGACGTTCGGGACCTCCTAATGACGATGGAACACTCAAATTGCGTCGAGATTCAATACATCGGCCACGAGCCGACTTGTCTCCAAGAGTCCATTGCTGCATCGGGCACCTTATGGACGTTTTCCTGTGAGTCTATATTTTCGAATCCGACGCAAAACAGATAGTTAATTGTAACGTTCAGGGCCTCATAATGACGAAGGAATACTCAAATTGCGAGATTCACTACAACGTCCTCCAGCCAACTTGTCTCAGGCCACGGGAACCACATTGTCCGTCTCCGGTGATTGCACGTTTTCGAATCCGACGCAAAACTGATGGTTAATTGTAACGTTCAGGACCTCCTAACGACGATGGAACACTCAAATTGCGTCGAGATTCAATACATTATCCTCCAGCTGACTTGTATCCAGGGGGTATTGATGTCTCGGGCACCATATGATCCATCTCCTGTGAGTAGATTTTCGAATCCGACGCGAAAATGATAGTTAATTGTAACGTTTAGCGCCTTCTTATGACTATGGAACACTCAAATTGCGTCGAGATTCAATACATCGGCCTCCAGCCGACTGGTCTCCAAGGGGATATTTCTGCCTCGGGCACCTTATGATCCGTCTCCACTGAGTCGAGATTTTCGAATCCGACGAAAAACTGAGAGTAAATTGTAACATTCAGGGCCTCCAAATGATGATGGAACACTCAAATTGCGTCGTGATCCAATACATCGTCCTCCAGCCGACTTGTCTCCATGGGGATATTGCTGCCTCGGCCTCCTTATGGTCGCTCTCCTGTGGGTCTAGATTTTCGAATCCGACGCGAAACTGATTGTTAATTGTAACGTGTAGGGCTTCCAAATGACGATGGAACACTCAAATTGCGTCGAGAGTCAATCCATCGACCTCCAGCCGACTTGTCTACAAGGGGATGTTGCTGCCTCGGGCTCCATGTGGTCCGTCTCCTGTGAGTCTAGATTTTCGAATCCGACGCGAAACTAATAGTTAATTGTAACGTTCAGGGCCTCCTAATGACGACGGAACACTCAAATTGCGTCGAGATTATGTACAACGTCCACCAGCCGATTTGTCTCCAAGGGGATATCGCTGCCTCGGGTACCACATGTTCCGTCTCCGGTGATTCTAGGTTTTCGAATCAGACGCAAAACTGAAAGTTTATTGTAACGTTCAGGGCCTCCTAATGACGATGGAACACTCAAATTGCGTCACGATTCAATACATCGTCCTTCAGCCGACTTGTCTTCAAGGGGATATTGCTGCCTCGGGCACCTTATGGTCCGTCTCCTGTGAGTCTAGATTTTCGAATCCGTTCAGTGCCTCCTAATGATGATGGAACACTCAAATAGCGTCGAGAGACAATACATCGACCTCCAGCCGACTTGTCTACAAGAGGATATTGCTGCCTCGGGCTAAATGTGGTCCGTCTCCTGTGAGTCTAGATTTTCGAATACGACGCGAAACTGATAGTTAATTGTAACGTTCAGGGCCTCCTATTGACGATGGAACACTCAAATTGCGTCGAGATTAGCTACAACGTCCTCCAGCCGACTTGTCTCTAAGGGGATATCGCTGCCTCGGGCACCACATGGTCCGCCTCCGGTGATTCTACGTTCTCGTATCCGAGGCAAAACTGATAGTTAATTGTAACGTTCAAGACCTCATAATGACGATGGAGCACTCAAATTGCGTCGCGATTCAATACATCGTCCTCCAGCGGTCTGGTCTCCAAGGGGATATTGCTGCCTCGGGCACCTTATGGTCCGTCTCCAGTGAGTCTAGATTTTCGAATCCGACGAAAAACTGATAGTTAATTGTAACATTCAGGGCCTCCTAATGACGATGGAACACTCAAAATGCGTCGCGATCCAATACATCGTCCTTCAGCCGACTTGTCTCCATGGAGATATTGCTGCCTCGAGCTCCTTATGGTCGCTCTCCTGTGAGTCTAGATTTTCAAATCCGACGCAAAAATGTTAGTAAATTGTAACGTTCAGCGCCTCCTAATGACAATGAAACACTCAAATTGCGTCGAGAGTCAATACATCGACCTCCAGCCGACTTCTCTACAAGGGTATATTGCTGCCTCGAGCTTCATGTGGTCCGTCTCCTCTGAGTCTTGATTTTCGAATCCGACGCAAAACAGATACTTAATTGTAACGTTCAGGACCTCCTAATGACGTTGGAACACTCAAATTGCGTCGAGATTCAATACATCGGCCTCGAGCCGACTTGTCTCCAAGAGTCCATTGCTGCCTCGGGCACCGTATGGTCGTTCTCCTGTGAGTCTAGATTTTCGAATCGGACGCAAAACAGATAGTTAATTGTAACGTTCAGGGCCTCCTAATGACGAAGGAATACTCAAATTGCGTCGAGATTCACTACAACGTCCTCCAGCCAACTTGTCTCGGGCATCGGAAACCAAATGGTCTGTCTCCGGTGATTCCACGTTTTCGAATCCGACGCAAAACTGATGGTTAATTGTAACGTTCAGGACCTCCTAATGACGATGGAACATTCAAATTGCGTCGCGATTCAATACATCGTCCTCCAGCGGACTGGTCTCCAAGGGGATATGGCTGCCTCGGGCACCTTATGGTCCGTCTCCAGTGAGTCAAGATTTTCGAATCCAACGAAAAACTGATATATAATTGTAACATTCAGGGCCTCCTAATGACGATGGAACTTTCAAATTGCGTCGCGATCCAATACATCGTCCTTCAGCCGACTTGTCTCCAAGGGTCTATTGCTGCCTCGGGCACCTTATGATCGTTCTCCTGTGAGTCTAGATTTTCGAACCCGACCCAAAACTGATTTTTAATTATAACGTTCAGGGCCACCTAATGACGATGGAACACTCAAATTGCGTCGAGATTCATTACTTCGGCCTCCAGCCGACTTGTCTCCAAGGGGATATTTCTGTCTCGGGCACTATATGAACCTTCTCCTGTGAGTCTAGATTTTCGAATCCGACGCGAAACTGATAGTTAATTGTAACGTTCAGAGCCTCCTAATGACGATGGAACACTCAAATTGCGTTGAGATTCAATACATCGTCCTTCAGCCGACTTGTCTCCAAGGGTCTATTGCTGCCTCGGGTTCTTTATGGTCGCTCTCCTGTGAGCCTAGATTTTCGAATCCGACGCGAAACTGATTGTTAATTGTAACGTGTAGGGCTTCCAAATGACGATGGAACACTCTAATTGCGTCGAGAGTCAATCCATCGCCCTCCAGCCGACTTGTCTACAAGGGGATGTTGCTGCCTCGGGCCCCATGTGGTCCGTCTCCTGTGAGTCTAGATTTTCGAATCCGATGCGAAACTAATAGTTAATTGTAACGTTCAGGGCCTCTAATGACGATGGAACACTCAAATTGCGTCGAGATTATCTACAACGTCCACCAGCCGATTTGTCTCCAAGGGGATATCGCTGCCTCGGGTACCACATGGTCCGTCTCCGGTGATTCTAGGTTTTCGAATCAGACGCAAAACTGAAAGTTAATTGTAACGTTCACGGCCTCCTAATGACGATGGAACACTCAAATTGCGTCGCGATTCAATACATCGTCCTTCAGCCGACTTGTCTCCAAGTGGATATTGCTGTCTCGGGCACCTTATGGTCCGTCTCCTGTGAGTCTAGATTTTCGAATCCGACGCAAAAATGATAGTTAATTGTAACGTTCAGCGCCTCCTAATGACGATGGAACACTCAAATTGCGTCGAGAGACAATACATCGACCTCCAGCCGACTTGTCTACAAGAGGATATTGCTGCCTCGGGCTAAATGTGGTCCGTCTCCTGTGAGTCTAGATTTTCGAATACGACGCGAAACTGATAGTTAATTGTTACGTTCAGGGCCTCCTATTGACGATGGAACACTCAAATTGCGTCGAGATTAACTACAACGTCCTCTAGCCGACTTGTCTCTAAGGGGATATCGCTGCCTCGGGCACCACATGGTCCGTCTCCGGTGATTTTTTTTTTTTTTTTTTTTTTAAAAACTTTATTTCTATATCATAGTATTTATACAATGTAGCCCACTACCTAAATTGATTAGTGGGCCAAAGATCTCATACATTTATACAATACAATTGCAGCTATTCTTAATATAAGTTAGTGACTAGTTATTAGCAAATAGCAATGTACTTTGGAAACTACAATGGGCAGTTAGTATGTTAACTAGGGACTCTATATGACTTAACTAAACTAATTATGTACTAGTCGCTAATCCTGCAGCGTTACAAAGGTGTCAGCTTAGTAATATAAACCTACTATTTGGCCTTGCCCATTGAGCTAACCCCAATGGGCGTGCCCCTGACACTGGGCAGGCCATGGAGTTGGTCGCTGCAGGTTCCTAACAAGTATCTACAACTAGATTCTACAACTACACTTAACCTAATGTCATAGTTGGGTGCGTTGTCTAGATCGGTAGGGTTGCTCCCCATTCCCCCTAATCCCGGGACTCGGCGGATTCTAGACTGAAGAGTCGACCTTTCCGTGCCCGGGCGGATTGGGAATAAGGTGCTGTCTTGATCAGTAATTTAATAAGTCCCCAATCAAGTGTTAGTGTGGTTCATTCAGGTAATCCCTTAAGACCTTTTGTGAAACCGCGTTAGCCAGTTTGTTGATGGTCCGAAAGGTGTCTTGATGTCTTAACAGTCTGTATGTGTCATTATGAGGTAATTGTTCGCGCAACTCTGAGGCCACATCATTGAAGAGCGGGCACTCGTAGACCACATGGTCAGGAGTGCCTTCCGCAGCGCCACAATCACACGTAGGTGTCGCCTTTTTCCCAAATCGACATAGATATGTCGAATAGGGTCCATGCCCAGTGAGAAAATGGATGAGTCCCCTGGTTGGTTCAAAATAAGTCATTTCTATTCTTTCCCTGACGTCTCTCAGTAATTCGAAGGTCCTGCGTCCTGTTTCTTCACTTGCCCATGAAAGTTGCCATAGCTGTTCCCCTTTTAATCTGATCTCAATTTTGTTGTCAGTCCTACTCCCCAGAATTTCCTCTATCTTGTCCAAGTTCCCCTTTCTTGCCCAGTACCAGGCGGCCTGCTCCCGAATTTTAATATCTAGTGGGCAGAGTCCCATTATGACTAACAGGGCTCCTCCCGGTGTTGTCCTGTAAGCCCCCATTGATCTCATAACCATATTCCTCTGCACTCTTCTCACTGTCATGGCAGGCACCACCCTCGTGAGCCTGTGCGCCCAGACTCCTGAACCATAACCCACTATGGAGGTGAGTATGCTGTTGTGATATAGTTTGATAAGATGTGGTGGGAGGTGGAAGCGTTTGTGTCCAATGGAGATGAGGTTATTGAGTACTTGTAATGCTCTTTGTGTTACGGTTTCAATGCGTCTACCAAATGACCACTTCTCATCAATGATGATACCCAGATATCGAGTCTCACGTCGCCTTAGAACAGGTAAGCCCTCTATCCTAACAGTTGGATTTCTTACTAGCTGTCCCTTTAGAAGAAGGTATGTTGATTTAGTCGGTGAAATTGTCATCTTTGTGTCTCGGCACCACTGTTGTAGTGTTTGTATTGCTTGTTCTATTTTTGGCTCAACGTCTTCTCGGCTTCGGCCGCCAACCAGTAGAAGGAGGTCATCTGCGTAGGCTATCACCTCTAGCACTTCATTAGTTTGCTGTAGTGTATCCAATAAAGGTTCCATATGGATGTCCCAGAACAGGGGACCTAGCACGGAGCCCTGGGGACATCCCTTCGTGATTGTTTTTCTTACCCTTGTGCTAGGGGATGATAACCAGACCTCCCGGTCCTCACAATAGCTCCTCAGACACCCATATAGCGGGCCTGGACACTCCTTCTCCCGTAAGCAGGAGAAGAGCGAAGGCCACCACAGGTTGTCGAAGGCGCCACTTATGTCCACCATGATGCCGACAACGTACTTGTACGGGGTAGAGCCACAGACCTCAGCCGCCAGGGCGATTGCATCAGATGCCGAACGCCCCGGCCTAAAGCCGAATTGCCTGCTGCTCATCCCGCACAGCACTCGGTGCGCAGCCAGTCTGTCAGCCAGCAGTCTCTCCAGAACCTTCCCAAGCAGATCAAGCAGGCAGATTGGCCGGTACGATTTTGTGTCTGCTGGGTCTTTATCGGCTCCTTTTTTGATGATAACTACATTTGCCCTTTTCCAAATTTGAGGGAACTTCTGCTGCCTCAGACATTCGTTGTATAGGTAAGTCAGAGGGGCAACTATCTGGGGAGCCAGGAATTGCACCACCTCCGCCACAATGCCATCTGGCCCGGGAGCTTTCCCTATCTTCAGGGTTTTTATGTGGGCAGCTACCTCCTCTTCAGAGAATGGGTAGACTGCCGTATCATTTCCATATATGTTGCTTCTGAAGTGCTCTCGTAGCTGCCGTTGTTCATTTGTCTCTCCCTCCGCTGTATCGTCAGGCAGCAGGGACTGGAGAAGAACCCCGGCAGTTTCCTGCCAGGATTCTGTCATCCCATCCCCACGCCTAACGGTTGAAAGCTCCATCGGAGAGCGGATTTTTTCTCGGACAAGCTTGTAGGGAATTCCCCAAGGATCGAGAGCAAGTTGGTTTAGAACGAAGTGCTCCCAACTTTTGGATCGTACTTCTCGTAGGTATTTGTGGAAATTTTCTTTTGCTTCCCGGTACAGTTGCAGCCATCTTTGTTTCTCAAGCCAGACGACACTGCGCTGGTAGTACCTCCTGAGCCTTCTGACAGACCGACGCATCTCCTCCAATTCGGCTGACCATGGTGACGGAGAGGCCGCCATGGACTTCCTTCTAGTAGGTACGGCAGCCTTCACTGCTCGAGTTATTGCTGTAGTCAGTTCTTCAGCTCTTTTGTCAATGTCGATGTCCAAAAGTCCGTCACCTTCTGGCAATGCAGGAATGTCGCACTCCCTGGCAAGTTTCTCCCAGTCGGCTCTTTTATAGTTGTATTGCAACTCCCACCCCATGGCCCAGCGACTCTCCCTGTTTCCCACACTGAAAGAGATGAGATTATGGTCACTGGTGGTAGCATTCTCTATCACTTCCCACTGCTGAATTAGGTGCACCGTGTTGGGTGTAGCCAGGGTCACGTCGATGTTTGTGCCGTGGCCCCCTCCCGCCACATAAGTCGGAGGATTTCCAGGTTTATTGACTACCACCAGCTGCAAGGCCATAATGGCCTCTTCTGCCTTCTCTCCATTTGAGTCCCTGGTGCCGCTGTACCATAGGGGGGATTTTGCATTTATATCGGCAGTTATAATTACTTTACGCCCCCGCAACGCCGTGATGACTGTGGTAAGATGTGCTAAATGTGTTTCGATGTCGTCAGCATACTGAAAATACATATTAATGAGAACGATGGTGCCAGATGGAGATTGTAGCTCCACGACGTTGCAGTGGCTGGATGAGAATTGTGTGAGAACTATGGCTCTCATAATTCTATTGGTTATCATTATTGCCGATTTTGGGTTCTCTCCACTACTTATGACTTGCCATGTCGCAGCTGTGAAAGATAGTTTCCCATTTAGGGAGTACGGCTCTTGCAGACAGATCAGATCCAGTCTCCTCTCCTCCACTTCCTTACGCAGCTCCTGCATCACTAGTCTACTGTTGTGGGCGTTAAGTTGTCCAATGGTGATTTTTGTCATTAGTTATTATGGAGAATATGTATGTATTCTGTCATTTGGCCAGGTCTTATTCCAGTCAAACATGATACGTCCATTTGCTAGAACTGCTTGTGCGTAAATATCGTCCAAGTCAAATTTTTCCCCGCGTCTTTCAAAAAGTTTCTTGAGTAAGTCACGCAGGGCTCCGAAGTCGGTGGGGAGGTTCACTGACTTTAGCTGGATTCTGTCTACGGCCTCCATTACCGAGAAGGTGACTCTTCTACCATTTTCGTGTCCCACCCGGACCACGTGTCTTAAGGCAGTGGTCAGGGTAGTCGGCTGCTCTAGTCTCGCTAGTTGCATTGTAAATTCAAGGTTAGGATAGACCCTGACTGGGTCGATGGGTGGCAATCTCACGACAGGATCTTTCATGGCTAGTTCATTGGAACTCGTTATTGTGTTCTCCTGTAGTGGTTGTTTTATATTACTGTTCTCTTTTGTCGAGATTGCCACCGTCTCTGTTGCAGGATGCCATTGCTGTTGGTCTTTAGTCGGCGTAGTCCTCCGGCTTAGGGAGGAGGGAGACTTGACTGTAAGAGGCTCAGTTTGAGTTCCTCTGTCGGTTGTGGTGGATTCTGTCTGAGTGCTCTCATCCTTTGTGGTGACTGAGGCGTCATTGAGCGATCTCAAAAACATCCTAAAGGCACTTGCCCTCATGGCATCCCTCCTCCTTTTGCTCGGGGATATCCTTTTGGTCATCCTGTGTGTTTTGGCTTGTTCAGCCATAGTCTTTCCTTGATATTAATCTTTGTTCCAAGAGTCTGTAGGTGGGGCAATTCCGCCCAGTGGCACCACAAGGTTTTTTGCCCCTTCTTTTACAGGGGATGCAAACTGTTGTTGCCCTACAGTCTTTACGGACATGTCCGTCTTCGCCACATTTTGAGCAGGCCGACCCCCTGGTACAGTGCCTCAGAACGTGGTCGAGATCTCCACAGTTATGGCAACGCGGTACCACAATATAATCACGTGTATTTATGGCGTGAAAGCCGATGTAGAGTCTGCCCATTGTAGTGATCTTTTTCCACATTTGAGCTGAGACCTCAGCGACGTGGTGAACCACGTCACGGTCCCGAGGTCCTGTTTTGAATCTCAATTTGAAACTTTCTTTAAATTCGTCCTCAGTCATATCTTCAAAATTTTGTGCCCTCACAGTTTCATGAATCTCCTCATTTGACTTAATTGTCGGTACATCATACAAGATGACCAAAGGGTTTCTCTTCCTCGGTGGCTCGCATTTGACCACCGAGTTTAGTTTAGGATTATTTAGTAGTTTCATCTTGTCCTCTTCAGAGGCCACTTCTACTATTACTGAGTTCTTGCTTGGTTTGACCTTATTTATTTTTATTTTATCTTTAATCGGATTTACTGTAGTGGTGAGTAGCTCCTGAATTTTCTTTACGCTAGTGTCCTTGCCGGGTAAGGTCCTTAGAAAGACCGTTGTGTCAGCCCTCTTTGTTATCTTAGCTATTGTATCTCTGGTTATTTGAGGTTTCGGTGGCGCTTGTGCGACCACCCCTGCCCAGGTCTTGGCCGGTTGTTTCCTTAACCTTTCATTTCCTTTTTGCAGCTCTTCAACACGGCACTCGAGCTTGGCGTTTGCTATGGCCCACGCCGCCAATTCATTTTTAATGGTTGTTAGAGCCGCCTGGCTAATCTTCCCGTTTTTAATATTCTGCTCGAGGAGCAAGGTGATTCTGCTGTGTCTCTGCAAAACATTTTCCTCCATTACCTGTCCTGACTCGTCCTGGGGAGCAGGTACAGGCATCAATGAAGCTCGCGATAGCGCACTCGATTCACTCGTTTCTGGCGTCTCCATGTTTGAACGAGTGAATAAAAGAGGTGTAACGTTCAGGGCCTCCTAATGACGATGGAGCACTCAAATTGCGTCGCGATTCAATACATCGTCCACCAGCGGACTGGTCTCCAAGGGGATATGGCTGCCTCGGGCACCTTATGGTCCGTCTCCAGTGAGTCAAGATTTTCGAATCCAACGAAAAACTGATATATAATTGTAACATTCAGGGCCTCCTAATGACGATGGAACTTTCAAATTGCGTCGCGATCCAATACATCGTCCTCCAGCCGACTTGTCTCCAAGGGTCTATTGCTGCCTCGGGCACCTTATGATCGTTCTCCTGTGAGTCTAGATTTTCGAACCCGACACAAAACTGATTTTTAATTATAACGTTCAGGGCCACCTAATGACGATGGAACACTCAAATTGCGTCGAGATTCATTACTTCGGCCTCCAGCCGACTTGTCTCCAAGGGGATATTTCTGTCTCGGGCACTATATGAACCTTCTCCTGTGAGTCTAGATTTTCGAATCCGACGCGAAACTGATAGTTAATTGTAACGTTCAGAGCCTCCTAATGACGATGGAACACTCAAATTGCGTTGAGATTCAATACATCGTCCTTCAGCCGACTTGTCTCCAAGGGTCTATTGCTGCCTCGGGTTCTTTATGGTCGCTCTCCTGTGAGCCTAGATTATCGAATCCGACGCGAAACTGATTGTTAATTGTAACGTGTAGGGCTTCCAAATGACGATGGAACACTCTAATTGCGTCGAGAGTCAATCCATCGCCCTCCAGCCGACTTGTCTACAAGGGGATGTTGCTACCTCGGGCCCCATGTGGTCCGTCTCCTGTGAGTCTAGATTTTCGAATCCGACGCGAAACTAATAGTTAATTGTAACGTTCAGGGCCTCTAATGACGATGGAACACTCAAATTGCGTCGAGATTATCTACAACTTCCACCAGCCGATTTGTCTCCAAGGGGATATCGCTGCCTCGGGTACCACATGGTCCGTCTCCGGTGATTCTAGGTTTTCGAATCAGACGCAAAACTGAAAGTTAATTGTAACGTTCACGGCCTCCTAATGACGATGTAACACTCAAATTGCGTCGCGATTCAATACATCGTCCTTCAGCCGACTTGTCTCCAAGTGGATATTGCTGCCTCGGGCACCTTATGGTCCGTCTCCTGTGAGTCTAGATTTTCGAATCCGACGCAAAAATGATAGTTAATTGTAACGTTCAGCGCCTCCTAATGACGATGGAACACTCAAATTGCGTCGAGAGACAATACATCGACCTCCAGCCGACTTGTCTACAAGAGGATATTGCTGCCTCGGGCTAAATGTGGTCCGTCTCCTGTGAGTCTAGATTTTCGAATACGACGCGAAACTGATAGTTAATTGTAACGTTCAGGGCCTCCTATTGACGATGTAACACTCAAATTGCGTCGAGATTAACTACAACGTCCTCCAGCCGACTTGTCTCTAAGGGGATATCGCTGCCTCGGGCACCACATGGTCCGTCTCCGGTGATTGTACGTTCTCGTATCCGAGGCAAAACTGATAGTTGATTGTAACGTTCAGGACCTCCTAATAACGATGGAGCACTCAAATTGCGTCGCGATTCAATACATCGTCCTCCAGCGGACTGGTCTCCGAGGGGATATTGTTGCCTCGGGCACCTTATGGTCCGTCTCCAGTGAGTCTAGATTTTCGAATCCGACGAAAAACTGATAGTTAATTGTAACATTCAGGGCCTCCTAATGACGATGGAACACTCAAATTGCGTTGCGATCCAATACATCGTCCTCCAGCCGACTTGTCTCCATGGGGATATTGCTGCCTCGAGCTCCTTGTGGTCGCTCTCCTGTGAGTCTAGATTTTCGAATCCGACGCAAAAATGATAGTTAATTGTACCGTTCAGCGCCTCTTAATGACGATGATACACTCAAATTGCGTCGAGAGTCAATACATCGACCTCCAGCCGACTTCTCTACAAGGGGATATTGCTGTCTCGGGCTCCATGTGGTCCGTCTCCTGTGAGTCTAGATTTTCGAATCCGACGCAAAAATGATAGTTAATTGTAACGTTCAGCGCCTCCTAAAGACAATGAAACACTCAAATTGCGTCGAGAGTCAATACATCGACCTCCAGCCGACTTCTCTACAAGGGTATATTGCTGCCTCGGGCTTCATGTGGTCCGTCTCCTGTGAGTCTAGATTTTCGAATCCGACGCAAAACAGATAGTTAATTGTAACGTTCAGGACCTCCTAATGACGTTGGAACACTCAAATTGCGTCGAGATTCAATACATCGGCCTCGAGCCGACTTGTCTCCAAGAGTCCATTGCTGCATCGGGCACCTTATGGTCGATCTATTGTGAGTCTAGATTTTCGTATCGGACGCAAAACAGATTGTTAATTGTAACGTTCAGGGCCTCCTAATGACGATGGAGCACTCAAAATGCATCGCGATTCAATACATCGTCCTCCAGCGGACTGGTCTCCAAGGGGATGTTGCTGCCTCGGGCACCATATGGTCTGTCTCCAGTGAGTCAAGATTTTCGAATCCAACGAAAAACTGATAGGTAATTGTAACATTCAGGGCCTCCTAATGACGATGGAACACTCAAATTGCGTCGCGATCTAATACATCGTTCTCCAGCCGACTTGTCTCCAAGGGTCTATTGCTGCCTCGGGCACCTTATGATCGTTCTCCTGTGAGTCTAGATTTTCGAACCCGACGCAAAACTGATTTTTTAATGTAACGTTCAGGGCCACCTAATGACGATGGAACACTCAAATTGCGTCGAGATTCATTACTTCGGCCTCCAGCCGACTTGTCTCCAAGGGGATATTGCTGTCTCGGGCACTATATGAACCTTCTCCTGTGAGTCTAGATTTTCGAATCCGACGCGAAACTGATTGTTAATTGTTACGTTCATGGCCTCCTAATGACGATGGAACACTCAAATTGCGTCGAGAGTCAATCCATCGCCCTCCAGCCGACTTGTCTACAAGGGGATGTTGCTTCCTCGGGCTCCATGTGGTCCGTCTCCTGTGAGTCTAGATTTTCGAATCCGACGCGAAACTAATAGTTAATTGTAACGTCCAGGGCCTCCTAATGACGATGGAACACTCGAATTGCGTCGAGATGATCTACAACGTCCACCAGCCGATTTGTCTCCAAGGGGATATCGCTGCCTCGGGCACCACATGGTCCGTCTCCGGTGACTCTAGGTTTTCGAATCAGACGCAAAACTGAAAGATAATTGTAACGTTCAGGGCCTCCTAATGACGATGGAACACTCAAATTGCGTCGCGATTCAATACATCGTCCTTCAACCGACTTGTCTCCAAGGGGATATTGCTGCCTCAGGCACCTTATGGTCCGTCTCCTGTGAGTCTAGATTTTAGAATCCGACGCAAAAATGATAGTTAATTGTAACGTTCAGCGCCTCGTAATGACGATGGAACACTCAAATTGCGTCGAGAGACAATACATCGACCTCCAGCCGACTTGTCTACAAGGGTATATAGCTGCCTCGGGCTCCATGTGGTCCGTCTCCTGTGAGTCTAGATTTTCGAATCCGACGGAAAAATGATAGTTAATTGTAACGTTCAGCGCCTCGTAATGACGTTGGAACACCCAAATTGCGTCGAGATTCAATACATCGGCCTCGAGCCGACTTGTCTCCAAGAGTCCATTGCTGCCTCGGGCACCTTATGGTCGTTCTCCTGTGAGTCTAGATTTTCGAATCGGACGCAAAACAGATTGTTAATTGTAACGTTCAGGGCCTCCTAATGACGAAGGAAAACTCAAATTGCGTCGAGATTCACTACAACGTCCTCCAGCCAATTTATCTCGGGCCTCGGGCACCAAATGGTCTGTCTCCGGTGATTCCACGTTTTCGAATCCGACGCAAAACTGATGGTTAATTGTAACGTTCAGGACCTCCTAATGACGATGGAACACTCAAATTGCGTCGAGATTGAATACATTGTCCTCCAGCCGACTTGTATCCAGGGGGATATTGATGTTTCGGGCACCATATGATCCAACTCCTGTGAGTAGATTTTCGAATCCGACGATAAAATGATAGTTAATTGTAACGTTCAGCGCCTCCTAATGACGATGAAACACTCAAATTGCGTCGAGATTCAATACATCGACCTCCAGCCGACAGGTCTCCAAGGGGATATTTCTGCCTCGGGCACCATATGATCCGTCTCCAGTGAGTCGAGATTTTCGAATCCGACGAAAAACAGAGTAAATTGTAACATTCAGGGCCTCCAAATGACGATGGAACACGCAAATTGCGTCACGATCCAATACATCGTCCTCCAGCCGACTTGTCTCCATGGGGATATTGCTGCCTCGGCCTCCTTATGGTCGCTCTCCTGTGGTTCTAGATTTTCGAATCCGACGCGAAACTGATTGTTAATTGTAACGTCTAGGGCTTCCAAAAGACGATGGAACACACATATTGCGTCGAGATTCAATACATCGGCATTTAGACGATTTGTCTCATAGGGTCAACTGCTCAATCGGGATCCTTATGGTCGTTCCCCTGTGAGTCTAGATTTTAGAATCCGACGCAAAACTGATAGTTAATTGTAACGTTCAGAGCCTCCTAATGACGATGGAACACTCAAATTGCGTTGAGATTCAATACATCGTCCTTCAGCCGACTTGTCTCCAAGGGTCTATTGCTGCCTCGGGTTCTTTATGGTCGCTCTCCTGTGAGCCTAGATTTTCGAATCCGACGCGAAACTGATTGTTAATTGTAACGTGTAGGGCTTCCAAATGACGATGGAACACTCTAATTGCGTCGAGAGTCAATCCATCGCCCTCCAGCCGACTTGTCTACAAGGGGATGTTGCTGCCTCGGGCACCTTATGGTCCGTCTCCTGTGAGTCTAGATTTTCGAATCCGACGCAAAACTAATAGTTAATTGTAACGTTCAGGGCCTCTAATGACGATGGAACACTCAAATTGCGTCGAGATTATCTACAACTTCCACCAGCCGATTTGTCTCCAAGGGGATATCGCTGCCTCGGGTACCACATGGTCCGTCTCCGGTGATTCTAGGTTTTCGAATCAGACGCAAAACTGAAAGTTAATTGTAACGTTCACCGCCTCCTAATGACGATGTAACACTCAAATTGCGTCGCGATTCAATACATCGTCCTTCAGCCGACTTGTCTCCAAGTGGATATTGCTGCCTCGGGCACCTTATGGTCCGTCTCCTGTGAGTCTAGATTTTCGAATCCGACGCAAAAATGATAGTTAATTGTAACGTTCAGCGCCTCCTAATGACGATGGAACACTCAAATTGCGTCGAGAGACAATACATCGACCTCCAGCCGACTTGTCTACAAGAGGATATTGCTGCCTCGGGCTAAATGTGGTCCGTCTCCTGTGAGTCTAGATTTTTGAATACGACGCGAAACTGATAGTTAATTGTAACGTTCAGGGCCTCCTATTGACGATGGAACACTCAAATTGCGTCGAGATTAACTACAACGTCCTCCAGCCGACTTGTCTCTAAGGGGATATCGCTGCCTCGGGCACCACATGGTCCGTCTCCGGTGATTCTACGTTCTCGTATCCGAGGCAAAACTGATAGTTGATTGTAACGTTCAGGACCTCCTAATAACGATGGAGCACTCAAATTGCGTCGCGATTCAATACATCGTCCTCCAGCGGACTGGTCTCCGAGGGGATATTGCTGCCTCGGGCACCTTATGGTCCGTCTCCAGTGAGTCTAGATTTTCGAATCCGACGAAAAACTGATAGTTAATTGTAACGTTCAGCGCCTCCTAATGACGATGGAACACTCAAATTGCGTCGAGAGACAATACATCGACCTCCAGCCGACTTGTCTACAAGAGGATATTGCTGCCTCGGGCTAAATGTGGTCCGTCTCCTGTGAGTCTAGATTTTTGAATACGACGCGAAACTGATAGTTAATTGTACTGTTCAGCGCCTCTTAATGACGATGATACACTCAAATTGCGTCGAGAGTCAATACATCGACCTCCAGCCGACTTCTCTACAAGGGGATATTGCTGCCTCGGGCTTCATGTGGTCCGTCTCCTGTGAGTCTAGATTTTCGAATCCGACGCAAAACAGATAGTTAATTGTAACGTTCAGGACCTCCTAATGACGTTGGAATACTCAAATTGCGTCGAGATTCAATACATCGGCCTCGAGCCGACTTGTCTCCAAGAGTCCATTGCTGCCTCGGGCACCTTATGGTCGATCTATTGTGAGTCTAGATTTTCGTATCGGACGCAAAACAGATTGTTAATTGTAACGTTCAGGGCCTCCTAATGACGATGGAGCACTCAAAATGCATCGCGATTCAATACATCGTCCTCCAGCGGACTGGTCTCCCAGGGGATATTGCTGCCTCGGGCACCATATGGTCTGTCTCCAGTGAGTCAAGATTTTCGAATCCAACGAAAAACTGATAGATAATTGTAACATTCAGGGCCTCCTAATGACGATGGAACACTCAAATTGCGTCGCGATCTAATACATCGTTCTCCAGCCGACTTGTCTCCAAGGGTCTATTGCTGCCTCGGGCACCTTATGATCGTTCTCCTGTGAGTCTAGATTTTCGAACCCGACGCAAAACTGATTTTTTAATGTAACGTTCAGGGCCACCTAATGACGATGGAACACTCAAATTGCGTCGAGATTCATTACTTCGGCCTCCAGCCGACTTGTCTCCAAGGGGATATTGCTGTCTCGGGCACTATATGAACCTTCTCCTGTGAGTCTAGATTTTCGAATCCGACGCGAAACTGATTGTTAATTGTTACGTTCATGGCCTCCTAATGACGATGGAACACTCAAATTGCGTCGAGAGTCAATCCATCGCCCTCCAGCCGACTTGTCTACAAGGGGATGTTGCTTCGTCCGTCTCCTGTGAGTCTAGATTTTCGAATCCGACGCGAAACTAATAGTTAATTGTAACGTTCAGGGCCTCCTAATGACGATGGAACACTCAAATTGCGTCGAGATTATCTACAACGTCCACCAGCCGATTTGTCTCCAAGGGGATATCGCTGCCTCGGGCACCACATGGTCCGTCTCCGGTGACTCTAGGTTTTCGAATCAGACGCAAAACTGAAAGATAATTGTAACGTTCAGGGCCTCCTAATGGCGATGGAACACTCAAATTGCGTCGCGATTCAATACATCGTCCTTCAACCGACTTGTCTCCAAGGGGATACTGCTGCCTCGGGCACCTTATGGTCCGTCTCCTGTGAGTCTAGATTTTAGAATCCGACGCAAAAATGATAGTTAATTGTAACGTTCAGCGCCTCGTAATGACGATGGAACACTCAAATTGCGTCGAGAGACAATACATCGAACTCCAGCCGACTTGTCTACAAGGGTATATAGCTGCCTCGGGCTCCATGTGGTCCGTCTCCTGTGAGTCTAGATTTTCGAATTCGACGGAAAAATGATAGTTAATTGTAACGTTCAGCGCCTCGTAATGACGTTGGAACTACCAAATTGCGTCGAGATTCAATACATCGGCCTCGAGCCGACTTGTCTCCAAGAGTCCATTGCTGCCTCGGGCACCTTATGGTCGTTCTCCTGTGAGTCTAGATTTTCGAATCGGACGCAAAACAGATTGTTAATTGTAACGTTCAGGGCCTCCTAATGACGAAGGAAAACTCAAATTGCGTCGAGATTCACTACAACGTCCTCCAGCCAATTTATCTCGGGCCTCGGGCACCAAATGGTCTGTCTCCGGTGATTCCACGTTTTCGAATCCGACGCAAAACTGATGGTTAATTGTAACGTTCAGGACCTCCTAATGACGATGGAACACTCAAATTGCGTCGAGATTGAATACATTGTCCTCCAGCCGACTTGTATCCAGGGGGATATTGATGTTTCGGGCACCATATGATCCAACTCCTGTGAGTAGATTTTCGAATCCGACGATAAAATGATAGTTAATTGTAACGTTCAGCGCCTCCTAATGACGATGGAACACTCAAATTGCGTCGAGATTCAATACATCGACTTCCAGCTGACAGGTCTCCAAGGGGATATTTCTGCCTCGGGCACCATATGATCCGTCTCCAGTGAGTCGAGATTTTCGAATCCGACGACAAACAGAGTAAATTGTAACATTCAGGGCCTCCAAATGACGATGGAACACTCAAATTGCGTCACGATCCAATACATCGTCCTCCAGCCGACTTGTCTCCATGGGGATATTGCTGCCTCGGCCTCCTTATGGTCGCTCTCCTGTGGTTCTAGATTTTCGAATCCGACGCGAAACTGATTGTTAATTGTAACGTCTAGGGCTTCCAAATGACGATGGAACACACATATTGCGTCGAGATTCAATACATCGGCATTTAGACGATTTGTCTCATAGGGTCAACTGCTGAATCGGGATCCTTATGGTCGTTCCCCTCTGAGTCTAGATTTTAGAATCCGACGCAAAACTGATAGTTAATTGTAATGTTCAGGGCCTCCTAATGACGATGGAACACTCAAATTGTGTCGAGATTATCTACAACGTCCACAAGCCGATTTGTCTCCAAGGGGATATCGCTGCCTCGGGCACCACATGGTCCGTCTCCGGTGATTCTACGTTTTCGAATCCGACGCAAAACTGATAGTTAATTGTAACGTTCAGCGCCTCGTAATGACGATGGAACACTCAAATTGCGTCGAGAGACAATACATCGACCTCCAGCCGACTTGTCTACAAGGGGATAATGCTGCCTCGGGCTAAATGTGGTCCGTCCCCTGTGAGTCTTGATTTTCGAATCCGACGCGAAACTGATAGTTAATTGTAACGTTCAGGGCCTCCTAATGACGATGGAACACTCAAATTGCGTCGAGATTCAATCCATCGGCCTCCAGCCGATTTGTCTCCAAGGGCATATCGCTGCCTCGGGCACCACATGGTCCGTCTCCTGTGAGTCTAGATTTTCGAATCCGACGCAAAAGTGATAGTTAATTGTAACGTTCAGCGCCTCCTAATGACGAAGAAACACTCAAATTGCGTCGAGAGTCAATACATCGACCTCCAGCCGACTTCTCTACAAGGGGATATTGCTGCCTCGGGCTCCATGTGGTCCGTCTCCTGTGAGTCTAGATTTTCGAATCCGACGCGAAACTGATAGCTAATTGTAACGTTCAGGGCCTCCTAATGACGATGGAACACTCAAATTGCGTCGAGATTCAATACATCATCCTCGAGCCGACTTGTCTCCAAGAGTCCATTGCTGCCTCTGGCACCTTATAATCGTTCTCCTGTGAGTCTAGATTTTCGAATCCGACGCAAAACAGATAGTTAATTGTAACGTTCAGGGCCTCCTAATGACGAAGGAATACTCAAATTGCGTCGAGATTCACTACAACGTCCTCCAGCCAACTTGTCTCGGGCCTCGGGCACCACATGGTCTGTCTCCGGTGATTCCACGTTTTCGAATCCGACGCAAAACTGATGGTTAATTGTAACGTTCAGGACTTCCTAATGACGATGGAACACTCAGATTGCGTCGAGATTCAATACATTGTCCTCCAGCCGACTTGTATCCAGGGAGATATTGATGTCTCGGGCACCATATGATCCATGTCCTGTGAGGAGATTTTCGAATCCGACGCTAAAATGATAGTTAATTGTAACGTTCAGCGCCTCCTAATGACGATGGAACACTCAAATTGCGTCGAGATTGAATACATCGGCCTCCAGCCGACTGGTCTCCAAGGGGATAATTCTGCCGCGGGCACCTTATGATCCGTCTCCAGTGAGTCGAGATTTTCGAATCCGACGAAAAACAGAGTAAATTGCAACATTCAGGGCCTCCAAATGACGATGGAACACTCAAATTGCGTCGCGATCCAATACATCGTCTTCCACCCGACTTGTCTCCATGGGGATATTGCTGCCTCGGCCTCCTTATGGTCGCTCTCCTGTGGTTCTAGATTTTCGAATCCGGTGCGAAATTGATTGTTAATTGTAACGTCTAGGGCTTCCAAATGACGATGGAACACACAAATTGCGTCGAGATCCAATACATCGGCATTCAGCCGATTGTCTCCAAGGGTCTATTGCTGCCTCGGGAACCTTATGGTCGTTCCCCTGTGAGTCAAGATTTTAGAATCCGACGCAAAACTGATAGTTAATTGTAATGTTCAGGGCCTCCTAATGACGATGGAACAGTCAAATTGCGTCGAGATTATCTACAACGTCCACCAGCCGATTTGTCTCCAAGGGGATATCGCTGCCTCGGTCACCACATGGTCCGTCTCCGGTGATTTTTTAAAAAAAAAAAAAAAAAAAAAAAAAAAAAAAACTTTATTTCATCATTATCATGTTACAATGTAACCTACTACCTAATACATTAGTAGGTCCTATATTTTACTATTTCTAAGTTCTATCTGCAGCTTTAATATTTAACACTACAGGTTTATTACTACACTCCATCACCACTATGGGGTTAATCTACCTACTCACTATTCTATGTTACTGTTAGTCTAATATTCCTAGATTTTAGCTTGTTTTCCTAATTTGTTATGTTACTACTTGCTGATGGTTGTTGTTTATTTCGACTACTCTACCTGCAGCGTAACAAGTGTGCCAGAATAGATACAAACCTACTTGTTGGCCATTCCCACTGAGCTAATCCCAGTGGGAGTGCCCCTGGCACTGGGCTGGCCGATGACGTGTTCGCTGCAGTTCTATACTATTTCTATTACCCTAGTTTGATCTTATAACTAACCTTATATCTAATGTCATGTTCGGTGCATAGTCAAGTCCGATTTAGATGTACTACCCCCCAACCTATTCCGAAAACCTGGCGGATTCCAGCCGTGAGGCGGCTGGCCAAGTCCACGTCCCGGCGGAACAGGGGGGCGTACGCGACAAATCCGGTGTGTGTTTATTTATCCATTATTACCGAGATATTCTCTGAGGACTTTGCTCGATATTTTGTTTGTCAAGTGATTCAGGACGTTAAATGTATTTTCGTGCCTGAGCAAGTGGTACGTGTCGTTGTTCGGCAATTGTTCCCTAAGTTGTTGTGCATCATCGTCGAAGAGGGGACACTCGTACACCACATGGTCTGGAGTGCCCAGCACTGCTCCACAGTCACACGCTGGTGTTGCCCTTTTCCCGAACCGACAAAGATATGTCGGGTAGGGTCCGTGCCCAGTAAGAAAGTGCAGCAATCCCCTTGTTGGTTTGAAGTAGGTGAGTTCTAGCCGTTCCTTTATGTTGGGTAGCAATTCATGTGTTCTTCGGCCAGTTTCGTCGCTGTCCCAGAGATTTTGCCATAATTCCATGCCTCTTCTTTTGATACTTGGTTTGTCCCCCACATATATCCCCATAATTTCCTCTATTTTTTCCCTTCGATTTTTCTTTATCCAATACCAGGCGGCCTGTTCCCTGATTTTTATGTCCAGTGGACATAGCCCCATCAGTACTGAAAGTGCCCCTCCAGGAGTTGTTCTATATGCGCCCACTGAACGTAGGAGCACGTTACGCTGCACTCTTCTTACGGCCACGGCAGGCATGACCCTCGTGAGCCTGTGTGCCCAGACCGCTGACCCGTAACCTACTATGGATGTGAGGATGCTATTATGGTATAATTTAATAAGATCAGGTGGGAGGTGGAATCTTTTATGTCCTATTCCTATTAGGTTGTGTAATACTGTGAGAGATCTTTGTGTTGCTGTATCTATGTGTGATGCATAGTTCCACCTCTCGTCGACGATGACACCAAGGTACCGGGCTTCACGGCGCCTAAGGACTGGTAGACCATTTATTCTTACAGTTGGATTTCTAGTGAGTTGGCCTTTGAGCAGCAGGTAAGTTGACTTACTGGGTGCGATAGTCATTTTAGTTTTGTGACACCATGTGGTCAGTATTGTAATAGCTCTTTCTATTTTTGGTTCCAGATCTTCGCGGCTGCGGCCGCCGACCAGCAGGAGGAGGTCATCTGCGTAGGCTATGACCTCTAGCACATCTTCACTGTTCTTTAGTTCTTCCAAGAGTGGTTCCATGTTCATGTCCCAAAAGAGTGGCCCCAGGACAGATCCCTGAGGACATCCCTTGGTGATTTTCTTACTGACTTTACCGCTAGGGGCCGATAGCCAGACCTCCCTGTCATCACAATAGCTCCTCAGACAACCATATAGCGGCCCTGGGCATTCTTTCTCCTGCAAGCAGGAGAAGAGCGAAGGCCACCACAGGTTGTCAAAGGCGCCACTAATGTCCACCATGATGCCGACTATGTACTTGTGCGGGGCAGAGCCACAGACATCCGCAGCCAGGGCGATTGCGTCAGACGCCGATCGCCCCGCCCGAAAACCGAACTGCCTGTCACTCATCCCGCACAGGACTCGGTGTGCAGCCAACCTGTCTGCTAGCAGCCTCTCAAAGAGCTTGCCCAGCAAGTCCAGAAGACATATGGGTCTGTATGACTTGGCTTCTTTGGGGTCTTTATCCGGGCCTTTCTTGATTATGACAACGTTTGCCCGCTTCCATATGGAGGGGAAGGTTCGAAGCCGTAAGCACTCATTGTACAGCTGAGTGAGAGGTGCCACCAGCTGGGGGGCGAGGTACTGTATCACCTCCGCAGTAATACCGTCTGGGCCGGGAGCTTTGCCTTTTTTGAGCGCTTTTATTTGGGAGTTTACCTCTTCTTCAGAGAAGGGGTAGACCGCACGCTTGTTGTCATAGACCCGTTGGTTCTCTCTTCTTATTCTCTGTTGCTCTTCTGTATCATCTTCCTCTCTATCGTCCAGCAATAGGGCACGGAGTAGGACACCCGCAGTTTCCTGCCAGGTCTCCGTCATCCGGTCCCCATTCCTTACGGTAGATAACACCATGGGTGATTTAATTTTCTCCCTTACTATTTTATAAGGTAGTCCCCAAGGGTCTGTAGCCAATTGGCTATGCACGTACTTCTCCCAGCTCCTCGTCCTGACAGCCTTAAGTTCCTGTTGGAACTGTTCCTTGGCTTCTCTGTATATCTGCAGCCATCGCTGCTTCTCGTGCCAGACGACACACCGCTGGTAATACTTCCTCGCCCTCCGTACTGCTTGGCGCATTTGCCCCAGTTCGGCTGACCATGGTGAAGGGGAGGCCGCGACAGCCCTCCTCCTGGTTGGTACGGCTGCCTTAACTGCTCTGGTTATCGCACTTGTGAGATCTCGGGCGTATTCTTCTACGTTGACATCACCCTCCAGCAATGCAGGGATGTCACACTCCCCAGCCAGCCGGTCCCAGTCGGTTTTGTTGTAATTAAGTTGCGTCTCCCACCCCATGTCCCAGTGGCACTCTCTGTCTCCAATAGTGAATGTTATGAGGTTATGGTCACTTGTGGTAATCTGGTCCCAAACTGTCCAATTTGATATTTTTGTAACAAGGTTTGGCGTTACCAGGGTAACGCCGATGTTTGTACCGTGTCCTCCCCCCCCCCCGGTGTAGGTGGGAGGATTCCCCTGTTTATTAGCGACCATGAGTTGTAGTGACATGATGGTGTCAACGGCTTTCTCTCCTCGGTCGTCTTGAGTGCCACTGAACCATAGGGGGGATTTTGCATTGATGTCCGCAGTCACAAGAATTTTTTGCCCCCGCAACGCCGTGGCTATTTGCACAAGCTTATCTAGGAATTCGTCTATTGGTCTTCCGTACTGAAAGTACATATTGACCATGTATAGTATTCCTGTGGGTGAATGAAGCTCTACGACGTTGCAGTGGTCATCCAGAAATTGTGCCAATACAGTGGCTCTCAATGCTTTATTTGTGATTATGACTGCGGCTTTTGGTTCCCCTGCATTATATATTTGCTGCCAGTTGGCTGCAGTGAACGGGATCCCTCCAGCCAGGGAGTATGGCTCCTGTATGCAGACTACATCCAGACTCTTCTCCTCCACCACCCTCCGGAGTTCCTGCAGGACCAGTTTGCTATTATGCGCGTTTATCTGTCCCACTCTTAACTGGCTCACGTGGGAAGTATGTATGAATGTGAGACTCTGGCCAGTTTTTGCGCCAATCGTGTGCTACTCTGCCGTTGGTGATGACATATTGGTTATATAGTTCGTTGAGATCAAACTTTTCATTGCGCCTTTCAAATACTTTCTTAACCAGGTCTCGCAGGGCTCCGATGTCTGTGGGGAGATTCATTGTCTTGAGCTGTATTCTGTCTACAGCCTCCATCACTGGGAAAGTAATGTCTCTGCCGTATTCATGGCCGACACGCACCACATGCCTCAAGGCTGTTGTGAGGGTGGCCGGCTCCTCGAGTCTGGACAGCTGTAAAGCGTGCTCCAGGTTGGGATAAATCCTGGCAGGATCTATTCCCGGCCCTCGTACTATAGGTGGGCATATTTGTGTAGCTATGTTGGTTGGTTCACTAGTGCTGCTTATATTGTTTACTTGCACTTGCTCTTCCTGACTTTTTATATTCGGAAATTCTGTCATTAACAATCTCCCTACCACAGGATGCCCGAGTGGTCGTGCTTGATCTTTAGACGACCTTTGTCCCCAGTTTAGAGGGGAGGGTGCTTCTTTCTGATCACAAGGGTCTGTTTGAATGCAGACATCTTTCATTGTAATAACAAGGTGTTGTGACCTAGAGATCTTGTGTATAAATTCTTTGAATTTGTTGGCCCTTAATGCATCCCTCAACCTCTTACTGGGTGACTTTCTTTTGGGCTTCCTGTTCTCATTTGGGTGCTCAGCCATAGTCGATTCTGGCTATGAGTCTCTGCTCAAGCATCCTGTAGGTAGGGCAATTTCTACCGGTAGTGTTACATGGCTTTTTGCCTCTCTTAGTGCAAGGTATGCAAATTCCGGTTTTGCTGCAGTTTCTCCTTGTATGTTCCTCTGACCCGCACTTGGAGCAAGCCGGCCTCCTCTCACAATGCTTATGTACGTGATCTAGGTCGCCACAGTTGTGGCATCTTGGAACCACTAAGTAATCTCGCACATTTATTGCGTGGAAGCCTATATAGACTCTCCCCATAGTTGTGATTCTGCGCCACATCTTTCCAGAGACCTCGGCAACGTGATGTACTACATCCCGCTCCCGGGGCCCTGTTTTGAAACGTAATTTAAAGTCATTTCTGAAACTTTCCCATTCCATATCGTCAAAATTTTGATTATAAAGTGTCTCATATATATCTGATTCTGTTAATGCCGTTGGTATGTCATAAAGGATCACCAGCGGATTTCGTTTTTTGGGTGCCTCACATTTGACTGCTGTATTTAATTTGGTATTTTTAAGAATTTTATCCCTGTCTTCTTCAGTTGCTACGTCTACTACTACCACGTTTTTTGTCGCTTTAACTTTATTTATTTTAATTTTATCCTTAGCAGGGTCAATTATAGTGGTAAATATTTCCTGTACTTTTTTGATTGTTTGCCTGGGCAGGGGTCTTAAAAAGACCGCCGTGTCCGGCCTTTTGGTAACCTTAGCAATTGTCTCTTTTGTGGTTTGAGGTTTTGTGACTGCTTGTGCAGCCACAGCAGCCCAGGTTTTGGTTGGCTGCTGTCTTAACCTGTTATTTTCCTTCTCGAGTTCTTCGAGTCGCCCCTCAAGCTTAGCACTTGCAATAGCCCAGGTGGCGAGCACATTTTTGATTGCCAGGACTGCAGCCTGGCTGATTTTGCCGTTTTTCACACTCGAGTCAAGGATTTGATTAATTTTAGTATGTCTTTCGAGTGTGTTTTGCTCTCCGGTGATTCTACGTTTTCGAATCCGACGCAAAACTGATAGTTAATATCAACGTTCAGGGCCTCCTAATGACGATGGAGCACTCAAATTGCGTCGCGATTCAATACGTCGTCCTCCAGCGGACTGGTCTCCAAGGGGATATTGCTGCCTCGGGCACCTTATGGTCCGTCTCCAGTGAGTCAAGATTTTCGAATCCAACGAAAAACTTATAGTTAATTGTAACATTCAGGGCCTCCTAATGACGATGGGACTCTCAAATTGCGTCGCGATCCAATACATTGTCCTCCAGCCGACTTGTCTCCAAGGGTCTATTGCTGCCTCGGGCACCTTACGATCGTTCTCCTGTGAGTCTAGATTTTCGAACCCGACGCAAAACTGATTTTTAATTGTAACGTTCAGGGCCACCTAATGACGAAGGAACACTCAAATTGCGTCGAGATTCATTACTTCGGCCTCCAGCCGACTTGTCTCCAAGGGGTTATTGCTGTCTCGGGCACCATATGAACCTTCTCCTGTGAGTCTAGATTTTCGAATCCGACGCGAAACTGATAGTTAATTGTAACGTTCAGAGCCTCCTAATGACGATGGAACACTCAAATTGCGTCGAGATTCAATACATCGTCCTTCAGCCGACTTGTCTCCAAGGGTCTATTGCTGCCTCAGGTTCTTTATGGTCGCTCTCCTGTGAGCCTAGATTTTCGAATCCGACGCGAAACTGATTGTTAATTGTTACGTTCAGGGCTTCCTAATGACGATGGAACACTCAAATTGCGCCGAGATTCAATTCATCGTCCTTCAGCCGACTTGTCTCTAAGAGTCTATTGCTGCCTCGGGCACCTTATGGTCGCTCCCCTGCGAGTCTAGATTTTAGAATCCGACGCAAAACCGATAGTTAATTGTAATGTTCAGGGCCTCCTAAT
This sequence comes from Schistocerca americana, assembly GCF_021461395.2. Classification (NCBI taxonomy): domain Eukaryota; kingdom Metazoa; phylum Arthropoda; class Insecta; order Orthoptera; family Acrididae; genus Schistocerca; species Schistocerca americana. Next base: position 4,072,447 of record NC_060122.1, on the reverse strand, counting down.
GACGATGGAACACTCAAATTGCGTCGAGATTCAATACATCGGCCTCCAGCCGACTTGTCTCCAAGGGTATATTGCTGCCTCGGGCACCTTATGGTAGTTCTCCTGTGAGTCTAGATTTTCGAATCCGACTCAAAACAGATAGTTAATTGTAACGTTCAGGGCCTCCTAATGACGAAGGAACACTCAAATTGCGTTGAGAGTCACTACACCGTCCTCCAGCCGACTTGTCTCCAAGGGGATATGGCTGCCTCGGGCACCACATGGTCCGTCTCCGGTGATTCTACGTTTTCGAATCCGACACAAAACTGAAAGTTAAATGTAACGTTCAGGGCCTCCTAATGACGATGGAACACTCAAATTGCGTCGAGATTCAATACATCGTCCTTCAGCCGACATGTCTACAAGGGGATATTGCTGCCTCGGGCTAAATGTGGTCCGTCTCTTGTGAGTCTAGATTTTCGAATCCGACGCGAAACTGATAGTTAATTGTAACGTTCAGTGCCTCCTAATGACGATGTAACACTCAAATTGTGTCGAGATTAACTACAACGTCCTCCAGCCGACTTGTCTCTAAGGGGATATCGCTGCCTCGGGCACCACATGGTCCGTCGCCGGTGATTCTACGTTTTCGTATCCAAGGCAAAACTGATAGTTAATTGTAACGTTCAGGGCATCCTATTGACGATGGAGCACTCAAATTGCATCGCGATTCCATACATCATCCTCCAGCGGACTGGTCTCAAAGGGGATATTGCTGCCACGGGCGCCTTATGGTACGTCTCCAGTGAGTCTAGATTTTCGAATCCGACGAAAAACTGATAGTTAATTGTAACGTTCAGGGCCACCTAATGACGATGGAACACTCAAATTGCGTCGAGATTCAATACATCGGCCTCCAGCCGACATCTCTCCATGGGGATATTGCTGCCTCGGGCACCTTATGATCGTTCTCCTGTGAGTCTAGATTTTCGAACCCGACGCAAAACTGATAGTTAATTGTAACTCTCAGGGCCTCCTAATGTCGATGGAATACTCAAATTGCGTCGAGATTCAATACATCGTCCTCCAGCTGACATCTCTCCGTGGGGATATTGCTGAATCGGGCAACTTACGGTCGTCCTCCTGTGAGTCTAGAATATCGAAACCGATGCAAAACTGATAGTTATTTGTAACGTTCAGGGCCTCCTAATGACAATGGAACACTCAATTTGCGACGTGATTCAATACTTCTGCTTCCAGCCGACTTGTCTCCAAGGGGACATTGCTGCCTCTTGCACCATATGGTCCGTCTCCGCTGAATCTAGATTTTTGATTCCGATGCGAAACTGATAGTTAATTGTAACGTTCAGGACCTCCTAATGAAGATGGAACACTCTAATTCAGTCGAGATTCAATTCATCGTCCTCCAGCCGACTTGTCTCCAAGGGGATATCAATGCCTCGGGCAACACATGGTCCATCTCTGGTGATTCTACATTTTCGAATCCGACTCAAAACTCTGTGTTAATTGTAACGTTCAGGGCCTCTTAATGACGATGGGACACTCAAATGGCGTCGCGATTCAATACATCGTCCTCCAGCGGACTGGTCTCCAAGGGGATATTGCTGCCTCGGGCACCTTATGCTCCATCTCTAGTGAGTCTACATTTTCGAATACGACGAAAAACTGATAGTTAATTGTAACGTTCAACGCCTCCTAATGAAGATGCAACACTGAAATTGCGTCGAGAGTCAATACATCGTCCTCCAGCCGACTTGTCTACAAGGGGATATTGCTGCCTCGGCCTCCATGTGGTCCGTTTCCTGTGAATCTAGATTTTCGAATCCGACGCGAAACTGATAGTTAATTGTAACGCTCAGGGCCTCCTAATGACGACGGAACACTCAAATCGCGTCGAGATTCAATACATCGGCCACCAGCCGACTTGTCTCAAAGGGTCTACTCCTGCCTCGGGCACCTTATGGTCGTTCACCTGTGAGTCTACATTTTCGAATCCGACGCATAACTGATAATTAATTGCAACGGTCAGCGCCTCATAATGACGATGGAACACTCAAATTGCGTCGAGATTCAATAAATTGCCCTCCAGCCGACTTGTCTCCAAGGGGAAATTGCTGTCTCGGGCACCATATGAACCTTCTCCTGTGAGTCTAGATTTTCGAATCCGACGCGAAACTGATAGTTCATTGTAACGTTCAGAGCCTCCTAATGACGATGGAACACTCAAATGGCGTCGCGATTCAATACATCGTCCTTCAGCCGACTTGTCTCCAAGGGGATATTGCTGCCTCGGGCACCTTATGGTCCGTCTCCTGTGAGTCTAGATTTTCAAATCCGACGCAAAAATGATAGTTAATTGTAACGTTCAGCGCCTCCTAATGACGATGGAACACTCAAATTGCGTCGAGAGACAATACATCGACCTCCAGCCGACTTGTCTACAAGGGGATATTGTTGCCTCGGGCTAAATGTGATCCGTCTCCTGTGAGTCTAGATTTTCGAATCCGACGCGAAAATGATAGTTAATTGTAACGTTCAGGGCCACCTAATGACGATGGAACACCCAAGTTGCGTCGAGATTCAATACATCGGCCTCCAGCCGACTTGTCTCCAAGGGGATATTGCTGTCTCGGGCACCATATGAACCTTCTCTTGTGAGTCTAGATTTTCGAATCCGACGCGAAAGCGATAGTTAATTGTAACGTTCGGGGCCTCATAATGACGATGGAACACTCAAATTGCGTCGAGATTCAATACATCGTCCTTCAGCCGACTTGTCTCCAGGGGTCTATTGCTGCCCCGGGCACCTTATGGTCGTTCTCCTGTGAGTCTAGATGTTCTAATCCGACGAAAAAGTGAATGTTAATTGTAACGTTCAGGGCCAACTAATGACGATGGAACACTCAAATTGCGTCGAGATTCAATACATCGGCCTCCAGCCGACTTGTCTTCAAATGTTTATTGCTGCCTCGGGTATCATGTCGTCGTTCTCCTGTGAGTCTAGATTTTCGAATCCGACGCTTAACTGATAGTTAATTGTAAAGTTCAGGTGCTCCTAATGACGTTGGAACACTCAAATTGCGTGGAGATTCAATACTTCGTCCTCCAGCCGAATTGTCTCCAAGGGTATACCGCTGCCTCGGACACCACATTGTCCGTCTCCGGTGATTCCACATTTTCGAATCCGACGCAAAACTCATAGTTAATTGTAACGTTCAGGGCCTCCAAATGACGATGGAACACTCAAATTGCGTCGAGATTCAATACTTCGGCTTTCAGCCGACTTGTTCCCAAGTGGACATTGCTGCCTCGGGAACCATATGGTCCGTATCCTGTGAGTCTAGATTTTCGATTCCGATGCGAAACTGATAGTTAATTGTAACGTTCAGGGCCACCTAATGACGATGGAACACTCAAGTTGCGTCGAGATTCAATACATCGGCCTCCAGCCGACTTGTCTTCAAATGTCTATTGCTGCCTCCGGCACCTTATGGTCCGTCTGCTGTGCGTCGAAATTTTCGAATCCGACGCAAAAATAATAGTTAATTGTAACGTTCAGCCCCTGCTAATGACGATGGATACTCAAATTGCGTCGAGAGACAATACATCGTCCTCCAGCGACTTGTCTCCAAGCGGATATCGCTGCCTCGGGCATCACAAGGTCCGTCTCCGGTGATTCTACGTTTTCGAATCCGACGCAAAACTGAAATTTAATTGTAACGTTCAGGGCCTCCTAATGACGATGGAACACTCAAATTGCGTCGAGATTCAGTACATCGTCCTACAGCCGACTTGTCTCCAAGGGGATATTGCTGCCTCTGGCACCTTATGGCCCGTCTCCTGTGAGTCTAGATTTTCGAATCCGACGCAAAAATGACAGTATTAGTAACGTTCAGCGCCTCCTAATGACGATGAAACACTCAAATTGCGTCGAGAGACAATACATCAAGCTCCAGCCGACTTGTCTAGAAGGGAATATTGCTGCCTCGGGCTAAACGTGGTCCGTCTCCTGTGACTCTAGATTTTCGAATCCGACGCGAAACTGATAGTTAATTGTAACGTTCAGGGCCTCCTAATGACGATGGATCACTCAAATTGCGACGAGATTCAATATATCGCCCTCCAGCCGACTTGTCTTCAAGTGTCTATTGCTGCCTCGGGCGCCTTATGGTCGTTCTCCTGTGAGTCTAGATTTTAGAATCCGACACAAACCTGATAGATAATTGTAATGTTCAGGGCCACCTATTGGCAATGGAACACTCAAATTGCGTCGAGATTCAATACATCGGCATCCAGCCGACTTGTCTCCAAGGGCATATCGCTGCCTCGGGCACCACATGGTCCGTCTCCGGTGATTCTACGCTTTCGAATCCGACGCGAAACTGATTGTTAATTGTTACGTTCAGGGCTTCCTAATGACAATGGAACACTCAAATTGCGTAAAGATTCAATACATTGTCCTTCAGCCGACTTGTCTCTAAGAGCATATTGCTGCGTCGAGCACCTTATTGTCGTTCCCCTGTGAGTCGAGATTATAGAATCCGACGCAAAACTGATAGTTAATTGTAATGTTCAGGGCCTCCTAATGACGATGGAACACTCAAATTCCGTGGAGATTCAATACCTCTTCATTCAGAAGATTTGTGTCCAAGGGTCTATTGCTGCCTCGGGCACCTTATGGTCTTTCCCCTGTGAGTCAGGATTTTTGTATCCGACGCGAAAGTGATTGTTAATTGTAACGTTCAGGGCTTCCTAATGACGATGGAACACTCACAGCTAATGGTCGTTGTCCTGTGAGTCTCGATTTTCGAATCCGACGCAAAACTGATAGTTAATTGTAACGCTCAGGGCCTCCTAATGACGATGGAACACTCAAATTGCGTCGAGGTTCAATACATCGTCCTCCAGCCGACTTCTCTCCAAGGGGTATTGCTGCCTCGGGCACCATATGGTCCGTCTCCTGTGAGTCTAGATTTTCGAATCCGACGCAAAAGTGATAGTTAATTGTAACGTTCAGGGCCTCCTAATGATGATGGAACACTCAAATTGCGTCGAGAGTCAATAATATATCGTCCTCCAGCCGACTGGCTGAAAGGGGATTTTGCTGCCTCGGGCTCCATGTGGTCCGTTTCCTGTGAGTCTAGATTTTCGAATCCGATGCTAAACTGATAGTTAATTGTAACGTTCAGGGTTCTAATGACGATGGAACACTCAAATTGCGTCAAGATTCAATACATCGGCCTCCAGCCGACTTGTCTCAGAAGGTCTTTTGCTGCCTCGGGCACCTTATGGTCGTTCCCATGTGAGTCTAGATTTTCGAATCCGACCCATAACTGATAGTTAATTCCAACGTTCAGCGCCTCCTAATGACGATGGAACACTCAGATTGCGTCGAGATTCAATACATCGTCCACCAGCCGACTTGTCTCCAAGGGGATATTGCTGCCTCGGGCACCATATGACCCGTCTCTTGTGGGTCTAGATTTTCGAATCCGATGCGAAACTGATAGTTAATTGTAACGTTCAAGGCCTCCTAATGACGATGGAACACTCAAATTGCGTCGAGATTCAATACAGCGTCTTTCAGCCTACTTGACTCCAAGAGTCTATTGCTGCCTCGGACTCCTTATGGTCGTTCCCATGTGAGTCTAGATTTTCGAATCCGACCGATAACTGATAGTTAATTCCAACGTTCAGCGCCTCCTAATGACGATGGAACACTCAGATTGCGTCGAGATTCAATACATCGTGCTCCAGCTGACTTGTCTACAAGGGGAGCATTGCTGCCTCGGGCTCCATGTGTTCCGTCTCCTGTGAGTCTAGATTTTCGAATCCGACGCGAAACTGACTGTTAACTGTAACGTTCAGGGCCTCCTAATGACGATGGAACACTCAAATTGCGTCGAGATTCAATATCTCGTCATTCAGCCGATTTGTCTTCAAGGGTCTGTTGCTGCCTCGGGCACCATATGGTCGTTCCCCTGTGAGTCTAGATTTTGGAATCCGACGCAAATCTGATAGTTAATTGTAATGTTCAGAGCCTCCTAATGACGATGGAACACTCAAATTGCGTCGAGATTCAATTCATCGTCCTCCAGCCGACTTCTCTCCATGGGGATATTGCTGCATCGGGCACCTTATGGTCGATCTCTTGTGTGTCTAGATTTTCGAATCCGACGAGAAACTGATTGTTAATTGTAACGTTCAGGGCTTCCTAATGACGATGGAACACTCAAATTCCGTCGAGATTCAATACCTCGTCATTCAGCCGAATGGTCTCCAAGGGTCTATTGCTGCCTCGGACACCATATGGGCGTTCCCATGTGAGTGTAGATTTTAGAATCCGACGCAAATCTGATAGTTAATTGTAATGTTCAGGGCCTCCTAATGACGATGGAACACTCAAATTGCGTCGAGATTCAATACATCGTCCTCCAGCCGACTTGTCTCCAAGCCTCTTTTGCTGCCTCGGGCACCTTATGGTCGTTCTCCTGTGAGTCTAGATTTTCGAATCCGACGCATAACTGATAGTTAATTGTAACGCTCAGCGCCTCATAATGACGATGGAATAGTCAAATTGCGGCGAGATTCAATAGATCGGCCTCGAGCCGACTTGTCTCCAAGGGGACATTGCTGCCTCGGGCACAATACGGTCCGTCTCCTGAGAGTCTAGATTTTCGATTCCGATGCGAAACTGATAGTTAATTGTAACGTTCAGGGCCTCCTAGTGACGATGGAACACTCAAATTGCGTCGAGATTCAATACATCGTCCTTAAGCCCACTTGTCTCCAAGGTTCTATTGCTGCTTCGGGCACCTTATGGTCGTTCTCCTGTGAGTCTCGATTTTCGAATCCGACGCATAACTGATAGTTAATTGCAACGTTCAGCGCCTCCTAATGACGATGGAACACTCAAATTGCGTCGAGATTCAATACATCGGCCTACAGCCGACTTGTGTTCAAATGTCTATTGCTGCCTCGGGCACCTTGTGGTCGTTCTCCTGTGAGACTAGATTATCGAATCCGACGCATACCTGATAGTTAATTGTAATGCTCAGCGCCTCATAATGACGACGGAACACACAAATTGCGTCGAGATTCAATACATCGTCCACCAGCCGACTTGTCTCCAAGGGAATATTGCTGCCTCGGGCACCATACGGTCCGTCTCCTGAGAGTCTAGATTTTCGATTCCGATGCAAAACTGATAGTTAATTGTAACGTTCAGGGCCTCCTAATGACGATGGAACACTCAAATTGCGTCGAGATTCAATACATCGTCCTCCAGCCGACTTGCCTCCAAGGGGATATCGCTGCCTCGGGCACCTTATGGTCGATCTCCTGTGAGTCTAGATTTTCGAATCCGACGCAAAACTGATAGTTAATTGTAACGCTCAGCGCCTCCTAATGACGATGGAACACTCAAATTGCGTCGAGATTCAATACATCGTCCTCCAGCCGACTTGTCTACAAGGGGAATATTGCTGCCTCGGGCTCCATGTGGTCCGTCTCCTGTGAGTCTTGATTTTCGAATCCGATGCGAAACTGATAGTTAACTGTAACGTTGAGGGCCTCCTAATGACGATGGAACTCTCAAATTGCGTCGAGATTCAATACATCGTCCTCCAGCCGACTTGCCTCCAAGGGGATATCGCTGCCTCGGGTACCTTATGGTCGTTCTCCTGTGAGTCTAGATTTTCGAATCCGACGCATAACTGATAGTTAATTGTAACGCTCAGCGCCTCGTAATGACGATGGAGTAGTCAAATTGTGTCGAGATTCAATAGATCGGCCTCGAGCCGACTTGTCTCCAAGGGGTCATTGCTCCCTCGGGCACCATACGGACCGTCACCTGTGAGTCTAGATTTTCGATTCCGATGCGAAACTGATAGTTAATTGTAACGTTCAGGGCCTCCTAATGACGATGGAACACTCAAATTGCGTCAAGATTCAATACATCGGCCTCCAGCCGACATCTCTCCATTGGGATATTGCTGCTTCGGGCACCTTATGGTCGTTCCCCTGTGAGTCTAGATTTTAGAATCCGACGCAAATCTGATAGTTAATTGTAAAGTTCAGGGCCTCCTAATGACGATGGAACACTCAAATTGCGTCGAGATTCAATACTTCGTCCTCCAGCCGACTTGTCGCCAAGGCTCTATTGCTGCCTCGGGCACCTTATGGTCGTTCTCCTGTGAGTCTAGATTTTCGAATGCGACGCAAAACTGATAGTTAATTGCAACGTTCAGGGCATCCTAATGATGTTAGAACAGTCAAATTGCGTCGAGGTTGAATTCATCGGCCTCCAGCCGAATTGTCTCCAAGGGGATATTGCTGCCTCGGGCTCTATGTGGTCGTTCTCCTGTGAGTCTAGATTTTCGAAACCGACGCGAAACTGATAGTTAATTGTAACGTTCAGGGCCTCCTAATGACGATGGAACACTCAAATTGCGTCAAGATTCAATACATCGGCCTCCAGCCGACTTCTCTCCATGGGGATATTGCTGCTTCGGGCACCTTATGGTCGTTCCCCTGTGAGTCTAGATTTTAGAATCAGACGCAAATCTGATAGTTAATTGTAATGTTCAGGGCCTCCTAATGACGATGGAACACTCAAATTGCGTCGAGATTCAAAACATCGGCCTCCAGCCAACTTGTCTCCAATTGTCTATTGCTGCCTCGGGCACCTTAAGGTCGTTCTCCTGTGAGTATAGATTTTGGAATCCAGCGCATAACTGATAGTTAATTGCAACGTTCTGCGCCCCCTAATGACGATGGAACAGTCAAATTGCGTCGAGAATCAATACATCGACCTCCAGCCGACTTGTCTCCAAATGTCTATTGCTGCCTCGGGCACCTTGTGGTAGTTCTCCTGTGGGTCTAAATTTTCGAATCCGACGCATAAGTGATAGTTAATTGTAAAGTTCAGGGCCTCCGAATGACGATGGAACACTCAAATTGCGTCGAGATTCAATACATCGTCCTCCAGCCGACTTGTCTCCAAGGCTCTATTGCTGCCTCGGGCACCTTATGGTCGTTCTCCTGTGAGTCTAGATTTTCGAATCCGACGCATAACTGATAGTTAATTGTAACGCTCAGGGCCTCATAATGACGATGGAATAGTCAAATTGCGTCGAGATTCAATAGATCGGCCTCGAGCTGACTTGTCTCCAAGGGGACATTGCTGCCTCGGGCACCATACGGTCCGTCTCCTGTGAGTCTAGATTTTCGATTCCGATGCGAAACTGGTAATTAATTGTAATGTTCAGGGCCTCCTAATGCCGATGGAACACTCAAATTGCGTCGAGATTCAATACATCGTCCTCCAGCCGACTTGTCTCCAAGGTTCTATTGCTGCTTCGGGCACCTTATGGTCGTTGTCCTGTGAGTCTCGATTTTCGAATCCGACGCAAAACTGATAGTTAATTGCAACGTTCAGGACCACCTAATGATGATAGAACAGTCAAATTGCGTCGAGGTTCAATTCATCGGCCTCCAGCCGAATTGTCTCCAAGGGGATATTGCTGCCTCGGGCTCAATGTGGTCGTTCTCCTGTGAGTCTAGATTTTCGAATCCGACGCGAAACTGATAGTTAATTGTAACGTTCAGGGTCTCCTAATGACGATGGAACACTCAAATTGCGTCAAGATTCAATACATTGGCCTCCAGCCGACTTGTCTCCAAGGGAACATTGCTGCCTCGGACACGTTATATTCGTTCTCCGGTGATTCTACATTTTCTAATCCGTCGCAAAACTGATAGTTAATTGTAACGTTCAGGGCCTCCTAATGACGATGGAACTCTCAAATTGCGTCGCGATTCAATACATCGTCCACCAGCCGACTTGTCTCCAAGGGATTATTGCTGCCTCGGGCACCATATGATCCGTCTCCTGTGAGTCTAGATTTTCGAATCCGACGCGAAATTGATGGTTAATTGTAACGTTCAGGGCCTTATAATGACGATGGAACACTAAAATTGCGTCGAGATTCAATACATCGGCCTCCAGCCGACTTGTGTTCAAATGTCTATTGCTGCCTCGGGCACCTTGTGGTCGTTCTCCTGTGAGACTAGATTATCGAATCCGACGCATAAGTGATAGTTAATTGTAATGCTCAGCACCACCTAATGACGACGGAACACAGAAATTGCGTCGAGATTCAATACATCGTCCACCAGCCGACTTGTCTCCAAGGGAATATTGCTGCCTCGGGCACCATATGATCCGTCTCCTGTGAGTCTAGATTTTCGAATCCGACGCGAAACTGATAGTTAATTTTAACGTTCAGGGCCTTCTAATGAGGATGGAACACTCAAATTGCGTCGAGATTCAATACATCGTCCTTCAGCCGACTTGTCTTCAAGGGTCTATTGCTGCCTCGGGAACCATACAGTCGTTCCCCTGTGAGTCTAGATTATTAGAATCCGACGCAAATCTGATAGTTAATTGTAATGTTCAGGGCCTCCTAATGACGATGACACACTCAAATTGCGTCGAGATTCAATACATCGGCCTCCAGCCGACTTGTCTCCAAGGGGATATTGCTGCCTCGGGCACCTTATGGTCGTTCTCCTGTGAGTCTAGATTTTCGAATCCGACGCATAACTGATAGTTAATTGTAACGCTCAGCGCCTCGTAATGACGATGGAATACTCAAATTGCGTCAAGATTAAATACATCGGCCTCGAGCCGACTTGTCTCCAAGGGGACATTGTTGCCTCGGGCACCTTATGGTCGTTCTCCTGTGAGTCTAGATTTTCGAATCCGAAGCAAAACTGATAGTTAATTTTAACGTTCAGGGCCTCCTAATGACGATGGAACACTCAAATTGCGTCGAGATTCAATACATCGTCCTCCAGCAGACTTGACTCCAAGGGGATGTTGCTGCCTCGGTTACCATATGGTCCTTCTTCTGTGAGTCTAGATTCTCGAATCCTACGCGAAACTGATAGTTAATTGTAACGTTCAGGGCCTCCTAATGACGATGAAGCACACAAATTGCGTCGCGATTCAATACATCGTCCTCCATCGGACTGGTCTCCAAGGGGATATTGCTGCGTCGGGCACCTTATCGTCCGTCTGCAGTGAGTCTAGATTTTCGAATCCAACGAAAAACTGGTAGTTAATTGCAACATTCAGGGCCTCCTAGTTACCATGGAACACTCAAATTGCGTCGCGATCCAATACATCATCCTCCAGCCGACTAGACTCCAAGGGTCTATTGCTGCCTGGGGCACCTTATGATCGTTTTCCTGTGAGTCTAGATTTTCGAATCCGACGCAAAACTGATAGTTAATTGTAACGTTCAGGGCCTCCTAATGACGATGGAACACACAAATTGCGTCGAGATTCAATACGTCGTCCTCCAGCCGACTTGTCTTCATGGGGATATTGCTGCCTCGGGCTCCTAATGGTCGCTCTCATGTGAGTCTAGATTTTCGAATCCGACTCACAACTGATAGTTCATTGTAAAGTTCAAGACCTCCTAATGTCGGTGGAATACTCAAATTGCGTCGAGATTCAATACATCGGCCTCGAGCCGACTTGTCTCCAAGGGGACATTGCTGCCTCGGGCACCATAAGGTCCGTCTCCTGTGAGTCTAGATTTTCGAATCCGACGCGAAACTGATAGTTAATTGTAACGCTCAGGGCCTCCTAATGATGATGGAACACTCAAATTGCGTCGAGATTATATACATCGTCCTCCAGCCGACTTGTATCCAAGGTTCTATTGCTGCCTCGGGCACCTTATTGTCGTTCTCCTGTGAGACTAGATTTTCGAATCCGACGCAAAAATGATAGTTAATTGTAACGTTCAGGGCCTCCTAATGACGATGCAACACTTAAATTGCGTCGAGATTCAATACATCGGCCTCCAGCCGACTTGTCTCCAAGGGTCTGTTGCTGCTTCGGGCACCATATGGTCCGTTTCCTGTTAGCCTAGATTTTTTAATCCGACGAGAAACTGATAGTTAATTGTAACGCTCAGGGCCTCCTAATGACGATGGAACACTCAAATTGCGTCAGGATTCAATACATCGTCCTTCAGCTGACTTGTCTCCAAGGGTCTATTGCTGCCTCGGGCACCTTATGGACGTTCTCCTGTGAGTCTAGATTTTCGAACCCGAAGCAAAACTGATAGTTAATTTTAACGTTCAGGGCCTCCTAATGACGATGGAACACTTAAATTGCGCCGAGATTCAACACATCGTCCTTCAGCCGTCTTGTCTCCAAGGGTCTATTGCTGCCTCGGGCACCTTATGGTCGTTATCCTGTGAGTCTAGACTTTCTAATCCGACGCAAAACTGATTGTTAATTGTAACGTTCAAGGCCTCCTAATGATGGTGGTACACTCAAATTGCGTCGAGATTCACTACAATGTCCTCCAGCCGACTTGTCTACAAGGGATATTGCAGCCTCGGGCTCCATGTGGTCCGTGTCCTGTGAGTCTGGATTTTCGAATCCGACGCAAACTGATAGTTAATTGTAACTTTCAGGGTCTCCAAATGACGATGGAACACTGAAATTGAGTCGAGATTCAATACATCGTCCTTCAGCCGACTTGTCTCCAAGGTTCTATTGCCGCCTCGGGCACCTTATGGTCGTTCTCTTGGGAGTCTCGATTTTCGAATCCGACGCAAAACTGATAGTTAATTGTAACGTTCAGGGCCTCCAAATGACGATGGAGCACTCAAATTGCGTCGCGATTCAATACATCGTCCTCCAGCGGACTGGTCTCCAAGGGGATATTGTTGCCTCTGACACCTTATGGGCAGTCTCCAGTGAGTCTAGATTTTCGAATCCGACGTAAAACTGATAGTTAATTGTAACATTCAGGGCCTCCTACTGACGATGGAACACTCAAATTGCGTCGCGATCCAATACATCGTCCTCCAGCCGACTTGTCTCCAAGGGTCTATTGCTGCCTCGGTCACCTTATGATCGATCTCTAGTGAGTCTAGATTTTCGAACCCGACGCAAAACTGATAGTTAATTGTACCGTTCAGGGCCTCCTAATGACGATGTAATACTCAAATTGCGACGAGATTCAATACATCGTCATCCAGCCGACTTCTCTCCATGGGGATAATGCTGCCTCGGGCACTTTATGGTCGTTCCCCTGTGAGCCTAGATATTCGAATCCGACGCGAAACTGATTGTTAATTGTAAAGTTCAGGGCTTCCTGATGACGATGAAACACTTAAATTGCGACGAGATTCAATACATCGGCCTCCAGCCGACTTGTCTCCAAGGGTATATTGCTGCCTCGGGCACTTTATGGTCGTTCTCGTGTGAGACTACATTTTCGAATCCGACGCATAACTGATAGTTAATTGCAACGTTCAGCGCCCCCTAATGACGATGGAACAATCAAATTGCGTCGAGATTCAATACATCGTCCTTCAGCCGGCTTGCCTCCAAGGCGATATCGCTGCCTCGTTCACCACATGTTCCGTCTCCGGTGATTCTACATTTCCGTATCCGACGCAAAAGTGATAGTTAATTGTAACGTTCAGGGCCTCCTAATGACGATGGAATACTCAAATTGCGTCGAGATTCAATACATCGTCATCCAGCCGACTTCTCTCCATGGGGATAATGCTGCCTCAGGCATTTTATGGTCGTTCTCCTGTGAGTCTAGATATTCGAATCCGACGCGAAACTGATTGTTAATCGTAATGACGATGGAACACTCGAATTGCGTCGAGATTCAATACATCGTCATTCAGCTGATTTGTCTCCATGGGTCTAATGCTGCCTCGGGCACCTTATGGTCGTTTCACTGTGAGTCTAGATTTTAGAATCCGACGCAAAACTGATAGTTAATTGTAATGTTCAGGGCCTCCTAATGACGATGGAACACTCAAATTGCGTCGAGATTCAATACATCGGCCTCCAGCCGAATTGTCTCCAAGGGGTATTGCTACATCGGCCACCATATGGTCCGTCTCAAAAATGATAGTTATTTGCAACGTTCAGCGTCTCCTAATGACGATGGAACACTCAAATTGCGTTGAGATTCAATACATCGGCCTCCAGCCGACATGTCTCCAATGGTATATTGCTGCCTCGTTCACTTTATGGTCGTTCTCCTGTGAGTCTAGATTTTCGAATCCGACGCAAAACTGATAGTTAATTGCAACGTTCAGCGCCCCTTGATGACGATGGAACAATCAAATTGGGTTGGGATTCAATACATCGTCCTTCAGCCGACTTGTATCCAAGAGTCTAATGCTGTCTCGGACACCTTATGGTCGGTCTCCTGTGAGTCTAGATTTTAGAATCCGACGCAAAAATGATATTTAATTGTATCGTTCATGGCCTCCTAATGACGATGGAACACTCAAATTGCGTCGAGATTCAATACATCGGCCTCCAACCGATTTGTATCCAAGGGGTATCGCTGCCTCGGGCACCATATGGTCCGTCTCCTGTGAGTCTAGATTTTCCAATCCGCCGCAAAAATGATAGTTAATTGTAAATTTCAGCGCCTCCTAATGACGATGGAACACTCAAATTGCGTCGAGATTCAATACATCGGCCTCGAGCCGACTTGTCTCCAAGGTTCTATTGCGGCTTCGGGCACATTATGGTCGTTCTCCTGTGAGTCTCGATTATCGAATACGACGCTTAACTGATAGTTATTTGTAACGTTCAGCGCCCCCTAATGACGATGGAACAATCAAATTGGGTCGAGATCGAATACATCGTCCTTCAGCCGAATTGTCTCCAAGAGTCTATTGCTGCCTCGAACAACTTATGGTCGTTCTCCTGTGAGTCTAGATTTTCGACTCCGAAGCAAAACTGATAGTTAATTGTAACTTTCGGGGCCTCCTAATGACGATGGATCACTCAAATTGCGTCGAGATTCTATACATCGTCCTTCAGCCGACTTGTCTCCTAGGTTCTATTGCCGCCACGGGCACCTAATGGTCGTTCTCTAGTGAGTCACAATTTTCGAATCAGACGCAAAGTGATAGTTAATTGCAACGTTCAGGGCCTCTTAATGACGATGGAACACTCAAATTGCGTCGAGGTTGAATGCATCGTTCTCCAGCCGAATTGTCTCCGAGGGGTATTGCTGCCTCGGGCACCATATGGTCCGCCTCCTGTGAGTCTAGATATTCGAATCCGACGCAAAAATGATAGTTAATTGTAACGTTCAGGGCCTCCTAATGACGATGGGGCACTCACATTGCGTCGAGATTCAATACATCGTCATCCAGCCGACTTCTCTTCATGGGGATAATGCTGCCTCGGGCACTTTATGGTCGTTCTCCTGCGAGTCTAGATATTCGAATCCGACGCGAAACTGATTGTTAATTGTAAATTTCAGCGCCTCCTAATGACGATGGAACACTCAAATTGCGTCGAGATTCAATACATCGGCCTCGATCCGACTTGTCTCCAAGGTTCTATTGCTGCCTCGGACACCTTATGGTCGTTCTCCTGTGAGTCTAGATTTTCGAATCCGACGCATAACTGATAGTTAATTGTAATGTTCAGGGCTTCCTAATGACGATGGAACACTCAAATTGCGTCGAGATTCAATACATCGTCCTCCAGCCGGCATGTCTCCAAGGGGATATCGCTGCCTCGTTCACCACATGGTCCGTCTCCGGTGATTCTACATTTTCGTATCCGACGCAAAACTGATAGTTAATTGTAACGTTCAGGGCCTCCTAATGACGATGGGGCACTCAAATTGCGCGAGATTCAATACATCGTCATCCAGCCGACTTCTCTTCATGGGGATATTGCTGGCGCGGGCGTTTTATGGTCGTTCTCCTTTGAGTCTAGATTTTCGAATCTGACGCATAACTGATAGTTAATTGCAACGTTCAGCGCCCCCTAATGACGATGGAACAATCAAAATGGGTCGAGATTCAATACATCATCATCCTGCCGACTTCTCTCCAAGGGGATAATGCTGCCTCGGGCACTTTATGGTCGATCACCTGTGAGTCTAGATATTCGAATCCGACGCGAAACTGATTGTTAATTGTAATGTTCAGGGCCTCCTAATGACGATGGAACACTCAAATTGCGTCGAGTTTCAATACATCGGCCTCCAGCCGACTTGTCTCCAAGGGGTATTGCTGCCTCGGGCACCATATTGTCCGTCTCAAAAATGATAGTTATTTGCAACGTTCAGCGCCTCCTAATGACGATGGAACACTCACATTGCGTCGAGATTCAATACATCGGCGGCAAGCAGACTTGTCTCCAAGGGTATATTGCTGCCTCGGGCACTTTATGGTCGTTCTCCTGTGAGTCTAGATTTTCGAATCCGACGCATAACTGATAGTTAATTGCAACGTTCAGCGCCCCCTAATGACGATGGAACAATCAAATTGGGTTGAGATTCAATACATCGTCCTTCAGCCGACTTGTCTCCAAGAGTCTATTGCTGCCTCGGACACCTTATGGTCGTTCTCCTGTGAGTCTAGATTTTCGAGTCCGAAGCAAAACTGATAGTTAATAGTAACGTCGGGGCCTCCTAATGACGATGGAACACTCAAATTGCGTCGAGATTCAATACATCGTCCTTCAGCCGACTCTTCTCCAAGGTTCTATTGCCGCCTCGGGCACCTTATGGTCGTTCTCTTGTGAGTCTCGAATTTCGAATCCGACGCGAAACTGATTGTTAAAGGTAAAGTTCAGGGCTTCCTAATGACGATGGAACACTCAAATTGCGTCGAGATTCAATACATCGGCCTCCAGCTGGCTTGTCTCCAAGGGGATATCGCTGCCTCGTTCACCACATGGTCCGTCTCCGGTGATTCTACATTTTCGTATCCGACGCAAAACTGATAGTTAATTGTAACGTTCAGGGCCTCCTAATGACGATGGAACACTCAAATTGCGTCGC
Organism: Schistocerca americana; assembly: GCF_021461395.2. Taxonomy (NCBI): domain Eukaryota; kingdom Metazoa; phylum Arthropoda; class Insecta; order Orthoptera; family Acrididae; genus Schistocerca; species Schistocerca americana. The sequence goes on along the minus strand of NC_060122.1, from coordinate 4,055,573 downwards.
GGTAAAATACATCGTCCTCCAGCCGACTTGTCTCCAAGGGTCTGTTGCTGCCTCGGGCACCTTATGATCGATCTCCAGTGAGTCTAGATTTTCGAACCCGACGCAAAACTGATAGTTAATTGTACCGTTCAGGGCCTCCTAATGACGATGGAATACTCAAATTGCGTCGAGATTCAATACATCGTCATCCAGCCGACTTCTCTTCATGGGGATATTGCTGCCCCGCGCACTTTATGGTCGTTCTCCTGTGAGTCTAGATTTTCGAATCTGACGCATAACTGATAGTTAATTGCAACGTTCAGCGCCCCCTAATGACGATGGAACAATCAAAATGGGTCGAGATTCAATACATCGTACTTCAGCCGACTTGTCTCCAAGAGTCTATTGCTGCCTCGGAAACCTTATGGTTCATCTCCTGTCAGTCTAGATTTACGAATCCGAAGCAAAACTGTTAGTTAATTGTAAGGTTCAGCCCCTCCTAATGACGATGGAACACTCAAATTGCGTCGAGATTCAATACATTGTCCTCCAGCCGGCTTGTCCCAAGGAGATATCGCTGCCTCGTTCACCACATGGTCCGTCTCCGGTGATTCTACATTTTCGTATCCGACGCAAAACCGATAGTTAATTGTAACGTTCAGGGTCTCCTATGACGATGGGGCACTCAAATTGCGTCGCGATTCAATTCATCGTCCTCCAGCGGACTGGTCTCCAAGGGGATATTGTTGCCTTTGACACCTTATGGTCAGTCTCTAGTGAGTCTACATTTTCGAATCCGACGAAAAACTGATAGTTAATTGTAACGTTCAGGTCCCCCTAATGACGATGGAACACTCAAATTGCGTCGCGATCCAATACATCGTCATCCTGCCGACTTCTCTCCAAGGGGATAATGCTGCCTCGGGCACTTTATGGTCGTTCTCCTGTGAGTCTAGAGATTCGAATCCAACGCGAAACTGATTGTTAATTGTAACGTTCTGGGCTTCCTAATGACGATGGAACACTCAAGCTGCGTCGAGATTCAATACATCGTCATTCTGCCGATTTCGCTCCAAGGGTCTATTGCTGCCTCGGGCACCTTATGGACGTTCCACTGTGAGTCTAGATTTTAGAATCCGACGCAAAACTGATAGCTAATTGTAATGTTCAGTGCCTCCTAATGACGATGAAACACTCAAATTGCGTCGAGTTTCAATACATCGGCCTCCAGCTGACTTGTCTCCAAGGGGTATTGCTGCCTCGGGCACCATATGGTCCGTCTCAAAAATGATAGTTATTTGCAACGTTCAGCGCCTCCTAATGACGATGGAACACTCACATTGCGTCGAGATTCAATACATCGTCATTCAGCCGATTTGTCTCCAAGGGTATATTGCTGCCTCGGGCACTTTATGGTCGTTCTCCTGTGAGTCTAGATTTTCGAATCCGACGCATAACTGATAGTTAATTGCAACGTTCAGCGCCTCCTGAAGACGATGGAACAATCGAATTGGGTCGAGATTCAATACATCGTCCTTCAGCCGACTTGTCTCCAAGAGTCTATTGCTGCCTCGGACACCTTATGGTCGTTCTCCTGTGAGACTAGATTTTCTAATCCGACGCAAAACTGATAGTTAATTGTACCGACCAGGGCCTCCTAATGACGATGGAATTCTCAAATTGCGTCGAGATTCAATACATCGGCATCCAGCCCACTTGTCTCCAAGGGGTATTGCTGCCTCGGGCACCATATGGTCCGTCTCAAAAATGATAGTTATTTGCAACGTTCAGCGCCTCCTAATGACGATGGAACATTCAAATTCCGTTGAGATTCAATACATCGTCCTTCAGCCGAATTGTCTCCAAGAGTCTATTGCTGCTTCGGGCACCTTATGATCGATCTCCAGTGAGTCTAGATTTTCGAACCCGACGCTAAACTGATAGTTAATTGTACCGACCAGGGCCTCCTAATGACGATGGAATTCTCAAATTGCGTCGAGATTCAATACATCGGCATCCAGCCCACTTGTCTCCAAGGGGTATTGCTGCCTCGGGCACCATATGGTCCGTCTCAAAAATGATAGTTATTTGCAACGTTCAGCGCCTCCTAATGACGATGGAACACTCACATTGCGTCGAGATTCAATACATCGGCCTCCAGCCGACTTGTCTCCAAGGGTATATTGCTGCCTCGGGCACTTTATGGTCGTTCTCTTGTGAGTCTAGATTTTCGATCCGAAGCAAAACTGATAGTTAATTGTAACGTTCGGGGAATCCTAAAGACGATGGAACACTCAAATTGCGTCGAGATTCAATCCATCGTCCTTCAGCCGACATGTCTCCAAGGTTCTATTGCTGCCTCGGGCACCTTATGGTCGTTCTCCTGAGAGTCTCGATTTTCGAATCCGACGCAAAACTGATAGTTAATTGCAACGTTCAGGGCCTCTTAATGGCGATGGAACACTCAAATGGCGTCGAGGTTGAATACATCGTTCTCAAGCCGAATTGTCTCCGAGGGGTATTGCTGGCTCGGGCACAATATGGTCCGCCTCCTGTGAGTCTAGAATTTCGAATCCGACGCAAAAATGATAGTTAATTGTAAGTTTCAGCGTATCATAATGACGATGGAACACTCAAATTGCGTCGAGATTCAATATATCGGCCTCGAGCCGACTTGTCTCCAAGGTTCTATTGCGGCCTCGGGCACATTATGGTCGTTCTCCTGTGAGTCTCGATTTTCGAATCCGATTCAAAACTGATAGTTAATTGCAACGTTCAGGGCCTCTTAATGACGATGGAACATTCAAATTGCGTCGAGGTTGAATACATCGTTCTCCAGCCGAATTGTCTCCGAACGGTATTGCTGCCTCGGGCACCATATGTTCCGCCTTCTGTGAGTCTAGAATTTCGAATCCGACGCAAAAATGATAGTTAATTGTAAATTTCAGCGTCTCATAATGACGATGGAACACTCAAATTGCGTCGATATTCAATACATCGTCCTTCAGCCGACTTGTCTCCAAGGTTCTATTGCCGCCGCGGGCACCTTATGGTCGTTCTCTTGTGAGTATCGATTTTCGAATCCGACGCAAAACTGATAGTTAATTGCAACGTTCAGGGCCTCCTAATGACGATGGAGCACTCAAATTGCGTCGAGAGTCAGTACATCGTCCTCCAGCCGACTTGTCTCCAAGGGGTATTGCTGCCTCGTGCACCTTATGGTCGTTCTCCTGTGAGTCTAGATTTTCGAATCCGACGCGAAACTGATTGTTAATTGTAACGTTCTGGGCTTCCTAATGACGATGGAACACTCAAGTTGCGTCGAGATTCAATACATCGGCCTCCAGCCGACTTGTCTCCAAGAGTCTATTGCTGCCTCGGACACCTTATGGTCGTTCTCCTGTGAGTCTAGATATTCGAGTCCGAAGCAAAACTGATAGTTAATTGTAACGTCGGGGCCTCCTAATGACGATGGAACACTCAAATTGCGTCGAGATTCAATACATTGTCCTTCAGCCAACATGTCTCCAAGGTTCTATTTCTGCCACGGGCAATTCATGGTCGTTCTCCTGTGAGTCTCGATTTTCGAATCCGACGCAAAACTGATAGTTAATTGCAACGTTCAGGGCCTGTTAATGACGATGGAACACTCAAATTGCGTCGAGGTTGAATACATCGTTCTCCAGCCGAATTGTCTCCGAGGGGTATTTCTGCCTCGGGCACCATATGGTCCGCCTCCTGTGAGTCTAGATTTTCGAATCCGACGCATGACTGATAGTTAATTGTAAAGTTCAGGGCTTCCTAATGACGATGGAACACTCAAATTGCGTCGAGAATCAATGCATCGTCCCCCAGCCGGCTTGTCTCCAAGGGGATATCGCTGCCTCGTTCACCACATGGTCCGTCTCCGGTGATTCTACATTTTCGTATCCGACGCAAAACTAATAGTTAATAGTAACTTTCATTGCCTCCTAATGACGATGGGGCATTCAAATTGCGTCGAGATTCAATACATCGGCCTCCAGCGGACTGGTCTCCAAGGGGATATTGTTGCCTCGGACACCTTATGGGCAGTCTCCAGTGAGTCTAGATTCTCGAATCCGACGAAAAACTGATAGTTAATTGTAACATTCAGGGCCTCCTAATGACGATGGAACACTCAAATTGCGTCGCGATCCAATACATCGTCCTCCTGCCGACTTGTTTCCTAGGGTCTATTGCTGCCTCGGGCACCTTATGATCGATCTCCAGTGAGTCTAGATTTTCGAACCCGACGCAAAACTGATAGTTAATTATACCGTTGAGGGCCTCCTAATGACGATGGAATACGCGAATTGCGTCGAGATTCAATACATCGTCATCCAGCCGACTTCTCTTCATGGGGATAATGCTGCCTCGGGCACTTTATGGCCGTTCTCCAGCGAGTCTAGATATTCGAATCCGACGCGAACCTGATTGTTAATTGTAAAGTTCAGGGCCTCTTAATGACGATGGAACACTCAAATTGCGTCGAGATTCAATACATCGGCCTCCAGCCGACTTGTCTCCAATGGTATATTGCTGCCTCGGGCACTTTATGGTCGTTCTCCTGTGAGTCTAGATTTTCGAATCTGACGCATAACTGATAGTTAATTGCAACGTTCAGCGCGCCCTAATGACGAAGGAACAATCAAAATGGGTCGATATTCAATACATCGTCCTTCAGCCGGCTCGTCTCCAAGAGTCTATTGCTGCCTCGGAAGCCTTATGGTTCATCTCCTGTCAGTCTAGATTTTCGAATCCGAAGCAAAACTGATAGTTAATTGTAAGGTTCAGCCCCTCCTAATGACGATGGAACACTCAAATTGTTTCGAGATTCAATACATCGTCCTCCAACCGGCTTGTCTCCAAGGGGGTATCGCTGCCTCGTTCACCACATGGTCAGTCTCCGGTGATTCTACATTTTGGTATCCGACGCAAAACTGATTGTTAATTGTAACGTTCAGGGTCTCCTATGACGATGGGGCACTCAAATTGCGTCGCGATTCAATTCATCGTCCTCCAGCGGACTGGTCTCCAAGGGGATATTGTTGCCTCGGACACCTAATGGCCAGTCTCCAGTGAGTCTAGATTTTCGAATCCGACGAAAAACTGATAGTTAATTGTAATCTTCAGGGCCTCCTAATGACGATGGAACACTCAAATTGCGTCGAGATTCAATACATCGGCCTCCAGCCAACTTGTCTCCAAGGGGTATTGCTGCCTCGGGCACCATATTGTCCGTCTCAAAAATGATAGTTATTTGCAACGTTCAGCGCCTCCTAATGACGATGGAACACTCACATTGCGTCGAGATTCAATCCATCGGCCTCCAGCCGACTTGTCTCCAAGGATATATTGCTGCCTCGGGCACTTTATGGTCGTTCTCCCGTGAGTCTAGATTTTCGAATCCGACGCATAACTGATAGTTAATTGGAACGTTCAGCGCCCCCTAATGATGATGGAACAATCAAATTGGGTCGAGATTCAATACTTCGACCTTCAGCCGAATTGTCTCCAAGAGTCTATTGCTGCCTCGAACTCCTTAAGGTCGTTCTCCTGTGAGTCTAGATTTTCGAATCCGAAGCAAAACTGATAGTTAATTGTAACGTTCGGGGAATCCTAATGACGATGGAACACTCAAATTGCGTCGAGATTCAATACATCGTCCTTCAGCCGACATGTCTCCAAGGTTCTATTGCTGGCTCGGGCACCTTATGGTCGTTCTCCTGTGAGTCTCGATTTTCGAATCCGACGCAAAACTGATAGTTAATTGCAACGTTCAGGGCCTCTCAATGACGATGGAACACTCAAATTGCGTCGAGGTTGAATACATCGTTCTCCAGCCGAATTGTCTCCGAGGGGTATTGCTGCCTCGGGCACCATAAGGTCCGCTTCCTGTGAGTCTAGATTTTCGAATCCGACGCAATAATGATAGTTAATTGTAAATTTCAGCTCCTCATAATGACGATGGAACACTCAAATTGCGTCGAGATTCAATACATCGGCCTCGTGCCGACTTGTCTCCAAGGTTCTATTGCGGCCTCGGGCACATTATGGTCGTTCTCCTGTGAGTCTCGATTTTCCAATCCGACGCAAAACTGATAGTTAATTGCAACGTTCAGGGCCTCCTAATGACGATGGAACACTCAAATTGCGTCGAGAGTCAATACATCGTCTTCCAGCCGACTTGTCTCCAAGGGGTACTGCTGCCTCGAGGACCTTATGGTCGTTCTCCTGTGAGTCTAGATTTTCGAATCCGACGCATAACTGATAGTTAATTGTAAAGTTCTGGGCTTCCTAATGACGATGGAACACTCAAATTGCGTCGAGATTCAATACATCGTCCTCCAGCCGGCTTGTCTCCAAGGGGATATCGCTGCCTCGTTCACCACATGGTCCGTCTCCGGTGATATACATTTTCGTATCCGGCGCAAAACTGATAGTTAATTGTAACGTTCAGGGCCTCCTAATGACGATGGGGCACTCAAATTGCGTCGAGATTCAATACATCGGCCTCCAGCGGACTTGTCTCCAAGGGTCTATTGCTGCCTCGGGCACCTTATGATCGATCTCCAGTGAGTCTAGAATTTCGAACCCGACGCAAACCTGATAGTTAATTGTACCGTTGAGGGCCTTCTAATGACGATGGAATACTCAAATTGCGTCGAGATTCAATACATCGTCATCCAGCCGACTTCTCTTCATGGGGATAATGCTGCCTCGGGCACTTTATGGTCGTTCTCCTGCGAGTCTAGATATTCGAATCCGACGCGAAACTGATTGTTAATTGTAAAGTTCAGGGCCTCTTAATGACGATGGAACACTCAAATTGCGTCGAGATTCAATACATCGGCCTCCAGCCGACTTGTCTCCAAGGGTATATTGCTGCCTCGGGCAATTTATGGTCGTACTCCTGTGAGTCTAGAATTTCGAATCTGACGCATAACTGATAGATAACTGCAACGTTCAGCGCCCCCTAATGACGATGGATCAATAAAAATGGGTCGAGATTCAATACAACGTCCTTCAGCCGCCTTGTCTCCAAGAGTCTATTGCTGCCTCGGAAACCTTATGGTTCCTCTCCTGTCAGTCTAGATTTTCGAATGCGATGCAAAACTGATAGTTAATTGTAAGGTTCAGCCACTCCTAATGACGATGGAACACTCAAATTGCGTCGAGATTCAATACATCGTCCTCCAGCCGGCTTGTCTCCAAGGGGATATCGCTGCCTATTTCACCACATGGTCCGTCTCCGGTGATTCTACATTTTCGAATCCGACGCGAAACTGATTGTTAATTGTAAAGTTCAGGGCCTCTTAATGACGATGGAACACTCAAATTGCGTCGCGATTCAATACATCGTCCTCCAGCGGAATGGTCTCCAATGGAATGTTGTTGCCTCGCACACCTTATGGGCAGTCTCCAGTGAGTCTAGATTTTCGAATCCGACGAAAAACTGATAGTTAATTGTAACATTCAGGGCCTCCTAATGACGATGGAACACTCAAATTGCGTCGCGATCCAATACATCGTCCTCCAGCCGACTTGTCTCCAAGGGTCTATTGCTGCCTCGGGCACCTTATGATCGATAACCAGTGAGTCTAGATTTTCGAACCCGACGCAAAACTGATAGTTAATTGTACCGTTCAGGGCCTCCTAATGACGATGGAATACTAAAATTGCGTCGAGATTCAATACATCGTCATTCAGCCGACTTCTCTCCATGGGGATAATGCTGCCTCCGTCACTTTATGGTCGTTCTCCTGTGAGTCTAGATATTCGAATCCGACGCGAAACTGATTGTTAATTGTAAAGTTCAGGGCCTCCTAATGACGATGGAACACTCAAATTGCGTCGAGATTCAATACATCGGCCTCCAGCCGACTTGTCTCCAAGGGTATATTGTTGACTCGGACACCTTATGGTCAGTCTCCAGGGATTCCAGATTTTCGAATCCGACCAAAAACTCATAGTTAATTGTAACATTCAGGGCCACCTAATGACGATGGAACACTCAAATTGCGTCGCGATCCAATACATCGTCCTCCAGCCGACTTGTCTCCAAGGGTCTATTGCTGCCTCGGGCACCTTATGATCGATCTCCAGTGAGTCTAGATTTTCGAACCCGACGCAAAACTGATAGTTAATTGTACCGACCAGGGCCTCCTAATGACGATGGAACACTCAAATTGCGTCGAGAGTCAATACATCGTCCTCCAGCCGACTTGTCTCCAAGGGGTATTTCTGCCTCGGGCACCATATTGTCCCTCTCCTGTGAGTCTAGATTTTCGAATGCGACGCAAAAATGATAGTTAATTGTAACGTCCAGCGCCTCCTAACGACGATGGAACACTCAAATTGCGTCGAGTGTCAATACATCGTTCTCCAGCCGAATTGTCTACAAGGGGATATTGCTGCCTCGGGCTCCATGTGGTCCGTCTCCAGTGAGTCTAGATTTTCGAATCCGACGCGAAACTGATAGTTAATTGTAACGTTCAGGGCCTCCTAATGACAATGGAACACTCATATTGCGTCGCGATCCAATACATCGTCCTCCAGCCGACTTCTCTCCGTGGGGATATTGCTGCCTCGGGCACCTTATGGTCGTGCTCCTATTAGTCTAGATTTTCGAATCCGACGCGAAACTGATTGTTAATTGTAACGTTCAGGGCCTCCTAATGACGATGGAACACTCAAATTGCGTCGAGAGTCAATACATCGTCTTCCAGCCGACTTGTCTCCAAGGGGTACTGCTGCCTCGAGGACCTTATGGTCGTTCTCCTGTGAGTCTAGATTTTCGAATCCGACACATAACTGATAGTTAATTGTAAAGTTCTGGGCTTCCTAATGACGATGGAACACTCAAATTGCGGCGAGATTCAATACATCGTCCTCCAGCCGGCTTGTCTCCAAGGGGATATCGCTGCCTCGTTCACCACATGGTCCGTCTCCGGTGATTCTACATTTTCGTATCCGACGCAAAACTGATAGTTAATTGTAACGTTCAGGGCCTCCTAATGACGATGGGGCACTCAAATTGCGTCGAGATTCAATACATCGGCCTCCAGCGGACTGGTCTCCAAGGGTCTATTGCTGCCTCGGGCACCTTATGATCGATCTCCAGTGAGTCTAGAATTTCGAACCCGACGCAAACCTGATAGTTAATTGTACCGTTGAGGGCCTTCTAATGACGATGGAATACTCAAATTGCGTCAAGATTCAATACATCGTCATCCAGCCGACTTCTCTTCATGGGGATAATGCTGCCTCGGGCACTTAATGGTCGTTCTCCTGCGAGTCTAGATATTCGAATCCGACGCGAAACTGATTGTTAATTGTAAAGTTCAGGGCCTCTTAATGACGATGGAACACTCAAATTGCGTCGAGAATCAATACATCGGCCTCCAGCCGACTTGTCTAAAAGGGTATATTGCTGCCTCGGGCACTTTATGGTCGTACTCCTGTGAGTCTAGAATTTCGAATCTGACGCATAACTGATAGATAATTGCAACGTTCAGCGCCCCCTAATGACGATGGAACAATGAAAATGGGTCGAGATTCAATACAACGTCCTTCAGCCGACTTGTCTCCAACAGTCTATTGCTGCCTCGGAAACCTTATGGTTCATCTCCTGTCAGTCTAGATTTTCGAATGCGATGCAAAACTGATAGTTAATTGTAAGGTTCAGCCCCTCCTAATGACGATGGAACACTCAAATTGCGTCGAGATTCAATACATCGTCCTCCAGTCGGCTTGTGTCCAAGGGGATATCGCTGCCTCTTTCACCACATGGTCCGTCTCCGGTGATTCTACATTTTCGAATCCGACGCGAAACTGATAGCTAATTGTAACGTTCAGGGCCTCCTAATGACGGTGGAACACTCAAATTGGGTCGAGATTCAATACATTGGCCTCCAGGCGACTTATCTCCAAGGGTCTATTGCTGCCTCTGGCACCTTATGGTCGTTCTCCTGTGAGTCTAGAATTTCGAATCCGACGCAAGATTGATAGTTAATTGTAACGTTCAAGGCCTCCTAATGACGATAGAGCATTCAAATTGCGTCGAGATTCAATACATCGTCTTTCAGCCGACTTGTCTCCATGTTTCTATTGCTGCCTCGGGCACCTTATGGTCGTTCTCTTGTGAGTCTCGATTTTCGAATCCGACGCAAAACTGATAGTTAATTGCAACGTTCAAGGCCTCTTAATAACGATGGAACACTCAAATTGCGCCGAGGTTGAATACATCGTTCTCCAGCCGAATTGTCTCAGAGTGGTATTGCACCCTCGGGCTCCATGTGGTCCGTCTCCTGTGAGTCTAGTTTTTCGAATCCGACGCGAAACTGATAGTTTATTGTAACTTTCAGGGCCTCCTAATGACGATGGAACACTCAAATTGCGTCGCGATTCAATACATCGTCCTCCAGGGGACTGGTCTCCAAGGGGATGTTGTTGCCTCGCACACCTTATGGGCAGTCTCCAGTGAGTCTAGATTTTCGAATCCGACGAAAAACTGATAGTTAATTGTAACATTCAGGGCCTCCTAATGACGATGGAACACTCAAATTGCGTCGCGATCCAATACATCGTCCTCCAGCCGACTTGTCTCCAAGGGTCTATTGCTGCCTCGGGCACCTTATGATCGATCTCCAGTGAGTCTAGATTTTCGAACCCGACGCAAAACTGATAGTTAATTGTACCGTTCAGGGCCTCCTAATGACGATGGAATACTGAAATTGCGTCGAGATTCAATACATCGTCATTCAGCCGACTTCTCTCCATGGGGATAATGCTGCCTCCGGCACTTTATGGTCGTTCTCCTGTGAGTCTAGATATTCGAATCCGACGCGAAACTGATTGTTAATTGTAAAGTTCAGGGCCTCCTAATGACGATGGAACACTCAAATTGCGTCGAGATTCAATACATCGGCCTCCAGCCGACTTGTCTCCAAGGGTATATTGTTGACTCGGACACCTTATGGTCAGTCTCCAGTGAGTCCAGATTTTCGAATCCGACCAAAAACTTATAGTTAATTGTAACATTCAGGGCCACCTAATGACGATGGAACACTCAAATTGCGTCGCGATCCAATACATCGTCCTCCAGCCGACTTGTCTCCAAGGGTCTATTGCTGCCTCGGGCACCTTATGATCGATCTCCAGTGAGTCTAGATTTTCGAACCCGACGCAAAACTGATAGTTAATTGTACCGACCAGGGCCTCCTAATGACGATGGAACACTCAAATTGCGTCGAGAGTCAATACATCGTCCTCCAGCCGACTTGTCTCCAAGGGGTATTTCTGCCTCGGGCACCATATGGTCCCTCTCCTGTGAGTCTAGATTTTCGAATGCGACGCAAAAATGATAGTTAATTGTAACGTTCAGCGCCTCCTAACGACGATGGAACACTCAAATTGCGTCGAGTGTCAATACATCGTTCTCCAGCCGAATTGCCTACAAGGGGATATTGCTGCCTCGGGCTCCATGTGATCCGTCTCCAGTGAGTCTAGATTTTCGAATCCGACGCGAAACTGATAGTTAATTGTAACGTTCAGGGCCTCCTAATGACGATGGAACACTCATATTGCGTCGCGATCCAATACATCGTCCTCCAGCCGACTTCTCTCCGTGGGGATATTGCTGCCTCGGGCACCTTATGGTCGTTCTCCTATTAGTCTAGATTTTCGAATCCGACGCGAAACTGATTGTTAATTGTAACGTTCAGGGCCTCCTAATGACGATTTAACACACAAATTGCGTCGACTTTCAATACATCGGCCTCCAACAGACTTGTCTCCAAAGGTCTGTTGCTGCTGTAATATCTCATCATATTCGATGAATTATTCATATACAATTCTACCCTTGAATGACGTTTACAAATTTTCTATCTTCATACTCGCAGAATCCATGCAAAAAGTAGCTCATACAATAGCTATGCCATGAGCGCATAAGTATTCTTTGTAGTACTCTCTCTGGTAGTTGTTAGAAAAAAAAAAAAAAAAGAACGGGAGCTTCCGAGCTTGTCTTCGTGCCGATTAGCCAGAGCTTGGTTTAGAAGAACTGTAATCTGATTATTGAGATTTATTACAGAAGATAACTGATATGAACTCTACGATTAAATGGAAATATATATAGATGGCTCCTTCAAATAAATGGTGTGTATTTTAAATTTGAGAATTAATGATATTTATCGATATATTGCGTAGTTGTTAATCAGAAGGGACTTGCGAAAGACTGGATACGATCCTGCACTTAATAATCCAAGAGCTCCATTGCTTCTTCGGAAGGTTAAACTTCATCAAAGCCAAATATCCGCTTGTTCTGAGGTTTCCCGACTGATTATACAACGCTCCCAAAAATTACGAGGCATTTTATTTGTACAGATTAGCAGACTGCCGCAAAGCACGACCCTGCAGAGAAGAAGAATCATCGCCTGATTTCATTCAAACAAGTAAAATTTCAGAATCATTTTGAGTGACTGAGCTATGACTGTATTTCCTATCATGAATGATTGATTGCTCGAACTAATTGAGAGCTACAGAAATACGTAGAAAAGGAGGAGGAAAAAAAATTACACTGCCTCGGGCACGTTGTGGTCGTTCTCCTATGAGTCTAGATTTTCGAATCCGACGCATAACTGATAATTAATTGCAATGTTCAGGGCCTCCTAATGACGATGGAACACTCAAATTGCGTCGAGAGTCAATACATCGTCCTCCAGCCGACTTGTCTACAAGGGGATATGGCTGATTCGGGCTCCATGTGGACCGTCTCCTGTGAGTCTAGATTTTCGAATTCGACGCGAAAATGATAGCTAATTGTAGCGTTCAGGGCCTCTTAATGACGGTGGAACACTCAAATTGGGTCGAGATTCAATACATCGGCCTCCAGGCGACTTATCTCCAAGGGTCTATTGCTGCCTCTGGCACCTTATGGTCGTTCTCCTGTGAGTCTAGAATTTCGAATCCGACGCAAAACTGATAGTTAATTGTAACGTTCAAGGCCACCTAATGACGATAGAGCATTCAAATTGCGTCGAGATTCAATACATCGTCTTTCAGCCGACTTGTCTCCATGTTTCTATTGCTGCCTCGGGCACCTTATGGTCGTTCTCTTAGGAGTCTCGATTTTCGAATCCGACGCAAAACTGATAGTTGATTGCAACGTTCAGGGCCTTCTAATGACGATGTAACACTCAAATTGCGTGGAGGTTAAATACATCGTCCTCCAACTGACTTGTCTCCAAGAGTCTATTTCTGCCTCGGGCACCTTATGATCGATCCCAAGTGAGTCTAGATTTTCGAACCCGACGCAAAACTAATAGTTAATTGTAACGTTCAGGGCCTCCTAATGACGATGGAATACTCAAATTGGGTCGAGATTCAATATATCGTCCTCCAGCCGACTTCTCTCCATGGGGATAATGCTGCCTCGGGTACCTTATGGTCGTTCACCTGTGAGTCTAGATTTTCGAATCCGACGCGAAAATGATAGTTAATTGTAACGTTCAGGGCTTCCTAATGACGATGGAACACTCACATTGCGTCGAGATTCAATACATCGTCATTCAGCCGATTTGTCTCCAAGGGTCTATTGCTGCCTCGGGCACCTTTTGGTCGTTCCCCTGTGAGTCTAGATTTTAGAATCCGCCGCAAAACTGATAGTTAATTGTAATGTTCAGGGCCTCCTAAAGACGATGGAACACTCAAATTGCGTCGAGATTCAATACATCGGCATCCAGCCGTCTTGTCCCCTAGGGGTATTGCTGCCTCGGGCACCATACGGTCCGTCTCCTGTGAGTCTAGATTTTCAAATCCGACGCATAAATGATAGTTAATTGCAACGTTCAGCGCCTCCTAATGACGATGGAACACTCAAATTGCGTCGAGATTGAATACATCGGCCTCCAGCCGACTTGGGTCCAAATGTCTATTGCTGCCTCGGGCACCTTGTGGTCGTTGTCCTGTGAGTCTAGATTTTCGAACCCAACGCAAAAATGATAGTTAATTGTAACGTTCAGGGCCTCCTAATGATGATGGAATACTTAAATTGGGTCGAGATTCAATATATCGTCCTCCAGCGACATCTCTCCATGGGAATAATGCTGCCTCGGGTACCTTATGGTCGTTCACCTGTGAGTCTAGATTTTCAAATCCGACGCGAAAATGATTGTTAGTTGTAACGTTCAGGGCTTCCTAATGACGATGGAACACTCAAATTGCGTCGAGGATCAATACATCGTCCTTCAGCCAACTTGTCTCCAAGGTTCTATTACTGCCTCGGGCACCTTATGGTCGTTCTCATGTGAGTCTCGATTTTCGAATCCGACGCAAAACTGATAGTTAATTGCAACGTTGAGGGCCTCTTAATGACGATGGAACACTCAAATTGCGTCGAGGTTGAAACATCGTTCTCCAGCCGAATTGTCTCCGAGGGGTATTGCTGCCTCGGGCACCATATTGTCCGCCCCCTGTGAGTCTAGATTTTCGAATCCGACGCGAAACTGATAGCTAATTGTAACGTTCAGGGCCTCATAATGACGGTGGAACACTCAAATTGCGTCGAGATTCAATACATCGGCCTCAAGGCGACTTATCTCCAAGGGTCTATTGCTTCCTCAGGCACCTTATGGTCGTTCTCCTGTGAGTCTAGAATTTCGAATCCGACGCAAAACTGATAGTTAATTGGAACGTTCAGGGCCTCCTAATGACGATAGAACATTCAAATTGCGTCGAGATTCAATACATCGTCTTTCAGCCGACTCGTCTCCAAGTTTCAATTGCTGCCGCGGGCACCTTATGGTCGTTCTCTTGTGAGTCTCGATTTTCGAATCCGACCCAAAACTGATAGTTAATTGCAACGTTCAGGGCCTCCTAATGACGATGTAACACTCAAATTGCGTCGAGGTTAAATACATCGTCCTCCAACTGACTTACCTCCAAGCGTCTATTGCTGCCTTGGGCACCTTATGATCGATCTCCAGTGAGTCTAGATTTTCGAACCCGACGCAGAACTGATAGTTAGTTGTAATGTTCAGGGCCTCCTAATGACGATGGAATAATCAAATTGGGTCGAGATTCAATATATCGTCCTCCAGCCGACTTCTCTCCATGGGGATAATGCTGCATCGGGTACCTTATGGTCGTTCACCTGTGAAACTAGATTTTCGAATCCGACGCGAAAATGATAGTTAATTGTAATGTTCAGCGCCTCCTAATGACGATAGAACACTCAAATTGCGTCGAGATTCAATACATCGTCCTTCAGCTGACTTGTCTCCAAGAGTCTATTGCTGCCTCGGACACCTATTGGACGTTCTCCTGTGAGTCTAGATTTTCGAATCCAAAGCAAATCTGATAGTTAATTGCAACGTTCGGGGCCTCCTAATGACGATGGAACACTCAAATTGCGTCGAGATTCAATACATCGTCCTTCAGCCGACTTGTCTCCAAGGTTCCATTACTGCCTCGGGCACCTTATGGTCGTTCTCCTGTGAGTCTATATTGTCGATTCCGACGGAAAAATGATAGTTAATTGTAACATTCAGGGCCTCCTAATGACGATGGAACACTCAAATTGCGTCGCGATCCAATACATCGTCCTCCAGCCGACTTGTCTCCAAGGGTCTATTGCTGCCTCGGGCACCTTATGATCTATCTCCTGTGAGTCTAGATTTTCGAACCCGACGCAAAACTGATAGTTAATTGTAACGTTCAGGGCCTCCTAATGACGATGGAACACACAAATTGCGTCGAGATTCAATACATCGGCCTCCAGCCGACTTGTCTACATGGGGAATTGCTGCCTCGGGCACCATATGGTCCGCCTCCTGTGAGTCTAGATTTTCGAATCTGACGAAAAAATGATAGTTAATTGTAACGGTCAGGGCCTCCTAATGTCGATGGAACACTCAAATTGCGTCGAGAGTCAATACATCGTCCTCCTGCTGACTTGTCTCCAATGGGTATTGCTGCCTCGGGGACCATATGGTCCGTCTCCTGTGAGTCTAGATTTTCGATTCCGATGCGAAACTGATAGTTAATTGTAACGTTCACGGCCTCCTAATGACGATGGAACACTCAAATTGCGTCGAGGTTCAATACATCGTCCTCCTGCCGAGTTGTCTCCAATGGGTATTGCTGCCTCGGGCACCATATGGTCCTTCTCCTGTGAGTCTAGATTTTCGAATCCGACGCATAACCGATAGTTAACTGTAACGATCAGCGGCTCCTATTGACGATGGAACACTCAAATTGCGTCGAGATTCAATACATCGTCCTCCAGCCGACTTGTCTCAAGGGGATATTGCTGCCTCGGGCACCATATGGTCCGTCTCCTGTGAGTCTAGATTTTCGAATCCGACGCGAAACTGATAGTTAATTGTAACGTTCAGGGCCTCCTAATGACGATGGAAAATTCTAATTGCGTCGAGATTTAATACAGCGGCCACGAGCCGACTTGTGTCCAAGGGGACATTGCTGCCTCGGGCACCAAATGGTACAGCTCCTGTGAGTCTAGATTTTCGATTCCGATGCGAAACTGATAGTTAATTGTAAAGTTCGGGGCCTCCTAATAACGATGGAACACTCAAATTGCGTCGAGATTCAATATATCGTTCTACAGCCGACTTGTCTCCAAGAGGCTATTGCTGCCTCGGACACCTTATGGTCGTTCTCTTGTGAGTCTAGATTGTCGAATCCGACGCAAAACTGTTAGTTAATTGTAACGTTCAGGGCCTCCTAATGACGATGGAACACTCAAATTGCGTCGAGATACAATACAGCGGCCACGAGCTGACTTGTGCCCAAGGGTCCATTGTTGCCTCGGGCACCTTTGGTGGTTCTACTGTGGGTCTAGATTTTCGAATCCGCCCGGAACTGATAGTTAATTGCCACGTTCAGCGCCTCCTAATGACGATGGAACACTCAAATTGGGTCGAGATTCAATATATCGGCCTTCAGCCGACTTTTCTCCAAATGTCTATTGCTGCCTCGGGCACCTTATGGTCGTTCTCCTGTGAGTCTCGATTTTCTAATCCGACGCAATACTGATAGTTAATTGCAACATTCAGGGCCTCCTAATGACGATGGAATACTCAAATTGCGTCGAGGTTCAATACATCGTCCTCCAGCCGACTTGTCTTCAAGGGGTATTGCTGCCTCGTGCACCATATGGTCCGTCTCCTGTGAGTCTAGATTTTCGAATTCGACGCTAAATTGATAGTTAATTGTAACGTTCAGGGCCTCCTAATGACGATGGAACACTCAAATTGCGTCGAGGTTCAATACATCGTCCTCCAGCCGACTTGTCTCCAAGGGGTATTGCTGCCCCGGGCACCAAATGGTCCGTCTCCTGTGAGTCTAAATTTTCGAATCCGACGCAAAAATGATAGTTAATTGTAACGTTCAGCGCCTCCTAATGACGATGGAACACTCAAATTGCGTCGAGAGTCAATACATTGTCCTCCAGTCGACTTGTCTACAAGGGGATATTGCTGCCTCTGGCTCCATGTGGTCCGTGTACTGTGAGTCTAGATTTTCGAATCCGACGTTAAACTGATAGTTAATTGTATCGTTCAGGGATTCCTAATGACGATGGAACACTCAAATGGCGTCGAGATTCAATACATCGTACTCCAGCCGAATTGTCTACAAGTGATATTGCGGCCGCGGGCTCCATGTGGTCCGCCTCCTGTGAGTCTAGATTTTCGAATCCGAAGCAAAACTGATAGTTAATTTTAACGTCGGAGCTTCCTAATCTCGATGGAACACTCAAATTGCGTCGAGATTCAATACATCGTCCTTCAGCCGACTTGTCTCCAAGGTTCATTGCTGCCTCGGGCACCTTATGGTCGTTCTCCTGTGAGTCTCGATTTTCGAATCCGACGCAAAACTGATAGTTAATTGCAACGTTCAAGGCCTCTTAATGACGATGGAACACTCAAATTCCGTCCAGGTTGAATACATCGTTCTCCAGCCGAAATGTCTTTGAGGGGTATTGCTGCCTCGGGTACCATATGGTCCGCCTCCTGTGAGTCTAGATTTTCGAATCCGACGCAAAAATGATAGTTATTTGTAAATTTCAGCGCCTCCTAATGACGATGGAACACTCAAATTGTGTCGAGATTCAATACATCGGCCTCGAGCCGACTTGTCTCCAAGGTTCTATTGCTGCCTCGGGCACATTATGGTCGTTCTCCAGTGAGTCTCGATTTTCGAATCCGACGCAAAACTGATAGTTAATTGCAACGTTCAGGGCCTCCGTATGACGATGGAACACTCAAATTGCGTCGAGATTCAATACATCGTCCTTCAGCCGACTTGTCTCCAAGGTTCTATTGCCGCCTCGGGCACCTTATGGTCGTTCTCTTGTGAGTCTCGATTTTCGGTGGTGGTTGTTGTTGGATGTTTAAGGGGGACTAAACAGCGAAGGTCATCAGTCCCCCATTCCAAAATCAGGCGAGCCGAAAATCTACGAAGCAGATAAAAACCAAAGGGGGAGGAGACGTCCCCCCAGGCGCTAAAAGCACACAAATGCAGCAACAAGCACTACAGACAAGAACAGAACAGAGGAACACCAGACAGAAAGAAACAGAAGAAAGGAAGATGGCCGGAGACTGGTTGACTGACCACGAGATCAAAAATGGGAAAAGAGTCAACCAGCTCACGGCACACCAGAACAGCAACAGACACAAGGACAAAAGACACAGAAAGGGAAAGGCGCAGGACCTCCCTAAATCGAACCATAAAACGGACTACCACGGATAAAATTTAAAACGGTATCAGCCATGGAGGCATCGTCGGATAAAACCAACGCCAAAGTGCCCGGGAAATTAAAAGATTGCCGGAGTGTGCACAGTCGAGGACACTCCAGCAAAATGTGGCCGACCGTCAGCCGGTACCCACACTGACACAAGGGGGGATCCTCCTGACGTAACAGATGGCCGTGCGTCAGGTAGGTATGGCCGATGCGCAACCGACACAGGACTACCGAGTCCCTGCGAGAAGCTCGCAGGGAGGAACGCCACACATCGGTCGTCCCCTTGACAGCCCGTAGTTTATTCGAGGCTGTCACGCCACGCCACTCAGCAGCCCACATCCCAAGTACCTTACGGCGCAACACCAGCTGCTGGTCGCGAGCCGTAAGGCCGATCTCCAAAGCTGGGGCGTCTATCGCCCCTTTGGCCAGCCTGTCAACACGTTCGTTCCCTGGGATGCCAACGTGACCTGGCGTCCAAACAAAAACCACCGAACGACCAGAGTGGGTAATGGTGGAAACAGACTCCCGAATAGAGGACACCAGAGGAGAAGAGGGATAGCAGCGGTCGATGGCCTGGAGGCTGCTTAGGGAGTCACTGCAGATGACGACGGACGCATCTGAGCAGGAACGCATATGCTCAAGAGCTCGCAAGATGGCCACCAGCTCTGCAGTAAAAATACTGCAGCCAGCCGGCAAGGAGCGTTGCTCAACATGGGCAGCGTGAGCAAAAGCGTAGGCAGTGCGACCATCAACCAGGGAACCATCAGTGTAGACAGGTTCACAGCCCGGAAATGAGTCGAGGAGCGCAAGAAAACGGCGACGGAGGGCCACAGGCGGAACCGAGTCCTTAGGTCCCTGTGCCAAATCCAGATGGACGGACGGCCGGGACAAACACCAGGGAGGCGTAGGTGTATGGACCCGGAAGGGAGGCAGAAGAGGGAATGACCCCAGTTCTGACAGCAGGGAGTGGACACGGACAGCTACGGAAAGCCCAGACCGAGGTCGCCGTTCGGGCAGGTGGTGGACCAAGGCAGGGAAAAGCAGGCGACGATTGGGATGGCCTGGCGAGCAATGTACGTGGACAGCATAGTCGGCGAGCAGACGATGGCGGCGAATCCGCAGCGGGGGAACCCCGGCCTCCACCAGTAGACTATCCACGGGGCTGGTGCGAAAAGCGCCAGTTGCAAGCCGAACCCCACAGTGATGTATGGGGTCTAACAACTTCAACACTGAGGGTGACGCAGACCCATAGGCCAGGCTCCCATAATCAAGCCGGGACTGCACAAGGGCTCTATACAATTGCAGTAGCGTGCAGCGATCTGCACCCCAAGACGTGTGGCTAAGGCAGCGGAGGGCGTTGAGGTGCCGCCAGCATTTTTGCTTCAGCTGAGTAACATGAGGAACCCATGTGAGCCGGGCATCAAACACGAGTCCCAAGAAGCGGCAAGTGTCCACCACTTCAAGCAGGTGGCCGTCGAGGTAAAGGTCAGGATGAGGGTGGACCGTCCGACGCCTGCAGAAGTGCATAACCCGAGTCTTGGCAGCAGAGAACTGAAAACCATGAGCCAGAGCCCATGATGCTGCCTTGCGAACGGCGACTTGCAACCTGCGTTCGGCGACTCCCGTAGTCGTGGAGCTAAATGAGATGCAGAAGTCGTCGGCATACAAAGAAGGAGACACCGACGACCCCACTGCTGCAGCCAGACCATTAATGGCCACTAGAAATAACGAGACGCTCAACACCGAGCCCTGCAGGACCCCATTTTCCTGTATATAAGAGGAACTAGAGGTGGCACCGACTTGCACCCGGAAAGAGCGGCGCAATAAAAAGCTTTGAAGAAAAGCCGGGAGCCGACCACGAAGACCCCACCCATGCAACGTGGTGAGGATGTGATGCCTCCATGTGGTGTCATACGCCTTCCGCAGATCGAAAAAGACAGCAACATGGTGCTGACGTCGGGCAAAAGCCGTACGGACAGCAGATTCCAGCCGCACCAAATTGTCCACTGCAGACCGGCCCCGACGGAAGCCACCCTGGGATGGAGCGAGGAGACCGCGCGACTCAAGGACCCAACACAAACGCCGCCCCACCATACGTTCGAGCAATTTGCACAAAACGTTGGTGAGGGTAATGGGACGATAGCTGTCCACCGCCAGTGGGTCCGCACCGGGCTTCACGATGGGGACAATAAGACCCTCTCGCCATTGCGACGGGAACACGCCCTCGCTCCAAATGCGGTTAAAGATGGTGAGGATGTGGCTCTGGCAGTCCCTGGAGAGATGCTTCAGCATCTGCGCGTGGATGCAGTCCGGTCCAGGTGCTGTATCAGGGCAATCGGCGAGGGCAGCGAGGAGTTCCCTCTCGCTGAAAGGAGCATTGTATGTTTCATAATGACGCGTGTGGAATGAGAACGGCGTCCGCTCGGCTCGCCCCTTTAGAGAGCGAAAGGCGGGGGGATAGGATGCAGTCGCAGAGCTCTGAGCAAAGTGCGCGGCTAGCCGTTCAGCAATGGCGGCAGCGTCCGTGCAGACAGCGCCGTCCAAGGAGAGCCCAGGGACACCCACAGGGGTCTGGGAGCCATAAATCCGCCGGATCCGGGACCACACGTGCGAGGACGAGACACGGGAGCCCAGGGAAGAGACGTACCTCTCCCAGCACTCCTGCTTACGCCGTGCAAGAAGACGACGGGCGAAGGCACGGAGCCTCTTAAAGGCGATGAGGGTCTCCAGAGACGGGTGCCGCCTATGACGCTGGAGAGCCCGCCTACGGTCGCGAATAGCCTCAGCAATCTCCGGCGACCACCAGGGCACAGCCTTCCGCCGAGGGAGGCCAGAGGAACGGGGGATGGTAGCCTCGGCCGCTGAAATGATGGACGTGGTTAAAACACGGACCACCTCGTCAATGTCACCCTGTGGGGGAGATGCAATGGGTACAGCGGAAGTAAAAGCTGGCCAGTCAGCCCTGTGGAAAGCCCAGCGGGGCAAGCGCCCAGAAGAATGACACTGTGGCAGTGACAAATAGATGGGAAAATGGTCACTACCACACAGGTCAGGATGCACCCTCCAGTGGAGGGATGGGACAAGTCCAGGGCTGCAAATAGAGAGATCGATGGCCGAGAACGAGCCATGGGCCACACTGAAATGCGTGGGAGCACCGGTGTTTAAGAGGCTAAGGTCGAGCTGAGCCAACACATGCTCCACGGCCCGACCACGATCATCGGAGACAGTCCCACCCCATAGAGGGTTGTGGGCATTGAAATCGCCCAGCAGCAAAAAAGGTGGCGGCAGTTGTGCTATCAGAGCAGCCAGGACATGCTGCGCGACAGTACCATCAGGTGGAAGGTAAATACTGCAGACGGTGAGAGCCTGTGGCGTCCACACCCGAACAGCGACAGCCTCTAAAGCTGTTTGTAGAGGTACAAACTCGCTGTGAAGAGAGTTCAGGACATATATGCAGACGCCACCAGACACCCTTTCGTAAGTTGCCCGGTTCTTAAAATAACCTCGATAGCCACGGAGGGCGGGGGTTCGCATTGCTGGAAACCAAGTTTCCTGCAGAGCAATGCAAAGGAAATGATGACGGCTGATAAGTTGGCGGAGCTCAGCTAAATGGTGGAAGAAACCGCTGCAGTTCCACTGGAGGATGGTACTGGCCATTGCTGGGAAAGGCGTGACGGGACGGGGAAGGCAGATTACGCCACTGGGTCACCTGCTGCCTCCAAGTGAGCACCTGTGCCAGTGCTTTCCATGGCGTCGGAGGGACTGGCGAGATCGAGGTCCTCAGCGGACGCCAGGATCTCCACCTCGTCCTCAGACGCAGAGGTTGAAGGTTGCGGTGGGACAGGTGCCACCGCAATGTCAGGATGCTTGGGAGCCTTTTTCTTCAACGGCTTCGCACGCTGTGCCTTGGGAGGGTCTGGCTGGGAGGGCCCCACTGGGTCAGTCTCAGGGACGGACGACGACCGTGAAGCCCTATGACCAGCGACCGGTTGTTGCTTCAAAACTTTGCGGGTATCCGCTTTGACACTGGGCAAAGCCTGGGAAGGGAGGGCCCCAAGGGACCCCTTCCTGGCTAGAGTAGCCGAAGAAGCCCTACGCTTCTCCGGCTGGGAAGGGGGGACGAATGTCCCCGATGGTTGGGGTGGTGTCGCTCCTGGAGTAGATGGAGCAACAGAGGGCGAAGTGCTCCCCACAACCAAGGGGGCCGGGTCATTTTGACATAGCTGAGAGGCAACAGTACGTGACGACACGGGAGAGGATCGGACCGCTGTTGCAGCAGCGGCATAGGTGGATGTCATGGGCACAGGATGTAGCCGCTCATATTTCCGCCGTGCCTCTGTGTAGGTCAGGCGGTCCAGGGTCTTATATTCCATTATCTTCCTTTCCTTCTGGAATATCCGACAGTCCGGTGAGCAGGGGGAATGGTGTTCTCCACAGTTAACACAGACGGGAGGCGGAGCACATGGAGTATCAGGATGCGAAGGACGTCCGCAATCCCGACACGTGATGCTGGAAGTACAGCGAGATGACATGTGCCCGAACTTCCAGCATTTAAAACACCGCATCGGAGGAGGGATATATGGTTTCACATCACAACGGTAAACCATCACCTTAACCTTTTCGGGTAAGACATCACCCTCAAAGGCCAAGATGAAGGCACCGGTGGCTACCTGATTATCCCTCGGACCCCGATGGACGCGCCGGACGAAGTGAACACCTCGTCGTTCGAGGTTGGCGCGTAATTCATCGTCGGACTGCAGAAGAAGATCCCTATGGAATATAATACCCTGGACCATGTTGAGACTCTTATGCGGCGTGATGGTAACTGAAACATTCCCCAACTTGTCACAATTGAGCAACCTCCGTGACTGGGCAGAGGATGCCGTTTTGATGAGCACAGAGCCAGAGCACATCTTGGACAAGCCCTCCACCTCCCCGAACTTGTCCTCTAAATGCTCCACAAAAAACTGGGGCTTGGTCGACACGAACGATTCTCCATCAACCCGCGTACACACAAGGTACCGGGGTGAATATTCGCCACTGCCTTCTTTAGCAAGACGTTCCTCCCATGGAGTAGCTAGGGAGGGAAACGATCTCTGATCCAATTTCTTCCCGTTGAGGTTAGACCTCGATCGCTTAGAGACTGCTGGTGGAGGCCCACCAGCGATAGATGATGTACCACGCTTCATTGCGGGTCATCCGCCCTGATGCCACCTACTCCGACCAAGGGCCCTCCCCACGGGCGCCACCCAGCCACAGCAAAGGCCACCTGGCAGGATGGCCATTGCCGGGAGTCCCGATGCCCCAGGGAGATGGGCATCTACTCCTTGGCATACGTGGGGAGTGAACGGCGCAGGCATCAGTAGAGCGATCCCTGTGATTTCAGGGGGCTACAACCAAGAGGGTACATGGCGACCCCACCACAACGGACTGGCTACCGTGCTGGATCTTAGGTGCAAAAATGGCCAAGGTCGTCGTCACAGTTAAAAGAAACACTGCAGAGTGCAGCGTGGTAATCGCCCAAGAGATCGAAAACGAGCGGGACACCATTGCAACGACGAGAAAGACGGCTATAGGTCTAATTGCACGAAGGATACAGTGCACCATGTAAGGTGCCCTTCCCCAATTGGCTCGCTCTTCGGAATAATTTAGATAGATGGAGGTCAAACCCGAGAGGGGACCATCACATAAGGCCGAAACGTTTGAGACTCCTTTTAGTCGCCTCTTACGACAGGCAGGAATACCGCGGGCCTATTCTAACCCCCGAACCCGCAGGGGGACTCGATTGTCGAATCCGACGCAAAACTGATAGTTAATTGTAACGTTCAGGGCCTCCCAATGACGATGGGGCACTCAAATTGCGTCGCGATTCAATACATCGTCCTCCAGCGGACTGGTCTCCAAGGGGATGTTGTTGCCTCGCACACCTTATGGGCAGTCTCCAGTGAGTCTAGATTTTCGAATCCGACGAAAAACTGATAGTTAATTGTAACATTCACGGCCTCCTAAAGACGATGGAACACTCAAATTGCGTCGCGATCGAATACATCGTCCTCCAGCCGACTTGTCTCCAAGGGTCTATTGCTGCCTCCGGCACCTTATGATCGATCTCCAGTGAGCCTAGATTTTCGAACCAGACGCAAAACTGATAGTTAATTGTACCGTTCCGGCCCTCCTAATGACGATTGAATACTAAAGTTGCGTCGAGATTCAATACATCGTCATCCAGCCGACTTCTCTCCATGGGGATAATGCTGCCTCGGGCACTTTATGGTCGTTCTCCTGTGAGTCTAGATTTTAGAATCCGACGGAAAAATGATAGTTAATTGTAACGTTCAGCGCCTCCTAATGACGATGGAACACTCAAATTGGGTCGAGATTCAATATATCGGCCTTCAGCCGACTTTTCTCCAAATGTCTATTGCTGCCTCGGGCACCTTATGGTCGTTCTCCTGTGAGTCCAGATTTTAGAATCCGACGGAAAAATGATAGTTAATTGTAACGTTCAGCGCCTCCTAATGACGATGGAACACTCAAATTGCGTCGAGAGACAATACATCGTCCTGCAGCCGACTTGTCTACAAGGGGATATTGCTGCCTCTGGCTCCATGTGGTCCGTGTCCTGTGAGTCTAGATTTTCAATTCCGACGAAAAACTGATCGTTAATTGCAACATTCAGGGCCTCCTAATGACGATGGAACACTCAAATTGCGTCGCGATCCAATACATCGTCCTCCAGCCGACTTGTCTCCAATGGGTATTGTTGCCTCGGGCACCATATGGTCCTTCTATGAGTCTAGATTTTCGATTCCGACCCGAAACTGATAGTTAATTGTAACGTTCAGGGCCTCCTAATGACGATGGAATACTCAAATTGCGTCGAGGTTCAATACATCGTCCTCCAGCCGACTTGTCTCCAAGGGGTATTGCTGCCTCGGGCACCAAATGGTCCGTCTCCTGTGAGTCTAAATTTTCGAATCCGACGCAAAAATGATAGTTAATTGTAACGTTCAGCGCCTCCTAATGACGATGGAACACTCAAATTGCGTCGAGAGTCAATACATCGTCCTCCAGTCGACTTGTCTACAAGGGGATATTGCTGCCTCTGGCTCCATGTGGTCCGTGTACTGTGAGTCTAGATTTTCGAATCCGACGTTAAACTGATAGTTAATTGTATCGTTCAGGGCCTTCTAATGACGATGGAACACTCAAATGGCGTCGAGATTCAATACATCGTCCCTCAGCCGACTTGTCTCCAAGGTTCATTGCTGCCTCGGGCACCTTATGGTCGTTCTCCTGTGGGTCTCGATTTTCGAATCCGACGCAAAACTGATAGTTAATTGCAACGTTCAAGGCCTCTTAATGACGATGGAACACTCAAATTCCGTCGAGGTTGAATACATCGTTCTCCAGCCGAAATGTCTCCGAGGGGTATTGCTGCCTCGGGTCCAAATCCTGTGAGTCTAGATTTTCGAATCCGACGCAAAAATGATAGTTATTTGTAAATTTCAGCGCCTCCTAATGACGATGGAACACTCAAATTGCGTCGAGATTCAATATATCGTCCTACAGCCGACTTGTCTCCAAGAGTCTATTGCTGCCTCGGACACCTTATGGTCGTTCTCCTGTGAGTCTAGATTGTCGAATCCGACGCAAAACTGATAGTTAATTGTAACGTTCATGGCCTCCTAATGACGATGGAACACTCAAATTGCGTCGAGATACAATACAGCGGCCACGAGCTGACTTGTGCCCAAGGGGACATTGCTGCCTCGGGCAGCAAATGATCCGTCTCCTGTGAGCCTAGATTTTCGATTCCGATGCGAAACTGATAGTTAGTTGTAACGTTCAGGGACTCCTAATAACGATGGAACACTCAAATTGCGTCGAGATTCAATATATCGCCCTGCAGCCGACTTGTCTCCAAGTTTCTATTGCTGCCTCGGGCACCTTATGATCTCTCTCCTGTGAGTCTAGATTTTCGAACCCGACGCAAAACTGATAGTTAATTGTAACGTTCAGCGCCTCCTAATGACGATGGAATACTCAAATTGCGTCGAGATTCAATACTTCGTCCTCCAGTCGACTTCTCTCCATGGGCATAATGCTGCCTCGGGCACCTTATGGTCGTTCTCCTGTGAGTCTATATTTTCGAATCCGACGCGAAACTGATTGTTATTTGTAACGTTCAGGGCTTCCTAATGACGATGGAACACCCAAATTGCGTCGAGAGTCAATACATCGTCCTCCAGCCGACTTGTCTCCAAGGGGTATTCCTGCCTCGGGCACCATATGGTCCGACTCCTGTGAGTAGATTTTCGAATCCGACGCAAAAATGATAGTTAATTGTAACGTTCAGCGCCTCCTAATGACGATGGAACACTCAAATTGCGTCGAGAGTCAATACATCGTCCTACAGCCGACTTGTCTACAAGGGGATATTGCTGCATCTGGCTCCATGTGGTCCGTTTCCTGTCGATTCCGACGCGAAACTGATAGTTAATTGTAACGTTCAAGGCCTCTTAATGACGATGGAACACTCAAATTCCGTCCAGGTTGAATACATCGTTCTCCAGCCGAAATGTCTTTGAGGGGTATTGCTGCCTCGGGTACCATATGGTCCGCCTCCTGTGAGTCTAGATTTTCGAATCCGACGCAAAAATGATAGTTATTTGTAAATTTCAGTGCCTCCTAATGACGATGGAACACTCAAATTGTGTCGAGATTCAATACATCGGCCTCGAGCCGACTTGTCTCCAAGGTTCTATTGCTGCCTCGGGCACATTATGGTCGTTCTCCAGTGAGTCTCGATTTTCGAATCCGACGCAAAACTGATAGTTAATTGCAACGTTCAGGGCCTCCGTATGACGATGGAACACTCAAATTGCGTCGAGAATCAATACATCGTACTCCAGCCGAATTGTCTACAAGTGATATTGCAGCCGCGGGCTCCATGTGGTCCGTCTCCTGTGAGTCTAGATTTTCGGCTCCGACGCGAAACTGATAGTTGATTGTAACTTTCAGGGCCTCCTAATGACGATGGAACACTCAAATTGCGTCGAGATTCAATACATCGTCCTTCAGCCGACTTGTCTCCAAAGTTCTATTGCCGCCTCGGGCACCTTATGGTCGTTCTCTTGTGAGTCTCGATTTTCGAAACCGACGCAAAACTGATAGTTAATTGTAACGTTCAGGGCCTCCAAATGACGATGGGGCACTCAAATTGCGTCGCGATTCAATACATCGTCCTCCAGCGGACTGGTCTCCAAGGGGATGTTGTTGCCTCGCACACCTTATGGGCAGTCTCCAGTGAGTCTAGATTTTCGAATCCGACGAAAAACTGAAAGTTAATTGTAACATTCACGGCCTCCTAATGACGATGGAACACTCAAATTGCGTCGCGATCGAATACATCGTCCTCCAGCCGACTTGTCTCCAAGGGTCTATTGCTGCCTCCGGCACCTTATGATCGATCTCCAGTGAGCCTAGATTTTCGAACCAGACGCAAAACTGATAGTTAATTGTACCGTTCCGGCCCTCCAAATGACGATTGAATACTAAAGTTGCGTCGAGATTCAATACATCGTCATCCAGCCGACTTCTCTCCATGGGGATAATGCTGCCTCGGGCACTTTATGGTCGTTCTCCTGTGAGTCTAGATATTCGAATCCGACGCGAAACTGATTGTTAATTGTAACGTTCAGGGCTTCGTAATGACGATGGAACACTCAAATTGCGTCGAGATTCAATACATCGTCATTCAGCCGATTTGTCTCCAAGGGTCTAATGTTGCCTCGGGCCCCTTATGGTCGTTCCACTGTGTGTCTAGATTTTAGAATCCGACGCAAAACTGAGAGTTAATTGTAATGTTCAGGGCCTCCTAATGACGATGGAACATTCAAACTGCGTTGAGATTCAATACATCGGCCTCCAGCCGACTTGTCTCCTAGGGTAAATTGCTGCCTCGTTCTCCTTATGGTCGTTCTCCTGTGAGTCTAGATTTTCGAATCCGACGCATAACTGATAGTTAATTGTAACGTTCGGGGAATCCTAATGACGATGGTACACTCAAATTGCGTCGAGATTCAATACATAGTCCCTCAGACGACTTGTCTCCAAGTTCTATTGCCGCCGCGGGCACCTTATTGTCGTTCTCTTGTGAGTCTCGATTTTCGAATCCGACGCAATACTGATAGTTAATTGCAACGTTCAGGGCCTCCCACTGACGATGGAATACTCAAATTGCGTCGAGAGTCAATACATCGTCCTCCAGCCGACTTGTCTCCAAGGCGTATTTGCTGCCTCGGGCACCATATGGTCCCTCTCCTGTGAGTCTAGATTTTCGAATGCGACGCAAAAATGATAGTTAATTGTAACGTTCAGCGCCTCCTAACGACGATGGAACACTCAAATTGCGTCGAGAGTCAATACATCGTTCTCCAGCCGAATTGTCTACAAGGAGATATTGCTGCCTCGGGCTCCATGTGGTCCGTCTCCTGTGAGTCTAGATTTTCGAATCCGACGTGAAACTGATAGTTAATTGTAACGTTCAGGGCCTCCTAATGACTATGGACACTCAAATTGCGTCGCGATCCAATACATCGTCCTCCAGCAGACTTCTCTCCGTGGGGATATTACTGCTTCGGGCACCTTATGGTCGTACTCCTATGAGTCTAGATTTTCGAATCCGACGCGAAACTGATTGTTAATTGTAACGTTCAGGGCTTCCTAATGACGATGGAACACTCAAATTGCGTCGAGATTCAATACATCGGCCTCCACCAGACTTGTCTCCAAAGGTCTATTGCTGCCTCGGGCACGTTGTGGTCGTTCTCCTATGAGTCTAGATTTTCGAATCCGACACATAACAGATAGTTAATTGCAAACTTCAGGGCCTCCTAATGACGATGGAACACTGAAATTGCGTCGAGAGTCAATACATCGTCCTCCAGCCGACTTGTCTGCAAGGGGATATGGCTGCCTCGGGCTCCATGTGGACCGTCTCCTGTGAGTCTAGATTTTCGAATCCGACGCGAAACTTATAGCTAATTGTAACGTTCAGGGCCTCCTAATGACGATGGAACACTCATATTGCGTCGCGATCCAATACATCGTCCTCCAGCCGACTTCTCTCCATGGGGATAATGCTACCTCGGGCACTTTATGGTCGTTCACCTGTGAGTCTAGATATTCGAATCCGACGCGAAACTGATTGTTAATTGTAACGTTCAGGGCTTCGTAATGACGATGGAACACTCAAATTGCGTCGAGATTCAATACATCGTCATTCAGCCGATTTGTCTCCAAGGGTGTAATGCTGCCTCGGGCACCTTATGGTCGTTCCACTGTGAGTGTAGATTTTAGAATCCGACGCAAAACTGATAGTCAATTGTAATGTTCAGGGCCTCCTAATGACGATGGAACACTCAAATTGCGTCGAGATTCAGTACATCGGCCTCCAGCCGACTTGTCTCCAAGGGGTAATGCTGCCTCGGGCACCATATGGTCCGTCTCAAAAATGATAGTTATTTGCAACGTTCAGCGCATCCTAATGAAGATGGAACATTCAAACTGCGTTGAGATTCAATACATCGGCCTCGAGCCGACTTGTCTCCTAGGGTAAATTGCTGCCTCGTTCTCCTTATGGTCGTTCTCCTTTGAGTCTAGATTTTCGAATCCGACGCATAACTGATAGTTAATTGGAACGTTCAGCGCCTCCTAATGACGATGGAACAGTCAAATTGGGTCGAGATTCAATACATCGTCCTTCAGCCGACTTGTCTCCAAGAGTCTATTGCTGCCTCGAACACCTTATGGTCGTTCTCCTGTGAGTCTAGATTTTCGAATCCGAACCAAAACTGATAGTTAATTGTAACGTTCGGGGAATCCTAATGACGATGGAACACTCATATTGCGTCGAGAGTCAATACATCGTCCTCCAGCCGACTTGTCTGCCAGGGGATATGGCTGCCTCGGGCTCCATGTGGACCGTCTCCTGTGAGTCTAGATTTTCGAATCCGACGCGAAACTGATAGCTAATTGTAACGTTCAGGGCCTCCTAACGACGTGGAACACTCAAATTGCGTCGAGATTCAATACATCGGCCTCCAGGCGACTTATCTGCAAGGGTCTATTGCTGCCTCTGGCACCTTATGGTCGTTCTCCTGTGAGTCTAGATTTTAGAATCCGCCGCAAAACTGATAGTTAATTGTAATGTTCAGGGCCTCCTAAAGACGATGGAACACTCAAATTGCGTCGAGATTCAATACATCGGCCTCCAGCCGTCTTGTGTCCTAGGAGTATTGCTGCCTCGGGCACCATATGTTCCGTCTCCTGTGAGTCTAGATTTTCAAATCCGACGCATAAATGATAGTTAATTGCAACGTTCAGCGCCTCCTAATGACGCTGGAACACTCAAGTTGCGTCGAGATTGAATACATCGGCCTCCAGCCGACTTGGGTCCAAATGTCTAATGCTGCCTCGGGCACCTTGTGGTCGTTCTCCTGTGAGTCTAGATTATCAAACCCGACGCAAAACTAATAGTTAATTGTAACGTTCACGGCCTCCTAATGCCGATGGAATTCTCAAATTGGGTCAAGATTCAATATATCGTCCTCCAGCCGACTTCTCTCCATGGGGATAATGCTGCCTCGGTTACCTTATGGTCGTTCACCTGTGAGTCTAGATTTTCGAATCCGACGCGAAAATGAATGTTAATTGCTACGTTCAGGGCTTCCTAATGACGATGGAACACTCAAATTGCGTCGAGATTCAATATATCGTCCTTCAGCCGACTTGTCTCCAAGGTTCTATTGCTGCCTCGGGCACCTTATGGTCGTTCTCCTGTGAGTCTAGATTTTCGAATCCGACGCAAAACTGATAGTTAATTGCAACGTTCAGGTCCTCTTAATGACGATGGAACACTCAAATTGCGTCGAGGTTGAAACATCGTTCTCCAGCCGAATTGTCTCCGAGGGGTATTGCTGCCTCGGACACCATATTGTCCGCCTCCTGTGAGTCTAGATGTTCGACTCCGACGCAAAAATGATAGTTAATTGTAAGTTACAGCGCCTCCTAATGACGATGGAACACTCAAATATCGTCGAGAATCAATACATCGGCTTCGAGCCGACTTGTCTCCAAGGTTCTATTGCGGCCTCGGGCACATTATGGTCGTTCTCCTGTGATTCTCAATTTTCGAATTCGACGCAAAACTGATAGTTAATTGCAACGTTCAGGGCCTCCAAATGACGATGGAACACTCAAATTGCGTTGAGAATCAATACATAGCCTCCAGCCGACTTGTCTACAAGGGGATATGGCTGCGTCGGGCTCCATGTTGTCCGTCTCCTGTGAGTCTAGATTTACGAATCCGACGCGAAACTGTTAGCTAATTGTAACGTTCACGGCCTCATAATGACGGTGGAACACTCAAATTGCGTCGAGATTAAATACATCGGCCTCAAGGCGACTTATCTCCAAGGGTCTATTGCTTCCTCAGGCACCTTATGGTCGTTCTACTGTGAGTCTAGAATTTCGAATCCGACGCAAAACTGATAGTTAATTGTAACGTTCAGGGCCTCCTAATGACGATAGAACATTCAAATTGAGTCGAGATTCAATACATCGTCTTTCAGCCGACTTGTATCCAAGTTTCTATTGCTGCCTCGGGCACCTTATGGTCGTTCTCTTGTGAGTCTCGATTTTCGAATCCGACACAAAACTGATAGTTAATTGCGACGTTCAGGGCCTCCTAATGACGATGTAACACTCAAATTGCGTCGAGGTTAAATACATCGTCCTCCAACTGACTTGTCTCCAAGGGTCTATTGCTGCCTCGGGCACCTCATGATCGATCTCCAGTGAGTCTAGAATTTCGAACCCGACGCAAAACTGATAGTTAATTGTAACGTTCAGGGCCTCCTAATGACAATGGAACACTCAAATTGCGTCGAGATTCAATACATCGGCCTCCAACCGACTTGGGTCGAAATGTCTATTTCTGCCTCGGGCACCTTGTGGTCGTTCTCCTGTGAGTCTAGATTTAAGAATCCGACACATAACTGATAGTTAATTGCAACGCTCAGCGCCTCCTAATGACAATGGAACACTCAAATTGCGTCGAGATTCAATACATCGTCCTTCAGCTGATTTGCTCCAAGAGTCTATTGCTGCCTCGGACACCTTATGGTCGTTCTCCTGTGAGTCTAGATTTTCGAATCCGAAGCAAAACTGATAGTTAATTGTAACGTTCGGGGCCTCCCAATGACGATTGATCCATCAAATTGCGTCAAGATTCAATACATCGTCCTTCAGCCGACCTGTCTCCAAGGTTCTACTGCTGCCTCGGCACCTTATGGTCGTTCTACTGTGAGTCTCGATATTTGAATCCGACGCAAACTGATAGTTAATTGCAACGTTCAGGGCCTCCTAATGACGATGGAACACTCAAATTGCGTCGAGATTCAATACATCGGCCACGAGGCGACTTGTCTCCAAGGGGACATAGCTCCCTCGGGCACCAAATGATCCGTCTCCAGTGAGTCTAGATTTTCGATTCCGACGAAAAACTGATAGTTAATTGTAACATTCAGGGCCTCCTAATGACGATGGAATACTCAAATTGCATCGAGATTCAATACATCGTCCTCCAGCCGACTTCTCTCCATGGGGATAATGCTGCCTCGGGAACCTTATGGTCGTTCTCCTGTGAGTCTAGATTTTCGAATCCGACGCGAAACTGATTGTTAGTTGTAACGTTCGGGGCTTCTTATGACGATGGAACACTCAAATAGCATCGAGATTCAATACATCGTCATTCAGCCGATTTGTCTCCAAGGGTATATTGCTGCCTCGGGCACCTTATTGTCATTCCCCTGTGAGTCTAGATTTTAAAATCCGACGCAAAACTGATAGTTAATTGTAATGTTCAGAGCCTCCTAATGACGATGGAACACTCAAATTGCGCCGAGATTCAATACATCGGCCTCCAGCCGACTTGTCTCCGTGGGGAATTGCTGCCTCGGGCACCATATGGTCCGCCTCCTGTGAGTCTAGATTTTCGAATCCGACGAAAAAATGATAGTTAATTGTAACGTTCGGCGCCCCCTAATGTCGATGGAACACTCAAATTGCGTCGAGCGTCAATACATCGTCCTCCCGCTGACTTGTCTCCAATGGGTATTGCTGCCTCGGGCACCATATGGTCCGTCTCCTTTGAGTCTAGATTTTCGATTCCGATGCGATACTGATAGTTAATTGTAACGTTTAGGGCATCCCAATGACGATGGAACATTCAAATTGCGTCGAGGTTCAATACATCGACCTCCTGCCGACTTGTCTCCAATGGGTATTGCTGCCTCGGGCACCATATGGTCCTTCTCCTGTGAGTCTAGATTTTCGAATCCGACGCATAACTGATAGTTAATTGTAAGGTTCAGGGCCTCCAAATGACGATGGAACACTCAAATTGCGTCGAGATTCAATACATCGTTCTCCAGCCAATTTGTCTCAAGGGGATATTGCTGCCTCGGGCACCTTATGGTCGTTCTCCTGTGAGTGTAGTTTCTCGAATCCGACCCAAAACTGATAGTTAATTGTAACGTTCAGGGCCTCCTAACGACGATGGAACACTCAAATTGCGTCGAGATTCAATACAGCGGCCACGAGCCGACTTGTGTCCAAGGGGACATTGCTGCCCCGGGCACCAAATGGTACAGCTCCTGTGAGTCTAGATTTTCGACTCCGATGCGAAACTGATAGTTAATTGTAAAGTTCCTGGCCTCCTAATAGCGATGGAACGGTCTAATTGCGTCGAGATTCGATATATCGTCCTCCAGCCGACTTGTCTCAAGGGGATATTGCTGCCTCGGGCACCATATGGTCCGTCTCCTGTGAGTCTAGATTTTCGAATCCGACGCGAAACTGATAGTTAATTGTAACATTCAGGGCCTCCTAATGCCGATGGAACACTCAAATAGCGTCAAGGTTCTATACAACGTCCTTCAACCGACTTGTCTCCAAGAGTCTATTGTTGCCTCGGACACCTTATGGTCGTTCTCCTGTGATTATAGATTCTCGAATCCGACGCAAAGCTGATAATTAATTGTAATGCTCTTGGCCTTCTAATGACGATGGAACACTCAAATTGCGTCGAGATTTAATACAGCGGCCACGAGCCGACTTGTGCCCATGGGGACATTGCTGCCTCGGGCACCAAATGATCCGTCTCCTGTGAGTCTAGATTTTCGATTCCGATGCGAAACTGATAGTTAATTGTAACGTTCAAGGCCACCTAATAACGATGGAACACTCAAATTGCGTCACGATTCAGTACCTCGTCCTCCAGCGGACTGGTTTTCAAGGGGATATTGCTGCCTCAGGCACCTTATGGTCCGTCACCATTGACTCTAGATTTTCGATTCCGGCGAAAAACTGATAGTTAATTGCAACATTCAGGGCCTCCTAATGACGATGGATCACTCAAATTGCGTCGCGATCCAATACATCGTCCTCTAGCCGACTTGTCTAAAAAGGGTCTATTGCTGCCTCGGGTACCTTGTGGTCGTTCTCCTGTGAGTCTAGATTTTCGAATCCGACGCATAACTGATAGTTAATGGTAAAGTTCAGGGCCTCCTAATGACGATGAAACACTCAAATTGCGTCGAGATTCAATACATCGTGTTCCAGCCGACTTGTCTCCAAGGGCATATCGCTGCCTCGGGCACCACATGGTCCGTCTCCATTGATTCTACATTTTCGAATCCTACGCAAAACTGATAGTTAATTGTAACGTTCAGGGGCTCCTAATGACGATGGGGCACTAAAATTGCGTCGCGATTCAATACATCGTCCTCCAGAGGACTGATCTCCAACGGGATATTGCTGCCTCGGGCACCTTACGGTCCGTTTCCAGTGAGTCTAGAATTTCGATTCCGACGAAGAACTGATATTTAATTGTAACATTCAGGGCCTCCTAATGACGATGGAACACTCAAATTGCGTCGAGGTTCAATACATCGTCCTCCTGCCGACATGTCTCCAATGGGTATTGCTGCCTCGGGCACCATATTCTCCTGTGAGTCTAGATTTTCGAATCCGACGCGAAACTGATAGTTAATTGTAACGTTCAGGGCCTCCTAATGACGATGGAACACTCAAATTGCTTCGTGATTGAATACATCGGGTTCCATCCGACTTGTCTCCAAATATTTATTGCTGCGTCAGGAACCTTGTGGTAGTTCTCCTGTGAGACTAGATTTGCGAATCCGACGCATAACTGATAGTTAATTGTAACGTTCAGGGCCTCCAAATGACGATGGAACACTCAAATTGCGTCGAGATTCAATACATCGTCCTCCAGCCGACTTGTCTCCAAGGGTCTATTGCTGCCTCGGGCACCTTATGGCCGTTCCCCTGTGAGTCTAGATTTTCGAATAAGACGCATAACTGATAGTTAATTGTAACGCTCAGCGCCTCCTAATGACGATGGAACACTCAAATAGCATCAAGATTCTATACAACGTCCTTCAACCGACTTGTCTCCAAGAGTCTATTGCTGCCTCGGACACCTTATGGTCGTTCTCCTGTGAGTCTAGATTCTCGAATACGACGCAAAACTGATAGTTAATTGTAATACTCAGGGCCTCCTAATGACGATGGAAGACTCAAATTGCGTCGAGATTCAATACAGCGGCCACGAGCCGACTTGTTCCCATGGGGACATTGCTGCCTCGGGCACCAAATGGTCCGTCTCCTGTGATTCTAGTTTTTCGATTCCGATGCGAAACTGATAGCTAATTGTAACGTTCAGGGCCTCCTAATATCGATGTAACACTCAAATTGCGTCGAGATTCAATAAATCGTCCAGCAGCCGACTTGTCTCCAAGTTTCTATTGCTGCCTCGGGCACCTTATGATCTTTCTCCTGTGAGTCTAGATTTTCGAACCCGACGCAAAACTGATAGTTAATTGTAACGTTCCGGGCCTCCTAATGACGATGGAATACTCAAATTGCGTCGAGAGTCAATACATCGTCCTCCAGCCGACTTGTCTACAAGGGGATATTGCTGCCTCTGGCTCCATGTGGTCCGGGTCCTGTGAGTGTAGATTTTCGAATCCGACGCAAAATTGATAGTTAATTGTAACGTTCAGGGCCTCCTAATGACGACGGAACACTCATATTGCGTCGAGATTCAATACGTCGGCCTCCAGGCGACTTAACTCCAAGGGTCTATTGCTGCCTCGGGCACCTTATGGTCGTTCTCCAGTGGGTCTCGAATTTCGAATCCGACCCATAACTGCTAGTTAATTGCAACGTTCAGCGCCTCCTATTGACGATGGAACACTCAAATTGGGTCGAGATTCAATACATCGGCCTCCAGCCGACTAGTCTCCAAATGTCTATTGCTGCCTCGGGCACCTTATGGTCGTTCTCCTGAGAGTCTAGATTTTCGAATCCGACGCAAAACTGATAGTTAATTGTAACGTTCAGGGCCTCCTAATAACGATGGAACCCCCAAATTGCGACGAGATTCAATACATCGTCTTTCAGCCGACTTGTCTCCAAGGTTCTATTGCTTCCTCGGGCACCTTATGGTCATTCTCTTGTGAGTCTCGATTTTCGAATCCGACGCAAAACTGATAGTTAATTGCAACGTTCAGGTCCTCCTAATGTCGATGGAACACTCAAATTGCGTCGAGGTTCAATACATCGGCCACGAGCTGACTTGTCTCCAAGGGGTATTACTGCCTCGGGCACCATATGGTCCGTCTCCTGTAGGTCTAGATTTTTGAATCCGACATAAAAATGATAGTTAATAGTAACGTTCAGCGCCTCCTAATGACGATGGAACACTCAAATTGCGTCGAGATTCAATACATCGTCCTCCAGCGGACTGGTCTCCAAGGGGATATTGCTGCTTCGGGCACCTTATGGTCCGTCTCCTGTGAGTCTAGATTTTCGAACCCGACGCGAAACTGATAGTTAATTGTAACGTTCAGGGCCTCCTAATGACGATGGAACACTCAAATTGCTTCGTGATTGAATACATCGGGTTCCATCCGACTTGTCTCCAAATATTTATTGCTGCGTCAGGCACCTTGTGGTAGTTCTCCTGTGAGACTAGATTTGCGAATCCGACGCATAACTGATAGTTAATTGTAACGTTCAGGGCCTCCAAATGACGATGGAACACTCAAATTGCGTCGAGATTCAATACATCGTCCTCCAGCCGACTTGTCTCCAAGGGTCTATTGCTGCCTCGGGCACCTTATGGCCGTTCCCCTGTGAGTCTAGATTTTCGAATAAGACGCATAACTGATAGTTAATTGTAACGCTCAGCGCCTCCTAATGACGATGGAACACTCAAATAGCGTCAAGATTCTATACAACGTCCTTCAACCGACTTGTCTCCAAGAGTCTATTGCTGCCTCGGACACCTTATGGTCGTTCTCCTGTGAATCTAGATTCTCGAATACGACGCAAAACTGATAGTTAATTGTAATACTCAGGGCCTCCTAATGACGATGGAAGACTCAAATTGCGTCGAGATTCAATACAGCGGCCACGAGCCGACTTGTGCCCATGGGGACATTGCTGCCTCGGGCACCAAATGGTCCGTCTCCTGTGATTCTAGTTTTTCGATTCCGATGCGAAACTGATAGCTAATTGTAACGTTCAGGGCCTCCTAATATCGATGTAACACTCAAATTGCGTCGAGATTCAATAAATCGTCCAGCAGCCGACTTGTCTCCAAGTTTCTATTGCTGCCTCGGGCACCTTATGATCTTTCTCCTGTGAGTCTAGATTTTCGAACCCGACGCAAAACTGATAGTTAATTGTAACGTTCCGGGCCTCCTAATGACGATGGAATACTCAAATTGCGTCGAGAGTCAATACATCGTCCTCCAGCCGACTTGTCTACAAGGGGATATTGCTGCCTCTGGCTCCATGTGGTCCGGGTCCTGTGAGTGTAGATTTTCGAATCCGACGCAAAATTGATAGTTAATTGTAACGTTCAGGGCCTCCTAATGACGACGGAACACTCATATTGCGTCGAGATTCAATACGTCGGCCTCCAGGCGACTTAACTCCAAGGGTCTATTGCTGCCTCGGGCACCTTATGGTCGTTCTCCAGTGGGTCTCGAATTTCGAATCCGACCCATAACTGCTAGTTAATTGCAACGTTCAGCGCCTCCTATTGACGATGGAACACTCAAATTGGGTCGAGATTCAATACATCGGCCTCCAGCCGACTAGTCTCCAAATGTCTATTGCTGCCTCGGGCACCTTATGGTCGTTCTCCTGAGAGTCTAGATTTTCGAATCCGACGCAAAACTGATAGTTAATTGTAACGTTCAGGGCCTCCTAATAACGATGGAACCCCCAAATTGCGACGAGATTCAATACATCGTCTTTCAGCCGACTTGTCTCCAAGGTTCTATTGCTTCCTCGGGCACCTTATGGTCATTCTCTTGTGAGTCTCGATTTTCGAATCCGACGCAAAACTGATAGTTAATTGCAACGTTCAGGTCCTCCTAATGTCGATGGAACACTCAAATTGCGTCGAGGTTCAATACATCGGCCACGAGCTGACTTGTCTCCAAGGGGTATTACTGCCTCGGGCACCATATGGTCCGTCTCCTGTAGGTCTAGATTTTTGAATCCGACATAAAAATGATAGTTAATTGTAACGTTCAGCGCCTCCTAATGACGATGGAACACTCAAATTGCGTCGAGATTCAATACATCGGCCTCCAGCCGACTTGTCTACAAGGGGATATTGCTGCCTCTGGCTCCATGTGATCCGTGTCCTGTGAGTCTAGATTTTCGAATCCGACGCGAAACTGATAGTTAATTGTAACATTCAGGGCCTCCTAATGCCGATGGAACACTGAAATGGCGTCAAGGTTCTATACAACGTCCTTCAACCGACTTGTCTCCAAGAGTCTATTGCTGCCTCGGACACCTTATGGTCGTTCTCCTGTGAGTCTAGATTCTCGAATTCGACGCAAAGCTGATAGTTAATTGTAATGCTCTGGGCCTTCTAATGACGATGAAACACTCAAATTGCGTCGAGATTTAATACAGCGGCCACGAGCCGACTTGTGCCCATGGGGACATTGCTGCCTCAGGCACCAAATGATCCGTCTCCTGTGAGTCTAGATTTTCGATTCCGATGCGAAACTGATAGTTAATTGTAACGTTCAGGGCCTTCTAATAACGATGGAACACTCAAATTGCGTACGATTCAATACTTCGTCCTCCAGCGGACTGGTTTTCAAGGGGATATTGCTGCCTCAGGCACCTTATGGTCCGTCACCATTGAGTCTAGATTTTCGATTCCGGCGAAAAACTGATAGTTAATTGCAACATTCAGGGCCTCCTAATGACGATGGATCACTCATATTGCGTCGCGATCCAATACATCGTCCTCTAGCCGACTTGTCTAAAAAGGGTCTATTGCTGCCTCGGGCACCTTATGATCGTTCTCCTGTGAGTCTCGATTTACTAATCCGACGCAAAACTGATAGTTAATTGCAACATTCTGGGCCTCCAAATGACGATGGAATACTCAAATTGCGTCGAGGTTCAATACATCGTCCTCCTGCCGACTTGTCTCCAATGGGTATTGCTGCCTCGGGCACCATATGATCCTTCTGTGAGTCTAAATTTTTGATTCCGACCCGAAACTGATAATTAATTGTAACGTTCAGGGCCTCCTAATGACGATGGAACACTCAAATTACGTCGAGGTTCAATACATCGTCCTCCAGCCGACTTGTCTCCAAGGGGTATTGCTGCCTCGGGCACCATATGGTCCGTGTCCTTTGAGTCTTGATTTTCGAATTCGACGCTAAATTGATAGTTAATTGTAACGGTCAGGGCCTTCTAATGACGATGGAACACTCAAATTGTGTCGAGGTTCAATACATCGTCCTCCAGCCGACTTGTCTCCAATGGGATATTGCTGCCTCGGGCACCAAATGGTCCGTCTCCTGTGAGTCTAGATTTTCGAATCCGACGCAAAAATGATAGTTAATTATAACGTTCAGCGCCTCCTAATGACGATGGAACACTAAAATTGCGTCGAGAGTCAATACATTGTCCTCCAGTCGACTTGTCTACAAGGGGATATTGCTGCCTCTGGTTCCATGTGGTCCGTGTACTGTGAGTCTAGATTTTCGAATCCGACGCGAAACTGATAGTTAATTGTAACGTTCAGGGCCTCCTAATGACGATGGAACACTCAAATTGCGACGAGATTCAATACATAGGCCTCCAGCCGACTTGTCTCCAGGGGTCTATTGCTGCCTCGGGCACCTTATGGTCGTTCTCCTGTGAGTCTAGATTTTTGAATACGACGCATAACTGATAGTTATTTGCAACGTTCAACGCCTCCTAATGACGATGGAACACTCAAATTGCGTCGAGACTCAATACATCGGCCTCCAGCCGACTTGTCTCCAAATGTCTATTGCTGCCTCGGGTACCTTGTGGTCGTTCTCCTGTGAGTCTAGATTTTCGAATCCGACGCATAACTGATAGTTAATGGTAAAGATCAGGGCCTCCTATTGACGATGAAACACTCAAATTGCGTCGAGATTCAATACATCGTCCTCCAGCCGACTTGTCTCCAAGGGCATATCGCTGCCTCGGGCACCACATGGTCCGTCTCCATTGATTCTACATTTTCGAATCCGACGCATAACTGATAGTTAATGGTAAAGTTCAGGGCCTCCTAATGACGATGGGGCACTCAAATTGCGTCGCGATTCAATACATCGTCCTCCAGAGGACTGATCTCCAACGGGATATTGCTGCCTCGGGCACCTTACGGTCCGTTTCCAGTGAGTCTACAATTTCGATTCCGACGAAGAACTGATATTTAATTGCAACATTCAGGGCCTCCTAATGACGATGGAACACTCAAATTGCGTCGAGGTTCAATACATCGTCCTCCTGCCGACTTGTCTCCAATGGGTATTGCTGCCTCGGGCACCATATTCTCCTGTGAGTCTAGATTTTCGATTCCGACGCGAAACTGATAGTTAATTGTATCATTTAGGGCCTCCTAATGAAGATGGAACACTCAAATAGCGTCAAGAGTCTATACAACGTCCTTCAACCGACTTGTCTCCAAGAGTCTATAGCTGCCTCGGACACCTTATGGTCGTTCTCCTGTGAGTCTAGATTCTGGAATCCGACGGAAAACTGATAGTTAATTGTAATGCTCAGGGCCTCCTAATGACGATGGAACACTCAAATTGCGTCGAGATTCAATAGAGCGGCCACGAGCCGACTTGTGCCCATGGGGACATTGCTGCCTCGGGCACCAAATGGTCCGTCTCCTGTGAGTCTAGATTTTCGATTCCGATGCGAAACTGATGGTTAATTGTAACGTTCAGGGCCTCCTAATAACGATGTAACATTCAAATTGCGTCGAGATTCAATAAATCGTCCAGCAGCCGACTTGTCTCCAAGTTTCTATTGCTGCCTCGGGCACCTTATGATCTTTCTCCTGTGAGTCTAGATTTTCGAACCCGACGCAAAACTGATAGTTAATTGTAACGTTCCGGGCCTCCTAATGACGATGGAATACTCAAATTGCGTCGAGAGTCAATACATCGTCCTCCAGCCGACTTGTCTACAAGGGGATATTGCTGCCTCTGGCTCCATGTGGTTCGTGTCCTGTGAGTCTAGATTTTCGAATCCGACGCAAAACTGATAGTTAATTGTAACGTTCAAGGCTTCCTAATGACGACGGAACACTCAAATTGCGTCGAGGTTCAATACATCGGCCACGAGCTGACATGTCTCCAAGGGGTATTACTGCCTCGGGCACCTTATGGCCGTTCCCCTGTGAGTCTAGATTTTCGAATCCGACGCATAACTGATAGTTAATTGTAACGCCCAGCGCCTCCTAAAGACGATGAAACACTCACATTGCGTCGAGATTCAATACATCGTCCTCCAGCCGACTTGTTTCAAGGGGATACTGCTGCCTCGGGCACCATATGGTCCGTCTCCTGTGAGTCTAGATTTTCGTATCCGACGCGAAACTGATAGTTAATTGTATCATTCAGGGCCTCCTAATGACGATGGAACACTCAAATAGCGTCAAGATTCTATACAACGTCCTTCAACCGACTTGTCTCCAAGAGTCTATTGCTGCCTCGGACACCTTATGGTCGTTCTCCTGTGAGTCTAGATTCTCGAATACGACGCAAAACTGATAGTTAATTGCAACGTTCAGGTCCTCCTAATGTCGATGGAACACTCAAATTGCGTCGAGGTTCAATACATCGGCCACGAGCTGACTTGTCTCCAAGGGGTATTACTGCCTCGGGCACCATATGGTCCGTCTCCTGTGAGTCTAGATTTTTGAATCCGTCATAAAAATGATAGTTAATTGTAACGTTCAGCGCCTCCTAATGACGATGGAACACTCAAATTGCGTCGAGATTCAATACATCGGCCTCCAGCCGACTTGTCTACAAGGGGATATTGCTGCCTCTGGCTCCATGTGATCCGTGTCCTGTGAGTCTAGATTTTTGAATCCGACATAAAAATGATAGTTAATTGTAACATTCAGGGCCTCCTAATGCCGATGGAACACTCAAATAGCGTCAAGGTTCTATACAACGTCCTTCAACCGACTTGTCTCCAAGAGTCTATTGCTGCCTCGGACACCTTATGGTCGTTCTCCTGTGAGTCTAGATTCTCGAATCCGACGCAAAGCTGATGGTTAATTGTAATGCTCTGGGCCTTCTAATGACGATGAAACACTCAAATTGCGTCGAGATTTAATACAGCGGCCACGAGCCGACTTGTGCCCATGGGGACATTGCTGCCTCGGGCACCAAATGATCCGTCTCCTGTGAGTCTAGATTTTCGATTCCGATGCGAAACTGATAGTTAATTGTAACGTTCAGGGCCTTCTAATAACGATGGAACACTCAAATTGCGTCGCGATTCAATACTTCGTCCTCCAGCGGACTGGTTTTCAAGGGGATATTGCTGCCTCAGGCACCTTATGGTCCGTCACCATTGAGTCTAGATTTTCGATTCCGGCGAAAAACTGATAGTTAATTGCAACATTCAGGGCCTCCTAATGACGATGGATCACTCAAATTGCGTCGCGATCCAATACATCGTCCTCTAGCCGACTTGTCTAAAAAGGGTCTATTGCTGTCTCGGGCACCTTATGATCGTTCTCCTGTGAGTCTCGATTTACTAATCCGACGCAAAACTGATAGTTAATTGCAACATTCTGGGCCTCCTAATGACGATGGAATACTCAAATTGCGTCGAGGTTCAATACATCGTCCTCCTGCCGACTAGTCTCCAATGGGTATTGCTGCCTCGGGCACCATATGGTCCTTCTGTGAGTCTA
Organism: Schistocerca americana; assembly: GCF_021461395.2. NCBI lineage: Eukaryota > Metazoa > Arthropoda > Insecta > Orthoptera > Acrididae > Schistocerca > Schistocerca americana. The sequence continues at coordinate 4,011,417 of NC_060122.1, read as the reverse complement.
GATTTTCGATTCCGACCCAAAACTGATAATTAATTGTAACGTTCAGGGCCTCCTAATGACGATGGAACACTCAAATTGCGTCGAGGTTCAATACATCGTCCTCCAGCCGACTTGTCTCCAAGGGGTATTGCTGCCTCGGGCACCATATGGTCCGTGTCCTTTGAGTCTAGATTTTCGAATTAGACGCTAAATTGATAGTTAATTGTAACGGTCAGGGCCTCCTAATGACGATGGAACACTCAAATTGGGTCGAGGTTCAATACATCGTCCTCCAGCCGACTTGTCTCCAATGGGATATTGCTGCCTCGGGCACCAAATGGTCCGTCTCCTGTGAGTCTAGATTTTCGAATCCGACGCAAAAATGATAGTTAATTATAACGTTCAGCGCCTCCTAATGACGATGGAACACTCAAATTGCGTCGAGAGTCAATACATTGTCCTAAAGACGACTTGTCTACAAGGGTCTATTGCTGCCTCGGGCACCTTATGGTCGTTCTCCTGTGAGTCTAGATTTTTGAATACGACGCATAACTGATAGTTAATTGTAACGTTCAGGGCCTCCTAATGACGATGGAACACTCAAATTGCGTCGAGATTCAATACATAGGCCTCCAGCCGACTTGTCTCCAAGGGCATATCGCTGCCTCGGGCACCACATGGTCCGTCTCCATTGATTCTACATTTTCGAATCCGACGCATAACTGATAGTGAATGGTAAAGTTCAGGGCCTCCTAATGACGATGGGGCACTCAAATTGCGTCGCGATTCAATACATCGTCCTCCAGAGGACTGATCTCCAACGGGATATTGCTGCCTCGGGCACCTTACGGTCCGTTTCCAGTGAGTCTAGAATTTCAATTCCGACGAAGAACTGATATTTAATTGCAACATTCAGGGCCTCCTAATGACGATGGAACACTCAAATTGCGTCGAGGTTCAATACATCGTCCTCCTGCCGACATGTCTCCAATGGGTATTGCTGCCTCGGGCACCATATTCTCCTGTGAGTCTAGATTTTCGATTCCGACGCGAAACTGATAGTTAATTGTATCGTTCAGGGCCTCCTAATGACGATGGAACACTCAAATAGCGTCAAGAGTCTATACAACGTCCTTCAACCGACTTGTCTCCAAGAGTCTATTGCTGCCTCGGACACCTTATGGTCGTTCTCCTGTGAGTCTAGATTCTGGAATCCGACGGAAAACTGATAGGTAATTGTAATGCTTAGGGCCTCCTAATGACGATGGAACAATCAAATTGCGTCGAGATTCAATAGAGCGGCCACGAGCCGACTTGTGCCCATGGGGACATTGCTGCCTCGGGCACCAAATGGTCCGTCTCCTGTGAGTCTAGATTTTCGATTCCGATGCGAAACTGATGGTTAATTGTAACGTTCAGGGCCTCCTAATAACGATGTAACATTCAAATTGCGTCGAGATTCAATAAATCGTCCAGCAGCCGACTTGTCTCCAAGTTTCTATTGCTGCCTCGGGCACCTTATGTCTTTCTCCTGTGAGTCTAGATTTTCGAACCCGACGCAAAACTGATAGTTAATTGTAACGTTCCGGGCCTCCTAATGACGATGGACTACTCAAATTGCGTCGAGAGTCAATACATCGTCCTCCGGCCGACTTGTCTACAAGGGGATATTGCTGCCTCTGGCTCCATGTGGTCCGTGTCCTGTGAGTCTAGATTTTCGAATCCGACGTAAAACTGATAGTTAATTGTAACGTTCAGGGCTTCCTAATGACGACGGAACACTCAAATTGCGTCGAGGTTCAATACATCGGCCACGAGCTGACATGTCTCCAAGGGGTATTACTGCCTCGGGCACCATATGGTCCGTCTCCTGTGGGTCTAGATTTTTGAATCCAACATAAAAATGATAGTTAATTGTAACGTTCAGCGCCTCTTAATGACGATGGAACACTCAAATTGCGTCGAGAGTCAATACATCGTCCTCCAGTCGACTTGTCTACAAGGGGATATAGCTGCCTCTGGCTCCATGTCGTCCGTGTACTGTGAGTCTAGATTTTCGAATCCGAAGCGAAACTGATAGTTAATTGTAACTTTCACGGCCTCCTAATGACGATGGAACACTCAAATTGCGTCGAGATTCAATACATCGGCCTCCAGCCGACTTGTCTCCAAGGGTCTATTGCTGCCTCGAGCACCTTATGGTCGTTCTCCTGTGAGTCTAGATTTTAGAATCCGACGCATAACTGACGGTTATTTGAAACGTTCAGCGCCTCCTAATGACGATGGAACACTCAAATTGCGTCGAGATTCAATACATCGGCCTCCAGCCGACTTGTCTCCAAATGTCTATTGCTGCCTCGGGTACCTTGTGGTCGTTCTCCTGTGAGTCTAGGTTTTCGAATCCGACGCATAACTGATAGTTAATTGTAAAGTTCAGGGCCTCCTAATGACGATGAAACACTCAAATTGCGTCGAAATTCAATACATCGTCCTCCAGCCGACTTGTCTCCAAGGGCATATCGCTGCCTCGGGCACCACATGGTCCGTCTCCATTGATTCTACATTTTCGAATCCGACGCAAAACTGATAGTTAATTGTAACGTTCAGGGCCTCCTAATGACGATGGGGCACTCATATTACGTCGCGATCCAATACATCGTCCTCCAGCCGACTTGTCTCCAAGGGTCTGTTGCTGCCTCGGGCACCTTATGATCGTTCTCCTTTGTGTCTCGATCTTCTAACCCGACGCAAAACTGATAGTTAATTGCAACGTTCATGGCCTCCAAATGACGATGGAACACTCAAATTGCGTCGAGATTCGATACATCGTCCTCCTGCCGACTTGTCTCCAAGGGTCTATTGCTGCCTCGGGCACCTTATGGCCGTACCCCTGTGAGTCTAGATTTTCGAATCCGACGCATAACTGATAGTTAATTGTAACCCTCAGCGCATTCTAAAGACGATGGAACACTCACATTGCGTCGAGATTCAATACATCGTCCTCCAGCCGACTTGTCTCAAGGGGATATTGCTGCCTCGGGCACCATATGGTCCGTCTCCTGTGAGTCTAGATTTTCGATTATGATGCGAAACTGATAGTTATTTGTAACGTTGAGGGCTTCCTAATGACGATGGAACACTCAAATTACGTGGAGAGTCAATACATCGTCCTCCAGCCGACTTGTCTCCAAGGGGTACTGCTGCCTCTTGCACCATATGGTTCGACTCCTGTGAGTCTAGATTTTCGAATCCGACGAAAAAATGATAGTAACGTTCAGCGCCTCCTAATGACGATGGAACACTCAAATTTCGTCGAGATTCAATACATCGGCCTCCAGCCGACTTGTCCCCGAGGGCACAACGCTGCCCCGGGCACCACATGGTCCGTGTCCGTTGATTCCACATTTTCGAATCCGACGCAAACTGATAGTTAATTGTAATGTTCAGGGCCTCCAAATGACGATGGGTTACTCAGATTGCGTCGCGATTCAATACATCGTCCTCCAGCGGACTTGTCTCCAAGGGTCTATAGCTGCCTCGAGCACCTTTTGGCCGTTCTCCTGTGAGCCTAGATTTTTGAATCCGACGCATAACTGATAGTTATTTGCAACGTTCAGCGCCGCCTAATGACGATGGAACACTCAAATTGCGTCGAGATTCAATACATCGACCTCCAGCCGACTTGTCTCCAAATGTCTATTGCTGCCTCGGGGACCTTGTGGTCGTTCTCCTGTGAGTCTATATTTTCGAATCCGACGCGTAACTGGTAGTTAATTGTAAAGGTTAGGGCCTCCTAATGACGATGAAACATTCAAATTGCGTCGAGATTCAATACATCGTCCTCCAGCCGACTTGTCTCCAAGGGCATATCGCTGCCTCGGGCACCACATGGTCCGTCTCAGTTGAATCTACATTTTCGAATCCGACGCAAAACTGATAGTTAATTGTAATGTTCAGGGCCTCCAAATGACGATGGGGCACTCAGATTGCGTCGCGATTCAATACATCGTCCTCCTGCGGACTTGTCTCCAGGGTGATATTGCTGCCTCGGGCACCTTATGGTCCGTCTCCATTGAGTCTAGATTTTCGATTCCAACGAAAAACTGATAGTTAATTGTAACATTCAGGGCCTCCTAATGACAAAGGAACACTCATATTGCATCGCGATCCAATTCATCGTCCTCCAGCCTACTTGTCTCCTAGGGTCTATTGGTGCCTCGGGCACCTTATGATCGTTCTCTTGTGAGTCTCGATTTTCTTATCCGACGCAAAACTGATAGTTAATTGCAACGTTCAGGGCCTCCTAATGACGATGGAACACTCAAATTGCGACGAGGTTCAATCCATCGTCCTCCTGCAGACTTGCCTCCAATGGGTATTGCTGGCTCTGACACATTATGGTCGTTCTCCTGTGTGTCTAGATTTTAGAATCCGACGCAAAACTGATAGTTAATTGTAACGTTCAAGCCCTCCTAATGACGATGGAACACTCAAATTGCGTGGAGATTCAATACATCGGCCTCCAGCCGACTTGTCTCCAAGGGGACATTGCTGCCTCGGGCACCATATGGTCCGTCTCCTGTGAATCTAGATTTTCGATTCCGATGCGAAACTGATAGTTAATTGTAACTTTCAGGGCCTTTTAATAACGATGGAACACACAAGTAGCGTCGAGATTCAGTACATGGTTCTTCAGCCGACTTGTCTCCAACGGTCTATTGCTGGCTCGGGCACCATATGGTCCGTCTCCTGTGAGTCTAGATTTTCGAATCCGACGCGAAACTGATAGTTAATTGTAACGATCAGGGCCTCCTAATGACGATGGAACACTCAAATTGCATCTAGGTTCAATACATCGGCCACGAGCCGACTTGTCTCCAAGGGGTTTTGGTGCCTCGGGCACCATATGGTCCGTCTCCTGTGAGTCTAGATTTTGGAATCCGACGCAAAAATGATAGTTAATTGTAACGTTCAGCGCCTCCTAATGACGATGGAACACTCAAATTGCGTCGAGGTTCAATACATCGTCCTCCAACCGACTTGTCTCCAAGGGGTATTGCTGCCTCGGATACCATATGGTCCGTCTCCTGTGAGTCTAGATTTTCGAATTCGACGCTAAAATGATAGTTAATTGTAACGTTCAGGGCCTCCTAATGACGATGGAACACTCAAATTGCGTCGAGGTTCAATACATCGTCCCCCAGGCAACCTGTCTCCAAGGGGTATTGCTGCCCCGGGCACCATATGGTCCGTCTCCTGTGAGTCTAGATTTTCGAATCCGACGCAAAAGTGATAGTTAATTGTAACGTTCACGGCCTCCGAATGGCGATGGAACACTCAAATTGCGTCGAGATTCAATACATCGTCCTCCAGCGGACTGGTCTCCAAGGGGATATTGCTGCCTCGGGCACCTTATAGTCAGTCTCCAGTAAGTCTAGATTTTCGATTGCGACGAAAAACTGATAGTTAATTGTAACATTCAGGTTCTCCCAATGACGATGGAACATTAAAATTGCGTCGAGAGTCATTACATCGTCCTCCAGCCGACTTGTCTACAAGGGGATATTGCTGCCTCGGGCTCCATGTGGTCCCCAGTGAGTCTAGATTTTCGAATCCGACGCGAAACTGATACTTAATTGTAACGTTCAGGGCCTCCTAATAACGATGGAACACTCAAATTGCGACGAGATTCAATACATCGTCCTTCAGCCGACTCGTCTCCAACGGTCTATTGCTGGCTCGGGCTGCTTAGGTTCGTTCTCCATTGAGTCTAGATTTTAGAATCCGATGCAAAACTGATAGTTAATTGTAACGTTCAAGCCCTCCTAATGACGATGGAACACTCAAATTGCGTGGAGATTCAATACATCGTCCTCCAGCCGACTTGTCTCCAAATGGACATTGCTGCCTCGGGCACCATATGGTCCGTCTCCTGTGAGTCTAGATTTTCGATTCCGATGCGAAACTGATAGGTAATTGTAATTTTTAGGGCCTCCTAATGACGATGGAACACTCAAATTGCGTCGAGAATAAATTCATCGTCCTTCAGCCGACTTGTCTCCAAGGTTCTATTGCAGCCTCGGGCACCTTATGGTCGTTCTCTTGTGAGTCTCGATTTTCGAATCCGACGCAAAACTGATAGTTAATTGTAACGTTCAAGGCCTCCAATGACGATGGAACACTCAAATTGCGTCGAGAGTCAATACATCGTCCTCCAGCCGACTTGTCTCCAAGGGGTATTGCTGCCTCGGGCGCCATATGTTCCGTCTCCTGTGAGTCTAGATTTTCGAATGCGACGCAAAAATGATAGTTACTTGTAACGTTCAGCGCCTCCTAATGACGATGGAACACTCAAATTGCGTCGAGAGTCAATACATCGTTCTCCAGCCGAATTGTCTACAAGGGGATATTGCTGCCTCGGGCTCCATGTGGTCCGTCTCCTGTGAGTCTACATTTTCTAATCCGACGCGAAACTGATAGTTAATTGAAACGTTCAGGGCCTCCTAATGACGTTGGAACACTCTTATTGCGTCGCGATCCAATACATCGTCCTCCAGCCGACTTCTCCCCTTCGGGCACCTTATGGTCGTTCTCTTGTGAGTCTCGATTTTCGAATCCGACCTGTCTCCTGTGAGTCTAGAATTTCGAATGCGACGCAAAAATGATAGTTAATTGTAACGTTCAGGGCCTCCTAAAGACGATGGAACACTCAAATTGCGTCGAGATTCAATACATCGTCCTCCAGCCGACATGTCTCCAAGAGGTATTGCTGCCTCGGGCACCATATGGTCCGTCTCCTGTGAGTCTAGATTTTCGAATCCGACGCAAAAATGATAGTTAAATGTAATGTTCAGGGCATCCTAAAGACGATGGAACACTCAAATTGCGTCGAGATTCAATACATCGGCCCCAGCACACTTGTCTCCAAGGGTCTATTGCTGCCTCGGGCACCTTCTGATCTTTCTCCTGTGAGTCCAGATGTTCGAATCCGACGCAAAACTGATAGTTAATTGCAACGTTCAGGGCCTCCTAATGACGATGGAACACTCAAATTGCGACGAGGTTCAATACATCGTCCTCCAGCCGACTTGTCTCCAAGGGGTATTGCTGCCTCGGGCTCCATGTGTTCCGTCTCCTGTGTGTCTAGATTTTTGAATCCGACGCGAAACTGATAGTTAATTGTAACTTTCAGGGCCGCCTAATGACGATGGAACACTCCAATTGCGTCGAGATTCAATACATCGTGCTTCAGCCGACTTGTCTCCAACGGTCTATTGCTGGCTCCGACACCTTATGGTCGTTCTCCTGTGTGTCTAGATTTTAAAATCCGACGAAAAACTGATAGTCAATTGTAACGTTCAAGTCCTCCTATTGACGATGAAACACTCAAATTGCGTGAGATTCAATACATCGGCCTCCAGCCGACTTGTCTCCAAGGGGACATTGCTGCCTCGGGCACCATATGGTCCGTCTCCTGTGAGTCCAGATTCTCGATTCCGATTCGAAACTGATAGTTATTTGTAACGTTCAGGGCCTCCTAATAACGATGGAACACTGAAATTGCGTCGAGATTCAATATATCGTCCTTCAGCCGACTTGTCTACTAGGGGATATTGCTGCCTCTGGCTCCATGTGGTCCGTGTCCTGTGAAACCAGATTTTCGAATCCGACGCGAAACTGATACTTAATTGTAACGTTCAGGGCCTCCAAATGACGATCGAACACTCAAATTGCGTCGAGATTCAATACATCGTCCTCCAGCCGACTTGTCTCCAAGGGTCTATTGCTGCCTCGAGCACCTTATGGTCGTTCTCCTGTGAGTCTACATTTTTGAATCCGACGCATAACTGAAAGTTATTTGCAACGTTCAGCGCCTCGTAATGGCGATGGAACACTCAAGTTGCTTCGAAAGGCAAAACATCGTCATTCAAACCTACTTGTCTCCAAAGGTCTATTGCTGCCTCGGGCACCTTATGGTCGTTCTCCTGTGAGTCTAGATTTTAGAATCCGGCGCAAAACTAATGGTTAATTGTAACGTTCAGAGCCTCCTAAGGCCCGATGGAACGCTCAAATTGCGTCGAGATTCAATACATCGGCCTCCAGCCGACTTGTCTACAAGGGGATATTGCTGGTCTGGCTCCATATGGTCCGTGTCCTGTGAGTCTAGATTTTCGAATCCGACGCGAAACTGATAGTTAATAGTAACGTCAGGGCCTCCTAATGACAATGGGGCTCTCATATTGCGTCGCGAATCAATACATCGTTCACCAGCGGACTGGTCTCCAAGGGGATACTGTTGCCTCGGGCACCTTATGGTCAGTCTCCAGTGAGTCTAGATTTTCGATTGCGACGAAATACTGATAGTAATTGTGACATTCAGGTTCTCCTATTGACGATGGAACACTCAAATTGCGTCGAGAGTCAATACATCGTCCTCCAGCCGACTTGTCTACAAGGTGATATTGCTGCCTCGGGCTCCATGTGGTCCGTCTCCAGTGAGTCCAGATTTTCGAATCCGACGCGAAACTGATAGTTAATTGTAACTTTCAGGGCCTCCTAATGACGATGGAACACACCAATTGCGTCGAGATTCAATACATCGTCCTTCAGCCGACTTGTCTCCAACGGTCTATTGCTGGCTCCGACACCTTATGGTCGTTCTCCTGTGAGTCTAGATTTTAAAATCCGACGCAAAACTGATAGTTAATTGTAACGTTCAAGCCCTCCTATTGACGATGGAACACTCAAATTGCGTGGAGATTCAATACATCGGCCTCCAGCCGACTTGTCTCCAAGGGGACATTGCTGCCTCGGGCATCATATGGTCCGTCTCCTGTGAGTCTAGATTCTCGATTCCGATGCGAAACTGATAGTTAATAGTAACGTTCAGGGCCTCCTAATAACGATGGAACACTCAAATTGCGACGAGATTCAATACATCGTCTTTCAGCCGACTTGTCTCCAAGGTTCTATTGCTTCCTCGGGCACCTTATGGTCATTCCCTTGTGAGTCTCGATTTTCGAATCCGACGCAAAACTGATAGTTAATTGCAACGTTCAGGTCCTCCTAATGTCGATGGAACACTCAAATTGCGGCCACGAGCTGACTTGTCTCCAAGGGGTATTACTGCCTCGGGCACCATATGGTCCGTCTCCTGTGAGTCTAGATTTTTGAATCCGACATAAAAATGATAGTTATTTGTAACGTTCAACGCCTCCTAATGACGATGGAACACTCAAATTGCGTCAAGGTTCTATACAACGTCCTTCAACCGACTTGTCTCCAAGAGTCTATTGCTGCCTCGGACACCTTATGGTCGTTCTCCTGTGAGTCTAGATTCTCGAATCCGACGCAAAGCTGATAGTTAATTGTAATGCTCTGGGCCTTCTAATGACGATGAAACACTCAAATTGCGTCGAGATTTAATACAGGGGCCACGAGCCGACATGTGCCCGTGGGGACATTGCTGCCTCGGGCACCAAATGATCCGTCTCCTGTGAGTCTAGATTTTCGATTCCGATGCGAAACTGATAGTTAATTGTAACGTTCAGGGCCTTCTAATAACGATGGAACACTCAAATTGCGTCGCGATTCAATACTTTGTCCTCCAGCGGACTGGTTTTCAAGGGGATATTGCTGCCTCAGGCACCTTATGGTCCGTCACCATTGAGTCTACATTTTCGATTCCGGCGAAAAACTGATAGTTAATTGCAACATTCAGGGCCTCCTAATGACGATGGATCACTCAAATTGCGTCGCGATCCAATACATTGTCCTCTAGCCGACTTGTCTAAAAAGGGTCTATTGCTGCCTCGGGCACCTTATGATCGTTCTCCTGTGAGTCTCGATTTACTAATCCGACGCAAAACTGATAGTTAATTGCAACATTCTGGGCCTCCTAATGACGATGGAATACTCAAATTGCGTCGAGGTTCAATACATCGTCCTCCTGCCGACTAGTCTCCAATGGGTATTGCTGCCTCGGGCACCATATGGTCCTTCTGTGAGTCTAGATTTTCGATTCCGACCCAAAACTGATAATTAATTGTAACGTTCAGGGCCTCCTAATGACGATGGAACACTCAAATTGCGTCGAGGTTCAATACATCGTCCTCCAGCCGAATTGTCCCCAAGGGGTATTGCTGCCTCGGGCACTATATGGTCCGTGTCCTTTGAGTCTAGATTTTCGAATTCGACGCTAAATTTATAGTTAATTGTAACGGTCAGGGCCTCCTAATGACGATGGAACACTCAAATTGGGTCGAGGTTCAATACATCGTCCTCCAGCCGACTTGTCTCCAATGGGATATTGCTGCCTCGGGCACCAAATGGTCCGTCTCATGTGAGTCTAGATTTTCGAATCCGACGCAAAAATGATAGTTAATTATAACGTTCAGCGCCTCCTAATGACGGTGGAACACTCAAATTGCGTCGAGAGTCAATACATTGTCCTCCAGTCGACTTGTCTACAAGGGGATATTGCTGCCTCTGGCTCCATGTGGTCCGTGTACTGTGAGTCTAGATTTTCGAATCCGACGCGAAACTGATAGTTAATTGTAACGTTCAGGGCCTCCTAATGACGATGGAACACTCAAATTGCGTCGAGATTCAATACATAGGCCTCCAGCCGACTTGTCTCCAGGGGTCTATTGCTGCCCCGGGCACCTTATGGTCGTTCTCCTGTGAGTCTAGATTTTTGAATACGACGCATAACTGATAGTTATTTGCAACGTTCAACGCCTCCTAATGACGATGGAACACTCAAATTGCGTCGAGATTCAATACATCGGCCTCCAGCCGACTTGTCTCCAAATGTCTATTGCTGCCTCGGGTACCTTGTGGTCGTTCTCCTGTGAGTGTAGATTTTCGAATCCGACGCATAACTGATAGTTAATGGTAAAGTTCAGGGCCTCCTAATGACGATGAAACACTCAAATTGCGTCGAGATTCAATACATCGTCCTCCAGCCGACTTGTCTCCAAGGGCATATCGCTGCCTCGGGCACCACATGGTCCGTCTCCATTGATTCTACATTTTCGAATCCGACGCATAACTGATAGTTAATGGTAAAGTTCAGGGCCTCCTAATGACGATGGGGCACTCAAATTGCGTCGCGATTCAATACATCGTCCTCCAGAGGACTGATCTCCAACGGGATATTGCTGCCTCGGGCACCTTACGGTCCGTTTCCAGTGAGTCTAGAATTTCGATTCCGACGAAGAACTGATATTTAATTGCAACATTCAGGGCCTCCTAATGACGATGGAACACTCAAATTGCGTCGAGGTTCAATACATCGTCCTCCTGCCGACTTGTCTCCAATGGGTATTGCTGCCTCGGGCACCATATTCTCCTGTGAGTCTAGATTTTCGATTCCGACGCGAAACTGATAGTTAATTGTATCATTCAGGGCCTCCTAATGACGATGGAACACTCAAATAGCGTCAAGAGTCTACACAACGTCCTTCAACCGACTTGTCTCCAAGAGTCTATTGCTGCCTCGGACACCTTATGGTCGTTCTCCTGTGAGTCTAGATTCTGGAATCCGACGGAAAACTGATAGTTAATTGTAATGCTCAGGGCCTCCTAATGACGATGGAACACTCAAATTGCGTCGAGATTCAATAGAGCGGCCACGAGCCGACTTGTGCCCATGGGGACATTGCTGCCTCGGGCACCAAATGGTCCGTCTCCTGTGAGTCTAGATTTTCGATTCCGATGCGAAACTGATGGTTAATTGTAACGTTCAGGGCCTCCTAATAACGATGTAACATTCAAATTGCGTCAGGATTCAATAAATCGTCCAGCAGCCGACTTGTCTCCAAGTTTCTATTGCTGCCTCGGGCACCTTATGATCTTTCTCCTGTGAGTCTAGATTTTCGAACCCGACGCAAAACTGATAGTTAATTGTAACGTTCCGGGCCTCCTAATGACGATGGAATACTCAAATTGCGTCGAGAGTCAATACATCGTCCTCCAGCCGACTTGTCTACAAGGGGATATTGCTGCCTCTGGCTCCATGTGGTCCGTGTCCTGTGAGTCTAGATTTTCGAATCCGACGCAAAACTGATAGTTAATTGTAACGTTAAGGGCTTCCTAATGACGACGGAACACTCAAATTGCGTCGAGGTTCAATACATCGGCCACGAGCTGACATGTCTCCAAGGGGTATTACTGCCTCGGGCACCATATGGTCCGTCTCCTGTGGGTCTAGATTTTTGAATCCAACATAAAAATGATAGTTAATTGTAACGTTCAGCGCCTCCTAATGACGATGGAACACTCAAATTGCGTCGAGATTCAATACATCGGCCTCCAGCCGAATGGTCTACAAGGGGATATTGCTGCCTCTGTCTCCATGTGATCCGTGACCTGTGAGTCTAGATTTTCGAATCCGACGCGAAACTGACAGTTAATTGTAACGTTCAGGGCCTCCTAATGACGATGGAACACTCAAATTGCGCTGAGATTCAATACATCGGCACCCAGCCGACTTGTCTCCAAGGGTCTATAGCTGCCTCGAGCACCTTATGGTCGTTCTTCTGTGAGTCTAGAATTTCGTATCCGACGCATAACTGATAGTTATTTGCAACGTTCAGCGCCCCCTAACGACGATGGAACACTCAAATTGCCTCGAGGTTCAATACATCGTCCTCCTGCCGACTTGTCTCCAATGGGTATTGCTGCCTCGGGCACCATAAGGTCCTTCTGTGAGTCTAGATTTTCGTTTCCGACCCGGAACTGATAGTTAATTGTAACGTTCAGGGCCTCCTAATGACGATGGAACACTCAAAAATGCGTCGAGGTTCAATACATCATCTGCCAGCCGACTTGTCTCCAAGGGGTATTGCTGCCTCGGGCACCAAATGGTCCGTCTCCTGTGAGTCTAGATTTTCGAATCCGACGCAAAAATGATAGTTAATTGTAACGTTCAGCGCCTCTTAATGACGATGGAACACTCAAATTGCGTCGAGAGTCAATACATCGTCCTCTAGTCGACTTGTCTACAAGGGGATATTGCTGCCTCTGGCTCCATGTCGTCCGTGTACTGTGAGTCTAGATTTTCGAATCCGACGCGAAACTGATAGTTAATTGTAACGTTCACGGCCTCCTAATGACGATGGAACACTCAAATTGCGTCGAGATTCAATACATCGGTCTCCAGCCGACTTGTCTCCAATGGTCTATTGCTGCCTCGAGCACCTTATGGTCGTTCTCCTGTGAGTCTAGATTTTAGAATCCGACGCATAACTGACGGTTATTTGAAACGTTCAGCGCCTCCTAATGACGATGGAACATTCAAATTGCGTCGAGATTCAATACATCGGCCTCCAGCCGACTTGTCTCCAAATGTCTATTGCTGCCTCGGGTACCTTGTGGTCGTTCTCCTGTGAGTCTAGGTTTTCGAATCCGACGCATAACTGATAGTTAATTGTAAAGTTCCCCGCCTCCTAATGACGATGAAACACTCAAATTGCGTCGAAATTCAATACATCGTCCTCCAGCCGACTTGTCTCCAAGGGCATATCGCTGCCTCGGGCACCACATGGTCCGTCTCCGTTGATACTACATTTTCGAATCCGACGCAAAACTGATAGTTAATTGTAACGTTCAGGGCCTCCTAATGACGATGGGGCACTCAAATTGCGTCGCGATTCAATACATCGTCCTCCAGAGGACTGATCTCCAAGGCGATATTGCTGCCTCGGGCACCTTACGGTCCGTCTCCAGTGAGTCTAGATTTTCGATTCCGACGGAAAACTGATATTTAATTGTAACATTCAGGGCTTCCTAATGACGATGGAACACTCATATTACGTCGCGATCCAATACATCGTCCTCCAGCCGACTTGTCTCCAAGGGTCCTCGGGCACCTTATGATCGTTCTCCTTTGTGTCTCGATCTTCTAACCCGACGCAAAACTGATAGTTAATTGCAACGTTCATGGCCTCCAAATGACGATGGAACACTCAAATTGCGTCGAGATTCGATACATCGTCCTCCTGCCGACTTGTCTCCAAGGGTCTATTGCTGCCTCGGGCACCTTATGGCCGTACCCCTGTGAGTCTAGATTTTCGAATCCGACGCATAACTGATAGTTAATTGTAACCCTCAGCGCATTCTAAAGACGATGGAACACTCACATTGCGTCGAGATTCAATACATCGTCCTCCAGCCGACTTGTCTCAAGGGGATATTGCTGCCTCGGGCACCATATGGTCCGTCTCCTGTGAGTCTCGATTTTCGATTATGATGCGAAACTGATAGTTATTTGTAACGTTGAGGGCTTCCTAATGACGATGGAACACTCAAATTACGTGGAGAGTCAATACATCGTCCTCCAGCCGACTTGACTCCAAGGGGTACTGCTGCCTCTTGCACCATATGGTTCGACTCCTGTGAGTCTAGATTTTCGAATCCGACGAAAAAATGATAGTAACGTTCAGCGCCTCCTAATGACGATGGAACACTCAAATTTCGTCGAGATTCAATACATCGGCCTCCAGCCGACTTGTCCCCGAGGGCACAACGCTGCCTCGGGCACCACATGGTCCGTGTCCGTTGATTCCACATTTTCGAATCCGACGCAAACTGATAGTTAATTGTAATGTTCAGGGCCTCCAAATGACGATGGGTTACTCAGATTGCGTCGCGATTCAATACATCGTCCTCCAGCGGACTTGTCTCCAAGGGTCTATAGCTGCCTCGAGCACCTTTTGGCCGTTCTCCTGTGAGCCTAGATTTTTGAATCCGACGCATAACTGATAGTTATTTGCAACGTTCAGCGCCGCCTAATGACATTGGAACACTCAAATTGCGTCGAGATTCAATACATTGACCTCCAGCCGACTTGTCTCCAAATGTCTATTGCTGCCTCGGGGACCTTGTGGTCGTTCTCCTGCGAGTCTATATTTTCGAATCCGACGCGTAACTGGTAGTTAATTGTAAAGGTTAGGGCCTCCTAATGACGATGAAACATTCAAATTGCGTCGAGATTCAATACATCGTCCTCCAGCGGACTTGTCTCCAGGGTGATATTGCTGCCTCGGGTACCTTATGGTCCGTCTCCATTGAGTCTAGATTTTCGATTCCAACGAAAAACTGATAGTTAATTGTAACATTCAGGGCCTCCTAATGACGAAGGAACACTCATATTGCATCGCGATCCAATTCATCGTCCTCCAGCCGACTTGTCTCCTAGGGTCTATTGGTGCCTCGGGCACCTTATGATCGTTCTCTTATGAGTCTCGATTTTCTTATCCGACGCAAAACTGATAGTTAATTGCAACGTTCAGGGCCTCCTAATGACGATGGAACACTCAAATTGCGACGAGGTTCAATACATCGTCCTCCTGCAGACTTGCCTCCAATGGGTATTGCTGTTTCGTGCACCATATTTTCCTTCTCCTGTGATTCTAGATTTACGATTCCAAATCGAAACCGATAGTTAATTGTAACGTTCAGGGCCTCCGAATGACGACTGAACACTCAAATTGCGTCGAGATTCAATACATCGGCCTCCAGGCGACTTATCTCCAAGGGTCTATTGCTGCCTCGGGCACCTTATGGTCGTTCTCCTGTGGGTCTAGATTTTCGAATCTGACCCATAACTGATAGTTAATTGCAACGTTCAGCGCCTCCTATTGACGATGGAACACTCAAATTGGGTCGAGATTCAATACATCGGCCTCCAGCCGACTTGTCTCCAAATGTCTATTGCTGCCTCGGGCACCTTATGGTCGTTCTCCTGTGAGTCTTGATTTTAGAATCCGACGCAAAACTGATAGTTAATTGTAACGTTCAGGGCCTCCTAATGACGATGGAACACTCAAATTGCGTCGAGATTCAATACACCGGCCTCCAGCCGAGTTGTCTCCAAGGGGACATTGCTGCCGCGGGCACCATATTGTCCGTCTCCTGTGAGTCTAAATTTTCGATTCCGATGCGAAACTGATAGTAAATTGTAACGTTCAGGGCCTCCTAATAACGATGGAACACTCAAATTGCAACGAGATTCAATACATCGTCTTTCAACCGACTTGTCTCCAAGGTTCTATTGCTTCCTCGGGTACCTTATGGTCGTTCTCTTGTGAGTCTCGATTTTCGAATCCGACGCAAAACTGATAGTTAATAGCAACGTTCAGGTCCTCCTAATGACGATGGAACACTCAAATTGCGTCGAGGTACAATGCATCGGCCACGAGCCGACTTGTCTCCAAGGGGTATTACTGCCTCGGGCACCATATGGTCCGTCTCCTGTGAGTCTAGATTTTGGAATCCGACATAAAAAGGATAGTTAATTGTAACGTTCAGCGCCTCCTAATGCCGATGGAACACTCAAATTGCGTCGAGAGTCAATACATCCTCCTCCAGCCGACTTGTCTACAAGGGGATATTGCTGCCTCTGGCTCCATTTGATCCGTGTCCTGTGAGTCTAGATTTTCGAAACCGACGCGAAACTGACAGTTAATAGTAACGTTCAGGGCCACCTAATGACGATGTAACACTCAAATTGCGTCGAGATTCAATCCATCGGCATCGAGCCGACTTGTCTCCAAGGGTCTATAGCTGCCTCGAGCACCTTATGGTCGTTCTCCTGTGAGTCTAGATTTTTGAATCCGACGCATAACTGATAGTTATTTGGAACGTTCAGCGCCTCCTAATGACGATGGAACACTCAAATTGCGTCGAGATTCAATACATCGGCCTCCAGCCGACTTGTCCCCGAGGGCATAACGCTGCCTCGGGCACCACATGGTCCGTGTCCGTTGATTCCACATTTTCGAATCCGACGCAAAACTGATAGTTAATTGTAACGTTCAGGGCCTCCTAATGACGATGGGGCTCTCAAATTGAGTCGCGATTCAATACATCGTCCACCAGCGGACTGGTCTCCAAGGGGATATTGATGCCTCGGGCACCTCATGGTCCTTCTCCATTGAGTCTAGATTTTCGATTCCGACGAAAAACTGATAGCTAATTGTAACATTCAGGGCCCCCTAATGACGATGGAACACTCAAATTGCGTCGAGATTCAATACATCGACCTCCAGCCGACTTGTCTCCAAGGGCTATTGCTGCCTCGGGCTCCATGTGGTCCGTCTCCTGTGTGTCTAAATTTTTGAATCCGACGCGAAACTGATAGTTAATTGTAACGTTCAGGGCCTCCTAATGACGATGGAACACTCCAATTGCGTCGAGATTCAATACATCGTCCTTCAGCCGACTTGTCTCCAACGGTCTATTGCTGGCTCTGACACATTATGGTCGTTCTCCTGTGAGTCTAGATTTTAGAATCCGACTCAAAATTGATAGTTAATTGTAACGTTCAAGCCCTCCTAATGACGATGGAACACTCAAATTGCTTGGAGATTCAATACATCGGCCTCCAGCCGACTTGTCTCCAAGGGGACATTGCCGCCTCGGGCACCATATGGTCCGTCTCCTGTGAATCTAAATTTACGATTCCGATGCGAAACTGATAGTTAATTGTAACGTTCAGGGCCTCTTAATAACGATGGAACACTCAAGTAGCGTCGAGATTCAGTACATGGTTCTTCAGCCGACTTGTCTCCAACGGTCTATTGCTGGCTCGGGCACCATATGGTCCGTCTCCTGTGAGTCTAGATTTTTGAATCCGACGCAAAAATGATAGTTAATTGTAACGTTCAGCGCCTCCTAATGACGATGGAACACTCAAATTGCGTCGAGGTTCAATACATCGTCCTCCAGCCGACTTGTCTCCAAGGGGTATTGCTGCCTCGGGCACCATATGGTCCGTCTCCTGTGAGTCTAGATTTTCGAATTCGACGCTAAAATGATAGTTAATTGTAACGTTCAGGGCCTCCTAATGACGATGGAACACTCAAATTGCGTCGAGGTTCAATACATCGTCCCCCAGGCAATTTGTCTCCCAGGGGTATTGCTGCCCCGGGCACCATATGGTCCGTCTCCTGTGAGTCTAGATTTTCGAATCCGACGCAAAAGTGATAGTTAATTGTAACGTTCACGGCCTCCGAATGGCGATGGAACACTCAAATTGCGTCGAGATTCAATACATCGTCCTCCAGCGGACTGGTCTCCAAGGGGATATTGCTGCCTCGGGCACCTTATAGTCAGTCTCCAGTAAGTCTAGATTTTCGATTGCGACGAAAAACTGATAGTTAATTGTAACATTCAGGTTCTCCTAATGACGATGGAACATTAAAATTGCGTCGAGAGTCATTACATCGTCCTCCAGCCGACTTGTCTACAAGGGGATATTGCTGCCTCGGGCTCCATGTGGTCCCCAGTGAGTCTAGATTTTCGAATCCGACGCGAAAATGATAGTTAATTGTAACGTTCAGGGCCTCCTATTGACGATGGAACACTCAAATTGCGTGGAGATTCAATACATCGGCCTCCAGCCGACTTGTCTCCAAGGGGACATTGCTGCCTCGGGCATCATATGGTCCGTCTCCTGTGAGTCTAGATTCTCGATTCCGATGCGAAACTGATAGTTAATAGTAACGTTCAGGGCCTCCTAATAACGATGGAATACTCAAATTGCGACGAGATTCAATACATCGTCCTTCAGCCGACTCGTCTCCAACGGTCTATTGCTGGCTCGGGCACCTTAGGGTCGTTCTCCTGTGAGTCTAGATTTTAGAATCCGACGCAAAACTGATAGTTAATTGTAACGTTCAAGCCCTCCTAATGACGATGGAACACTCAAATTGCGTGGAGATTCAATACATCGTCCTCCAGCCGACTTGTCTCCAAATGGACATTGCTGCCTCGGGCACCATATTGTCCGTCTCCTGTGAGTCTAGATTTTCGATTCCGATGCGAAACTGAAAGGTAATTGTAATTTTTAGGGCCTCCTGATGACGATGGAACACTCAAATTGCGTCGAGGATAAATACATCGTCCTTCAGCCGACTTGTCTCCAAGGTTCTATTGCCGCCTCGGGCACCTTATGGTCGTTCTCTTGTGAGTCTCGATTTTCGAATCCGACGCAAAACTGATAGTTAATTGCAACGTTCAAGGCCTCCAATGACGATGGAACACTCAAATTGCGTCGAGAGTCAATACATCGTCCTCCAGCCGACTTGTCTCCAAGGGGTATTGCTGCCTCGGGCACCATATGTTCCGTCTCCTGTGAGTCTAGATTTTCGAATGCGACGCAAAAATGATAGTTAATTGTGACGTTCAGCGCCTCCTAATGACGATGGAACACTCAAATTGCGTCGAGAGTCAATACATCGTTCTCCAGCCGAATTGTCTACAAGGGGATATTGCTGCCTCGGGCTCCATGTGGTCCGTCTCCTGTGAGTCTAGATTTTCTAATCCGACGCGAAACTGATAGTTAATTGAAACGTTCAGGGCCTCCTAATGACGTTGGAACACTCTTATTGCGTCGCGATCCAATACATCGTCCTCCAGCCGACTTCTCCCCGTAAGGATAATGCTGCTTCGGGCACCTTATGGTCGTTCTCTTGTGAGTCTCGATTTTCGAATCCGACCTGTCTCCTGTGAGTCTAGAATTTCGAATGCGACGCAAAAATGATAGTTAATTGTAACGTTCAGGGCCTCCTAAAGACGATGGAACACTCAAATTGCGTCGAGATTCAATACATCGTCCTTCAGCCGACTTGTCTCCAACGGTCAATTGCTGCCTCCGACACCTTATGGTCGTTCTTCTGTGAGTCTAGATTTTAAAATCCGACGCAAAACTGATAGTTAATTGTAACGTTCAAGCCCTCCTATTGACGATGGAACACTCAAATTGCGTGGAGATTCAATACATCGGCCTCCAGCCGACTTGTCTCCAAGGGGACATTGCTGCCTCGGGCACCATATGGTCCGTCTACTGTGGGTCTAGATTCTCGATTCCGATGCGAAACTGATAGTTCATTGTAACGCTCAGGGCCTCCTAATAACGATGGAAAACTCAAATAGCGTCGAGGTTCAATACATCGTCCTCCAGCCGACATGTCTCCAAGGGGTATTGCTGCCTCGGGCACCATATGGTCCGTCTCCTGTGAGTCTAGATTTTCGAATCCGACGCAAAAATGATAGTTAAATGTAATGTTCAGGGCATCCTAAAGACGATGGAACACTCAAATTGCGTCGAGATTCAATACATCGGCCCCAGCACACTTGTCTCCAAGGGTCTATTGCTGCCTCGGGCACCTTCTGATCTTTCTCCTGTGAGTCCAGATGTTCGAATCCGACGCAAAACTGATAGTTAATTGCAACGTTCAGGGCCTCCTAATGACGATGGAACACTCAAATTGCGACGAGATTCAATACATCGTCCTTCAGCCGACTTGTCTCCAAGGGTCTATTGCTGCCTCGAGCACCTTATGGTCGTTCTCCTGTGAGTCTACATTTTTGAATCCGACGCATAACTGAAAGTTATTTGCAACGTTCAGGGCCTCCTAATGACGATGGGGCTCTCAAATTGAGTCGCGATTCAATACATCGTCCACCAGCGGACTGGTCTCCAAGGGGATATTGATGCCTCGGGCACCTCATGGTCCTTCTCCATTGAGTCTAGATTTTCGATTCCGACGAAAAACTGATAGCTAATTGTAACATTCAGGGCCCCCTAATGACGATGGAACACTCAAATTGCGTCGAGATTCAATACATCGACCTCCAGCCGACTTGTCTCCAAGGGCTATTGCTGCCTCGGGCTCCATGTGGTCCGTCTCCTGTGTGTCTAAATTTTTGAATCCGACGCGAAACTGATAGTTAATTGTAACGTTCAGGGCCTCCTAATGACGATGGAACACTCCAATTGCGTCGAGATTCAATACATCGTCCTTCAGCCGACTTGTCTCCAACGGTCTATTGCTGGCTCTGACACATTATGGTCGTTCTCCTGTGAGTCTAGATTTTAGAATCCGACTCAAAATTGATAGTTAATTGTAACGTTCAAGCCCTCCTAATGACGATGGAACACTCAAATTGCTTGGAGATTCAATACATCGGCCTCCAGCCGACTTGTCTCCAAGGGGACATTGCCGCCTCGGGCACCATATGGTCCGTCTCCTGTGAATCTAAATTTACGATTCCGATGCGAAACTGATAGTTAATTGTAACGTTCAGGGCCTCTTAATAACGATGGAACACTCTAGTAGCGTCGAGATTCAGTACATGGTTCTTCAGCCGACTTGTCTCCAACGGTCTATTGCTGGCTCGGGCACCATATGGTCCGTCTCCTGTGAGTCTAGATTTTTGAATCCGACGCAAAAATGATAGTTAATTGTAACGTTCAGCGCCTCCTAATGACGATGGAACACTCAAATTGCGTCGAGGTTCAATACATCGTCCTCCAGCCGACTTGTCTCCAAGGGGTATTGCTGCCTCGGGCACCATATGGTCCGTCTCCTGTGAGTCTAGATTTTCGAATTCGACGCTAAAATGATAGTTAATTGTAACGTTCAGGGCCTCCTAATGACGATGGAACACTCAAATTGCGTCGAGGTTCAATACATCGTCCCCCAGGCAATTTGTCTCCCAGGGGTATTGCTGCCCCGGGCACCATATGGTCCGTCTCCTGTGAGTCTAGATTTTCGAATCCGACGCAAAAGTGATAGTTAATTGTAACGTTCACGGCCTCCGAATGGCGATGGAACACTCAAATTGCGTCGAGATTCAATACATCGTCCTCCAGCGGACTGGTCTCCAAGGGGATATTGCTGCCTCGGGCACCTTATAGTCAGTCTCCAGTAAGTCTAGATTTTCGATTGCGACGAAAAACTGATAGTTAATTGTAACATTCAGGTTCTCCTAATGACGATGGAACATTAAAATTGCGTCGAGAGTCATTACATCGTCCTCCAGCCGACTTGTCTACAAGGGGATATTGCTGCCTCGGGCTCCATGTGGTCCCCAGTGAGTCTAGATTTTCGAATCCGACGCGAAAATGATAGTTAATTGTAACGTTCAGGGCCTCCTATTGACGATGGAACACTCAAATTGCGTGGAGATTCAATACATCGGCCTCCAGCCGACTTGTCTCCAAGGGGACATTGCTGCCTCGGGCATCATATGGTCCGTCTCCTGTGAGTCTAGATTCTCGATTCCGATGCGAAACTGATAGTTAATAGTAACGTTCAGGGCCTCCTAATAACGATGGAATACTCAAATTGCGACGAGATTCAATACATCGTCCTTCAGCCGACTCGTCTCCAACGGTCTATTGCTGGCTCGGGCACCTTAGGGTCGTTCTCCTGTGAGTCTAGATTTTAGAATCCGACGCAAAACTGATAGTTAATTGTAACGTTCAAGCCCTCCTAATGACGATGGAACACTCAAATTGCGTGGAGATTCAATACATCGTCCTCCAGCCGACTTGTCTCCAAATGGACATTGCTGCCTCGGGCACCATATTGTCCGTCTCCTGTGAGTCTAGATTTTCGATTCCGATGCGAAACTGAAAGGTAATTGTAATTTTTAGGGCCTCCTGATGACGATGGAACACTCAAATTGCGTCGAGGATAAATACATCGTCCTTCAGCCGACTTGTCTCCAAGGTTCTATTGCCGCCTCGGGCACCTTATGGTCGTTCTCTTGTGAGTCTCGATTTTCGAATCCGACGCAAAACTGATAGTTAATTGCAACGTTCAAGGCCTCCAATGACGATGGAACACTCAAATTGCGTCGAGAGTCAATACATCGTCCTCCAGCCGACTTGTCTCCAAGGGGTATTGCTGCCTCGGGCACCATATGTTCCGTCTCCTGTGAGTCTAGATTTTCGAATGCGACGCAAAAATGATAGTTAATTGTAACGTTCAGCGCCTCCTAATGACGATGGAACACTCAAATTGCGTCGAGAGTCAATACATCGTTCTCCAGCCGAATTGTCTACAAGGGGATATTGCTGCCTCGGGCTCCATGTGGTCCGTCTCCTGTGAGTCTAGATTTTCTAATCCGACGCGAAACTGATAGTTAATTGAAACGTTCAGGGCCTCCTAATGACGTTGGAACACTCTTATTGCGTCGCGATCCAATACATCGTCCTCCAGCCGACTTCTCCCCGTAAGGATAATGCTGCTTCGGGCACCTTATGGTCGTTCTCTTGTGAGTCTCGATTTTCGAATCCGACCTGTCTCCTGTGAGTCTAGAATTTCGAATGCGACGCAAAAATGATAGTTAATTGTAACGTTCAGGGCCTCCTAAAGACGATGGAACACTCAAATTGCGTCGAGATTCAATACATCGTCCTTCAGCCGACTTGTCTCCAACGGTCAATTGCTGCCTCCGACACCTTATGGTCGTTCTTCTGTGAGTCTAGATTTTAAAATCCGACGCAAAACTGATAGTTAATTGTAACGTTCAAGCCCTCCTATTGACGATGGAACACTCAAATTGCGTGGAGATTCAATACATCGGCCTCCAGCCGACTTGTCTCCAAGGGGACATTGCTGCCTCGGGCACCATATGGTCCGTCTACTGTGGGTCTAGATTCTCGATTCCGATGCGAAACTGATAGTTCATTGTAACGCTCAGGGCCTCCTAATAACGATGGAAAACTCAAATAGCGTCGAGGTTCAATACATCGTCCTCCAGCCGACATGTCTCCAAGGGGTATTGCTGCCTCGGGCACCATATGGTCCGTCTCCTGTGAGTCTCGATTTTCGAATCCGACGCAAAAATGATAGTTAAATGTAATGTTCAGGGCATCCTAAAGACGATGGAACACTCAAATTGCGTCGAGATTCAATACATCGTCCTTCAGCCGACTTGTCTCCAAGGGTCTATTGCTGCCTCGAGCACCTTATGGTCGTTCTCCTGTGAGTCTACATTTTTGAATCCGACGCATAACTGAAAGTTATTTGCAACGTTCAGCGCCTCGTAATGGCGATGGAACACTCAAGTTGCTTCGAAAGGCAAAACATCGTCATTCAAACCTACTTGTTTCAAAGGTCTATTGCTGCCTCGGGCACCTTATGGTCGTTCTCCTGTGAGTCTAGATTTTAGAATCCGGCGCAAAACTAATGGTTAATTGTAACGTTCAGAGCCTCCTAAGGCCCGATGGAACGCTCAAATTGCTTCGAGATTCAATACATCGTCCTCCAGCCGACTTGTCTACAAGGGGATATTGCTGCCTCTGGCTCCGTATGGTCCGTGTCCTGTGAGTCTAGATTTTCGAATCCGACGCGAAACTGATAGTTAATAGTAACGTCAGGGCCTCCTAATGACAATGGGGCTCTCATATTGCGTCGCGAATCAATACATCGTTCACCAGCGGACTGGTCTCCAAGGGGATATTGCTGCCTCGGGCACCTTATGGTCAGTCTCCAGTAAGTCTAGATTTTCGATTGCGACGAAAAACTGATAGTAATTGTGACATTCAGGTTCTCCTAATGACGATGGAACACTCAAATTGCGTCGAGAGTCAATACATCGTCCTCCAGCCGACTTGTCTACAAGGTGATATTGCTGCCTCGGGCTCCATGTGGTCCCTCTCCAGTGAGTCTAGATTTTCGAATCCGACGCGTAACTGATAGTTAATTGTAACGTTCAGGACCTCCTAATGACGATGGAACACTCAAATTGCGTCTTTGTTCAATACATCGGCCACGAGCCGACTTGTCTCCAAGGGGTATTGCTGCCTCGGGCACCATATGGTCCGCCTCCCGTGAGTCTAGATTTTCGAATTCGACGCTAAAATGATAGTTAATTGTAACGATCAGGGAATCCTAATGACGATGGAACACTCAAATTGCGTCGAGGTTCAATACATCGCCCCCCAGCCGACTTGTCTCCAAGGGGCATTGCTGCCTCGGGCACCATATGGCCCGTCACCTGTGAGTCTACATTTTCGAATCCGACGCAAAAATGATAGTTAATTGTAATGTTCAGCGCCTCCTAATGACGATAGAACGCTCAAATTGCGTCGAGAGTCAATACATCGTCCTCCAGCCGACTTGTCTACAAGGGGATATTGCTGCCTCTGGCTCCATGTGGTCCGTGACCATTGAGTCTAGATTTTCGAATCCGATGCGAAACTGATAGTTAATTGGAACGTTCAGGGCCTCCGAATGGCGATGGAACACTCAAATTGCGTCGAGATTCAATACATCGGCCTCAAGCCGACTTGTCTCCAAGGGTCTAATGCTGCCTCGAGCACCTTATGGTCGTTCTCCTCTGAGTCTAGACTTTCGAATCCGACGCGAAACTGATAGTTATTTGCAACGTTCAGCGATTCCTAATGACGATGGAACACTCAAATTGCGTCGAGATTCAATACATCGTCCTCCAGCCGACTTGACTACAAGGGGATATTGCTGCCTGTGGCTCCATGTGGTCCGTGTCCTGTGAGTCTAGATTTTCGAATCCGACGCGAAACTGATAGTTAATTGTAACGTCAGGGCCTCCTAATGGCGATGGGGCTCTCATATTGCGTCGCGATTCAATACATCGTCCACCAGCGGACTGGTCTCCAAGGGAATATTGCTGCCTCGGGCCCCTTATGGTCAGTCTCCAGTAAGTCTAGATTTTCGATTGCGACTAAAAACTGATAGTTAATTGTAACATTCAGGTTCTCCTAATTACGATGGAACACTCAAGTAGGGTCGAGATTCAATACATCGGCCTCCAGCCGACTTGTCACTAAGGGGCTATTGCTGCATCGGGCACCTTATGGTCCGTCTCCAGTGAGTCTAGATTTTCGATTCCGACGAAAAACTGACAGTTAATTGTAACATTCAGGTTCTCCTAATGACGATGGAACACTTATATTGCGTCGCGATCCAATACATCGTCCTCCAGCCGACTTGTCCCCAAGGGACTATTGCTGCCGCTTGCACCTTATGATCGTTCTGCTGTGAGTCTAGATTTTCGAACCCGACGAAAAACTGGTAGTTAATTGTAACGTTCAGGGCCCCCTAATGACGATGGAACACTCAAATTGCGTCGAGGTTCAATACATCGTCCTCCTGCCGACTTGGCTCCAAGGGTCTATTGCTGCCTTGGGCACCTTATGATCGTTCTCCTGTGATTATAGACTTACGAATCCGACGCAAAACTGATAATTGTAAAGTTCAGGGCCTCCTAATGACGATGGAACACACAAATTGCGTCGAGATTCAATACATCGACCTCGAGCCGACTTGTCTCCAAGGGGACATTGCTGCCTCGGGCACCACATGTTCCGTCTCCGGTGATTCTACATTTTCGAACCCGACGCATAACTGATAGTTAATTGTTACGTTCAGGGCCTCCTAATGTCGATTGAATATTCAAATTGCATCGAGATTCAATACATCGTCTTCCAGCCGACTTCTCTCCATGCGGATATTGCTGCTTCGGGCACCTTATGGTCGTTCTCCTGTGAGTCTAGATTTTCGAATCCGACGCGAATCTGATTGTTAATTGTAACGTTCAGGGCTCCTAATGACGATGGAACACACAAATTGCGTCGAGATTCAATACATCGGCCTCGAGCCGACTTGTCTCCAAGGGGACATTGCTGCCTTGGGCACCATGTGGTCCGTCTCCTGTGAGTCTAGATTTTCGATTCCGATGCGAAACCAATAGTTAATCCTAATGACGATGGAACACTCAAATTGCGTCGCGGGTCAATACATCGTCCACCAGCCGAATTGTCTAAAAGGGGATATTGCTGCCTCGGGCTCCATGTGGTCCGTCTCCTGTGAGTCTAGATTTTCGAATCCGGCGCGATACTGATTAGTGATTGTAACGTTCAGGGCCTCCTAACGATGATGGAACACTCAAATTGCGTCAAGATTCAATACATCGGTGTCCAGCCGACTTGTCTCCAAGGGTCTATTGCTGCCTCGGGCACCTTATGGTCGTTCTCCTGTGAGTCTAGATTTTCGATTCCGACTCGAAACTGATAGTTAATTGTAACGCTCAGGGCCTCCTAATGACGATGGAACACTCAAATTGCATCGAGATTCAATACATGGTCATTGAGCCGGTTTGTATCCAAGGGTCTATTGTTGCCTCTGGCTCCTTACGGTCGTTCCCCTGTGAGTCTAGATTTTACAATCCGACGCTAAACTTATAGTTAATTGTAATGTTCAGGGCCTCCTAATGATGATGGAACACTCAAATTGCGTCGAGATTCAATACATCGGCCTCCAGCCGTCTTGTCTCCAAGGGGACATTACTGCCTCGGGCACCATATGGTCCGTCTCCTGTGAGATAGATTTTTGATTCCGACGCGAAACTGATAGTTACTTGTTATGTTCAGGGCCTCCTAATGACGATGGAGCACTTCCGGCCGAAGTGGCCGTGCGGTTAAAGGCGTTGCAGTCTGGAACCGCAAGACCGCTACGGTCGCAAGTTCGAATCCTGCCTCGTGCATGGATGTTTGTGATGCCCTTAGGTTAGTTAGGTTTAACTAGTTCTAAGTTCTAGGGGACTAATGACCTCAGCAGTTGAGTCCCATAGTGCTCAGAGCCATTTGAACCATTTTTGATGGAGCACTAAAATTGCGTCGAGATTCAATACATCGGCCTCCAGCCGACTTGTCTCCAAGGGTCTATTGCTGCCTCGAGCACCCTATGGTCGTTCTCCTGTGAGTCTAGATTTTAGAATCCGACGCAAAACTAATGGTTAATTGTAACGTTCAGAGCCTCCTAAAGACGATGGAACACTCAAATTGCGTCGAGATTCAATACATCGTCCTCCAGCCGACTTGACTACAAGGGGATATTGCTGCCTCTGGCTCCATGTGGTCCGTGTCCTGTGAGTCTAGATTTTCGAATCCGACGCGAAACTGATAGTTAATTGTAACGTCAGGGCCTCCTAATGACGATGGGGCTCTCATATTGCGTCCACCAGCGGACTGGTCTCCAAGGGGATATTGCTGCCTCGGGCACATTATGGTCAGTCTCCAGTAAGTCTAGATTTTCGATTGCGACGAAAAACTGATAGTTAATTGTAACATTCAGGTTCTCCTAATTACGATGGAACACTCAAATAGGGTCGAGATTCAATACATCGGCCTCCAGCCGACTTGTCACTAAGGGGCTATTGCTGCATCGGGCACCTTATGGTCCGTCTCCAGTGAGTCTAGATTTTCGATTCCGACGAAAAACTGACAGTAAATTGTAACATTCAGGTTCTCCTAATGACGATGGAACACTCATATTGCGTCGCGATCCAATACATCGTCCTCCAGCCGACTTGTCTCCAAGGGTCTATAGCTGCCACGGGCACCTTATGATCGTTCTGCTGTGAGTCTAGATTTTCGAACCTGACGCAAAGCTGATAGTTAATTGTAACTTTCAAGGCCTCCTAATGACGATGGAATACTCAAATTGCGTCAAGATTCAATACATCGTCCTCCAGTCGACTTCTCTCAATGGGGATATTGCTGCCTCGGGCACCTTATGGTCGTTCACCTGTGAGTCTAGATTTTCGAATCCGACGCATAACTGATACTTAACTGTAAAGTTCAAGGCCTCCTAATGACGATGGAACACTCAACTTGCGTCGAGATTCAATACATCGTCCTTCAGCCGACTTGCCTCCAAGGGTCTATTGCTGCCTCGGGCACCTTATGGTCGTTCTCCTTTGAGTCACGATTTTGGAATCCGACGCAAAACAGATAGTTAATTGCAACGTTCAGGGCCTCCTAATGACGATGGAACACTCAAATTGCGTCTAGATTCAATACATCGGCATACAGCCGACTTGTCTCCAAGGGTCTATTGCTGCATCGGGCACAATGTGGTCGTTTTCCTGTGAGTCTAGATTTTCGAATCCGACGCATAACTGATAGTAAATTGTAACGTTCAGCGCCTCCTAGTGACGATGGAACACTCAAATTGCGTCGATAGTCAATACATCGTCCTCCAGCCGACTTGTCTCCAAGGGGATGTCGCTGCCTCGGGCACCTTATGGTCGTTCTCCTGTGAGTCTAGATTTTCGATTCCGACATGAAACTGATAGTTAATTGTAACGCTCAGAGCCTCCAAATGACGATGGAACACTCAAATTGCATCGAGAATCAACACATCGTCATTCAGCCGATTTGTCTCCAAGGGTCTATTGTTGCCTCGGGCTCCTTACGGTCGTTCCCCTGTGAGTCTAGATTTTACAATCCGACGCCAAACTGATAGTTAATTGTAATGTTTAGGGCCTCCTAATGACGATGGAACACTCAAAATGCGTCGATATTCAATACATCGGCCTCTAGCCGTCTTGTCTCCAATGGGACATTGCTGCCTCGGGCACCATATGGTCCGTCTCCTGTGAGATAGATTTTCGATTCCGACGCGAAACAGATAGTTAATTGTAATGTTCAGGTTCTCCCAATGACGATGGAACACTCATATTGCGACGCGATCCAATACATCGTCCTCCAGCCGACTTGTCCCCAAGGGTCTATTGCTGCCTCTTGCACCTTATGATCGTTCTGCTGTGAGTCTAGATTTTCGAACCCGACGAAAAACTGGTAGTTAATTGTAACGTTCAGGGCCCCCTAATGACGATGGAACACTCAAATTGCGTCGAGGTTCAATACATCGTCCTCCAGCCGACTTGTCTCCAAGGGGACATTGCTGCCTCGGGCACCACACGTTCCGTCTACGGTGATTCTACATTTTCGAACCCGACGCATAACTGATAGTTAATTGTTACGTTCAGGGCCTCCTAATGACGACTGAATATTCAAATTGCGTCGAGATTCAATACATCGCCTTCCAGCCGACTTCTCTCCATGGGGATATTGCTGCCTCGGGCACCTTATGGTCGTTATCCTGTGAGTCTAGATTTTCGAATCCGACGCGAATCTGATTGTTAATTGTAACGTTCAGGGCTCCTAATGACGATGGAACACACAAATTGCGTCGAGATTCAATACATCGGCCTCGAGCCGACTTGTCTCCAAGGGGACATTGCTGCCTTGGGCACCATGTGGTCCGTCTCCTGTGAGTCTAGATTTTCGATTCCGATGCGAAACTAATAGTTAATCCTAATGACGACGGAACACTCACATTGCGTCGAGATTCAATACATCGTCCTTCAGCCGACTTGTCTCCAAGGTTCTATTGCTGCCTCGGCGACCATATGGTCCGACTCCTGTGAGTCTAGATTTTCAAATCCGACGCAAAAATGATTGTTAATTGTAACGTTCAGCGCCTCCTAATGACGATGGAACACTCAAATTGCGTCGAGAGTCAATACATCGTCCACCAGCCAATTTGTCTAAAAGGGGATATTGCTTCCTCGGGCTCCATGTGGTCCGTCTAATGTGAGTCTAGATTTTCGAATCCGGCGCGAAACTGATTAGTAATTGTAACGTTCAGGGCCTCCTAACGATGATGGAACACTCAAATTGCGTCAAGATTCAATACATCGGTGTCCAGCCGACTTGTCTCCAAGGGTCTATTGCTGCCTCGGACACCTTATGATCGTTCTCCTGTGAGTCTAGATTTTCGATTCCGACTCGAAACTGATAGTTAATTGTAACGCTCAGGGCCTCCTAATGACGATGGAACACTCAAATTGCATCGAGATTCAATACATCGTCATTGAGCTGGTTTGTCTCCAAGGGTCTATTCTTGCCTCGGGCTCCTTACGGTCGTTCCCCTGTGAGTCTAGATTTTACAATCCGACGCAAAACTGATAGTTAATTGCAATGTTCGGGGCCTCCTAATGATGATGGAACACTCAAATTGCGTCGAGATTCAATACATCGGCCTCCAGGCGTCTTGTCTCCAAGGGGACATTGCTGCCTCGGGCACCATATGGTCCGTCTCCTGTGAGATAGATTTTCGATTCCGACGCGAAACTGATAGTTACTTGTAATGTTCAGGGCCTCCTAATGACGATGGAGCACTGCCGGCCGAAGTGGCCGTGCGGTTAAAGGCGCTGCAGTCTGGAACCGCAAGACCGCTACGGTCGCAGGTTCGAATCCTGCCTCGGGCATGGATGTTTGTGATGCCCTTAGGTTAGTTAGGTTTAACTAGTTCTAAGTTCTAGGGGACTAATGACCTCAGCAGTTGAGTCCCATAGTGCTCAGAGCCATTTGAACCATTTTTGATGGAGCACTCAAATTGCGTCGAGATTCAATACGTCGTCCTCCAGCCGACTTGTCTACAAGGGGATGTTGCTGCCTCGGGCTCCATTTGGTCCGTCTCCTGTGAGTCTAGATTTTCGAATCCGACTCGAAAATTATAGTTAATTGTAACGTTCAGCGCCTCCTAATGACGATAGAACACTCAAATTGCGTCCAGATTCAATACATCGGCATCCAGCCCACTTGACTCCAAGGGTCTATTGCTGCATCGGGAACCTTATGGTCGTTCTCCTGTGAGTCTAGATTTTCGAATCCGACGCATAACTGATAGTTACTTGTAACGTTCAGCGCCTCCTACTGACGATGGAACACTCAAATTGCGTCGAGAGTCAATACATCGTCCTCCAGCCGACTTGTCTCCAAGGGGATATCGCTGCCTCGGGCACCTTATGGTCGTTCTCCTGTGAGTCTAGATTTTCGATTCCGACTCGAAACTGATAGTTAATTGTGACGCTCAGAGCCTCCAAATGACGATAGAACACTCAAATTGCGTCTAGATTCAATACATCGGCATCCAGCCGACTTGACTCCAAGGGTCTATTGCTGCATCGGGAACCTCATGGTCGTTCTCCTGTGAGTCTAGATTTTCGAATCCGACGCATAACTGATAGTTAATTGTAACTTTCAGCGCCTCCTAGTGACGATGGAACACTCAAATTGCGTCGAGAGTCAATACATCGTCCTCCAGCCGACTTGTCTCCAAGGGGATATCGCTGCCCCGGGCACCTTATGGTCGTTCTCCTGTGAGTCTAGATTTTCGATTCCGACTCGAAACTGATAGTTAATTGTGACGCTCAGAGCCTCCAAATGACGATAGAACACTCAAATTGCGTCTAGATTCAATACATCGGCATCCAGCCGACTTGACTCCAAGGGTCTATTGCTGCATCGGGAACCTCATGGTCGTTCTCCTGTGAGTCTAGATTTTCGAATCCGACGCATAACTGATAGTTAATTGTAACGTTCAGCGCCTCCTAGTGACGATGGAACACTCAAATTGCGTCGAGAGTCAATACATCGTCCTCCAGCCGACTTGTCTCTAAGGGTCTATTGCTGCCTCGGGCACCTTATGATCGTTCTCCTGTGATTCTAGATTTACGAATCCGACGCAAAACTGATAATTGTAACGTTCAGGGCCTCCTAATGACGATGGAACACACAAATTGCGTCGAGATTCAATACATCGACCTCGAGCCGACTTGTCTCCAAGGGGACATTGCTGCCTTGGGCACCATGTGGTCCGTCTCCTGTGAGTCTAGATTTTCGATTCCGATGCGAAACTAATAGTTAATCCTAATGACGATGGAACACTCAAATTGCGTCGAGATTCAACACATCGTCCTTCAGCCGACTTGTCTCCAAGGTTCTACTGCTGCCTAGGGCACCTTATAGCCGTTCTCCGTTGAGTCTCGATTTTTGAATCCGACGCAAAACTGATAGTTAATTGCAACGTTCAGCGCCTCCTAATGACGATGGAACACTCAATTTGCGTCGAGAGTCAATACATCGTCCTCCAGCCGAATTGTCTAAAAGGGCATATTGCTCCCTCGGGCTCCATGTGGTCCGTCTCCTGTGAGTCTAGATTTTCGAATCCGGCGCGTAACTGATTAGTAATTGTAACGTTCAGGGCCCCCTAACGACGATGGAACACTCAAATTGCGTCAAGATTCAATACATCGGTGTCCAGCCGACTTGTCTCCAAGGGTCTATTGCTGCCTCGGGCACCCTATGGTCGTTCTCCTGTGAGTCTAGATTTTTGATTCCGACTCGAAACTGATAGTTAATTGTAACGCTCAGGGCCTCCTAATGTCGATGGAACACTCAAATTGCATCGGGATCCAGTACATCGTCATTGAGCCGTTTGGTCTCCTAGGGTCTATTGTTGCCTCGGGCTCCTTATGGTCGTTCCCCTGTGAGTCTAGATTTTACAATCCGACGCAAAACTGATAGTTAATTGTAATGTTCAGGGCCTCCTAATGACGATGGAACACTCAAATTGCGTGAGATTCAATACGTCGTCCTCCAGCCGACTTGACTACAAGGGGATATTGCTGCCTCGGGCTCCATTTGGTCCGTCTCCTGTGAGTCTAGGTTTCGAATCTGCCTCGAAACTTATAGTAAATTGTAACGTTCAGCGCCTCCTAGTGACGATGGAACACTCAAATTGCGTCGAGAGTCAATACATCGTCCTCCAGCCGACTTGTCTCTAAGGGTCTATTGCTGCCTCGGGCACCTTATGATCGTTCTCCTGTGATTCTAGATTTACGAATCCGACGCAAAACTGATAATTGTAACGTTCAGTGCGTCCTAATGACGATGGAATACTCAAATTGCGTCGAGATTCAATACATCGGCCTCCAGCCGACTTGTCTCCAAATGTCTATTGCTGCATCGGGCACCTTGCGGTCGTTCTCCTGTGAGTCTAGATTATCGAATACGACGCATAACTGATAGTTAATTGTAAAGTTCAGGGCCTCCTAATGACGATGGAACACTGAAATTGCGTCGAGATTCAATACATCGTGTTCCAGCCGACTTGTCTCCAAAGGTCTATTGCTGCCTCGGGCACCTTACGGCCGTTCTCCTGTGAGTCTAGATTTTCGTATTCGACACATAACTGATAGTTTATTGTAACACTCAGCGCCTCCTAATGACGGTGGAACACTCACATTGGGTCGAGATCCATACTTCGTCCTCCAGCCGACTTGTCTCCAAGGGGATATTGCTGCCTTGGGCACAACATGGTCCATCTCCGTTGATTCTACATTTTCGAATCCGACGCAAAACTGATAGTTAATTGTAACGTTCAGGTCCTCCTAATGACGATGGAACACTCCAATTGCGTCGAGATTCAATACATTGGCCTCCAGCCGACTTGTTTGCAACGTTCTATTCCTGCCTCGGGCACCTTATGGTCGTTCTCCTGTGAGTCTAGATTTTCGAATCCGACGCATAACTGATAGTTAATTGCAACGTTCAGCGCCTCCTAATGACGATGGAACACTCAAATTGCGTCGAGATTCAATACATCGGCCTCCAGCCGACTTGACTCCAAATGTCTATTGCTTCCTCGAGCACCTTGTGTTCGTTCTCCTGTAAGTCAAGATTTTCGAATCCGACGCATAACTGATAGTTAATTGTAAAGTACATGGCCTCCTAATGACGATGGAACACTCAAATTGCGTCGTGATAAAATACATCGGCCTCCAGGCGACATGTCTCCATGGCTCTATTGCTGCCTCGGTCACGTTACGGACGTTCTCCTGTGAGTCTAGATTTTCGAATCCGACGCATAACCGATAGTTAACTGTAACAATCAGCGCCTCCTAATGACGATGGAACACTCAAATTGCGTCGAGATTCAATACATCGTCCTCCAGCCGACTTGTCTCCAAATGTCTATTGCTTCGTCGAGCACCTTATGGTCGTTCTCCTGTGAGTCCAGATATTCGAATCCGACGCAAAACGGACTGCTAATTGATACGTTCAGAGCCTCCTAATGATGATGGAACACCCAAATTGAGTCGAGATTCAATACATCGTCCTCCAGCCGACTTGTCTCCAAGGGGATATTGCTGATTCGGGCACCATATAGTCCTTCTCCAGTGAGTCTAGAATTTCGAATCCGACGAAAAACTGTTAGTTAATTGTAACGTTCAGTGCCTCCTAATGACGATAGGGCACTCAAATTGCGTCGCGTTCAATACACCGTCCTCCAGCGGACTGGTCTCCAAGGGGATATTGCTGCCTCGGGCAACTTATGGTCCGTCACCAGTGAGTCCAGATTTTCGAATCCGACGCATAACTGATAGTTAATTGCAACGTTCAGCGCCTCCTAATGACGATGGAACACTCAAATTGCGTCGACATTCAATACATCGGCCTCCAGCCGACTTGTCTCCAAATGTCTATTGCTGCCTCCGGCACCTTGTGGTCGTTCTCCTGTGAGACTAGATTTTCGAATACGACGCATAACTGATAGTTAACTGTAACGCTCAGCGCCTCCTAATGACGATGGGACACTCAAATTGCGTCGAGATTCAATACATCGTCCTCAAGTCGACTTGTCTCCAAGGGTCTATTCCTGCCTCGGGCACCTTTTGGTCGTTCTCCTGTGAGTCCAGATATTCGAATCCGACGCAAAACGGACTGCTAATTGATACGTTCAGAGCCTCCTAATGATGATGGAACACCCAAATTGAGTCGAGATTCAATACATCGTCCTCCAGCCGACTTGTCTCCAAGGGGATATTGCTGATTCGGGCACCATATAGTCCTTCTCCAGTGAGTCTAGAATTTCGAATCCGACGAAAAACTGTTAGTTAATTGTAACGTTCTGGACTTCCTAATGACGATGGAACACTCAAATTGCGTCGAGATTCAATACATCGGCCTCGAGCCGACTTGTCTCCAAGGGCGTATATTGCTCCCTCGGGCACCTTATGGTCGTTCTCCTGTGAGTCTAGATTTTAGAATCCGACGCAAAACTGATAGTTAATTGTAACATTCAGGGCCTCCTAATGACGATGGATCGCTCAAATTGCGTCGAGATTCAATACATCGTCCTCCAGCCGACTTGTCTCCAAGGGGACATTGCTGCCTCGAGCACCATATGGTTCTTTTCCTGTGAGTCTATATTTCCGATTCCGATGCGAAACTGATAGTTAATTGTAACGTTCAGGGCCTATTAATGACGATGGAACACTCAAATTGCGTCGAGATTCAACACATCGGCCTCCAGCTGACTTGTCTCCAAATGTCTATTGCTGGCTCGGGCACCTTATGGTCGTTCTCCTGTGACTCTAGATTTTAGAAACCGACGCTAAACTGATAGTTAATTGTAACGTTCAGGGCATCTTAAAGACGATGGAACACTCAAATTGCGTCGAGATTCCATACATCGTCCTCCAGCCGACTTGTCTCCAAGTTGACATTGCTTCCTCGCGCACCATTTCGTCCGTCTCCTGTGAGTCTAGAATTTCGTTTCCGATGCGAAACCGATAGTTAATTGCAACGTTCAAGGCCTCCTAATGACGATGGAACACTCAAATTGCGTAGAGCTTCAACACATCGTCCTCCAGCCGACTTGTCTCCAAGGGGTGTTGCTGCCTCGGGTACCATATGGTCCGACTCCTGTGAGTCTAGGTTTTCGAATCCGACGCAAAAATGATAGTTAATTGTAACGTTCAGCGCCTCCTAATGACGATGGAACACTCAAATTGCGTCGAGAGTCTTAACATCGTCCTCCAAGTGACTTGACAACACGGGGATATATCTGTCTCGGGCTCCATGTGGTCCGTCTCCTGTGAGTCTAGATTTTCGAATCCGACGCGAAACTGAAAGTTAATTGCAACGTTCAGGGCCTCCTAATGATGATGGAACACTCAAATTTCGTCGAGATTCAATACTTCGGCCTCCAGCCGACTTGTCTCCAAGGGGATATCGCTGCCTTGGGAACCACATGGTCCATATCCGATGATTCTACATTTTCGAATCCGACGCAAAACTGATAGTTAATTTAACGTTCAGGGCCTCCTAATGACGATGGAACACTCTAATTGCGTCGAGATTCAATACATCCTCCTCCAGCCGACTTGTTTCCAAGCGGACATTGCTGTCTCGGGCACCATATTGTTCTTCTCCTGTGAGTCTAGATTTTCGATTCCGATGCGAAACTGATAGTTAATTGTATCATTCAGGGTCTCCTAATGACGATGGAACACTCAAATTGCGTTGAGATTCATTACATCGTCCTTCAGCCGACTTGTCTCCAAGGTTCTATTGCTGCCTCAGGCACCTTATGGTCGTTCTCCTGTGAGTCTCGATTTTTGGAAACCGACGCAAAACTGATAGTTAATTGCAACGTTGAAGGCCTCCGAATGACGATGGAACACTCAAATTGCGTCAAGGTTCAATACATCGTCCTCCAGCCGCCTTGTCTCCAAGGGGTATTGCTGCCTCGGGCACCATATGGTCCGACTCCTGTGGGTCTAGATTTTAGAATCCGACGCAAAAATGATAGTTAATTGTAACGTTCAGCGCCTCTTAATGACGATGGAACACTCAAATTGCGTCGAGATTCAATACATCCTCCTCCAGCCGACTTGTTTCCAAGGGGACATTGCTGCCTCGGGCACCATATGGTTCTTCTCCTGTGAGTCTAGATTTTCGATTCCGATGCGAAACTGATAGTTAAGTGTAATGTTCAGGGCCTCCTAATGACGGTGGAACACTCAAATTGCGTCGAGATTCAATACATCGGCCTCCAGCCGTCTTGTCTCCAAGGGGACGTTGCTGCCTCGGGCACCATATGGTCCGTCTCCTGTGAGCTAGATTTTCGATTCCTATGCGAAACTAATAGTTAAGTGTAATGTTCAGGGCCTCCTAATGACGGTGGATCACTCAAATTGCGTCGAGATTTAATACGTCGTCCTCCAGCCGACTTGCCTACAATGGGATATTGCTGCTTCGGGTTCAATTTCGTCCGTCTATTGTGAGTCTCGATTTTCGAATCCGACTCGAAACTTGTAATTAATTGTAACGTTCAGCGCCTCCTAATGACGATGAAACACTCAAATTGCGTCGAGATTCAATACATCGGTCTCCAGCCGACTTGTCTCCAAATGTCTATTGCTGCCTCGGGCACCTTGTGGTCGTTCTGCTGTGAGTCTAGATTTTCGAATCCGACGCATAACTGATAGCTAATTGTAAATTTCAGGGCCTCCAGATGACGTTGGAACACTCAAATTGCGTGAGATTCATCACATCGTCCTCCAGCCGACTAGTCGCCAAGGGTCTATTGCTGCCTCGGGCACCTTATGGTCGTTCTCCCATGAGTCTAAATTTTCGAATCCGACGAATAACTGACAGTTAATTGTAAAGCTCAGCGCCTCCTAATGACGATGGAACACTCAAATTGCGTCGAGATTCAATACATCGTCCTCCAGCCGACTTGTCTCCAAGGGGATATCGCTACCTTGGGCACCACAAGGTCCAGCTCCTGTGAGTCTAGATTTTCGAATCCGACGCAAAACTGATAGTTAATTGTAACGTTGAGGGCCTCCTAATGACGATGGAACAAACAAATTGCTTCGAGATCCTTCTGCCGTCTTGTCTCCAAGGTTCTATTGCTTCCTCGGGCACCTTATGGTCGTTCTCCTGTGAGTCTAGATTTTCGAATCCGACGCATAACTGATAGTTAATTGCAAAGTTCAGCGCGTCCTAATGACGATGGAACACTCAAATTGCGTCGAGATTCAATACATCGGCCTCCAGCCGACTTGTCTCCAAATGTCAATTGCTGCATCGGGCACCTTGTAGTCGTTCTCCTGTGGGTCTAGATTTTCGAATACGACGCATAACTGATAGTTAATTGTAAAGTTCAGGGTTTCCTAATGACGATGGAACACTGAAATAGCGTCGAGATTCAATACATCGTCCTCCAGCCGACTTGACTCCAAGGGCCTATTGCTGCCTCGGTCACCTTATGGTCGTTCTCCTGTGAGTCTAGAATTTCGTATCCCACACATAACTGATAGTTTATTGTAACACTCAGCGCCTCCTAATGACGATGGAACACTCAAATTGGGTCGAGATCCATACATCGTCCTCCAGCCGACTTGTCTCCAAGGGGATATTGCTGCCTTGGGCACAACATGGTAGATCTCCGGTGATTCTACATTTTCGAATCCGACGCAAAACTGATACTTAATTGTAACGTTCAGGGCCTCCTAATGACGATGGAACACTCCCTTTGCGACGAGATTCAATACATTGGCCTCCAGCCGACTTGTCTCCAACGGTCTACTCCTGCCTCGGGCACCTTATGGTCGTTCTCCTGTGAGTCTAGTTTTTCGAAACCGACGCATAACTGATAGTTAATTGCAACGTTCAGCGTCTCCTAATGACGATGGAACACTCAAATTGCGTCAAGACTCAATACATCGTCCTCCAGCCGACTTGTCTCCAAATGTCTATTGCTTCCACGGGCACCTTGTGGTCGTTCTCCTGTGAGTCTAGATTTTCGAATCCGACGCGTAACTGATAGTTAATTGCAACGTTCAGCGCCTCCTAATGACGATGGAACACTCAAATTGTGTCGAGACTCAATACATCGGCCTCCAGCCGACCTGTCTCCAAATGTCTATTGCTGCCTCGGGCACCTTGTGGTCGTTCTCCTGTGAGTCTAGATTTTCGAATACGACGCATAACTGATAGTTAACTGTAACGCTCAGCGCCTCCTAATGACGATGGAACACTCAAATTGCGTTGAGCTTCAATACATCGTCCTCAAGCCGACTTGTCTCCAAGGGTGTATTCATGCCTCGGGCACCTTATCGTCGTCCTCCTGTGAGTCCAGATATTCGAATCCGACGCAAAACGGACTGCTAATTGAAACGTTCAGAGCCTCCTAATGATGATGGAACACTCAAATTGAGTCGAGATTCAATACATCGTCCTCCAGCCGACTTGTCTCCAAGGGGACATTGCTGCCTCGAGCACCATATGGTTCTTTTCCTGTGAGTCTACATTTCCGATTCCGATGCGAAACTGATAGTTAATTGTAACGTTCAGGGCCTATTAATGACGATGGAACACTCAAATTGCGTCGAGATTCAACACATCGGCCTTCAGCCGACTTGTCTCCAAATGTCTATTGCTGTCTCGGGCACCTTATGGTCGTTCTCCTGTGACTCTAGATTTTAGAAACCGACGCAAAACTGATAGTTAATTGTAAAGTTCAGGGCATGTTAATGACGATGAAACACTCAAATTGCGTCGAGATTCAATACATCGTCCTCCAGCCGACTAGTCTCCAAGCGGATATCGCTGCCTTGTGCACCACATGAACCATCTCCTGTGAGTCTAGATTTTCGAATCCGACGGGAAACTGATTGTTAATTGTAACTTTCAGGGCTTCCTAATGACGATGCAACACTCAAATTGCGTCGAGATCCAATACATTGTCATTCAGCCAACTTCCTTCATGGGGATTTTGCTGCGTCGGGTACCTCATGGTCGTTCTCCTGTGACTCTAGATTTTAGAAACCGACGCTAAACTGATAGTTAATTGGAACGTTCAGGGCATCTTAATGACGATGGAACACTCAAATTGCGTCGAGATTCCATACATCGTCCTCCAGCCGACTTGTCTCCAAGTTGACGTTGCTTCCTCGCGCACCATTTCGTCCGTCTCCTGTGAGTCAAGATTTTCGTTTCCGATGCGAAACCGATAGTTCATCGCAACGTTCAAGGCCTCCTAATGACGATGGAACACTCAAATTGCGTACAGGTTCAATACATCGTCCTCCAGCCGACTTGTCTCCAAGGGGTATTGCTGCCTCGGGTACCTTATGGTCCGACTCCTGTGAGTCTAGGTTTTCGAATCCGACGCAAAAATGATAGTTAATTGTAACGTTCAGCGCCTCCTAATGACGATGGAACACTCAAATTGCGTCGAGAGTCTTAACATCGTCCTCCAAGTGACTTGACAAGACGGGGATGTATCTGTCTCGGGCTCCATGTGGTCCGTCTCCTGTGAGTCTAGATTTTCGAATCCGACGCGAAACTGAAAGTTAATTGTAACGTTCAGGGCCTCCTAATGACGATGGAACACTCAAATTGCGTCGAGATTCAATACATCGGCCTCCAGCCGACTTGTCTCCAAGGGTATATCGCTGCCTTGGGAACCACATGGTCCATATCCGGTGATTCTACATTTTCGAATCCGACGCAAAACTGATAGTTAATTTAACGTTCAGGGCCTCCTAATGACGATGGAACACTCTAATTGCGTCGAGATTCAATACATCCTCCTCCAGCCGACTTGTTTCCAAGGGGACATTGCTGTCTCCGGCACCATATGGTTCTTCTCCTGTGAGTCTAGATTTTCGATTCCGATGCGAAACTGATAGTTAATTGTATCGTTCAGGGTCTCCTTATGACAATGGAACACTCAAATTGCGTTGAGATTCATTACATCGTCCTTCAGCCGACTTGTCTCCAAGGTTCTATTGCTGCCTTAGGCACCTTATGGTCGTTCTCCTGTGAGTCTCGATTTTCGAAACCGACGCAAAACTGATAGTTAATTGCAACGTTCAAGGCCTCCGAATGACGATGGAACACTCAAATTGCGTCAAGGTTCAATACATCGTCCTCCAGCCGACTTGTCTCCAAGGGGTATTGCTGCCTCGGGCACCATATGATCCGACTCCTGTGGGTCTAGCTTTTTAGAATCCGACCCAAAAATGATAGTTAATTGTAACGTTCAGCGTCTCCTAATGACGATGGAACACTCAAATTGCGTCGAGATTCAATACATCCTCCTCCAGCCGACTTGTCTCCAAGGGGACATTGCTGCCTCGGGCACTTTATGGTCGTTCCCCTGTGAGTCTCGATTTTCGAAACCGACGCAAAACTGATAGTTAATTGCAACATTCAAGGCCTCCGAATGACGATGGAACACTCAAAATGCGTCGAGGTTCAATACATCGTCCTCCAGCCGACTTGTCTATAAGGGGACATTGCTGCCTCGGGCACCATATGGTTCTTCTCCTGTGAGTCTAGATTTTCGATTCCGATGCGAAACTGATAGTTAAGTGAAATGTTCAGGGCCTCCTAATGACGGTGGAACACTCAAATTGCGTCGAGATTCAATACATCGGCCTCCAGCCGTCTTGTCTCCAAGGGGACGTTCCTGCCTCGGGCACCATATGGTCCGTCTCCTGTGAGCTAGATTTTCGATTCCGACGCGAATCTGATTGTTAATTGTAATGTTCAAGGCCTCCTAATGACGATGGAACACACAAATTGCGTCGAGATTCAATACGTCGTCCTCTAGCCGACTTGTCTACAAGGGGATATTGCTGCTTCGGGTTCAATTTCGTCCGTCTCCTGTGAGTCTCGATTTTCGAATCCGACTCGAAACTTATTATTAATTGTAACGTTCAGCGCCTCCTAATGACGATGGAACACTCAAATTGCGTCGAGATTCAATACATCGGTCTCCAGCCGACTTGTCTCCAAATGTCTATTGCTGCCTCGGATACCTTGTGGTCGTTCTGCTGTTAGTCTAGATTTTCGAATCCGACGCACAACTGATAGCTAATTGTGAAGTTCAGGGCCTCCAAATGACGTTGGAACACTCAAATTGCGTGAGATTCATTACATCGTCCTCCAGACGACTTGTCGCTAAGGGTCTATTGCTGCCTCTGGCACCTTATGGTCGTTCTCCCATGAGTCTAAATTTTTGAATCCGACGAATAACTGACAGTTAATTGTAAAGCTCAGCGCCTCCTAATGACGATGGAACACTCAAATTGCGTCGAGATTCAATACATCGTCCTCCAGCCGACTTGTCTCCAAGGGGATATCGCTGCCTTGGGCACCACAAGGTCCAGCTCCTGTGAGTCTAGATTTTCGAATCCGACGCAAAACTGATAGTTAATTGTAACGTTGAGGGCCTCCTAATGACGATGGAACAAACAAATTGCTTCGAGATTCAATACATCGTCCTTCTGCCGACTTGTCTCCAAGGTTCTATTGCTTCCTCGGGCACCTTATGGTCGTTCTCATGTGAGTCTAGATTTTTGAATCCGACGTATAACTGATAGTTAATTGCAAAGTTCAGCGCGTCCTAATGACGATGGAACACTCAAATTGCGTCGAGATTCATTACATCGGCATCCAGCCGACTTGTCTCCAAATGTCAATTGCTGCATCGGGCACCTTGTAGTCGTTCTCCTGTGAGTCTAGATTTTCGAATACGACGCATAACTGATAGTTAATTGTAAAGTTCAGGGCCTCCTAATGACGATGGAACACTGAAATTGCGTCGAGATTCAATACATCGTCCTCCAGCCGACTTGTCTCCAAGGGCCTATTGCTGCCTCGGGCACCTTATGGTCGTTCTCCTGTGAGTCTAGAATTTCGTATCCTACACATAACTGATAGTTTATTGTAACACTCAGCGCCTCCTAATGACGATGGAACACTCAAATTGGGTCGAGATCCGTACATCGTCCTCCAGCCGACTTGTCTCCAAGGGGATATTGCTGCCTTGGGCACAACATGGTCCATCTCCGGTGATTCTACATTTTCGAATCCGACGCAAAACTGATACTTAATTGTAACGTTCGGGGCCTCCTAATGACGATGGAACACTCCAATTGCGTCGAGATTCAATACATTGGCCTCCAGCCGACTCGTCTCCAACGGTCTACTCCTGCCTCGGGCACCTTGTGGTCGGTCTCCTGTGAGTCTAGATTTTCGAATCCGACGCATAACTGATAGTTAATTGCAATGTTCAGCGTCTCCTAATGACGATGGAACACTCAAATTGCGTCAAGACTCAATACATCGGCCTCCAGCCGACTTGACTCCAAATGTCTATTGCTTCCTCGGGCACCTTGTGGTCGTTTTCCTGTAAGTCTAGATTTTCGAATCCGACGCATAACTGATAGTTAATTGTAAAGTTCAGGGCCTCCTAATGACGATGGAACACTCAAATTGCGTCGAGATAAAATACATCGGCCTCCAGCCGACTAGTCTCCAAGGGTCTATTGCTGCCTCGGTCACCTTACGGACGTTCTCCTGTGAGTCTAGATTTTCAAATCCGACGCATAACCGATAGTGAACTGTAACGCTCAGCGCCTCCTAGTGACGATGGAACACTCAAATTGCGTCGAGATTCAATACATCGTCCTCCAGCCGACTTGTCTCCAAATGTCTATTGCTTCCTCGGGCACCTTGTGGTCGTTCTCCTGTGAGTCTAGATTTTCGAATCCGACGCGTAACTGATAGTTAATTGCAACGTTCAGCGCCTCCTAATGACGATGGAACACTCTAATTGTGTCGAGACTCAATACATCGGCCTCCAGCCGACCTGTCTCCAAATGTCTATTGCTGCCTCCGGCACCTTGTGGTCGTTCTCCTGTGAGTCTAGATTTTCGAATACGACGCATAACTGATAGTTAACTGTAACGGTCAGCGCCTCCTAATGAAGATGGAACACTCAAATTGCGTCGAGATTCAATACATCGTCCTCAAGCTGACTTGTCTCCAAGGGTGTATTCCTGCCTCGAGCACCTTATCGTCGTCCTCCTGTGAGTCCAGATATTCGAATCCGACGCAAAACGGACTGCTATTTGAAACGTTCAGAGCCTCCTAATGATGATGGAACACTCAAATTGAGTCGAGATTCAATACATCGTCCTCCAGCCGACTTGTCTCCAAGGGGATATTGCTGCCTCGAGCACCATATAGTCCTTCTCCTGTTAGTCTAGAATTTCGAATCCGACGCAAAACTGTTAGTTAATTGTAACGTTCAGGACTTCCTAATGACGATGGAACACTCAAATTGCGTCGAGATTCAATACATCTTCCTTCAGCCGACTTGTCTCTAAGCGTATATTGCTCCCTCGGGCACCTTATGGTCGTTCTCCTGTGAGTCTAGATTTTAGAATCCGACGCAAAACTGATAGTTAATTGTAACATTCAGGGCCTCCTAATGAAGATGGAACACTCAAATTGCGTCGAGATTCAATACATCGTCCTCCAGCCGACTTGTCTCCAAATGGACATTGCTGCCTCTGGCACCCTACGGTCCTTTTCCTGTGAGTCTAGATTTCCGATTCCGATGCGAACCTGATACTTAATT
Source organism: Schistocerca americana (assembly GCF_021461395.2). NCBI lineage: Eukaryota > Metazoa > Arthropoda > Insecta > Orthoptera > Acrididae > Schistocerca > Schistocerca americana. Next base: position 3,966,730 of record NC_060122.1, on the reverse strand, counting down.
GTAACGTTCAGGGCCTCCTAATGACGATGGAACACTCAAATTGCGTCGAGATTCAATACATCGTCCTCCAGCCGACTTGTCTCCAAAAGTCTATTGCCTCCTCGGGCACCTTGTGGTCGTTCTCCTGTGAGTCTACATTTTCGAATCCGACGCATAACTGATTGTTAATTGTAACGTTCAGGGCCTCCTAATGACGATAGGGCACTCAAATAGCGTCGCGTTCAATACATCGTCCTCCAGCGGACTGGTCTCCAAGGGGATATTGCTGCCTCGGGCACCTTATGGTCCGTCTCCAGTGAGTCTAGATTTTCGAATCCGACGCATAACTGATAGTTAATTGCAACGTTCAGTGCCTCCTAATGACGATGGAACACTCAAATTGCGTCGAGATTCAATACATCGGCCTCAAGCCGACTTGTCTCCAAATGTCTATTGCTGCCTCGGGCACCTTGTGGTCGTTCTCCTGTGAGTCTAGATTTTCGAATACGACGCATAACTGATAGTTAATTGTAAAGTTAAGGGCCTCCTAATGACGATGCAACACTCAAAATTCGTCGAGATTCAATACATCGTCCTCCAGCCGACTTTTCTCCAAGGGTCTATTGCTGCCTCGGGCACCTTATGGTCGTTCTCCTGTGAATCTAGATTTTCGAATCCGACGGATAACTGATAGTTAACTGTAACGCTCAGCGCCTCCTAAAGACGATGGAACACTCAAATTACGTCGAGATTCAATACATCGTCCTCAAGCCGACTTGTCTCCAAATGTCTATTGCTGGCTCGGGCACCATATGGTCGTTCTCCTGTGACTCTAGATTTTAGAAACTCACGCATAACCGATAGTTAATTGTCAAGTTCAGGGCATCTTAATGACGATGGAACACTCAAATTGCGTCGAGACTCAATACATCGTCCTCCAGCCGACTTGTCTCCAAGGGGATATCGCTGCCTTGTGCACCACATGGTCCATCTCCTGTGAACCTAGATTTTCGAATCCGACGCGAAACTGATTGTTAATTGTAACGTTCAGGGCATCCTAATGACGATGCAACACTCAAATTGCGTCGAGATCCAGTACATCGTCATTCAGCCAATTTCCTTCATGGGGATTTTGGTGCCTCGGGCACCTTATGGTTGTTCTCCTGTGACTCTAGATTTTAGAAACCGACGCAAAACTGATAGTTAATTGTAACGTTCAGGGCATCTTAATGACGATGGAACACTCAAATTGCGTCGAGAATCAATACATCCTCCTCCAGCCGACTTGTCTCCAAGGGGACATTGCTGCCTCGGGCACCATATGGTTCTTCTCCTGTGAGTCTAGATTTTCGATTCCGATGCGAAACTGATATAAAATTATAACTTTCAGGGCCTCCTAATGACGATGGAACACTCACATTGCGTTGAGATTCATTACATCGTCCTTCAGCCGACTTGTCTCCAAGGTGTTATTGCTGCCTCAGGCACCTTAATGTCGTTCCCCTGTGAGTCTCGATTTTCGAAACCGACGCAAAACTGATAGTTAATTGCAACATTCAAGGTCTCCGAATGACGATGGAACACTCAAATTGCGTCGAGGTTCAATACATCGTCCTCCAGCCGACTTGCCTCCAAGGGGTATTGCTGCCTACGGCACCATATGATCCGACTCCGGTGAGTCTAGATTTTCGAATCCGACGCAAAAATGATAGTTAATTGTAACATTCAGCGCCTCCTAATGACGATGGAACACTCAAATTGCGTCGAGAGTCTTAACATCGACCTCCAACCGACTTGACAACAAGGGGATATATCTGTCTCGGGCTCCATGTGGTCCGTCTCCTGTGGGTCTAGATTTTCGAATCCGACGCGAAACTGAGAGTTAATTGTAACGTTCAGGGCCTCCTAATGACGATGGAACACTCAAATTGCGCCGAGATTCAATACATCCTCCTCCAGCCGACTTGTCTCCAAGGGGACATTGCTGCCTCGGGCACCATATGGTTCTTCTCCTGTAAGTCTAGATTTTCGATTCCGATGCGAAACTGATAGTTAATTATAACTTTCAGGGCCTCCTAATGACGATGGAACACTCAAATTGCGTTGAGATTCATTACATCGTCCTTCAGCCGACTTGTCTCCAAGGTGCTATTGCTGCCTCAGGAACCTTATTGTCGTTCCCCTGTGAGTCTCGATTTTCGAAACCGACGCAAAACTGATAGTTAATTGCAACATTCAAGGGCTCCGAATGACGATGGAACACTCAAATTTCGTCGAGGTTCAATACATCGTCCTCCAGCCGACTTGCCTCCAAGGGCTATTGCTGCCTACGGCACCATATGATCCGACTCCGGTGAGTCTAGATTTTCGAATCCGACGCAAAAATGATAGTTAAGTGTAACGTTCAGCGCCTCCTAATGACGATGGAACACTCAAATTGCGTCGAGAGTCTTAAAATCGTCCTTAAGCCGACTTGACAACAGGGGGATATATCTGCCTCGGGCTCCATGTGGTCCGCTCCTGTGAGTCTATTTTTTCGAATCCGACGCGAAAGTGATAGTTAATTGTTACGTTCAGGGCCTCCCAATGACGATGGAACACTCAAATTGCGTCGTTATTCAATACATCCTCCTCCAGCCGACTTGTCTCCAAGGGTCTTTTGCTGCCTCGGGAACCTAATGGTCGTTCTACTGTGAGTCTAGATTTTCAAATCCGACGCAAAAGAGATAGTTAATTGTAACGTTCAGCGCCTCCTAATGACGATGGAACACTCAAATTGCGTCGAGATTCAATACACCGTCCATCAGCCGACTTGTCTCCAAGGGGATATTGCTGCCTTGGGCACCACATGGTCCATCTCCGGTGATTCTACAATTTCGAATCCGACGCAAAACTGATAGTTAATTGTAACGTTCAGGGCCTCCTAATGACGATAGGGCACTCAAATTGCGTCGCGATTCAATACGTCGTCCTCCAGCGGGATGATCTCCAAGGGGATATTGCTGCCTCGGGCACTTTATGGTCCGTCTCCTGTGACTCTAGTTTTCGAATCCAACGAAAAACTGATAGTTAATTGTAACATTCAGTGCCTCATAATGACGATGGCACACTCAAATTGCGTCGAGATTCAATACATCGGCCTCCAGCCGACTTGTCTCCAAATGTCTATTGCTGCCTCGGGCACCTTGTGGTCGTTCTCCAGTGAATCCAGATTTTCGAATCCGACGCATAACTGATAGTTAACCGTAACGCTCAGCGCCTCCTAAAGACGATGGAACTCTGAAATTGCGACGCGATTCAATACATCGTCCTCCAGCAGACTTGTCTCCAAGGGGCTATTGCTACCTCGGGCACCTTATCGTCGTTCTCCTGTGAGTCCAGGTATTCGAATCCGACGCAAAACGGACTGCTAATTGAAACTTTCAGAGCCTCCTAATGATGATGGAACACTCAAATTGAGTCGAGATTCAATACATCGTCCTCCAGCCGACTTGTCTCCATATGTCTATTGCTGCCTCGGGCACCTTGTGGTCGTTCTCCTGTGAGTCTAGATTTTCGAATACGACGCATAACTGATAGTTAATTGTAACGTACCGGGCCTCCTAATGACGATAGGGCACTCAAATTCCGTCGCGTTCAATACATCGTCCTCCAGCGGACTGGACTCCAAGGGGATATTGCTGCCTCGGGCACCTTATGGTCCGTCTCCAGTGAGTCTAGATTTTTTAATCCGACGCGTAACTGATAGTTAATTGCAACGTTCAGCTTCTCCTAATGACGATGGAACACTCAAATTGCGTCGTGATTCAATACATCGGCCTCCAGCCGACTTGTCTCCAAATGTCTATTGCTGCCTCGGGCACCTTGTGGTCGTTCTCCTGTGAGTCTAGATTTTCGAATACGACGCATAACTGAAAGTTAACTGCAACGCTCAGCGCCTCCTAATGACGATGGAACACTCAAATTGCGTCGACATTCAATACATCGTCCTCAAGCCGACTTGTCTCCGAGGGTCTATTCCTGCCTCGGGCACCTTATCGTCGTTCTCCTGTGAGTCCAGGTATTCGAATCCGACGCAAAACGGACTGCTAATTGAAACGTTCAGAGCCTCCTAATGATGATGGAACACTCAAATTGAGTCGAGATTCAATACATCGTCCTCCAGCCGACTTGTCTCCAAGGGGATATTGCTGCCTCGGGCACCATATATTCCTTCTCCTGTGAGTCTAGAATTTCGTATCCGACGCAAAACTGTTAGTTAATTGTAACGTTCAGGACTTCCTAATGACGATGGAACACTCAAATTGCGTCGAGATTCAATACATCTTCCTTCAGCCGACTTGTCTCCAAGCGTATATTGCTCCCTCGGGCACCTTATGGTCGTTCTCCTGTGAGTCTAGATTTTAGAATCCAACGCAAAACTGATAGTTAATTGTAACATTCAGGGCCTCCTAACGACGATGGAACACTCAAATTGCGTCGAGATTCAATACATCGTCCTCCAGCCGACTTGTCTGCAAGGGGACATTGCTGCCCCGGGCACCATATGGTCCTTTTCCTGTGAGTCTAGATTTCCAATTCCGATGCGCAACTGATAGTTAATTGTGCGTTCAGGGCCTCCTAATGACGATGGAACACTCAAATTGCGTCGAGATTCAATACATCGTCCTCCAGCCGACTTGTCTCCATATGTCTATTGCTTCCTCGGGCACCTTGTGGTCGTTCTCCTGCGAGTCTAGATTTTCGAATCCGACGCATAACTGATAGTTAATTGTAACGTTCAGGGCCTCCTAATGACGATAGGGCACTCAAATTGCGTCGCGTTCAATACATCGTCCTCCAGCGGACTGGTCTCCAAATGTCTATTGCTGCCTCGGGCACCTTGTGGTCGTTCTCCTGTGAGTCCAGATTTTCGAATACGACGCATAACTGATAGTTAATTGTAAAATTCACGGCTTCCTAATGACGATGGAACACTCAAATTTCGTCGAGATTCAATACATCGTCCACCAGCCGACTTTTATCCAAGGGTCTATTGCTGCCTCGGGCACCTTATGGCCGTTCTCCCGTGAATCCAGATTTTCGAATCCGACGCATAACTGATAGGTAACCGTAACGCTCAGCGCCTCCTAAAGACGATGGAACTCTGAAATTGCGTCGCGATTCAATACATCGCCCTCCAGCAGACTTGTCTCCAAGGGTCTATTGCTACCTCGGGCACCTTATGTTCGTTTGCCTGTGAGTCCAGACTTTCGAACGCGACGCAAAATTGATAGTTATTTGTAACGTTCAGGGCCTCCTAATGACGATGGAACACTCAAATTGCTTCGGGATTCAATACATCGTCCTTCTGCCGACTTGTCTCCAAGATTCTATTGCTGCCTCGGGCACCCTATGGTCGTCCTTCCGTGAGTCTAGATTTTCGAATCCGACGCATAACTGATAGTTAATTGCAACGTTCAGCGCCTCCTATTGACCATGTAACACTCAAATTGCGTCGAGATTCAATACATCGGCCTCCAGCCGACTTGTCTCCAAGGGGAAACCACATGGTTGGGTACCACATGATCCATATCAGGTGACTCTACATTTTCGAATCCGACGCAAAACTGTTAGTTAATTGTAACGTTCAGGGCCTCCTAATGACAATAGGGCACTCAAATTGCATCGCGATTCAATACATCGTCCTCCAGCGGACTGGACTCCAAGGGGATATTGCTCCCTCTGGCACCTTATGGTCCGTGTCCAGTGAGTCTAGATTTTCGTATTCGACGCATAACTGATAGTTAATTACAACGTTCAGCGCCTCCTAATGACGTTTGAACACTCAAATTGCGTCGAGATTCAATACATCGGCCACCAGATGACTTGTCTCCAGATGTCAATTGCTGCCTCGGGCACCTTGTGATCGTTCTCCTGTGAGTCTAGATTTTCGAATACGACGCATAACTGATAGTTAATTGTAAAGTTCATGGCCTCCTAATGACGATGGAACACTCAAATTGCGTCGAGATTCAGTACATCGACCTCCAGCAGACTTGTCTCCAAGGGTCTATTGCTGCCTCGGGCACCTTATGGTCGTTCTTCTGTGAGTCTAGTTTTTCGAATCCGACGCATAACTGTTAGTTAATTGCAACGTTCAGCGCTTCCTAATGACGATGGAACACTGAAATTGCGTCGAGATTCAATACATCGGCCTCCAGCCGACTTGTCTCCAAATGTCTATCGCTGCCTCGGGCACCTTGTGTTCGTTTTCCTGTGAGTCTAGATTTTCGAATCCGACGCATAACTGATAGTTAATTGTAAAGTTCAGGGCTTCCTATTGACGATGGAACACTCAAATTGCGTTGAGATTCAATACATCGTCCTCCAGCCGACTTGTCTCCAAGGGGTTATCGCTGCCTCGGGCCCCACATGGTCCGTCTCCGGTGATTCTACATTTTCGAATCCGACGCAAAATTGATAGTTAATTGTAACGTTCAGGGCCTCCTAATGACGATGGGGCACTCGAATTACGTCGCGATTCAATAAGTCGTCCTCCAGCGGGCTGATCTCCAAGGGGATATTGCTGCCTCGGGCACCTTATGGTCCGTCTCCTGCGACTCTAGATTTTCGAATCCGACGAACAACTGATAGTTCATTGTAACATTCAGTGCCTCCTAATGACGATGGAACACTCAAATTGTGTAACGATCCAATACATCGTCCTCCAGCCGACTTGTCTCCAAGGGTCAATTGCTGCCTCGGGCACCTTATGATCGTTTTCCTGTGAGTCTAGACTTTCGAACCCGACGCAAAACTGATAGTTAATTGTAACGTTCAGGGCCTCCTAATGACGATGGAACACTCAAATTGCGTCGAGAGTCAATATGTCGGCCTCGAGCCGACTTGTCTCCAAGGGGACATTGCTGCCTCATGCAACATATGGTCTGTCTCCTGTGAGTCTAGATTTTCGAATCCGATGCGAAACTGATAGTTATTTGTAACGTTCAGGGCCTCTGAATGACGATGGAACACTCAAATTGCTTCGAGATTCAATACATCGTCCTTCTGCCGACTTGTCTCCAAGGTTCTATTGCTGCCTCGGGCACCTTATGGACGTTCTCCTGTGAGTCAAGATTTTCGAATCCGACGCATAACTGATAGTTAATTGCAAAGTTCAGCGCCTCCAATTGAACATGTAACACTCAAATAGCGTCGAGATTCAATTAATCGGCCTCCAGCCGACATGTCTCCAACTGTCTATTGCTGCCTCGGGCAGCTTGTGGTCGTTCTCCTGTGAGTCTAGATTTTCGAATACGACGCATAACTGATAGTTAATTGTAAAGTTCAGGGCCTCCTAAAGACGATGGAACGCTGAAATTGCGTCGCGAATCAATACATCGTCCTCCAGCAGACTTGTCTCCAAGGGTCTATTGCTGCCTCGGGCACCTTATGGTCGTTCTCCTGTGAGTCTTGATTTTCGTATCCGACGCATAACTCATAGTTAACTGTAATGCTCAGCGCCTCCTAATGGCGATGGAACACTCAAATTGCGTCGAGATTCAATATATCGTCCTCCAGCCGACTTGTCTCCAAGGGGATATTGCTTCCTTGGGCACCACATGGTCCATCTCCGGTGATACTACATTTTCTGATCCGACGCAAAACTGATAGTTAATTGTAACGTTCAGGGCCTCCTAATGACGATGGAACAATCAGATTGCTTCGAGATACAATACATTGACCTCCAGCCAATTTGTCTCCAAGGGTATAGTCCTGCCTCGGGCTCCTTATGGTCGTTCTCCTGTGAGTCCAGATTTTCGAATCCGACGCATAACTGATAGTTAATTTCAACGTTCAGCGCCTCCTAATGACGATGGAACACTCAAATTGCGTCGAGACACAATACATCATCCTTCTGCCGACTTGTCTTCAAGGTTCTATTAGTGCCTCGGGGACCTTTTGGTCGTTCTCCTGTGACTCTAGATTTTCGAATCCGACGCAAAATGATAGATAATTGTAACGTTCAGGGCCTCCTAACGACGATGGAACACTCAAATTGCGTCGAGATACAATACATCGTCCTCGAACCGACTTGTCTCCAAGGGGATATCGCTGCTTTGGGCACCACATGGTCCATATACGGTGATTCTACATTTTCGAATCCGACGCATAACTGATAGTTAATTGTAACGTTCAGGGCCTCCTAATGACGATAGGGCACTCAAATTGCGTCGCGCTTCAATACATCGTCCTCCAGCGGACTGGTCTCCAAGGGGACATTGCTTCCTCAGGCACCTTATGGTCCGTCTCCAGTGAGTCTATATTTTCGAATCCGACGCATAACTGATAGTTAATTGCAATTTTCAGCGCCTCCTAATGACGATGGAACACTCAAATTGCGGCGAGATACAATACATCGTCCTCCAGCCGACTTTTCTCCAAGGGTCTATTGCTGCCTCGGGCACCTTATGGTCGTACTCCTGTGAGTCTAGATTTTCGAATCAGACGCATAACGGATAGTTAATTGTAACGCTCAGCGCCTCCTAGTGACGATGGAACACTCAATTGGTGACGATATTGAATACATCGCCCTCAAGCCGTTTTCTCTCCAAGGGTCTATTCCCGCCTCGGGCACCTTATCGTTGTTCTCCTGTGAGTCCAGATATTCGAATCCGACGCAAAACGGACTGCTAATTGCAGCGTTCAGAGCCTCCTAATGGTGATGGAACACTCAAATTGCGTCGAGATTCAATACATCGTCATTCAGCCGACTTGTCTCCAAGAGTCTATTGCTGCCTCGTGCACTTTATGGTCGTTCTCTTGTGAATCTAGATTTTAGAATCCGACGCAAAACTGATAGTTAATAGTAACAGTCAGGGCCTCCTAATGACGATGGAACACTCAAATTGCGTCGAGATTCAATACATCGTCCTCCAGCCGACTTGTCGCAAGGGGACATTGCTGCCTCGGGCTTCATGTGGTCCGTTCCCTGTGAGTCTAGATCAACAAATCAGACGCATAACTTGTAGTTAATTGTAACATTCAGGGCCTCCTAATGACGATGAGACACTGAAATTGCGTCGAGATTCAATACATCGTCCTCCAGCCGACTTGTCTCCAAGGGTCCATTGCAGCCTCGGGCACCTTAAGGTCGTTCTCCTGTGAGTCTAGATTTTAGAATCCAACGCAAAACTGATAGTTAATTGTAACGTTCTGGGCCTCCTAATGACGATGGAACACTCAAATTGGGTCGAGATCCATACATCGTCCTCCAGCCGACTTGTCTCCAAGGGGATATTGCTGCCTTGGGCACAACATGGTCCATCTCCGGTGATTCTACATTTTCGAATCCGACGCAAAACTGATACTTAATTGTAACGTTCAGGGCCTCCTAATGACGATGGAACACTCCAATTGCGTCGAGATTCAAAACATTGGCCTCCAGCCGACTTGTCTCCAACGGTCTACTCCTGCCCCGGGCACCTTGTGGTCGTTCTCCTGTGAGTCTAGATTTTCGAATCCGACGCATAACTGATAGTTAATTGCAATGTTCAGCGTCTCCTAATGACGATGGAACACTCAAATTGCGTCAAGACTCAATACATCGGCCTCCAGCCGACTTGACTCCAAATGTCTATTGCTTCCTCGGGCACCTTGTGGTCGTTCTCCTGTAAGTCTAGATTTTCGAATCCGACGCATAACTGATAGTTAATTGTAAAGTTCAGGGCCTCCTAATGACGATGGAACACTCAAATTGCGTCGAGATAAAATACATCGGCCTCCAGCCGACTAGTCTCCAAGGGTCTATTGCTGCCTCGGTCACCTTACGGACGTTCTCCTGTGAGTCTAGATTTTCAAATCCGACGCATAACCGATAGTGAACTGTAACGCTCAGCGCCTCCTAGTGACGATGGAACACTCAAATTGCGTCGAGATTCAACACATCGTCCTCCAGCCGACTTGTCTCCAAATGTCTATTGCTTCCTCGGGCACCTTGTGGTCGTTCTCCTGTGAGTCTAGATTTTCGAATCCGACGCGTAACTGATAGTTAATTGCAACGTTCAGCGCCTCCTAATGACGATGGAACACTCTAATTGTGTCGAGACTCAATACATCGGCCTCCAGCCGACCTGTCTCCAAATGTCTATTGCTGCCTCGGGCACCTTGTGGTCGTTCTCCTGTGAGTCTAGATTTTCGAATACGACGCATAACTGATAGTTAACTGTAACGCTCAGCGCCTCCTAATGGTGATGGAACACTCAAATTGCGTCGAGATTCAATACATCGTCCTCAAGCCGACTTGTCTCCAAGGGTGTATTCCTGCCTCGGGCACCTTATCGTCGTCCTCCTGTGAGTCCAGATATTCGAATCCGACGCAAAACGGACTCCTAATTGAAACGTTCAGAGCCTCCTAATGATGATGGAACACTCAAATTGAGTCGAGATTCAATACATCGTCCTCCAGCCGACTTGTCTCCAAGGGGATATTGCTGCCTCGAGCACCATATAGTCCTTCTCCTGTTAGTCTAGAATTTCGAATCCGACGCAAAACTGTTAGTTAATTGTAACGTTCAGGACTTCCTAATGACGATGGAACACTCAAATTGTGTCGAGATTCAATACATCTTCCTTCAGCCGACTTGTCTCTAAGCGTATATTGCTCCCTCGGGCACCTTATGGTCGTTCTCCTGTGAGTCTAGATTTTAGAATCCGACGCAAAACTGATAGTTAATTGTAACATTCAGGGCCTCCTAATGAAGATGGAACACTCAAATTGCGTCGAGATTCAATACATCGTCCTCCAGCCGACTTGTCTCCAAATGGACATTGCTGCCTCTGGCACCCTACGGTCCTTTTCCTGTGAGTCTAGATTTCCGATTCCGATGCGAAACTGATAGTTAATTGTAACGTTCAGGGCCTCCTAATGACGATGGAACACTCAAATTGCGTCGAGATTCAATACATCGTCCTCCAGCCGACTTGACTCCAAAAGTCTATTGCCTCCTCGGGCACCTTGTGGTCGTTCTCCTGTGAGTCTACATTTTCGAATCCGACGCATAACTGATTGTTAATTGTAACGTTCAGGGCCTCCTAATGACGATAGGGCACTCAAATAGCGTCGCGTTCAATACATCGTCCTCCAGCGGACTGGTCTCCAAGGGGATATTGCTGCCTCGGGCACCTTATGGTCCGTCTCCAGTGAGTCTAGATTTTCGAATCCGACGCATAACTGATAGTTAATTGCAACGTTCAGTGCCTCCTAATGACAATGGAACACTCAAATTGCGTCGAGATTCAATACATCGGCCTCAAGCCGACTTGTCTCCAAATGTCTATTGCTGCCTCGGGCACCTTGTGGTCGTTCTCCTGTGAGTCTAGATTTTCGAATACGACGCATAACTGATAGTTAATTGTAAAGTTAAGGGCCTCCTAATGACGATGCAACACTCAAATTTCGTCGAGATTCAATACATCGTCCTCCAGCCGACTTTTCTCCAAGGGTCTGTTGCTGCCTCGGGCACCTTATGGTCGTTCTCCTGTGAATCTAGATTTTCGAATCCGACGGATAACTGATAGTTAACTGTAACGCTCAGCGCCTCCTAAAGACGATGGAACACTCAAATTAGGTCGAGATTCAATACATCGTCCTCAAGCCGACTTGTCTCTAAGGGGACGTTGCTGCCTCGGGCACCATATGGTTCTTTTCCTGTGAGTGTAGATTTCCGATTCCGATGCGAAACTGATAGTTAATTGTAACGTTCAGGGCCTATTAATGACGATGGAACACTCAAATTGCGTCGAGATTCAATACATCGGCCTCCAGGCGCCTTGTCTCCAAATGTCTATTGCTGGCTCGGGCACCATATGGTCGTTCTCCTGTGACTCTAGATTTTAGAAACTCACGCAAAACCGATAGTTAATTGTCAAGTTCAGGGCATCTTAATGACGATGGAACACTCAAATTGCGTCGAGACTCAATACATCGTCCTCCAGCCGACTTGTCTCCAAGGGGATATCGCTGCCTTGTGCACCACATGGTCCATCTCCTGTGAATCTAGATTTTCGAATCCGACGCGAAACTGATTGTTAATTGTAACGTTCAGGGCATCCTAATGACGATGCAACACTCAAATTGCGTCGAGATCCAATACGTCGTCATTCAGCCAATTTACTTCATGGGGATTTTGGTGCCTCGGGCACCTTATGGTCGTTCTCCTGTGACTCTAGATTTTAGAAACCGACGCAAAACTGATAGTTAATTGTAACGTTCAGGGCATCTTAATGACGATGGAACACTCAAATTGCGTCGAGAATCAATACATCCTCCTCCAGCCGACTTGTCTCCAAGGGGACGTTGCTGCCTCGGGCACCATATGGTTCTTCTCCTGTGAGTCTAGATTTTCGATTCCGATGCGAAACTGATAGTTAATTATAACTTTCAGGGCCTCCTAATGACGATGGAACACTCAAATTGCGTTGAGATTCATTACGTCGTCCTTCAGCCGACTTGTCTCCAAATGTCTATTGCTGCCTCGGGCACCTTGTGGTCGTTCTCCAGTGAATCCAGATTTTCGAATCCGACGCACAACTGATAGTTAACCGTAACGCTCAGCGCCTCCTAAAGACGATGGAACTCTGAAATTGCGTCGCGATTCAATACATCGTCCTCCAGCAGACTTGTCTCCAAGGGGCTATTGCTACCTCGGGCACCTTATCGTCGTTCTCCTGTGAGTCCAGGTATTCGAATCCGACGCAAAACGGACTGCTAATTGAAACGTTCAGAGCCTCCTAATGATGATGGAACACTCAAATTGAGTCGAGATTCAATACATCGTCCTCCAGCCGACTTGTCTCCATATGTCTATTGCTGCCTCGGGCACCTTGTGGTCGTTCTCCTGTGAGTCTAGATTTTCGAATACGACGCATAACTGATAGTTAATTGTAACGTACAGGGCCTCCTAATGACGATAGGGCACTCAAATTCCGTCGCGTTCAATACATCGTCCTCCAGCGGACTGGACTCCAAGGGGATATTGCTGCCTCGGGCACCTTATGGTCCGTCTCCAGTGAGTCTAGATTTTTTAATCCGACGCGTAACTGATAGTTAATTGCAACGTTCAGCTTCTCCTAATGACGATGGAACACTCAAATTGCGTCGACATTCAATACATCGTCCTCAAGCCGACTTGTCTCCAAGGGTCTATTCCTGCCTCGGGCACCTTATCGTCGTTCTCCTGTGAGTCCAGGTATTCGAATCCGACGCAAAACGGACTGCTAATTGAAACGTTCAGAGCCTCCTAATGATGATGGAACACTCAAATTGAGTCGAGATTCAATACATAGTCCTCCAGCCGACTTGTCTCCAAGGGGATATTGCTGCCACGGGCACCATATATTCCTTCTCCTGTGAGTCTAGAATTTCGTATCCGACGCAAAACTGTTAGTTAATTGTAACGTTCAGGACTTCCTAATGACGATGGAACACTCAAATTGCGTCGAGATTCAATACATCTTCCTTCAGCCGACTTGTCTCCAAGCGTATATTGCTCCCTCGGGCACCTTATTGTCGTTCTCCTGTGAGTCTAGATTTTAGAATCCAACGCAAAACTGATAGTTAATTGTAACATTCAGGGCCTCCTAACGACGATGGAACACTCAAATTGCGTCGAGATTCAATACATCGTCCTCCAGCCGACTTGTCTGCAAGGGGACATTGCTGCCCCGGGCACCATATGGTCCTTTTCCTGTGAGTCTAGATTTCCAATTCCGATGCGAAAGTGATAGTTAATTGTGCGTTCAGGGCCTCCTAATGACGATGGAACACTCAAATTGCGTCGAGATTCAATACATCGTCCTCCAGCTGACTTGTCTCCATATGTCTATTGCTTCCTCGGGCACCTTGTGGTCGTTCTCCTATGAGTCTAGATTTTCGAATCCGACGCATAACTGATAGTTAATTGTAACGTTCAGGGCCTCCTAATGACGATAGGGCACTCAAATTGCGTCGCGTTCAATACATCGTCCTCCAGCGGACTGGTCTCCAAATGTCTATTGCTGCCTCGGGCACCTTGTGGTCGTTCTCCTGTGAGTCCAGATTTTCGAATACGACGCATAACTGATAGTTAATTGTAAAATTCACGGCTTCCTAATGACGATGGAACACTCAAATTTCGTGGAGATTCAATACATCGTCCACCAGCCGAGTTTTATCCAAGGGTCTATTGCTGCCTCGGGCACCTTATGGCCGTTCTCCCGTGAATCCAGATTTTCGAATCCGACGCATAACTGATAGGTAACCGTAACGCTCAGCGCCTCCTAAAGACGATGGAACTCTGAAATTGCGTCGCGATTCAATACATCGCCCTCCAGCAGACTTGTCTCCAAGGGTCTATTGCTACCTCGGGCACCTTATGTTCGTTTGCCTGTGAGTCCAGACTTTCGAACGCGACGCAAAATTGATAGTTATTTGTAACGTTCAGGCCTCCTAATGACGATGGAACACTCAAATTGCTTCGGGATTCAATACATCGTCCTTCTGCCGACTTGTCTCCAAGGTTCTATTGCTGCCTCGGGCACCCTATGGTCGTCCTTCCGTGAGTCTAGATTTTCGAATCCGACGCATAACTGATAGTTAATTGCAACGTTCAGCGCCTCCTATTGACCATGTAACACTCAAATTGCGTCGAGATTCAATACATCGGCCTCCAGCCGACTTGTCTCCAAGGGGAAACCACATGGTTGGGTACCACATGGTCCATATCAGGTGATTCTACATTTTCGAATCCGACGCAAAACTGTTCGTTAATTGTAACGTTTATGGCCTCCTAATGACGATAGGGCACTCAAATTGCATCGCGATTCAATACATCGTCCTCCAGCGGACTGGTCTCCAAGGGGATTTTGCTCCCTCTGGCACCTTATGGTCCGTCTCCAGTGAGTCTAGATTTTCGTATCCGACGCATAACTGATAGTTAATTACAACGTTCAGCGTCTCCTAATGACGTTTGAACACTCAAATTGCGTCGAGATTCAATACATCGGCCACCAGATGACTTGTCTCCAGATGTCAATTGCTGCCTCGGGCACCTTGTGGTCGTTCTCCTGTGAGTCCAGATTTTCGAATACGACGCATAACTGATAGTTAATTGTAAAGTTCATGGCCTCCTAATGACGATGGAACACTCAAATTGCGTCGAGATTCAGTACATCGGCCTCCAGCAGACTTGTCTACAAGGGTCTATT
Organism: Schistocerca americana; assembly: GCF_021461395.2. Taxonomy (NCBI): domain Eukaryota; kingdom Metazoa; phylum Arthropoda; class Insecta; order Orthoptera; family Acrididae; genus Schistocerca; species Schistocerca americana. The sequence goes on along the minus strand of NC_060122.1, from coordinate 3,951,523 downwards.
GCTGCCTCGGGCACCTTATGGTTGTTCTTCTGTGAGTCTAGTTTTTCGAATCCGACGCATAACTGTTAGTTAATTGCAACGTTCAGCGCTTCCTAATGACGATGGAACACTGAAATTGCGTCGAGATTCAATACATCGGCCTCCAGCCGACTTGTCTCCAAATGTCTATTGCTGCCTCGGGCACCTTGTGTTCGTTTTCCTGTGAGTCTAGATTTTCGAATCCGACGCATAACTGATACTTAATTGTAAAGTTCAGGGCTTCCTATTGACGATGGAACACTCAAATTGCGTTGAGATTCAATACATCGTCCTCCAGCCGACTTGTCTCCAAGGGGTTATCGCTGCCTCGGGCCCCACATGGTCCGTCTCCGGTGATTCTACATTTTCGAATCCGACGCAAAATTGATAGTAAATTGTAACGTTCAGGGCCTCCTAATGACGATGGGGCACTCGAATTACGTCGCGATTCAATAAGTCGTCCTCCAGCGGGCTGATCTCCAAGGGGATATTGCTGCCTCGGGCACCTTATGGTCCGTCTCCTGCGACTCTAGATTTTCGAATCCGACGAACAACTGATAGTTCATTGTAACATTCAGTGCCTCCTAATGACGATGGAACACTCAAATTGTGTAACGATCCAATACATCGTCCTCCAGCCGACTTGTCTCCAAGGGTCAATTGCTGCCTCGGGCACCTTATGATCGTTTTCCTGTGAGTCTAGACTTTCGAACCCGACGCAAAACTGATAGTTAATTGTAACGTTCAGGGCCTCCTAATGACGATGGAACACTCAAATTGCGTCGAGAGTCAATATGTCGGCCTCGAGCCGACTTGTCTCCAAGGGGACATTGCTGCCTCATGCAACATATGGTCTGTCTCCTGTGAGTCTAGATTTTCGAATCCGATGCGAAACTGATAGTTATTTGTAACGTTCAGGGCCTCTGAATGACGATGGAACACTCAAATTGCTTCGAGATTCAATACATCGTCCTTCTGCCGACTTGTCTCCAAGGTTCTATAGCTGCCTCGGGCACCTTATGGACGTTCTCCTGTGAGTCAAGATTTTCGAATCCGACGCATAACTGATAGTTAATTGCAAAGTTCAGCGCCTCCAATTGAACATGTAACACTCAAATAGCGTCGAGATTCAATTAATCGGCCTCCAGCCGACATGTCTCCAACTGTCTATTGCTGCCTCGGGCAGCTTGTGGTCGTTCTCCTGTGAGTCTAGATTTTCGAATACGACGCATAACTGATAGTTAATTGTAAAGTTCGGGGCCTCCTAAAGACGATGGAACGCTGAAATTGCGTCGCGAATCAATACATCGTCCTCCAGCAGACTTGTCTCCAAGGGTCTATTGCTGCCTCGGGCACCTTATGGTCGTTCTCCTGTGAGTCTTGATTTTCGTATCCGACGCATAACTCATAGTTAACTGTAATGCTCAGCGCCTCCTAATGGCGATGGAACACTCAAATTGCGTCGAGATTCAATATATCGTCCTCCAGCCGACTTGTCTCCAAGGGGATATTGCTGCCTTGGGCACCACATGGTCCATCTCCGGTGATACTACATTTTCTGATCCGACGCAAAACTGATAGTTAATTGTAACGTTCAGGGCCTCCTAATGACGATGGAACAATCAGATTGCTTCGAGATACAATACATTGACCTCCAGCCAATTTGTCTCCAAGGGTATAGTCCTGCCTCGGGCTCCTTATGGTCGTTCTCCTGTGAGTCTAGATTTTCGAATCCGACGCATAACTGATAGTTAATTGCAACTTTCAGCGCCTCCTAATGACGATGGAACGCTCAAATTGCGACGAGATTCAATACATCGTCCTCCAGCCGACTTGTCTCCACGGGGATATTGCTGCCTCGGGCACCATATCGTCCATCTCCTGTGAGTCTAGATTTTCGAATCCGATGCTATACTGATAGTTAATTGTAATGTTCAGGGCCTCCTAATGACGATGGAACACTCAAATTTCGTCGAGATACAATACATCGTCCTCCAACCGACTTGTCTCCAAGGGGAGACCACATGGTTGGGCAGCACATGGTCCATATCAGGATATTCTACATTTTCGAATCCGACGCAAAACTGATAGTTAATTGCAACGTTCAGCGCCTCCTAATGACGATGGAACACTCAAATTACGTCGAGATGCAATATATCGGCCTCCAGATTACTTGTCTCCAAGGGTCTATTGCTGCCTCGGGCACCTTATGGCCGTTCTCCTGTGAGTCTCGATTTTCGAAACCGACGGAAAACTGATAGTTAATTGTAACGTTCAGGGCCTCCTAATAACGATGGAACCTCAAATTGCGTCGAGATTCTATACATCGTCCTCCAGCCGACTTGTCTCCAAGGGGACATTGCTGCCTCGGGCACCATATGGTTCTTCTCCTGCGAGTCTAGATTTTCGATTCCGATGCGAAACTGTTAGTTAATTGTAATCTTCAGGGCCTCCTAATGACGATGGAACACTCAAATTGCGTCGAATTTCAATACATCGTCATTCAGCCGACTTGTCTCCAAGTGTCTATTGCTACCTCGGGCACCTTAAGGTCGTTCTCCTGTGAGTCTAGATTTTAGAATCCGACGCAAAACTGATAGTTAATTGTAACGTTCAGGGCCTCCTAATGACGATGGAACACTCAAATTAAGTCGAGATACAATACATCGTCCTCGAACCGACTTGTCTCCAAGGGGATATCGCTGCCTTGGGCACCACATGGTCCAAATCCGGTAATTCTACATTTTCGAATCCGACGCAAAACTGATAGTTAATTGTAACGTTCAGGGCCTCCTAATGACGATAGGGCACTCAAATTACGTCGCGATTCAATACATCGTCCTCCAGCGGACTGGTCTCCAAGGGGACATTCTTCCTCGGGCACCTTATGGTCCGTCTCCAATGAGTCTAGATTTTCGAATCCGACGCATAACTGATAGTTAATTTCAACGTTCAGCGCCTCCTAATGACGATGGAACACTCAAATTGCGTCGAGACACAATACATCGTCCTTCTGCCGACTTGTCTTCAAGGTTCTATTGCTGCCTCGGGGACCTTTTGGTCGTTCTCCTGTGACTCTAGATTTTCGAATCCGACGCAAAATGATAGATAATTGTAACGTTCAGGGCCTCCTAACGACGATGGAACACTCAAATTGCGTCGAGATACAATACATCGTCCTCGAACCGACTTGTCTCCAAGGGGATATCGCTGCCTTGGGCACCACATGGTCCATATGCGGTGATTCTGCATTTTCGAATCCGACGCATAACTGATAGTTAATTGTAACGTTCAGGGCCTCCTAATGACGATAGGGCACTCAAATTGCGTCGCGCTTCAATACATCGTCCTCCAGCGGACTGGTCTCCAAGGGGACATTGCTTCCTCAGGCACCTTATGGTCCGTCTCCAGTGAGTCTACATTTTCGAATCCGACGCATAACTGATAGTTAATTGCAATTTTCAGTGCCTCCTAATGACGATGGAACACTCAAATTGCGGCGTGATACAATACATCGTCCTCCAGCCAACTTTTCTCCAAGGGTCTATTGCTGCCTCGGGCACCTAATGGACGTACTCCTGTGAGTCTAGATTTTCGAATCAGACGCATAACGGATAGTTAATTGTAACGCTCAGCGCCTCCTAATGACGATGGAACACTCAATTGGTGACGATATTCAATTCATCGCCCTCCAGCCGTTTTCTCTCCAAGGGTCTATTCCTGCCTCGGGCACCTTATCGTTGTTCTCCTGTGAGTCCAGATATTCGAATCCGACGCAAAACGGACTGCTAATTGCAGCGTTCAGAGCTTCTTAATGATGATGGAACACTCAAATTGCGTCGAGATTCAATACATCGTCATTCAGCCGACTTGTCTCCAAGAGTCTATTGCTGACTCGTGCACTTTATGGTCGTTCTCTTGTGAGTCTAGATTATAGAATCCGACGCAAAACTGATAGTTAATAGTAACAGTCAGGGCCGCCTAATGACGATGGAACACTCAAATTGCGTCGAGATTCAATACATCGTCCTCCAGCAGACTTGTCGCAAGGGGACATTGCTGCCTCGGGCTTCATGTGGTCCGTTCCCTGTGAGTCCAGATTAACAAATCAGACGCATAACTTGTAGTTAATTGTAACGTTCAGGGCCTCCTAATGACGATGGGACACTGAAATTGCGTCGAGATTCAATACATCGTCCTCCAGCCGACTTGTCTCCAAGGGTCCATTGCAGCCTCGGGCACCTTAAGGTCGTTCTCCTGTGAGTCTAGATTTTAGAATCCAACGCAAAACTGATAGTTAATTGTAACGTTCTGGGCCTTCTAATGACGATGGAACACTGAAATTGCGTCGAGATTCAATACATAGTCCTCCAGCCGACTTGTCTCCAAGGGGACATTGCTGCCTCGGGTTCCATATGGTTCTTCTCCTGCGAGTCTAGATATTCGATTCCGATGCGAAACTGATAGTTAATTGTAACGTTTAGGGCCTCCTAATGACGATGGAACACTCAAATTGCGTCGAGATTCAATACATCGTCCTTCTGCCGACTTGTCTCCAAGGTTCTATTGCTGCCTCGGGGACCTTTTGGTCGTTCTCCTGTGAGTCTAGATTTTCGAATCCGACGCAAACTGATAGATAATTGTAAAGTTCAGGGCCTCCTAATGACGATGGAACACTCAAATTGCGTCGAGATACAATACATCGTCCTCGAACCGACTTGTCTCCAAGGGGATATCGCAGCCTTGGGCACCACATGGTCCATATCCGGTGATTCTACATTTTCGAATCCGACGCAAAACTGATAGTTAATTGTAACGTTCAGGTCCTCCTAATGACGATAGTGCACTCAAATTGCGTCGCGATTCAATACATCGTCCTCCAGCGGACTGGCCTCCAAGGGGACATTGCTTCCTCGGGCACCTTATGGTCCGTCTCCTGTGAGTCTAGATTTTCGAATCCGACGCATAACTGATAGTTAATTGGAACGTTCAGCGCCTCCTAATGACGATGGAACACTCAAATTGCGTCGAGATACAGTACATCGTCCTCCAGCCGACTTTTCTCCAAGGGTCTATTGCTGCCTCGGGCACCTTATGGTCGTTCTCCTGTGAGTCTAGATTTTCGAATCAGACGCATAACGGATAGTTAATTGTAAAGTTCAGGGCTTCCTAATGACGATGGAACACTCAAATTTCGTCGAGATTCAATACATCATCCTCATGCCGACTTTTATCCAAGGGTCTATTGCTGCCTCGGGCACCTTATGGTCGTTCTCCTGTGAATCCAGATTTTCGAATCGGACGCATAACTGATAGTTAATTGCAACGTTCAGCGCCTCCTATTGACCATGTAACACTCAAATTGCGACGAGATTCAATACATCGGCCTCCAGCCGACTTGTCTCCAAATGTCTATTGCTGCCTTGGGCAGCTTGTGGTCGTTCTGCTGTGAGTCTAGATATTCGAAACGACGCATAACTGATAGTTAATTGTAAAGTTCAGGGCCTCCTAAAGACGATGGAACACTGAAATTGCGTCGCGATTCAATACATCGTCCTCCAGCAGACTTGTCTCCAAGGGTCTTTTGCTGCCTGGGGCACCTTATGGTCGTTCAACTGTGAGTCTTGATTTTCGTATCCGACGCATAACTGATAGTTAATTGTAACGCTCAGCGCCTCCTAATGACGATGGAACACTCAAATTGCGTCGAGATTCATTACATCGTCTTCCAGCCGACTTGTCTCCAAGGGGATATTGCTGCCTCGGGCACCATATCTTCCGTCTCCTGTGAGTCTAGATTTTCGAATCCGATGCGAAACTGATAGTTAATTGTAACGTTCAGGGCCTCCTAATGACGATGGAACACTCAAATTGCGTCGAGATTCAATACATCGTCCTCCAGCCGACTTGTCTCCAAGGGGGCATTGCTGCCTCATGCAACATATGGTCCGTCTCCTGTGAGTCTAGATTTTCGAATCCGATGCGAAACTGATAGTTATTTGTAACGTTCAGGGCCTCTGAATGACGATGGAACACTCAAATTGCTTCGAGATTCAATACATCGTCCTTCTGCCGACTTGTCTCCAAGATTCTATTGCTGCCTCGGGCACCCTGTGGTCGTTCTCCTGTGAGTCTTGATTTTCGAATCCGACACATAACTGATAGTTAATTGCAACGTTCAGCGCCTCCTAATGACGATGGAACACTCAAATTGCGTCGAGATTCAATACATCGTCCTCCAGCCGACTTGTCTCCAAGGGGAGACCATATGGTTGGGCAGCACATGGTCCATATCAGGTGTTTCTACATTTTCGAATCCGACGCAAAACTGATAATTGTAACGTTCAGGGCCTCCTAATGACGATAGGGAACTCAAATTGCGTCGCGATTCAATACATCGTCCTCCAGCGGACTGGTCTCCAAGGGGATATTGCTGCCTCTGTCACCTTATGGTCCGTCTCCAGTGAGTCGAGATTTTCGAATCCGACGCATAACTGATAGTTAATTGCAACGTTCAGAGCCTCCTAATGACGATGGAACACTCAAATTACGTCGAGATTCAATACATCGGCCTCCAGATGACTTGTCTCCAAATGTCTATTGCTGCCTCGGGCACCGTGTGGTCGTTCTCCTGTGAGTCTAGATTTTCGAATACAACGCATAACTGATAGTTAATTGTAACGTTCAGCGCCTCCTAATGACGATGGAACACTGAAATTGCGTTGAGATTCAATACATCGGCCTCCAGCAGACTTGTCTCCAAGGGTCTATTGCTGCCTCGGGCACCTTATGGTCGTTCTCCTGTGTGTCTAGTTTTTGAATCCGACGCATAACTGTTAGTTAATTGCAATTTTCAGGGCCTCCTAATGACGATGGAACACTCAAATTGCGTCGAGGTTCAATACATCTTCCTCCAGCCGACTTGTCTCCAAGGGGTATTGCTGCCTCGGGGTCCTTGTGATCCGTCTCCTGTGAGTCTAGATTTTCGAATCCGACGCGAAACTGAAGATAATTGTAAAGTTTTGGGCCTCCTAATGACGATGGAACACTCAAATTGCGTCGAGATACAATACATCGTCCTCGAACCGACTTGTCTCCAAGGGGATATCGCAGCCTTGGGCACCACATGGTCCATATCCGGTGATTCTACATTTTCGAATCCGACGCAAAACTGATAGTTAATTGTAACGTTCAGGTCCTCCTAATGACGATAGTGCACTCAAATTGCGTCGCGATTCAATACATCGTCCTCCAGCGGACTGGCCTCCAAGGGGACATTGCTTCCTCGGGCACCTTATGGTCCGTCTCCTGTGAGTCTAGATTTTCGAATCCGACGCATAACTGATAGTTAATTGGAACGTTCAGCGCCTCCTAATGACGATGGAACACTCAAATTGCGTCGAGATACAGTACATCGTCCTCCAGCCGGCTTTTCTCCAAGGGTCTATTGCTGCCTCGGGCACCTTATGGTCGTTCTCCTGTGAGTCTAGATTTTCGAATCATACGCATAACGGATAGTTAATTGTAAAGTTCAGGGCTTCCTAATGACGATGGAATACTCAAATTGCGACGAGATTCAATACATCATCCTCCTGCCGACTTTTATCGAAGGGTCTATTGCTGCTCGGGCACCTTATGGTCGTTCTCCTGTGAATCCAGATTTTCGAATCCGACGCATAACTGATAGTTAATTGCAACGTTCAGCGCCTCCTATTGACCATGTAACACTCAAATTGCGACGAGATTCAATACATCGGCCTCCAGCCGACTTGTCTCCAAATGTCTATTGCAGCCTTGGGCAGCTTGTGGTCGTTCTGCTGTGAGTCTAGATATTCGAATACGACGCATAACTGATAGTTAATTGTAAAGTTCAGGGCCTCCTAAAGACGATGGAACACTGAAATTGCGTCGCTATTCAATACATCGTCCTCCAGCAGACTTGTCTCCAAGGGTCTTTTGCTGCCTGGGGCACCTTATGGTCGTTCAACTGTGAGTCTTGATTTTCGTATCCGACGCATAACTGATAGTTAATTGTAACGCTCAGCGCCTCCTAATGACGATGGAACACTCAAATTGCGTCGAGATTCATTACATCGTCTTCCAGCCGACTTGTCTCCAAGGGGATATTGCTGCCTCGGGCACCATATCTTCCGTCTCCTGTGAGTCTAGATTTTCGAATCCGATGCGAAACTGATAGTTAATTGTAACGTTCAGGGCCTCCTAATGACGATGGAACACTCAAATTGCGTCGAGATTCAATACATCGTCCTCCAGCCGACTTGTCTCCAAGGGGGCATTGCTGCCTCATGCAACATATGGTCCGTCTCCTGTGAGTCTAGATTTTCGAATCCGATGCGAAACTGATAGTTATTTGTAACGTTCAGGGCCTCTGAATGACGATGGAACACTCAAATTGCTTCGAGATTCAATACATCGTCCTTCTGCCGACTTGTCTCCAAGATTCTATTGCTGCCTCGGGCACCCTATGGTCGTTCTCCTGTGAGTCTTGATTTTCGAATCCGACACATAACTGATTGTTAATTGCAACGTTCAGCGCCTCCTAATGACGATGGAACACTCAAATTGCGTCGAGGTTCAATACATCGTCCTCCAGCCGACTTGTCTCCAAGGGGTATTGCTGCCTCGGGGTCCTTGTGATCCGTCTCCTGTGAGTCTAGATTTTCGAATCCGACGCGAAACTGAAGATAAGTGTAATGTTCAGGGCCACCTAATGACGATGGAACACTCAAATTGCGTCGAGATTCAATACATCGTCCTCCAGCCGACTTGTCTCCAAGGGGAGACCACATGGTTGGGCACCAGATGGTCCATATCAGGTGATTCTACATTTTCGAATCCGACGCAAAACTGATAGTTAATTGTAACGTTCAGGGCCTCCTAATAACGATAGGGCACTCAAATTGCATCGCGATTCCATACATCGTCCTCTAGCGGACTGGTCTCCAAGGGGATATTGCTCCCTCTGGCACCTTATGGTCCGTCTCCAGTGAGTCTAGATTTTCGAATCCGACGCATAACTGATAGTTAATTACAACGTTCAGGGCTTCCTAATGACGATGGAACACTCAAATTGCGTCGAGATTCAATACATCGTCCTCCAGCCGACTTTTCTCCAAGGGTCTACTGCTGCCTCGGGCACCTTATGGCCGTTCTCCTGTGAGTCTCGATTTTCGAATCCGACGCAATACTGATAGTTAATTGCAATTTTCAGGGCCTCCTAATGACGATGGAACACTCAAATTGCGTCGAGATTCAATACATCGTCCTCCAGCCGACTTGTCTCCAAGGGGATATCGCTGCCTCGGGCACCACATGGTCCGTCTCCGGTGATTCTACATTTTCGAATCCGACGCAAAACTGATAGTTAATTGTAACGTTCAGGGCCTCCTTATGACGATGGGGCACTCAAATCACGTCGCGATTCAATACATCGTCCTCCAGCGGGCTGATCTCCAAGGGGATATTGCTGCCTCTGGCACCTTATGGTCCGTCTCCTGTGACTCTAGATTTTCGAATCCGACGAAAAACTGATAGTTAATTGTAACATTCAGTGCCTCCTAATGACGATGGAACACTCAAATTGCGTCGCGATCCAATACATCGTCCTCCAGGCGACTTGTCTCCAAGGGTCTATTGCTGCCTCGGGCACCTTATGATCGTTTTCCTGTGAGTCTAGACTTTCGAACCCGACGCAAAACTGATAGTTAATTGTAACGTTCAGGGCCTCCTAATGACGATGGAACTATCAAATTGCGTCGAGATTCAATACATCGTCCTACTGCCGACTTGTCTTCAAGGTTCTATTGCTGCCTCGGGGACCTTTTGGTCGTTCTCCTGTGAGTCTAGATTTTCGAATCCGACGCAAACTGATAGATAATTGTAAAGTTCAGGGCCTCCTGATGACGATGGAACACTCAAATTGCGTCGAGATACAATACATCGTCCTCGAACCGACTTGTCTCCAAGGGGATATCGCAGCCTTGGGCACCACATGGTCCATATCCGGTGATTCTACATTTTCGAATCCGACGCAAAACTGATAGTTAATTGTAACGTTCAGGTCCTCCTATTGACGATAGTGCACTCAAATTGCGTCGCGATTCAATACATCGTCCTCCAGCGGACTGGCCTCCAAGGGGACATTGCTTCCTCGGGCACCTTATGGTCCGTCTCCTGTGAGTCTAGATTTTCGAATCCGACGCATAACTGATAGTTAATTGGAACGTTCAGCGCCTCCTAATGACGATGGAACACTCAAATTGCGTCGAGATACAGTACATCGTCCTCAAGCCGACTTTTCTCCAAGGGTCTATTGCTGCCTCGGGCACCTTATGGTCGTTCTCCTGTGAGTCTAGATTTTCGAATCAGACGCATAACGGATAGTTAATTGTAAAGTTCAGGGCTAACTAATGACGATGGAACACTCAAATTTCGTCGAGATTCAATACATCGTCCTCCAGCCGACTTTTATCCAAGGGTCTATTGCTGCCTCGGGCACCTTATGGTCGTTCTCCTGTGAATCCAGATTTTCGAATCGGACGCATAACTGATAGTTAATTGCAACGTTCAGCGGCTCCTATTGACCATGTAACACTCAAATTGCGACGAGATTCAATACATCGGCCTCCAGCCGACTTGTCTCCAAATGTCTATTGCTGCCTTGGGCAGCTTGTGGTCGTTCTGCTGTGAGTCTAGATATTCGAATACGACGCATAACTGATAGTTAATTGTAAAGTTCAGGGCCTCCTAAAGACGATGGAACACTGAAATTGCGTCGCGATTCAATACATCGTCCTCCAGCAGACTTGTCTCCAAGGGTCTTTTGCTGCCTCGGGCACCTTGTGTTCTTTCTCCTGTGAGTCTAGATTTTCGAATACGACGCATAACTGATAGTTAATTGCAAAGTTCAGGGCCTCCTAATGACGATGGAACTTTCAAATTGCGTCGAGATTCAATACATCATCATTCAGCCGGCTTGTCACCAAGGGTCTATTGCTACCTCGTGCACCTTATGGTCGTTCAACTGTGAGTCTTGATTTTCGTATCCGACGCATAACTGATAGTTAATTGTAACGCTCAGCGCCTCCTAATGACGATGGAACACTCAAATTGCGTCGAGATTCATTACATCGTCTTCCAGCCGACTTGTCTCCAAGGGGATATTGCTGCCTCGGGCACCATATCTTCCGTCTCCTGTGAGTCTAGATATTCGAATACGACGCATAACTGATAGTTAATTGTAAAGTTCAGGGCCTCCTACTGACGATGGAACACTCAAATGGCGTCGAGATTCAATACATCGTCCTCCAGCCGACTTGTCTCCAAGGGGGCATTGCTGCCTCATGCAACATATGGTCCGTCTCCTGTGAGTCTAGATTTTCGATTCCGATGCGAAACTGATAGTTATTTGTAACGTTCAGGGCCTCTGAATGACGATGGAACACTCAAATTGCTTCGAGATTCAATACATCGTCCTTCTGCCCACTTGTCTCCAAGATTCTATAGCTGCCTCGGGCACCCTATGGTCGTTCTCCTGTGAGTCTTGATTTTCGAATCCGACACATAACTGATAGTTAATTGCAACGTTCAGCGCCTCCTAATGACGATGGAACACTCAAATTGCGTCGAGATTCAATACATCGTCCTCCAGCCGACTTGTCTCCAAGGGGAGACCACATGGTTGGGCAGCACATGGTCCATATCAGGTGTTTCTACATTTTCGAATCGGACGCAAAACTGATAATTGTAACGTTCAGGGCCTCCTAATGACGATAGGGCACTCAAATTGCGTTGAGATTCAATACATCGGCCTCCAGCAGACTTGTCTCCAAGGGTCTATTGCTGCCTCGGGCACCTTATGGTCGTTCTCCTGTGTGTCTAGTTTTTCGAATCCGACTCATAACTGTTAGTTAATTGCAATTTTCAGGGCCTCCTAATGACGATGGAACACTCAAATTGCGTCGAGGTTCAATACATCTTCCTCCAGCCGACTTGTCTCCAAGGGGTATTGCTGCCTCGGGGTCCTTGTGATCCGTCTCCTGTGAGTCTAGATTTTCGAATCCGACGCGAAACTGAAGATAATTGTAATGTTCAGGGCCACCTAATGACGATGGAACACTCAAATTGCGTCGAGATTCAATACATCGTCCTCCAGCCGACTTGTCTCCAAGGGGAGACCACATGGTTGGGCACTACATGGTCCATATCAGGTGATTCTACATTTTCGAATCCGACGCAAAACTGATAGTTAATTGTAACGTTCAGGGCCTCCTAATAACGATAGGGCACTCAAATTGCATCGCGATTCCATACATCGTCCTCCAGCGGACTGGTCTCCAAGGGGATATTGCTCCCTCTGGCACCTTATGGTCCGTCTCCAGTGAGTCTAGATTTTCGAATCCGACGCATAACTGATAGTTAATTACAACGTTCAGGGCTTCCTAATGACGATGGAACACTCAAATTGCGTCGAGATTCAATACATCGTCCTCCAGCCGACTTTTCTCCAAGGGTCTATTGCTGCCTCGGGCACCTTATGGCCGTTCTCCTGTGAGTCTCGATTTTCGAATCCGACGCAATACTGATAGTTAATTGCAATTTTCAGGGCCTCCTAATGACGATGGAACACTCAAATTGCGTCGAGGTTCAATACATCTTCCTCCAGCCGACTTGTATCCAAGGGGACATTGCTGCGTCGGGCACCATATGGTTCTTCTCCTGCGAGTCTAGATTTTCGAATCCGACGCAATACTGATAGTTAATTGCAATTTTCAGGGCCTCCTAATGACGATGGAACACTCAAATTGCGTCGAGGTTCAATACATCTTCCTCCAGCCGACTTGTCTCCAAGGGGACATTGCTGCCTCGGGCACCATATGGTTCTTCTCCTGCGAGTCTAGATTTTCGATTCCGATGCAAAACTGATATTTAATTGTAACGTTGAGGCCTCCTAATGACGATGGGGCACTCAAATTACGTCGCTATTCAATACATCGTCCTCCAGCGGGCTGATCTCCAAGGGGATATTGCTGCCTCGGGCACCTTATGGTCCGTCTCCTGTGACTCTAGATTTTCGGATCCGATGCGAAACTGATAGTTATTTGTAACGTTCAGGGCCTCCTAATGACGATGGAACACTCAAATTGCTTCGAGATTCAATACATCGTCCTTCTGCCGACTTGTCTCCAAGATTCTATTGCTGCCTCGGGCACCTTATGGTCGTTCCCCTGTGAGTCTTGATTTTCGAATCCGACACATAACTGACAGTTAATTGCAACGTTCAGCGCCTCCTAATGACGATGGAACACTCAAATTGCTTCGAGATTCAATACATCGTCCTTCTGCCGACTTGTCTCCAAGATTCTATTGCTGCCTCGGGCACCCTATGGTCGTTCTCCTGTGAGTCTAGATTTTCGATTCCGACGCATAACTGATAGTTAATTGCAACGTTCAGCGCCTCCAATTGACCATGTAACACTCAAATTGCGTCGAGATTCAATTAATCGGCCTCCGCCGACGTGTCGCCAAATGTCTATTGCTGCCTCGGGAACATTATGGTCGTTCTCCTGTGAGTCTTGATTTTCGTATCCGACGCATAACTCATAGTTAACTGTAACGCTCAGCGCCTCCTAATGGCGATGGAACACTCAAATTGCGTCGAGATTCCATACATCGTCCTCCAGCCGACTTGACTCCAAGGGGATATTGCTGCCTTGGGCACCACATGGTCCATCTCCGGTGATTCTACATCTTCGAATCCGACGCAAATCTGATAGTTAATTGTAACGTTCAGGGCCTCCTAATGACAATGGAACACTCAGATTGCTTCTAGATTCAATACATTGGCCTCCAGCCAATTTGTCTCCAAGGGTCTATTCCTGCCTCGGGCACCTTATGGTCGTTCTCCTGTGAGTCAAGATTTTCGAATCCGACACATAACTGATAGTTAATTGCAACGTTCAGCGCCTCCTAATGACGATGGAACACTCAAATTGCGTCGCGATTCAATACATCGTCCTCCAGCGGACTGGTCTCCAAGGGGATATTGCTGCCTCTGGCACCTTATGGTCCATCTCCAATGAGTCGAGATTTTCGAATCCGACGCATAACTGATAGTTAATTGCAACGTTCAGCGCCTCCTAATGACGATGGAACACTCAAATTACGTCGAGATTCAATACATCGGGCTCCAGATGACTTGTCTCCAAATGTCTATTGCTGCCTCGGGCACCGTGTGGTCGTTCTCCTGTGGGTCTAGATTTTCGAATACAACGCATAACTGATAGTTAATTGTAAAGTTCAGCGCCTCCTAATGACGACGGAACACTCAAATTGCGATGAGATTCAATACATCTTCCTCCAGCCGACTTGTCTCCAAGGGGTATTGCTGCCTCGGGGTCCTTGTGATCTGTCTCCTGTGAGTCTAGATTTTCGAATCCGACGCGAAACTGAAGATAATTGTAACGTTCAGGGCCACCTAATGACGATGGAACACTCAAATTGCGTCGAATTTCAATACATCGTCATTCAGCCGACTTGTCTCCAAGGGTCTATTGCTGCCTCGGGCACCTTAAGGTCGTTCTCCTGTGAGTCTAGATTTTAAAATCCGATGCAAAACTGATAGTTAATTGTAACGTTCAATGCCTCCTAATGACGATGGAACACTGAAATTGCGTCGAGTTTCAATACATCGTCCTCCAGCCGACTTGTCTCCAAGGGGACATTGCTGCCTCGGGCACCATATGGTTCTTCTCCTGCGAGTCTAGATTTTCGATTCTGATGCGAAACTGATAGTAAATTGTAACGTTCAGGGCTTCCTAATGACGATGGAACACTCAAAATGCGTCGAGATTCAATACATCGTCCTCCAGCCGACTTGTCTCCAAGGGGATATCGCTGCCTCGGGCACCACATGGTCCGTCTCCGGTGATTCTACATTTTCGAATCCGATGCAAAAATGATTGTTAATTGTAAAGTTCAGGGCTTCCTAATGACGATGGAGCACTCAAATTGCGTCGAGATTCAATACATCGGCTTCCAGATGACTTTTCTCCAAATGTCTATTGCTGCCTCGGGCACCGTGTGGTCGTTCTCCTGTGGGTCTAGATTTCGAATAAGACGCATAACTGATAGTTAATTGTAAAGTTCAGGGCCTCCTAATGACGATGGAACACTCAAATTGCGTCGAGATTCAATACATCGTCCTCCAGCCGACTTTTCTCCAAGGGTCTATTGCTGCCTCGGGCACCTTATGGCCGTTCTCCTGTGAGTCTCGATTTTCGAATCCGACGCAAAACGGATAGTTAATTGTAACGTTCAGGACCTCCTAATGACGATGGAACCTGAAATTGCGTCGAGATTCAATTCATCGTCCTCTAGCCGACTTGTCTCCAAGGGGACATTGCTGCCTCGGGAACCATATGGTTCTTCTCCTGCGAGTCTAGATTTTCGATTCCGATGCGAAACTGATAGTTAATTGTAACGTTCAGGGCCTCCTAATGACGATGGAACACTCAAATTGCGTTGAGATTCAATACATCGGCCTCCAGCAGACTTGTCTCCAAGGGTCTATTGCTGCCTCGGGCACCTTATGGTCGTTCTCCTGTGAGGCTAGTCTTTCGAATCCGAAGCATAACTGTTAGTTAATTGCTACGTTCAGGGCCTCCTAATGACGATGGAACACTCAAATTGCGTCGAGATACAATACATGGTCTTCTGCCGACTTGTCTTCAAGGTTCTATTGCTGCCTCGGGGACCTTTTGGTCGTTCTCCCTGTGAGTCTAGATTTTCGAATCAGACGCATAACGGATAGTTAATTGTAACGCTCAGCGCCTCCTAATGACGATGGAACACTCAATTGGTGACGATATTCAATACATCGTCCTCCAACCGTTTTCTCTCCAAGGGTCTATTCCTGCCTCGGGCACCTTATCGTTGTTCTCCTGTGAGTCCAGATATTCGAATCCGACGCAAAACGGACTGCTAATTGCAGCGTTCAGAGCCTCCTAATGATGATGGAACACTCAAATTGCGTCGAGATTCAATACATCGTCATTTAGCCGACTTGTCTCCAAGAGTCTATTGCTGCCTCGTGCACCTTATGGTCGTTCTCTTGTGAGTCCAGATTTTAGAATCCGACTCAAAACTGATAGTTAATAGTAACGGTCAGGGCCTCCTAATGACGATGGAACACTCAAATTGCGTCGAGATTCAATACATCGTCCTCCAGCCGACTTGTCGCAAGGGGACTATGCTGACTCGGGCTTCATGTGGTCCGTCCCCTGTGAGTCTAGTTTAACAAATAAGACGCATTACTTGTAGTTAATTGTAACGTTCAGGGCCTCCTAATGACGATGGGACACTGAAATTGCGTCGAGATTCAATACATCGTCCTCCAGCCGACTTGTCTTTAAGTGTCTATTGCTGCCTCGGGCACCTTAAGGTCGTTCTCCTGTGAGTCTAGATTTTAGAATCCGACGCAAAACTGATAGTTAATAGTAACGTTCAGGGCCTCCTAATGACGATGGAACACTGAAATTGCGTCGAGATTCAATTAGTCGTCCTCCAGCCGACTTGTCTCCAAGGGGACATTGCTGCCTCGGGCACCATATATTTCTTCTCCTGCGAGTCTAGATATTCGATTCCGATGCGAAACTGATAGTTAATTGTAACGTTCAGGGCCTCCTAATGACGATGGAACACTCAAATTGCGTCGAGATTCAATACATCGTCCTCCAGCCGACTTGTCTCCAAGGGGATATCGCTGCCTCGGGCACCACATGGTCCGTCTCCGGTGATTCTACATTTTCGATTCCGACGCAAAACTGATAATTGTAACGTTCAGGGCCTCCTAATGACGATGGGGCACTCAAATTACGTCGCGATTCAATACATCGTCCTCCAGCGGGCCGATCTCCAAGGGGATATTGCTGCCTCTGGCACCTTATGGTCCGTCTCCTGTGACTCTAGATTTTCGAATCCGACGAAAAACTGATAGTTAATTGTAACATTCAGTGCCTCCTAATGACGGTGGAACACTCAAATTGCGTCGAGATGCAATACATCGCCCTCGAACCGACTTGTCTCCAAGGGGATATCGCTGCCTTGGGCACCACATGGTCCATATCCGGTGATTCCACATTTTCGAGTCCGACGCAAAACTGTTAGTTAATTGTAACGTTCAGGGCCTCCTAATGACGATAGGGCACTCAAATTGCGTCGCGATTCAATACATCGTCCTCCGGCGGCCTGGTCTCCAAGGGGACATTGCTTCCTCGGGCACCTTATGGTCCGTCTCCAATGAGTCTAGATTTTCGAATCCGACGCATAACTGATAGTTAATTGGAACGTTCAGCGCCTCCTAATGACGATGGAACACTCAAATTGCGTCGAGATACAGTACATCGTCCTCCAGCCGGCTTTTCTCCAAGGGTCTATTGCTGCCTCGGGCACCTTATGGTCGTTCTCCTGTGAGTCTAGATTTTCGAATCATACGCATAACGGATAGTTAACTGTAAAGTTCAGGGCTTCCTAATGACGATGGAACACTCAAATTACGTCGAGATTCAATACATCGTCCTCCAGCCGGCTTTTCTCCAAGGGTCTATTGCTGCCTCGGGCACCTTATGGTCGTTCTCCTGTGAGTCTAGATTTTCGAATCATACGCATAACGGATAGTTAATTGTAAAGTTCAGGGCTTCCTAATGACGATGGAATACTCAAATTGCGACGAGATTCAATACATCATCCTCCTGCCGACTTTTATCGAAGGGTCTATTGCTGCTCGGGCACCTTATGGTCGTTCTCCTGTGAATCCAGATTTTCGAATCCGACGCATAACTGATAGTTAATTGCAACGTTCAGCGCCTCCTATTGACCATGTAACACTCAAATTGCGACGAGATTCAATACATCGGCCTCCAGCCGACTTGTCTCCAAATGTCTATTGCAGCCTTGGGCAGCTTGTGGTCGTTCTGCTGTGAGTCTAGATATTCGAATACGACGCATAACTGATAGTTAATTGTAAAGTTCAGGGCCTCCTAAAGACGATGGAACACTGAAATTGCGTCGCTATTCAATACATCGTCCTCCAGCAGACTTGTCTCCAAGGGTCTTTTGCTGCCTGGGGCACCTTATGGTCGTTCAACTGTGAGTCTTGATTTTCGTATCCGACGCATAACTGATAGTTAATTGTAACGCTCAGCGCCTCCTAATGACGATGGAACACTCAAATTGCGTCGAGATTCATTACATCGTCTTCCAGCCGACTTGTCTCCAAGGGGATATTGCTGCCTCGGGCACCATATCTTCCGTCTCCTGTGAGTCTAGATTTTCGAATCCGATGCGAAACTGATAGTTAATTGTAACGTTCAGGGCCTCCTAATGACGATGGAACACTCAAATTGCGTCGAGATTCAATACATCGTCCTCCAGCCGACTTGTCTCCAAGGGGGCATTGCTGCCTCATGCAACATATGGTCCGTCTCCTGTGAGTCTAGATTTTCGAATCCGATGCGAAACTGATAGTTATTTGTAGCGTTCAGGGCCTCTGAATGACGATGGAACACTCAAATTGCTTCGAGATTCAATACATCGTCCTTCTGCCGACTTGTCTCCAAGATTCTATTGCTGCCTCGGGCACCCTATGGTCGTTCTCCTGTGAGTCTTGATTTTCGAATCCGACACATAACTGATTGTTAATTGCAACGTTCAGCGCCTCCTAATGACGATGGAACACTCAAATTGCGTCGAGATTCAATACATCGTCCTCCAGCCGACTTGTCTCCAAGGGGAGACCATATGGTTGGGCAGCACATGGTCCATATCAGGTGTTTCTACATTTTCGAATCCGACGCAAAACTGATAATTGTAACGTTCAGGGCCTCCTAATGACGATAGGGCACTCAAATTGCGTCGCGATTCAATACATCGTCCTCCAGCGGACTGGTCTCCAAGGGGATATTGCTGCCTCTGGCACCTTATGGTCCGTCTCCAGTGAGTCGAGATTTTCGAATCCGACGCATAACTGATAGTTAATTGTAAAGTTCAGCGCCTCCTAATGACGATGGAACACTCAAATGGCGTTGAGATTCAATACATCGGCCTCCAGCAGACTTGTCTCCAAGGGTCTATTGCTGCCTCGGGCACCTTATGGTCGTTGTCCTGTGTGTCTAGTTTTTCGAATCCGACGCATAACTGTTAGTTAATTGCAATTTTCAGGGCCTCCTAATGACGATGGAACACTCAAATTGCGTCGAGGTTCAATACATCTTCCTCCAGCCGACTTGTCTCCAAGGGGTATTGCTGCCTCGGGGTCCTTGTGATCCGTCTCCTGTGAGTCTAGATTTTCGAATCCGACGCGAAACTGAAGATAAGTGTAATGTTCAGGGCCACCTAATGACGATGGAACACTCAAATTGCGTCGAGATTCAATACATCGTCCTCCAGCCGACTTGTCTCCAAGGGGAGACCACATGGTTGGGCACCAGATGGTCCATATCAGGTGATTCTACATTTTCGAATCCGACGCAAAACTGATAGTTAATTGTAACGTTCAGGGCCTCCTAATAACGATAGGGCACTCAAATTGCATCGCGATTCCATACATCGTCCTCTAGCGGACTGGTCTCCAAGGGGATATTGCTCCCTCTGGCACCTTATGGTCCGTCTCCAGTGAGTCTAGATTTTCGAATCCGACGCATAACTGATAGTTAATTACAACGTTCAGGGCTTCCTAATGACGATGGAACACTCAAATTGCGTCGAGATTCAATACATCGTCCTCCAGCCGACTTTTCTCCAAGGGTCTACTGCTGCCTCGGGCACCTTATGGCCGTTCTCCTGTGAGTCTCGATTTTCGAATCCGACGCAATACTGATAGTTAATTGCAATTTTCAGGGCCTCCTAATGACGATGGAACACTCAAATTGCGTCGAGATTCAATACATCGTCCTCCAGCCGACTTGTCTCCAAGGGGATATCGCTGGATCGGGCACCACATGGTCCGTCTCCGGTGATTCTACATTTTCGAATCCGACGCAAAACTGATAGTTAATTGTAACGTTCAGGGCCTCCTTATGACGATGGGGCACTCAAATCACGTCGCGATTCAATACATCGTCCTCCAGCGGGCTGATCTCCAAGGGGATATTGCTGCCTCTGGCACCTTATGGTCCGTCTCCTGTGACTCTAGATTTTCGAATCCGACGAAAAACTGATAGTTAATTGTAACATTCAGTGCCTCCTAATGACGATGGAACACTCAAATTGCGTCGCGATCCAATACATCGTCCTCCAGGCGACTTGTCTCCAAGGGTCTATTGCTGCCTCGGGCACCTTATGATCGTTTTCCTGTGAGTCTAGACTTTCGAACCCGACGCAAAACTGATAGTTAATTGTAACGTTCAGGGCCTCCTAATGACGATGGAACTATCAAATT
Source organism: Schistocerca americana (assembly GCF_021461395.2). Classification (NCBI taxonomy): domain Eukaryota; kingdom Metazoa; phylum Arthropoda; class Insecta; order Orthoptera; family Acrididae; genus Schistocerca; species Schistocerca americana. The sequence continues at coordinate 3,931,047 of NC_060122.1, read as the reverse complement.
GCGTCGAGATTCAATACATCGTCCTACTGCCGACTTGTCTTCAAGGTTCTATTGCTGCCTCGGGGACCTTTTGGTCGTTCTCCTGTGAGTCTAGATTTTCGAATCCGACGCAAACTGATAGATAATTGTAAAGTTCAGGGCCTCCTGATGACGATGGAACACTCAAATTGCGTCGAGATACAATACATCGTCCTCGAACCGACTTGTCTCCAAGGGGATATCGCAGCCTTGGGCACCACATGGTCCATATCCGGTGATTCTACATTTTCGAATCCGACGCAAAACTGATAGTTAATTGTAACGTTCAGGTCCTCCTATTGACGATAGTGCACTCAAATTGCGTCGCGATTCAATACATCGTCCTCCAGCGGACTGGCCTCCAAGGGGACATTGCTTCCTCGGGCACCTTATGGTCCGTCTCCTGTGAGTCTAGATTTTCGAATCCGACGCATAACTGATAGTTAATTGGAACGTTCAGCGCCTCCTAATGACGATGGAACACTCAAATTGCGTCGAGATACAGTACATCGTCCTCAAGCCGACTTTTCTCCAAGGGTCTATTGCTGCCTCGGGCACCTTATGGTCGTTCTCCTGTGAGTCTAGATTTTCGAATCAGACGCATAACGGATAGTTAATTGTAAAGTTCAGGGCTAACTAATGACGATGGAACACTCAAATTTCGTCGAGATTCAATACATCGTCCTCCAGCCGACTTTTATCCAAGGGTCTATTGCTGCCTCGGGCACCTTATGGTCGTTCTCCTGTGAATCCAGATTTTCGAATCGGACGCATAACTGATAGTTAATTGCAACGTTCAGCGGCTCCTATTGACCATGTAACACTCAAATTGCGACGAGATTCAATACATCGGCCTCCAGCCGACTTGTCTCCAAATGTCTATTGCTGCCTTGGGCAGCTTGTGGTCGTTCTGCTGTGAGTCTAGATATTCGAATACGACGCATAACTGATAGTTAATTGTAAAGTTCAGGGCCTCCTAAAGACGATGGAACACTGAAATTGCGTCGCGATTCAATACATCGTCCTCCAGCAGACTTGTCTCCAAGGGTCTTTTGCTGCCTCGGGCACCTTGTGTTCTTTCTCCTGTGAGTCTAGATTTTCGAATACGACGCATAACTGATAGTTAATTGCAAAGTTCAGGGCCTCCTAATGACGATGGAACTTTCAAATTGCGTCGAGATTCAATACATCATCATTCAGCCGGCTTGTCACCAAGGGTCTATTGCTACCTCGTGCACCTTATGGTCGTTCAACTGTGAGTCTTGATTTTCGTATCCGACGCATAACTGATAGTTAATTGTAACGCTCAGCGCCTCCTAATGACGATGGAACACTCAAATTGCGTCGAGATTCATTACATCGTCTTCCAGCCGACTTGTCTCCAAGGGGATATTGCTGCCTCGGGCACCATATCTTCCGTCTCCTGTGAGTCTAGATATTCGAATACGACGCATAACTGATAGTTAATTGTAAAGTTCAGGGCCTCCTACTGACGATGGAACACTCAAATGGCGTCGAGATTCAATACATCGTCCTCCAGCCGACTTGTCTCCAAGGGGGCATTGCTGCCTCATGCAACATATGGTCCGTCTCCTGTGAGTCTAGATTTTCGATTCCGATGCGAAACTGATAGTTATTTGTAACGTTCAGGGCCTCTGAATGACGATGGAACACTCAAATTGCTTCGAGATTCAATACATCGTCCTTCTGCCCACTTGTCTCCAAGATTCTATAGCTGCCTCGGGCACCCTATGGTCGTTCTCCTGTGAGTCTTGATTTTCGAATCCGACACATAACTGATAGTTAATTGCAACGTTCAGCGCCTCCTAATGACGATGGAACACTCAAATTGCGTCGAGATTCAATACATCGTCCTCCAGCCGACTTGTCTCCAAGGGGAGACCACATGGTTGGGCAGCACATGGTCCATATCAGGTGTTTCTACATTTTCGAATCGGACGCAAAACTGATAATTGTAACGTTCAGGGCCTCCTAATGACGATAGGGCACTCAAATTGCGTTGAGATTCAATACATCGGCCTCCAGCAGACTTGTCTCCAAGGGTCTATTGCTGCCTCGGGCACCTTATGGTCGTTCTCCTGTGTGTCTAGTTTTTCGAATCCGACTCATAACTGTTAGTTAATTGCAATTTTCAGGGCCTCCTAATGACGATGGAACACTCAAATTGCGTCGAGGTTCAATACATCTTCCTCCAGCCGTCTTGTCTCCAAGGGGTATTGCTGCCTCGGGGTCCTTGTGATCCGTCTCCTGTGAGTCTAGATTTTCGAATCCGACGCGAAACTGAAGATAATTGTAATGTTCAGGGCCACCTAATGACGATGGAACACTCAAATTGCGTCGAGATTCAATACATCGTCCTCCAGCCGACTTGTCTCCAAGGGGAGACCACATGGTTGGGCACTACATGGTCCATATCAGGTGATTCTACATTTTCGAATCCGACGCAAAACTGATAGTTAATTGTAACGTTCAGGGCCTCCTAATAACGATAGGGCACTCAAATTGCATCGCGATTCCATACATCGTCCTCCAGCGGACTGGTCTCCAAGGGGATATTGCTCCCTCTGGCACCTTATGGTCCGTCTCCAGTGAGTCTAGATTTTCGAATCCGACGCATAACTGATAGTTAATTACAACGTTCAGGGCTTCCTAATGACGATGGAACACTCAAATTGCGTCGAGATTCAATACATCGTCCTCCAGCCGACTTTTCTCCAAGGGTCTATTGCTGCCTCGGGCACCTTATGGCCGTTCTCCTGTGAGTCTCGATTTTCGAATCCGACGCAATACTGATAGTTAATTGCAATTTTCAGGGCCTCCTAATGACGATGGAACACTCAAATTGCGTCGAGGTTCAATACATCTTCCTCCAGCCGACTTGTATCCAAGGGGACATTGCTGCGTCGGGCACCATATGGTTCTTCTCCTGCGAGTCTAGATTTTCGAATCCGACGCAATACTGATAGTTAATTGCAATTTTCAGGGCCTCCTAATGACGATGGAACACTCAAATTGCGTCGAGGTTCAATACATCTTCCTCCAGCCGACTTGTCTCCAAGGGGACATTGCTGCCTCGGGCACCATATGGTTCTTCTCCTGCGAGTCTAGATTTTCGATTCCGATGCAAAACTGATATTTAATTGTAACGTTGAGGCCTCCTAATGACGATGGGGCACTCAAATTACGTCGCTATTCAATACATCGTCCTCCAGCGGGCTGATCTCCAAGGGGATATTGCTGCCTCGGGCACCTTATGGTCCGTCTCCTGTGACTCTAGATTTTCGGATCCGATGCGAAACTGATAGTTATTTGTAACGTTCAGGGCCTCCTAATGACGATGGAACACTCAAATTGCTTCGAGATTCAATACATCGTCCTTCTGCCGACTTGTCTCCAAGATTCTATTGCTGCCTCGGGCACCTTATGGTCGTTCCCCTGTGAGTCTTGATTTTCGAATCCGACACATAACTGACAGTTAATTGCAACGTTCAGCGCCTCCTAATGACGATGGAACACTCAAATTGCTTCGAGATTCAATACATCGTCCTTCTGCCGACTTGTCTCCAAGATTCTATTGCTGCCTCGGGCACCCTATGGTCGTTCTCCTGTGAGTCTAGATTTTCGATTCCGACGCATAACTGATAGTTAATTGCAACGTTCAGCGCCTCCAATTGACCATGTAACACTCAAATTGCGTCGAGATTCAATTAATCGGCCTCCGCCGACGTGTCGCCAAATGTCTATTGCTGCCTCGGGAACATTATGGTCGTTCTCCTGTGAGTCTTGATTTTCGTATCCGACGCATAACTCATAGTTAACTGTAACGCTCAGCGCCTCCTAATGGCGATGGAACACTCAAATTGCGTCGAGATTCCATACATCGTCCTCCAGCCGACTTGACTCCAAGGGGATATTGCTGCCTTGGGCACCACATGGTCCATCTCCGGTGATTCTACATCTTCGAATCCGACGCAAATCTGATAGTTAATTGTAACGTTCAGGGCCTCCTAATGACAATGGAACACTCAGATTGCTTCTAGATTCAATACATTGGCCTCCAGCCAATTTGTCTCCAAGGGTCTATTCCTGCCTCGGGCACCTTATGGTCGTTCTCCTGTGAGTCAAGATTTTCGAATCCGACACATAACTGATAGTTAATTGCAACGTTCAGCGCCTCCTAATGACGATGGAACACTCAAATTGCGTCGCGATTCAATACATCGTCCTCCAGCGGACTGGTCTCCAAGGGGATATTGCTGCCTCTGGCACCTTATGGTCCATCTCCAATGAGTCGAGATTTTCGAATCCGACGCATAACTGATAGTTAATTGCAACGTTCAGCGCCTCCTAATGACGATGGAACACTCAAATTACGTCGAGATTCAATACATCGGGCTCCAGATGACTTGTCTCCAAATGTCTATTGCTGCCTCGGGCACCGTGTGGTCGTTCTCCTGTGGGTCTAGATTTTCGAATACAACGCATAACTGATAGTTAATTGTAAAGTTCAGCGCCTCCTAATGACGACGGAACACTCAAATTGCGATGAGATTCAATACATCTTCCTCCAGCCGACTTGTCTCCAAGGGGTATTGCTGCCTCGGGGTCCTTGTGATCTGTCTCCTGTGAGTCTAGATTTTCGAATCCGACGCGAAACTGAAGATAATTGTAACGTTCAGGGCCACCTAATGACGATGGAACACTCAAATTGCGTCGAATTTCAATACATCGTCATTCAGCCGACTTGTCTCCAAGGGTCTATTGCTGCCTCGGGCACCTTAAGGTCGTTCTCCTGTGAGTCTAGATTTTAAAATCCGATGCAAAACTGATAGTTAATTGTAACGTTCAATGCCTCCTAATGACGATGGAACACTGAAATTGCGTCGAGTTTCAATACATCGTCCTCCAGCCGACTTGTCTCCAAGGGGACATTGCTGCCTCGGGCACCATATGGTTCTTCTCCTGCGAGTCTAGATTTTCGATTCTGATGCGAAACTGATAGTAAATTGTAACGTTCAGGGCTTCCTAATGACGATGGAACACTCAAAATGCGTCGAGATTCAATACATCGTCCTCCAGCCGACTTGTCTCCAAGGGGATATCGCTGCCTCGGGCACCACATGGTCCGTCTCCGGTGATTCTACATTTTCGAATCCGATGCAAAAATGATTGTTAATTGTAAAGTTCAGGGCTTCCTAATGACGATGGAGCACTCAAATTGCGTCGAGATTCAATACATCGGCTTCCAGATGACTTTTCTCCAAATGTCTATTGCTGCCTCGGGCACCGTGTGGTCGTTCTCCTGTGGGTCTAGATTTCGAATAAGACGCATAACTGATAGTTAATTGTAAAGTTCAGGGCCTCCTAATGACGATGGAACACTCAAATTGCGTCGAGATTCAATACATCGTCCTCCAGCCGACTTTTCTCCAAGGGTCTATTGCTGCCTCGGGCACCTTATGGCCGTTCTCCTGTGAGTCTCGATTTTCGAATCCGACGCAAAACGGATAGTTAATTGTAACGTTCAGGACCTCCTAATGACGATGGAACCTGAAATTGCGTCGAGATTCAATTCATCGTCCTCTAGCCGACTTGTCTCCAAGGGGACATTGCTGCCTCGGGAACCATATGGTTCTTCTCCTGCGAGTCTAGATTTTCGATTCCGATGCGAAACTGATAGTTAATTGTAACGTTCAGGGCCTCCTAATGACGATGGAACACTCAAATTGCGTTGAGATTCAATACATCGGCCTCCAGCAGACTTGTCTCCAAGGGTCTATTGCTGCCTCGGGCACCTTATGGTCGTTCTCCTGTGAGGCTAGTCTTTCGAATCCGAAGCATAACTGTTAGTTAATTGCTACGTTCAGGGCCTCCTAATGACGATGGAACACTCAAATTGCGTCGAGATACAATACATGGTCTTCTGCCGACTTGTCTTCAAGGTTCTATTGCTGCCTCGGGGACCTTTTGGTCGTTCTCCCTGTGAGTCTAGATTTTCGAATCAGACGCATAACGGATAGTTAATTGTAACGCTCAGCGCCTCCTAATGACGATGGAACACTCAATTGGTGACGATATTCAATACATCGTCCTCCAACCGTTTTCTCTCCAAGGGTCTATTCCTGCCTCGGGCACCTTATCGTTGTTCTCCTGTGAGTCCAGATATTCGAATCCGACGCAAAACGGACTGCTAATTGCAGCGTTCAGAGCTTCCTAATGATGATGGAACACTCAAATTGCGTCGAGATTCAATACATCGTCATTTAGCCGACTTGTCTCCAAGAGTCTATTGCTGCCTCGTGCACCTTATGGTCGTTCTCTTGTGAGTCCAGATTTTAGAATCCGACTCAAAACTGATAGTTAATAGTAACGGTCAGGGCCTCCTAATGACGATGGAACACTCAAATTGCGTCGAGATTCAATACATCGTCCTCCAGCCGACTTGTCGCAAGGGGACTATGCTGCCTCGGGCTTCATGTGGTCCGTCCCCTGTGAGTCTAGTTTAACAAATAAGACGCATTACTTGTAGTTAATTGTAACGTTCAGGGCCTCCTAATGACGATGGGACACTGAAATTGCGTCGAGATTCAATACATCGTCCTCCAGCCGACTTGTCTTTAAGGGTCTATTGCTGCCTCGGGCACCTTAAGGTCGTTCTCCTGTGAGTCTAGATTTTAGAATCCGACGCAAAACTGATAGTTAATAGTAACGTTCAGGGCCTCCTAATGACGATGGAACACTGAAATTGCGTCGAGATTCAATTAATCGTCCTCCAGCCGACTTGTCTCCAAGGGGACATTGCTGCCTCGGGCACCATATATTTCTTCTCCTGCGAGTCTAGATATTCGATTCCGATGCGAAACTGATAGTTAATTGTAACGTTCAGGGCCTCCTAATGACGATGGAACACTCAAATTGCGTCGAGATTCAATACATCGTCCTCCAGCCGACTTGTCTCCAAGGGGATATCGCTGCCTCGGGCACCACATGGTCCGTCTCCGGTGATTCTACATTTTCGATTCCGACGCAAAACTGATAATTGTAACGTTCAGGGCCTCCTAATGACGATGGGGCACTCAAATTACGTCGCGATTCAATACATCGTCCTCCAGCGGGCCGATCTCCAAGGGGATATTGCTGCCTCTGGCACCTTATGGTCCGTCTCCTGTGACTCTAGATTTTCGAATCCGACGAAAAACTGATAGTTAATTGTAACATTCAGTGCCTCCTAATGACGATGGAACACTCAAATTGCGTCGAGATGCAATACATCGCCCTCGAACCGACTTGTCTCCAAGGGGATATCGCTGCCTTGGGCACCACATGGTCCATATCCGGTGATTCCACATTTTCGAGTCCGACGCAAAACTGTTAGTTAATTGTAACGTTCAGGGCCTCCTAATGACGATAGGGCACTCAAATTGCGTCGCGATTCAATACATCGTCCTCCGGCGGCCTGGTCTCCAAGGGGACATTGCTTCCTCGGGCACCTTATTGTCCGTCTCCAATGAGTCTAGATTTTCGAATCCGACGCATAACTGATAGTTAATTGCAACGTTCAGCGCCTCCTAATGACGATGGAACACTCAAATTGCGTCGAGATACAATACATCGTCCTCCAGCCGACTTTTCTCCAAGGGTCTATTGCTGCCTCGGGCACCTTATGGTCGTTCTCCTGTGAGTGTAGATTTTCGAATCAGACGCATAACGGATAGTTAATTGTAACGCTCAGCGCTTCCTAATGACGATGGAACACTCAATTGGTGACGATATTCAATACATCGTCCTCCAGCCGTTTTCTCTCCAAGGGTCTATTCCTGCCTCGGGCACCTTATCGTTGTTCTCCTGTGAGTCCAGATATTCGAATCCGACGCAAAACGGACTGCTAATTGCAGCGTTCAGAGCCTCCTAATGATGATGGAACACTCAATTTGCGTCGAGATTCAATACATCGTCATTCAGCCGACTTGTCTCCAAGAGTCTATTGCTGCCTCGTGCACCTTATGGTCGTTCTCTTGTGAGTCTATATTTTAGAATCCGACTCAAAACTGATAGTTAATAGTAACGGTCAGGGCCTCCTAATGACGATGGAACACTCAAATTGAGGCGAGATTCAATACATCGTCCTCCAGCCGACTTGTCGCAAGGGGACTATGCTGCCTCGGGCTTCATGTGGTCCGTCCCCTGTGAGTCTAGTTTAACAAATCAGACGCATTACTTGTAGTTAATTGTAACGTTCAGGGCCTCCTAATGACGATGGGACACTGAAATTGCGTCGAGATTCAATACATCGTCCTCCAGCCGACTTGTCTCTAAGGGTCTATTGCTGCCTCGGGCACCTTAAGGTCGTTCTCCTGTGAGTCTAGATTTTAGAATCCGACGCAAAACTGATAGTTAATAGTAACGTTCAGGGCCTCCTAATGACGATGGAACACTGAAATTGCGTCGAGATTCAATACATCGTCCTCCAGCCGACTTATCTCCAAGGGGACATTGCTGCCTCGGGCACCAATTGGTTCTTCTCCTGCGAGTCTAGATATTCGATTCCGATGCGAAACTGATAGTTAATTGTAACGTTCAGGGCCTCCTAATGACGATGGAACACTCAAATTGCGTCGAGATTCAATACATCGTCATCCAGCCGACTTGTCTCCAAGGGGATATCGCTGCCTCGGGCGCCACATGGTCCGTCTCCGGTGATTCTACATTTTCGAATCCGACGCAAAACTGATGGTTAATTGTAACGTTCAGGGCCTCCTAATGACGATGGGGCACTCAAATTACGTCGCGATTCAATACATCGTCCTCCAGCGGGCCGATCTCCAAGGGGATATTGCTGCCTCTGGCACCTTATGGTCCGTCTCCTGTGACTCTAGATTTTCGAATCCGACGAAAAACTCATAGTTAATTGTAACATTCAGTGCCTCCTAATGACGATGGAACACTCAAATTGCGTCGCGATCCAATACATCGTCCTCCAGGCGACTTGTCTCCAAGAGTCTATTGCTGCCTCGGGCACCTTATGATCGTTTTCCTGTGAGTCTAGACTTTCGAACCCGACGCGAAACTGATAGTTAATTGTATCGTTCAGGGCCTCCTAATGACGATGGAACACTGAAATTGCGTCGAGATTCAATATATCGTCCTCGAGCCGACTTGTCTCCAAGGGGAGATTGCTGCCTCGGGCAACTTTTGGTCCGTCTCCTGTGAGTATAGATTTTCGAATCCGATGAAAGACAGATAGTTATTTGTAACGTTCAGGGCCTCTGAATGACGATGGAACACTCAAATTGCCTCGAGATTCAATACATCGTTCAGTCAGCCGACTTGTCTCCAAGCGACCATTGCTCCCTCGGGCACCTTATGGTCGTTCTCCTGTGAGTCTACATTTTCGATTCCGACTTATAACTGATAGTTGATTGCAACGTTCAGGGCCTCCTAATGACGATGGAACACTCAAATTGCGTCGAGATTCAATACATCGTCCTTCTGCCGACTTGTCTCCAAGGGGATATTGCTGCCTCTGGCACCTTATTGTCCGTCTCCTGTGACTCTAGATTTTCGAATCCGACGAAAAACTGATAGTTAGTTGTAAAGTTCTGGGCTTCCTAATGACGATGGAGCACTCAAGTTGCGTCGAGATTCAATACATCGGCCTCCAGATGACTTGTCTCCAAATGTCTATTGCTGCCTCGGGCACCGTGTGGTCGTTCTCCTGTGGGTCTAGATTTCGAATACGACGCATAACTGATAGTTAATTGTAAAGTTCAGGGCCTCCTAATGACGATGGAACACTCAAATTGCGTCGAGATTCAATACATCGTCCTCCAGCCGACTTTTCTCCAAGGATCTATTGCTGCCTCGGGCACCTTATGGCCGTTCTGGTGTGAGTCTCGATTTTCGAATCCGACGCAAAACGGATAGTTAATTGTAACGTTCAGGACCTCTTAATGACGATGGAACCTGAAATTGCGTCGAGATTCAATTCATCGTCCTCTAGCCGACTTGTCTCCAAGGGGACATTGCTGCCTCGGGCACCATATGGTTCTTCTCCTGCGAGTCTAGATTTTCGAATACGACGCATATCTGATAGTTAATTGTAACGTTCAGGGCCTCCTAATGACGATGGAACACACAAATTGCGTCGAGATATAATACATCGTCCTCCAGCCGACTTGTCTCCCAGGGGACATCGCTGCCTTGGGCACCACATGGTCCATATCCGGTTATTCTACATTTTCGAATCCGACGCAAAACTGATGGTTAATTGTAACGTTGAAGGCCTCGTAATGACGATAGGGCACTCAAATTGCGTCGCCATTCAATACATCGTCCTCCAGCGTACTGGTCTCCAAGGGGATATTGCTTCCTCGGGCACCTTATGGTCCGTCTCCAGTGAGCCTAGATTTTCGAATCCGACGCATAACTGATAGTTAATTGCAGCGATCAGCGCCTCCTATTGACGATGGAACACTCAAATTGCGTCGAGATTCACTACATCGGTCTCCAGCCGACTTCTTTCCAAAAGTCTACTGCTGCCTCGGGCACCTTATGGTCGTTCTCCTGTGAGTCTAGATTTTCGAATACGACGCATATCTGATAGTTAATTGTAAAGTTCAGGGCTTCCTAATGACAATGGAACACTCAAATTGCGTCGAGATTCAATACTTCGTCCTCCAGCCGACTTGTCTCCAAATGTCTATTGCTGCCTCGGGCACCTTGTGTTCGTTTTCCTGTGAGTCTAGGTTTTCGAATCCGACGCGTAACTGATAGTTAATTGTAAAGTTCAGGGCTTCCTAATGACGATAGAACACTCAAATTGCGTCGAGATTCAATACATCGTCCTCCAGCTGACTTGTCTCCAAGGGGATATCGCTGCGTCGGGCACCACATGGTCCGTCTCCGGTGATTCTACATTTTCGAATCCGACGAGAAACTGATAGTTAATTGTAACTTTCAGGGCCTCCTATTGACCATGTAACACGCAAATTGCGTCGAGATTCAATACATCGTCCTTCAGCCGACATGTCTCCAAGCGTCCATTGCTCCCTCGGGCACCTTATGGTCGTTCGCCTGTGAGTCTCGATTTTCGATTCCGACGTAATACTGTTACTCAATTGCAATTTTCAGGGCCTCCTCAATGACGATGAAACACTCAAATTGCGTCGAGGTTCAATAATCGTCCTCCAGCCGACTTGTCTCCAAGGGTCTATTGCTGCCTCGGGCACCTTATGGTCGTTCTCCTGTGAGTCTCGATTTTCGAATCCGACGAAATAATGATAGTCAATTGCAATTTTCAGGGCCTCCTAATGACGTTGGAACACTCAAATTGCGTCGAACTTCAATACATCGTCATTCAGCCGACTTGTCTCCAACCGTCCATTGCTCCCTCGGGCACCTTATGGTCGTTCACCGGTGAGTCTACATTTTAGATTCCGACACATAACTGATAGTTGATTGCAACGTTTAGGACCTCCTAATGACGATGGAACACTCAAATTGCGTCGAGATTCAATACATCGTCCTTCTGCCGACTTGTATTCAACGTTCAATTGCTGCATCGGGGACCTTTTGTTCGTTCTCCTGTGAGTCTAGATTTTCGAATCCGACGAAAACTGATAGTTAATTGTGACGTTCAGGGCCTCCTAATGACGATGGGACACTCAAATTGCGTCGAGTTTCAATACATCGTCCTCCAGCCGACTTTTCTCCAAGGGTCTATTGCTGCCTCGGGCACCTTATGGTCGTTCTCCTGTGAGTCTCGATTTTCGAATCCGACGCAATACTGATAGTCAATTGCAATTTTCAGGGCCTCCTTAATGACGATGGAACACTCAAATTGCGTCGAGGTTCAATGCATCGTCCTCCAGCCGACTTGTCTCCAAGTGGTATTGCTGCCTCGGGGTCCTTGTGGTCCGTCTCCTGTGAGTCTAGATTTTCGAATACGACGCGAAACGGAAGATATTTGTAACGTTCAGGGCCTCCTAATGACGATGGAACACTCAAATTGCGTCGAATTTCGATACATCGTCATTCAGCCGACTTGGCTCCAAGGGTCTATCGCTGCATCGGGCACCTTATGGTCGTTCTCCTGTGAGTCTAGATTTTAGAATCCGACGCAAAACTAATGACGATGGAACACTCAAATTGCGTCGAGATTCAATACATCGTCCTCCAGCCTACTTGTCTCCAAGGGGACATTGCTGCCTCGGGCACCATATGGTTCTCCTCATGTGAGTCTAGATTTTCGATTCCGATGCAAAGCTGATAGTCAATTGTAACGTTCAGGGCCGCCTAAAGACGATGGAACACTCAAGTTGCGTCGAGATTCAATACATCGGCCTCCAGCAGACTTGTCTCCAAGGGTCTATTGCTGCCTCGGCACCCTATGGTCGTTCTCCTGTGAGTCTAGTTTTTCGAATCCGACGCATAACTGTTAGTTAATTGCAACGTTCAGCGCCTCCTAATGACGATGGAACACTCAAATTGCGTCGAGATTCAAACATCGGCCTTCAGCCGACTTGTCTCCAAATGTCTATTGCTGCCTCGGGCACCTTGTGTTCGTTTTCCTGGGAGTCTAGGTTTTCGAATCCGACGCGTAACTGATAGTTAATTGTAAAGTTCAGGGCTTCCTAATGACGATGGAACACTCAAATTGCGTCGAGATTCAATACATCGTCCTCAAGCCGACTTGTCTCCAAGGGGATATCACTAGGTCGGGCACCACATGGTCCGTCTCCGGTGATTCTACATTTTCGAATCCGACGCAAAACTGATAGTTAATTGTAACGTTCAGGGCCTCCTATTGACCATGTAACACTCAAATTGCGTCGAGATTCAATACATCGTCCTTCAGCCGACATGTCACCAAGCGTCCATTGCTCCCTCGGGCACCTTAAGGTCGTTCTCCTGTGAGTCTCGATTTTCGTATCCGACGCAATACTGATAGTCAATTGCAATTTTCAGGGCCTCCTTAATGACGATGGAACACTCAAATTGCGTCGAGGTTCAATAATCGTCCTCCAGGCGACTTGTCTCCAAGTGGTATTGCTGCCTCGGGGTCCTCGTGGTCCGTCTCCTGTGAGTCTAGATTTTCGAATCCGATGTGAAACTGAAGATATTTGTAACGTTCAGGGCCTCCTAATGACGATGGAACACTCAAATTGCGTCGAACTTCAATACATCGTCATTCAGCCGACTTGTCTCCAAGGGTCTATCGCTGCATCGGGCACTTTATGGTCGTTCTCCTGTGAGTCAAGATTTTAGAATCCGACGCAAAACTGACAGTTAATTGTAACGTTCAGGGCCTCCTAATGACGTTGGAACACTCAAATTGCGTCGAGATTCAATACATCCTCCTCCAGCCGACTTGTCTCCAAGGGTCTATTGCTGCCTCGGGCACCTTATGATCGTTTTCCAGTGAGTCTAGATTTTCGAATCCGATGCGAAACTGATAGTTATTTGTAACGTTCAGGGCCTCTTAATGACGACGGAACACTCAAATTGCTTCGAGATTCAATACATCGTCCTTCTGCCGACTTGTCTCCAAGGTTCTATTGCTGCCTCGGGCACCCTATGGTCGTCCTCCTGTGAGTCTAGATTTTCGAATCCGACGCATAACTGATAGTTAATTGCAACGTTCAGCGCCTCTAATTGACCATGTAACACTCGAATTGCGTCGAGATTCAATACATCGTCCTTCAGCCGACATGTCTCCAAGCGTCCATTGCTCCCTCGGGCACCTTATGGTCGTTCTCCTGTGAGTCTACATTATCAATTCCGACACATAACTGATACTTGATTGCAACGTTCAGGGCCTCCTAATGACGATGGAACACTCAAGTTGCGTCGAGATTCAATACATCGTCCTTCTGCCGACTTGTATTCAAGGTTCTATTGCTGCCTCGGGGACCTTTTGGTCGTTCTGCTGTGAGTTTAGATTTTGGAATCCGACGAAAACTGATAGTTAATTGTAACGTTCAGGGCCTCCTAATGACGATGGAACACACAAATTGCGTCGAGATATAATACATCGTCCTCCACCCGACTTGTCGCAAGGGGTCATTGCTGCCTCGGGCACGATATGGTCCTTCTCCTGTGAATCTAGATTTTCGATTCCGATGCGAAACTGATAGTTAATTGTAACATTCAGGGCCTCCTAATGACGATAGAACACTAAAATGGCGTCGAGAGTCAATACATCGTCTTCCAGCCGACTTGTCTACAAGGGGATATTGCTGCCTCGGGCTCCATATGGTCCGTCTCCTGTGAGTCTAGATTTTCGAATCCGACGCAAAACTGATAGTTAATTGTAACGCTCAGGGCTTCCTAATGACGATGGAACACTCAAATTGCGTAGCGATTCAATACATCGTCCTCCAGCCGACTTGCCTCGAAGGGTCTATTGCTGCCTCTGGCACCTAATGGTCTTGCTCCTGTGAGTCTAGATTTTCGAATCCGTCGCAAAACTGATATTTAATCGTAACGTTAAGGGCCTCCTAATGACGATGGAACACTCAAATTGCGTAGCGATTCAATACATCGACCTCCAGCCGACTTGTCTCCAAGGGAATAATGCAGCCTCGGGCACCATATAGTCCTTCTCCTGTGAGTCAAGAATTTCGAATCCGACGCAAAACTGATAGTTAATTGTAACGATCACGACCTCCTAATGACGGTGGAACACTCAAATTGCGTCGCGATTGAATACATCATGCTCAAGCCGACTTGTCTCCAAGGGTAAATTGCTGCCTTTGGCACCTAATGGTCTTGCTCCTGATAGTCTAGATTTTCGAATCTGACGCAAAACTGATAATCAATTGTAACGTTAAGGGCCTCCTAACGACGATGGAACACTCAACTAGCGTCGAGATTCAATACATCGTCCTCCAGCCGACTTGTCTCAAAGGGGATATTGCTGCCTCGGGCACCATATGGTCCGTCTCCTGTGAGTCTAGATTTTCGAATCCGAAGCAAAACGTGTAGTTAATTGTTACGTTCAGGGCTGCCTAATGACGATGGAACACTCAAATTGCGTCGAGAGTCAATACATCGTCTTCCAGCCGACTTGTCTGCAAGGGGATATTGCTGCCTCGGGCTCCATGTGGTCCGTCTCCCGTGAGTCTAAACTTTCGAATCCGACGCAAAAATGATAGTTAATTGTAACATTCAGGGCCTCCAATTGACGAAGGAACACTCAAATTGCGTCGAGATTCAATACATCGTCAATCAGCCGACTTGTCTCCAAGCGACTATTGCTTCCTCGGGCACCTTATGGTCGTTCTCCTGTGAGTCATGATTTTAAAATACGACGAAAAACTGATAGTTAATTGTAACGTTCAGGGCCTCCTAATGACGATGGAACACTCAAATTGCGTCGAGATTCAATACATCGGCCTCCAGCCGACTTGTCTCCAAGGGGACATTGCTGCCTCGGGCACTATATGGTCCTTCTCCTGCGAGTCTAGATTTTCGATTCCGATGCGAAACTGATAGTTAATTGAAACGTTCAGGGCCTCCTAATGACGATGGAACACTCAAATTGCGTCGAGATTCAATACATCGTCCTCCAGCCGACTTGTGTCCAAGGGGACATTGCTGCCTCGGGCACCATATGGTTCTTCTCCTGTGAGTCTAGATTTTCGATTCCGATGCGAAGCTGATAGTTAATTGTAACTTTCTGGGGCGCCTAATGACGATGGAACACTCAAGTTGCGTCGAGATTCAATACATCGGCCTCCAGCAGACTTGTCTCCAAGGGTCTATTGCTGCCTCGGGCACCTTATGGTCGTTCTCCTGTGAGTCTAGTTTTTCGAATCCGACGCATAACTGTTAGTTAATTGCAACGTTCAGCGCCTCCTAATGACGATGGAACAATCACATTGCGTAGACATTCAATACATCGGCCTCCAGCCGACTTGTATCCAAATGTCTATTGCTGCCTCGGGCACCTTGTGTTCGTTTTCCTGTGAGTCTAGGTTTTCGAATCCGACGCATAACTGATAGTTAATTGTAACGTTCAGGGCCTCCTATTGACCATGTAACACTCAAATTACGTCGAGATTCAATACATCGTCCTTCAGCCGACATGTCTCCAAGCGTCCATTGCTCCCTCGGGCACCTTATGGTCGTTCTCCTGTGAGTCTCGATTTTCGAATCCGACGCAATACTGATAGTCAATTGCAATTTTCAGGGCCTCCTTAATGACGATGGAACACTCAAATTGCGTCGAGGTTCAATAAATCGTCCTCCAGCCGACTTGTCTCCAAGTGGTATTGCTGCCTCGGGGTCCTTGTGGTCCGTCTCCTGTGAGTCTAGATTTTCGAATCCGACGCGAAACTGAAGATATTTGTAACGTTCAGGGCCTCCTAATGACGATAGGGCACTCAAATTGCGTCGCCATTCAATACATCGTCCTCCAGCGGACTGGTCTCCAAGGGGATATTGCTTCCTCGGGCACCTTATGGTCCGTCTCCAGTGAGTCTAGATTTTCGAATCCGACGCATAACTGATAGTTAATTGCAACATTCAGCGCCTCCTATTGACGATGGAACAGTCAAATTGCGTCGAGATTCAATACTTCGGCCTCCAGCCGACTTGTCTCCAAATGTCTATTGCTGCCTCGGGCACCTTGTGTTCTTTCTCCTGTGAGTCTAGATTTTCGAATACGACGCATAACTGATAGTTAATTGCAAAGTTCAGGGCCTCCTAATGACGATGGAACTTTCAAATTGCGTCGAGATTCAATACATCATCATTCAGCCGGCTTGTCACCAAGGGTCTATTGCTACCTCGTGCACCTTATGGTCGTTCTCCTGTGAGTCTAGATTTTAGAATCCGACGCAAAACTGATAGTTAATTGCATCGTTCAGGGCCTCCTAATGACGATGGAACACTCAAATTGCGTCTAGATTCAATACATCGTCCTCCAGCCGACTTGTCGCAGGGGGACATTGCTGCCTCGAGCACCATATGGTCCTCCTCCTGTGAATCTAGATTTTCGATTCCGATGCGAAACTGATAGTTAATTGTAACGTTCAGGGCCTCCTAAAGACGATAGAACACTAAAATGGCGTCGAGAGTCAATACATCGTCTTCCAGCCGACTTGTCTACAAGGGGATGTTGCTGCCTCGGGCTCCATATGGTCCGTCTCCCGTGAGTCTAGATTTTCGAATCCGACGCAAAAATGATAGTTAATTGTAACGTTCAGGGCTTCCTAATGACGATGGAACACTCAAATTGCGTAGCGATTCAATACATCGTCCTCCAGCCGACTTGCCTCCAAGGGTCTATTGCTGCCTCCGGCACCTAATGGTCTTGCTCCTGTGAGTCTAGATTTTTGAATCCGTCGCAAAACTGATATTTAATCGTAACGTTAAGGGCCTCCTAATGACGATGGAACACTCAAATTGCGTCGAGATATAATACGTCGTCCTTCAGCCGACCTGTCACCAAGGGGATATTGCTGCCTCGGGCACCATATGGTCCGCCCTCTGTGATTCTAGATTAACGAATCCGACGCATAACTTGTAGTTAATTGTAACGTTCAGAGCCTCCAAATGACGATGGAACACTGAAATTGCGTCGGGATTCAATACATCGTCCTACAGCCGACTTGTCTCCAAGGGAATATTGCAGCCTCGGGCACCATATAGTCCTTCTCCTGTGAGTCAAGAATTTCGAATCCGACGCAACACTGATAGTCAATTGCAATTTTCAGGGCCTCCTTAATGACGATGGAACACTCAAATTGCGTCGAGGTTCAATACATCGTCCTCCAGCCGACTTGTCTCCAAGTGGTATTGCTGCCTCGGGGTCCTTGTGGTCCGTCTCCTGTGAGTCTAGATTTTCGAATCCGACGCGAAACTGAAGATATTTGTAACGTTCAGGGCCTCCTAATGACGATGGAACACTCAAATTGCGTCGAACTTCAATACATCGTCATTCAGCCGACTTGTCTCCAAGGGTCTATCGCTGCATCGGGCACCTTATGGTCGTTCTCCTGTGAGTCTAGATTTTAGAATCCGACGCAAAACTGACAGCTAATTGCAACGTTCAGGGCCTCCTAATGACGATGGAACACTCAAATTGCGTCGAGATTCAATACATAGTCCTCCAGCCGACTTGTCTCCAAGGGTCTAATGCTGCCTCGGGCACCTTATGATCGTTTTCCTGTGAGTCTAGATTTTCGAATCAGATGCGAAACTGATAGTTATTTGTAACGTTCAGGGCCTCTTAATGACGACGGAACACACAAATTGCTTCGAGATTCAATACATCGTCCTTCTGCCGACTTGTCTCCAAGGTTCTATTGCTGCCTCGGGCACCCTATGGTCGACCTCCTGTGAGTCTAGATTTTCGAATCCGACGCATAACTGATAGTTAATTGCAACGTTCAGCGCCTCTAATTGACCATGTAACACTCAAATTGCGTCGAGATTCAATACATCGTCCTTCAGCCGACATGTCTCCAAGCGTCCATTGCTCCCTCGGGCACCTTATGGTCGTTCTCCTGTGAGTCTACATTATCAATTCCGACACATAACTGATACATGATTGCAACGTTCAGGGCCTCCTAATGACGATGGAAAACTCAAGTTGCGTCGAGATTCAATACATCGTCCTTCTGCCGACTTGTATTCAAGGTTCTATTGCTGCCTCGGGGACCTTTTGGTCGTTCTGCTGTGAGTTTAGATTTTTGAATCCGACGAAAACTGATAGTTAATTGTAACGTTCAGGGCCTCCTAATGACGATGGAACACACAAATTGCGTCGAGATATAATACATCGTCCTCCAGCCGACTTGTCGCAAGGGGACATTGCTGCCTCGGGCACGATATGGTCCTTCTCCTGTGAATCTAGATTTTCGATTCCGATGCGAAACTGATAGTTAATTGTAACATTCAGGGCCTCCTAATGACGATAGAACACTAAAATGGCGTCGAGAGTCAATACATCGTCTTCCAGCCGACTTGTCTACAAGGGGATATTGCTGCCTCGGGCTCCATATGGTCCGTCTCCTGTGAGTCTAGATTTTCGAATCCGACGCAAAACTGATAGTTAATTGTAACGCTCAGGGCTTCCTAATGACGATGGAACACTCAAATTGCGTAGCGATTCAATACATCGTCCTCCAGCCGACTTGCCTCGAAGGGTCTATTGCTGCCTCTGGCACCTAATGGTCTTGCTCCTGTGAGTCTAGATTTTCGAATCCGTCGCAAAACTGATATTTAATCGTAACGTTAAGGGCCTCCTAATGACGATGGAACACTCAAATTGCGTAGCGATTCAATACATCGACCTCCAGCCGACTTGTCTCCAAGGGAATATTGCAGCCTCGGGCACCATATACTCCTTCTCCTGTGAGTCAAAAATTTCGGATCCGACGCAAAACTGATAGTTAATTGTAACGATCACGACCTCCTAATGACGGTGGAACACTCAAATTGCGTCGCG
Source organism: Schistocerca americana (assembly GCF_021461395.2). Taxonomy (NCBI): domain Eukaryota; kingdom Metazoa; phylum Arthropoda; class Insecta; order Orthoptera; family Acrididae; genus Schistocerca; species Schistocerca americana. The sequence goes on along the minus strand of NC_060122.1, from coordinate 3,911,552 downwards.
ATTCAATACATCGTGCTCCAGCCGACTTGTCTCCAAGGGTAAATTGCTGCCTTTGGCACCTAATGGTCTTGCTCCTGATAGTCTAGATTTTCGAATCCGACGCAAAACTGATAATCAATTGTAACGTTAAGGGCCTCCTAACGACGATGGAACACTCAACTAGCGTCGAGATTCAATACATCGTCCTCCAGCCGACTTGTCTCAAAGGGGATATTGCTGCCTCGGGCACCATATGGTCCGTCTCCTGTGAGTCTAGATTTTCGAATCCGAAGCAAAACGTGTAGTTAATTGTTACGTTCAGGGCTACCTAATGACGATGGAACACTCAAATTGCGTCGAGAGTCAATACATCGTCTTCCAGCCGACTTGTCTGCAAGGGGATATTGCTGCCTCGGGCTCCATGTGGTCCGTCTCCCGTGAGTCTAAACTTTCGAATCCGACGCAAAAATGATAGTTAATTGTAACATTCAGGGCCTCCAATTGACGAAGGAACACTCAAATTGCGTCGAGATTCAATACATCGTCAATCAGCCGACTTGTCTCCAAGCGACTATTGCTTCCTCGGGCACCTTATGGTCGTTCTCCTGTGAGTCATGATTTTAAAATACGACGAAAAACTGATAGTTAATTGTAACGTTCAGGGCCTCCTAATGACGATGGAACACTCAAATTGCGTCGAGATTCAATACATCGTTCTCCAGCCGACTTGTCGCAGGGGGACATTGCTGCCTCGGGCACCATATGGTTCTTCTCCTGTGAGTCTAGATTTTCGATTCCGATGCGAAGCTGATAGTTAATTGTAACGTTCTGGAGCGCCTAATGACGATGGAACACTCAAGTTGCGTCGAGATTCAATACATCGGCCTCCAGCAGACTTGTATCCAAATGTCTATTGATGCCTCGGGCACCTTGTGTTCGTTTTCCTGTGAGTCTAGGTTTTCGAATCCGACGCGAAACTGAAGATATTTGTAACGTTCAGGGCCTCCTAATGACGATAGGGCACTCAAATTGCGTCGCCATTCAATACATCGTCCTCCAGCGGACTGGTCTCCAAGGGGATATTGCTTCCTCGGGCACCTTATGGTCCGTCTCCAGTGAGTCTAGATTTTCGAATCCGACGCATAACTGATAGTTAATTGCAACGATCAGCGCCTCCTAATGACGATGGAACACTCAAATTGCGTAGCGATTCAATACATCGTCCTCCAGCCGACTTGCCTCCAAGGCTCTATTGCTGCCTCCGGCACCTAATGGTCTTGCTCCTGTGAGTCTAGATTTTTGAATCCGTCGCAAAACTGATATTAGTCGTAACGTTAAGGGCCTCCTAATGACGATGGAACACTCAAATTGCGTCGAGATATAATACATCGTCCTTCAGCCGACTTGTCACCAAGGGGATATTGCTGCCTCGGGCACCATATGGTCCGTCCTCTGTGATTCTAGATTAACGAATCCGACGCATAACTTGTAGTTAATTGTAACGTTCAGAGCCTCCTAATGACGATGGAACACTGAAATTGCGTCGGGATTCAATACATCGTCCTCCAGCCGACTTGTCTCCAAGGGAATATTGCAGCCTCGGGCACCATATAGTCCTTCTCCTGTGAGTCAAGAATTTCGAATCCGACGCAAAACTGATAGTTAATTGTAACGTTCACGACCTCCTAATACGGTGGAACACTCAATATGCGTCGCGATTCAATACATCGTCCTCCAGCCGACTTGCCTCGAAGGGTCTATTGCTGCCTCTGGCACCTAATGGTCTTGCTCCTGTGAGTCTAGATTTTCGAATCCGTCGCAAAACTGATATTTAATCGTAACGTTAAGGGCCTCCTAATGACGATGGAACACTCAAATTGCGTAGCGATTCAATACATCGACCTCCAGCCGACTTGTCTCCAAGGGAATATTGCAGCCTCGGGCACCATATAGTCCTTCTCCTGTGAGTCAAGAATTTCGAATCCGACGCAAAACTGATAGTTAATTGTAACATTCAGGGCCTCCTAATGACGATAGGACACGAAAATGGCGTCGAGAGTCAATACATCGTCTTCCAGCCGTCTTGTCTACAAGGATATAATGCTGCCTCGGGCTCCATATGGTCCGTCTCCTGTGAGTCTAGATTTTCGAATCCGACGCAAAACTGATAGTTAATTGTAACGCTCAGGGCTTCTTAATGACGATGGAACACTCAAATTGCGTAGCGATTCAATACATCGTGCTCCAGCCGACTTGTCTCCAATGGTAAATTGCTGCCTTTGGCACCTAATGGTCTTGCTCCTGATAGTCTAGATTTTCGAATCCGACGCAAAGCTGATAATCAATTGTAACGTTAAGGGCCTCCTAACGACGATGGAACACTCAACTAGCGTCGAGATTCAATACATCGTCCTCCAGCCGACTTGTCTCAAAGGGGATATTGCTGCCTCGGGCACCATATGGTCCGTCTCCTGTGAGTCTAGATTTTCGAATCCGAAGCAAAACGTGTAGTTAATTGTTACGTTCAGGGCTGCCTAATGACGATGGAACACTCAAATTGCGTCGAGAGTCAATACATCGTCTTCCAGCCGACTTGTCTGCAAGGGGATATTGCTGCCTCGGGCTCCATGTGGTCCGTCTCCTGTGAGTCTAAATTTTCGAATCCGACGCAAAAATGATAGTTAATTGTAAAATTCAGGAACACTCAAATTGCGTCGAGATTCAATACATCGTCAATCAGCCGACTTGTCTCCAAGCGACTATTGCTTCCTCGGGCACCTTATGGTCGTTCTCCTGTGAGTCATGATTTTAAAATACGACGAAAAACTGATAGTTAATTGTAACGTTCAGGGCCTCCTAATGACGATGGAACACTCAAATTGCGTCGAGATTCAATACATCGGCCTCCAGCCGACTTGTCTCCAAGGGGACATTGCTGCCTCGGGCACCATATGTTCCTTCTCCTGCGAGTCTAGATTTTCGATTTCGATGCGAAACTGATAGTTAATTGTAACGTTCAGGGCCTCCTAATGACGATGGAACACACAAATTGCGTCGAGATATAATACATCGTCCTCCAGCCGACTTGTCGCAAGGGGACATTGCTGCCTCGGGCACGATATGGTCCTTCTCCTGAGAATCTAGATTTTCGATTCCGATGCGAAACTGATAGTTAATTGTAACATTCAGGCCTCCTAATGACGATAGAACACTAAAATGACGTCGAGAGTCAATACATCGTCTTCCAGCCGACTTGTCTACAAGGGGATATTGCTGCCTCGGGCTCCATATGGTCCGTCTCCTGTGAGTCTAGATTTTCGAATCCGACGCAAAAATGGTAGTTAATTTTAACGCTCAGGGCTTCCTAATGCCGATGGAACACTCAAATTGCGTAGCGATTCAATACATCGTCCTCCAGCCGACTTGCCTCGAAGGGTCTATTGCTGCCTCTGGCAGCTAATGGTCTTGCTCCTGTGAGTCTAGATTTTCGAATCCGTCGCAAAACTGATATTTAATCGTAACGTTAAGGGCCTCCTAATGACGATGGAACACTCAAAATGCGTTGAGATTTAATACATCGTCCCTCAGCCGACTTGTCTTCAAATGGATATTGCTGCCTCCGGCACCATATGGTCCGTCTCCTGTGAGTCTAGATTTTCGAATTCGAAGCAAAACGTGTAGTTAATTGTTACGTTCATGGCTGCCTAATGACGATGGAACACTCAAATTGCGTCGAGAGTCAATACATCGTCTTCGAGCCGACTTGTCTGCAAGGGGATATTGCTGCCTCGGGCTCCATGTGGTCCGTCTCCTGTGAGTCTAAATTTTCGAATCCGACGCAAAACTGATAGTTAATTGTAACGTTCAGGGCCTCCGAATGACGATGGAACACTCAAATTGCGTCGAGATTCAATACATCGGCCTCCAGCCGACTTGTCTCCAAGGGGACATTGCTGCCTCGGGCACTATATGGTCCTTCTCCTGCGAGTCTAGATTTTCGATTCCGATGCGAAACTGGTAGTTAATTGTAACGTTCAGGGCCTCCTAATGACGATGGAACACTCAAACTGCGTCGAGATTTAATACATCGTCCTCTCGCTGACTTGTCTCCAACGGGATATTGCTGCCTCGGGCACCATGTGGTCCTTCTCCTGTGAGTCCAGAAATTCGAATCCGACGCAAAACGGACTGCTAATTGTAACGTTCTGAGCCTCCTAATGATGATGGAAGACTCAAATTGCGTCGAGATTTAATAAATCGTCCTCCAGCCGACTTGTCTCCAAGGGGATATTGCTGCCTCGGGCACCATATAGTCCTTCTCCTGTGAGTCTAGAATTTCAAATCCGATGCAAAAGTGATAGTTAATTGTGACGTTCAGGACCTCCTAATAACGATGGAACACTCAAATTGCGTCGCGATTCAATACATCGTCCTCCAGGCGACTTTTCTCCAAGGGTCAATTGCTGCTTTTGGCACCTAATGGTCTTGCTCCTTTGAGTCTAGATTTTCGTATCAGACGCAAAACTGATATTTAATTGTAACGTTAAGGGCCTCCTAATGACGATGAAACACTCAAATAGCGACGAGATTCAATACATCGTCCTCCAGCCGACTTGTCTCCATGGGTCTACTGCTACCTCGGTCACCTTATCGTCGTTCTCCTGTGGGTCCAGATATTCGAATCCGACGCAAAACGGACTGCTAATTGTAACGTTCAGAGCCTCCTAATGGTTATGGAACACTCAAATTGCGTCGAAATTCAATACATCGTCCTCCAGCCGACTTGTCTCCAAGGGGATATCGCTGCCTCGGGCACCATATAGTCCTTCTCCTGTGAGTCTAGAATTTCGATCCGACGTAAAACTGATAGTTAGTTGTAACGTTCAGGACCTACTAATGACGATGGAACACTCAAATTGCGTCGCGATTCAATACATCGTCTTCCAGCCGACTTGTCTCCAAGGGTCTATTGCTGCCTCGGGCACCTTATGGTCGTTCTCCTGTGAGTCTAGATTTTCGGATCCGACGTATAACTGATAGTTAATTGTAACGTTCAGCGCCTCCTAATGACGATAGAACACTCAAATTGCGTCGAGATCCAACACATCGCCCTCCCGCCGACTTGTCTCCAACGGGAAATATCTGCCTCGGCGCCATGTGGTCCGTCTCCTGTGAGTCTAGATTTTCGAATCCGACGCAAAAATGATGGTTAATTGAAACTTTCAGGGCCTCCTAATGACGATGGAACACTCAAATTGCGTCGAGAGTCAATACATCGTCATCCAGCCGACTTGTCTACAAGGGGATATTGCTGCCTCGGGCTCTATGTGGTCCGCCTCCTGTGAGTCTAAATTTTCGAATCCGACGCAAAAATGATAGTGAATTGTAACGTTCAGCGCCGCCTAATGACGATAGAACTCTCAAATTGCGTCGAGAGGCAATACCTCGTCTTCCAGCCGACTTGTATACAAGGGGATATTGCTGCCTCGCGCTCCATAAGGTTCGTCTCCTGTGAGTCTAGATTTTCGAATCCGACGCAAAAATGATAGTTAATTGTAACGTTCAGGGCCTCCTAATGACGATGGAACACTCAAATTGCGTCGAGAGTCAATACATCGTCATCCAGCCGACTTGTCTACAAGGGGATATTGCTGCCTCGGGCTCCATGTGGTCTGCCTCCTGTGAGTCTAAATTTTCGAATCCGACGCAAAAATGATAGTTCATTGTAACGTTCAGCGCCTCCTAATGACGATGGAACTCTCAAATTGCGTCGAGAGGCAATACCTCGTCATCCAGCCGACTTGTCTACAAGGGGATATTGCTGCCTCATGCTCCATGTGGTCCGCCTCCTGTGAGTCAAGATTTTCGAATCCGACGCAAAACTGGTAGTTAATTGTAACGTTCAGGACCTCCTAATGACGATGGAATACTCAAAGTGCGACGAGATTCAATACATCGTCCTCCAGCCGACTTCTCTCCATGGGGATACAGCTGCCTCGGGCACCTTATGGTCGTTCTCCTGTGAGTGTAGATTTTCGAATCCGACGCGAAACTGATTGTTAATTGTAACGTTCAGGGTTTCCTAATGACGAAGGAACCCTCAAATTGCGTCGAGATTCAATACATCGTCCTCCAGCCGACTTCTCTCCAAGGGTCTATTGCTGCCTCGGGCACCTTATGGTCGTTCTCCTGTGAGTCTAGATTATCGAATCTGACGAATAACTGATAGTTAATTGTAACGTTCAGCGCCTCCTAATGACGATGGAACACTCTATTGCGTCGAGATTTAATACATCGTCCTCCACCCGACTAGTCTCCAAGGGTCTATTGCTGCCTGGGGCAAAACATGGTCGTTCTCCTGTGAGTCTAGATTTTCGAATCCGACTCATAACTGATAGCTAATTGTAACGTTCAGGGCCTCCTAATGACGATGGAACACTGAAATAGCGTCGAGATTCAATACATCGTCCTTCAGCCGACTTGTCTCCAAGCGTCCATTGTTGCCTCGGGCACCTTATGGTCGTTCTCCTGTGAGTCTAGAATTTCAAATCCGACGCAAAAGTGATATTTAATTGTAACGTTAAAGGCCTTCTAATGACGATGGAGCACTCAAATAGCGTCGAGAGTCAATACATCGTCTTCCAGCCGACTTGTATACAAGGGGATATTGCTGCCTCGGGCTCCATATGGTTAGTCTCCTGTGAGTCCAGATTTTCGAATCCGACGCAAAAATGATATTTAATTGTAACGTTCAGGGCCTCCTAATGACGATGGAACACTCAAATTGCGTCGCGATTCAATACATCGTCCTCCAGCCGACTTGCCTCCAAGGGTCTATTGCTGCCTCTGGCACCTAATGGTCTTGCTCCTGTGAGTATAGATTTTCGAATCCGACACATAACTGATAGTTAATTGTAACGTTCAGGACCTCCTAATGACGAAGGAACACTCAAATTGCGTCGAGATTCAATACATCGTCCTCCAGCCGACTTGTCTCCAATGGTCTATTGCTGCCTCGGGCACCTCATGGTCCGCCTCCAGTGAGTCTAGATTATCGAATCTGACGAATAACTGATGGTTAATTGTAACGTTCAGCGCCTCCTATTGAAGATGGAACACTGAAATTGCGTCGAGATTTAATACATCGGCCTTCAGCCGACTTGCTGCCTCGGACACCTTATGGTCGTTCTCCTGTGAGTCTACATTTTCGAATCCGAAGCGTAACTGATATTTAATTGTAACGTCCAGGGCCTCCTAATGACGATGGAACACTCAAATTGCGTCGAGATTCAATACATCGTCCTTCAGCCGACAGGTCTCTAAGCGTCCATTGCTGCCTCGGTCACCATATGGTCGTTCTCCTGTGAGTCTACATTTTCGATTCCGACACATAACTGATAGTTAATTGTAACGTTCAGGGTCTCCTAATGACACATAACTGTTTGTTAATTGTAACATTCAGGGCCTCCTAACGACGATGGAACAATCAAATTGCGTCGAGATTCAATACATCGTCCTCCAGCCGACTTGTCTACATGGGTCTACTGCTACCTCGGTCACCTTATCGTCGTTCTCCTGTGAGTCCAGATATTCGAATCCGACGCATAACGGACTGCAAATTGTAACGTTCAGAGCCTCCTAATGATTATGGAACACTCAAATTGCGTCGAAATTCAATACATCGTCCTCCAGCTGACTTGTCTCCAAGGGGATATCGCTGCCTCGTTCACCATATTGTCCTTCTTCTGTGAGTCTAGACTTTCGATCAGACGCAAAACTGATAGTCAATTGTAACGTTCAGGACCTCCTAATGACGATGGAACACTCAAAATGCGTCGCAATTCAATACATCGACCTCCAGCGGACTTCTCTCCATGGGGATACTGCTGCCTCGTGCTCCATATGGTCCGTCTCCTGTGAGTCTAGATTTTCGAATCCGACGCAAAACTTCTATCTAATTGTAAGGTTCAGGCCCTCCTAATGACGATGGAACACTCAAATTGAGTAGAGATCCAATACATCGTCCCCCCGCCGACTTGTCTCCAACGTGATATTGCTGCATCGGTCCGTCTCCTGTGAGTCTACTTTTTTCATTCCGACACATAATTGGTAGTTAATTATAACGTTCAGGGCATCCTACTGACGATGGAACACTCTAATTGATCGAGATTCAATACATCGTCCTCCAGCCGACTTGACTCCATGGGTCTACTGCTACCTCGGTCACCTTATCGTCGTTCACCTGTGAGTCCAGATATTCGAATCGGACGCAAAACGGACTGCTAATTGTAACGTTCAGAGCCTCCTAATGATGACGGAAGACTCAAATTGCGTCGTGATTCAATACATCGTCCTCGAGTTGACTTGTCTCCAAGGGGATATTGCTGCCTGGGGCACCATGTGGTAGTTCTCCTGTGAGTCTAGATTGTCGAATCCGACGCGAAACTGATAGTTAATTGTAATATTCAGCGCCTCCTAATGACGATGGAACACTTAAATTGCGTCGAGATTCAATACAGCAGTCTCCAGCCGACTTGTCTCCAAGGGTCTATTATTGCCTGGGGCACCGCATGGTCGTTCTCCTCTGAGTCTACATTTTCAAATCCGACGCATGACTGATAATTAATTGTAACGTTCAGGGCCTCCTAATGACACATAACTGATAGTTAATTGTAACGTTCAGGGCTTCCTAATGACGATGGAACACTCAAATTGCGTCGAGATTCAATACATCGTCCTCCAGCTGACATGTCTCGATGGGTCTACTGCTACCTCGGTCACCTTATCGTCGTTGTTAATTGTAACGTTCAGGGCTACCTAATGACGAAGGAACCCTCAAATTGCGTCGAGATTCAATACATCGTCCTCCTGCCGACTTGTCTCCAAGGGTCTATTGTTGCCTCGGGCACCTTATGGTCAGTCTCCTGTGAGTCTAGATTATCGAATGTGACGGATAACACATTTTGAGTGTTCCATCGTCATTAGGAGGTCCTGAACGTTACAATTAACTATCAGTTTTGCGTCGGATCGAAAGTCTAGACTCACAGGAGCAGGACAATATGGTGAACGAGGCAGCGATATCCCCTTGGAGACAAGTCAGCTGGAGGACGATGTATTGAATTTCGACGCAATTTGAGTATTCCATAATCATTAGGAGGCTCTGAACATTACAATTAGCAGGCCGTGTTGCGTCGGATTCGAACATCTGGACTCACAGGAGAACGACGATAAGGTGACCGAGGTAGCAGTAGACCCATGGAGACAAGTCGGCTGGAGGACGATGTATTGAATCTCGACGCAATTTGAGTGTTCCATCGTCGTTAGGAGGCCCTCAATGTTACAATTAACTAACAGTTATGTGTCATTAGGAGGCCCTGAACGTTACAATTAACTATCAGTTATGTGTCGGAATCGAAAATGTAGACTCACAGGAGAACGACCATATGGTGCCCGAGGCAGCAATGGACGCTTAGAGACCTGTCGGCTGAAGGACGATGTATTGAATCTCGACGCTACTTGAGTGTTCCATCGTCATTAGGAGGCCCTGGACGTTACAATTAAATATCAGTTATGCTTCGGATTCGAAAATCTAGACTCACAGGAGAACGACCACAAGGTGCCCGAGGCAGCAAGTCGGCTGGAGGCCGATGTATTAAATCTCGACGCAATTTGAGTGTTCCATCGTTATTAGGAGGCCGTGAACGTTACAATTAACTATCAGTTATTCGTCAGATTCGATAATCTAGACTCACAGGAGGCGGACCATGGGGTGCCCGAGGCAGCAATATCCCCTTGTAGATAAGTCGGCTGGAAGACGATGTATTGACTCTCGACGTAATTTGAGAGTTCCATCGTCATTAGGTGGCGCTGAACGTTACAATTAACTACAAGTTTTGCTTCGGATTCGAAAGTCTACACTCACAGGAGACGGACCATATGGTGCCCGAGGCAGCAATATCCCCTTGGAGGCAAGTCGGCTGGAGGACGATGTATTGAATCTCGACGCTATTTGAGTGCTCCATCGTCATTAGGAGGCCTTTAACGCTACAATTAAATATCAGTTTTGCGTCGGATACGAAAATCTAGACTCAAAGGTGCAAGACCATTAGCTGCCAAAGGCAGCAATTGACCCTTGGAAACAACTCGCCTGGAGGACGATGTATTGAATCGCGACGCAATTTGAGTGTTCCATCGTTATTAGGAGGTCCTGAACGTTACAATTAACTATCACTTTTGCGTCGGATTTGAAATTCTAGACTCACAGGAGAACGACCATAAGGTGCCCGAGGCAACAATGGACGATTGGAGACAAGTCGGCTGAAGGACGATGTATTGAATCTCGACGCTATTTCAGTGTTCCATCGTCATTGGGAGGCCCTGAACGCTACAATTAGCTATCAGTTATGCGACGGATTCGAAAATCTAGACTCACAGGAGAACGACCATGCGTTGCCTCAGGCAGCAATAGACCCTAGGAGACTAGTCGGCTGGAGGACGATGTATTGAGTCTCGACGCAATTTGAGTGTTCCATCGTCATTAGGAGGCCCTGGACGTTACAATTAACTATCAGTTATGCTTCGGATTCGAAAATCTAGACTCACAGGAGAACGACCATAAGGTGTCCGAGGCAGCAAGTCGCCTGGAGGCCGATGTATTAAATCTCGCGCAATAGAGTGTTCCATCGTCATTAGGAGGAGCTGAACGTTACAATTAACTATCAGTTATCCGTCACATTCGATAATCTAGACTCACAGGAGAACGACCATAAGGTGCCCGAGGCAGCAATAGACCCTTGGAGAGAAGTCGGCTGGAGGACGATTTATTGAATCCAGATATTCGAATTCGACGCAAAACGGACTGCTAATTGTAACGTTCAGATCCTCCTAATGATTATGGAACACTCAATTTGCGTCGAGATTCAATACATCGTCCTCCAGCCGACTTGTCTCCAAGGGGATATCGCAGCCTCGGGCACCATATAGTCCATCTCCTGTGAGTCTAGAATTTCGAATCCGACGCAAAACGGACTGCTAATTGTAACGTTCAGAGCCTCCTAATGACGATGGAACACTCTGCGTCGAAAATCAATACATCGTCCTCCAGCCGACTTGTCTCCCAGGGGATATTGCTGCCTCGTGCACCATATGGTCCGTCTCCTGTGAGTCTAGATTTTCGAATTCGACGCAAAACTTGTAGTTAATTGCAACGTTCAGGGCCTCCTAGAGACGATGGAACACTCAAATTGAGTAGAGATCCAATACATCCTCCTTCCGCCGACTTGTCTCCAACGGGATATTGCTGCCTCGGGCACCATGTGGTCCGTCTCCTGTGAGTCTAGATTTTCGAATCCGACGCAAAAATTATAGTTAATTGTAACGCTCAGGGCCTCCTAATGACGATGGAACACTCAAATAGCGTCGAGAGTCAATACATCGTCATCCAGCCGACTTGTCTACAAGGGGATATTGCTGCCTCGGGCTCCATGTGGTCCGTCTCCTGTGAGTCTAAATTTTCGAATCCGACGCAAGAATGATAGTGAATTGTAACGTTGAGCGCCTCCAAATGACGATGGAACTCTCAAATTGCGTCAAGAGTCAATACATCGTCTTCCAGTCGACTTGTCTACAAGGGGATATTGCTGCCTCGGGCTCAATGTGGTCCGTCTCCTGTGAGTCCAGATATTCGAATCCGACACAAGACGGACTGCCAAATGTAACTTTCAGAGCCTCCTAATGACGATGGTACACTGAAATTGCATCGAGATTCAATACATCGTCCTCCAGCCGACTTGTCTGCAAGGGGATATTGCTGCCTCGGGCACCACATGGTCCGTCCCCTGTGAGTCTAGATTAACGAATCCGACGCATAACTTGTAGTTAACTGTACCGTTCAGGGCCTCCTAATGACGATGGAACCCTCAAATTGCGTCGAGATTCAATACATCGTCTTCCCGCAGACTTGTCTCCAAAGGGATATTGCTGCCTCGGGCACCATGTGGTCCTTCTCCTGTGAGTCTAGATTTTCGAATCAGACACATAACTGATAGTTAATTGTAACGTTCAGGGCCTCCTAATGGCAATGGAACACTCAAATTGCGTCGAGATTTAATACATCGGCCTCCAGCCGACTTGTCTCCAAGGTGATTTTGCTGCCTCGGACACCTTACAGTCGTTATCCTGTGAGTCTAGATTTTCGAATCCGCCGCATAACTAATAGTTAATTGTAACGTCCAGGGCCTCCTAATGTCGATGGAACACTGAAATTGCGTCGATATTCAATACATCGTCCTCCAGCCGACTTGTCTCCAAGTGGATATTGCTGCCTTGGGCACCATATGATCAGCCTCCTGTGAGTCTAGATTTTCGAATCCGAAGCAAAACTTGTAGATAATTGTAACGTTCAGGGCCTCCAAATGACGATCGAACACTCAAGTTGCGTCGAGTACCAGTACATCTCCCTCCCGCCGACTTGCCTCCAACAGGATATTGCTGCCTTGGGCACCATGTGGTCCGTCTCCTGTGAGTCTAGATTTTCGAATCCGACGCTAAAATGATAGTTAATTGTAACGTTCAGGGCCTCCTAATGACGATGGAACACTCAAATTGCGTCGCGATTCAATACATCATCCTCCAGCCGACTTGCCTCCAAGGGTCTATTGCTGCCTCTGGCACCAAATGGTCTTGCTCCTGTGAGTCTAGATATTCGAATCCGACGCAAAACTGATATTTAATTGTATCGTTAAGGGCCTCCTAATGACGATGGAACACTCAAATTGCGTCGAGATTTAATACAACGTCCTCCATCCGACTTGTCTCCAAGGGGATATTGCTGCCTCGGGCACCATGTGGTCCTTCTCCTGTGAGTCTGGATTGTCGAATCCGACACGAAACTGATAGTTAATTGTAACATTCAACGCCTCCTAATGACGATGAAACACTTAAATTGCGTCGAGATTCAATACAGCAGCCTCCAGCCGACTTGTCTCCATGGGTCTACTGCTACCTCGGTCACCTTATCGTCGTTCTCCTGTGAGTCCAGATATTCGAATCCGACGCAAAACGGACTGCTAATTGTAACGTTCAGAGCCTCCTAATGATTATGGAAACTAAAATTGCGTCGAGATTCAATACATCGTCCTCCAGCCGATTTGTCTCCATGGGTCTACTGCTACCTCGGTCACCTTATCGTCGTTCTCCTGTGAGTCCAGATATTCGAATCCGACGCAAAACGGACTGCTAATTGTAAAGTTCAGAGCCTCCTAATGATGATGGAACACTCAAATTGCGTCGAGATTCAATACATCGTCCTCCAGCCGGCTTGTCTCCAAGGGGATATAGCTGACTCGGGCACCATGTAGTCCTTCTCCTGTGAGTCTAGAAATTCGAATCCGACGCTAAACTGATAGTTAATTGAAACGTTCAGGACCTCCTAATGACAATGGAACTCTCAAATCGCGCCGCGAATCAATACATCGGCCTCCAACCGACTTGTATCCAAACGTCAATTGCTGCCTTTGGCAAGTAATGGTCTTGCTCCTGTGAGTCTAGATTTTCGTATCCGACGCAAAACTGATATTTAATTGTAACGTTAAGGGCCTCCTAATGACGATAGAACACTAAAACTGCGTCGAGATTCAATTCGTCGTCCTCCAGCCGACTTGTCTGCAATGGGATATTGCTGCCTCGGGCACCTTATCGTCAATCCTCTGTGAGTCTAGATTTTCGAATCCGACGCAAAACTAATTGTTAATCGTAACGTTCAGGGCCTCCTAATGACGATGGAACACTCAAATTACTTCGAGATTTAATACATTGTCCACCCGCCGACTTGTCTCCAACGGGATATTGCTGCCTCGGGCACCACGTGGTCCGTCTCCTGTGAGTCTAGATTTTCGAAACCGACTCAAACATTATAGTTAATTGTAACGTTCAGGGCCTCCTAATGACGATGGAACACTCAAATTGCGTCGAGAGTCAATACATCGTCATCCAGCCGACTTGTCTACAAGGGGATATTGCTGCCTCGGGCACCATGTGGTCCGTCTCCTGTGAGTCCAAATTTTCGAATCCGACGCAAAAATGATAGTGAATTGTAAAGTTCAGCGCCTCCAAATGACGATGGAACTCTCAAATTGCGTCGAGAGTCAATACATCGTCTTCCAGTCGACTTGTCTCCAAGGGGATATTGCTGCCTCGGGCTCAACGTGGTCCGTCTCCTGTGAGTCCAGATTTTCGAATTCGACGCAAAAATGATAGATAATTGTAACGTTCAGGCCCTCCTAATGACGATGGAACACTCAAATTGCGTCGCGATTCAATACATCGTCCTCCAGCCGACTTGCCTCCAAGGGTCTATTGCTGCCTCTGGCACCTAATGGCCTTGCTCCTGTGAGTCTAGATTTACGATTGCCACGCGAAACCGATAGTTAAGTGTAACGTTAAGGGCCTCCTAATGACGATGGAACACTCTGCGTCGAGATTCAATACATCGTCCTCCAGCCGACTTGTCTCCCAGGGGATATTGCTGCCTCGTGCACCATATGGTCCGTCTCCTGTGAGTCTACATTTTCGAATCGGACGCAAAACTTGTAGTTAATTGTAACGTTCAGGGCCTCCTAATGACGATGGAACACTCAAATTGCGTCGAGAGTCAATACATCGTCATCCAGCCGGCTTGTCTACAAGGGGATATTGCTGCCTCGGGCTCCATGTTGTCCTTCTCCTGTGAGTCTAGATTTCCGAATCCGCCGCATAACTGATAGTTAATTGTAACGTCCAGGGCCTCCTAATGTCGATGGAACACTGAAATTGCGTCGATATCCAATACATCGTCCTCCAGCCGACTTGTCTCCAAGTGGATATTGCTGCCTTGGGCACCATATGGTCCGCCTCCTGTGAGTCTAGATTTTCGAATCCGAAGCAAAACTTGTAGATAATTGTAACGTTCAGAGCCTCCTAATGATTATGGAAACTAAAATTGCGTCGAGATTCAATACATCGTCTTCCAGCCGACTTGTCTCCATGGGTCTACTGCTACCTCGGTCACCTTATCGTCGTTCTCCTGTGAGACCAGATATTCGAATGCGACACAAAACGACTGCTAATAGTAACTTTCAGAGCCTCCTAATGATGATGGAACACTCTAATTGCGTCGAGATTCAATACATCGTCCTCCTGCAGACTTGTCTCCATATAGTCCTTCTCCTGTGAGTCTAGAATGTCGAATCCGACGCAAAACTGGTATTTAATTGTAACGTTAAGGGCCTCCTAATGACGATGGAACACTCAAATTGCGTCGAGATTCAATACATCGTCCTCCAGCCGACTTGTCTCCAAGGGGATATTGCTGCCTCGGCACCATATGGTCCGTCTCCTGTTAGTCTAGATTTTCGAATCCGACGCAAAACTTGTAGTTAATTGTAACGTTCAGGGCCTCTCAATGACGATGGAACACTCAAATTGGGTCGAGATCCAATACATCGTCCTCCCGCCGACATGTCTCCAACGTGGTATTGCTGCCTCGGGCACCATGTGGTCCGTCTCCTGTGAGTCTAGATTTTCGAATCCGACGCAAAACTAGTAGTTAATTATAACGTTCAGGGCCTCCTAATGGCGATAGAACACTCAAATTGCTTCGAGATTCAATACGTCGTCCTCCAGCCAACTTGTCCCCAAGGGGATATTGGTGCTTCGGGCACCATATGTTTCGTCTCCTGTGGGTCCAGATATTCGAATCCGACGCAAAACGCACTGCCAATTGTAACGTTCAGAGCCTCATGATGACGATGGAACACTCAAATTGCATCAAGATTCAATACATCGTCCTTCAGGCGTGTTGTCTCCAACCGTCCCTTGCTGCCTCGGGCACCTTATGGTCGTTCTCCTGTGATTCTACATTTTCTATTCCGACACATAGCTGATAGTTAATTGTAACGTTCAGGGCCTCCTAATAACGATGGAATACTCAAATTGCGTCGAGATTCAATACATCGCCCTCCAGCCTACTTGTCTCCATGGGTCTACTGCTACCTCGGTCACCTTATCGTCGATCTCCTGTGAGTCCAGATATTCGAATCCGACGCAAAACGGACTGCTAATTGCAACGTTCAGAGCCTCCTAATGATGATGGAACACTCAATTTGCGTCGAGATTCAATACATTGTCCTCCAGCCGACTTGTCTCCATATAGACCTTCCCCTGTGAGTCTCGAATTTCGAATCCGACACAAAACTGATAGTTAATTGTAACGTTCAGGGCCTCCTAATGACGATGGAACACTCAAATTGCGTCGAGATCCAATAAATCGTCCTCCCGCCCACTTGTCTCAAACGTGATATTGCTGCCTCGGGCACCATGTGGTCCGTCTCCTGCGAGTCTAGATTTTCGAATCCGACGCAAAACTAATAGTTAATTGTAACGTTCAGGGCCTCCTAATAGCGATAGAACACTCAAATTGCGTCGAGATTCAATACGTTGTTGTCCAGCCGACTTGTCTCCAAGGGTCTATTTTTGCCTCGGGCAGCTTATGGTCGTTCTCCTGTGAGTCTAAATTTTCGGATCCGACGCATTACTGATAGTCAATTGTAACGTTCAGCGCCTCCTAATGACGATAGAACACTCAAATTGCGTCGAGATTCAATTCATCGTCCTCCAGCCGACTTGTCTGCAAGGGGATATTACTGCCTCGAGCACCTTATAGTCGTTCCTCTGTGAGTCTAGATTTTCGAATCCGACGCAAAACTAATAGTTAATTGTAACGTTCAGGGCCTCCTAATGACGATAGAACACTCAAATTGCTTCGAGAGTCAATAAGTCGTTCTCAAGCCGACTTGTCTCCAACGGTCTATTGCTGCCTCGGGCACCTTATGGTCGTTCTCCTCTGAGTCTACACTTTCGAATCCGACGCAAAACTGATAGCTAATTGTAACGTTCAGGGCCTCCTAATGACGAAGGAACACTGGTATAGCGTCGAGATACAATACATCGTCCTTCTGCCGACTTGTCTCCAAGCGTCCATTGCTGCCTCGGGCACCTTATGGTCGTTCTCCTGTGAGTCTACATTCTCGATTGCGACATATAACTGATAGTTAATTGTAACGTTCGGGGCCTCCTAATGACGATGGAATACTCAAATTGCGTCGAGATTCAATACATCACCCTCCAGCCGACTTGTGTTCAAAAGGATATTGCTGCCTCGGGCACCATATAGTCCTTCTCCTGTGAGTCTAGAATTTCGAATCCGACGCAAAACTGATAGTTAATTGTAAAGTTCAGGACCTCCTAATGACGATGGAACACTCATATTGCGTCGCGATTCAATACATCGTCCTCCAGCCGACTTGTCACCAAGGGTCTATTGCTGCCTCGGGCACCTTATGGTCGTTCTCCTGTGAGTCTAGATTTTCGGATAAGACGCATAACTGATAGTTAATTGTAACGTTAAGGCCCTCCTAATGACGATGGAACACTCGATTGCGTCGAAATTCAATACATCGTCCTCCAGCAGACTTGTCTCCAAGGGGATATTACTGCCTCGGGCACCATATGGTCCGTCTCCTGTGAGTCTAGATTTTCGAATCCGACGCAAAACTTGTAGTTAATTGTAACGTTCAGGGCATCCTAATGACGATAAAACACTAAATTTGCGTCGAGATTCAATACGTCGTCCTCCAGCCGACTTTCTGCAAGGGGATATTGCTGCCTCGGGCACCTTATCGTCCTTCCTCTGTGATTCTAGAGTTTCGAATCCGACGCAAAAGTAATTGTTAATTGTAACGTTCAGGGCCTCCTAATGACGATGGAACACTCAAATTACGTCGAGATTCAATACATTGTTCACCCGCCAACTTGTCTCCAACGGGATAATGCTGCCTCGAGCACCATATGGTCCGTCTCCTGTGAGTCTAGATTTTCGAATCCGACGCAAAACTTGTAGTTAATTGTAACGTTCAGGGCATCCTAATGACGATGGAACACTAAAATTTCGTCGAGATTCAATACGTCGTCCTCCAGCCGACTTTCTGCAAGGGGATATAGCTGCCTCGGGCACCTTATCGTCATTCCTCTGTGAGTCTAGATTTTCGAATCCGACGCAAAACTAACTGTTAATTGTAACGTTCAGGGCCTCCTAATGACGATGGAACACTCTAATTGCGTCGAGATCCAATACATCGTCCTCCCGCCCACTTCCCTCAAATGTGATATTGCTGCCTCGGGCACCATGTGGTCCGTCTCCTGTGAGTCTAGATTTTCGAATCCGACGCAAAACTAATAGTTAATTGTAACGTTCAGGGCCTCCTAATAGCGATAAAACACTCAAATTGCGTCGAGATTCAATACGTCGTTGTTCAGCCGACTTGTCTCCAAGGGTCTATTTTTGCCTCGGGCAGCTTATGGTCGTTCTCCTGTGAGTCTAAATTTTCGGATCCGACGCATAACTGATAGTCAATTGTAACGTTCAGCGCCTCCTAATAACGATAGAACACTCAAATTGCGTCGAGATTCAATTCATCGTCCTCCAGCCGACTTGTCTACAAGGCGAAATTGCTGCCTCGGGCACCTTATGGTCCGCCTCCTTTGAGTCTAGATTTTCGAATCCGACGCAAAACTGATAGTTAATTGTAACGTTCATGGACTCCAAATGACGATGGAACACTCAAATTGCGTCGAGAATCAATGCATCGTCCTCCAGCCGACTTGACTGCAAGGGGATATTACTGCCTCGAGCACGTTATAGTCATTCCTCTGTGAGTCTAGATTTTCGAATCCGACGCAAAACTAATAGTTAATTGTAACGTTCAGGGCCTCCTAATGACGATAGAAATAAAATTGCTTCGAGAGTCAATAAGTCGTTCTCAAGCCGACTTGTCTCCAAGGGTCTATTGCTGCCTCGGGCACCTTATGGTCGTTCTCCTGTGAGTCCAGATTTTCGGATCCGACGCATAACTGAAAGTTAATTGTAACGTTAAGGCCCTCCTAATGTCGATGGAACACTCGATTGCGTCGAAATTCAATACATCGTCCTTGAGCAGACTTGTCTCCAAGGGGATATTACCGCCTCGGGCACCATATGGTCCGTCTCCTGTGAGTCTAGATTTTCGAATCCGACGCAAAACTTGTAGTTAATTGTAACGTTCAGAGCATCCTAATGACGATAGAACACTAATTTTGCGTCGAGATTCAATACGTCGTTCTCCAGCCAACTTTCTGCAAGGGGATATTGCTGCCTCGGGCACCTTATCGTCATTCCTCTGTGATTCTAGAATTTCGAATCCGACGCAAAAGTAATTGTTAATTGTAACGTTCAGGGCCTCCTAATGACGATGGACCACTCAAATTACGTCGAGATTCAATACATTGTTCACTCGCCGACTTGTCTCCTACGGGATATTGCTGCCTCGGGCACCATATGGTCCGTCTCCTGTGAGTCTAGATTTTCGAATCCGACGCAAAACTAATTGTTAATTGTAACGTTCAGGGCCTCCTTATTACGAAGGAACACTCAAATTGCGTCGAATTTCAATACATCGTCCTCCAGCCGACTTGCCTACAAGGGGATATTGCTGCCTCGGGCACCTTATGGTCCGCCTCCTGTGAGTCTAGATTTTCGAATACGTCGCAAAACTGATGGTTAATTGTAACGTTCATGGCCTCCTAATAACGATGGAACACTCTAATTGCGCGATATTCAATACCACGTCCTCCAGCCGACTTGACTCCATGGGTCTACTGCTACCTCGATCACCTTATCGTCGTACTCCTGTGAGACCAGATAATCGAATACGACGGAAATCGGACTGCTAATTGTAACGTTCAGAGCACTCTAATGATGATGGAACACTCTAATTGCGTCGAGATTCTATACATCGTCCTCCAGCAGACTTGTCTCCATATAGTCCTTTTCCTGTGAGTCTAGAATTTCGAATCCGACGCAAACCTGATATTAAATTGTAACGTTAAGGGCCTCCTAATGACGATGGAACACTCAAATGGCGTAGAGATTCAGTACATCGTCCTCCAGCCGACTTGTCACCAAGGGGATATTGCTGCATCGTCACCATATGGTCCTTCTCCTGTTAGTCTAGATTATCGAATCCGACGCAAAACTTGTAGTTAATTGTAACGTTCAGGGACTCCTAATGACGATGGCAAACTCAAATTGCTTCGAGATCCAATACATCGTCCTCCCGCCGACATGTCACCAACGTGATATTGCTCCCTCGGGCACCATGTGGTCCGTCTCCTGTGAGTCTAGATTTTCGAATCCGAGGCAAAAGTAATAGTTGATTGTAACGTTCAGGGCCTCCTAATGGCGATAGAAGACTTAAATTGCGTCGAGATTCAATACGTCGTACTCCAGCCGACTTGTCTCCAAGGGTCTATTGTTGCCTTGGGCAGCTTATGGTCGTTCTCCTGTGAGTTTAGATTTTCGGATCCAACGCATAACTGATAGTCAATTGTAACGTTCAGCGCCCCCTAATGACGATAGAACACTCAAATTGCTTCGAGATTCAATACATCGTCCTCCAGCCGACTTGTCTACAAGGCGATTTTGCTGCCACGGGCACTTTATGGTACGCCTCCTTTGAGTCCAGATTTTGAATCCGACGCAAAACTGATAGTTAATTGTAACGTTCATGGCCTCCAAATGACGATGGAAAACTCAAATTGCGTCGAGATTCAATACATCGACATCCAGCCGACTTGTCTACAAAGGGTAATTGCTGCCTCGAGCACCTTATCGTCGTTCCTCTGTGAGTCTAGATTTTCGAATCCGACGCAAAACTAATAGTTAATTGTAACGTTCAGGGCCTCCTATTGACGATGAAACACTCAAATTGCGTGAGATCCAATACATCGCCCTCCCGCCGACTTGTCTCCAACGTGATATTGCTGCCTCGGGCACCATATGGTCCGTCTCCTGTAGGTCCAGATATTCGAATCTGACGCAAAACGGACTGCCAATTGTAACGTTCAGAGCCTCATGATGACGATGGTACACTCAAATTGCATCAAGATTCTATACATCGTCCTTCAGCCGACTTGTCTCCAAGCGTCCTTTGCTGCCTCGGCCACCTTATGGTCGTTCTCCTGTGAGTCTACATTTTCGATTCCGACACATAACTGATAGTTAATTCTAACGTTCAGGGCCTCCTAATGGCGATAGAACACTCAAATTGCGTCGAAATTCAATACATCGTCCTCCATCCGACCTGTCTCCATGGGTCTACTGCTACATCGGTCACCTTATCGTCGTTCTCCTGTGAGTCCAGAAATTCGAATCCGACGCAAAACGGACTGCTAATTGTAACGTTCATAGCCTCCTAGTGATGATGGAACACCCAAATTGCGTCGAGATTCAATACATCGTCCTCTAGCCGACTTGTCTCCAAGGGGATATCGCTGCCTCGGGCACCATATAGTCCTTCTCCTGTGAGTCTGGAATTTCGAATCCGACGCAAAACTGATAGTTAATTGTAACGTTCAGGACCTCCTAATGACGATGGGACACTCAAATTGCGACGCGATTCAATACATCGTCCTCCAGCCGACTTGTATCCAAGGGTCAATTGCTGCCTTTGGCAAGTAATGGTCTTGCTCCTGTGAGTGTAGATTTTCGTATCCGACGCAAAACTGATATTTAATTACAACTTTAAGGGCCCCCTAATGATGATGGAACACTCATATTGCGTCGAAATTCAATACATTGTCCACCCGCCGACTTGGCTCCAACGGGATATTGCTGCCTCGGACACCATATGGTCCGTCTCCTGTGAGTCTAGATTTTCGAATACGTCGTGAACTGATGGTTAATTGTAACGTTCAGAGCCTCCTAATGATGATGGAACACTGTAATTGCGTCGAGATTCACTACATCGTCCTTCAGCAGACTTGTCTCCACATAGTCCTTCTCCTGTGAGTCTAGAATTTCGAATCCGACGCAAAACTGATAGTTATTTGTAACGTTCAGGACCTCCTAATGACGAAGGAACACTCAAATTGCGTCGAAATTCAATACATCGTCCTTCAGCAGACTTGTCTCCACATAGTCCTTCTCCTGTGAGTCTAGAATTTCGAATCCGACGCAAAACTGATAGTTAATTGTAACGTTCAGGACCTCCTAATGACGATGGAACACTAAATTGCGTCGCGATTCAATACATCGTCCTCCAGCCGACTTGTATCCAAGGGTCAATTGCTGCCTTTGGCAAGTAATGGTCTTGCTCCTGTGAGTCTAGATTTTCGTATCCGACGCAAAACTGATGTTTAAATGTAACGTTAAGGGCCTCCTAATGACGATGGAACACTCATATTGCGTCGAAATTCAATACATCGTCCTCCAGCAGAATTGTCTCCAAGGGGATATTACTGCCTCGGGCACCATACGGTCCGTCTCCTGTGAGTCTAGATTTTCGAATCCGACGCAAAACTTGTAGTTAATTGTAACGTTCAGGGACTCCTAATGACGATGGAAAACTCAAATTGCGTCGAGATTCAATACATCGACCTCCAGCCGACTTGTCTACAAGGGTCTATTGTTGCCTCGGGCAGCTTATGGTCGTTCTCCTGTGAGTTTAGATTTTCGGATCCGACGCATAACTGATAGTCAATTGTAACGTTCAGCGCCCCCTAATGACGACAGAACACTCAAATTGCTTCGAGATTCAATACATCGTCCTCCAGCCGACTTGTCTACAAGGCGATATTGCTGCCTCGGTCACTTTATGGTACGCCTCCTTTGAATCCAGATTTTGAATCCGACGCAAAACTGATAGTTAATTGTAACATTCATGGCCTCCAAATGACGATGGAAAACTCAAATTGCGTCGAGATTCAATACATCGACCTCCAGCCGACTTGTCTCCAAGGGTCAATTGCTGCCTTTGGCACCCAATAGTCTTGCTCCTGTGAGTCTAGATTTTCGAATCCAACGCAAAACTTGTAGTTAATTGTTACGTTCAGGGCCTCCTAATGACGATGGAACACTCAAATTGCGTCGAGATCCAATACATCGTCCTCCCGCCGACTTATCTCGAACGTGATATTGCTGCCTCGGGCACCGTGTGGTCCGTCTCCTGTGAGTCTAGATTTTCGAATCCGATGCAAAACTAATAGTTAATTGTAACGTTCAGGGCCTCATAATGGCGATAGAACACTCAAATTGCGTCGAAATTCAATACATCGTCCTCCATCCGACCTGTCTCCATGGGTCTACTGCTACATCGGTCACCTAATCGTCGTTCTCCTGTGAGTCCAGATATTCGAATCCGACGCAAAACGGACTGCTAATTGTAACGTTCAGAGCCTCCTAGTGATGATGGAACACCCAAATTGCGTCGAAATTCAATACATTGTCCACCCGCCGACTTGGCTCCAACGGGATATTGCTGCCTCGGACACCATATGGTCCGTCTCCTGTGAGTCTAGATTTTAGAATCCGACGCAAAACTTGTAGTTAGTTGTAAAGTTCAGGGCCTCCTAATGACGATAGAACACTAAAATTGCGTCGTGATTCAATACGTCGTCCTCCAGCCGACTTGTCTGCAAGGGGATATTGCTGCCTAGGGCACCTTATCGTCATTCCTCTGTGAGTCTAGAGTTTCGAATCCGACGCAAAATGAATTGTTAATTGTAACGTTCAGGGCCTCCTAATGACGAAGGAACACTCAAATTGCGTCGAAATTCAATACATCGTCCTCCAGCCGACTTGTCTCCAAGGGTCTATTGCTGCTTCGGGCACCTTATGGTCTTTCTCCTGTGAGTCTAGATTTTCGGATCCGACGCATAACTTATCGGTAATTGTAACGTTCAGCGCCTCCTAATGACGATGGAACACTCAAATTACGTCGAGAATCAATACATCGTCCTCCAGCCGACTTGTATCCAAGGGTTAATTGCTGCCTTTGGCAAGTAATGGTCTTGCTCCTGTGAGTCTAGATTTTCGTTTCCGACGCAAAACTGATGTTTAAATGTAACGTTAAGGGCCTCCTAATGACGATGGAACACTCATATTGCGTCGAAATTCAATACATCGTCCTCCAGCAGAATTGTCTCCAAGGGGATATTACTGCCTCGGGCACCATATGGTCCGTCTCCTGTGAGTCTAGATTTTCGAATCCGATGCAAAACCTGTAGTTAATTGTAACGTTCAGGACCTCCAAATGACGATGGAACACTCAAATTGCGTCGAGATCCAATACATCGTCCTCCCGCCGACATGTCACCAACGTGATATTGCTGCCTCGTCTCCTGTGAGTCTAGATTTTCGAATCCGACGCAAAACTAATAGTTAATTGTAACGTTCAGTTCCTCCTAATGGCGATAGAAGTCTTAAATTGCGTCGAGATTCAATACGTCGTCCTCCAGCCGACTTGTCTCCAAGGGTCATTTGCTGCCTTTGGCACCCAATGGTCTTGCTCCTGAGAGTCTAGATTTTCGTATCCGACGCAAAACTTGTAGTTAATTGTAGCGTTATGGGCCTCCTAATGACGATGGGCAGCTTCTGGTCGTTCTCCTGTGAGTCTAGATTTTCGGATAACTGATAGTCAATTGTAACGTTCAGCGCCTCCTAATGACGATAGAACACTCAAATTGCGTCGAGATTCAATACATCGTCCTCCGGCCGACTTGTCTCCAAGGGGATATTGCTGCCTCGGGCATCATATGGTCCGTCTCCTGTAGGTAAAGATATTCGAATCTGACGCAAAACAGACTGCCAATAGTAATGTTTAGAGCCACATAATAACGATGGAACACTCAAATTGCATCAAGATTCAATACATCGTTCTTCAGCCGACTTGTCTCCAAGCGTCCTTTGCTGCCTCGGGCACCTTATGGTCGTTCTCCTGTGGGTCTACATTTTCGACAGTTAATTGTAACGTTCAGGGCCTCCTAATGATGATGGAACACTCAAATTGCGTCGAGATTCAATACATCGTCCTCCAGCCGACTTGTCTCCAAATAGTCCTGCTCCTGTGAGTCTAGAAATTCGAATCCGATGCAAAACTGATAGTTAATTGTAACGTTCAGGACCTCCTAATGACGATGGAACACTCAAAATGCGTCGCAATTCAATACATCGTCCTCCAGCCGACTTGACTCCATGGGTCAATTGCTGTGTTTGGCACCCAATAGTCTTGCTCCTGTGAGTCTAGATTTTCGTATCCGACGCAAAACTGATACTTAATTGTAACCTTAAGGGCCTCCTAAGGACGATGGAACACTCAAATTGCGACGAGATTCAATACATCGTCCTCCCGCCGACTTGTCACCAACCTGATATTGCTGCCTCGGGCACCATGTGGTCCGTCTCCTGTGAGTCTAGATTTTCGAATCCGATGCAAAACTTGTAGTTAATTGTAACGTTCAGGGCCTCCTAATGGCGATAGAACACTCAAATTGCGTGGAGATTCAGTACGTCGTCCTCCAGCCGACTTGTCTCCAAGGGTCTATTGTTGCCTCGGGCAGCTTATGGTCGTTCTCCTGTGAGTCTTGATTTTCGGATCCGACGCATAACTGATTGTCAATTGTAACGTTCAGCGCCTCCTAATGACGATAGAACACTCAAATTGCGTAGAGATTCAATATATCGTCCTCCAGCCGACTTGTCTACAAGGCGATATTGCTGCCTCGGGCACCTTATGGTCCGCCTACTTTGAGTCTAGATTTTCGAATCCGACGCAAAACTTATAGTTAATTGTAACGTTCATTGACTCCTAATGACGTTGGAACACTCAAATTGCATCGAGATCCAAAACATCGACCTCCAGGCGACTTGTCTCCAAGGGTCTATTGCTGCCTCGGGCACCTTATGGTCGTTTTCCTGTGAGTCTACATTTTCGGATCCGACGCATAACTGATAATTGTAACGTTCATGGCCTCCTAACGACGATGGAACACTCAAATTGCGTCGAGATTCAATACATCGTCCTCCAGCCGACTTGTCTCCAAGGGTCTATTGCTGCCTCGGGCACCATATGGTCCGTCTCCTGTAGGTCCAGATATTCGAATCCGACGCAAAACGGACTGCTAATAGTAACGTTCAGAGCCTCCTAATGATGATGGAACACTCAAATTGAGTCAAGATTCAATACATCGACCTCCAGGCGACTTGCCTCCAAGAGGATATTGCTGCCTCGGGCACCATGTGGCCCGTCTCCTGTGAGTCAAGGTTTTCGAATCCAACGCAAAAATGATAGTTAATTGTAACGTTCAGGGTCTCCTAATGTCGATGGAACACTCAAATTGCGTGAGATTCAATACATCGTCCTCCAGCCGAATTGTCTCCAAGGGTCGATTGCTGCCACGGTCACCATATGGTCCGACTCCTGTGAGTCTAGAATTTCGAATCCGCCGCAAAACTGATAGTTAATTGTAACGGTCAGGGCCTAGTTATGACGATGGAACATTCAAATTGCGTCGAGATCCAATACATCATCCTCCCGCCGACTTGTCTCCAACGTGGTATTGCTGCCTCGGGCACCATGTGGTCCGTCTCCTGTGAGTCTAGAATTTCGAATCCGCCGCTAAACTGATAGTTAATTGTAACGGTCAGGGCCTAGTTATGACGATGGAACACTCAAATGCGCCGAGATTCAATACATCGTCCTCCAGCCGACTTGTCTCCAAGGGGATATTGCTGCCTCGTGCACCATATGGTCCGTCTCCTGTGTGTCTAGATTTTCGAATCCGACTCAAAACTTGTAGTTAATTGCAACGATCAGGGCCTCCTAATGACTATGGAACACTCAAATTGCGTCGAGATCCAATACATCATCCTCCCGCCGACTTGTCTCCAACGTGATATTGCTGCCTCGGGCACCATGTGGTCCTTCTCCTGTGAGTCTAGATTTTCGAATCCGACGCGAAAATGATAGTTAATTGTGACGTTCAGGGCCTCCTAATGACGATGGAACACTCAAATTGCGTCGAGATTCAATACATCGTCCTCCAGCCGACTTGTCTCCAAGATGATATTGCTGCCTCGGGCACCATATGGTCCTTCTCCTGTGAGTCTACAGTCTCTGAGAAACTGCAAAAAGGTGGGAATTTAAGGAGATGGGACCTGGATAAACTAAAAGAACCAGAGGTTGTACAGAGATTCAGGGAGAGCATAAGGGAGCAACTGACAGGAATGGGGGAAATAAATACAGTAGAAGAAGAATGGGTAGCTTTGAGGGATGAAGTAGTGAAGGCAGCGGAGGATCAAGTAGGTAAAAAGACGAGGGCTAGTAGAAATCCTTGGGTAACAGAAGAAATATTGAATTTAATTGATGAAAGGAGAAAATATAAAAATGCAGTAAGTGAAACAGGCAAAAAGGAATACAAACGTCTCAAAAATGATATCGACAGGAAGTGCAAAATGGCTAAGCAGGGATGGCTAGAGGACAAATGTAAGGATGTAGAGGCCTATCTCACTAGGGGTAAGATAGATACCGCCTACAGGAAAATTAAAGAGACCTTTGGAGATAAGAGAACGACTTGTATGAATATCAAGAGCTCAGATGGTAACCCAGTTCTAAGCAAAGAAGGGAAAGCAGAAAGGTGGAAGGAGTATATAGAGGGTCTATACAAGGGCGATGTACTTGAGGACAATATTATGGAAATGGAAAAGGATGTAGATGAAGATGAAGATGAAATGGGAGATACGATACTGCGTGAAGAGTTTGACAGAGCACTGAAAGACCTGAGTCGAAACAAGGCCCCCGGAGTAGACAATATTCCATTGGAACTACTGACGGCCGTGGGAGAGCCAGTCCTGACAAAACTCTACCATCTGGTGAGCAAGATGTATGAAACAGGCGAAATACCCTCAGACTTCAAGAAGAATATAATAATTCCAATCCCAAAGAGAGCAGGTGTTGACAGATGTGAAAATTACCGAACTATCAGCTTAATAAGTCACAGCTGCAAAATACTAACACGAATTCTTTACAGACGAATGGAAAAACTAGTAGAAGCCAACCTCGGGGAAGATCAGTTTGGATTCCGTAGAAATACTGGAACACGTGAGGCAATACTGACCTTACGACTTATCTTAGAAGAAAGATTAAGGAAAGGCAAACCTACGTTTCTAGCATTTGTAGACTTAGAGAAAGCTTTTGACAATGTTGACTGGAATACTCTCTTTCAAATTCTAAAGGTGGCAGGGGTAAAATACAGGGAGCGAAAGGCTATTTACAATTTGTACAGAAACCAGATGGCAGTTATAAGAGTCGAGGGACATGAAAGGGAAGCAGTGGTTGGGAAGGGAGTAAGACAGGGTTGTAGCCTGTCCCCGATGTTGTTCAATCTGTATATTGAGCAAGCAGTAAAGGAAACAAAAGAAAAATTCGGAGTGGGTATTAAAATTCATGGAGATGAAATAAAAACTTTGAGGTTCGCCGATGACATTGTAATTCTGTCAGAGACAGCAAAGGACTTGGAAGAGCAGTTGAATGGAATGGACAGTGTCTTGAAAGGAGGATATAAGATGAAGATCAACAAAAGCAAAACAAGGATAATGGAATGTAGTCTAATTAAGTCGGGTGATGCTGAGGGAATTAGATTAGGAAGTGAGACACTTAAAGTAGTAAAGGAGTTTTGCTATTTGGGGAGCAAAATAACTGATGATGGTCGAAGTAGAGAGGATATAAAATGTAGGCTGGCAATGGCGAGGAAAGCGTTTCTGAAGAAGAGAAATTTGTTAACATCCAGTATTGATTTAAGTGTCAGGAAGTCATTTCTGAAAGTATTCGTATGGAGTGTAGCCATGTATGGAAGTGAAACATGGACGATAAATAGTTTGGACAAGAAGAGAATAGAAGCTTTCGAAATGTGGTGCTACAGAAGAATGCTGTAGATTAGATGGGTGGATCACATAACTAGTGAGGAAGTATTGAATAGGATTGGGGAGAAGAGAAGTTTGTGGCACAACTTGAGCAGAAGAAGGGATCGGTTGGTAGGACATGTTCTGAGGCATCAAGGGATCACCAATTTAGTATTGGAGGGCAGCGTGGAGGGTAAAAATCGTAGGGGGAGACCAAGAGATGAATACACTAAGCAGATTCAGAAGGATGTAGGTTGCAGTAAGTACTGGGAGATGAAAAAGCTTGCACAGGATAGAGTAGCATGGAGAGCTGCATCAAACCAGTCTCAGGACTGAAGACCACAACAACAACAACTGTGAGTCTAGAACGTCGAATCCGACGCGAAACTGATAGTTAATTGTTACATTCAGCGCCTCCTAATGACGATATAACACTTAAATTGCGTCGAGATTCAATACAGCAGCCTCCAGCCGACTTGTCTCCAAGGGTCTATTGCTGCCTTGGGCACTGCATGGTCGTTCTCCTGTGAGTCTAGATTTTCGAATTCGACGCATAACTGATAGTTAATTGAAACGTTCAGGGCCTCCTAATGACGATGGAACTCTCAAATTGCGTAAAGATTCAATACATCGTCCTTCAGCCGACTTGTCTGCAAGGGGATATTTTTGCCTCGGGCACCTTATCGTCATTTCTCTGTGAGTCTAGATTTTCGAATCCCACTTAAAACTAATTGTTAATTGTAACGTTCAGGGCCTCCTAATGACGATGGAACACTCAAATTACGTCGAGATTCAATACATTGTCCACCCGCCGACTTGTCTCCAACGGGATATTGCTGCCTCGGGCACCATCTGGTCCGTCTCCTGTGAGTCTAGATTTTCGAATCCGACGCAAAACTGATGGTTAATTGTAACGTTAAGGGCCTCCTAATGACGAAGGAATACTCTAATTGCGTGGAAACTCAATACATCGTCCTCCAGCCGACTTGTCTCCTGCTGCTTCGGGCACCTTATGGTCTTTCTCCTGTGGGTCTACATTTTCGGATCCCACGCATAACTGATAGGTAATTGTAACGTTCAGCGCCTCCTAATGACGACTGAACACTCAAATTGCGTCCAGATTCAATACATCGTCCTCCAGCCGACTTGTCTACAAGGGGATATTGCTGCCTCGGGCACCTTATGGTCCGCCTCCTGTGAGTATAGATTTTCGAATACGACGCAAAACTGATGGTTAATTGTAACGTTCATGGCCTCCTAGAAACGATGGAACACTCAAATTGCGTCGAGATTCAATACCTCGTCCTCCAGCCGACTTGTCTCCAAGGGGAAATTGCTGCCTCGCGCACCTTATCGTCGTTATTCTGTGAGTCTAGATATTCGAATCCGACGCAAAACTAATAGTTAATGGTAACGTTCAGAGCCTCCTAATGACGATAGAACACTCAAATTGCGACGAGATTCAGTATGTCGACCTCCAGCCGAATTGTCTCCAAGGGGATATTGCTGACTCGGGCACATATCGTCGTTCTCCTTTGAGTCTAGATTTTCGAATCCGACGCGAAACAGTTAGTTAATTGTAACGTTCAGGGCCTCCTAATGACGATGGAACACTCAAATTGCGTCGAGATTCAATACGTCGTCCTCCAGCCGACTTGTCTCCAAGGGGATATTGCTGCCTCAGGCACCATATGGTCCGTCTCCTGTAGGTCCAGATATTCGAATCCGACGCAAAACGGACTGCCAATTGTAACGTTCAGAGCCTCCTAATGACGATGGAACACTCAAATTTCATCAAGATTCAGTACATCGTCATTCAGCCGACTTGTCCTAAACAGTCTATTGCTGCCTCGGGCATTTTATGGTCGCTCTCCTCCGTGTCTACATTTTCGAATCCCACGCAAAACTGATAGTTAATTGTAACGTTCAGGGCCTCCTAATGACGATGGAAAACTCAAATTGCGTCGAGATTCAACACATCGTTCTCCAGCCGACTTGTCTCCAAGGGTCTATTGTTGCCTCGGGCACCTTATGGTCGTTCTCCTGTGAGTCTAGATTTTCGGATCCGACGCATAACTGATAGTCAATTGTAACGTTCAGCGCCTACTAATGACGATTGAAAACTCCAATTGCGTCGAGATTCAATTCATTGTCATCTAGCCGACTTGTCTACAAGGGGAGATTGCTGCCTCGGGCACCTTGTGGTCCGCCTCCTTTGAGTCTAGATTTTCGAATTCGACGCAAAACTGATAGTTAATTGTAACGTTCATGACCTCCTAATGACGATGGAACACTCAAATTGCGTCGAGATTCAATACATCGTCCTCCAGCCGACTAGTCTGCAAGGGGATATTGCTGCCTCGAGCACCTTATCGTCGTTCCTCTGTGAGTCTAGATTTTCGAATCCGACGCAAAACTAATAGTTAATTGTAACGTTCAGGGCCAGCTAATGACGATAGAACACTCAAATTGCATCGAAATTCAATACGTCGTCCTCCAGCCGACTTGTCTCCAAGGGGATATTACTGCCTCGGGCACCATATGGTCCGTCTCCTGTAGATTCAGATATTCGAATCCAACGCAAAACTGACAGCCAATTGTAACGTTCAGAGCCTCATAATGACGCTGGAACACTCAAATTGCATCAAGATTCAATACATCGTCATTCAGCCGACTTGTCCCCAACGGTCATGCTGCCTCGGGCCCCTTATGGTCGTCCTCCTCAGAGTCTAGATTTTCGAATCCGACGCAAAACTAATAGTTAATTGTAACGTTCAGGGCCTCCTAATGACGATGGAACACTGAAATAGCGTCGAGATTCAATACATCGTCCTCCAGCCGACTTGTCTCCATGGGTCTACTGCTACCTCGGTCACCTTTTCGTCGTTCTCCTGTGAGTCCAGATATTCGAATCCGACACAAAACGGACTGCTAATAGTAACGTTCAGAGCCTCCTAATGATGATGGAACACTCAAATTGTGTCGAGATTCAATACATCGTCCTCCAGCCGACTTGACTCCAAGGGGATATTGCTGCCTCGGGCACCATACAGTCCTTCTCCTGTGAGTCTAGATTTTCGGATCCGACACATAACTCGTAGTTAATTGTAACGTTCATGGCCTCCTAATGACGATGGAACAATCAAATTGCGTCACGATTCAATACATCGTTCTCCAGCCGACTTGACTCCAAGGGTCTATTGCTGCCTCGGGCACCTTATGGTCGTTCTCCTGTGAGTCTAGATTTTCGGATCCAACGCATAACTGATAGTTAATTGTAACGTTCAGGGCCTCCTAATGACGATTGAACACTCAATTTACGTCGAGATTCAATACGTCGTCCTCCAGCCGACTTGTATCCAAGGGGACATTGCTGCCTCGGGCACCATATGGTCCGTCTCATGTGAGTCTAGATTTTCGAATCCGACGCAAAAACGATTCTTAATTGTAACGTTCAGCGCCTCATAATGACGATAGAACACGCAAATCGCGTCGAGATTCAATATATCGTCCTCCAGCCGACTTGTATACAAGGGGATATTGCTCCCTCGGGCACCTTATGGTCTGCCTCCTTTGAGTCTAGATTTTCGAATCCGACGCAAAACTGATAGTTAATTGTAACGTTCAGGGCCTCCTAATGACGATGGAACACTCAAATTGCGTCGAGATTTAATACATCGTCCTCCAGCCGACATGTCTCCATGGGTCAACTGCTACCTCGGTCACCTTATCGTCGTTCTCCTGTGAGTCCATATATTCGAATCCGACGCAAAACGGACTGCTAACAGAAACGTTCAGAACCTCCTAATTATGATTGAACACTCAAATTGCGTCGAGATTCAATACATCGTCCTCCAGCCGACTTGTCTCCAAGGGTCTATTGCTGCCTCGGGCACCTTATGGTCGTTCTCCTGTGAGTCTAGATTTTCGGATCCGACGCATAACTGATAGTTAATTGTAACGTCCAGATCCTCCTAATGACGATGGAACACTCGATTTACGTCGAGATTCAATACATCGTCCACCCGCCGACTTGTCTCCAAGGGTCTATTGCTGCCACGGGCACCTTATGGTCGTTCTCCTGTGAGTCTAGATTTTCGGATCCGACGCATAACTGATAATTGTAACGTTCATGGCCTCCTAATGACGATGGAACATTCAAATTGCGTCGAGATTCAATACATCGTCCTCCAGCCGACTTGTCTGCATGGTGATATTGCTGCCTCGGGCAGCAAGTGTCAATTGCTGCCTTTGGCACCTAATGATCTTCCTCCTGAGAGTCTAGATTTTCGAATCCGACGTAAAACTGAAATTTAATTGTAACGTTCAGGGCCTCCTAATGACGATGGAACACTGAAATAGCGTCGTGATTCAATACATCGTCCTCCAGCCGACTTGTCTCCATGGGTCTACTGCTACCGCGGTCACCTTATCGTCGTTCTCCTGTGCGTCCAGATATTCGAATCCGACGCAAAACGGACTGCTAATAGTAACGTTCAGAGCCTCCTAATGATGATGGAACACTCAAATTGTGTCGAGATTCAATACATCGTCCTCCAGCCGTCTTGACTCCAAGGGGATATTGCTGCCTCGGGCACCATATAGTCCTTCTCCTTTGAGTCAAGAATTTCCAATCCGACGCCAAGCTGATAGTTAATTGTAACCTTCAGGGCCTACTAATGACGATGGAACACTCAAATTACGTCGAGATTCAATGCATCGCCCACCAGCCGACTTGTCTCCAACGGGATATTGCTGCCTCGGGCACCATATGGTCCGTCTCCTGTGAGTCTAGATTTTCGAATCCGACGCAAAACTTGTAGTTAATTGTAACGTTCAGGGCCTCTTAACGACGATGGAACACTCAAATTGCGTCGAGATCCAATACATCGTCTTCCCGCCGACTTGTCTCCAACGGGATATTGCTGCCTCGGGCACCATATGGTCCGTCTCATGTGAGTCTAGATTTTCGAATCCGACGCAAAAATGATAGTTAATTGTAACGTTCAGGGCCTCCTATTGACGAAGGAACACTCAAATTGCGTCGAGTCTCAATACATCGTCCTCCTTCCGACTTGTCTCCAAGGGACTATTGCTGCCTCGGGCACGTTATGGTCGTTCTCCTGTGAGTCTAGATTTTCGGATCCGACGCAAAACTTTTAGTTAATTGTAACGTTCAGCGCCTCCTAATGACGATAGAACACTCAAATTGCGTCGAGATTCAATACATCGTCCTCCAGCCGACTTGTCTGCAAGGGGATATTGCTGCCTCGGGCACCTTATCGTCGTTCCTCTGTGAGTCTCGATTTTGGAATCCGACGCAAAACAGATAGTTATTTGTAACGTTCATGCCCTACTAATGACGATGGAACACTCAAATTGCGTCGAGATTCAATACATCGTCCTCCAGCCGACTTGTCTGCAAGGGGATATTGCTGCCTCGGGCACCTTATCGTCGATGCTCTGTGAGTGTAGATTTTCGAATCCGACGCAAAACTAATAGTTACTTGTAACGTTCAGGGCCTCCTATTGACGATGTTGTTGTTGTTGTGGTCTTCAGTCCTGAGACTGGTTTGATGCAGCTCTCCATGCTACTCTATCCTGTGCAAGCTTTTTCATCTCCCAGTACCTACTGCAACCTACATCCTTCTGAATCTGCTTAGTGTATTCATCTCTTGGTCTCCCTCTACGATTTTTACCCTCCACGCTGCCCTCCAATACTAAATTGGTGATCCCCTGATGCCTCAGAACATGTCCTACCAACCGATCCCTTCTTCTGGTCAAGTTGTGCCACAAACTTCTCTTCTCCCCAATCCTATTCAATACTTCCTCATTAGTTATGTGATCTACCCATCTAATCTTCAGCATTCTTCTGTAGCACCACATTTCGAAAGCTTCTATTCTCTTCTTGTCCAAACTATTTATCGTCCATGTTTCACTACCATACATGGCTACACTCCATACGAATACTTTCAGAAATGACTTCCTGACACTTAAATCTATACTCGATGTTAACAAATTTCTCTTCTTCAGAAACGCTTTCCTTGCCATTGCCAGCCTACATTTTATATCTTCTCTACTTCGACCATCATCAGTTATTTTGCTCCCCAAATAGCAAAACTCCTTTACTACTTTAAGTGCCTCATTTCCTAATCTAGTTCCCTCAGCATCACCCGACTTAATTAGACTACATTCCATTACCCTTGTTTTGCTTTTGTTGATGTTCATCTTATATCCTCCTTTCAAGACACTGTCCATTCCATTCAACTGCTCTTCCAAGTCCTTTGCTGTCTCTGACAGAATTACAATGTCATCGGCGAACCTCAAAGTTTTTATTTCTTCTCCATGAATTTTAATACCTACTCCGAATTTCTCTTTTGTTTCCTTTACTGCTTGCTCAATATACAGATTGAACAACATCGGGGAGAGGCTACAACCCTGTCTTACTCCCTTCCCAACCACTGCTTCCCTTTCATGTCCCTCGACTCTTATAACTGCCATCTGGTTTCTGTACAAATTGTAAATAGCCTTTCGCTCCCTGTATTTTACCCCTGCCACCTTTAGAATTTGAAAGAGAGTATTCCAGTCAACATTGTCAAAAGCTTTCTCTAAGTCTACAAATGCTAGAAACGTAGGTTTGCCTTTCCTTAATCTTTCTTCTAAGATAAGTCGTAAGGTCAGTATTGCCTCACGTGTTCCAACATTTCTACGGAATCCAAACTGATCTTCCCCGAGGTTGGCTTCTACTAGTTTTTCCATTCGTCTGTAAAGAATTCGTGTTAGTATTTTGCAGCTGTGGCTTATTAAGCTGATAGTTCGGTAATTTTCACATCTGTCAACACCTGCTTTCTTTGGGATTGGAATTATTATATTCTTCTTGAAGTCTGAGGGTATTTCGCCTGTTTCATACATCTTGCTCACCAGATGGTAGAGTTTTGTCAGGACTGGCTCTCCCACGGCCGTCAGTAGTTCCAATGGAATATTGTCTACTCCGGGGGCCTTGTTTCGACTCAGGTCTTTCAGTGCTCTGTCAAACTCTTCATGCAGTATCATATCTCCCATTTCATCTTCATCTACATCCTCTTCCATTTCCATAATATTGTCCTCAAGTACATCGCCCTTATATAGACCCTCTATATACTCCTTCCACCTTTCTGCTTTCCCTTCTTTGCTTAGAACTGGGTTTCCATCTGAGCTCTTGATATTCATACAAGTCGTTCTCTTATCTCCAAATGTCTCTTTAATTTTCCTGTAGGCGGTATCTATCTTACCCCTAGTGAGATAGGCCTCTACATCCTTACATTTGTCCTCTAGCCATCCCTGCTTAGCCATTTTGCACTTCCTGTCGATCTCATTTTTGAGACGTTTGTATTCCTTTTTGCCTGTTTCACTTACTGCATTTTTATATTTTCTCCTTTCATCAATTAAATTCAATATTTCTTCTGTTACCCAAGGATTTCTACTAGCCCTAGTCTTTTTACCTACTTGATCCTCTGCTGCCTTCACTACTTCGTCCCTCAAAGCTGCCCATTCTTCTTCTACTGTATTTATTTCCCCCATTCCTGTCAATTGCTCGCTTATGCTCTCCCTGAATCTCTGTACAACCTCTGGTTCTTTTAGTTTATCCAGGTCCCATCTCCTTAAATTCCCACCTTTTTGCAGTTTCTTCAGTTTTAATCTACAGGTCATAACCAATAGATTGTGGTCAGAGTCCACATCTGCCCCTGGAAATGTCTTACAATTTAAGACCTGGTTTCTAAATCTCTGTCTGACCATTATATAATCTATCTGATACCTTTTAGTATCTCCAGGGTTCTTCCATGTATACAACCTTCTTTCATGATTCTTAAACCAAGTGTTAGTTATGATTATGTTGTGCTCTGTGCAAAATTCGACCAGGCGGCTTCCTCTTTCATTTCTGTCCCCCAATCCATATTCACCTACTACGTTTCCTTCTCTCCCTTTTCCTACACTCGAATTCCAGTCACCCATGACTATTAAATTTTCGTCTCCCTTCACAATCTGAATAATTTCGTTTATTTCATCATACATTTCTTCAATTTCTTCGTCATCTGCAGAGCTAGTTGGCATATAAACTTGTACTACTGTAGTAGGCGTGGGCTTCGTATCTATCTTGGCCACAATAATGCGTTCACTATGCTGTTTGTAGCAGCTTACCCGC
Source organism: Schistocerca americana (assembly GCF_021461395.2). Classification (NCBI taxonomy): domain Eukaryota; kingdom Metazoa; phylum Arthropoda; class Insecta; order Orthoptera; family Acrididae; genus Schistocerca; species Schistocerca americana. The sequence goes on along the minus strand of NC_060122.1, from coordinate 3,874,584 downwards.
ATTCCTATTTTCCTATTCATTATTAAACCTACTCCTGCATTACTCCTATTTGATTTTGTGTTTATAACCCTGTAGTCACTTGACCAGAAGTCTTGTTCCTCCTGCCACCGAACTTCACTAATTCCCACTATATCTAACTTCAACCTATCCATTTCCCTTTTTAAATTTTCTAACCTACCTGCCCGATTAAGGGATCTGACATTCCACGCTCCGATCCGTAGAACGCCAGTTTTCTTTCTCCTGATAACGACATCCTCTTGAGTAGTCCCCGCCCGGAGATCCGAATGGGGGACTATTTTACCTCCGGAATATTTTACCCAAGAGGACGCCATCATCATGTAATCATACAGTAAAGCTGCATGCCCTCGGGAAAATTTACGGCTGTAGTTTCCCCTTGCTTTCAGCCGTTCGCAGTACCAGCACAGCAAGGCCGTTTTGGTTATTGTTACAAGGCCAGATCAGTCAATCATCCAGACTGTTGCCCTTGCAACTACTGAAAAGGCTGCTGCCCCTCTTCAGGAACCACACGTTTGTTTGGCCTCTCAACAGATACCCCTCCGTTGTGGTTGCACCTACGGTACGGCTATCTGTATCGCTGAGGCACGCAAGCCTCCCCACCAACGGCAAGGTCCATGGTTCATGGGGGGGGCTATTGACGATAGAACACTCAAATTGTGTCGAGATTCAGTACGTCGTCCTCCAGGCGACTTGTCTCCAAGGGCACATTGCTGCCTCGGGCACTATATGGTCCGTGTCATGTGAGTCTAGATTTTCGAATCCGACGCAAAAACGATTGTTAATTGTAACGATCAGCGCCTCATAATGACGATAGAACACGCAAATTGCGTCGAGATTCAATATATCGTCCTCCAGCCGACTTGTCTACAAGGGGATATTGCTCCCTCGGGCACCTTATGGTCTGCCTCCTTTGAGTCTAGATTTTCGAATCCGACGCAAAACTGATAGTTAATTGTGACGTTCATGGCCTCCTAATGACGATTGAACACTCAAATTGCGTCGAGATTCAATACATCGTCCTCCAGACGACTTGTCTGCAAGGGGAAATTGCTGCATCGGGCACCTTATCGTCGTTCCTCTGTGAGTCTAGATTTTCGAATCCGACGCAAAACTAGTAGTTAATTGTAACTTTCAGGTCCTCCTAATGACGATAGAACACTCAAATTGCGTCGAGACTCAATACGTCGTCCTCCAGCCGACTTGTCTCCAAGGGGATATTGCTGCCTCTGGCAACATATGGTCCGTCTCCTGTAGGTCCAGATATTCTTATCCGACGCAAAACGGACTGACAATTGTAACGTTCAGAGCCTCATAATGACGATGGAACACTCAAATTGCAACAAGATTCAAGACATCGTCATTCAGCCGACTTGTCCCCAACGGTCTATTGCTGCCTCGGGCACCTTATGGTCGTTGTCCTCTGAGACTACATTTTCGAATCCGACGCAAAACTGATAGTTAATTGTAACGTTCAAGGCCTCCTAATGACGATGGAGCAGTGAAATAGCGTCGAGATTCAATACTTCGTCCTTCAGCCGACTTGTCTCCAAGCGTCCATTGCTGCCTCGGGCACCATATGGTCGTTCACCTGTGAGTCTACATTTTCTTTTCCGACACATAACTGATAGTTAATTGTAACGTTCAGGGCCTCCTAATGACGATGGAACACTCAAATTGCGTCGAGATTTAATACATCGTCCTCCAGCCGACTTGTCTCCATGGGTCTACTGCTACCTCGGTCACCTTATCGTCGTTCTCCTGTGAGTCCAGATATTCGAATCCGACGCAAAACGGACTGCTAACAGAAACGTTCAGAACCTCCTAATTATGATTGAACACTCAAATTGCGTCGAGATTCAATACATCGTCCTCCAGCCGACTTGTCTCCAAGGGGATATTGCTCATCGGGCACCTTATCGTCGTTCCTCTGTGAGTCTAGATTATCGGATCCGACGCATAACTGATAGTTAATTGTAACGTTCAGGGCCTCCTAATGACGATGGAACACTCAAATTACGTCGAGTTTCAATACGTCGTCCACCCACCGACTTGTCTCCAAGGGTCTATTGCTGCCTCCGGCACATTATGATCGTTTTCCTGTGAATTTAGATTTTCGAATCCGACGAAAAATTGATAGTTAATTGTAACGTTCAGGGCCTCCTAATGACGATGGAACACTGAGAAAGCGTCGGGATTCAATACATCGTCCTCCAGCCGACTTGTCTCCATGGGTCTACTGCTACCTCCGTCACCTTATCGTCGTTCTCCTGTGAGTCCAGATATTCGAATCCGACGCAAAACGGACTGCTAATAGTAACGTTCAGAGCCTCCTAATGATGATGGAACACTCAAATTGTGTCGAGATTCAATACATCGTCCTCCAGCCGACTCGACTCCAAGGGGATATTGCTGCCTCGGGCACCATATAGTCCTTCTCCTGTGAGTCAAGAATTTCCAATCCGACGCAAAACTGATAGTTAATTGTAACGTTCAGGACCTCCTAATGACGATGGAACACTCAAATTGCGTCGCGATTCAATTTATCGTCCTCCAGCCGTCTTGTCTCCAAGGGTCTATTGCTGCCTCGGGCACCTTATGGTCGTTCTCCTGTGAGTTTAGATTTTCGTATCCGACACATAACTCATAGTTAATTATAACGTTCATGGCCTCCTAATGACGATGGAACACTCAAATTGCGTCACGATTTAATACATCGTTCTCAAGCCGACTTGTCTCCAGGGTCTATTGCTGCCTCGGGCACCTAATGGCCTTGCTCCTGTGAGTCTAGATTTTCGAATCCGACGCAAAACTGAAATTTAATTGTAACGTATAGGGCATCCTAATGACGATGGAACACTCTAATTACGTCGAGATTCAATGCATCGTCCACCAGCCGACTTGTCTCCAACGGGATATTGCTGCCTCGGGCACCATATGGTCCGTCTCCAGTGAGTCTAGATTTTCGAATCCGACGCGAAACTTGTGGTTAATTATAACGTTCAGGGCCTCTTAACGACGATGGAACACTCAAATTGCGTCGAGAACCAATACATCGTCCTCCCGCCGACTTGTCTCCAACGGCATATTGCTGCCTCGGGCACCATATGGTCCGTCCCATGTGAGTCTAGATTTTCGAATCCGACGCAAAAATGATAGTTAATTGTAACGTTCAGGGCCTCCTATTGACGAAGGAACACTCAAATTGTGTCGAGATTCCATACGTCGTCCTCCAGCCGACTTGTCTCCAAGGGGACATTGCTGCCTCGGGCACGTTATGGTCGTTCTCCTGTGAGTCTAGATTTTCGGATCCGACGCAAAACTTTTAGTTAATTGTAACGTTCAGCGCCTCCTAATGACGATAGAACACTCAAATTGCGTCGAGATTCAATACATCGTCCTCCAGCCGACTTGTCTGCAAGGGGATATTGCTGCCTCGGGCACCTTATCGTCGTTCCTCTGTGAGTCTAGATTTTCGAATCCGTCGCAAAACTAATAGTTACCTGTAACGTTCAGGGCCTCCTATTGACGATAGAACACTCAAATTGTGTCGAGATTCCATACGTCGTCCTCCAGCCGACTTGTCTCCAAGGGGACATTGCTGCCTCGGGCACCATATGGTCCGTCTCCTGTGAGTCTAGATTTTCGAATCCGACACAAAACTTGTAGATACTTGTAACGTTCAGGGCCTCCTAATGACGACGGAACTTTCAAATTACTTCGAGATTCAATACATCGTCCACCCGCCGACTTGTCTCCAACGGGATATTGCTGCCTCGGGCGCCATGTGGTCCGTCTCCTGTGAGTCTAGATTTTCGAATCCGACGCAAAACTGATAGTTAATTGTAACGTTCAGCGTCTCCTAATGACGATGGAACACTCAATTTGCGTCGAGATTCAATACATCGTCCTCCCGGCGACTATTCTCCAAGGGTCTATTGCTGCCTCGGGCACCTTATGGTCATTCTCCTGTGAGTGTAGATTGTCGAATCCGACGCATAACACTTAGTTAATTGTAACGTTCAGGGCCTCCTAATGACGATGGTACACTGAATTTGCATCGAGATTCTATACATCGTCCTTCAGCCGACTTGTCTACAAGGGGATATTGATGCCTCGGGCACATTATGGTCTGCCTCCTTTGAGTCTAGATTTTCGAATCCGACGCAAAACTGATAGTTAATTGTAACGTTCATTGATTCCTAATGACGATTGAATACTCAAATTGCGTCGAGATTCAATACATCGTCCTCCAGCCGACTTGTCTACAAGGGGATGTTGCTGCCTCGGGCACCTTATGGTCTGCCTCCTTTGAGTCTAGATTTTCGAATCCGACGCAAGACTGATAGTTAATTGTAACGTTCATGGCCTCCTAATGACGATTGAACACTCAAATTGCGTCGAGATTCAATACATCGTCCTCCAGACGTCTTGTCTGCAAGGGGAAATTGCTGCCTCGGGCACCTTATCGTCGTTCCTCTGTGAGTCTAGATTTTCGAATCCGACGCAAAACTAATAGTTAATTGTAACGTTCAGGGCCTCCTAATGACGATAGAACACTCAAATTGCGTCGAGATTCAATGCGTCGTCCTCCAGCCGACTTGTCTCCAAGGGGATATTGCTGCCTCGGGCAACATATGGTCCGTCTCCTGTAGGTCCAGATATTCGAATCCGACGCAAAACGGACTGCTAACAGAAACGTTCAGAGCCTCCTAATTATGACTGAACACTCAAATTGCGGCGAGATTCAATACATCGTCCTCCAGTCGACTTGTCTCCAAGGGGATATTGCTGCCTCGGGCACCATATAGTCCTTCTCCTGTGAGTCAAGAATTTCCAATCCGACGCAAAACTGATAGTTAATTGTAACGTTCAGGACCTCCTAATGACGATGGAACACTTAAATTGCGTCGCGATTCAATTTATCGTCCTCCAACCGACTTGTCTCCAAGGGTCTATTCCTGCCTCGTGCACCTTATGGTCGTTCTCCTGTGAGTCTAGATTTTCGGATCCGACACATAACTCATAGTTAATTGTAACGTTCATGGCCTCCTAATGACGATGGAACACTCAAATAGCGTCGCGATTCAATACATCGTCCTCCAGCCGACTTGTCTCCAAGGGTCTATTGCTGCCTCGGGCACCTTATGGTCGTTCTCCTGAGAGTCTAGATTTTCTGATCCGACGCATAACTGACAGTTAATTGTAACATTCAGGGCCCCCTAATGACGATGGAACACTCAATTTACGTCGAGATTCAATACATCGTCCACCCGCCGACTTGTCTCCAAGGGTCTATTGCTGCCTCGGGCACCTTATGGTCGTTCTCCTGTGAGTCTAGATTTTCGGATCCGACGCATAACTGATAATTGTAACGTTCATGGAATCCTAATGACGATGGAACATTCAAATTGCGTCGAGATTCAATACATCGTCCTCCAGCCGACTTGTCTGCAAGGTGATATTGCTGCCTCGGGCAGCAAGGGTCAATTGCTGCCTATGGCACCTAATGGTCTTGCTCCTGTGAGTCTAGATTTTCGAATCCGACGCAAAACTGAAATTTAATTGTAACGTTAAGGGCCTCCTAATGACGATGGAACACTCAAATTGCGTCGAGATTCAATACATCGTCCTCCAGCCGACTTGTCTCCAAGGGGATATTGCTGCCTCGGGCAACATATGGTCCGTCTCCTGTGAGTCTAGATTTTTGAATCCGACGCAAAACTTGTAGTTAATTGTAACGTTCAGGGCCTCTTAACGACGATGGAACACTCAAATTGCGTCGGATCCAATACATCGTCCCCCCGCCGACTTGTCCCCACCGGGATATTGCAGCCTCGGGCACCATGTGCTCCGTCTCATGTGAGTCTAGAATTTTGAATCCGACGCAAAAATGATAGTTAATTGTAACGTTCAGGGCCTCCTATTGAGGAAGGAACACTCAAATTGCGTAGAGTCTCAATACATCGCCCTGTTTCCCACTTGTATCCAAGGGTTTATTGCTGCCTCGGGCACGTTATGGTCGTTCTCCTGTGAGTCTAGATTTTCGGATCCGACGCTAAACTTTCAGTTAATTATAACGTTCAGCGCCTCCTAATCACGATAGAACACCCAAATTGCGTCGAGATTCAATTCATCGTCCTCCAGCAGACTTGTCTGCAAGGGGATATTGCAGCCTCGGGCACCTTATCGTCGTTCCTCTGTGAGTCTCGATTATCGAATCCGACGCAAAACAGATAGTTATTTGTAACGTTCATGGCCTACTAATGACGATGGAACACTCAAATTGCGTCGTGATACAATACATCGTCCTCCAGCCGACTTGTCTGCAAGGGGATATTGCTGCCTCGGGCACCTTATCGTCGTTCCTCTGTAAGTCTAGATTTTCGAATCCGACGCAAAACTAATAGTTACTTGTAACGTTCAGGGCCTCCTATTGACGATAGAACACTCAAATTGTGTCGAGATTCAATACGTCGTCCTCCAGCCGACTTGTCTCCAAGGATCTATTGTTACCTCGCTCACCTTATGGTAGTTCTCCTCTGAGACTACATTTTCGAATCCGACGCAAAACTGATAGTTAATTGTAACGTTCAGGGCCTCCCAATGACGATGGAGCTCTGAAATAGCGTCGAGATTCAATACATCGTCCTTCAGCCGACTTGTCTCCAAGCGTCCATTGCTGCCTCGGGCACCATATGGTCGTTCTACTGTGAGTCTACATTTTCGATTCCGACACATAAGTGATAGTTAATTGTAACGTTCAGGGCCTCCTAATGACGATGGAACACTCAAATTACGTCGAGTTTCAATACATCGTCCACCCGCCGACTTGTCTCCAGGGGTCTATTGCTCCCTTCGGCACATTATGGTCGTTCTCCTGTGAGTCTAGATTTTCGGTTCCGACGCATAACTGATAATTGTAACGTTCATGGACTCCTAATGACGATGGAATATTCAAATTGCGTCGAGAATCAATACATCGTCCTCCAGCCGACTTGTCTGCAAGGTGATATTGCTGCCTCGGGCAGCAAGGGTCAATTGCTGCCTTTGGCACCTAATGGCCTTGCTCCTGTGAGTCTAGATTTGCGAATCCGACGCAAAACTGATATTTAATTGTAACGTTAAGGCCCTCCTAATGACGATGGACCACGCAAATTGCGTCGAGATTCAATACATCGTCCTCCAGCCGACTTGTCTCCAAGGGGATATTGCTGCCTCGGGCACCAAATGGTTCGTCTCCTGTGAGTCTAGATTTTCGAATCCGACGCAAAACTTGTAGTTAATTGTAACGTTCAGGGCCTCTTAATGACGATGGAACACTCAAATTACGTCGTGATCCAATACATCGTCCTCCCGCCGACTTGTCTCCAACGGGATATTGCTGCCTCGGGCACCATGTGGTCCGTCTCATGTGAGTCTAGATTTTCGAATCCGACGCAAAAATGATAGTTAATTGTAAAGTTCAGGGCCTCCTAATGACGAAGGAACACTCAAATTGCGTCGAGACTCAATACATCGTCCTCCAGCCGACTTGTCTCCAAGGGTCTATTGCTGCCTCGGGCACGTTATAGTCGTTCTCCTGTGAGTCTAGATTTTCGGATCCGACGCAAAACTGATAGTTAATTGTAACGTTCAGCGCCTCCTAATGACGATAGAACACTCAAATTGCGTCGAGATTCAATACATCGTCCTCCAGCCGACTTGTCCACAAGGGGATATCATTGCCTCGTTCACCTTATGGTCCGCCTCCTGCGAGTCTCGATTTTCGAATCCGACGCAAAAATGATAGTTAATTGTAACGTCAGGGCCTCCTAATGACGATGAAACACTCAAATTGCGTCGAGATTCAATACATCGTCCTCCCGGCGACTTGTCTCCAAGGGTCTATTGCTGCCTCGGGCACCTTATGGTCGTTCTCCTGTGAGTGTAGATTATCGAATCCGACGCAAAAAACATAGTTAACTGTAACGTTCAGGGCCCCTAATGACGATAGAACACTCAAATTGGGTCGCGATTCAATACATTGGCCTCCAGCCGACTTGTCTCCAAGGGTCTATTTCTACGTCGCTCACCTTATGGTCGTTCTCCTGTGAGTCCTAAAATTCGAATCCGACACAAGACGGACTTCCAATTGTAACTTTCAGAGCCTCCTAATGACGATGGTACACTGAAACTGCATCGAGATTCAATACATCGTCCTCCAGCCGACTTGTCTGCAAGGGGATATTGCTGCCTCGGGCACCTTATCGTCGTTCCTCTGTGAGTCTAGATTTTCGAATCCGACGCAAAACTAATAGTTTCTTGTACCTTTCAGGGCCTCCTGATGACGATAGAACACTCAAATAGCGTCGAGATTCAATACGTCGTCCTCCAGCCGACTTGTCTCCAAGGGGACATTGCTGCCTCGGTCCCCATATCGTCCGTCTCCTGTGAGTCTAGATTTTCGAATCCGACACAAAACTTGTAGATACTTGTAACGTTCAGGGCCTCCTAATGACGATGGAACACTCAAATTGCGTCGCGATTCATTTTATCGTCCTCCAGCCGACTTGTCTCCAAGCGTCTATTGCTGCCTCGGGCACCTTATGGTCGTTCCACTGTGAGTCAAGATTTTCGGATCGGACGCATAACTCATAGTTAATAGTAACGTTCATGGCCTCTTAATGACAATGGAACACTCAAATTGCGGCGCGATTCAATACATGGTCCTCCTGCCGACTTGTCTCCAAGGGTCTGTTGCTGCCTCGGGCACCTTATGGTCGTTCTCCTGTGAGTCTAGATTTTCGGATCCGACGCAAAACTGATAGTTAATTGTAACGTTCAGCGCCTCCTAATGACGATGGAGCACTGAAATAGCGTCGAGATTCAATACATCGTCCTTCAGCCGACTTGTCTCCAAGCGTCCATTGCTGCCTCGGGCACCATATGGTCGTTCTCCTGTGAGTCTACATTTTCGATTCCGACACATAACTGATAGTTAGTTGTAACATTCAGGGCGTCCTAATGACGATGGAACACTCAAATTGCGTCGAGAATTAATACATCGTCCTCCAGCCGACTTGCCTCCATGGGTCTACTGCTACCTCGGTCACCTTATCGTCGTTCTCCTGTGAGTCCAGATATTCGAATCCGACGCAAAAAGGACTGCTAACAGAAACGTTCAGAACCTCCTAATTATGATTGAACACTCAAATTGCGTCGAGATTCAATACATCGTCCTACAGCCGACATGTCTCCAAGGGGATATAGCTGCCTCGGGCACCATATAGTCCTTCTCCTGTCAGTCAAGAATTTCCAATCCGACGCAAAACTGATATTTAATTGTAACGTTCAGGACCTCCTTATGACGATGGAACAGTCAAATTGCGTCGCGATTCAATTTACCGTCCTCCAGCCGACTTGTCTCCAAGGGTCTATTGCTGCCTCGGGCACATAGTGGTCGTTCTCCTGTGAGTCTAGATTTTCGGATCCGACGCATAACTGATAATTGTAACGTTCATGGCCTCCTAATGACGATGGAATATTCAAATTGCGTCGAGATTCAATACATCGTCCTCCAGCCGACTTGTCTGCAAGGTGATATTGCTGCCTCGGGCAGCAAGGTTCAATTGCTGCCTTTGGCACCTAATGGTCTTGCTCCTGTGAGTCTAGATTTTCGAATCCGACGCAAAACTGATATTTAATTGTAACGTTAAGGGCCTCCTAATGACGATGGACCACTCAAATTGCGTCGAGATTCAATACATCGTCCTCCAGCCGACTTGTCTTCAACGGGATATTGCTGCCTCGGGCACCATGTGGTCCGTCTCCTGTGAGTCTAGATTTTCGAATCCGACGCAAGACTGATAGTTAATTGTAACGTTCATGGCCTCCTAATGACGATTGAACACTCAAATTGCGTCGAGATTCAATACATCGTCATTCAGCCGACTTGTTTCCAACGGTCTATTGCTGCCTCGGGCACCTTATGGTCGTTGTCCTCTGAGACTACATTTTCGAATCCGACGCAAAACTGATAGTTAATTGTAACGTTCAGCGCCTCATAATGACGATAGAACACGCAAATTGCGTCGAGATTCAATATATCGTCCTCCAGCCGACTTGTCTACAAGGGGATGTTGCTGCCTCGGGCACCTTATGGTCTGCCTCCTTTGAGTCTAGATTTTCGAATCCGACGCAAGACTGATAGTTAATTGTAACGTTCATGGCCTCCTAATGACGATTGAACACTCAAATTGCGTCGAGATTCAATACATCGTCCTCCAGACGTCTTGTCTGCAAGGGGAAATTGCTGCTTCGGGCACCTTATCGTCGTTCCTCTGTCAGTCTAGATTTTCGAATCCGACGCAAAACTAGTAGTTAATTGTAACGTTCAGGGCCTCCTAATGACGATAGAACACTCAAATTGCGTCGAGATTCAATGCGTCGTCCTCCAGCCGACTTGTCTCCAAGGGGATATTGCTGCCTCGGGCAACATATGGTCCGTCTCCTGTAGGTCCAGATATTCGAATCCGACGCAAAACGGACTGCCAATTGTAACGTTCAGAGCCTCATAATGACGATGGAACACTCAAATTGCATCAAGATTCAATACATCGTCATTCAGCCGACTTGTCTCCAAACGTAAATTGCTGCCTCGGGCACCATATGGTCGTTCTCCTGTGAGTCTAGATTTTCTGATCCGACGCATAACTGACAGTTAATTGTAACATTCAGGGCCCCCTAATGACGATGGAACACTCAATTTACGTCGAGATTCAATACATCGTCCACCCGCCGACTTGTCTCCAAGGGTCTATTGCTGCCTCGGGCACCTTATGGTCGTTCTCCTGTGAGTCTAGATTTTCGGATCCGACGCATAACTGATAATTGTAACGTTCATGGCCTCCTAATGACGATGGAACATTCAAATTGCGTCGAGATTCAATACATCGTCCTCCAGCCGACTTGTCTGCTAGGTGATATTGCTGCCTCGGGCAGCAAGGGTCAATTGCTGCCTATGGCACCTAAGGGTCTTGCTCCTGTGAGTCTAGATTTTCGAATCCGACGCAAAACTGAAATTTAATTGTAACGTTAAGGGCCTCCTAATGACGATGGAACACTCAAATTACGTCGAGTTTCAATACATCGTCCACCCGCCGACTTGTCTCCAAGGGGATATTGCTGCCTCGGGCACCATATGGTCCGTCTCCTGTGAGTCTAGATTTTTGAATCCGACGCAAAACTTGTAGTTAATTGTAACGTTCAGGGCCTCTTAACGACGATGGAACACTCAAATTGCGTCGGATCCAATACATCGTCCTCCCGCCGACTTGTCCCCACCGGGATATTGCAGCCTCGGGCACCATGTGCTCCGTCTCATGTGAGTCTAGAATTTTGAATCCGACGCAAAAATGATAGTTAATTGTAACGTTCAGGGCCTCCTATTGAGGAAGGAACACTCAAATTGCGTAGAGTCCCAATACATCGCCCTGTTTCCCAATTGTCTCCAAGGGTCTATTGCTGCCTCGGGCGCGTTATGGTCGTTCTCCTGTGAGTCTAGATTTTCGGATCCGACGCTAAACTTTCAGTTAATTGTAACGTTCAGCGCCTCCTAATGACGATTGAACACCCAAATTGCGTCGAGATTCAATTCATCGTCCTCCAGCAGACTTGTCTGCAAGGGGATATTGCAGCCTCGTGCACCTTATCGTCGTTCCTCTGTGAGTCTCGATTATCGAATCCGACGCAAAACAGATAGTTATTTGTAACGTTCATGGCCTACTATAGACGATGGAACACTCAAATTGCGTCGTGATACAATACATCGTCCTCCAGCCGACTTGTCTGCAAGGGGATATTGCTGCCTCGGGCACCTTATCGTCGTTCCTCTGTAAGTCTAGATTTTCGAATCCGACGCAAAACTAATAGTTACTTGTAACGTTCAGGGCCTCCTATTGACGATAGAACACTCAAATTGTGTCGAGATTCAATACGTCGTCCTCCAGCCGACTTGTCTCCAAGGATCTATTGTTACCTCGCTCACCTTATGGTAGTTCTCCTCTGAGACTACATTTTCGAATCCGACGCAAAACTGATAGTTAATTGTAACGTTCAGGGCCTCCCAATGACGATGGAGCTCTGAAATAGCGTCGAGATTCAATACATCGTCCTTCAGCCGACTTGTCTCCAAGCGTCCATTGCTGCCTCGGGCACCATATGGTCGTTCTACTGTGAGTCTACATTTTCGATTCCGACACATAAGTGATAGTTAATTGTAACGTTCAGGGCCTCCTAATGACGATGGAACACTCAAATTACGTCGAGTTTCAATACATCGTCCACCCGCCGACTTGTCTGCAAGGGTCTATTGTAGCCTTCGGCACATTATGGTCGTTCTCCTGTGAGTCTAGATTTTCGGATCCGACGCATAACTGATAATTGTAACGTTCAGGACCTCCTAATGGCGATGGAACACTCAAATTGCGTCGTGATTCAATTTATCGTCTTTTTAGCCGACTTATCTCCAAAGGTCTATTGCTGCCTACTGCACCGTATGGTCGTTCTCCTGTGAGTCTAGATTTTCGGATCCGACGCATAACTGATAGTTAATTGTAACGTTCAGGGCCTCCTAATGACGATGGAACACTCAAATTACGTCGGGTTTCAATACATCGTCCACCCGCCGACTTGTCTCCAAGGGTCTATTGCTCCCTTCGGCACATTATGGTCGTTCTCCTGTGAGTCTAGATTTTCGGTTCCGACGCATAACTGATAATTGTAACGTTCATGGACTCCTAATGACGATGGAATATTCAAATTGCGTCGAGAATCAATACATCGTCCTCCAGCCGACCTGTCTGCAAGGTGATATTGCTGCCTCGGGCAGCAAGGGTCAATTGCTGCCTTTGGCACCTAATGGCCTTGCTCCTGTGAGTCTAGATTTGCGAATCCGACGCAAAGCTGATATTTAATTGTAACGTTAAGGGCCTCCTAATGACGATGGACCACGCAAATTGCGTCGAGATTCAATACATCGTCCTCCAGCCGACTTGTCTCCAAGGGTCTATTGCTGCCTCGGGCACGTTATGGTCGTTCTCCTGTGAGTCTAGATTTTCGGATCCGACGCAAAACTGATAGTTAATTGTAACGTTCAGCGCCTCCAAATGACGATAGAACACTCAAATTGCGTCGAGATTCAATACATCGTCCTCCAGCCGACTTGTCCACAAGGGGATATCATTGCCTCGGGCACCTTATGGTCCGCCTCCTGTGAGTCTCGATTTTCGAATCCGACGCAAAAATGATAGTTAATTGTAACGTCAGGGCCTCCTAATGACGATGAAACACTCAAATTGCGTCGAGATTCAATACATCGTCCTCCCGGCGACTTGTCTCCAAGGGTCTATTGCTGCCTCGGGCACCTTATGGTCGTTCTCCTGTGAGTGTAGATTATCGAATCCGACGCAAAAAACATAGTTAACTGTAACGTTCAGGGCCCCTAATGACGATAGAACACTCAAATTGGGTCGCGATTCAATACATCGGCCTCCAGCCGACTTGTCTCCAAGGGTCTATTTCTACGTCGCTCACCTTATGGTCGTTCTCCTGTGAGTCCTAAAATTCGAATCCGACACAAGACGGACTTCCAATTGTAACTTTCAGAGCCTCCTAATGACGATGGTACACTGAAACTGCATCGAGATTCAATACATCGTCCTCCAGCCGACTTGTCTGCAAGGGGATATTGCTGCCTCGGGCACCTTATCGTCGTTCCTCTGTGAGTCTAGATTTTCGAATCCGACGCAAAACTAATAGTTTCTTGTACCTTTCAGGGCCTCCTGATGACGATAGAACACTCAAATAGCGTCGAGATTCAATACGTCGTCCTCCAGCCGACTTGTCTCCAAGGGGACATTGGTGCCTCGGGCCCCATATCGTCCGTCTCCTGTGAGTCTACATTTTCGAATCCGACACAAAACTTGTAGATACTTGTAACGTTCAGGGACTCCTAATGACGATGGAACACTCAAATTGCGTCGCGATTCATTTTATCGTCCTCCAGCCGACTTGTCTCCAAGCGTCTATTGCTGCCTCGGGCACCTTATGGTCGTTCCACTGTGAGTCTAGATTTTCGGATCGGACGCATAACTCATAGTTAATAGTAACGTTCATGGCCTCTTAATGACAATGGAACACTCAAATTGCGTCGCGATTCAATACATGGTCCTCCAGCCGACTTGTCTCCAAGGGTCTATTGCTGCCTCGGGCACCTTATGGTCGTTCTCCTGTGAGTCTAGATTTTCGGATCCGACGCAAAACTGATAGTTAATTGTAACGTTCAGCGCCTCCTAATGACAATAGAACACTCTAATTGCGTCGAGATTCAATACAACGTCCTCCAGAAGAGTTGTCTCCAGCGGGATATTGCTGCCTCGGGCACCATGTGGTCCGTCTCCTGTGAGTCTAGATTTTCGAATCCGCTGCAAAACTGATAGTTAATTGTAACGTTCGTGGCCTCCTAACGACGATGGAACACTCAAATTCCGTCAAGATTCAATACATCGTCTTCCAGACGACTTGTCTCCAACGGTCTATTGCTGCCTCGGGCACCTTATGGTCATTCTCCTCTGAGTCGACATTTTCGAATCCGACGCTAAACTGATGGTTGATTGACGATGGAACACTCAAATTGCGTCGAGATTCAGTACATCGTCCTCCAGCCGACTTGTCTCCAAGGGTCAATTGCTGCCTTTGGCACCTAATGGTCTTGCTCCTGTGAGTCTAGATTTTCGAATCCGACGCAAAAGCTGATATGTAATTGTAACGTTCAGGGCCTCCTAATGACGATGGAACACTCAAATTACGTCGAGATTCAATACATCGGCCTCCAGCCGACTTGTCTCCAAGGGTCTATTTCTACCTCGCTCAATTATGGTCGTTCTCCTGTGAGTCCAGATATTCGAATCCGACATAAAACGGATGGCCAATTGTAACTTTCAAGGCCTCCTCATGACGATGGTACACTGAAATTGCATCGAGATACAATACATCGTCCTCCAGCCGAATTGTCTCCAACGGGATATTGCTGCCTCGGGCACCTTATGGTTAGCCTCCTTTGAGTCTAGATTTTTGAATCCGACGCAAAACTGATAGTTAATTGTAACGTTCATGGCCTCCTAATGACGATGGAACACTCAAATTGCGTCGAGATTCAATACATCGTCCTCCAGCCGACTTGTCTGCAAGGGGATATTGCTGCCTCGGGCACAATATGGACCGCCTCCTTTGAGTCCTGGTTTCGAATCCGACGAAAAACTGATAGTTAATTGTAACGTTCATGGCCTCCTAATGACAATGGAACACTCAAATTGCGTCGCGATTCAATACAACGTCCTCCAGCCGACTTGTCTCCAGCTGGATATTGGTGCCTCGGGCACCATGTGGTCCGTCTCCTGTGAGTCTAGATTTTAGAATCCGACGCAAAAACTATTGTTAATTGTAACGCTCAGCGCCTCCTAATGACGATAAAACACTCACATTGCGTCGAGATTCAATATATCGTCCTCCAGTCGACTTGTCTACAAGGGGATACTGCTGCCTCGGGCACCTTATGGTCTGCCTCCTTTGAGTCTAGATTTTCGAATCCGCCGCAAAACTGATAGTTAATTGTAACGTTCATGGCCTCCTAATGACGATGGAGCACTCAAATTGCGTCGAGATCCAATACATTGTCCTCCAGCCGACTTGTCTCCAACGGGATATTGCTGCCTCGGGCACCATGTGGTCCGTCTCCTGTAGGTCCAGATATGCGAATCCGACGCAAAACGGACTGCCAATTGTAATGTTCAGAGCCTTCTAACGACGATGGAACACTCAAATTGCATTAGGATTCAATACATCGTAATTCAGCCGACTTGTCTCCAACGGTCTATTGCTGCCTCGGGCACTTAATGGTCGTTCTCCTGTGAGTCAAGATTTTCAGATCCGACACATAACTGATAGTCAATTGTAACGTTCAGGGCCTCTTAATGACGATGGAACACTCAAATTGCGTCGAGATTCAATACATCGTCCTCCAGCCGACTTGTCTCCAAGGGGATATTGCTGCCTCGGGCACAATATGGACCGCCTCCTTTGAGTCTAGGTTTCGAATCCGACGAAAAACTGATAGTTAATTGTAACGTTCATGGCCTCCTAATGACGATGGAACACTCAAATTGCGTCGCGATTCATTTTATCGTCCTCCAGCCGACTTGTCTCCATGCGTCTATTGCTGCCTAGGGCACCTTATGGTCGTTCTCCTGTGAGTCTAGATTTTCGAATCCGACGCAAAAATGATAGTTAATTGTAACGTTCATGGCCTCTTAATGACGATGGAGCACTCAAATTGCGTCGCGATTCAATACATGGTCCTCCAGCTGACTTGTCTCCAAGGGTCTATTGCTGCCTCGGGCACCTTATGGTCGTTCTCCTGTGAGTCTAGATTTTCGGATCCGACGCAAAACTGATAGTTGATTGTAACGTTCAGCGCCTCCTAATGACGATAGAACACTCAAATTGCGTCGCGATTCAATACATCGTCCTCCAGCCGACTTGTCTACAAGGGGATATCATTGCCTCGGGCACCTTATGGTCCGCCTCCTGTGAGTTTAGATTTTCGAATCCGACGCAATACAGATAGATAATTGTAACGTTCATGGCCTCCTAATGACGATGGAAAACTGAAATAGCGTCAAGATTCGATACAACGGCCTTCAGCCGACTTGCCTCCAAGCGTCCATTGCTGCCTCGGGCACCTTATGGTCGTTCTCCTGTGAGTGTAGATTATCGAATCCGACGCAAAAAAACATAGTTAATTGTAACGTTCAGGGCCTCCTAATGACGATGGAACACTCAAATATCGTCGCGATTCAATACATCGTCCTCCAGCCGACTGGTCTCCAAGGGTCTATTGCAACCTCGCTCACCTTATGGTCGTTCTCCTGTGAGTCTAGATAGACGAATCCGACACAAAACGGACTGCCAATTGTAACGTTCAGTGCCTCCTAATGACGATGGCACACTGAAATTGCATCGAGTTTCAATACATCGTCCTCCAGCCGACTTGTCTCCAACGGGATATTGCTCCCTTGGGCACCATATGGTCCGTCTCCTGTAGGTCCAGATATTCGAATCCGACGCAAAACGGACTGCCAATTGTAACTTTCTGAGCCTCCTAATGATGATGGAACACTCAAATTGCATCAAGATTCAATACATCGACCTCCAGCCGACTTGTCTCCAAGGGGATATTGCTGCCTCGGCCTCCATGTGGTCCGTCTCCTGTGAGTCTAGATTTTCGAATCCGACGCGAAACTAATAGTTAATTGTAACGTTCAGGGCCACCTAATGAC
The DNA here is from genome assembly GCF_021461395.2 of Schistocerca americana. NCBI lineage: Eukaryota > Metazoa > Arthropoda > Insecta > Orthoptera > Acrididae > Schistocerca > Schistocerca americana. The sequence continues at coordinate 3,857,191 of NC_060122.1, read as the reverse complement.
GATGGAACACTCAAATTGCGTCGAGATTGAATACATCGTCCTTCAGCCGACTTGTCTCCAAGGGTCTATTGCTGCCTCGGGCACCTTATGGTCGTTCTCCTGTGAGTCTAGATTTTCGAATCCGACGCAAAAATGATAGTTAATTGTAACGTTCAGGGCCTCTTAATGACGATGGAGCACTCAAATTGCGTCGAGATTCAATACATCATTCTTCAGCTGACTTGTCTCCAAGGGTCTATTGCTGCCTCGGGCACCTTATGTTCGTTCTCCTGTGAGTTTAGATTTTCGAATCCGACGCAAAAATGATAGTTAATTGTAACGTTCAAGGCCTCCTAATGACGATGGAACACTCAAATTGCGTCGAGATTCAATACATCGGCCTCCAGCCGACTTGTATCCAAGGGGATATTGCTGTCTCGGGCACCATATGATCCTTCTCCTGTGAGTAGATTCTTGAATCAGACGCTAAAATGATAGTTAATTGTAACGTTCAGCGCCTCCTAATGACGATGGAACACTCAAATTGCGTCGAGAGTCAATCCATCGTCCTCCAGCCGACTTGTTTCCAAGGGTCTATAGCTGCCTCGGGCACCTTATGGTCGTTCACCTGTGAGTCTAGAATTTCGAATCCGACGCAAAAATGATAGTTAATTGTAACGTTCTGGGCCTCCTAATGACGATGGAACACTCAAATTGCGTCGAGATTCCATACATGGGTCTCCAGCCGACTTGTCTCCAAGGGTCTGTTGCTGCCTCGAGCACCTTACGGTCCTTCTCCGCTGAGTCTAGATTTTCAAATCCGACGCAAAACTGATATTTAATTGTAACGATCAGGGCTTCCTAATGACGATGCAACACTCAAATTGTGTCGAGATTCAATACATCGTCTTTCAGCCGACTTGTCTCCAAGGGTCTATTGCTGCCTCGGGCACATTATGGACGTTCTCCTGTGAGTCTAGATTTTCTAATCCGACGCAAAACTGATAGTTAATTGTAACGTTCAGGGCCTCCTAATGACGTTGGATCACTCAAATTGGGCCGAGAGTCAATACATCGTCCTCCAGCCGATTTTTCTCCAAGGGTCTATTGCTGCCTCGGGCACCTTATGGTCGTTCCCCTGTGAGTCTTGAATTTACAATCCACGCAAAACTGATAGTTAATTGTAATGTTATGGGCCTCCTAATGACGATGGAACACTCAAATTGGGTCGAGATTTAATACATCGTCCTTCAGCCGACTTGTCTCCAAGAGTCTATTGCTGCCTCGCGCACCTTATGGTCGTTCTCCGGTGAGTCTAGATTTTCGAATCCGACGCAAAACAGATTGTTAATTGTAACGTTCAGGGCCTCCTAATGACGATGGAACACTTAAATTGCGTCGAGATTCAATACATCGGCCCGAGCCTCGGACACCTTATGGTCGTTCTCCTGTGAGTCTAGATTTTCTAATCCGACGCAAAACAGATAGTTAATTGTAACGTTCAGGGCCTCCTAATGACGATGGAACACTCAAATTGCGTCGAGATTCAGTACATGGGCCTCGAGCTGACTTGTCTCCAAGGGTCTATTGCTGCCACGGGCACCTTATGGTCGTTGTCCTGTGAGTCTAGATTTTCGAATCCGACGCAAAACAGATATTTAGTTGTAACGTTCAGTGCCTCCTAATGACGAAGGAACACTCAAATTGCGTCGAGATTCATTACATCAGCCTCGAGCCGACTTGTCTCCAAGTGTCTTTTGCTGCCTCGGGCACCTTATGGTCGTTCTCCTGTGAGTCTAGATTTTCGAATACGACGCAAAACAGATTGTTAATTGTAACATTCTGGGCCTCCTAATGACGATGGAACACTCAAATTGCGTCGAGATTCAATACATGGGCTTCGAGCCAACTTGTCTCCAAGGGTCTATTGCTGCCTCGGGAACCTTATGGTCGTTCTCCTGTGAGTCTAGAATTTCGAATCCGACGCAAAAATGATAGTTAATTGTAACGTTCAGGGCCTCCTAATGACGATGGAACACTCAAATTGCGTCGAGATTCCATACATGGGTCTCCAGCCGACTTGTCTCCAAGGGTCTGTTGCTGCCTCGAGCACCTTACGGTCCTTCTCCGCTGAGTCTAGATTTTCAAATCCGACGCAAAACTGATATTTAATTGTAACGATCAGGGCTTCCTAATGACGATGGAACACACAAATTGCGTCGAGATTCAATACATCGTCCTTCAGCCGACGTGTCTCCAAGGGTCTATTGCTGCCTCGGGCACCTTATGGTCCTTCTCCTGTGAGTCTAGATTTTCGAATCCGACGCAAAAATGATATTTAATTGTAACGTTCAGGGCCTCCTAATTACGATGGAGCACTCAAATTGCGTCGCGGTTCAATACATCGTCCTCCAGCGCACTGGTCTCAAAGGGGATATAGCCTCAGGCACCTAATGGTCTGTCTCCAGTGAGTCTAGATTTTCGAATCCGACGCGAAACTGATAGTTAATTGTAACGCTCAGGGCCTCCTAATGACGATGGAACACTCAAATTGCGTCGAGATTCCATACATCGGCCTCCAGCCGACCTATCTCCAAGGGTCTGCTGCTGCCTCGAGCACCTTACGGACCTTCTCCGCTGAGTCTAGATTTTCAAATCCGACGCAAAACTGATATTTAATTGTAACGATCAGGGCTTCCTAATGACGATGCAACACTCAAATTGTGTCGAGATTCAATACATCGTCCTTCAGCCGACTTGTCTCCAAGGCGATATTGCTGTCTCGGGCACCATATGATCCTTCTCCTGGGAGTAGTATTTCGAATCCGACGCTAAAATGATAGTTAGTTGTAACGTTCAGGGCCTCCTAATGACGATATTTTGTTATATTCTCATTTGTTGTTGATTAATACTGTCAATAATAGTAGTTACTTCCCTTGTAGAGCAAGTTTGTCATTATTGTAGTCAGTATTTAACATCTTCTTATTGTAGTAGCGGAACTTAGATAAAGTTGTTTTCTTGTTTCAATAATTGTAAAATTTTACCATGAGTGAGAAGTGTGGGCTTTGCCGTAGGTTCGTGAGTAGTGGATTGCGGTGTGAGACTTGTTCGAAGTATTTTCACTGGGGGGAATGCAGTGGGGAAGCCAGTGGGCATTCTGGTGAGATCCTCTCCTGGAACTGCAGGTTATGTAGCAAGAGTAAGTTGATAGAGGAGCAGGAGCGTAAGATCTGTGCCCTTCAGGTGCAGTTAAAAAACGCACAGGAGGAGCTAGATAGGATGAGGAGGGAGAAGGGGGTTGGGGAATGGGAGCTGGCTGTTGGCAAGAGATCTGCTAGGAGAAGGAGATTTTCAGATAGTTTTACTATTGGTGTTTGTAATAGATATGACCAACTGTCAGAGTCTAGTGGAGAGGAATCTCTAGTAGCTGTAGATGTAGGAAGTATGCAGCAGACCTCAGCAGTTACGGTGGCTAGGACAGTTGCAAAGTCTAAGAGAAAGAAGAAGGTTCTGCTGTTAGGTAGTTCTCATCTTAGAGGTGTAGGCCAGCAGTTGCAGGAAGTTTTGGGGAGTGAGTACCAGGTCACCAGCATTGTGAAGCCTAATGCAGGATTGGCTCAGGTGACTTTTAACATAGGGGGGTTATGTAGGGATTTTACTAAAGAGGATCAGGTAGTGATTGTGGGTGGGGCTGGTAATAGTATTGATAGGGATGGGGAGTATGACATAGATGGTGACCTGGAAAAGATAGCCACTCAGACTGGCAACACGAATGTGCATTTCGTGGAACTGTTTCAGCGTCACGATCGGCCTCATCTTAATACAGCCGTCAGGCGTAATAACATGAGACTTGGGGGTGCGCTGATGACAGAAGGCAGGAGTCACATTTCAGTGGTGTCGGTGGAGTCTATCAGTAGGACGGGTTTCACTAGACATGGCCTGCACCTCAACAGGTATGGAAGGGGAGGTTGGCAAAACTTATAGGTGACAGCATAGGTGGGGGTGGTGGGATCACTCATGGGAAAATTCCGGTAGTTGTGGGTGTTAGAGCTGTACCTTTTTTAGATTGAAGTCAGCTGATAGGTATTCCTGCTTAAGGGAAGTCTCTCTAACAAAGAAACCACTCTCTACAAAGCTTGGGTATCCGATTAATGAGGGAATTAGTATATTTCATCAAAATATACAAGGTATTAGAGATAAAGTTAGTGAACTGCTTATAGATGTTGACTCTGAAATTATTGGTATATCTGAACACTTCTTAAATAAGGAGATAATTCAGAGGCTTCCTTTACCAGGATACAGGTTGGCTGGCAGCTTTTCTAGGAGCTCTTTGCGGTGTGGGGGAGTAGCCATGTATGTGAAAAACGGTATCCCATTTGAGTCAATTGATGTTTCAAAGTACTGCACTGAAAAGGTGTTTGAATGTTGTGCAGGTGTGGTTAAATTTAGTGGAGCTAAACTTCTTACTGTTGTTATTTATAGATCCCCAGACTCCGATTTCACAACATTTTTGCTAAAGCTAGAGGAGGTTCTTGGTTCACTTTATAGGAAATACAAAAAGTTAGTTATATGTGGTGACTTCAATATTAATTGTATAAGTGATTGTGCAAGGAAAAGGATGCTGGTAGACCTCCTTAATTCATATAATCTTATGCAAACCGTATTCTTTCCAACGAGAGTGCAAGGGAACAGTAGAACAACCATAGACAATATTTTTGTTCATTCGTCATTATTAGAAGGGCATTCTGTTAGCAAAAAGGTGAATGGCCTTTCAGATCATGATGCACAAATTTTAAGTCTAAAAGTTTTTTGTGCTGCAACACATGTTAAATATAGTTACCAACGTTTTAGGAAAGCTGATCCAGTTGCTGTACAGACTTTTGTAAACCTTATCAAGGAACAAGAGTGGCAAGATGTTTATAGTGCTGATACAGTAGACGATAAATATAATGCTTTCCTCAAGACTTTTCTCGTGCTCTTTGAAAGTTGCTTTCCGTTAGAACGTTCAAAACAGGGTACTAGCACAAACAGGCAGCCTGGGTGGCTGACTAAAGGGATAAGAATATCTTGTAGAACAAAGTGGCAATTATATCAAAACGTTAGAATCAGTCAAAATCTAAATGCAGCAGCCCATTACAAACAGTATTGTAAGGTGCTTAAAAAAGTTATTAGGAAGGCAAAAAGTATGTGGTATGCAGATAGAATAGCTAAGTCTCAGGATAAAATTAAAACCATATGGTCAGTCGTAAAGGAAGTGGCTGGTCTGCAGAGACAGGTCGAGAATATAGAATCAGTGCGTAGTGGGGATGTCCGTGTTACTGATAAGTCGCATATATGTACAGTACTTAATAATCACTTTCTGAATATAGCAGGTGAACTAAATAGAAACCTAGTCCCAACAGGGAATCATATAGCGCTCTTAGAAAAAAGTGTTCCGAGACTGTTACCTGAAATGCTCCTCCATGATACTGACAAGAGGGAGATTGAGTTAATAATTAAATCACTAAAGACCAAGAACTCTCATGGATATGACGGGGTATCTAGCAGAATACTGAAGTATTGTTCCACGTATGTTAGCTCAGTACTTAGCCATATCTGTAACTTTTCCTTTAGGAGTGGTCGGTTTCCTGACCGATTAAAGTACTCGGTAGTGAAGCCACTTTATAAAAAGGGAGACAGGGATAATGTTGACAATTATAGACCTATTTCTATGCCATCAGTGTTTGCTAAAGTTATTGAGAGGGTTGTATATACAAGGTTACTGCAGCATTTAAATTCACATAATTTGCTGTCAAATGTACAGTTTGGTTTTAGAAACGGTTTAACAACTGAAAATGCTATAGTCTCTTTTCTCTGTGAGGTTTTGGACGGATTAAATAAAAGGTTGCGAACGTTAGGTGTTTTCTTTGATTTAACGAAGGCTTTTGACTGTGTTGACCACAAAATATTACTGCAGAAGTTGGAACATTATGGAGTAAGGGGAGTAGCTTACAATTGGTTCGCCTCCTACTTTAAGAACAGAAAGCAGAAGGTAATCCTCCGCAATATTGAGAGTGGTAATGATGTTCAGTCCCAATGGGGCACTGTTAAATGGGGCGTTCCCCAAGGGTCGGTGCTGGGGCCACTGCTGTTCCTTATTTATGTAAATGATATGCCTTCTAGTATTACAGGTGATTCAAAAATATTTCTGTTTGCTGATGACACCACCTTGGTAGTGAAGGATCTTGTGTGTAATATTGAAACATTATCAAATAATGTAGTTCATGATATAAGTTCGTGGCTTGTGGAAAATAATTTGATGCTAAATCACAGTAAGACTCAGTTTTTACAGTTTCTAACCCACAATTCAACAAGAACTGACATTTTAATCAGACAGGATGGGCATGTTATAAGCGAGACGGAACAGTTCAAGTTCCTAGGCGTACAGATAGATAGTAAGCTGTTGTGGAAAGCCCATGTTCAGGATCTTGTTCAGAAACTAAATGCCGCTTTATTTACCATTAGAACAGTATCTGAAATAAGTGACATTTCAACACGAAAAGTAGTATACTTCGCATATTTTCATACGCTTATGTCATATGGTATTATTTTTTGGGGTAATTCTTCTGATTCAAAAAGGGTATTTTTGGCTCAAAAACGTGCTGTTCGAGCTATGTATGGTGTAAGTTCGAAAACCTCTTGTCGACCCCTATTCAATAGTCTGGGAATTTTGACATTGCCCTCACAGTATGTATTTTCTTTAATGTCGTTTGTTGTTAGCAATATTAGCTTATTCCCAAGAGTTAGCAGCTTTCACTCAGTTAATACTCGGCAGAAATCAAATCTGCATGTGGAATGCACTTCCTTGACTCTTGTGCAGAAAGGAGTGCAGTATTCTGCTGCATCCATTTTCAATAAGCTACCACAAGAACTCAAAAATCTTAGCAGTAGCCCAAACACTTTTAAGTCTAAACTGAAGAGTTTCCTCATGGTTCACTCCTTCTATTCTGTCGAGGAGCTCCTGGAAGAGATACAAAATTAAGCAAATTCCAGTGTACATTTTTGATTTTCTTTATTTAAACTAACGACTTGTCGCCTGAATATGTTTCTTATATTTCATTTTATCTGTTTCTACAATCGTGTTACAATTTCATGTATTGACTCGTTCCATGACCATGGAGACTTCTCCTAAATGTGGTCCCACGGAACAATAAATAAATAAATAAATAAATAAATAAATGGATCACTCAAATTGCGTCGAGAGTCAATACATCGTCCACCAGCCGATTTTTCTCCAAGGGTCTATTGCTGCCTCGGGCACCTTATGGTCGTTCCCCTGTGAGTCTAGAATTTACAATCCACCCAAAACTGATAGTTAATTGTAATGTTCAGGGCCTCCTAATGACGATGGAACACTCAAATTTTGGTCGAGATTTAATACATCGTCCTTCAGCCGACTTGTCTCCAAGAGTCTATTGCTGCCTCGGGCACCTTATGGTCGTTCTCCTGTGAGTCTAGATTTTCGAATCCGACGCAAAACAGATTGTTAATTGTAACGTTCAGGGCCTCCTAATGACGATGGAACACTCAAATTGCGTCGAGATTCAATACATGGGCTTCGAGCCAACTTGTCTCCAAGGGTCTATTGCTGCCTCGGGAACCTTATGGTGGTTCTCCTGTGAGTCTAGATTTTCGAATTCGACGCAAAACAGATATCTGATGGTAACGTTCAGTGCCTCCTAATGACGAAGGAACACTCAAATTGCGTCGAGATTCATTACATCAGCCTCGAGCCGACTTGTCTCCAAGTGTCTATTGCTGCCTCGGGCACCTTATGGTCGTTCTCCTGTGAGTCTAGATTTTCGAATCCGACGCAAAACAGATTGTTAATTGTAACATTCTGGGTCTCCTAATGACGAAGGAACACTCAAATTGCGCCGAGATTCACTACAACGTCCTCCAGCCTACTTGTCTCCAAGGGGATATCGCTGCCTCGGGCACCACATGGTCCGTCTCCGGTGATTCTACGTTTTCGAATCCGACGCAAAACTGAAAGTCAATTGTAACGTTCAGGGCCTCCTAAAGACGATGGAGCACTCAAATTGCGTCGCGGTTCAATACATCGTCCTCCAGCGCACTAGTCTCAAAGGGGATATAGCCTCGGGCACCTTATGGTCCATCTCCAGTGAGTCTAGATTTTCGAATCCGACGCGAAACTGATAGTTAATTGTAACGCTCAGGGCCTGCTAATGACGATGGAACACGCAAATTGCGTCGAAATTCAATACATCTTTCTTCAGCTGACGTGTCTGCAAGGGTCATTTGCTGCCTCGGGCACCTTATGGTCGTTCTCCTGTGAGTCTAGATTTTCGAATCCGACGCAAAAATGATAGTTAATTGTAACGTTCAGGGCCTCCTAATGACGATGGAACACTCAAATTGCGTCGAGATTCACTACAACGTCCTCCAGCCTACTTGTCTCCAAGGGGATATCGCTGCCTCGGGCACCACATGGTCCGTCTCCGGTGATTCTACGTTTTCGAATCCGACGCAAAACAGATAGTTAATTGTAACGTTCAGGGCCTCCTAATGACGATGGAACACTCAATTTGCGTCGAGATTCAATACATCGTCCTTCAGCTGACATGACTCCAAGGGTCTATTGCTGCCTCGGGCACCTTATGGTCGTTCTCCTGTGAGTCTAGATTTTTGAATCCAACGCAAAACAGATTGTTAATTGTAACGTTCAGGGCCTCCTAATGACGATGGAACACTCAAATTGCGTCGAGATTCTATACATCGTCCTCCAGCCGACTTGTATCCAAGGCGATATTGCTGTCTCGGGCACCATATGATCCTTCTCCTGGGAGTTGTATTTCGAATCCGACGCTAAAATGATAGTTAATTGTAACGTTCAGGGCCTCCTAATGACGATGGATCACTCAAATTGCGTCGAGAGTCAATACATCGTCCTCCAGCCGATTTTTCTCCAAGGGTCTATTGCTGCCTCGGGCACCTTATGGTCGTTCCCCTGTGAGTCTAGAATTTACAATCCACGCAAAACTGATAGTTAATTGTAATGTTATGGGCCTCCTAATGACGATGGAACACTCAAATTGGATCGAGATTTAATACAGCGTCCTTCAGCCGACTTGTCTCCAAGAGCCTATTGCTGCCTCGCGCACCTTATGGTCGTTCTCCTGTGAGTCTAGATTTTCGAATCCGACGCAAAACAGATTGTTAATTGTAACGTTCAGGGCCTCCTAATGACGATGGAACACTCAAGTTGCGTCGAGATTCAATACCTCGGCCCGAGCCTCGGACACCTTATGGTCGTTCTCCTGTGAGTCTAGATTTTCTAATCCGACGCAAAACAGATAGTTAATTGTAACGTTCAGGGCCTCCTAATGACGATGGAACACTCAAATTGCGTCGAGATTCAATACATGGGCCTCGAGCCGACTTGTCTCCAAGGGTCTATTGCTGCCTCGGGCACCTTATGGTCGTTCTCCTGTGAGTCTAGATTTTCGAAACCGACGCAAAACTGATTGTTAATTGTAACATTCTGGGTCTCCTAATGACGAAGGGACACTCAAATTGCGCCGAGATTCACTACAACGTCCTCCAGCCTACTTGTCTCCAAGGGGATATCGCTGCCTCGGGCACCACATGGTCCGTCTCCGGTGATTCTACGTTTTCGAATCCGACGCAAAACTGAAAGTTAATTGTAACGTTCAGGGCCTGTTAATGACGATGGAACACACAAATTGCGTCGAGATTCAATACATCGTCCTTCAGCCGACGTGTCTCCAAGGGTCTGCTGCTGCCTCGAGCACCTTACGGACCTTCTCCGCTGAGTCTAGATATTCAAATCCGACGCAAAACTGATATTTAATTGTAACGATCAGGGCTTCCTAATGACGATGCAACACTCAAATTGTGTCGAGATTCAATACATCGTCCTTCAGCCGACTTGTCTCCAAGGGTCTATTGCTGCCTCGGGCACGTTATGGACGTTCTCCTGTGAGTCTAGATTTTCTAATCCGACGCAAAATTGATTGTTAATTGTAACGTTCAGGGCCTCCTAATGACGATGGAACACTCAAATTGCGTCGAGATTCATTACATCGTCCTCCAGCCGACTTGTATCCAAGGCGATATTGCTGTCTCGGGCACCATATGATCCTTCTCCTGGGAGTAGTATTTCGAATCCGACGCTAAAATGATAGTTAGTTGTAACGTTCAGGGCCTCCTAATAACGATGGATCACTCAAATTGCGTCGAGAGTCAATACATCGTCCACCAGCCGATTTTTCTCCAAGGGTCTATTGCTGCCTCGGGCACCTTATGGTCGTTCCCCTGTGAGTCTAGAATTTACAATCCACCCAAAACTGATAGTTAATTGTAATGTTCAGGGCCTCCTAATGACGATGGAACACTCAAATTGGGTCGAGATTTAATACATCGTCCTTCAGCCGATTTGTCTCCAAGAGTCTATTGCTGCCTCGGGCACCTTATGGTCGTTCTCCTGTGAGTCTAGATTTTCGAATCCGACGCAAAACAGATTGTTAATTGTAACGTTCAGGGCCTCCTAATGACGATGGAACACTCAAATTGCGTCGAGATTCAATACTTCGGCCCGAGCCGACTTGTCTCCAAGGGTCTATTGCTGGCTCGGACACCTTATGGTCGTTCTCCTGTGAGTCTAGATTTTCTATTCCGACGCAAAACAGATAGTTAATTGTAACGTTCAGGGCCTCCTAATGACGATGGAACACTCAAATTGCGTCGAGATTCAATACATGGGCCTCGAGCCAACTTGTCTCCAAGGGTCTATTGCTGCCTCGGGCACCTTATGGTCGTTCTCCTGTGAGTCTAGATTTTCGAATCCGACGCAAAACAGATATTTAATTGTAACGTTCAGTGCCTCCTAATGACGAAGGAACACTCAAATTGCGTCGAGATTCATTACATCAGCCTCGAGCCGACTTGTCTCCAAGTGTCTATTGCTGCCTCGGGCACCTTATGGTCGTTCTCTTGTGAGTCTAGATTTTCGAATCCGACGCAAAACAGATTGCTAATTGTAACATTCTGGGTCTCCTAATGACGAAGGAACACTCAAATTGCGCCGAGATTCACTACAACGTCCTCCAGCCCACTTGTCTCCAAGGGGATATCGCTGCCTCGGGCACCACATGGTCCGTCTCCGGTGATTCTACGTTTTTGAATCCGACGCAAAACTGAAAGTTAATTGTAACGTTCAGAGCCTCCTAATGACGATGGAGCACTCAAATTGCGTCGCGGTTCAAACATCGTCCTCCAGCGCACTAGTCTCAAAGGGGATATAGCCTCGGGCACCTTATGGTCCGTCTCCAGTAAGTCTAGATTTTCGAATCCGACGCGAAACTGATAGTTAATTGTAACCCTCAGGGCCTCCTAATGACGATGGAACACGTAAATTGCGTCGAAATTCAATTCATCTTTCTTCAGCTGACGTGTCTCCAAGGGTCTATTGCTGCCTCGGGCACCTTATGGTCGTTCTCCTGTGAGTCTAGATTTTCGAATCCGACGCAAAAATGATAGTTAATTGTAACGTTCAGGGCCTCCTAATGACGATGGAACACTCAAATTGCGTCGAGATTCAATACATGGGCCTCGAGCCGACTTGTCTCCAAGGGTCAATTGCTGCCTCGGGCACCTTATGGTCGTTCTCCTGTGAGTCTAGATTTTCGAATCCGACGCTAAACAGATATTTAATCGTAACGTTCAGGGCCTCTTAATGACGAAGGAACACTCAAATTGCGTCGAGATTCACTACAACGTCCTCCAGCCTGCTTGTCTCCAAGGGGATATAGCCTCGGGCACCTTATGGTCCGTCTCTAGTGAGTTTAGATTTTCGAATCCGACGCGAAACTGATAGTTAATTGTAACGCTCACGGCCTCCTAATGACGATGGAACACGCAAATTGCGTCGAGATTTATTACACCATTCTTCAGCTGACTTGTCTCCAAGGGTCTATCGCTGCCTCGGGCACCTTATGGTCGTTCTTCTGTGAGTCTAGATTTTCGAATCCGTCGCAAAACTGATAGTTAATTGTAACGTTCAGGGCCTACTAATGACGATGGAACACTCTAATTGCGTCGAGTTTCAATACATCGTCCTTCAGCCGACTTGTCTCCAAGGGTCTATTGCTACCTCGGGCACCTTATGTTCGTTCTCCAGTGAGTCTAGATTTTCTAATCCGACGCAAAACTGATTGTTAATTGTAACGTTCATGGCCTCCTAATGACGATTTTTAACACTCAAATAGCGTCGAGATTCAATACATCGTCCTAGAGCCGACTTGTATCCAAGGGGATATTGCTGTCTCGGGCACCATATGATCCTTCTCCTGTGAATAGATTTTCGAATCCGTCGCTAAAATGATAGTTAATTGTAACGTTCAGAGCCTCCTAATGACGATGGAACACTCAAATTGCGTCGAGAGTCAATACATCGTCCTCCAGCCGACTTGTCTCCAAGGGTCTATTGCTGCCTCGGGCACCTTATGGTCGTTCTCCTGTGAGTCTAGATTTTCGAATCCGACGCAAAAATGATAGTTAATTGTAACGTTCAGGGCCTCCTAATGACGATGGAACACTCTAATTGCGTCGAGATTCAATCCATCGTCTTTCAGCCGACTTGTCTCCAAGGGTCTATTGATGCCTCGGGCACCTTTCGGTCCTTATCCTGTGAGTCTAGATGTTCAAATCTGACGAAAAACCGATATTTAATTGTAACGTTCAGGGCCTCCTAATGACGATGGAACACTCAAATTGCGTCGAGATTCAATACATCGTCCTTCAGCCGACTTGTCTCCAAGGGTCTATTGCTGCCTCGGGCACCTTATGTACGTTGTCCTGTGAGTCTAGATTTTTTAATCCGACGCAAAACTGATTGTTGATTGTAACGTTCAAGGCCACCTAATGACGATTTTTAACACTCAAATAACGTCGAGATTCAATACATCGTCCTTCAGCCGACTTGTCTCCAAGGGTCTATTGCTGCCTCGGGCACCTTATGTTCGTGCACCTGTGAGTCTAGATTTTCTAATCCGCCGCAAAACTGATTGTTAGTTGTAGCGTTCAGGGCCCCCTATTGACGATGGAACACAGAATTTGCGTCGAGATTCAATACATCGTCCTCAAGCCGACTTGTATCCAAGGCGATATTGCTCTCTCGGGCACAATATGATCTTTCTCCTGGGAGTAGTATCTCGAATCGGGCGCTAAAATGTTAGTTAATTGTAACGTTCAGGGCCTCCTAATGACGATGGAACACTCAAATTGCGTCGAGATTCAATACATCATTCTTCAGCCCACTTGTCACCAAGAGTCCATTGCTGCCTCGGGCACCTTATGGTCGTTCTCCTGTTAGTATAGATTTTCTAATCAGACGAAAAACTGATAGTTAATTGTAATGGTCAGGGCCACCTTATGACGATGGAACACTGAAAATGCGTCGAGAGTCAATACATCGACCTCCAGCCGACTTGTCTACAAGGGGATATTGCTGCCTCGGACTCTATGTGGTCCGTCTCCTGTGAGTCTAGATTTTCGAATCCGACGCGAAACTGATAGTTAATTGCAACGCTCAGGGCCTCCTAATGACGATGGAACACGCAATTTGCGTTGAGATTCAATACATCAATCTTCAGCTGACTTGTCTCCAAGGGTCTATTGCTGCCTCGGGCACTTTATGGTCGTTCTCCTGTGAGTCTAGATTTTCGAATCCGACGCAAAACTGATAGTTAATTTTAACGTTCAGCGCCTCCAAATGACGATGGAACACTCAAATTGCGTCGAGATTCAATACATCGTCCTTCAGCCGACTTGTCTCCAAGGGTCTATTGCTGCCTCGGGCACCTTATGTTCGTTCTCCTGTGAGTCTAGATTTTCTAATCCGACGCAAAACTGATTGTTAATTGTAACGTTCAAGGCCCCCTAATGACAATGGAGCACTCTAATTGCGTCGAGATTCAATACATCGTCCTCCAGCCGACTTGAATCCAAGGGGATAATGTTGTCTCGGGCACCATATGATCCTTCTCCTGTGAGTAGATTTTCGAATCCGACGCTAAAATGATAGTTAATTGTAACGTTCAGCGCCTCCTAATGACGATGGAACACTCAAATTGCGTCGAGAGTAAATACATCGTCCTCCAGCGGACTTGTCTCCAAGGGTCTGTTGCTGCCTCGGGCACCTTATGGTCGTTCTCCTGTGTGTCTAGATTTTCGAATCCGACGCAGAAATGATAGTTAATTGAAACGTTTAGGGCCTCCTAATGACGATGGAACACTCAAATTGCGTCGAGATTTAATACATCGTCCTTCAGCAGACTTGTGTCCAAGGGTCTATTGCTGCCTCTGGCACCTTATGATCGCTCTCCTGTGAGTCTAGATTTTCGAATCCAACGCAAAACTGACAGTTAATTTTAACGTTCAGGGCCTCCTAATGTCGATAGAACACTCAAATTGCGTCGAGATTCAATACATCGTCCTCCAGCCGACTTGTCTCCAAGGGGATGTTGCTGCCACGGGCACTATATGGTCCTTCCCCTGTGAGTCTAGATTTTTTAATCCGCCGCGAATCTGATAGTCAATTGTAACCTTCAGGGCCTCCTAATGACGATGGAGCACTCAAATTGCGTCGAGATTCAATACATCGTCCTCCAGCCGACTTGTCTCCAAGTGTCTATTACTGCCTGGGGCACCTTATTATCGTTTTCCTGTGGATCTAGATTTTCGAATCCGACGCAAAACTGATAGTTAATTGTAACGTTCAGGGCCTCCAATTTACGATGGAACACTCAAATTGCGACGAGATTCAATACATCGTCCTCCAGCCGACTTGTCTCCATGTGGATATTGCTGCCTCGGGCACCACACTCCGTCTCCGGTGATTCTACGTTTTCCAGTCCGACGCAAAACTGATAGTTAATTGTAACGTTCAGGGCATCCTAATGACGATGGAGTACTCAAATTGCGTCGCGATTCAATACATCGTCCTCCAGCGGACTGGTCTCCAAGGGGATATTGCTGCCTCGGGCACCTTATGGTCCGTCTCCAGTTAGTCTAGATTTTCGAATCCGACGCGAAACTAATAGTTAATTGTAACGTTCAGTGCCTCCTAATGACGATGGAACACTCAAATAGCGTCGAGATTCAATACATCATCCTTCACCCGACTTGTCTCCAAGAGTCCATTGCTGCCTCGGGCACCTTATAATCGTTCTCCTGTGAGTCTAGATTTTCGTATCCGACGCAAAACAGATAGTTAATTTTAAGGTTCAGGGCCTCCTATTGACGATGGAACACTCAAATTGCGTCGAGATTCACTACATCGTCCACCAGCCGACTTGTCTCCAAGGAAATATCGCTGCCTCGGGCACCACATGGTCCGTCTCCGGTGATTCTACGTTTTCGAATCCGACGCAAAACTGATAGTTAATTGTAACGTTCAGGGCCTCCTAATTACGATGGAACACTCAAATTGCGTCGAGATTCAATACATCGTCCTCCAGACGACTTGTCTCCATGGGGATACTGCTGTCTCGGGCTTATATGATCCTTCTCCCGTGAGTCTAGATTTTCGAATCCGACGCATAACTGATAGTTAATTGTAACGTTCAGGGCCTCCTAATTACGATGGAACACTCAAATTGCGTCGAGATTCAATACATCGTCCTCCAGACGACTTGTCTCCATGGGGATATTGCTGCCTCGGGCTCCTTATGGTCGCTCTCCTGTGAGTCTAGATTTTCGAATCCGACGCAATAATGATAGTTAATAGTAACGTTCAGCGCCTCTTAATGACGATGGAACACTCAAATTGCGTCGAGAGTCAATTCATCGACCTCCAGCCGACTTGTCTGCAAGGAGCTATCACTGCCTCGGGCACCACAGTCCGTCTCCGGTGATTCTACGTTTTCCAATCCGACGCAAAACTGATAGTTAATTGTAACGTTCAGGGCCTCCTAATGACGATGGAGCACTCAAATTGCGTCGCAATTAAATACATCGTCCTCCAGCGGACTGGTATCCAAGGGGATATTGCTGCCTGGGGCACCTTATGGTCCGTCTCCAGTGAGTCTAGATTTTCGAATCCGACGCGAAACTAATAGTTAATTGTAACGTTCAGGGCCTCCTAATGACGATGGAACACTCAAATTTCGCCGAGATTCACTACATCGTCCTCCAGCCGACTTGTCTCCAAGGAGATATCACTGCCTCGGGCACCACATGGTCCGTCTCCTGTGATTCTACGTTTTCGAATCCGACGCAAAAATGATAGTTAATTGTAACGTTCAGGGCCTCCTAATAACGATGGAACACTCAAAATGCGTCGAGATTCAGTACATCGTACTTCAGCTGACTTGGCTCCATGAGTCTATTACTGCCTCGGGCACCTTATGGTCGTTGTCCTGTGAGTGTAGATTTTCGAATTCGACGTAAAACAGATAGTTAATTGTAACGTTCAGGGCCTACTAATGACGAAGGAACCCTCAAATTGCGTAGCGATCCAATACATCGTCCTCCAGCCGACTTGTCTCCAAGGGTCTATTGCTGCCTCGGGCACCTTATGATCTATCACCTGTGAGTCTAGATTTTCGAACCCGACGCAAAACTGATAGTTAATTGTAACGCACAGGGCCACCAAATGACGATGCAACACTCAAATTGCGTCGAGAGTCAATACATCGTACTCCAGCCGACTTGTCACCAAGGGTCCATTGCTGTGTCGGGCACCACATGGTCCTTCTCCCGTGAGTCTAGATTTTCGAATCAGACGCGAAACTGACAGTTAATTGTAATGTTCAGGGCCTCCTAATGACGATGGAGCACTCAAATTGCGTCGCGATTAAATACATCGTCCTCCAGCGGACTGGTCTCAAAGGGGATATTGCTGCTTCGGGCACCTTATGGTCCGTCTCCAGTGAGTCTAGATTTTCGAATCCGACGCAAAAATGATAGTTAATTGTAACATTCAGCACCTACTAATGACGATGGAACACTGAAATTGCGTCGAGAGTCAATACATCGACCTCCAGCCGACTTGTCTCCAAGGGAATATTGCCGCCTCGGACACCATATTTTCCGTCTTCCGTGAGTCTAGAATATCGAATCAGAAGCAAAAATGTAACGTTCAGCGCTTCCTAATGACGATGGAACACTCAAATTGCGTCGAGAGTCAATACATCGACCTCCAGCCGACGTGTCTGCAAGGGGATATCGCTGCCACGGGCACCACAGTCCGTCTCCGGTGATTCTACGTTTTCCAATCCGACGCAAAACTGAAAGTTAATTGTAACGTTCAGGGCCTCCTAATGAAGATGGAGCACTCAACTTGCGTCGCGATTCAATACATCGTCCTCCAGCGGACTGGTCTCCAAGGGGATATTGCTGCCTCTAGCACCTTATGGTCCGTCTCCAGTGAGTCTAGATTTTCGAATCCGACGCGAAACTAATAGTTAATTGTAACGTTAAGGGCCACCTAATGACGATGGAACACTCAAATTGCGTCGAGATTCACTACATCGTCCTCCAGCCGACTTGTCTCCAAGGAGATATCGCTGCCTCGGGCACCACATGGTCCGTCTCCGGTGATTCTACGTTTTCGAATCCGACGCAAAACTGATAGTTAACTGTAACGTGCAGGGCCTCCTAATGACGATGGAACAGTCAAATAGCGACGAGATTCAACACATCGACCTCCAGCCGACTTGTCTCCATGGGATATAACTGCCTCGGGCTCCTTATGGTCGCTGTCCTGTGAGTCTAGATTTTCGAAACCGACGCGAAACTGATTGTTAACTGTAACGATCAGGACTTCCTAATGACGATGGAACTCCCAAAAGTGCGTCGAGATTCAATTTATCGGCATTCAGCCGATTTGTCTCCAAGGGTCTATTGCTGCCTCAGGCACTTTATGGTCGTTCTCCTGTGTGTCTAGATTTTCGAATCCGACGCAAAAATGATAATTAATTGTAACGTTCAGCGCCTCCTAATGACGATGGAACACTCAAATTGCGTCGAAAGTCAATACATCGACATCCGGCCGAATTGTCTACAAGGGGATATTGCTGCCTCGGGCTCCTTGTGGTCCGTCTCCTGTGAGTCTAGATTTTCGAATCCGACGCGAAACTTGTAGTTAATTGTAACGTTCGGGGCCTCCTAATGACGATGGAACACTCAAATTGCGTCGAGATTCGATACATCGTCCTTCAGCCGACTTGTCACCAAGAGTCCATTGCTGCCTCGGCCACCTTATGGTCGTTTTCCTGCTAGTCCAGATTTTCGAATCCGACGCAAAACTGATAGTTAATTGTAACGTTCAGGGCCTCCTAATGACGATGAAACACTCAATTTGCGTCGAGATTCAACACATCGGCCTCCAGCCGACTTGTCTCCATGGGGATATTGCTGCCTCGGGATCCATATGGTCGCTGTCCTGTGAGTCTAGATTTTCGAAACCGCCGCGAAACTGATTGTTAATTGTAAAGATCAGGGCTTCCTAATGACGATGGAACACTCAAATTGCGTCGAGATTGAATATATCGTCCTTCAGCCGATTTGTCTCCAAGAGTCCATTGCTGCCTCGGGCACCTTATGGTCGTTCTCCTGTGAGTCTAGATTTTCGAATCCGACGCAAAACAGATAGTTAATTGAATCGTTCAGGGCCTCCTAATGACGATGGAACACTCAAATTGCGTCGAGATGCAATACATCGGTCTCGAGCCGACTTGTCTCCAAGGGTCTATTGCTGCTTCGGGCACCTTATGGTCGTTCACCTGTGAGTCTAGATTTTCGAATCCGACGCATAACAGATAGTTAATTGTAACGTTCAAGGCCTCCTAATGACGAAGGATCACTCAAATTGCGTCGAGATTCACTACAACGTCCTCCAGCCGACTTGTCTCCAAGGGGATATCGCAGCCTCGGGCACCACATGGTCCGTCTCCGGTGATTCTACGTTTTCGAATCCGACGAAAAACTGATAGTTAATAGT
Organism: Schistocerca americana; assembly: GCF_021461395.2. Classification (NCBI taxonomy): domain Eukaryota; kingdom Metazoa; phylum Arthropoda; class Insecta; order Orthoptera; family Acrididae; genus Schistocerca; species Schistocerca americana. Next base: position 3,838,185 of record NC_060122.1, on the reverse strand, counting down.
TACGTTCAAGGCCTCCTAATGACGATGGAACATTCAAATTGCATCGAGATTCAATACATCGTCCTTCATCCGACTTGTCTCCAAGGGTCTCTTGCTGCCTAGGGCACCTTATAATCGTTCTCCTGTGAGTCTAGATTTTCGAACCCGACGCAAAACTGACAGTTAATTCTAACATTCAGGGCCACCTAATGACGATGGAACACTCAAATTGCGTCGGGATTCAATACATCGGCCTCCAGCCGACTTGTCTCCAAGGGAATATTGCTGTCTCGGGCACCATATGATTCTTCTCTTGTGAGTCTAGATTTTCGAATCCGTCGCAAAAATGATACTTAATTGTAACATTCAGGGCCTCCTAATGACGATGGAACACTCAAATTGCGTCGCGAACCAATACGTCGTCTTCCAGCCGACTTGACTCCAAGGTTCTATTGCAAGGTTCAATGCTGCCTCGGGCACAATATGATCCTTCTCCTGTGAGTCTAGATTTTCGAATCCGACGCAAAATGATAGTGAATTGTAACGTTTAGCGCCTCCTAATGACGATAGAACACTCAAATTGCGTCGAGATTCAATACTTCGTCCATCAGCCGACTTATCTACAAGGGGATATTGCTGCCCCGGGCACCTTATGGTCGTTCCCCTGAGAGTTTAGAATTTATAATCTAATGGTCCGTCTCCTGTGAGTCTAGATTTTTGAATCCGACGCGAAACTGATAGTTAATTGTAACGTTCAGGGCCTCCTAATGACGATGGAACACTCAAATTGCGTCGAGAGTCAATTCATCGACATCCAGCCGACTTGTCTACAAGGGGATATTGCTGCCTCGGGCTCCAAGTGGTAAGTCTCCTGTGAGTCTATATTTTCGAATCCGACGCGAAACTGATAGTTAATTGTAACGTACAGGGCCTCCTAATGACGATGGAACACTCACATTGCGTCGAGATTCAATACATCGTCCTTCAGCCGACTTGTCTCCAAAAAAAAAATGGTTCAAATGGCTCTGAGCACTATGGGACTTAACCGCTACGGTCATCAGTCCCCTAGAACTTAGAACTACTTAAACCTAACTAACCTAAGGACACCACACAACACCCAGCCATCACGAGGCAGAGAAAATCCCTGACCCCGCCGGGAATCGAACCCGGGAACCCGGGCGTGGGAAGCGAGAACGCTACCGCACAACCACGAGATGCGGGCGACTTGTCTCCAAGAGCCCATTGCTGCCTCGGGCACCTTACGGTCGATCTCCTGTTAGTCTAGACTTTCGAATCCGACGCAACACAGATAGTTAGTTGCAACGTTCAGGGCCTCCTAATGACGATGGAACACAAAAATTGCGTCGAGACTCAATACATCGGCCTCGAGCCGACTTGTCTCCAAGGGTCTATGGCTGCCTCGGGCACCTTATGGTCGCTCTCCTGTGACTCTAGATTTTCGAATCCGACGCAAAACAGATAGTTAATTGTAATGTTCACGGCCTCCTAATGACGAAGGAACACTCAAATTGCGACGAGATTCACTACAACGTCCTCCAGCCGACTTGTCTCCAAGGCGATATCGCTGTCTCGGGCACCACATGGTCCGTCTCCGGTGATTCTACGTTTTCGAATCCGACGCAAAACTGATAGTTAATTGTAACGTTCATGGCCTCCTAATGACGATGGAACACTCAAATTGCGTCGAGATTCAATACATCGGCCTCCAGTCGACATGCCTCCAAGGGGATATTGCTGTCGCGGGCACAATATGATCCTTCTCCTGTGAGTCAAGATTTACGAATCCGACGCAAAACTGATAGTTAATTGTAACGTTCAGGGCCTCCTAATGACGATGGAACACTCAAATTGCGTCGAGATTCAATACATCGTCCTTCAGCCGACTTGTCTCCAATAGTCCATTGCTGCCTGGGGCACCTTATGGTCGTTCTTCTGTTAGTCTAGATTTTCGAATCCGAGGCGAAACTTATAGTTAATTGTAACGTTCGGGGCCTCCTAATGACGATGGAACACTCAAATTGCGTCGAGATTCAATACATCGTCCTTCAGCCGACTTGTCACCAAGAGTCCATTGCTGCCTCGGCCACCTTATGGTCGTTCTCCTGCTAGTCCAGATTTTCGAATCCGACGCAAAACTGATAGTTAATTGTAACGTTCAGGGCCTCCTAATGACGATGAAACACTCAATTTGCGTCGAGATTCAACACATCGGCCTCCAGCCGACTTGTCTCCATGGGGATATTGCTGCCTCGGGATCCTTATGGTCGCTGTCCTGTGAGTCTAGATTTTCGAAACCGCCGCGAAACTGATTGTTAATTGTAAAGATCAGGGCTTCCTAATGACGATGGAACACTCAAATTGCGTCGAGATTCAATATATCGTCCTTCAGCCGATTTGTCTCCAAGAGTCCATTGCTGCCTCGGGCACCTTATGGTCGTTCTCCTGTGAGTCTAGATTTTCGAATCCGACGCAAAACAGATAGTTAATTGTAATGTTCAGGGCCTCCTAATGACGATGGAACACTCAAATTGCGTCGAGATTCAATACATCGGTCTCGAGCCGACTTGTCTCCAAGGGTCTATTGCTGCTTCGGGCACCTTATGGTCGTTCACCTGTGAGTCTAGATTTTCGAATCCGACGCATAACAGATTGTTAATTGTAACGTTCAAGGCCTCCTAATGACGAAGGATCACTCAAATTGCGTCGAGATTCACTACAACGTCCTCCAGCCGACTTGTCTCCAAGGGGATATCGCAGCCTCGGGCACCACATGGTCCGTCTCCGGTGATTCTACGTTTTCGAATCCGACGCAAAACTGATAGTTAATAGTTACGTTCAAGGCCTCCTAATGACGATGGAACATTCAAATTGCATCGAGATTCAATACATCGTCCTTCAGCCGACTTGTCTCCAAGGATCTATTGCTGCCTAGGGCACCTTATAATCGTTCTCCTGTGAGTCTAGATTTTCGAACCCGACGCAAAACTGACAGTTAATTATAACATTCAGGGCCACCTAATGACGATGGAACACTCAAATTGCGTCGGGATTCAATACATCGGCCTCCAGCCGACTTGTCTCCAAGGGAATATTGCTGTCTCGGGCACCATATGATTCTTCTCTTGTGAGTCTAGATTTTCGAATCCGTCGCAAAAATGATACTTAATTGTAACATTCAGGGCCTCCTAATGACGATGGAACACTCAAATTGCGTCGCGATCCAATACGTCGTCTTCCAGCCGACTTGACTCCAAGGTTCTATTGCAAGGTTCAATGCTGCCTCGGGCACAATATGATCCTTCTCCTGTGAGTCTAGATTTTCGAATCCGACGCAAAATGATAGTGAATTGTAACGTTTAGCGCCTCCTAATGACGATAGAACACTCAAATGCGTCGAGAATCAATACTTCGTCCATCAGCCGACTTATCTACAAGGGGATATTGCTGCCCCGGGCACCTTATGGTCGTTCCCCTGAGAGTTTAGAATTTATAATCTAATGGTCCGTCTCCTGTGAGTCTAGATTTTTGAATCCGACGCGAAACTGATAGTTAATTGTAACGTTCAGGGCCTCCTAATGACGATGGAACACTCAAATTGCGTCGAGAGTCAATTCATCGACATCCAGCCGACTTGTCTCCAAGGGGATATTGCTGCCTCTAGCACCTTATGGTCCGTCTCCAGTGAGTCTAGATTTTCGAATCCGACGCGAAACTAATAGTTAATTGTAACGTTAAGGGCCACCTAATGACGATGGAACACTCAAATTGCGTCGAGATTCACTACATCGTCCTCCAGCCGACTTGTCTCCAAGGAGATATCGCTGCCTCGGGCACCACATGGTCCGTCTCCGGTGATTCTACGTTTTCGAATCCGACGCAAAACTGATAGTTAACTGTAACGTGCAGGGCCTCCTAATGACGATGGAACAGTCAAATAGCGTCGAGATTCAACACATCGACCTCCAGCCGACTTGTCTCCATGGGATATAACTGCCTCGGGCTCCTTATGGTCGCTGTCCTGTGAGTCTAGATTTTCGAAACCGACGCGAAACTGATTGTTAACTGTAACGATCAGGACTTCCTAATGACGATGGAACTCCCAAAAGTGCGTCGAGATTCAATTTATCGGCATTCAGCCGATTTGTCTCCAAGGGTCTATTGCTGCCTCAGGCACTTTATGGTCGTTCTCCTGTGTGTCTAGATTTTCGAATCCGACGCAAAAATGATAATTAATTGTAACGTTCAGCGCCTCCTAATGACGATGGAACACTCAAATTGCGTCGAAAGTCAATACATCGACATCCGGCCGAATTGTCTACAAGGGGATATTGCTGCCTCGGGCTCCTTGTGGTCCGTCTCCTGTGAGTCTAGATTTTCGAATCCGACGCGAAACTTGTAGTTAATTGTAACGTTCGGGGCCTCCTAATGACGATGGAACACTCAAATTGCGTCGAGATTCGATACATCGTCCTTCAGCCGACTTGTCACCAAGAGTCCATTGCTGCCTCGGCCACCTTATGGTCGTTTTCCTGCTAGTCCAGATTTTCGAATCCGACGCAAAACTGATAGTTAATTGTAACGTTCAGGGCCTCCTAATGACGATGAAACACTCAATTTGCGTCGAGATTCAACACATCGGCCTCCAGCCGACTTGTCTCCATGGGGATATTGCTGCCTCGGGATCCATATGGTCGCTGTCCTGTGAGTCTAGATTTTCGAAACCGCCGCGAAACTGATTGTTAATTGTAAAGATCAGGGCTTCCTAATGACGATGGAACACTCAAATTGCGTCGAGATTCAATATATCGTCCTTCAGCCGATTTGTCTCCAAGAGTCCATTGCTGCCTCGGGCACCTTATGGTCGTTCTCCTGTGAGTCTAGATTTTCGAATCCGACGCAAAACAGATAGTTAATTGAATCGTTCAGGGCCTCCTAATGACGATGGAACACTCAAATTGCGTCGAGATGCAATACATCGGTCTCGAGCCGACTTGTCTCCAAGGGTCTATTGCTGCTTCGGGCACCTTATGGTCGTTCACCTGTGAGTCTAGATTTTCGAATCCGACGCATAACAGATAGTTAATTGTAACGTTCAAGGCCTCCTAATGACGAAGGATCACTCAAATTGCGTCGAGATTCACTACAACGTCCTCCAGCCGACTTGTCTCCAAGGGGATATCGCAGCCTCGGGCACCACATGGTCCGTCTCCGGTGATTCTACGTTTTCGAATCCGACGAAAAACTGATAGTTAATAGTTACGTTCAAGGCCTCCTAATGACGATGGAACATTCAAATTGCATCGAGATTCAATACATCGTCCTTCATCCGACTTGTCTCCAAGGGTCTCTTGCTGCCTAGGGCACCTTATAATCGTTCTCCTGTGAGTCTAGATTTTCGAACCCGACGCAAAACTGACAGTTAATTCTAACATTCAGGGCCACCTAATGACGATGGAACACTCAAATTGCGTCGGGATTCAATACATCGGCCTCCAGCCGACTTGTCTCCAAGGGAATATTGCTGTCTCGGGCACCATATGATTCTTCTCTTGTGAGTCTAGATTTTCGAATCCGTCGCAAAAATGATACTTAATTGTAACATTCAGGGCCTCCTAATGACGATGGAACACTCAAATTGCGTCGCGAACCAATACGTCGTCTTCCAGCCGACTTGACTCCAAGGTTCTATTGCAAGGTTCAATGCTGCCTCGGGCACAATATGATCCTTCTCCTGTGAGTCTAGATTTTCGAATCCGACGCAAAATGATAGTGAATTGTAACGTTTAGCGCCTCCTAATGACGATAGAACACTCAAATTGCGTCGAGATTCAATACTTCGTCCATCAGCCGACTTATCTACAAGGGGATATTGCTGCCCCGGACACCTTATGGTCGTTCCCCTGAGAGTTTAGAATTTATAATCTAATGGTCCGTCTCCTGTGAGTCTAGATTTTTGAATCCGACGCGAAACTGATAGTTAATTGTAACGTTCAGGGCCTCCTAATGACGATGGAACACTCAAATTGCGTCGAGAGTCAATTCATCGACATCCAGCCGACTTGTCTACAAGGGGATATTGCTGCCTCGGGCTCCAAGTGGTAAGTCTCCTGTGAGTCTATATTTTCGAATCCGACGCGAAACTGATAGTTAATTGTAACGTACAGGGCCTCCTAATGACGATGGAACACTCACATTGCGTCGAGATTCAATACATCGTCCTTCAGCCGTCTTGTCTCCAAAAAAAAAATGGTTCAAATGGCTCTGAGCACTATGGGACTTAACCGCTACGGTCATCAGTCCCCTAGAACTTAGAACTACTTAAACCTAACTAACCTAAGGACACCACACAACACCCAGCCATCACGAGGCAGAGAAAATCCCTGACCCCGCCGGGAATCGAACCCGGGAACCCAAGCGTGGGAAGCGAGAACGCTACCGCACAACCACGAGATGCGGGCGACTTGTCTCCAAGAGCCCATTGCTGCCTCGGGCACCTTACGGTCGATCTCCTGTTAGTCTAGACTTTCGAATCCGACGCAACACAGATAGTTAATTGCAACGTTCAGGGCCTCCTAATGACGATGGAACACAAAAATTGCGTCGAGACTCAATACATCGGCCTCGAGCCGACTTGTCTCCAAGGGTCTATGGCTGCCTCGGGCACCTTATGGTCGCTCTCCTGTGAGTCTAGATTTTCGAATCCGACGCAAAACAGATAGTTAATTGTAATGTTCACGGCCTCCTAATGACGAAGGAACACTCAAATTGCGACGAGATTCACTACAACGTCCTCCAGCCGACTTGTCTCCAAGGCGATATCGCTGTCTCGGGCACCACATGGTCCGTCTCCGGTGATTCTACGTTTTCGAATCCGACGCAAAACTGATAGTTAATTGTAACGTTCATGGCCTCCTAATGACGATGGAACACTCAAATTGCGTCGAGATTCAATACATCGGCCTCCAGTCGACATGCCTCCAAGGGGATATTGCTGTCGCGGGCACAATATGATCCTTCTCCTGTGAGTCAAGATTTACGAATCCGACGCAAAACTGATAGTTAATTGTAACGTTCAGGGCCTCCTAATGACGATGGAACACTCAAATTGCGTCGAGATTCAATACATCGTCCTTCAGCCGACTTGTCTCCAATAGTCCATTGCTGCCTGGGGCACCTTATGGTCGTTCTTCTGTTAGTCTAGATTTTCGAATCCGAGGCGAAACTTATAGTTAATTGTAACGTTCGGGGCCTCCTAATGACGATGGGACACTCAAATTGCGTCGAGATTCAATACATCGTCCTTCAGCCGACTTGTCACCAAGAGTCCATTGCTGCCTCGGCCACCTTATGGTCGTTCTCCTGCTAGTCCAGATTTTCGAATCCGACGCAAAACTGATAGTTAATTGTAACGTTCAGGGCCTCCTAATGACGATGAAACACTCAATTTGCGTCGAGATTCAACACATCGGCCACCAGCCGACTTGTCTCCATGGGGATATTGCTGCCTCGGGATCCTTATGGTCGCTGTCCTGTGAGTCTAGATTTTCGAAACCGCCGCGAAACTGATTGTTAATTGTAAAGATCAGGGCTTCCTAATGACGATGGAACACTCAAATTGCGTCGAGATTCAATATATCGTCCTTCAGCCGATTTGTCTCCAAGGGTCTATTGCTGCTTCGGGCACCTTATGGTCGTTCACCTGTGAGTCTAGATTTTCGAATCCGACGCATAACAGATAGTTAATTGTAACGTTCAAGGCCTCCTAATGACGAAGGATCACTCAAATTGCGTCGAGATTCACTACAACGTCCTCCAGCCGACTTGTCTCCAAGGGGATATCGCAGCCTCGGGCACCACATGGTCCGTCTCCGGTGATTCTACGTTTTCGAATCCGACGCAAAACTGATAGTTAATAGTTACGTTCAAGGCCTCCTAATGACGATGGAACATTCAAATTGCATCGAGATTCAATACATCGTCCTTCAGCCGACTTGTCTCCAAGGATCTATTGCTGCCTAGGGCACCTTATAATCGTTCTCCTGTGAGTCTAGATTTTCGAACCCGACGCAAAACTGACAGTTAATTATAACATTCAGGGCCACCTAATGACGATGGAACACTCAAATTGCGTCGGGATTCAATACATCGGCCTCCAGCCGACTTGTCTCCAAGGGAATATTGCTGTCTCGGGCACCATATGATTCTTCTCTTGTGAGTCTAGATTTTCGAATCCGTCGCAAAAATGATACTTAATTGTAACATTCAGGGCCTCCTAATGACGATGGAACACTCAAATTGCGTCGCGATCCAATACGTCGTCTTCCAGCCGACTTGACTCCAAGGTTCTATTGCAAGGTTCAATGCTGCCTCGGGCACAATATGATCCTTCTCCTGTGAGTCTAGATTTTCGAATCCGACGCAAAATGATAGTGAATTGTAACGTTTAGCGCCTCCTAATGACGATAGAACACTCAAATGCGTCGAGATTCAATACTTCGTCCATCAGCCGACTTATCTACAAGGGGATATTGCTGCCCCGGGCACCTTATGGTCGTTCCCCTGAGAGTTTAGAATTTATAATCTAATGGTCCGTCTCCTGTGAGTCTAGATTTTTGAATCCGACGCGAAACTGATAGTTAATTGTAACGTTCAGGGCCTCCTAATGACGATGGAACACTCAAATTGCGTCGAGAGTCAATTCATCGACATCCAGCCGACTTGTCTACAAGGGGATATTGCTGCCTCGGGCACCAAGTGGTAAGTCCCCTGTGAGTCTATATTTTCGAATCCGACGCGAAACTGATAGTTAATTGTAACGTACAGGGCCTCCTAATGACGATGGAACACTCACATTGCGTCGAGATTCAATACATCGTCCTTCAGCCGACTTGTCTCCAAGAGCCCATTGCTGCCTCGGGCACCTTACGGTCGATCTCCTGTTAGTCTAGACTTTCGAATCCGACGCAACACAGATAGTTAATTGCAACGTTCAGGGCCTCCTAATGACGATGGAACACAAAAATTGCGTCGAGACTCAATACATCGGCCTCGAGCCGACTTGTCTCCAAGGGTCTATGGCTGCCTCGGGCACCTTATGGTCGCTCTCCTGTGAGTCTAGATTTTCGAATCCGACGCAAAACAGATAGTTAATTGTAATGTTCACGGCCTCCTAATGACGAAGGAACACTCAAATTGCGACGAGATTCACTACAACGTCCTCCAGCCGACTTGTCTCCAAGGGGATATCGCTGTCTCCGGCACCACATGGTCCGTCTCCGGTGATTCTACGTTTTCGAATCCGACGCAAAACTGATAGTTAATTGTAACGTTCATGGCCTCCTAATGACGATGGAACACTCAAACTGCATCGAGATTCAATACATCGGCCTCCATTCGACATGCCTCCAAGGGGATATTGCTGTCGCGGGCACAATATGATCCTTCTCCTGTGAGTCAAGATTTACGAATCCGACGCAAAACTGATAGTTAATTGTAACGTTCAGGGCCTCCTAATGACGATGGAACACTCAAATTGCGTCGAGATTCAATACATCGTCCTTCAGCCGATTTGTCTCCAATAGTCCATTGCTGCCTCGGGCACCTTATGGTCGTTCTTCTGTTAGTCTAGATTTTCGAATCCGACGCGAAACTGATAGTTAATTGTAACGTTCAGGGCCTCCTAATGACGATGGAACACTGAAATTGCGTCGAGATTCAATACATCGTCCTACCTTATGGTCGTTCTCCTGTTAGTTTAGATTTTCGAATCCGACGAAAAACTGATAGTTAATTGTAACATTCAGTGCCTCCTAATGACGATGGAACACTCAAATTGCGTCGCGATCCAATACATCGCCTCCCAGCCGACTTGTCTCCAAGGGTCTATTGCTGCCACGGGCACCTTAATATCGTTCTCCTGTGAGTCTAGATTTTCGAACCCGATGCAAAACTGATAATTAATTGTAACGTTCAGGGCCACCTAATGACGATGGAACACTTAAATTGCGTCGAGATTCAATACATCGGCCTCCAGCCGACATATCTCCAAGGGGATATTGCTGTCTCGGGCACCATATGATCCTTCTCCTGTGAGTCCAGATTTTCGAATCCGACGCAAAAATGATAGTGAATTGTAACGTTCAGCGCCCCCAAATGATGATAGAACACTCAAATTGCGTCGAGAGTCAATACATCGACCTACAGCCGACTTGTCTACAAGGGGATATTGCTGCCTCGGGCTCCATGTGGTCCGTCTCCTGTGAGTCTAGAGTTTCGAATCCGACGCGAAACTGATAGTTAATTGTAACGTCAGGGCCTCCTAATGACGATGGAACACTCAAATTGCGTCGAGATTCAATACATCGGCCTTGAGCCGAATTGTCTCCAAGGGTCTATTGCTGCCTCGGGCACCTTATGGTCGTTCTCATGTGAGTCTAGATTTTCGAATCCGACGCAAAACAGATAGTTAATTGTAACGTTCACGGCCTCCTAATGACGAGGAACGCTCAAATTGCGTCGAGATTCACTACAACGTCCTCCAGCCGACTTGTCTCCAAGGGGATATCGCACCACATGGTCCGTCTCCGGTGATTCTACGTTTCCGATTCCGACGCAAAACTTATAGTTAATTGTAACGTTCAGGGCCTCCTAATGACGATGGAGCACTCAAATTGCGTCGAGATTCAATACATCGTCCTTCAGCCGACTTGTCTCCAAGAGTCCATTGCTGCCTTGGGCACCTTATGGTCGTTCTCCTGTGAGTCTAGATTTTCGAATCCGACCCAAAAATGATAGTGAATTGTAACGTTCAGCGCCTCATAATGACGACAAAACACTCAAATAGCGTCGAGATTCACTACAACGTCCTCCAGCCGACTTGTCTCCAAGGGGATATTGCTGTCTCGGGCACATATTATCCTCCTCCTGTGAACCTAGATTTTCGAATCCGACGCATAACTGATAGTTTATTGTAACGTTCAGCGCCTCCTAATGACGATTGAACACTCAAATTGCGTCGAGATTCAATACCACGTCCTCCAGGCGACGTGTCTCCAACGGTCTATTGCTGCTTCGGGCACCTTATGGTACGTCTCCAGTGAGTCTAGATTATCGAATCCGTAGAAAAACTGATAGTTAATTGTAACATTCAGGGCCTCCTATTTACGATGGAACACTCAAATTGCGTCGCGATCCAATACTTCGCCCTCCAGCCGACTTGTCTCCAAAGGTCTATTGCTGCCTGGGGCTATTTATGATCGTTCTCCTGTGAGTCTAGATTTTCGAATCCAACGCAAAACTGATAGTTAATTGTAACGTTCTGGGCCTCCTAATGACGATGGAACACTCAAATTGCTTCGAGATTCCATACATCGGCCTCCAGCCGACTTGTCTCCATGGGGATATTGCTGCCTCGGGCTCCTTATGGTCGCTGTCCTGTGAGTCTAGATTTTCGAAACCGACGCAAAACTGATTGTTAATTGTAACGATCAGGACTTCCTAATGACGATGGAACACCCAAAAGTGCGTCGAGATTCAATACATCGTCCTCCAGCCGACTGGTCTCCAAAGGGATATTGCTGCCTCGGGCACCACATGGTCCTTCTCCTGTGAGTCCAGATTTTCGAATCCGACGCAAAAATGATAGCGAATTGTAACGTTCAGCGCCCCCTAATGACGATAGAACACTCAAATTGCGTCGAGAGTCAATACATCCACCTACAGCCGACTTGTCTACAAGGGGATATTGCTGCCTCGGGCTCCATGTGGTCCGTCTCCTGTGAGTCTAGATTTTCGAATCCGACGCAAAAATGATAGTTAATTGTAACGTTCAGGGCCTCCTAATGACAATGAAACACTCAAATTGCGTCGAGATTCAATACATCGTCATTCAGCCGACTTGTCTCCAAGAGTCCATTGCTGCCTGGGGTACCTTATGGTCGTTCTTCTGTTAGTCTAGATTTTCGAATCCGACGCAAAACAGATAGTTAATTGTAACGTTCAGGGCCTCCAAATGACGATGGAACACTCAAATTGCGTCGAGATTCAATACATCGGCCTCGAGCCGACTTGTCTCCAAGGGTCTATTGCTGCCTCGGGCACCTTATGGTCGTTCTCCTGGGAGTCTAGATTTTCGAACCCGACGCAAAACAGATACTTAATTGTAACGTTCACGGCCTCCTAATGACGAAGGAACACTCAAATTGCGTCGAGATTCACTACAACGTCATCCAGCCGACTTGTCTCCAAGGGGATATCGCACCACATTGTCCGTCTCCGGTGATTCTACGTTTTCGAATCCGACGCAAAACTGATAGTTAATTGTAAGGTTCAGGGCCTCCTAATGACGATGGAGCACTCAACTTGCAACGAGATTCAATACATCGCCCTTCAGCCGACTTGTCTCCAAGAGTCCATTGCTGCCTTGGACACCATATGGTCGTTCTCCTGTGAGTCTAGATTTTCGAATCCGACCCAAAAATGATAGTGAATTGTAACATTCAGCGCCTCCTAATGACGACAAAACACTCAAATTGCGTCGAGATTCACTACAACGTCCTCCAGCCGACTTGTCACCTAGGGGATATTGCTGTCTCGGGCAAATATTATCCTCCTCCTGTGAGTCTAGATTTTCGAATCGGACGCATAACTGATAGTTAATTGTAACGTTCAGCGCCACCTAATGACGATTGAACACTCAAATTGCGTCGAGATTCAATACATCGTCCTCCAGGCGACTTGTCTCCAACGGTCTATTGCTGCTTCGGGCACCTTATGGTACGTCTCCAGTGAGTCTAGATTATCGAATCCGACGAAAAACTGATAGTTAACTGTAACATTCAGGGCCTCCTAGTTACAATTGAACACTCAAATTGCGTCGCGATCCAATACTTCGTCCTCCAGCCGACTTGTCTCCAAGGGTCTATTGCTGCCTGGGGCTATTTATGATCGTTCTCCTGTGAGTCTAGATTTTCGAATCCAACGCAAAACTGATAGTTAATTGTAACGTTCAGGGGCTCCTAATGACGATGGAACACTCAAATTGCATCGAGATTTATTACATCGGCCTCCAGCCGACTTGTATCCATGGGGATATTGCTGCCTCGGGCTCCTTATGGTCGCTCTCCTGTGAATCTAGATTTTCGAAACCGACCTGAAACTGATTGCTAATTCTAACGTTCAGGGCTTCCTAATGACGATGGAACACTCAAATTGCGCCGAGATTCAATGTAACAGCTTTCAGCCGATTTGTCTCCAAGGGTCTATTGCTGCCTCGGGCACCATAAGGTCGATCCCCTGTGAGTCTAGATTTTAGAATCCGACGCAAAACTGATAGTTAATTGTAACGTTCAGGGCGTCCTAATGTCGATGCAACACTCAAATTGCGTCGAGATTCACTACATCGACTTCCAGCCGACTTGTCTCCAAGGTGATATCGCTGCCTCGGCCACCACATGGTCCGTCTCCGGTGATTCTACGTTATCGAATCCGACGCAAAACTGATAGTTATTTGTAACGTTCAGGGCCTCCTAATGTCGATGGAGCACTCAAATCGCGTCAAGATTCAACACATCGGCCTCCAGCCGACTTGTCTCCATGGGGATATTGCTGCCTCGGGCTCCTTATGGTCGCTGTCCTGTGAGTCTAGATTTTCGAAACCGACGCAAAACTGATTGTTAATTGTAACGATCAGGACTACCTAATGACGATGGAACACCCAAAAGTGCGTCGAGATTCAACATATCTTCATTCAGCCGATTTGTCTCCAAGGGTCTATTGCTGCCTCGCGCACTTTACGGTCGTCCTCCTGTGAGTCTAGATTTTTGAACCCGACGCAAAACTGTTTGTTAATTGTAACTTTCAGGGCTTCCTAATGACGATGGAACACTCAAATTGCGTCGAGATTCAATATATCGTCCTTCAGCCGATTTGTCTCCAAGAGTCCATTGCTGCCTCGGGCACCTTATGGTCGTTCTCCTGTGAGTCTAGATTTTCGAATCCGACGCAAAACAGATAGTTAATTGTAACGTTCAGGGTCTCCCAATGACGATGGAACACTCAAATTGCGTCGAGATTCAATACATTGGACTCGAGCCGACTTGTCTCCAAGGGGATATCGCTGCCTCATGCTCCACATGGTCCGACTCCGGTGATTCTACGTTTTCGAATCCGACGCAAAACTGATAGTTAATTGTTACGTTCAAGGCCTCCTAATGACGATGGAACACTCAAACTGCATCAAGATTCAATACATCGTCCTGCAGCCGACTTGTCTCCAAGGGTCTATTGCTGCCTCGGGCACCTTATGATCGTTCTCCTGTGAGTCTATATTTTCAAACCCGACGTAAAACTGATAGTTAATTGTAACATTCAGGGCCAACTAATGACGATGGAACACTCAAACTGCGTCGAGAGTCAATACATCGACCTCCAGCCGACTTGTCTACAAGAGGATATTGCTGCCTCGGGCTCTATGTGGTCCGTCTCCTGTGAGTCTAGATTTTCGATTCCGACGCGAAACTGATATTTAATTGTAACGTTCAGGGCCTCCTAATGACGATGGAACACTCAAATTGCGTCGCTATCCAATACGTCGTCTTCCAGCCGACTTGTCTCCAAGGTTCTATTGCAAGGTTCAATGCTGCCTCGGGCACAATATGATCCTTCTCCTGTGAGTCTAGATTTTCGAATCCGACGCAAAATGATAGTGAATTGTAACGTTCAGCGCCTCCTAATGACGATAGAACACTCAAATTGCGTCGAGATTCAATACATCATCCATCAGCCGACTTGTCTCCAAGGGGATATTGCTGCCTCGGGCACCTTATGGTCGTTCCCCTGAGAGTTTAGATTTTATAATCTAATGGTCCGTCTGCTGTGAGTCTAGATTTTTGAATCCGACGCGAAACTGATAGTTAATTGTAACGTTCAGGGCCTCATAATGACGATGGAGCACTCAAATAGCGTCGAGATTCAATACATCGTCCTTCAGCCGACTTGTCTCCCAGGGTCTATTGCTGCTTGGGGCACCTTATGGTCGTTCTCCTGTGAGTCTAGATTTTCGAATCCGACGCAAAAATGATAGTTAATTGTAACGTTGAGGGCCTCCTAATGACGACGGAACACTCAAATTGCGTCGAGAGTCAATACATCGACATCCAGCCGACTTGTCTCCAAGGGGATATTGCTGCCTCGGGCTCCAAGTGGTCCGTCTCCTGTGAGTCTAGATTTTCGAACCCGACGCGAAACTGATAGTTAATTGTAACGTTCAGGGCCTCCTAATGACGTTGGAACACTCAAATTGTGTCGAGATTCAATACATCGTCCTTCAGCCGACTTGTCTCCAAGAGTCTATTGCTGCTTCGGGCACCTTATGGTCGTTCTCCTGTGAGTCTAGATTTTCGAATCCAACGCAAAACTGATTGTTAATTGTAACGTTCAGGTCTTCCTAATGGCGATGGAACACTTAAATTGCGTCGAGATTCAATATATCGCCATTCAGCCGATTTGTCTCCAAGGGTCTATTGCTGCCTCGGGCACCTTATGGTCGTTCCCCTGTGAGACTAGATTTTAGAATCCGACGCAAAACTGTTACTTAATTGTAATGTTTCTGGGCCTCCTAATGACGATGGAACACTCAATTTGCGTCGAGATTCAACACATCGGCCTCCAGCCGACTTGTCTCCAAGGGGATATTGCTGCCTCGGGCTCCTTATGGTCGCTGTCCTGTGAGTCTAGATTTTCGAAACCGTCGCGAAACTGATTGTTAATTGTAAATCTCAGGGCTTCCTAATGACGATGGAACACTCAAATTGCGTCGAGATTCAATACTTCGGCCTCCAGCCGACCTGTCTCCAAGGGAATATTGCTGTCTCGGGCACCATATGATCCTTCTCCTGTGAGTCTAGATTTTCGAATCCGTCGCAAAAATGATACTTAATTGTAACATTCAGGGCCACCTAATGCCCATGGAACACTCAAATTGCGTCGCGATCCAATACGTCCTCTTCCAGCCGACTTGTCTCCAAGGATCTATTGCAAGGTTCAATGCTACCTCGGGCACAATATGATCCTTCTCCAGTGAGTCTAGATTTTCGAATCCGACGCAAAATGATAGTGAATTGTAACGTTCAGCGCCTCCTAATGACGATAGAACACTCAAATTGCATCGAGATTCATTACATCGGGGATATTGCTGTCTCGGGCACATATGATCCTCCTCCTGTGAGTCTAGATTTTCGAATCCGACGCATAACTGATAGTTAATTGTAACGTTCAGCGCCTCCTAATGACGACTGAACACTCAAATTGCGTCGAGATTCAATACATCGTCCTCCAGGCGACTTGTCTCCAACGGTCTATTGCTGCTTCGGGCACCTTATGGTACGTCTCCAGAGAGTCTAGATTATCGAATCCGACAAAAACTGATAGTTAATTGCAACATTCAGGGCCTCCTAGTTACGATGGAACAGTCAAATTGCGTCGCGAATAAATTCTTCGTCCTCCAGCCGACTTGTCTCCAAGGGTCTATTGCTGCCTGGGGCTATTTATGATCGTTCTCCTGTGAGTCTAGATTTTCGAATCCAACTCAAAACTGATAGGTAATTGTAACGTTCAGGGCTTCCTAATGACGATAGAACACTCAAATTGCGTCGAGATTCAATATATCAGCTTTCAGCCGATTTGTCTCCAAGGGTCTATTGCTGCCTCGGGAACCTTATGGTCGATCCCCTGTGAGTCTAGATTTTAGAATCCGACGCAAAAATGATAGTTAATTGTAAAGTTCATGGCGTCCTAATGTCGATGCAACACTCAAATTGCGTCGACATTCACTACATCGACCTCCAGCCGACTTGTTTCCAAGGAGATATCGCTGCCTCGCTCACCACATGGTCCGTCTCCGGTGATTCTACGTTTTCGAATCCGACGCAAAACTGATAGTTAATTGTAACGTTCAGGGCCTCCTAATGACCATGGAGCACTCAAATCGCGTCGCGATTCAATACATCGGCCTCCAGCGGACTGGTCTCCAAGGCGATATAGCCACGGGCACCTTATGGCCCGTCTCTAGTGAGTTTAGGTTTTCGAATCCGACGAAAAACTGATAGTTAATTGTCACATTCAGGGCCTCCTAATGACGATGGAACACTCAAATTACGTCGCGATCCAATACATCGTTTCCTGCCGACTTGTCTCCAAGGGTCTATTGCTGCCTCGGGCACCTTATGATCGTTCTCCTGTGAGTCTAGATTTTCGATCCGGACGCAAAACTGATAGTTAATTGTAACGCTCAGGGCCTCCTAATGACGATGGAACACTCAAATTGCGTCGAGATTCAACACATCGTCCTCCAGCAGACTTGTCTCCAAGGGGATATTGCTGCCTCGGGCACAACATGGTCCTTCTCCTGTGAGTATAGATTTTCGAATCCGACGCGAAACTGATAGTTAATTGTAATGTTCAGAGCCTCCTAATGGCGATGGAGCACCAAAATTGCGTCGCGATTCAATACATCGTCCACCAGCGGCTGGTCTCCAAGGAGATATTGCTGCTTTGGGCACCTTATGGTCCGACCCCAGTAAGTCTAGATTTTCGAATCGGACGAAAAACTGATTGTTAATTGTTACATTCAGGGCCTCCTAGTTACGATGGAGCACTCAAATTGCGTCGCGATCCAATACATTTACATCCAGCCGACTTGTCTCCAAGGGTCTATAGCTGCCTGGGGCCCTTGTGATCGTTCTCCTGTGAGTCTAGATTTTCGAATCTGACGCAAATCTAATAGTTAATCGTAACGTTCAGGGCCTCCTAATACCGATGGAACACTCAAATTGCGTCGAGATTCAACACACCGTCCTCTAGCCGACTTGTCTCCATGGGGATATTGCTGCCTTGGGCTCCTTATGGTCGCTATCCTGTGAGTCTAAATTTTCGAAACCGACGCGAAACTGATTGTTAATTGTAACGTTCAGGGCTTCCTAATGACGATTGAACACTCAAATTACGTCGAGATTCAATATATCGGCGTTCAGCCGATTTGTCTCCAAGGGTCTATTGCTGCCTCGGGCACCTTACGGTCGTTACCCTGTGAGTCTAGATTTTAGAATCCGACGCAAAACTGATAGTTAGTTGTAATGTTCAGGGCCTCCTACTGACGATGGAACACTCACATTGCGTCGAGATTCACTACATCGTCCTCCATCCGAATTGTCTCCAAGGGAATACGCTGCCTAGGGCACCACGTGGTCCGCCTCCGGTGATTCAACGTTTTCAAATCCGACGCAAAACTGATAGTTAATTGTAACGTTCAGGGCCTCCTAATGACGATGGAGCACTCAAATTGCGTCGCGATTCAAAACATCGTCCTCCAGCGGACTGGTGTAAAAAGGGATATAGCCTCGGGCACCTTATGGTCCGTCTCCAGTGAGTCTAGATGTTCGAATCCGACGCAAAAATGATAGTGAATTGTAACGTTCAGCGCCTCTTAATGACGATGGAACACTCAAATTGCGTCGAGATTCAATACATATTCCTACCTTATGGTCGTTCTCCTGTTAGTCTAGATTAACGAATCCGACGAATAACTGATAGTTAATTGTAACATTCAGGGCCTCCTAATGACGATGGAACACTCAAATTGCGTTGCGATCCAATACATCGTCCTCCAGCCGACTTGTCTCCAAGGGTCTATTGCTGCCTCGGGCACCTTATGGTCGTTCTGTGAGTCTAGATTTTCGAATCCGACGCAAAACAGAGAGTTAATTGTAACGTTCACGGCCTTCAAATGACGACGGAACACTCAAATTGCGTCGAGATTCACTACAACGTCCTCCAGCCGACTTGTCTCCGAGGGGATATCGCACCACATGGTCCGTCTCCGGTGATTCTACGTTTTCGAATCCGACGCAATACTGATAGTTAATTGTAACGTTCAGGGCCTCCTAATGACGATGGAACACTCAAAATGCGTCGAGATTCATTACATCGTCCTTCAGCCGACTTGTCTCCAAGAGTCCATTGCTGCCTTGGGTACCTTATGGTCGTCTCCTGTGAGTCTAGAATTTCGAATCCGACGCAAAACAGACAGTTAATTGTAACGTTCAGGGCCTCCTAATGACGATGATACACTCAAACTGCGTCGAGGTTAAATACATCGGCCGCCAACCAACTTGTCTCCAAGGGTCTATTGCTGCCACGGGCACCATATGATCCTTGTCCTGTGAGTCTAGATTTTCGAATCCGATGCAAAAATGATAGTTAATTGTAACGTTCAGGGCCTCCTAATGACGATGGAGCACTCAAATTGCGTCGCGATTCAAAACATCGTCCTCCAGCGGACTGGTCTAAAATTGGATATAGCCTCGGGCACCTTATGGTCCTTCTCCAGTGAGTCTAGATTTTTGAATCCGACGCAAAAATGATAGTGAACTGTAACGTTCAGCGCCTCCTAATGACGATGGAACACTCAAATTGCGTCGAGATTCAATACATCGTCCTACCTTATGGTCGTTCTCCTGTTAGTCAAGATTATCGAATCCGACGAAAAACTGATAGTTAATTGTAACGTTCAGTGCCACAAAATGACGATGGAACCCTAAAAATGCGACGAGATTCAATACATCGGCCTCCAGCCGACTTATCTCCAAGGGGATATTGCTGTCTCGGGCACCATATGATCCTTCTCCTGTGAGTCCAGACTTTCGAATCCGACGCAAAAAAGATAGTGAAATGTAACGTTCAGCGCATCCTAATGACGACAGAACACTGAAATTGCGTCGAGAGTCAATTCATCGATCTACATCCGAATTGTCTACAAGGGGATATTGCTGCCTCGGGCTCCACGTGGTCCGTCTCCTGTGAGTCTGGATTTTCGAATCCGACGCGAAACAAATAGTTAATTGTAACGTTCAGGGCCTCCTAATGACGATGGAACACTCAAATTGCGACGAGATACAATACCTCGGCCTCCAGCCGACTTCTCTCCAAGGAGTTATTGCTGTCTCGGGCACCATATAATCCTTGTCCTGTGAGTCTAGATTTTCGAATCCGACGCAAAAATGATAGTTAATTGTAACGTTCAGGGCCTCCTAATGACGATGGAACACTCAAATTGTGTCGAGAATCAATACATCGTCATTCAGCCGACTTGTCTCCAAGAGTCCATTGCTGCCTCGGGCACCTTATGGTCGTTCTTCTGTTATTCTAGATTTTCGAATCCGACGCCAAACAGATAGTTAATTGTAACGTTCAGGGCCTCCTAATGACGATGGAACACTCAAATTGCGTCGAGATTCGATACATCGGCCTCGAGCCGACTTGTCTCCAAGGGTCTATTGCTGCCTCGGGCACCTTATGGTCGTTCTCCTGTGAGTCTAGATTTTCGAATCCGACGCAAAACAGATAGTTAATTGTAACGTTCAGGGCCTCCTAATGACGGTGGAACACTCAAATTGCGTCGAGATTCAATACATCGGCCTCCAGCCAACTTGTCTCCAAGGGGATATTGCTGTCTCGCGCACCATATGATCCTTTTCCTGTGAGTCTTGATTTTCGAATCCGACGCTAAAATGGTAGTGAATTGTAACGTTCAGCGCCTCCTAATGACGACAGAACACTCAAATTGCGTCGAGATTCACTACAACGTCCTCCAGCCTACTTGTCTCCAAGGGGATATCGCACCACATGGTCCGTCTCCGGTGATTCTACGTTTTCGAATCCGACGCAAAACTGATAGTTAATTGTAACGTTCAGGGCCTCCTAATGACGATGGAACACTCAAATTGCGTCGAGATTCAATACATCGTCCTTCAGCCGACTTGTCTCCAAGAGTCCATTGCTGCCTTGGGCACCTTATGGTCGTTCTTCTGTGAGTCTAGATTTTCGTATCCGACGCAAAACTGATAGTTAATTGTAACGTTCAGGGCCTCCTAATGACGATGGAGCACTAAAATTGCGTCGCGATTCAATACATCGTCTACCAGCGGACTGGTTTCCAAGGGGATATTGCTGCTTCGGGCACCTTATGTTCCGACCCCAGTGAGTCTACATTTTCGAATCCGAAGAAAAACTGATAGTTAATTGTAACGTTCAGGGCCTCCTAATGACGATGGAACACTAAAATTGCGTCGAGATTCAACACATCGGCCTCTAGCCGACTTGTCTCCATGGGGATATTGCTGCCTCGGGCTCCTTATGGTCGCTGTCCTGTGAGTCTAGATTTTCGAAACCGACGCGAAACTGATTGTTAATTGTAACGTTCAGGGCTTCCCAATGACGATGGAACACTCAAATTGCGTCGAGATTCAATAATTCGGCATTCAGCCGATTTGTCTCCAGGGGTCTATTGCTGCCTCGGGCACCTTACGGTCGTTCCCCTGTGAGTCTAGATTTTAGAATCCGACGCAAAACTGATAGTTAATTGTAATGATCAGGGCCTCCTAATGACGATGGAACACTCTATTGCGTCGAGATTCACTACATCGACCTCCATCCGACTTGTCTCCAAGGGAATACGATGCCTCGGGCACCACGCGGTCCGTCTCCGGTGATTCTACGTTTTCAAATCCGACGCAAAACTGATAGTTAATTGTAACGTTCTGTGCCTCCTAATGACGATGGAGCACTCAAATTGCGTTGCGATTCAAAACATCGTCCTCCAGCGGACTGGTCTCCAATGGCATATAGCCTCGGGCACCTTATGGTCCGTCTCCAGTGAGTCTAGATTTACGAATCCGACGAAAAACTGAAAGTTAATTGTAACATTCAGGGCCTCCTAATGACGATGGAA
Organism: Schistocerca americana; assembly: GCF_021461395.2. Lineage (NCBI taxonomy): Eukaryota > Metazoa > Arthropoda > Insecta > Orthoptera > Acrididae > Schistocerca > Schistocerca americana. The sequence continues at coordinate 3,816,401 of NC_060122.1, read as the reverse complement.
CACTCAAATTGCGTCGAGATTCAATACATCGGCCTCCAGCCGACTTGACTCCAAGGGGATATTGCTGCCTCGGGCACAAAATGGTCCGTCTCCTGTGAGTCTAGATTTTTGAATCCGACGCGAAACTGATAGTTAATTGTAACGTTCAGGGCCTCCTAATGACGATGGAGCACTCAAATTGCGTCGCGATTCAAAACATCGTCCTCCAGCGGACTGGTCTAAAATTGGATATAGCCTCGGGCACCTTATGGTCATTCTCCAGTGAGTCTAGATTTTTGAATCCGACGCTAAAATGATAGTGAACTGTAACGTTCAGCGCCTCCTAATGACGATGGAACACTCAAATTGCGTCGAGATTCAATACATCGTCCTACCTTATGGTCGTTCTCCTGTTAGTCAAGATTATCGAATCCGACGAAAAACTGATAGTTAATTGTAACGTTCAGTGCCACAAAATGACGATGGAACGCTAAAAATGCGTCGAGATTCAATACATCGGCCTCCAGCCGACTTATCTCAAAGGGGATATTGCTGTCTCGGGCACCATATGATCCTTCTCCTGTGAGTCCAGACTTTCGAATCCGACGCAAAAAAGATAGTGAAATGTAACGTTCAGCGCCTCCTAATGACGACGGAACACTCAAATTGCGTCGAGAGTCAATTCATCGATCTACATCCGAATTGTCTACAAGGGGATATTGCTGCCTCGGGCTCCACGTGGTCCGTCTCCTGTGAGTCTGGATTTTCTAATCCGACGCGTAACAAATAGTTAATTGTAACGTTCTGTGCCTCCTAATGACGATGGAGCACTCAAATTGCGTTGCGATTCAAAACATCGTCCTCCAGCGGACTGGTCTCCAATGGCATATAGCCTCGGGCACCTTATGGTCCGTCTCCAGTGAGTCTAGATTTACGAATCCGACGAAAAACTGAAAGTTAATTGTAACATTCAGGGCCTCCTAATGACGATGGAACACTCAAATTGCGTCGAGATTCAATACATCGGCCTCCAGCCGACTTGACTCCAAGGGGATATTGCTGCCTCGGGCACAAAATGGTCCGTCTCCTGTGAGTCTAGATTTTTGAATCCGACGCGAAACTGATAGTTAATTGTAACGTTCAGGGCCTCCTAATGACGATGGAGCACTCAAATTGCGTCGCGATTCAAAACATCGTCCTCCAGCGGACTGGTCTAAAATTGGATATAGCCTCGGGCACCTTATGGTCATTCTCCAGTGAGTCTAGATTTTTGAATCCGACGCTAAAATGATAGTGAACTGTAACGTTCAGCGCCTCCTAATGACGATGGAACACTCAAATTGCGTCGAGATTCAATACATCGTCCTACCTTATGGTCGTTCTCCTGTTAGTCAAGATTATCGAATCCGACGAAAAACTGATAGTTAATTGTAACGTTCAGTGCCACAAAATGACGATGGAACGCTAAAAATGCGTCGAGATTCAATACATCGGCCTCCAGCCGACTTATCTCAAAGGGGATATTGCTGTCTCGGGCACCATATGATCCTTCTCCTGTGAGTCCAGACTTTCGAATCCGACGCAAAAAAGATAGTGAAATGTAACGTTCAGCGCCTCCTAATGACGACGGAACACTCAAATTGCGTCGAGAGTCAATTCATCGATCTACATCCGAATTGTCTACAAGGGGATATTGCTGCCTCGGGCTCCACGTGGTCCGTCTCCTGTGAGTCTGGATTTTCTAATCCGACGCGTAACAAATAGTTAATTGTAACGTTCAGGGCCTCCTAATGACGATGGAACACTCAAATTGTGTCGAGAATCAATACATCGTCATTCAGCCGACTTGTCTCCAAGAGTCCATTGCTGCCTCGGGCACCTTATGGTCGTTCTTCTGTTATTCTAGATTTTCGAATCCGACGCCAAACAGATAGTTAATTGTAACGTTCAGGGCCTCCTAATGACGATGGAACACTCAAATTGCGTCGAGATTCGATACATCGGCCTCGAGCCGACTTGTCTCCAAGGGTCTATTGCCGCCTCGGGCACCTTATGGTCGTTCTCCTGTGAGTCTAGATTTTCGAATCCGACGCAAAACAGATAGTTAATTGTAACGTTCAGGGCCTCCTAATGACGGTGGAACACTCAAATTGCGTCGAGATTCAATACATCGGCCTCCAGCCAACTTGTCTCCAAGGGGATATTGCTGTCTCGCGCACCATATGATCCTTTCCTGTGAGTCTTGATTTTCGAATCCGACGCTAAAATGATAGTGAATTGTAACGTTCAGCGCCTCCTAATGACGACAGAACACTCAAATTGCGTCGAGATTCACTACAACGTCCTCCAGCCTACTTGTCTCCAAGGGGATATCGCACCACATGGTCCGTCTCCGGTGATTCTACGTTTTCGAATCCGACGTAAAACTGATAGTTAATTGTAACGTTCAGGGCCTCCTAATGACGATGGAACACTCAAATTGCGTCGAGATTCAATACATCGTCCTTCAGCCGACTTGTCTCCAAGAGTCCATTGCTGCCTTGGGCACCTTATGGTCGTTCTTCTGTGAGTCTAGATTTTCGTATCCGACGCAAAACTGATAGTTAATTGTAACGTTCAGGGCCTCCTAATGACGATGGAGCACTAAAATTGCGTCGCGATTCAATACATCGTCTACCAGCGGACTGGTTTCCAAGGGGATATTGCTGCTTCGGGCACCTTATGTTCCGACCCCAGTGAGTCTACATTTTCGAATCCGACGAAAAACTGATAGTTAATTGTAACGTTCAGGGCCTCCTAATGACGATGGAACACTAAAATTGCGTCGAGATTCAACACATCGGCCTCTAGCCGACTTGTCTCCATGGGGATATTGCTGCCTCGGGCTCCTTATGGTCGCTGTCCTGTGAGTCTAGATTTTCGAAACCGACGCGAAACTGATTGTTAATTGTAACGTTCAGGGCTTCCCAATGACGATGGAACACTCAAATTGCGTCGAGATTCAATAATTCGGCATTCAGCCGATTTGTCTCCAAGGGTCTATTGCTGCCTCGGGCACCTTACGCTCGTTCCCCTGTGAGTCTAGATTTTAGAATCCGACGCAAAACTGATAGTTAATTGTAATGATCAGGGCCTCCTAATGACGAAGGAACACTCAAATTGCGTCGAGATTCACTACATCGACATCCATCCGACTTGTCTCCAAGGGAATACGATGCCTCGGGCACCACGCGGTCCGTCTCCGGTGATTCTACGTTTTCAAATCCGACGCAAAACTGATAGTTAATTGTAACGTTCTGGGCCTCCTAATGACGATGGAGCACTCAAATTGCGTTGCGATTCAAAACATCGTCCTCCAGCGGACTGGTCTCCAATGGCATATAGCCTCGGGCAACTTATGGTCCGTCTCCAGTGAGTCTAGATTTACGAATCCGACGAAAAACTGAAAGTTAATTGCAACATTCAGGGCCTCCTAATGACGATGGAACACTCAAATTGCGTCGAGATTCAATACATCGGCCTCCAGCCGACTTGACTCCAAGGGGATATTGCTGCCTCGGGCACAAAATGGTCCGTCTCCTGTGAGTCTAGATTTTTGAATCCGACGCGAAACTGATAGTTAATTGTAACGTTCAGGGCCTCCTAATGACGATGGAGCACTCAAATTGCGTCGCGATTCAAAACATCGTCCTCCAGCGGACTGGTCTAAAATTGGATATACCCTCGGGCACCTTATGGTCCTTCTCCAGTGAGTCTAGATTTTGAATCCGACGCTAAAATGATAGTGAACTGTAACGTTCAGCGCCTCCTAATGACGATGGAACACTCAAATTGCGTCGAGATTCAATACATCGTCCTACCTTATGGTCGTTCTCCTGTTAGTCAACATTATCGAATCCGACGAAAAACTGATAGTTAATTGTAACGTTCAGTGCCACAAAATGACGATGGAACGCTAAAAATGCGTCGAGATTCAATACATCGGCCTCCAGCCGACTTATCTCCAAGGGGATATTGCTGTCTCGGGCACCATATGATCCTTCTCCTGTGAGTCCAGACTTTCGAATCCGACGCAAAAAAGATAGTGAAATGTAACGTTCAGCGCCTCCTAATGACGATAGAACACTCAAATTGCGTCGACAGTCAATTCATCGATCTACATCCGAATTGTCTACAAGGGGTTATTGCTGCCTCGGGCTCCACGTGGTCCGTCTCCTGTGAGTCTGGATTTTCGAATCCGACGCGAAACAAATAGTTAATTGTAACGTTCAGGGCCTCCAAATGACGATGGAACACTCAAATTGCGACGAGATTCAATACCTCGGCCTCCAGCCGACTTCTCTCCAAGGAGTTATTGCTGTCTCGGGCACCATTTAATCCTTGTCCTGTGAGTCTAGATTTTCCAATCCGACGCAAAAAGGATAGTTAATTGTAACGTTCAGGGCCTCCTAATGACGATGGAACACTCAAATTGTGTCGAGAATCAATCCATCGTCATTCAGCCGACTTGTCTCCAAGAGTCCATTGCTGCCTCGGGCACCTTATGGTCGTTCTTCTGTTAGTCTAGATTTTCGAATCCGACGCAAAACAGATAGTTAATTGTAACGTTCAGGGCCTCCTAATGACGATGGAACACTCAAATTGCGTCGAGATTCGATACATCGGCCTCGAGCCGACTTGTCTCCAAGGGTCTATTGCTGCCTCGGGCACCTTATGGTCGTTCTCCTGTGAGTCTAGATTTTCGAATCCGACGCAAAACAGATAGTTAATTGTAACGTTCAGGGCCTCCTAATGACGGTGGAACACTCAAATTGCGTCGAGATTCAATACATCGGCCTCCAGCCAACTTGTCTCCAAGGGGATATTGCTGTCCCGCGCACCATATGATCCTTTTCCTGTGAGTCTTGATTTTCGAATCCGACGCAAAAATGATAGTGGGTTGTAACGTTCAGCGCCTCCTAATGACGACAGAAAACTCAAATTGCGTCGAGATTCACTACAACGTCCTCCAGCCTACTTGTCTCCAAGGGGATATCGCACCACATGGTCCGTCTCCGGTGATTCTACGTTTTCGAATCCGACGCAAAACTGATAGTTAATTGTAACGTTCAGGGCCTCCTAATGACGATGGAACACTCAAATTGCGTCGAGATTCAATACATCGTCCTTCAGCCGACTTGTCTCCAAGAGTCCATTGCTGCCTTGGGCACCTTATGGTCGTTCTTCTGTGAGTCTAGTTTTTCGTATCCGACGCAAAACTGATAGTTAATTGTAACGTTCAGGGCCTCCTAATGACGATGGAGCACTAAAATTGCGTCGCGATTCATTACATCGTCTACCAGCGGACTGGTTTCCAAGGGGATATTGCTGCTTCGGGCACCTTATGTTCCGACCCCAGTGAGTCTATATTTTCGAATCCGACGAAAAACTGATAGTTAATTGTAACGTTCAGGGCCTCCTAATGACGATGGAACACTAAAATTGCGTCGAGATTCAACACATCGGCCTCTAGCCGACTTGACTCCATGGGGATATTGCTGCCTCGGGCTCCTTATGGTCGCTGTCCTGCGAGTCTAGATTTTCGAAACCGGCGCGAAACTGATTGTTAATTGTAACGTTCAGGGCTTCCCAATGACGATGGAACACTCAAATTGCGTCGAGATTCAATAATTCGGCATTCAGCCGATTTGTCTCCAAGGGTCTATTGCTGCCTCGGGCACCTTACGGTCGTTCCCCTGTGAGTCTAGATTTTAGAATCCGACGCAAAACTGATAGTTACTTGTAATGATCAGGGCCTCCTAATGACGATGGAACACTCAAATTGCGTCGAGTCAATACATCGACATCCAGCCGACTTGTCTACAAGGGGATATCGCTGCCTCGGGCACCTTATGATCGTTCTCCTGTGAGTCTAGATTTTCGAACCCGACGTAGAACTGATCGTTAATTGTAACGGACAGGGCCACCTAATGACGATGGAACACTCAAATTGCGTCGAGATTCAATACATCGTCCTCCAGCCGACTAGACTCCACGGGGATATTGCTGTCCCGGGCAAAATATGATCCTTCTTCTGTGAGTCTAGATTCTTGAATCTGACGCAAATTGATAGTGAGTTGTAACGTTCAGCGCCTCCTAATGACGATAGATCACTCAAATTGCGTCGAGATTCAATACATCGTCCATCAGCCGACTTGTCTCCATTCGGATATTGCTGCCTCGGGCACCAAATGGTCCGTCTAATGTGAGTCTAGAATTTTGAATGCGACGCGAAACGGATAGTTAATTGTAACGTTCAGGGCCTCCATACGACGATGGAACACTCAAATTGCGTCGAAATTCAATACATCGGCCTCCAGCCGACTTGACTCCAAGGGGATATTGCTGTCTCGGGCACAATATGATCCATCTCCTGTGAGTCTAGATGTTCGAATCCGACGCGAAACTGTTAGTTAATTGTAACGTTCAGGGACTCCTAATGTCGATGGAACACTCAAATTGCGTCGAGATTCAATACATCGTCCTACCTTATGATCGCTCTCCAGTGAGTCTAGATTATCGAATCCGACGAAAAACTGATAGTTAATTGCAACATTCAGGGCCTCCTAGTTACGATGGAACACTCAAATTGCGTCGCGATTCAATTCTTCGTCCTCCAGCCGACTTGTCTCCAAGGGTCTATTGCTGCCTGGGGCTATTTATGATCGTTCTCCTGTGAGTCTAGATTTTCAAATCCAACTCAAAACTGATAGGTAATTGTAACGTTCAGGGCCTCCTAATGACGATGGAACACTGTTATTGCGTCGATATTCAATACATCGGCTTCAAGCCGACTTGTCTCCAAGGGTCTATTGCTGCCTCGGGCACCTTATGGTCGTTCTCCTGTAAGTCTAGGTTTCCGAATCCGACGCCAAACAGATAGTTAATTCTAACGTTCACGGCCTCCTAATGACGAAGGGACACTCAAATTGCGTCGAGATTCACTACAACGTCCTCCAGCCGACTTGTCTCCAAGGGGATATCTCTGCCTCGGGCACCACATGGTCCGTCTCCGGTGATTCTACGTTTTCGAATCCGACGCAAAACTGATAGTTAATTGTAACGTTCAGGGCCTCCTAATGACGATGGAACACTCAAATTGCGTCGAGATTCAATTCATCGTCCTTCAGCCGACTTGTCTCCAATGGTCCATTGCTGCCTCTGGCACCTTATGGTCGTTCTCCTGTGAGTCTAGATTTTCGAATACGACGAAAAACTGATGGTTAATTGTAACATCAGGGCCTCCTAATGACGATGGAACACTCAAATTGCGTCGCGATCCAATACATCGTCCTCCAGCCGACTTGTCTCCAAGGGTCTATTGCTGCCACGGGCGCCTTAAGATCGTTCTCCTGTGAGTCTAGATTTTCGAACCCGACGCAAAACTGATAGTTAATTGTAACGTTCGGCGCCACCTAATGACGATGGAACACTCAAATTGCGTCGAGATTCAATACATCGCCCTCCAGCCGACTTATCTCCTAGGGGATATTGCTGTCTCGGGCACCATATGATCCTTCTCCTGTGAGTCAAGATTTTCGAATCCGACGCAAAAATGATAGGGAATTGAAACGTTCTGCGCCTCCTAATGACAATAGAACACTCAAATTGCGTCGAGAGTCAATACATCGACCTACAGCCGACTTGTCTACAAGGTGATATTGCTGCCTCGGGCTCCATGTGGTCCGTCTCCTGTGAGTCTAGATTTTCGAATCCGACGCAAAACAGATAGTTAATTGCAACGTTCACGGCCTCCTAATGACGATGGAACACTCAAATTGCGTCGAGATTCAATACATCGGACTCGAGCCGACTTGTCTCCAAGGGGATATCGCTGCCTCGGGCACCACATGGTCCGTCTCCGGTGGTTCTACGTTTTCGAATCCGACGCAAAACTGATAGTTGATTGTTACGTTCAAGGCCTCCTAATGACGATGGAACACTCAAATTGCGTCGCGATTCAATTCTTCGTTATCCAGCCGACTTGTCTCCAAGGGTCTATTGCTGCCTGGGGCTATTTATGATCGTTCACCTGTGAGTCTAGATTTTCGAATCCAACTCAAAACTGATAGGTAATTGTAACGTTCAGGGCCTCCTAATGACGATGGAACACTCAAATTGCATCGAGATTCATTACATCGGCCTCCAGCCGAATTGTATCCATGGGGAAATTGCTGCCCCGGGCTCCTTATGGTCGCTCTCCTGTGAGTCTTAATTTTCGAAACCGACCTGAAAGTGATTGTTAATTGTAACGTTCAGGGCTTCCTAATGACGATAGAACACTCAAATTGCGTCGAGATTCAATATATCAGCTTTCAGCCGATTTGTCTCCAAGGGTCTATTGCTGCCTCGGGAACCTTACGGTCGATCCCCTGTGAGTCTAGATTTTAGAATCCGACGCAAAAATGATAGTTAATTGTAACGTTCAGGGTCTCCTAATGACGATGGAGCACTCAAATCGCGTCGCGATTCATTACATCGTCCTCCAGCGGACTGGTCTCCAAGGCGATATAGCCTCGGGCACCTTATGGCCCGTCTCCAGTGAGTTTAGATTTTCGAATCCGACGAAAAACTGATAGTTAATTGCAACATTCAGGGCCTCCTAATGACGATGGAACACTCAAATTACGTCGCGATCCAATACATCGTCTTCCTGCCGACTCGTCTCCAAGGGTCTATTGTTGCCTCGGTTACCTTATGATCGTTCTCCTGTGAGTCTAGATTTTCGATCCCGACGCAAAACTGATAGTTAATTGTAACGCTCAGGGCCTCCTAATGACGATGGAACACTCAAATTGCGTCGAGATTCAACACATCGTCCTCCAGCAGACTTGTCTCCAAGGGGATATTGCTGCCTCGGGCACAACATGGTCCTTCTCCTGTGAGTATAGATTTTCGAATCCGACGCGAAACTGATAGTTAATTGTTATGTTCAGGGCCTCCTAATGGCGATGGAGCACCAAAATTGCGTCGCGATTCAATACATCGTCCACCAGCGGACTGGTCTCCAAGGGGATATTGCTGCTTCGGGCACCTTATGGTCCGACCCCAGTAAGTCTAGATTTTCGAATCCGACGAAAAACTGATTGTTAATTGTAACGTTCAGGGCTTCCTAATGACAATTTAACACTCAAATTGCGTCGAGATTCAATATATCGGCGTTCAGCCGATTTGTCTCCAAGGGTTTATTGCTGCCTCGGGCACCTTACGGTCGTTCCCCTGTGAGTCTAGATTTTAGAATCCGACGCAAAACTGATAGTTAATTGTAATGTTCAGGGCCTCCTACTGACGATGGAACACTCAAATTGCGTCGAGATTCACTACATCGTCCTCCATCCGAATTGTCTCCAAGGGAATACGCTGCCTAGGTCACCACGTGGTCCGTCTCCGGTGATTCAACGTTTTCAATTCCGACACAAAACTGATAGTTAATTGTAACGTTCAGGACCTCCTAATGACGATGGAGCACTCAAATTGCGTCGCGATTCAAAACATCGTCGTCCAGCGGACTGGTGTAAAAGGGGATATAGCCTCGGGCGCCTTATGGTCCGTCTCCAGTGAGTCTAGATGTTCGAATCCGACGCAAAAATGATAGTGAATTGTAACGTTCAGCGCCTCTTAATGACGATGGAACACTCAAATTGCGTCGAGATTCAACACATCGTCCTACCTTATGGTCGTTCTCCTTTTAGTCTAGATTATCGAATCCGACGAATAACTGACAGTTAATTGTAACATTCAGGGCCTCCTAATGACGATGGAACACTCAAATTGCGTTGCGATCCAATACATCGTCCTCCAGCCGACTTGTCTCCAAGGGTCTATTGCTGCCTCGGGCACCTTATGGTCGCTCTGTGAGTCTACATTTTCGAATCCGACGCAATACAGAGAGTTAATTGTAACGTTCACGGCCTTCTAATGACGACGGAACACTCAAATTGCGTCGAGATTCACTACAACGTCCTCCAGCCGACTTGTCTCCAAGGGGATATCGCACCACATGGTCCGTCTCCGGTGATTCTACGTTTTCGAATCCGACGCAATACTGATAGTTAATTGTAACGTTCAGGGCCTCCTAATGACGATGAAACACTCAAACTGCGTCGAGGTTAAATACATCGGCCGCCAGCCAACTTGTCTCCAAGGGTCTATTGCTGCCACGGGCACCTTAATATCGTTCTCCGGCGAGTCTAGATTCTCGAACCCGACGCAAAACTGATAGTTAATTGTAACGTTCAGGGCCACCTAATGACGATGGAACACTCAAATTGCGTCGAGATTCAATACATCGGCCTCCAGCCGACTTATCTCCAAGGGGATATTGCTGTCTCGGGCACCATATGATCCTTCTCCTGTGAGTCGAGATTTTCGAATGCGCCGCAAAAAAGATAGTGAATTGTAACGTTCAGCGCCCCCTAATGACGATAGAACACTCAAATTGCGTCGAGAGTCAATACATCGACCTACAGCCGACTTGTCTACAAGGGGATATTGCTGCCTTGGGCTCCATGTGGTCCGTTTCCTGTGAGTCTATATTTTCGGATCCGACGCGAAACAAATAATTAATTGTAACATTCAGGGCCTCCTAATGACGATGGAACACTCACATTGTGTCGAAATTCAATACCTCGGCCTCCAGCCGACTTCTCTCCAAGGATTTATTGCTGTCTCGGGCACCATATGATCCTTGTCCTGTGAGTCTAGATTTTCGAGTCCGACGCAAAAATGATAGTTAATTGTAACGTTCAGCGCCTCCTAATGACGACAGAACACTCAAATTGCGTCGAGATTCACTACAACGTCCTCCAGCCTACTTGTCTCCAAGGGGATATCGCACCACATGGTCCGTCTCCGGTGATTCTACGTTTTCGAATCCGACGCAAAACTGATAGTTAATTGTAACGTTCAGGGCCTCCTAATGACGATGGAGCACTCAAATTGCGTCGCGATTCAAAACATCGTCCTTCAGCGGACTGGTGTAAAAGGGGATATAGCCTCGGGCGCCTTATGGTCCGTCTCCAGTGAGTCTAGATGTTCGAATCCGACGCAAAAATGATAGTGAATTGTAACGTTCAGCGCCTCTTAATGACGATGGAACACTCAAATTGCGTCGAGATTCAATACATCGTCCTACCTTATGGTCGTTCTCCTTTTAGTCTAGATTATCGAATCCGACGAATAACTGATAGTTAATTGTAACATTAAGGGCCTCCTAATGACGATGGAACACTAAAATTGCGTTGCGATCCAATACATCGTCCTCCAGCCGACTTGTCTCCAAGGGTCTATTGCTGCCTCGGGCACCTTATGGTCGTTCTGTGAGTCTAGATTTTCGAATCCGACGCAATACAGAGAGTTAATTGTAACGTTCACGGCCTTCTAATGACGACGGAACACTCAAATTGCGTCGAGATTCACTACAACGTCCTCCAGCCTACTTGTCTCCAAGGGGATATCGCACCACATGGTCCGCCTCCGGTGATTCTACGTTTTCGAATCCGACGCAAAACTGATAGTTAATTGTAACGTTCAGGGCCTCCTAATGACGATGGAACACTCAAATTGTGTCGAGATTCAATACATCGTCCTTCAGCCGACTTGTCTCCAAGAGTCCATTGCTGCCTTGGGCACCTTATGGTCGTTCTTCTGTGAGTCTAGATTTTCGAATCCGACGCAAACCTGATAGTTAATTGTAACGTTCAGGGCCTCCTAATGACGATGGAGCACTAAAATTGCGTCGCGATTCAATACATCGTCTACCAGCGGACTGGTTTCCAAGGGGATATTGCTGCTTCGGGCACCTTATATTCCGACCCCAGTGAGTCTACATTTTCGAATCCGACGAAAAACTGATAGTTAATTGTAACGTTCAGGGCCTCCTAATGACGATGGAACACTAAAATTGCGTCGAGATTCAACATATCGGCCTCTAGCCGACTTGTCTCCATGGGGATATTGCTGCCTCGGGCTCCTTATGGTCGCTGTCCTGTGAGTCTAGATTTTCGAAACCGACTCGAAACTGATTGTTAATTGTAACGTTCAGGGCTTCCCAATGACGATGGAACACTCAAATTGCGTCGAGATTCAATAATTCGGCATTCAGCCGATTTGTCTCCAAGGGTCTATTGCTGAGTCGGGCACCTTACGGTCGTTCCCCTGTGAGTCTAGATTTTAGAATCCGACGCAAAACTGATAGTTAATTGTAATGATCAGGGCCTCCTAATGACGATGGAACACTCAAATTGCGTCAAGATTCACTACATCGTCCTCCATCCGACTTGCCTCCAAGGGAATACGATGCCTCGGGCACCACGCGGTCCGTCTCCGGTGATTCTACGTTTTCAAATCCGACTCAAAACTGATAGTGAATTTTAACGTTCAGCGCCTCCTAATGATGACAGAACACTCAAATTGCGTCGAGATTCACTACAACGTCCTCCAGCCTACTTGTCTCCAAGGGGATATCGCACCACATGGTCCGCCTCCGGTGATTCTACGTTTTCGAATCCGACGCAAAACTGATAGTTAATTGTAACGTTCAGGGCATCCTAATGACGATGGAACACCCAAATTGCGTCGAGATTCAATACATCGTCCTTCAGCCGACTTGTCTCCAAGAGTCCATTGCTGCCTTGGGCACCTTATGGTCGTTCTTCTGTGAGTCTAGATTTTCGAATCCGACGCAAAACTGATAGTTAATTGTAACGTTCAGGGCCTCCTAATGACGACGGAGCACTCAAATTGCGTTGCGATTCAAAACATCGTCCTCCAGCGGACTGGTCTCCAATGGGATATAGCCTCGGGCACCTTATGGTCCGTCTCCAGTGAGTCTAGATTTACGAATCCGACGAAAAACTGAAAGTTAATTGTAACATTCAGGGCCTCCTAATGACGATGGAACACTCAAATTGCGTCGAGATTCAATACATCGGCCTCCAGCCGACATGACTCCAAGGGGATAATGCTGCCTCGGGCACGAAATGGTCCGTCTCCTGTGAGTCTAGATTTTTGAATCCGACGCGAAACTGATAGTTAATTGTAACGTTCAGGGCCTCCTAATGTCGATGAAACACTCAAATAGCGTCCAGATTCAAAACATCGTCCTTCAGCCGACTTGTCTCCCAGGGTCTATTGCTGCCTCGGGCACCTTATGGTCGTTCTCCTGTGAGTCTATATCTTCGAATCCGACGCAAAAATGATAGTTAATTGTAACGTTCATGGCCTCCTAATGACGATGGAACACTCAAATTGAGTCGAGAGTCAATACATCGACATCCAGCCGACTTGTCTACAAGGGGATATTGCTGCCTCGGGCTCCATGTGGTCCGTATCCTGTGAGTCTAGATTTTCGGTTCCGACGCGAAACTGATAGTTAATTGTAACGTTCAGGGCCTCCTAATGACGATGGAACACTCAAATTGCGTCGAGATTCAATACATCGTCTCTCAGCCGACTTGTCTCCAAGAGTCCATTGCTGCCTCGGGCACCTTATGGTCGTTCTTCTGTTAGTCTAGATTTTCGAATCCGACGCAAAACAGATAGTTAATTGTAACGTTCAGGGCCTCCTAATGACGATGGAACACTCAAATTGCGTCGAGATTCAATACATCGGCCGCGAGCCGACTTGTCTCCAAGGGGATATCGCTGCCCCGGGCACCACATATTCCGTTTCCGGTGATTCTTCGTTTTCGAATCCGACGCAAAACTGATAGTTAATTGTAACGTTCAGGGCCTCCTAATGACGATGGAACACTCAAATTGCGTCGAGTCAATACATCGACATCCAGCCGACTTGTCTACAAGGGGATATTGCTTCCTCGGGCACCTGATGATCGTTCTCATGTGAGTCTAGATTTTCGAACCCGACGTAAAGCTGATCGTTAATTGTAACGGACAGGGCCACCTAATGACGATGGAACACTCAAATTGCGTCGAGATTCAATACATTGGCCTCCAGCCGACTAGACTCCACGGGGATATTGCTGTCTCGGGCAAAATATGATCCTTCTTCTGTGAGTCTAGATTCTTGAATCCGACGCAAATTGATAGTGAATTGTAACGTTCAGCGCCTCCTAATGACGAGACATCACTCAAATTGCGTCGAGATTCAATACATCGTCCATCAGCCGACTTGTCTACATGGGGATATTGCTGTATCGGGCACCAAATGGTCCGTATAATGTGAGTCTAGAATTTTGAATGCGACGCGAAACGGATAGTTAATTCTAACGTTCAGGGCCTCCTAATGACGATGGATCACTCAAATTGCGTCGAGATTCAATACATCGTCCTTCAGCCGACTTGTCTCCAAGAGTCCATTGCTGCCTCGGGCACCTTACGGTCGTTCTTCTTTTAGTCTAGATTTTCGAATCCGACGCGAAACTGATAGTTAATTGTAACGTTCAGGGCCTCCTAATGACGATGGAACACTCAAATTGCGTCGAGATTCAATACATCGTCCTACCTTTTGGTCGTTCTCCTGTTAGTCTAGATTTTCGAAACCGACGAAAAACTGATAGTTAATTGCAAAGTTCAGGGCCTCCTAATGACGATGGAACACTCAAATTGCGTCGAGATTCAATACATCGGCCTCAAGCCGACTTGTCTCCAATGGTCCATTGCTGCCTCTGGCACCTTATGGTCGTTCTCCTATGAGTCTAGATTTTCGAATACGACGAAAAACTTATGGTTAATTGTAACATCAGGGCCTCCTAATGACGATGGAACACTCAAATTGCGTCGCGATCCAATACATCGTCCTCCAGCCGACTTGTCTCCAAGGGTCTATTCCTGCCACGGGCACCTTAAGATCGTTCTCCTGTGAGTCTAGATTTTCGAACCCGACGCAAAACTGATAGTTAATTGTAACGTTCGGCGCCACCTAATGACGATGGAACACTCAAATTGCGTCGAGATTCAATACATCGTCCTCCAGCCGACTTATCTCTAAGGGGATATTGCTGTCTCGGGCACCATATGATCCTCCTCCTGTGAGTCTAGATTTTCGAATCCGACGCAAAAATGATAGGGAATTGTAACGTTCAGCGCCTCCTAATGACAATAGAACACTCAAATTGCGTCGAGAGTCAATACATCGACCTACAGCCGACTTGTCTACAAGGTGATATTGCTGCCTCGGGCTCCATGTGGTCCGTCTCCTGTGAGTCTAGATTTTCGAATCCGACGCAAAACAGATAGTTAATTGCAACGTTCACGGCCTCCTAATGACGATGGAACACTCAAATTGCGTCGAGATTCAATACATCGACATCCAGCCGACTTGACTCCAAGGGGATATCGCTGCCTCGGACACCACATGGTCCGTTTCCGGTGATTCTTTGTTTTCGAATCCGACGCAAAACTGATAGTTAATTGTAACGTTCAGGGCCTCCTAATGACGATGGAACACTCAAATTGCGTCGAGTCAATACATCGACATCCAGCCGACTTGTCTACAAGGGGATATTGCTGCCTCGGGCACCTTATGATCGTTCTCCTGTGAGTCTAGATTTTCGAACCCGACGTAAAACTGATTGTTAATTGTAACGGACAGGGCCACCTAATGACGATGGAACACTCAAATTGCGTCGAGATTCAATACATCGGCCTCCAGCCGACTAGACTCCACGGGGATATTGCTGTCTCGGGCAAAATATGATCCTTCTTCTGTGAGTCTACATTTTTGAATCCGACGCAAATTGATAGTGAATTGTAACGTTCAGGGCCTCCTAATGACGATAGATCACTCAAATTGCGTCGAGATCCAATACATCGTCCATCAGCCGACTTGTCTCCATGGGATATTGCTGCCTCGGGCACCAAATGGTCCGTCTCCTGTGAGTCTAGAATTTTGAATGCGACGCGAAACTGATAGTTAATTGTAACGTTCAGGGCCTCCTAATGACGATGGAACACTCAAATTGCGTCGAAATTCAATACATCGGCCTCCAGCCGACTTGACTCTAAGGGGATATTGCTGTCTCGGTCACAATTTGATCCTTCTCCTGTGAGTCTAGATTTTCGAATCCGACGCGAATTTGATAGTTAATTGTAACGTTCAGGGCCTCCTAATGACGATGGGACACTCAAATTGCGTCGAGATTCAATACATCGTCCTTCAGCTGACTTGTCTCCAAGAGTCCATTGCTGCCTCGGGCAACTTACGAACGTGCTTCTTTTTATATTTTCGAATCCGACGCGAAACTGATAGTTAATTGTAACGTTCAGGGACTCCTAATGACGATGGAACACTCAAATTGCGTCGAGATTCAATACATCGTCCTACCTTGTGGTCGTTCTCCTGTTAGTCTAGATTTTCGAATCCGACGAAAAACTGATAGTTAATTGCAACGTTCAGGGCCTCCTAATGACGATGGAACGCTCAAATTGCGTCGTGATTCAATACATCGTCCTTCAGCCGACTTGTCTCCAAGGGTCTATTGCTGCCTCGGGCACCTTATGGTCGTTCTCCTGTGAGTCTAGGTTTCCGAATCCGACGCTAATCAGATAGTTAATTGTAACGTTCACGGCCTCCAAATGACGAAGGAACACTCAAATTGCGTCGAGATTCACTACAACGTCCTCCAGCCGACTTGTCTCCAAGGGGATATCGCTGCCTCGCGCACCACATGGTCCGTCTCCGGTGATTCTACGTTTTCGAATCCGACGCAAAACTGATAGTTAATTGTAACGTTCAGGGCCTCCTAATGACGATGGAACACTCAAATTGCGTCGAGATTCAATACATCGTCCTACCTTGTGGTCGTTCTCCTGTTAGTCTAGATTTTCGAATCCGACGAAAAACTGATAGTTAATTGCAACGTTCAGGGCCTCCTAATGACGATGGAACGCTCAAATTGCGTCGTGATTCAATACATCGTCCTTCAGCCGACTTGTCTCCAAGGGTCTATTGCTGCCTCGGGCACCTTATGGTCGTTCTCCTGTGAGTCTAGGTTTCCGAATCCGACGCTAATCAGATAGTTAATTGTAACGTTCAGGGCCTCCTAATGACGATGGAACACTCAAATTGTGTCGAGATTCAATACATCGTCCTTCAGCCGACTTGTCTCCAAGAGTCCATTCCTGCCTCGGGCACCTTACGGTCGTTCTTCTTTTAGTCTAGATTTTCGAATCCGACGCGAAACTGATAGTTAATTGTAACGTTCAGGGACTCCTAATGACGATGGAACACTCAAATTGCGTCGAGATTCAATACATCGTCCTACCTTATGGTCGTTCTTCTGTTAGTCTAGATTTTCGAAACCGACGGAAAACTGATAGTTAATTGCAAAGTTCAGGGCCTCCTAATGACGATGGAACACTCAAATTGCGTCGAGATTCAATACATCGGCCTCAAGCCGACTTGTCTCCAAGGGTCTATTGATGCCTCGGGCACCTTATGGTCGTTCTCCTTTAAGTCTAGGTTTCCGAATCCGACGCTAAACAGATAGTTAATTCTAACGTTCACGGCCTCCTAAAGACGATGGAACACTCAAATTGCGTCGAGATTCAATACATCGTCTCTCAGCCGACTTGTCTCCAAGAGTCCATTGCTGCCTCGGGCACCTTATGGTCGTTCTTCTGTTAGTCTAGATTTTCGAATCCGACGCAAAACAGATAGTTAATTGTAACGTTCAGGGCCTCCTAATGACGATGGAACACTCAAATTGCGTCGAGATTCAATACATCGGCCGCGAGCCGACTTGTCTCCAAGGGGATATCGCTGCCCCGGGCACCACATATACCGTTTCCGGTGATTCTTCGTTTTCGAATCCGACGCAAAACTGATAGTTAATTGTAACGTTCAGGGCCTCCTAATGACGATGGAACACTCAAATTGCGTCGAGTCAATACATCGACATCCAGCCGACTTGTCTACAAGGGGATATTGCTGCCTCGGGCACCTGATGATCGTTCTCATGTGAGTCTAGATTTTCGAACCCGACGTAAAGCTGATCGTTAATTGTAACGGACAGGGCCACCTAATGACGATGGAACACTCAAATTGCGTCGAGATTCAATACATTGGCCTCCAGCCGACTAGACTCCACGGGGATATTGCTGTCTCGGGCAAAATATGATCCTTCTTCTGTGAGTCTAGATTCTTGAATCCGACGCAAATTGATAGTGAATTGTAACGTTCAGCGCCTCCTAATGACGAGACATCACTCAAATTGCGTCGAGATTCAATACATCGTCCATCAGCCGACTTGTCTCCATGGGGATATTGCTGCCTCGGGCACCAAATGGTCCGTCTAATGTGAGTCTAGAATTTTGAATGCGACGCGAAACGGATAGTTAATTGTAACGTTCAGGGCCTCCTAATGTCGATGGAACACTCAAATAGCGTCCAGATTCAAAACATCGTCCTTCAGCCGACTTGTCTCCCAGGGTCTATTGCTGCCTCGGGCACCTTATGGTCGTTCTCCTGTGAGTCTATATCTTCGAATCCGACGCAAAAATGATAGTTAATTGTAACGTTCATGGCCTCCTAATGACGATGGAACACTCAAATTAAGTCGAGAGTCAATACATCGACATCCAGCCGACTTGTCTACAAGGGGATATTGCTGCCTCGGGCTCCATGTGGTCCGTATCCTGTGAGTCTAGATTTTCGGTTCCGACGCGAAACTGATAGTTAATTGTAACGTTCAGGGCCTCCTAATGACGATGGAACACTCAAATTGCGTCGAGATTCAATACATCGTCTCTCAGCCGACTTGTCTCCAAGAGTCCATTGCTGCCTCGGGCACCTTATGGTCGTTCTTCTGTTAGTCTAGATTTTCGAATCCGACGCAAAACAGATAGTTAATTGTAACGTTCAGGGCCTCCTAATGACGATGGAACACTCAAATTGCGTCGAGATTCAATACATCTCCCGCGAGTCGACTTGTCTCCAAGGGGATATCGCTGCCCCGGGCACCACATATTCCGTTTCCGGTGATTCTTCGTTTTCGAATCCGACGCAAAACTGATAGTTAATTGTAACGTTCAGGGCCTCCTAATGACGATGGAACACTCAAATTGCGTCGAGTCAATACATCGACATCCAGCCGACTTGTCTACAAGGGGATATTGCTGCCTCGGGCACCTGATGATCGTTCTCATGTGAGTCTAGATTTTCGAACCCGACGTAAAGCTGATCGTTAATTGTAACGGACAGGGCCACCTAATGACGATGGAACACTCAAATTGCGTCGAGATTCAATACATTGGCCTCCAGCCGACTAGACTCCACGGGGATATTGCTGTCTCGGGCAAAATATGATCCTTCTTCTGTGAGTCTAGATTCTTGAATCCGACGCAAATTGATAGTGAATTGTAACGTTCAGCGCCTCCTAATGACGAGACATCACTCAAATTGCGTCGAGATTCAATACATCGTCCATCAGCCGACTTGTCTACATGGGGATATTGCTGCCTCGGGCACCAAATGGTCCGTCTAATGTGAGTCTAGAATTTTGAATGCGACGCGAAACGGATAGTTAATTCTAACGTTCAGGGCCTCCTAATGACGATGGAACACTCAAATTGCGTCGAGATTCAATACATCGTCCTTCAGCCGACTTGTCTCCAAGAGTCCATTGCTGCCTCGGGCACCTTACGGTCGTTCTTCTTTTAGTCTAGATTTTCGAATCCGACGCGAAACTGATAGTTAATTGTAACGTTCAGGGCCTCCTAATGACGATGGAACACTCAAATTGCGTCGAGATTCAATACATCGTCCTACCTTTTGGTCGTTCTCCTGTTAGTCTAGATTTTCGAAACCGACGAAAAACTGATAGTTAATTGCAAAGTTCAGGGCCTCCTAATGACGATGGAACACTCAAATTGCGTCGAGATTCAATACATCGGCCTCAAGCCGACTTGTCTCCAATGGTCCATTGCTGCCTCTGGCACCTTATGGTCGTTCTCCTATGAGTCTAGATTTTCGAATACGACGAAAAACTTATGGTTAATTGTAACATCAGGGCCTCCTAATGACGATGGAACACTCAAATTGCGTCGCGATCCAATACATCGTCCTCCAGCCGACTTGTCTCCAAGGGTCTATTCCTGCCACGGGCACCTTAAGATCGTTCTCCTGTGAGTCTAGATTTTCGAACCCGACGCAAAACTGATAGTTAATTGTAACGTTCGGCGCCACCTAATGACGATGGAACACTCAAATTGCGTCGAGATTCAATACATCGTCCTCCAGCCGACTTATCTCTAAGGGGATATTGCTGTCTCGGGCACCATATGATCCTTCTCCTGTGAGTCTAGATTTTCGAATCCGACGCAAAAATGATAGGGAATTGTAACGTTCAGCGCCTCCTAATGACAATAGAACACTCAAATTGCGTCGAGAGTCAATACATCGACCTACAGCCGACTTGTCTACAAGGTGATATTGCTGCCTCGGGCTCCATGTGGTCCGTCTCCTGTGAGTCTAGATTTTCGAATCCGACGCAAAACAGATAGTTAATTGCAACGTTCACGGCCTCCTAATGACGATGGAACACTCAAATTGCGTCGAGATTCAATACATCGACATCCAGCCGACTTGACTCCAAGGGGATATCGCTGCCTCGGACACCACATGGTCCGTTTCCGGTGATTCTTTGTTTTCGAATCCGACGCAAAACTGATAGTTAATTGTAACGTTCAGGGCCTCCTAATGACGATGGAACACTCAAATTGCGTCGAGTCAATACATCGACATCCAGCCGACTTGTCTACAAGGGGATATTGCTGCCTCGGGCACCTTATGATCGTTCTCCTGTGAGTCTAGATTTTCGAACCCGACGTAAAACTGATTGTTAATTGTAACGGACAGGGCCACCTAATGACGATGGAACACTCAAATTGCGTCGAGATTCAATACATCGGCCTCCAGCCGACTAGACTCCACGGGGATATTGCTGTCTCGGGCAAAATATGATCCTTCTTCTGTGAGTCTACATTTTTGAATCCGACGCAAATTGATAGTGAATTGTAACGTTCAGGGCCTCCTAATGACGATAGATCACTCAAATTGCGTCGAGATCCAATACATCGTCCATCAGCCGACTTGTCTCCATGGGGATATTGCTGCCTCGGGCACCAAATGGTCCGTCTCCTGTGAGTGTAGAATTTTGAATGCGACGCGAAACTGATAGTTAATTGTAACGTTCAGGGCCTCCTAATGACGATGGAACACTCAAATTGCGTCGAAATTCAATACATCGGCCTCCAGCCGACTTGACTCTAAGGGGATATTGCTGTCTCGGTCACAATTTGATCCTTCTCCTGTGAGTCTAGATTTTCGAATCCGACGCGAATTTGATAGTTAATTGTAACGTTCAGGGCCTCCTAATGACGATGGGACACTCAAATTGCGTCGAGATTCAATACATCGTCCTTCAGCTGACTTGTCTCCAAGAGTCCATTGCTGCCTCGGGCAACTTACGAACGTGCTTCTTTTTATATTTTCGAATCCGACGCGAAACTGATAGTTAATTGTAACGTTCAGGGACTCCTAATGACGATGGAACACTCAAATTGCGTCGAGATTCAATACATCGTCCTACCTTGTGGTCGCTCTCCTGTTAGTCTAGATTTTCGAATCCGACGAAAAACTGATAGTTAATTGCAACGTTCAGGGCCTCCTAATGACGATGGAACGCTCAAATTGCGTCGTGATTCAATACATCGTCCTTCAGCCGACTTGTCTCCAAGGGTCTATTGCTGCCTCGGGCACCTTATGGTCGTTCTCCTGTGAGTCTAGGTTTCCGAATCCGACGCTAATCAGATAGTTAATTGTAACGTTCACGGCCTCCAAATGACGAAGGAACACTCAAATTGCGTCGAGATTCACTACAACGTCCTCCTGCCGACTTGTCTCCAAGGGGATATCGCTGCCTCGCGCACCACATGGTCCGTCTCCGGTGATTCTACGTTTTCGAATCCGACGCAAAACTGATAGTTAATTGTAACGTTCAGGGCCTCCTAATGACGATGGAACACTCAAATTGCGTCGAGCTTCAATTCATCGTCCTTCAGCCGACTTGTCTCCAACGAACCATTGCTGCCTCTGGCACCTTATGGTCGTTCTCCTGTGAGTCTAGATTTTCGAATACGACGATAAACTGATGGTTAATTGTAACATCAGGGCCTCCTAATGACGATGGAACACTCAAATTGCGTCGAGTCAATACATCGACATCCAGCCGACTTGTCTACAAGGGGATATTGCTGCCTCGGGCACCTTATGATCGTTCTCATGTGAGTCTAGATTTTCGAACCCGACGTAAAGCTGATCGTTAATTGTAACGGACAGGGCCACCTAATGACGATGGAACACTCAAATTGCGTCGAGATTCAATACATTGGCCTCCAGCCGACTAGACTCCACGGGGATATTGCTGTCTCCTGCAAAATATGATCCTTCTTCTGTGAGTCTAGATTCTTGAATCCGACGCAAATTGATAGTGAATTGTAACGTTCAGCGCCTCCTAATGACGATACATCACTCAAATTGAGTCGAGATTCAATACATCGTCCATCAGCTGACTTGTCTCCATGGGGATATTGCTGCCTCGGGCACCAAATGGTCCGTCTAATGTGAGTCTAGAATTTTGAATGCGACGCGAAACGGATAGTTAATTGTAACGTTCAGGACCTCCTAATGACGATGGAACACTCAAATTGCGTCGAGATTCAATACATCGTCCTTCAGCCGACTTGTCTCCAAGAGTCCATTCCTGCCTCGGGCACCTTACGGTCGTTCTTCTTTTAGTCTAGATTTTCGAATCCGACGCGAAACTGATAGTTAATTGTAACGTTCAGGGACTCCTAATGACGATGGAACACTCAAATTGAGTCGAGATTCAATACATCGTCCTACCTTATGGTCGTTCTTCTGTTAGTCTAGATTTTCGAAACCGACGAAAAACTGATAGTTAATTGCAAAGTTCAGGGCCTCCTAATGACGATGGAACACTCAAATTGCGTCGAGATTCAATACATCGGCCTCAAGCCGACTTGTCTCCAAGGGTCTATTGATGCCTCGGGCACCTTATGGTCGTTCTCCTTTAAGTCTAGGTTTCCGAATCCGACGCTAAACAGATAGTTAATTCTAACGTTCACGGCCTCCTAAAGACGATGGAACACTCAAATTGCGTCGAGATTCAATACATCGGCCTCAAGACGACTTGTCTCCAATGGTCCATTGCTGCCTCTGGCACCTTATGGTCGTTTTCCTATGAGTCTAGATTTTCGAATACGACGAAAAACTTATGGTTAATTGTAACATCAGGGCCTCCTAATGACGATGGAACACTCAAATTGCGTCGCGATCCAATACATCGTCCTCCAGCCGACTTGTCTCCAAGGGTCTATTCCTGCCACGGGCACCTTAAGATCGTTCTCCTGTGAGTCTAGATTTTCGAACCCGACGCAAAACTGATAGTTAATTGTAACGTTCGGCGCCACCTAATGACGATGGAACACTCAAATTGCGTCGAGATTCAATACATCGCCCTCCAGCCGACTTATCTCTAAGGGGATATTGCTGTCTCGGGCAAAATATGATCCTTCTTCTGTGAGTCTACATTTTTGAATGCGACGCAAATTGATAGTGAATTGTAACGTTCAGCGCCTCCTAATGACGATAGGTCACTCAAATTGCGTCGAGATCCAATACATCGTCCATCAGCCGACTTGTCTCCATGGGGATATTGCTGCCTCGGGCACCAAATGGTCCGTCTCCTGTGAGTCTAGAATTTTGAATGCGACGCGAAACTGATAGTTAATTGTAACGTTCAGGGCCTCCTAATGACGATGGAACACTCAAATTGCGTCGAAATTCAATACATCAGCCTCCAGCCGACTTGACTCCAAGTGGATATTGCTGTCTCGGTCACAATTTGATCCTTCTCCTGTGAGTCTAGATTTTCGAATCCGACGCGAAACTGATAGTTAATTGTAACGTTCAGGGACTCCTAATGACGATGGAACACTCAAATTGCGTCGAGATTCAATACATCGTCCTACCTTGTGGTCGTTCTCCTGTTAGTCTAGATTTTCGAATCCGACGAAAAACTGATAGTTAATTGCAACGTTCAGGGCCTCCTAATGACGATGGAACACTCAAATTGCGTCGTGATTCAATACATCGTCCTTCAGCCGACTTGTCTCCAAGGGTCTATTGCTGCCTCGGGCACCTTATGGTCGTTCTCCTGTGAGTCTAGATTTTCGAATACGACGACAAACTGATGGTTAATTGTAACATCAGGGCCTCCTAATGACGATGGAACAGTCAAATTGCGTCGCGATCCAATACATCGTCCTCCAGCCGACTTGTCTCCAAGGGTCTATTGCTGCCACGGGCACCTTAAGATCGTTCTCCTGTGAGTCTAGATTTTCGAACCGACGCAAAACTGATAGTTAATTGTAACGTTCAGCGCCTCCTAATGACGATAGAACACTCAAATTGCGTCGAGAGTCAATACATCGACCTACAGCCGACTTGTCTACAAGGGGATATTGCTGCCTCGGGCTCCATGTGGTCCGTCTCCTGTGAGTCTAGGTTTTCGAATCCGACGCGAAACAAATAGTTAATTGTAACGTTCAGGGCCTCCTAATGACTATGGAACACTCAAATTGCGTCATGATTCAATACATCGCCCTCAAGCCGACTTGTCTTTAAGGGTCTATTGCTGCCTCGGGCACCTTATGGTCGTTCTCCTGTGAGTCTAGATTTTCGAATCAAAACAGATAGTTAATTGTAACGTTCACGGCCTCCTAATGACGATTGAACACTCAAATTGCGTCGAGATTCAATACATCGTCCTACCTTATCGTCGTTCTCCTGTTAGTCTAGATTTTCGAATCCGACGAGAAACTGATAGTTAATTGTAACGTTCAAGGCCTCCTAATGACGATGGAACACTCAAATTGCGTCGAGATTCAATACATCGGCCTCAAGCCGACTTGTCTCCAAGGGTCTACTGCTGCCTCGGGCACCTTATGGTCGTTCTCCTGTGGGTCTAGATTTTCGAATACGACGCAAAACAGATAGGTAAGTGTAACGTTCACGGCCTCCTAATGACGGAGGAACACTCAAATTGCGTCGAGATTCACTACAACGTCCTCCAGCCGACTTGTCTCCAAGGGGATATCGCTGCCTCGGGCACCACATGGTTCGTCTCCGGTGATTCTACGTTTCCGAATCCGACGCAAAACTGATAGTTAATTGTAACATTCAGGGCCTCCTAGTTTCGATGGAACATTCAAATTGCGTCGAGATTCATTACATCGGCCTCCAGCCGACTTGTGTCCATGGGGATATTGCTGCCTCGGGCTCCTTATGGTCGCTGTCTGTGAGTCTAGATTTTCGAAACCGACGCGAAACTGATTGATAATTGTAACGTTCAGGGCTTCCTAATGACGAAAGAAAACACAAATTGCGTCGTGATTCAATATATCGGCATTCAGCCGATTTGTCTCCAAGGGTCTATTGCTGCCTCGGGCACCTTTTGGTCGTTCCCCTGTGAGTCTAGATTTTAGAATCCGACGCAAAACTGATAGTTAATTTTAGTGTCAGGGCATCCAAATGACGATGGAACACTCAAATTGCGTCGAGATTCAATACATCGACCTCCAGCCGACTTGTCTCCAAGGAGATATCGCTGCCTCGGACACCACATGGTCCGTCTCCGGTGATTCTACGTTTTCGAATCCGTCGCAAAACTGATAGTTAATTGTAATGTTCAGGGCCTCCTAATGACGATAGAGCACTCAAATCGCGTCGCGATTCAATACATCGTCCTCCAGCGGACTGGTCTCGAAGAAGATATAGCCTCGGGCACCTTATGGTCGTTCTCCTGTTAGTCTAGATTTTCGAATCCGACGAAAAACTGATAGTTAATTGTAACATTCAGGGCCTCCTAATGACGATGGAACACTCAAATTGCGTCGCGATCCAATACATCGTCCTCCAGCCGACTTGTATCCAAGGGTCTATTGCTGCCACGGGCACCTTAAGATCGTTCTCCTGTGAGTCTAGATATTCGAATGCGACGCAAAAATGATAGTTATTTGTAACGTTCATGGCCTCCTGATGACGATGGAACACTCAAATTGCGTCGAGAGTCAATACATCGACATCCAGCCGACTTGTCTACAAGGGGATATTGCTGCCTCGGGCTCCATGTGGTCTGTCCCTTGTGAGTCTAGATTTTCGAATCCGACGCGAAACTGATAGTTATTTGTAACGTTCAGGGCCTCCTAATGACGATGGAACACTCAAATTGCGTCGAGATTCAATACATCGTCCTTCAGCCGACTTGTCTACAAGGGGATATTGCTGCCTCGGGCTCCATGTGGTCCGTCTCCTGTGAGTCTAGATTTTCGAATCCGACGGGAAACAAATAGTTAATTGTAACGTTCAGGGCCTCCTAATGACGATGGAACACTCAAATTGCGTCGAGATTCAATACATCGGCCTCCAACCAACTTGTCTCCAAGGGGATTTCGCTGCCTCGGGCACCACATGTTCCATCTCCGGTGATTCTACGTTTTCGAATCCGACGCAAAACTGATAGTTAATTGTAACGTTCAGGGCCTCCTAATGACGATGAACCACTCAAATTGCGTCGAGAATCAATACATCGTCCTTCAGCCGACTTGTCTCCAAGGGTCCATTGCTGCCTCGGACACCTTATGGTCGTTCTCCTGTGAGTCTAGATTTTCGAATCCGACGTAAAACAGATAGTTAATTGTAACGTTCAGGGCCTCATAATGACGATGGAGCACTAAAATTGCGTCGCCATTCAATACATCGTCCACCAGCGGACTGGTCTCCAAAGGGATATTGCTGCTTCGGGCACCTTATCTTCCGACCCCAGTGAGTCTAGATTTTCGAATCCGACGAAAAACTGATAGTTAATTGTAACATTCAGGGCCTCCTAGTTACGATGGAACACTCAAATTGCGTCGAAATTCACTACATCGTCCTCCATCCGTCTTGTCTCCAAGGGAATACGATGCCTCGGGCACCACGTGGTCCGTCTCCGGTGATTCTACGTTTTCAAATCCGACGCAAAACTGATAGTTAATTGTAACGTTCAGGGCCTCCTAATGACGATGGAGCACTCAAATTGCGTCGCGATTCAAAACATCGTCCTCCAGCGGACTGGTCTCCAAGGGGATATAGCCTCGGGCACCTTATCGTCCGTTTCCAGTGAGTCTAGATTTACGAATCCGACGATAAACTGAAAGTTAATTGTAACATTCAGGGCCTCCTAATGACGATGGAACACTCAAATTGCGTCGCGATCCAATACGTCGTCCTCCAGCCGACTTGTCTCCAAGGGTCTATTGCTGCCTCGGGCACCTTAAGGTCGTTCTCCTGTGAGTCAAGATTTTCGAACCCGACATAAAACTGATAGTTAATTGTAACGGTCAGGGCCACCTAATGACGATGCAACACTCAAATTGCGTCGAGATTCAATACATCGGCCTCCAGCCGACTTGACTAGAAAGGGGATTTTGCTGCCTCGGGCACAATATGATCCTTCTCCTGTGAGTCTAGATTCTCGAATTCGACGCAAAAATGATAGTGAATCGTAACGTTCAGCGCCTCCTAATGACGATAGAACACTCAAATTGCGTCGAGATTCAATACATCGCCCATCAGCCGACTTGCCTCCAAGGGGATACTGGTGCTGCCTCGGGCACCAAATGGTCCGTCTAGTATGAGTCTAGATTTTTGAATCCGACGCGAAACTGATAGTTAATTGTAACGTTCATGGCCTCCTAATGTCGATGGAACACTCAAATTGCGTCGAGAGTGAATACATCGACATCCAGCCGACTTGTCTACAAGGGGATATTGCTGCCTCGGGCTCCATGTGCTCCGTCTCCTGTGAGTCTAGATTTTCAAATCCGACGCGAAACTGATAGTTAATTGTAACGTTCAGGGCCTCCTAATGACGATGGAACACTCAAATTGCGTCGAGATTGAATACATCGTCCTTCAGCCGAATTGTCTCCAAGGGTCCATTGCTGCCTCGGGCACCTTATGGTCGTTCACCTGTGTGTCTAGATTTTCGAATCCGACGCAAAACAGATAGTTAATTGCAACGTTCAGGGCCTCCTAATGACGATGGAACACTCAAATTGCGTCGAGATTCATTACATCGGCCTCCAGCCAACTTGTCTCCAAGGGGATATTGCTGTCTCGGGCACCATATGATCCTTCTCCTGTGAGTCTAGATTTTCGAATCCGACGCAAAAATGATGGTGAATTGTAACGTTCAGGGCCTCCTAATGACGACAGAACACTCAAATTGCGTCGAGATTCACTACAACGTCCTCCAACCGACTTGTCTCCAAGGGGATATTGTTGTCTCGGGCACATATGATCCTTCTCCTGTTAGTCTAGATTTTCGAATCCGACGCATAACTGATAGTTAATTGTAACGTTCAGCGCCTCCTAATGACGATTGAACACTCAAATTGCGTCGAGATTCAATACATCGTCCTCCAGGCGACTTGTCTCCAAGGGTCTATTGCTGCTTCGGGCACCTTAGGTTGGTTGTTTCGGGGAAGGAGACCAGACAGCGAGGTCATCGGTCTCATCGGATTAGGGAAGGACGGGGAAGGAAGTCGGCCGTGCCCTTTGAAAGGAACCATCCCGGCATTTGCCTGGAGCGATTTAGGGAAATCAAGGAAAACCTAAATCAGGATGGCCGGACGCGGGATTGAACCGTCGTCCTCCCGAATGCGAGTCCAGTGACTAACCACTGCGCCACCTCGCTCGGTCGGGCACCTTATGGTCCGTCTCCAGTGAGTCTAGATTATCGAATCCGGCGAAAAACTGATAGTTAATTGTAGCATTCAGGGCCTCCTATTTACGATGGAACACTCAAATTGCGTCGCGATCCAATACATGGTCCTCCAGCCGACTTGTCTCCAAGGGTCTATTGAGGCCTGGGTCTCCTGATGATCGTTCTCCTGTGAGTCTAGATTTTCGAATCCAACGCAAAACTGATAGTTAATTGTAACGTTCAGGGCCTCCTAATGACGATGAAAAAGTCAAATTGCATCGAGATTCATTACATCGGCCTCCAGCTGACTTGTCTCCGTGGGGATATTGCTGCCTCGGGCTCCTTATGGTCGCTGTCCTGTGAGTCTAGATTTTCGAAACCGACGCGAAACTGATTGTTAATTGTAACGTTCAGGGCTTCCTAATGACGATGGAACACTCAAATTGCGTCGAGATTCACTACATCGACCTCCAGCCGACTTGACTCCAAGGAGATATCGCTGCCTCGGGCACCACATGGTCCGTCTCCGGTGATTCTACGTTTTCGAATCCGACGCAAAACTGATAGTTAATTGTAACGTTCAGGGCCTCCTAATGACGATGGAGCACTCAAATCGCGTCGCGATTCAATACATCGTCCTCCAGCGGACTGGTCTCCAAGGGGATATAGCCTCGGGCACCTTATGGTCCGTCTCCAGTGAGTCTAGATTTTCGAACCCGACGTAAAACTGATAGTTAATTGTAACGTTCATGGCCTCCTAATGACGATGGACCACTCAAATTGCGTCGAGATTCAATACATCGGCCTCCAGCCAACTTGTCTCCAAGGGCATATTGCTGTCTCGGGCACAATATGATCCTTCTCCTGTGAGTCTAGATTTTCGAATCCGACGCGAAACTGATAGTTAATTGTAACGTTCAGAGTCTCCTAATGACGATGGAACACTCAAATTGAGTCGAGTCAATACATCGACATCCAGCCGACTTGTCTACAAGGGGATATTGCTGCCTCGGGCACCTTATGATCGTTCTCCTGTGAGTCTAGATTTTCGAACCCGACGTAAAACTGATAGTTAATAGTAACGGTCAGGGCCACCTAATGACGATGGAACACTCAAATTGCTTCTGGATTCAATACATTGGCCTCCAGCCGACTTGACACCAAGGGGATATTGCTGTCTCGGGCAAAATATGATCCTTCTCCTGTGAGTCTAGATTTTCGAATCCGACGAAAAATGATAGTGAATTGTAACGTTCAGCGCCGCGTATTGACGATAGAACACTCAAATTGCGTCGAGATTCAATACATCGTCCATCAGCCAACTTGTCTCCATGGGGATATTGCTGCTACGGCACCAAATGGTCCGTCTCCTGTGAGTCTAGATTTTTGAATGCGACGCGAAACTGATAGTTAATTGTAACGTTCAGGGCCTCCTAATGACGATGGAACACTCAAATTGCGTCGAGATTCCATACATCGGCCTTCAGCCGACTTGACTCCAAGGGGATATTGCTGTCTCGGGCACAATGTGATCCTTCTAATGTGAGGCTAGATTTTCGAATCCGACGCGAAACTGATAGTTAATTGTAACGTTCAGGGCCTCCTAATGACGATGGAACACTCAAATTGCGTCGAGATTCAATACATCGGCCTCAAGCCGACTTGTCTCCAAGGGTCTATTGCTGCCTCGGGCACCTTAAGGTCGTTCTCCTGTGAGTCTAGATTTTCGAATCCGACGCAAAACAGATAGTTAATTGTAACGTTCACGGCCTCCTAATGACGAAGGAACACTCAAATTGCGTCGAGATTCACTACATCGACCTCCAGCCGACTTGACTCCAAGGAGATATCGCTGCCTCGGGCACCACATGGTCCGTCTCCGGTGATTCTACGTTTTCGAATCCGACGCAAGACTGATAGTTAATTGTAACGTTCAGGGCCTCCTAATGACGATGGAGCACTCAAATCGCGTCGCGATTCAATACATCGTCCTCCAGCGGACTGGTCTCCAAGGGGATATAGCCTCGAACACCTTATGGTCCGTCTCCAGTGAGTCTAGATTTTCGAACCCGACGTAAAACTGATAGTTAATTGTAACGTTCATGGCCTCCTAATGACGATGGAACACTCAAATTGCGTCGAGATTCAATACATCGTCCTTCAGCCGACTTGTCTCCAAGAGTCCATTGCTGCCTTGGGCACCTTATGGTCATCCTTCGCTTAGTCTAGATTTTCGAATCCGACGCAAATCTGATAGTTAATTGTAACGTCCAGGGCCTCCTAATGACGATGGACCACTCAAATTGCGTCGAGATTCAATACATCGGCCGCGAGCCGACTTGTCTCCAAGGGTCTATTGCTGCCTCGGGCACCTTATGGTCGTTCTCCTGTGAGTTTAGATTTTCGAATCCGATGCAAAACAGATAGTTAATTGTAATGTTCACGGCCGCCTAATGCCGAAGGAACACTCAAATTGCGTCGAGATTCACTACAACGTCCTCCAGCCGACTTGTCTCCAAGGGGATATCGCTGCCTCGGGCACCACATTGTCCGTCTCCGGTGATTCTACGTTTTCGAATCCGACGCAAAACTTATAGTTAATTGTAACGTTCAGGGCCTCCTAATGACGATGGAACACTCAAATTGAGTCGAGTCAATACATCGACATCCAGCCGACTTGTCTACAAGGGGATATTGCTGCCTCGGGCACCTTATGATCGTTCTCCTGTGAGTCTATATTTTCGAACCCGACGTAAAACTGATAGTTAATTGTAACGGTCAGGGCCACCTAATGACGATGGAACACTCAAATTGCTTCTGGATTCAATACATTGGCCTCCAGCCGACTTGACACCAAGGGGATATTGCTGTCTCGGGCAAAATATGATCCTTCTCCTGTGAGTCTAGATTTTCGAATCCGACGGAAAATGATAGTGAATTGTAACGTTCTGCGCCGCCTAATGACGATAGAACACTCAAATTGCGTCGAGATTCAATACATCGTCCATCAGCCGACTTGTCTCCATGGGGATATTGCTGCCTAGGGCACCAAATGGTCCGTCTCCTGTGAGTTTAGATTTTTGAATGCGACGCGAAACTGATAGTTAATTGTAACGTTCAGGGCCTCCTAATGACGATGGAACACTCAAATTGCGTCGAGATTCAATACATCGTCCTTCAGCCGACTTGTCTCCAAGAGTCCATTGCTGCCTCGGGCACCTTATGGTCGTTCTTCTGTTAGTCTAGATTTTCGAATCCGACGCGAAACTGATAGTTAATTGTAACGTTCAGGGCCTCCTAATGACGATGGAACACTCAAATTGCGTCGAGATTCAATACATCGTCCTTCAGCCGACATGTCTCCAAGAGTCCATTGCTGCCTCGGGAACCTTATGGTCGTTCTCCTGTTAGTCTAGATTTTCGAATCCGACGAAAAACTGATAGTTAATTGTAACGTTCAGGACCTCCTAATGACGATGCAACACTCAAATTGCGTCGAGATTCAATACATCGGCCTCCAGCCAACTTGTCTCCAAGGGGATATTGCTGTCTCGGGCACCATATGATCCTTCTCCTGTGAGTCTAGATTTTCGAATCCGACGCAAAAATGATGGTGAATTGTAACGTTCAGGGCCTCCTAATGACGACAGAACACTCAAATTGCGTCGAGATTCACTACAACGTCCTCCAACCGACTTGTCTCCAAGGGGATATTGTTGTCTCGGGCACATATGATCCTTCTCCTGTTAGTCTAGATTTTCGAATCCGACGCATAACTGATAGTTAATTGTAACGTTCAGCGCCTCCTAATGACGATTGAACACTCAAATTGCGTCGAGATTCAATACATCGTCCTCCAGGCGACTTGTCTCCAAGGGTCTATTGCTGCTTCGGGCACCTTAGGTTGGTTGTTTCGGGGAAGGAGACCAGACAGCGAGGTCATCGGTCTCATCGGATTAGGGAAGGACGGGGAAGGAAGTCGGCCGTGCCCTTTGAAAGGAACCATCCCGGCATTTGCCTGGAGCGATTTAGGGAAATCAAGGAAAACCTAAATCAGGATGGCCGGACGCGGGATTGAACCGTCGTCCTCCCGAATGCGAGTCCAGTTACTAACCACTGCGCCACCTCGCTCGGTCGGGCACCTTATGGTCCGTCTCCAGTGAGTCTAGATTATCGAATCCGGCGAAAAACTGATAGTTAATTGTAGCATTCAGGGCCTCCTATTTACGATGGAACACTCAAATTGCGTCGCGATCCAATACATGGTCCTCCAGCCGACTTGTCTCCAAGGGTCTATTGAGGCCTGGGTCTCCTGATGATCGTTCTCCTGTGA
Organism: Schistocerca americana; assembly: GCF_021461395.2. Lineage (NCBI taxonomy): Eukaryota > Metazoa > Arthropoda > Insecta > Orthoptera > Acrididae > Schistocerca > Schistocerca americana. Next base: position 3,783,257 of record NC_060122.1, on the reverse strand, counting down.
GTCTAGATTTTCGAATCCAACGCAAAACTGATAGTTAATTGTAACGTTCAGGGCCTCCTAATGACGATGAAAAAGTCAAATTGCATCGAGATTCATTACATCGGCCTCCAGCTGACTTGTCTCCGTGGGGATATTGCTGCCTCGGGCTCCTTATGGTCGCTGTCCTGTGAGTCTAGATTTTCGAAACCGACGCGAAACTGATTGTTAATTGTAACGTTCAGGGCTTCCTAATGACGATGGAACACTCAAATTGCGTCGAGATTCACTACATCGACCTCCAGCCGACTTGACTCCAAGGAGATATCGCTGCCTCGGGCACCACATGGTCCGTCTCCGGTGATTCTACGTTTTCGAATCCGACGCAAAACTGATAGTTAATTGTAACGTTCAGGGCCTCCTAATGACGATGGAGCACTCAAATCGCGTCGCGATTCAATACATCGTCCTCCAGCGGACTGGTCTCCAAGGGGATATAGCCTCGGGCACCTTATGGTCCGTCTCCAGTGAGTCTAGATTTTCGAACCCGACGTAAAACTGATAGTTAATTGTAACGTTCATGGCCTCCTAATGACGATGGACCACTCAAATTGCGTCGAGATTCAATACATCGGCCTCCAGCCAACTTGTCTCCAAGGGCATATTGCTGTCTCGGGCACAATATGATCCTTCTCCTGTGAGTCTAGATTTTCGAATCCGACGCGAAACTGATAGTTAATTGTAACGTTCAGAGTCTCCTAATGACGATGGAACACTCAAATTGCCATTGACATCCAGCCGACTTGTCTACAAGGGGATATTGCTGCCTCGGGCACCTTATGATCGTTCTCCTGTGAGTCTAGATTTTCGAACCCGACGTAAAACTGATAGTTAATAGTAACGGTCAGGGCCACCTAATGACGATGGAACACTCAAATTGCTTCTGGATTCAATACATTGGCCTCCAGCCGACTTGACACCAAGGGGATATTGCTGTCTCGGGCAAAATATGATCCTTCTCCTGTGAGTCTAGATTTTCGAATCCGCCGAAAAATGATAGTGAATTGTAACGTTCAGCGCCGCGTATTGACGATAGAACACTCAAATTGCGTCGAGATTCAATACATCGTCCATCAGCCAACTTGTCTCCATGGGGATATTGCTGCTACGGCACCAAATGGTCCGTCTCCTGTGAGTCTAGATTTTTGAATGCGACGCGAAACTGATAGTTAATTGTAACGTTCAGGGCCTCCTAATGACGATGGAACACTCAAATTGCGTCGAGATTCCATACATCGGCCTTCAGCCGACTTGACTCCAAGGGGATATTGCTGTCTCGGGCACAATGTGATCCTTCTAATGTGAGGCTAGATTTTCGAATCCGACGCGAAACTGATAGTTAATTGTAACGTTCAGGGCCTCCTAATGACGATGGAACACTCAAATTGCGTCGAGATTCAATACATCGGCCTCAAGCCGACTTGTCTCCAAGGGTCTATTGCTGCCTCGGGCACCTTAAGGTCGTTCTCCTGTGAGTCTAGATTTTCGAATCCGACGCAAAACAGATAGTTAATTGTAACGTTCACGGCCTCCTAATGACGAAGGAACACTCAAATTGCGTCGAGATTCACTACATCGACCTCCAGCCGACTTGACTCCAAGGAGATATCGCTGCCTCGGGCACCACATGGTCCGTCTCCGGTGATTCTACGTTTTCGAATCCGACGCAAGACTGATAGTTAATTGTAACGTTCAGGGCCTCCTAATGACGATGGAGCACTCAAATCGCGTCGCGATTCAATACATCGTCCTCCAGCGGACTGGTCTCCAAGGGGATATAGCCTCGAACACCTTATGGTCCGTCTCCAGTGAGTCTAGATTTTCGAACCCGACGTAAAACTGATAGTTAATTGTAACGTTCATGGCCTCCTAATGACGATGGAACACTCAAATTGCGTCGAGATTCAATACATCGTCCTTCAGCCGACTTGTCTCCAAGAGTCCATTGCTGCCTCGGGCACCTTATGGTCATCCTTCGCTTAGTCTAGATTTTCGAATCCGACGCAAATCTGATAGTTAATTGTAACGTCCAGGGCCTCCTAATGACGATGGACCACTCAAATTGCGTCGAGATTCAATACATCGGCCGCGAGCCGACTTGTCTCCAAGGGTCTATTGCTGCCTCGGGCACCTTATGGTCGTTCTCCTGTGAGTTTAGATTTTCGAATCCGATGCAAAACAGATAGTTAATTGTAATGTTCACGGCCGCCTAATGCCGAAGGAACACTCAAATTGCGTCGAGATTCACTACAACGTCCTCCAGCCGACTTGTCTCCAAGGGGATATCGCTGCCTCGGGCACCACATTGTCCGTCTCCGGTGATTCTACGTTTTCGAATCCGACGCAAAACTTATAGTTAATTGTAACGTTCAGGGCCTCCTAATGACGATGGAACACTCAAATTGAGTCGAGTCAATACATCGACATCCAGCCGACTTGTCTACAAGGGGATATTGCTGCCTCGGGCACCTTATGATCGTTCTCCTGTGAGTCTATATTTTCGAACCCGACTTAAACTGATAGTTAATTGTAACGGTCAGGGCCACCTAATGACGATGGAACACTCAAATTGCTTCTGGATTCAATACATTGGCCTCCAGCCGACTTGACACCAAGGGGATATTGCTGTCTCGGGCAAAATATGATCCTTCTCCTGTGAGTCTAGATTTTCGAATCCGACGGAAAATGATAGTGAATTGTAACGTTCTGCGCCGCCTAATGACGATAGAACACTCAAATTGCGTCGAGATTCAATACATCGTCCATCAGCCGACTTGTCTCCATGGGGATATTGCTGCCTAGGGCACCAAATGGTCCGTCTCCTGTGAGTTTAGATTTTTGAATGCGACGCGAAACTGATAGTTAATTGTAACGTTCAGGGCCTCCTAATGACGATGGAACACTCAAATTGCGTCGAGATTCAATACATCGTCCTTCAGCCGACTTGTCTCCAAGAGTCCATTGCTGCCTCGGGCACCTTATGGTCGTTCTTCTGTTAGTCTAGATTTTCGAATCCGACGCGAAACTGATAGTTAATTGTAACGTTCAGGGCCTCCTAATGACGATGGAACACTCAAATTGCGTCGAGATTCAATACATCGTCCTTCAGCCGACATGTCTCCAAGAGTCCATTGCTGCCTCGGGAACCTTATGGTCGTTCTCCTGTTAGTCTAGATTTTCGAATCCGACGAAAAACTGATAGTTAATTGTAACGTTCAGGACCTCCTAATGACGATGCAACACTCAAATTGCGTCGAGATTCAATACATCGGCCTCAAGCCGACTTGTCTCCAAGGGTCTATTGCTGCCTCGGGCACCTAAAGGTCGTTCTCCTGTGAGTCTAGATTTTCGAATCCGACGCAAAACAGGTAGTTAATTGTAACGTTCGCGGCCTCCTAATGACGAAGGAACACTCAAATTGCGTCGAGATTCACTACAACGTCCACCAGCCGACTTGTCTCCAAGGGGATATCGTGCCTCGGGCGCCACATGGTCCGTCTCCGGTGATTCTACGTTTTCGAATCCGACGCAAAACGGATAGTTAATTGTAACGTTCAGGGCCTCCTAATGACGATGAAACACTGAAATTGCGTCGAGATTCAATACATCGTCCTTCAGCCGACTTGTCTCCAAGGGTCCATTGTTGCCTCGGGCACCTTATGGTCGTTCTACTGTGAGTCTAGATTTTCGAATCCGACGCAAAACAGATAGTTAATTGCAACGTTCAGGGCCTCCTAATGACGATGGAACACTCAAATTGCGTCGAGATTCAATACATCGGCCACCAGCCAACTTGTCTCCAAGGGGATATTGCTGTCTCGGGCACAATATGATCCTTCTCCTGTGAGTCTAGATTTTCGAATCCGACGCGAAACTGATAGTTAATTGTAACGTTCAGAGTCTCCTAATGACGATGGAACACTCAAATTGAGTCGAGTCAATACATCGACATCCAGCCGACTTATCTACAAGGGGATATTGCTGCCTCGGGCACCTTATGATCGTTCTCCTGTGAGTCTAGATTTTCGAACCCGACGTAAAACTGATAGTTAATAGTAACGGTCAGGGCCACCTAATGACGATGGAACACTCAAATTGCTTCTGGACTCAATACATTGGCCTCCAGCCGACTTGACACCAAGGGGATATTGCTGTCTCGGGCAAAATATGATCCTTCTCCTGTGAGTCTAGATTTTCGAATCCGACGAAAAATGATAGTGAATTGTAACGTTCAGCGCCGCGTATTGACGATAGAACACTCAAATTGCGTCGAGATTCAATTCATCGTCCATCAGCCAACTTGTCTCCATGGGGATATTGCTGCCTACGGCACCAAATGGTCCGTCTCCTGTGAGTTTAGATTTTTGAATGCGACGCGAAACTGATAGTTAATTGTAACGTTCAGGGCCTCCTAATGACGATGGAACACTCAAATTGCGTCGAGATTCCATACATCGGCCTTCAGCCGACTTGACTCCAAGGGGATATTGCTGTCTCGGGCACAATGTGATCCTTCTAATGTGAGGCTAGATTTTCGAATCCGACGCGAAACTGATAGTTAATTGTAACGTTCAGGGCCTCCTAATGACGATGGAACACTCAAATTGCGTCGAGATTCAATACATCGGCCTCAAGCCGACTTGTCCCCAAGGGTCTATTGCTGCCTCGGGCACCTTAAGGTCGTTCTCCTGTGAGTATAGATTTTCGAATCCGACGCAAAACAGATAGTTAATTGTAACGTTCACGGCCTCCTAATGACGAAGGAACACTCAAATTGCGTCGAGATTCACTACAACGTCCTCCAGCCGACTTGTCTCCAAGGGGATATCGTGCCTCGGGCGCCACATGGTCCGTCTCCGGTGATTCTACGTTTTCGAATCCGACGCAAAACTGATAGTTAATTGTAACGTTCAGGGCCTCCTAATGACGATGGAACACTGAAATTGCGTCGAGATTCAATACATCGTCCTTCAGCCCACTTGTCTCCAAGGGTCCATTGCTGCCTCGGGCACCTTATGGTCGTTCTACTGTGAGTCTAGATTTTCGAATCCGACGCAAAACAGATAGTTAATTGCAACGTTCAGGGCCTCCTAATGACGATGGAACACTCGAATTGCGTCGAGATTCAATACATCGGCCTCCAGCCGACTTGTCTCCAAGGGGATATTGCTGCCTCGGGCTCCTTATGGTCGCTGTCCTGTGAGTCTAGATTTTCGAAACCGACGGTAAACTGATTGTTAATTGTAAGGTTCAGGACATCCTAAAGACGATGGAAAACACAAAATGCGTCGAGATTCAATATATCGGCATTCAGCCGATTTGTCTCCAAGGGTCTATTGCTGCCTCGGGCACCTTATGGTCGTTCCCCTGTGAGTCTAGATTTTAGTATCCGACGAAAAACTGATAGTTAATTGAAATGTTCAGGGCATCCTAATGACGATGGACACTCAAATTGCGCCGAGATTCACTACATCGACCTCCAGGCGACTTGTCTCCAAGGAGATATCGCTGCCTCGGGCACCTTATGGTCGTTCTCCTGTGAGTTTAGATTTTCGAATCCGACGCAAAACAGATAGTTAATTGTAATGTTCACGGCCTCCAAATGACGAAGGAACACTCAAATTGCGTCTAGATTCAATACATTGGCCACCAGCCGACTTGACTCCAAGGGGATATTGCTGTCTCGGGCAAAATATGATCCTTCTCCTGTGAGTCTAGATTTTCGAATCCGACGCGAAATGATAGTGAATTGTAACGTTCAGCGCCTCCTAATGACGATAGAACACTCAAATTGCGTCGAGATTCAATACATCGTCCATCAGCCGACTTGTCTCCATGGGCATATTGCTGCCTCGGGCAACAAATTGTTTGTCTCCTGTGAGTCTAGATTTTCGAATCCGGCGCGAAACTGATAGTTAATTGTAACGTTCAGGGCCTCCTAATGACGATGGAACACTCAAATTGCGTCGAGATTCAATACATCGCCCTCCAGCCGACTTGACTCCAAGGGGATATTGCTGTCTCGGCCACAATATGATCCTTCCCCTCTGAGGGTAGATTTTCGGATCCGACGCGAAACTGATAGTTAATTGTAACGTTCAGGGCCTCCTAATGACGATGGAAGACTCAAATTGCGTCGACATTCAATACATCGTCCTTCAGCCGACTCGTCTCCAAGAGTCCATTGCTGCCTCGGGCACCTTATGGTCGTTCTTCTGTTAGTCTAGATTTTCGAATCCGACGCGAAACTGATAGTTAATTGTAACGTTCAGGGACTCCTAATGACTATGGAACACTCAAATTGTGTCCCGATTCAATACATCGTCCTACCTTATGGTCGTTCTCCTGTTAGTCTAGATTTTCGAGTCCGACGAAAAACTGATACTTAATTGTAAGATTCAGGGCCTCCTAATGACGACGGAACACTGAAATTGCGTCGCGATCCAATACATCGTCCTCCAGCCGACTTGTCACCAAGGGTCTATTGCTGCCACGGGCACATTAAGATCGTTCTCCAGTGAGTCTAGATTTTCGAACCCGACGCAAAACTGATTGTAACGTTCAAGGCCACCTAATGACGATGGAACACTCAAATTTCGTCGAGATTCAATAAATCGGCCTCCAGCCGACTTATCTCCAAGGGGATATTGCTGTCTCGGGTACCATATGATCCTTCTCCTGTGAGTCTAGATTTTCGAATCCGACGAAAAAATGATATGGAATTGTAACGTTCAGCGCCTCGCAATGACGATGGAACACTCAAATTGCGTCCAGAGTCAGTACATCGGCTTACAGCCGACTTGTCTACAAGGGGAAATTGCTGCCTCGGGCTCCATGTGTTCCGTCTCCTGTGAGTCTAGATATTCGAATCCGACGCGAAACAAATAGTTAATTGTAACGCTCATGGCCTCCTAATGACGATGGAACACTCAAATTGCGTCGAGATTCAATACATCGGCCTCCAGAAGACTTATCTCCAATGGGATATTGCCGTCTCGGGCACCATATGATCATTCTCCTGTGAGTCTAGATTTTCGAATCCGCCGCAAAAATGATAGAGAATTGTAACGTTCAGCGCCTCCTAATGACGACAGAACACTCAAATTGTGTCGAGATTCTCTACAACGTCCTCCAGCCGACTTGTCTCCAAGGGGATATTGCTGTCTCGGGCACATATGGTCCTTCTCCTGTGAGTCAACATTTTCGAATCCGACGCTTAACTGATAGTTAATTGTAACGTTCAGCGCCTCCTAATGACGATCGAACACTCAAATTGCGTCGAGATTCAATATATCGGCATTCAGCCGATTTGTCTCCAAGGGTCTATTGCTGCTTCGGGCACCTTATGGTCCGTCTCCGGAGAGTCTAGATTATCGAATCCGACGAAAAACTGATAGTTAATTGTAACATTCAGGGCCTCCTAATTACGATGGAACACTCAAATTGCGTCGCGATACAATACATCGTCCTCCAGCCGATTGTCTCCAAGGGTCTATTGCTGCCTGTGGCTCCTTATGATCTCCTGTGAGTTTAGATTTTCGAATCCGACACAAAACTGATAGTTAATTGTAACGTTCAGGGCTTCCTAATGCCGATGGAACACTCAAATTGCGTCGAGATTCAATACATCGGCCTCGAGCCGACTTGTCTCCAAGGGTCTATTGCTGCCTCGGGCACCTTATGGTCGTTCTCCTGTGAGTCTAGATTTTCGAATCCGACGCAAAACTGATAGTTAATTGTAACGTTCAGGGCCTCCTATTGACGATGGAATACTCAAATTTCATCGAGATTCAACATTCCGGCCTCCAGCCGACTTGTCTCCATGGGGATATTGCTGCCTCGGGCTCCTTATGGTCGCTGTCCTGTGAGTCTAGATTTTCGAATCCGACGCAATGCTGATAGTTATTTGTAACGTTCAGGGCCACCTAATGACGATGGAGCACTCAAGTTGCGTCGTGATTCAATACATCGTCCTCCAGCGGACTGGTCTCCAAGGGGATATTGCCTCGGGCACTTTATGGTCCGTCTCCAGTGATTAGATTTTTGAATCCAACGCAAAAATGATAGTTAATTGTAACGTTCAGGGCCTCCTTATGACGATAGAACACTCATATTGCGTCGAGATTCAATGCATCGTCCATCAGCCGACTTGTCTTCAAGGGTATATTGCTGCCTCGGGCACCAAATGGTCCGTCTCCGGAGAGTCTAGATTTTTGAATCCGACGCGAAACTGATAGTTAATTGTAACGTTCAGCGCCTCCTAATGACGATAGAACACTCAAATTGCGTCGCGATCCAATACATCGTCCTCCAGCCGATTTGTCTCCAAGGGTCTATTGCTGCCACGGGCGCCTTAAGATCGTTCTTCTGTGAGTCTAGATTTTCGAACCCGACGCAAAACTGATAGTTAATTGTAACGTTCAGGGCCACCTAATGACGATGGAACACTCAAATTGCGTCGTGATTCAATACATCGACCTCCAGACGACTTATCTCCAATGGGATATTGCCGTCTCGGGCTCCATATGATCCTTCTCCTGTGAGTCTACATTTTCGAATCCGACGCAAAAATGATAGTGAATTGTAACGTTCAGGGCCTCCTAATGACGATAGAACACTCAAATTGCGTCGAGAGTCAATACATCGTCCTTCAGCCGACTTGTCTCCAAGGGTCAATTGCTGCCTCGGGCACCTTGTGGTCTTTCTCCTGTGGGTCTACATTTTCGAATCCCACGCAAAAATGATAGTTAATTGTAACGTTTAGCGCCTCCTAATGACGATGGAACACTCAAATTGCGTCGAGATTTAATACGTCGTCCTCCAACCGACTTGAATCCAAGGGGATATTGCTGTCTCGGCACCATATGATCCTTCTCCTGTGGGTAGATTTTCGAATCCTACGCTAGAATGATAGTTAATTGTAACTTTCAGGGCCTCCTAATGACGATGGAACTCTCAAATTGCGTCGAGATTCAATACATCGTCCTCCAGCCGACTTGTCTCCATGGGGATATTGCTACCTCGAGATCCTTATGGTCGCTCTCCTGTGAGTCTAGATTTTCGAATCCGACGCGAAACTGATAGTTAATTGTAACGTTCAGGGCCTCCTAATGACAATGGAGCACTCAAATTGCGTCGCGATTCAATACATCGTCCTCCAGAGGACTTGTCTCCAAGGGGATATCGATGCCTCGGGCACCACATGGTCCGTCTCCATTGATTCTACGTTTTCGAATCCGACGCAAACTGATAGTTAATTGTAACGTTCAGGGCCTCCTAATGACGATGGAACACTCAAATTGCGTCGCGATTCAATACATCGTCCTCCAGAGGATTTGTCTGCAAGGGGATATCGCTGCCTCGGTCAGCACATGGTCCGTCTACTTTGATTCTACGTTTTCGAATCAGACGCAAACTGATAGTTAATTGTAACGTTCAGGGCCTCCTAATGACGATGGAGCACTCAAATTGCGTCGCGATTCAATACATCGTCCTCCAGCGGACTGGTCTCCAAGGGGATATTGCTGCTTCGGGCACCTTATGGTCCGTCTCCTGTGAGTCTAGATTTTCGAACCCGACGCGAAACAAATAGTTAATTGTAACGTTCAGGGCCTCCTAATGACGATGGAACACTCAAATTGCGTCGAGATTCAATACATCGTCCATCAGCCGACTGCCTCGGGCACCAAATGGTCCGTCTCCCTTGAGTCTAGATTTTTGAATCAGACGCGAAACTGATAGTTAATTGTAACGTTCAGGGCCTCCTAATGACGATGGAACACTAAAATAGCGTCGAGATTCAATAAATTGTCCTTCAGCCGACTTGTCTCCAAGGGTCTATTGCTGCCTCGGTCACCTTATGGTCGTTCTCCTGTGAGTCTAGATTTTCGAATCCGACGCAAGAATGATAGTTAATTGTGACGATCAGCGCCTCCTAATGACGATGGAACACTCAAATGGCGTAGAGAGTTAATACATCGACCTCCAGCAGACTTGTCTCATAGAGTCCATTGCTACCCCGGGCACCTTATGGTCGTTCTCCTGTGAGTCTAGATTTTTGAATCCGACGCAAAAATGATAGTTAATTGTAATGTTCAGGGCCTCCTAATGACGATGGAACACTTAAATTGCGTCGAGATTCTATACATCGGACTCCAGCCGACTTGTCTCCAAGGGGATACTGCTGTCTCGGGCACAATATGATCCTTCTCCTGTGAGTCTAGATTTACTCATCCGACGCAAAACTGATTGTTAATTATAACGTTCAGGACCTCCTAATGACGATGGAACACTCAAATTGCGTCGAGATTCAATACATCGTCCTTCAGCCGACTTGTCTCCAAGGGTCTATTGCTGCCTCGGGCACCTCATGGTCGTTCTCCTGTGAGTCTAGATATTCTAATCCGACGCAAAACTGCTTGTTAATTGAACGTTCAGGACCTCCTAATGACGATGGAACACTCAAATTGCGTCTGGATTCAATACATCGTCCTCCAGCCGACTTGTCTCCAAGGGGATATTGCTGCCTCGGGCTCTATGTGTTCCGTCTCCTGTGAGTCTAGATTATCGAATCCGACGCGAAACTGATAGTTAATTGTAACGTTCAGGGCCTCCTAATGACGTTGGATCACTTAAATTTCGCCGAGATTCAATACATCGTCCTTCAACCGACTTGTCTCCAAGAGTCTACTGCTGCCTCGGGCACCTTGTGGTCGATCTCTTGTGAGTCCAGATTTTCGAATCCGACGCAAAACAGATAGTTAATTGTAACGTTCAGGGCCTCCTAATGACGATGGAACACTCAAATTGCGTCGTGATTCAATACATCGGCCTCGAGCCGACTTGACTCCAAGGGTCTATTGCCGCCTAGGGCACCTTATGATCGTTTTACTGTGAATTTAGATTTTCGAATCCGACCAAAAACTGATAGTTAATTGTAACGTTCATGGCCTCATAATGACGATGGATCACTCAAATTGCGTTGAGATTCAATACGTCGGCATTCAGTCGATTTGTCTCCAAGGGTCTATTGCTGCCTCGGGAACCTTATTGTCGTTTCCTTGTGAGACTAGATTTCAGAATCCGACGTAAAAGTGATAGTTAATTGTAACGCTAAGGGCCACCTAATGACGATGGAACACTCAAATTGCGTCGAGATTCAATTCATCGGCCTCCAGCCGACTTGTCTCCAAGGGGATATTGCTGTCTCGGGCACAATATGATCCTTGTCCTGTGAGTCTAGATTTTCGAATCCGACGCAAAAATGTTAGTGAATTGTAACGTTCAGGGCCTCCTAATGACGATGGAACACTCAAATTGCGTCGAGATTCAATACATCGTCCTCCAGCCGACTTGTACCCAAGGGGATATTGCTGTCTCGGGCACCATATGATCCTTTTCCTGTGAGTAGATTTTCGAATACGACGCTAAAATGATAGTTAATTGTAACGTTCAGCGCCTCCTAATGACGATGGAACACTCAAATTGCGTCTAGAGTCAATACATCGTCCTCCAGCCGACTTGTCTCCAAGGATCTATTGCTGCCTCGGGGACCTTATGGTCGTTCTCCTGTGAGTCTAGATTTTCGAACCCAATGCAAAACTGATAGTTAATTGTAACGCTCAGGGCCACCTAATGACGATGGAACACTCAAATTGTGTCGAGATTCAATACATCGGCCTCCAGCCGACTTGTCTCCAAGGGTCTACTGCTGCCTCGGGCACCAAATGGTCCGTCTCCTGTGAGTCTAGATTTTCGAATCCGACGAAAAACTGATAGTTAATTGCAACATTCAGGGACTCCTAGTTACGATGGAACTCTCAAATTGCGTCGCGATCCAATACATCGTCCTCCAGCCGACTTGTCTCCAGTGGTCTATTGCTGCCTGGGGCACCTTATGATCGTTTTCCTGTGAGTCTAGATTTTCGAATCCGACGCAAAACATATAGTTGATTCTAACGTTCAGGGCCTCCTAATGACGATGGATCACTCAAATTGCGTCGAGATTCAATACATCGGCATTCAGCCGATTTGTCTCCAAGGGTCTATTGCTGCCTCGGGCACCTTATGGTCGTTCCCCTGTGTGTGTCCAGATTTAAAATCCGACGCAAAACAGATTTTTAATTATAATGTTCAGGGCCTCCTAATGACGATGGAACACTCAAATTGCGTCGAGATTCTATACATCGGCCTCCAGCCGACTTGACTCCAAGGGATTATTGCTGTCTCGGGCACAATATTATTCTTCTAATGTGAGTCTAGATTTTCGAATCCGACGCAAAACTGAAAGTTAAGTTCAGGGCCTCCTAATGACGATGGAACACTCAAATTGCGTCGAGATTCAATACATCGGCCTCCAGCCGACTTGTCTCCAAAGTTGATATTGCTGCCTCGGGCACCATATGTTCCGTCTCCTGTGAGTCTAGATTTTCGAATCCGACGCGAAACTGAAAGTTAATTCTAACGTTCAGGGCCTCCTAATGACGATGGACCACTCAAATTGCGTCGCGATTCAGTACATCGTCCTCCAGCGGACTGGTCTCCAAGGGGATATTGCTGTTCGGGTACCTTATGGTCCGTCTCCAGTGAGTCTAGATTTTCGAATCTGACGAAAAACTGATAGATAATTGTAACATTCAGGGACTCCTAGTTACGATGGAGCTCTCAAATTGCGTCGCGATCCAATACATCGGCATTCAGCCGATTTGTCTCCAAGAGTCTATTGCTGCCTCGGGCACCTTATGGTCGTTCCCCTGTGAGTCTAGATTTCAGAATCCGACGCAAAACTGATTTTTTATTGTAATGTTCAGGGCATCCTAATGACGATGGAACACTCAAATTGCGTCGAGATTCAATACATCGGCCTCCAGCCGACTTGTCTCCAAGGGGATATTGCTGCCTCGGGCACCATATGGTCCATCTCCAGTGGGTCTAGATTTTCGAATCCGACGCAAAAATGATAGTTATTTGTAACGTTCAGCGCCTCCTAATGACGATGGAACACTCAAATTGCGTCGCTATTCAATACATCGTCCTCCAGCGGACTGGTCTCCAAGGGGATATAGCTTCGGGCACCTTATGGTCCGTATCCAGTGAGTCTAGATTTTCGAGTCCGACGAAAAACTGATGGTTAATTGTATCATTCAGGGCCTCCTAAAGACGATGGAACTCTCAAATTGCGTCGAGATTCAACACATCGGCCTCCAGCCGACTTGTCTCCAAGGGGATATTGCTGCCTCGGGCTCTATGTGGTCCGTCTCCTGTGAGTCTAGATTTTCGAATCCGATGCGAAACTATTAGTTAATTCTAACGTTGAGGGCCTCCTAATGACGATGGAGCACTCAAATTGCGTCGCGATTCAATACATCGTCCTCCAGCGGACTGGTCTCCAAGGGGATATTGCTGCTTCGGGTACCTTATGGTCCGCCTCCAGTGAGTCTTGATTTTCGAATCCGACGAAAAACTGATAGTTAATTGTAACATTCAGTGACTCCTAGTTACGATGGAACTCTCAAATTGCGTCGCGATCCAATACATCGTCCTCCAGCCTACCTGTCTCCAAGGGTCTATTGCTGCCTGGGGCACCTTATGATCGTTTTCCTGTGAGTCTAGATTTTCGAATCCGACGCAAAACTGATAGTTAATAGTAACGTTCAGGGCCTCCCAATGACGATGGAACACTCAAATTGCGTCGAGATTCTATACATCGGCATTCAGCCGATTTGTCTCCAAGGGTCTATTGCTGCCTCGGGCACCTAATGTTCGTTCCCCTGTGAGTCTAGATTTTAGAATCCGACGCAAAACTGATTTTTTACTGTAATGTTCAGGGCCTCCTAATGACGATGGAACACTCAAATTGCGTCGATATTCAATACATCGGCCTCCAGCCGACTTGTCTCCAAGGGGATATTGCTGCCTCGGGCACCATATGGTCCGTCTCCAGTGGGTCTAGATTTTCCAATCCGACGCAAAAATGATAGTTAATTGTAACGTTCAGCGCCTCCTAATGACGATGGAACACTCAAATTGCGTCGGGATTCAATACATCGTCCTCCAGCCGACTTGAATCCAAGGGGATATTTCTGTCTCGGGCTTCATATGATCCTTCTCCTGTGAGTATATTTTCGAATCCGACGCTAAAATGATAGTTAATTGTAACGTTCAGCGCCTCCTAAAGACGATGGAACATTCAAATTGCGTCGAGATTCAATACATCGGCCTCCAGCCGACTTGTCTCCAAGGGGATATTGCTGCCTCGGGCTCTATGTGGTCCGTCTCCTGTGAGTCCAGATTTTCGAATCCGACGCGAAACTGATAGTTAATTCTAACGTTCAGGGCCTCCTAATGACGTTCGAACACTCAAATTTCGTCGAGATTCAATACATCATCCTTCAACCGGCTTGTCTCCAAGAGTCTATTGCTGCCTCGGGCACCTTATGGTCGTTAACCTGTGAGTATAGAATTTAGAATCCGACTAAAAACTGATTTATATTGTAATGTTCAGGGCCTCCCAATGACGATGGAACCATCAAACTGCGTCGAGATTCAATACATCGGCCACCAGCCGCCTTGTCTCCAAGATGATATTGCTGCCTTGGGCACCATATGGTCCTTGTCCTGTGAGTCTAGATTTTCGAATCCGACGCAAAAATGATAATTAATTTTTACGCTCAGCGCCTCCTAATGACGATGGAACACTCAAATTGCGTCGCGATTCAATTTATCGTCCTCCAGCGGACAGGTCTCCAAGGGGACATTGCTGCTTAGGGTACCTTATGGTCCGTCTACAGTGAGTCTTGATTTTCGAATCCGACGAAAAACTGATAGTTAATTGCAACATTCAGGTACTCCTAGTTACGATGGAACTCTCAAATTGCGTCGCGGTCCAATACATCGTCCTCCAGCCGACTTGTCTCCAATGGTCTATTGCTGCCTGGGGCACCTTATGATCGTTTTCCTGTGAGTCTAGATTTTCGAATCCGACGCAAAACTGATAGTTAATTGTTACGTTCAGCGCCTCCTAATGACGATGGAACACTCAAATTGCGTCGAGATTCAACACATCGGCATTCAGCAGATTTGTCTCCAAGAGTCTATTGCTGCCTCGGGCACCTTATGGTCGTTAGCCTGTGAGTCTAGGTTTTAGAATCCGACACAAAACTGATTTTTAATTGTAATGTTCAGGGCCTCCTAATGACGATGGAACACTCAAATTGCGTCGAGATTCAATACATCGTCCTTCACCCGACTTGTCTCCTAGGGTCTATTGCTGCCTCGGGCACCTTATGGTCGTTCTCCTATGAGTCTAGATTTTCTAATCCGACGCAAAACTGATAGTTACTTGTAACGTTCAGGGCCTCCTAATGACGATGGAACACTCAAATTGCGTCGAGATTCAATACATCGGCATTCAGCAGATTTGTCTCCAAGGGTCTATTGTTGAGTCGGGCACCTTATGGCCGTTCCGCTGTGAGTCTAGATTTTAGAAACCGACGCAAAACTGATTTTTAATTGTAATGTTTAGGGCCTCCTAATGACGATGCAACACTCAAATTGCGTCGAGATTCAATACATCGGCCTCCAGCCGACTTGTCTCCAAGGGTCTGTTGCTGCCTCGAGAACCTTACGGTCGTTCTCCTGTGGGTCTAGATTTTCGAATCCGACGCGAAACTGATAGTTAATTCTAACGTTCAGGGCCTCCTAATGACGATGGAACACTCAAATTGCGTCGAGATTCAACACATCGGCATTCAGCAGATTTGTATCCAAGGGTCTATTGCTGCCTCGAGAACCTTACGGTCGTTCTCCTGTGGGTCTAGATTTTCGAATCCGACGCGAAACTGATAGTTAATTCTAACGTTCGGGGCCTCCTAATGACGTTCGAACACTCAAATTTCGTCGAGATTCAATACATCGTCCTTCAACCGACTTGTCTCCAAGAGTCTATTGCTGCCTCGGCCACCTTGTGGTCGATCTCCTGTGAGTCTAGATTTTCGAATCCGACGCAAAACAGATAGTTAATTGTAACGTTCAGGGCCTCCTAATGACGATGGAACACACAAATTGCGTCGAGATTCAATACATCGGCATTCAGCCGATTTGTCTACAAGGGTCTATTGCTGCCTCGGGCACCTTATGGTCGTTCCCCTATGAGTCTAGCTTTTAGAATCCGACCCAAAACTGATTTTTAATTGTAATGTTCAGGCCTTCCTAATGTCGATGGAACACTCAAATTGCGTCGAGATTCTATACATCGGCCTCCAGCCGACTTGTCTCCAAGGGGATATTGCTGCCTCGGGCACCATATGTTCCGTCTCCTGTCAGTCTAGATTTTCGAATCCGACGCAAAAATGAAAGTTAATTGTAACGTTCAGCGCCTCCTAATGACGATGGAACACGCAAATTGCGTCGAGAGTCAATACATCGAACTCCAGCCGACTTGTCTACAAGGGGATATTGCTGCCTCGGGCTCTATGTGGTCCGTCTCCTGTGAGTCTAGGTTTTCGAATCCGACGCGAAACTGATAGTTAATTCTAACGTTCAGGGCCTCCTAATGACGATGGAGCACTCAAATTGCGTCGCGATCCAATACATCGTCCTCCAGCGGACTGGTCTCCAAGGGGATATTGCTGCTTCTGGTACCTTATGGTCCGTCTCCAGTGAGTCTAGAATCTCGAATCCGACGAAAAACTGATAGTTAATTGTAACATTCAGGGACTCCTAGTTACGATGGAACTCTCAAATTGCGTCTCGATCCAATACATCGTCCTCCAGCCGACCTGTCTCCAATGGTCTATTGCTGCCTGGGGCACCTTATGATCGTTTTCCTGTGAGTCTAGATTTTCGAATCCGACGCAAAACTGATAGTTAATTGTAAAGTTCAGGGCCTCCTAATGACGATGGAACACTCAAATTGCGTCGAGATTCAATACTTCGTCCTTCACCCGACTTGTCTCCAAGGGTCTATTGCTGCATCGGGCACCTTATGGTCGTTCTCCTGTGAGTCTAGATTTTCTAATCCGACGCAAAACTGATAGTTAATTGTAAAGTTCAGGGCCTCCTAATGACGATGGAACACTCAAATTGCGTCGAGATTCAATACATCGGCATTCAGCAGATTTGTCTCCAAGGGTCTATTGCTGAGTCGGGCACCTTATGGTCGTTCCGCTGTGAGTCTAGATTTCAGAATCCGACGCAAAACTGATTTTTAATTGTAATGTTCAGGGCCTCCAAATGACGATGGAACACCCAAATTGCGTCGAGATTCAATACATCGGCCTCCAGCCGACTTGTCTCCAAGGGTCTGTTGCTGCCTCGGGAACCTTACGGTCGTTCTCCTGTGAGTCTAGATTTTCGAATCCGACGCGAAACTGATAGTTAATTCTAACGTTCAGGGCCTCCTAATGAGGATGGAGCGTTCAAATTGCGTCGCGATTCAATACATCGTCCTCCAGCGGACTGCTCTCCAAGGGGATATTGCTGCTTCGGGTACCTTATTGTCCGTCTCCAGTTAGTCTAGATTTTCGAATCCGACGAAAAACTGATAGTTAATTGTAACATTCAGGGACTCCTAGTTACGATGTAACTCTCAAATTGCGTCGCGATCCAATACATCGTCCTCCAGCCGACTTGTCTCCAAGGGTCTATTGCTGCCTGGGGCACCTTATGATCGTTTTCCTGTGAGTCTAGATTTTCGATTCCGACGCAAAACTGATAGTTAATTGTAACGTTCAGGGCCTCCTAATGGCGATGGAACACTCAAATTGCGTCGAGATTCAATACATCGGCATTCAGCCGATTTGTCTCCAAGGGTCTATTGCTGCCTCGGGCACCTTATGGTCGTTCCCCTGTGAGTCTAGATTTTAGAATCCGACGCAAAACTGATTTTTAATTGTAATGTTCAGGGCCTCCTAATGACGATGGAACACTCAAATTGCGTCGAGATTCTATACATCGGCCTCCAGCCGACTTGTCTCCAAGGGGATATTGCTGTCTCGGGCACAATATGATCCTTCTCCTGTGAGTCCAGATTTACGAATCCGACGCAAAACTGATAGTTAAGTTCAGGGCCTCCTAATGACGATGGAACACTCCAATTGCGTCGAGATTCAATACATCGTCCTTCAGCCGACTTGTCTCCAGGGGTCTATTGCTGCCTCGGGCACCTTATGGTCGTTCTCCTGTGAGTCTAGATTTTCTAATCCGACGCAAAACAGATTGTTAATTGTAACGTTCAGGACCTCCTAATGACGATGGAACACTCAAATTGCGTCGGGATTCAATACATCGTCCTCCAGCCGACTTGTATCCAAGGGGATATTGCTGTCTCGGGCTTCATATGATCCTTCTCCTGTGAGTATATTTTCGAATACGACGCTAAAATGATAGTTAATTGTAACGTTCAGCGCCTCCTAAAGACGATGGAACACTCAAATTGCGTCGAGATTCAATACATCGGCCTCCAGCCGACTTGTCTCCAAGGGGATATTGCTGCCTCGGGCACCATATGTTCCGTCTCCTGTGAGTCTAGATTTTCGAATCCGACGCAAAAATGATAGTTAATTGTAACTTTCAGCGCCTCCTGATGACGATGGAACACTCTAATTGCGTCGAGAGTCAATTCATCGAACTCCAGCCGACTTGTCTACAAGGGGATATTGCTGCCTCGGGCTCTATGTGGTCCGTCTCCAGTGTGTCTAGATTTTCGAATCCGACGAAAAACTTATAGTTAATTGTAACATTCAGGGACTCCTAAAGACGATGGAACACTCAAATTGCGTCGAGATTCAATACATCGGCATCCAGCCGACTTGTCTCCAAGGGGATATTGCTGCCTCGGGCACCATATGTTCCGCCTCCTGTGAGTCTGGATTTTCGAATCCGACGCAAAAATGATAGTTAATTGTAACTTTCAGCGCCTCCTGATGACGATGGAACACTCAAATTGCGTCGAGATTCTATACATCGGCCTACAGCCGATTTGTCTCCAAGGGGATATTGCTGTCTCGGGCACAATATGATCCTTCTCCTGTGAGTCTAGATTTTCGAATCCGACGCAAAAATGATAGTTAAGTTCAGGGCCTTCTAATGTCGATGGAACACTCAAATTGCGTCGAGATTCAATGCATCGCCCTTCAGCCGACTTGTCTCCAAGGGTCTATTGCTGCCTCGGGCACCTTATGGTCGTTCCCCTGTGAGTCTAGATTTTAGAATCCGACGCAAAACTGATTGTTAATTGTAACGTTCAGGACCTCCTGATGACGATGGAACTCTCAAATTGCGTCGCGATCCAATACATCGTACTCCAGCCTACTTGTCTCCAAGGGTCTATTGCTGCCTGGGGCACCTTATGATCGTTTTCCTGTGAGTCTAGATTTTCAAATCCGACGCAAAGCTGATAGTTAATTGTAACATTCAGGGACTCCTAGTTACGATGGAACTCTCAAATTGCGTCGAATACAACGTCCTCCAGCCGACCTGTCTCCAAGGGTCTATTGCTGCCTGGGGCACCTTATGATCGTTTTCCTGTGAGTCTAGATTTTCGAATCCGACGCAAAACTGATAGTTAATTGTAACGTACAGGGCCTCCTAATGACGATGGAACACTCAAATTGCGTCGAGATTCTATACATCGGCATTCAGCCGATTTATCTCCATGGGCCATTGCTGCCTCGGGCACCTTATGGTCGTTCCCCTGTGAGTCTAGATTTTAGAATCCGACGCAAAACTGATTTTTTATTGTAATGTTCAAGGCCTCCTAATGACGATGGAACACTCAAATTGCGTCGAGATTCAATACATCGGCTTGCAGCCGACTTGTCTCCAAGGTGATATTGCTGCCTCAGGCACCATATGGTCCGTCTCCAGTGAGTCTACATTTTCGAATCCGACGCAAAAATGATAGTTAATTGTAACGTTCAGTGCCTCCTAATGACGATGGAACACTCAAATTGCGTCGCGATTCAATACTTCGTCCTCCAGCGGACTGGTCTCCGAGGGGATATAGCTTCGGGCACCTTATGGTCCGGCTCCAGTGAGTCTAGATTTTCGATTCCGACGAAAAACTGATGGATAATTGTACCATTCAGGGCCACATAATGACGATGGAACACTCAAATTGCGTCGAGATTCTATACATCGGCCTCCAGCCGACTTGTCTCCAAGGGGATATTGCTGTCTCGGGCACAATATGATCCTTCTCCTGTAAGTCTAGATTTTCGAATCCGACGCAGAACTGATAGTTAAGTTCAGGGTCTCCTGATGACGATGGAACACTCAAATTGCGTTGAGATTCAATACATCGTCCTTCAGCCGACTTGCCTCCAAGGGTCTATTGCTGCCTCGGGTACCTTATGGTCGTTCTCCTGTGAGTCTAGATATTCTAATCCGACGCAAAACTGATTGTTAATTGTAACGTTCAGGACCTCCTAATGACGATGGAACACTTAAGTTGGAACTCTCAAAATGCGTCGCGATCCAATACATCGTCCTCCAGCCGAATTGTCTCCAAGGGTCTATTGCTGCCTGGGGCACCTTATGATCGTTTTCCTGTGAGTCTAGATTTTCGAATCCGACACAAAACCGATTTTTAATTGTAATGTTCAGGGCCTCCTAATGACGATGGAACACTCAAATTGCGTAGAGATTTTATACATCGGCCTCCAGCCGTCTTGTCTCCAAGGGGATATTGCTGTCTCGGGCACAATATGATCCCTCTCCTGTGAGTCTAGATTTTCGAATCCGGCGCAAAACTGATAGTTAAGTTCAGGGCGTCCTAATGACGATGGAACACTCAAATTGCGTCGAGATTCAATACATCGTCCTTCAGCCGACTTGTCTCCAAGGGTCTATTGCTGCCTCGGGCACCTTATGGTAATTCTCCGGTGAGTCTAGATTATCTAATCCGACGCAGAACTGATTGTTAATTGAACGTTCAGGATCTCCTAATGACGATGGCACACTAAAATTGCGTCGCGATTCAATACATAGTCCTCCAGCCGACTTGTATCCAAGGGGATATTGCTGTCTCGGGCTTCATATGATCCTTCTCCTGTGAGTAGATTTTCGAATCCGACGCTAAAATGATATTTAATTGTAACGTTCAGCGCCTCCTAATGACGATGGAACACTCAAATTGCGTCGAGACTCAATACATCGTCCTCCAGCCGACTTGTCTCCAACGGTTTATTGCTGCCTCGGGCACCTTAAGATCGTTCTCCTGTGAGTCTAGATTTTCGAATCCGACGCAAAACTGATAGTTAAGTTCAGGGCCTCCTAATGACGATGGAACACTCAGATTGCGTCGAGATTCAATACATCGTCCTTCAGCCGACTTGTATCCAAGGGTCTATTGCTGCCTCGGGCACCTTATGGTCGTTCTCCTGTGAGTCTAGATTTCTAATCCGACGCAAAACTGACAGTTAATTGTAATGTTCAGCGCCTTCTAATGACGATGGAACACTCAAATTGCGTCGATATTCAATACATTGGCCTCCAGCCGACTTGTCTCCACGGGGATATTGCTGCCTCTGGCACCATATGGTCCGTCTCCTGAGAGTCTAGATTTTCGAATCCGACGCAAAAATGATAGTTAATTGTAACGATCAGCGCCTCCTAATGACGATGGAACAGTCAAATTGCGTCGAGATTCAATTCATCGTCATTCAGCCGACTTGTCTCTAAGGGTCTATTGCTGCCTCGGGCACCTTATGGTCGTTCTCCTGTGAGTCTAGATTTTCTAATCCGACGCAAAACTGATTGATAATTGTAACGTTCAGGACCTCCTAACGACGATGGAACACTCAAATTGCGTCAGGATTCAATACATCGTCCTCCAGCCGACTTGTATCCAAGGGGATATTGCTGTCTCGGGCTTCATATGATCCTTCTCCTGTGAGTACATTTTCGAATCCGACGCTAAAATGATTGTTAATTGTAACGTTCAGCGCCTCCTAAAGACGATGGAACACACAAATTGCGTCGAGATTCAATAAATCGGCCTCCAGCCGACTTGTCTCCAAGGGGATATTGCTGCCTCGGGCACCATATGTTCCGTCTCCTGTGAGTCTAGATTTTCAAATCCGACGCAAAAATGATAGTTAATTGTAACATTCAGCGCCTCCTAATGACGATTGAACACTCAAATTGCGTCTAGACTCAATACATCGAATTCCAGCCGACTTGTCTACCAGGGGATATTGCTGCTCTATGTGGTCCGTCTCCTGTGAGTCTAGTCTTTCGAATCCGACGCGAAACTGATAGTTAATTCTAACGTTCAGGGCCTCCTAATGACGATGGAGCACTCAACTTGCGTCGCGATACAATACTTCGTCCTCCAGCGGACTGGTCTCCAAGGGGATATTGCTGCTTCGGGTACCTTATGGTCCGTCTTCAGTGAGTCTGGATTTTCGAATCCGACGAAAAACTGATAGTTAATTGTAACATTCAGAGAATCCTAGTTACGATGGAACTCTCAAATTGCGTCGCGATCCAATATATCGTCCTCCAGCCGACCTGTCTCCAAGTGTCTATAGCTGCCTGCGGCACCTTATGATTGTTTTCCTGTGAGTCTACATTTTCGAATCCGACGCAAAACTGTTAGTTAAATGTAACGTTCAGGGCCTCCTAATGACGATGGAACACTCAAATTGCGTCGAGATTCAATACATCGGCATTCAGCCGATTTGTCTCCAAGGGTCTATTGCTGCCTCGGGCACCTTATGGTCGTTCCCCTGTGAGTCTAGATTTTAGATTCCGACGCAAAACTGATTTTTAGTTGTAATGTTCAGGGCCTCCTAATGACGATGGAACACTCAAATTGCGTCGAGATTCAATACATCGGCCTCCAGCCGTCTTGACTCCAAGGAGATTTTGCTGCCTCGGGCACCATATGGTCCGTCGCCTGTGAGTCTAGAGTTTCGAAACCGACGCAAAAATGATAGTTAATTGTAACGTTCAGCGCCTCCTAATGACGATGGAACACTCAAATTGTGTCGCGATTCAATACATCGTCCTCCAGCGGACTGGTCTCCAAGGGGATAATGCTTCGGGCACCTTATGGTCCGTCTCCAGTGTGTCTAGATTATCGATTCCGACGAAAAACTGATGGTTAATTGTATCATTCAGGACCACCTAATGACGATGGAACACTCAAATTGTGTCGAGATTCAATACATCGTCCTCCAGCCGACTTGTAGCCAAGGGGATATTGCTGTCTCGGGCGTCAAATGATCCTTCTCCTGTGAGTATATTTTCGAATCCGACGCTAAAATGATAGTTCATTGTAACGTTCAGCGCCCCATAAAGACGATGGAACACTCAAATTGCGTCGAGATTCAATACATCGGCCTCCAGCCGACTTGCCTCCAAGGGGATATTGTTGCCTCGGCCACCATATGTTCCGTCTCCTGTGAGTCTAGAGTTTCGATTCCGACGCAAAAATGATAGTTAATCGTAACGTTCGGCGCCTCCTAATGACGATGGAACACTCAAACTGCGTCGAGAGTCAATACATCGAACTCCAGCCGACTTGTCTACAAGGGGATATTGCTGCCTCGGGCTCTATGTGGTCCGTCTCCTGTGAGTCTAGATTTTCGAAACCGACGCGAAACTGATATTTAATTGTAACGATCAGAGCCTCCTAATGACGATGGAACGCTCAAATTGCGTCGAGATTCAATTCATCGTCATTCAGCCGACTTGTCTCCAAGGGTCTATTGCTGCCTCGGGCACCTTATGGTCGTTCTCCTGTGAGTCTAGATTTTCTAATCCGACGCAAAACTGATTGTTAATTGTAACGTTCAAGACCTCCTAATGACGATGGAACACTCAAATTGCGTCGGGATTCAATACATCGTCCTCCAGCCGACTTGTATCCAAGGGGATATTTCTGTCTCGGGCTTCATATGATCCTTCTCCTGTGAGTACATTTTCGAATTCGACGCTAAAATGATTGTTAATTGTAACGTTCAGCGCCTCCTAAAGACGATGGAACACTCAAATTGCGTCGAGATTCAATACATCGGCCTCCAGCCGACTTGTCTCCAAGGGGATATTGCTGCCTCGGGCACCATATGTTCCGTCTCCTGTGAGTCTAGATTTTCAAATCCGACGCAAAAATGATAGTTAATTGTAACGTTCAGCGCCTCTTAATGACGATTGAACACTCAAATTGCGTCGAGACTCAATACATCGAATTCCAGCCGACTTGTCTACCAGGGGATATTGCTGCCTCGGGCTCTATGTGGTCCGTCTCCTGTGAGTCTACATTTTCGAATCCGACGCGAAACTGATAGTTAATTCTAACGTTCAGGGCCTCCTAATGACGATGGAGCACTCAAATTGCGTCGCGATACTATACTTCGTCCTCCAGCGGACTGGTCTCCAAGGGGATATTGCTGCTTCGGGTACCTTATGGTCCGTCTCCAGTGAGTCTAGAATTTCGAATCCGACGAAAAACTGATAGTTAATTGTAACATTCAGGGACTCCTAGTTACGATGGAACTCTCAAATTGCGTCGCGATCCAATATATCGTCCTCCAGCCGTCCTGTCTCCAAGGGTCTATAGCTGCCTGGGGCACCTTATGAATGTTTTCCTGTGAGTCTACATTTTCGAATCCGACGCAAAACTGATAGTTAAATGTAATGTTCAGGGCCTCCTAATGACGATGGAACACTCAAATTGCGTCGAGATTCAATACATCGGCCTCCAGCCGACTTGTCTCCAAGGAGATTTTGCTGCCTCGGGCACCATATGGTCCGTCTCCTGTGAGTCTAGAGTTGCGAATCCGACGCAAAAATGATAGTTAATTGTAACGTTCAGCGCCTCCTAATGACGATGGAACACTCAAATTGCGTCGCGATTCAATACATCGTCCTCCAGCGGACTGGTCTCCAAGGGGATATAGCTTCGGGCACCTTATGGTCCGTCTCCAGTGAGTCTAGATTTTCGATTCCGACGAAAAACTGATGGTTAATTGTATCACTCAGGGCCACCTAATGACGATGGAACACTCAAATTGTGTCGAGATTCAATACATCGTCCTCCAGCCGACTTGTAGCCAAGGGGATATTGCTGTCTCGGGCGTCAAATGATCCTTCTCCTGTGAGTATATTTCCGAATCCGACGCTAAAATGATAGTTCATTGTAACGTTCAGCGCCCCATAAAGACGATGGAACACTCAAACTGCGTCGAGAGTCAATACATCGAACTCCAGCCGACTTGTCTACAAGGGGATATTGCTGCCTCGGGCTCTATGTGGTCCGTCTCCTGTGAGTCTAGATTTTCGAAACCGACGCGAAACTGATATTTAATTGTAACGTTCAGGGCCTCCTAATGACGATGGAACACCCAAATTGCGTCGAAACTCAATACATCGTCCTCCAGCCGACTTGTCTCCAAGGGTCTATTGCTGCCTCGAGCACCTTATGGTCGTTCTCCGGTGTGTCTAGATTATCTAATCCGACGCAGAACTGATTGTTAATTGTAACGTTCAGGATCTCCTAATGACGATGGAACACTCAAATTGCGTCGAGATTCAATACATCGTCCTCCAGCCGACTTGAATCCAAGGGGATATTGCTGTCTCGGGCTTAATATGATCCTTCTCCTGTGAGTAGATTTTCGAATCCGACGCTAAAATGATAGTTAATTGTAACGTTCAGCGCCTCCTAATGACGATGGAACACTCAAATTGCGTCGAGAGTCAATACATCGTCCTCCAGCCGACTTGTCTCCTACGGTCTATTCCTGCCTCGGGCACCTTAATATCGTTCTCCTGTGAGTCTAGATTTTCGAATCCGACGCAAAACTGAGAGTTAATTGTAACGTTCAGCGCCTTCTAATGACGATGGAACACTCAAATTCCATCGATATTCAATACATTGGCCTCCAGCCGACTTGTCTCCAAGGGGATATTGCTGCCTCGGGCACCATATGGTCCGTCTCCTGAGAGTCTAGATTTTCGAATCCGACGCAAAAATGATAGTTAATTGTAACGATCAGAGCCTCCTAATGACGATGGAACGCTCAAATTGCGTCGAGATTCAATTCATCGTCATTCAGCCGACTTGTCTCCAAGGGTCTATTGCTGCCTCGGGCACCTTATGGTCGTTCTCCTGTGAGTCTAGATTTTCTAATCCGACGCAAAACTGATTGTTACTTGTAACGTTCAAGACCTCCTAATGACGATGGAACACTCAAATTGCGTCGGGATTCAATACATCGTCCTCCAGCCGACTTGTATCCAAGGGGATATTTCTGTTTCGGGCTTCATATGATCCTTCTCCTGTGAGTACATTTTCGAATTCGACGCTAAAATGATTGTTAATTGTAACGTTCAGCGCCTCCTAAAGACGATGGAACACTCAAATTGCGTCGAGATTCAATACATCGGCCTCCAGCCGACTTGTCTCCAAGGGGATATTGCTGCCTCGAGCACCATATGTTCCGTCTCCTGTGAGTCTAGATTTTCAAATCCGATGCAAAAATGATAGTTAATTGTAACGTTCAGCGCCTCTTAATGACGATTGAACACTCAAATTGCGTCGAGACTCAATTCATCGAATTCCAGCCGACTTGTCTACCAGGGGATATTGCTGCCTCGGGCTCTATGTGGTCCGTCTCCTGTGAGTCTACATTTTCGAATCCGACGCGAAACTGATAGTTAATTCTAACGTTCAGGGCCTCCTAATGACGATGGAGCACTCAAATTGCGTCGCGATACTATACTTCGTCCTCCAGCGGACTGGTCTCCAAGGGGATATTGCTGCTTCGGGTACCTTATGGTCCGTCTCCAGTGAGTCTAGAATTTCGAATCCGACGAAAAACTGATAGTTAATTGTAACATTCAGGGACTCCTAGTTACGATGGAACTCTCAAATTGCGTCGCGATCCAATATATCGTCCTCCAGCCGTCCTGTCTCCAAGGGTCTATAGCTGCCTGGGGCACCTTATGAATGTTTTCCTGTGAGTCTACATTTTCGAATCCGACGCAAAACTGATAGTTAAATGTAATGTTCAGGGCCTACTAATGACGATGGAACACTCAAATTGCGTCGAGATTCAATACATCGGCCTCCAGCCGACTTGTCTCCAAGGAGATTTTGCTGCCTCGGGCACCTTATGGTCCGTCTCCTGTGAGTCTAGAGTTGCGATTCCGACGCAAAAATGATAGTTAATTGTAACGTTCAGCGCCTCCTAATGACGATGGAACACTCAAATTGCGTCGCGATTCAATACATCGTCCTCCAGCGGACTGGTCTCCAAGGGGATATAGCTTCGGGCACCTTATGGTCCGTCTCCAGTGAGTCTAGATTTTCGATTCCGACGAAAAACTGATGGTTAATTGTATCACTCAGGGCCACCTAATGACGATGGAACACTCAAATTGTGTCGAGATTCAATACATCGTCCTCCAGCCGACTTGTAGCCAAGGGGATATTGCTGTCTCGGGCGTCAAATGATCCTTCTCCTGTGAGTATATTTCCGAATCCGACGCTAAAATGATAGTTCATTGTAACGTTCAGCGCCCCATAAAGACGATGGAACACTCAAATTGCGTCGAGATTCAATACATCGGCCTCCAACCGACTTGCCTCCAAGGGGATATTGTTGCCTCGGCCACCATATGTTCCGTCTCCTGTGAGTCTAGATTTTCGACTCCGACGCAAAAATGATAGTTAATCGTAACGTTCGGCGCCTCCTAATGACGATGGAACACTCAAACTGCGTCGAGAGTCAATACATCGAACTCCAGCCGACTTGTCTACAAGGGGATATTGCTGCCTCGGGCTCTATGTGGTCCGTCTCCTGTGAGTCTAGATTTTCGAATCCGACGCGAAACTGATATTTAATTGTAACGTTCAGGGCCTCCTAATGACGATGGAACACCCAAATTGCGTCGAAACTCAATACATCTCCCTCCAGTCGACTTGTCTCCAAGGGTCTATTGCTGCCTCGAGCACCTTATGGTCGTTCTCCTGTGAGTCTACATTTTCGAATCCGACGCGAAACTGATAGATAATTCTAACGTTCAGGGACTCCTAGTGACGATGGAGCGCTCAAATTGCGTCGCGATTCAATACATCGTCCTCCAGCGGTCTGGTCTCCAAGGGGATATTGCTGCTTCGGGTACCTTATGGTCCGTCTCCAGTGAGTCTAGATTTTCGAATCCGACGAAAAACTGATAGTTAATTGTAACATTAAGGGCTCCTAGTTACGATGGAACTCTCAAATTGCGTCGAGATCTAATACATCGTCCTCCAGCCGACTTGTCTCCAAGGGTCTATTGCTGCCTGGGGAACCTTATGATCGTTTTCCTGTGAGTCTAGATTTTCGAATCCGACGCAAAACTGATAGTTAATTGTAACAATCAAGGCCTCCTAATGACGATGGAACACTCAAATTGCGTTGAGATTCAATACATCGGCAGTCAGCCGATTTGTCTCCAAATGTCTATTGCTGCCTCGGGCACCTTATGATCGTCTTCCTGTGAGTCTAGATTTTCGAATCCGACGCAAAACTGATTTTTAATTGTAATGCTCAGGGCCTCCTAATGACGATGGAACACTGTAATTGCGTTGAGATTCTATACATCGGCCTCCAGCCGACTTGTCTCCAAGGGGATATTGCTGTCTTGGGCACAATATGATCCTTCTCCTGTGAGTCTAGATTTTCGAATCCGACGCCAAACTGATAGTTAAGTTCAGGGCCTCCTAATGACAATGGAACACTCAAATTGCGACGAGATTCAATACATCGTCCTTCAGCCGACTTGTCTCCAAGGGTCTATTGCTGCCTCGGGCACCTTATGGTCGTTCTCCTGTGAGTCTAGATTTTCTAATCCGACGCAAAAGTGATTGTTAATTGTAACGTTCAGGACCTCCTAATGACGATGGAACACTCAACTTGCGTCGAGAGTCAATACATCGAACTCCAGCCGTCTTGTCTGCAAGGGGATATTGCTGCCTCGGGCTCTATGTGGTCCGTCTCCTATGAGTCTAGATTTTCGAATCCGACGCGAAACTGATATTTAATTGTAAAGTTCAGCGCCTCCTAGTGACGATGGAACACTCAAATTGCGTCGATATTCAATACATTGGCCTCCAGCCGACTTGTCTCCAAGGGGATATTGCTTCCTCGGAAACCATATGGTCCGTCTCCTGAGAGTCTAGATTTTCGAATCCGACGCAAAAATGATAGTTAATTGTAACGTTCAGCGCCTCCTAATGACGATGGAACACTCAAATTGCGTCGCGATTCCATACATCGTCCTCTATCGGACTGGTCTCAGAGGGGATATAGCTTCGGGCACCTACTGGTCCGTCTCCCGTGAGTCTAGATTTGCGATTCCGACGAAAAAATGATGGTTAATTGTATCATTCAGGGCCACCTAATGACGACGGAACACTCAAATTGCGTCGAGATTCTATACATCGGCCTCCAGCCGACTTGTCTGCAAGGGGATATTGCTGTCTCGGGCACAATATTATCCTTCTCCTGTGAGTCTAGATTTTCGAATCCGACGCAAAACTGATAGTTAAGTTCAGGGCCTCCTAATGACGATGGAATACTCAAATTGCGTCGAGATTCAATACATCGTCCTTCAGCCGACTTGTCTCCAAGGGTCTATTGCTGCTTCGGGCACCTTATAGTCGTTCTCCTGTGAGTCTACATTTTCTAATCCGACGCAAAACTGTTTGTTAATTGTAACGTTCAGGACCTCCTAATGACGATGGAAACCTCAAATTGCGTCGAGTTTCAATACATCGTCCGCCAGCCGACTTGTCTCCAAGGGGATATTGCTGCCTCGGCTCTATGTGGTCCGTCTCCTGTGAGTCTAGATTATCGAATCCGACGCGAAACTGATAGTTAATTGTAACGTTCAGGGCCTCCTAATGACGTTGGAACTCTCAAATTTCGTCGAGATTCAATGCATCGTCCTTCAACCGACTTGTCTCCAAGGGTCTATTGCTGTCTCAGGCACCTTGTGGTCGATCTCCTGTGAGTCTAGATTTTCGAATCCGACGCAAAACAGATAGTTAATTGTAACGTTCAGGACCTCCTAATGACGATGGAACACACAAATTGCGTCGAGATTCAATACATCGGCCTCGAGCTTACTTGTCGCCAAGCGTCTATTGCTGCTTCGGGCACCTTATGGTCGTTCTCCAGTGAGTCTAGATTATCTAATCCGACGCAAAACTGATTGTTAATTGTAACGTTTAGGATCTCCTAATGACGATGGAACACTCAAATTGCGTCTAGATTCAATACATCGTCCTCCAGCCGACTTGTATCCAAGGGGATATTGCTGTCTCGGGCTTCATATGATCCTTCTCCTGTGAGTAGATTTTCGAATCCGACGCTAAAATGATAGTTAATTGTAACGTTCAGCGCCTCCTAATGACGATGGAACACTCAAATTGCGTCGCGATTCAATACATCGACCTCCAGCGGACTGGTCTCAAAGGGGATATTGCTGCTTCGGGTACCTTATGGTCCGTCTCCAGTGAGTCTAGATCTTCGAATCCGACGAAAAACTGATAGTTAATTGTAACATTCAGGGACTCTTACTTAAGTTGGAACTCTCAAAATGCGTAGCGATCCAATACATCGTCCTCCAGCCGACTTGTCTCCAAGGGCCTATTGCTGCCTGGGGCACATTATGATCGTTTTCCTGTGAGTCTAGATTTTCGAATCTGACGCAAAACTGATAGTTAATTGTAACGTTCATGGCCTCCTAATGACGATGGAACACTCAAATTGCGCCGAGATTCAATACATCGGCATTCAGCCGATTTGTCTCCAAGGGTCTATTGCTGCCTCGGGCACCTTATGATGGTCTTCCTGTGAGTCTAGATTTTCGAATCCGACGCAAAACTGATTTTTAATTGTTATGTTCTGGTCCTCCTAATGACGATGGATCACTCAAATTGCGTCGAGATTCTATACATCGGCTTCCAGCCGACTTGTCTCCAAGGGGAAATTACTGTCTCTGGCACAATATGATCCTTCTCCTGTGAGTCTAGATTTTCGAATCCGACGCAAAACTGATAGTTAAGTTCAGGGCCTCCTAATGACGATGGAACACTCAAATTGCGACGAGATTGAATACATCGTCCTTCAGCCGACTTGTCTCCAAGGGTCTATTGCTGCCTCGGGCACCTTATGGTCGTTTTCCTGTGAGTCTAGATTTTCTAATCCGACGCAAAACTGATTGTTAATTGTAACGTTCAGGACCTCCTAATGACGTTGGAACACTCAAATTGCGTCGGGATTCAATATATCGTCCTCCAGCCGACTTGTATCCAAGGGGATATTGCTGTCTCGGGTTTCATATGATCCTTCTCCTGTGAGTATATTTTCGAATCCAACGCTAAAATGATTGTTAATTGTAACGTTCAGCGCCTCCTAATGACGATGGAACACTAAAATTGCGTCGGGATTCAATACATCGGCCTCCAGCCGACTTGTCTCCAAGGGGATATTGCTGCCGCGGGCACCATATGTTCCGTCTCCTGTGAGTCTAGATTTTCGAATCCGACGCAAAAATGATAGTTAATTGTAACGTTCAGCTCCTCCTAATGACGATGGAACACTCAAATTGCGTCGAGAGTCAATACATCGAACTCCAGCCGACTTGTCTACAAGGGGATATTGCTGCCTCGGGCTCTATGTGGTCCGTCTCATATGAGTCTAGATTTTCGAATCCGACGCGAAACTGATAGTTAATTCTAACGTTCAGGGCCTCCTAATGACTATGGAGCACTCAAATTGCGTCGCGATTCAATACATCGTCCTCCAGCGGACTGGTCTCCAAGGGGATATCGCTGCTTCGGGTACCTTATGGTCCGTCTCCAGTGGGTCTAGATTTTCGAATCCGACGAAAAACTGATAGTTAATTGTAACATTCAGGGACTCCTAGTTATGGTGGAACTCTCAAATTGCGTCGCGATTCAATACATCGTCCTCCAGCGGACTGGTCTCCAAGGGGATATAGCTTCGGGCACCTTATGGTCCGTCTCCAGTGAGTCTAGATTTTCGATTCCGACGAAAAACTGATGGTTAATTGTATAATTCATGGCCACCTAATGACGATGGAACACTCAAATTGCGTCGAGATTCTATACATCGGCCTCCAGCCGACTTTTCTCAAAGGGAATATTGCTGTCGCGGGCACAATAAGTATCCATCTCCTGTGAGTCTAGATTTCCGAATCCGACGCAAAACTGATAGTTAAGTTCAGGGCCTCCTAATGACGATGGAACACTCAAATTGCGTCGAGATTCAATACATCGTCCTTCAGCCGAATTGTCTCCAAGGGGATATTGCTGCCTCGGGCACCATATGGTCCGTCTCCTGAGAGCCTAGATTTTCGAATCCGACGCACAAATGATAGTTAATTGTAACGATCAGCGCCTCCTAATGACGATGGAACACTCAAATTGCGTCGAGATTCAATACATCGTCCATCAGCCGACTTGTGTCCAAGAGTCTATTGCTGCCTCGGATTCTTATGGTCGTTCTCCTGTGAGTCTAGATTTTCTAATCCGACCCAAAACAGATTCTAAATTGTAGCGTTCAGGACCTCCTAATGACGATGGAACACTCAAATTGCATCGAGATTCAATACATCGGCCTCCAGCCGACTTGTCTCCAAGGGGATATTGCTGTCTCAGGCACAATATGATCCTTCACCTGTGAGTCTAGATTTTCGAATCCGACGCAAAACTGATAGTTAAGTTCAGGGCCTCCTAATGACGATGGAACACTCTAATTGCGTCGAGATTCAACACATCGTCCTTCAGCCGACTTGTCTCCAAGGGTTTATTGCTGCCTCGGGCACCTTATGGTCATTCTCCTGTGAGACTAGATTTTCTAATCCGACTCAAAACTGATAGTTAATTGTAACGTTCAGCGCCTCCTAATGACGATGGAACACTCAAATTGCGTCGCGATTCAATACATCGGCCTCCAGCCGACTTGTCTCCAAGGGGATATTGCTGTCGCGGGCGTCAAATGATCCTTCTCCTGTGAGTATATTTTCGATTCCGACGCTAAAATGATAGTTCATTGTAACGTTCAGCGCCCCATAAAGACGATGGAACGCTCAAATTGCGTCGAGATTCAATACATCGGCCTCCAGCCGACTTGCCTCCAAGGGGATATTGTTGCCTCGGCCACCATATGTTCCGTCTCCTGTGAGTCTAGAGTTTCGACTCCGACGCAAAAATGATAGTTAATCGTAACGTTCGGCGCCTCCTAATGACGATGGAACACTCAAACTGCGTCGAGAGTAAATACATCGAAATCCAGCCGACTTGTCTACAAGGGGATATTGCTGCCTCGAGCTCTATGTGGTCCGTCTCCTGTGAGTCTAGATTTTCGAATCCGACGCGAAACTGATATTTAATTGTAACGTTCAGGGCCTCCTAATGACGATGGAACACCCAAATTGCGTCGAAACTCAATACATCGTCCTCCAGCCGACTTGTCTCCAAGGGTCTATTGCTGCCTCGAGCACCTTATGGTCGTTCTCCGGTGTGTCTAGATTATCTAATCCGACGCAGAACTGATTGTTAATTGTAACGTTCAGGATCTCCTAATGACGATGGAACACTCAAATTGCGTCGAGATTCAATACACCGTCCTCCGGCCGACATGAATCCAAGGGGATATTGCTGTCTCGGGCTTAATATGATCCTT
This sequence comes from Schistocerca americana, assembly GCF_021461395.2. NCBI lineage: Eukaryota > Metazoa > Arthropoda > Insecta > Orthoptera > Acrididae > Schistocerca > Schistocerca americana. The sequence continues at coordinate 3,749,514 of NC_060122.1, read as the reverse complement.
CTCCTGTGAGTAAATTTTCGAATCCGACGCTAAAATGATAGTTAATTGTAACGTTCAGCGCCTCCTAATGACGATGGAACACTCAAATTGCGTCGAGACTCAATACATCGTCCTCCAGCCGACTTGTCTCCTACGGTCTATTGCTGCCTCGGGCACCTTAATATCGTTCTCCTGTGAGTCTAGATTTTCGAATCCGACGCAAAACTGATAGTTAATTGTAACGTTCAGCGCCTTCTAATGACGATGGAACACTCAAATTCCGTCGATATTCAACACATTGGCCTCCAGGGGACTTGTCTCCAAGGGGATATTGCTGCCTCGGGCACAATATGGTCCGTCTCCTGAGAGTCTAGATTTTCGAATCCGACGCAAAAATGATAGTTAATTGTAACGATCAGCGCCTCCTAATGACGATGGAACGCTCAAATTGCGTCGAGATTCAATTCATCGTCATTCAGCCGACTTGTCTCCAAGGGTCTATTGCTGCCTCGGGCACCTTATGGTCGTTCTCCTGTGAGTCTAGATTTTCTAATCCGACGCAAAACTGATTGTTAATTGTAACGTTCAAGACCTCCTAATGACGATGGAACACTCAAATTGCGTCGGGATTCAATACATCGTCCTCCAGCCGACTTGTATCCAAGGGGATATTGCTGTCTCGGGCTTCATATGATCCTTCTCCTGTGAGTACATTTTCGAATTCGACGCAAAAATGATTGTTAATTGTAACGTTCAGCGCCTCCTAAAGACGATGGAACACTCAAATTGCGTCGAGATTCAATACATCGGCCTCCAGCCGACTTGTCTCCAAGGGGATATTGCTGCCTCGGGCACCATATGTTCCGTCTCCTGTGAGTCTAGATTTTCAAATCCGACGCAAAAATGATAGTTAATTGTAACGTTCAGCGCCTCTTAATGACGATTGAACACTCAAATTGCGTCGAGACTCAATACATCGAATTCCAGCCGACTTGTCTACCAGGGGATATTGCTGCGTCGGGCTCTATGTGGTCCGTCTCCTGTGAGTCTACATTTTCGAATCCGACGCGAAACTGATAGTTAATTCTAACGTTCAGGGCCTCCTAATGACGTTGGAGCACTCAAATTGCGTCGCGATACTATACTTCGTCCTCCAGCGGACTCGTCTCCAAGGGGATATTGCTGCTTCGGGTACCTTATGGTCCGTCTCCAGTGAGTCTAGAATTTCGAATCCGACGAAAAACTGATAGTTAATTGTAACATTCAGGGACTCCTAGTTACGATGGAACTCTCAAATTGCGTCGCGATCCAATATATCGTCCTCCAGCCGTCCTGTCTCCAAGGGTCTATAGCTGCCTGGGGCACCTTATGATTGTTTTCCTGTGAGTCTACATTTTCGAATCCGACGCAAAACTGATAGTTAAATGTAACGTTCAGGGCCTCCTAATGACGATGGAACACTCAAATTGCGTCGAGATTCAATACATCGGCATTCAGCCGATTTGTCTCCAAGGGTCTATTGCTGCCTCGGGCACCTTATGGTCGCTCCCCTGTGAGTCTAGATTTTAGATTCCGACGCAAAACTGATTTTTAATTGTAATGTTCAGGGCCTCCTAATGACGATGGAACACTCAAATTGCGTCGAGATTCAATACATCGGCCTCCAGCCGACTTGTCTCCAAGGAGATTTTGCTTCCTCGGGCACCATATGGTCCGTCTCCTGTGAGTCTAGAGTTGCGAATCCGACGCAAAAATGATAGTTAATTGTAACGTTCAGCGCCTCCTAATGACGATGGAACACTCAAATTGCGTCGCGAGTCAATACATCGTCCTCCAGCGGACTGGTCTCCAAGGGGATATAGCTTCGGGCACCTTATGGTCCGTCTCCAGTGAGTCTAGATTTTCGATTCCGACGAAAAACTGATGATTAATTGTATCACTCAGGGCCACCTAATGACGATGGAACACTCAAATTGTGTCGAGATTCAATACATCGTCCTCCAGCCGACTTGTAGCCAAGGGGATATTGCTGTCTCGGGCGTCAAATGATCCTTCTCCTGTGAGTATATTTCCGAATCCGACGCTAAAATGATAGTTCATTGTAATGTTCAGCGCCCCATAAAGACGATGGAACACTCAAATTGCGTCGAGATTCAATACATCGGCCTCCAACCGACTTGCCTCCAAGGGGATATTGTTGCCTCGGCCACCATATGTTCCGTCTCCTGTGAGTCTAGATTTTCGACTCCGACGCAAAAATGATAGTTAATCGTAACGTTCGGCGCCACCTAATGACGATGGAACACTCAAACTGCGTCGAGAGTCAATACATCGAACTCCAGCCGACTTGTCTACAAGGGGATATTGCTGCCTCGGGCTCTATGTGGCCCGTCTCCTGTGAGTCTAGATTTTCGAATCCGACGCGAAACTGATATTTAATTGTAACGTTCAGGGCCTCCTAATGACGATGGAACACCCAAATTGCGTCGAAACTCAATACATCGTCCTCCAGTCGACTTGTCTCCAAGGGTCTATCGCTGCCTCGAGCACCTTATGGTCGTTCTCCTGTGAGTCTAGATATTCGAATCCGACGCAGAAATGATAGTTAATTGTAACGTTCGGGGCCTCCTAATGACGATGGAACACTCAAATTGCGTCAAGATTCAATATATCGGCCGCCAGCCGACTTGTCTCCAAGTTTCAGTTGCTGCCTCGGGCACCTTACGGTCGTTCTCCTGTGAGTCTAGATTTTCGAATCCGACGCGAAACTGATAGTTAATTCTAACGTTCAGGGACTCCTAGTGACGATGGAGCGCTCAAATTGCGTCGCGATTCAATACATCGTCCTCCAGCGGTCTGGTCTCCAAGGGGATATTGCTGCTTCGGGTACCTTATGGTCCAGCTCCAGTGAGTCTAGATTTTCGAATCCGACGAAAAACTGATAGTTAATTGTAACATTCAGGGACTCCTAGTTACGATGGAACTCTCAAATTGCGTCGCGATCTAATACATCGTCCTCCAGCCGACTTGTCTCCAAGGGTCTATTGCTGCCTGGGGAACCTTATGATCGTTTTCCTACGAGTCTAGATTTTCGAATCCGACGCCAAACTGATAGTTAAGTTCAGGGCCTCCTAATGACAATGGAACACTCAAATTGCGACGAGATTCAATACATCGTCCTTCAGCCGACTTGTCTCCAAGGGTCTATTGCTGCCTCGGGCACCTTATGGTCGTTCTCCTGTGAGTCTAGATTTTCTAATGAGACGCAAAACTGATTGTTAATTGTAACGTACAGGACCTCCTAATGACGATGGAACACTCAACTTGCGTCGAGAGTCAATACATCGAACTCCAGCCGTCTTGTCTGCAAGGGTATATTGCTGCCTCGGGCTCTATGTGGTCCGTCTCCTATGAGTCTAGATTTTCGAATCCGACGCGAAACTGATATTTAATTGTAGAGTTCAGCGCCTCCTAATGACGATGGAACACTCAAATTGCGTCGATATTCAATACATTGGCCTCCAGCCGACTTGTCTCCAATTGGATATTGCTTCCTCGGAAACCATATGGTCCGTCTCCTGTGAGTCTAGATTTTCGAATCCGACGCAAAACTGATAGTTAAGTTCAGGGCCTCCTAATGACGATGGAACACTCAAATTGCGTCTAGATTTAATACATCGTCCTTCAGCCGACTTGTCTCCAAGGGTCTATTGCTGCTTCGGGCACCTTATAGTCGTTCTCCTGTGAGTCTACATTTTCTAATCCGACGCAAAACTGATTGTTAATTGTAACGTTCAGGACCTCCTAATGACGATGGAAACCTCAAATTGCGTCGCGATTCAATACATCGTCCGCCAGCCGACTTGTCTCCAAGGGGATATTGCTGCCTCAGCTCTATGTGGTCCGTCTCCTGTGAGTCCAGATTATCGAATCCGACGCGAAACTGATAGTTAATTGTAACGTTCAGGGCCTCCTAATGACGTTGGAACACTCAAATTTCGTCGAGATTCAATGCATCGTCCTTCAACCGACTTGTCTCCAAGGGTCTATTGCTGTCTCAGGCACCTTGTGGTCGATCTCCTGTGAGTCTAGATTTTCGAATCCGACGCAAAACAGATAGTTAATTGTAACGTTCAGGGCCTCCTAATGACAATGGAACACACAACTTGCGTCGAGATTCAATACATCGGCCTCTAGCCGACTTGTCTCCAAGCGTCTATTGCTGCTTCGGGCACCTTATGGTCGTTCTCCAGTGAGTCTAGATTATCTAATCCGACGCAAAACTGATTGTTAATTGTAACGTTTAGGATCTCCTAATGACGATGGAACACTCAAATTGCGTCTAGATTCAATACATCGTCCTCCAGCCGACTTGTATCCAAGGGGATATTGCTGTCTCGGGCTTCATATGATCCTTCTCCTGTGAGTAGATTTTCGAATCCGACGCTAAAATGATAGTTAATTGTAACGTTCAGCGCCTCCTATTGACGGTGGAACACTCAAATTGCGTCGCGATTCAATACATCGTCCTCTAGCGGACTGGTCTCAAAGGGGATATTGCTGCTTCGGGTACCTTATGGTCCGTCTCCAGTGAGTCTAGATCTTCGAATCCGACGAAAAACTGATAGTTAATTGTAACATTCAGGGACTCCTACTTAAGTTGGAACTCTCAAAATGCGTAGCGATCCAATACATCGTCCTCCAGCCGACTTGTCTCCAAGGGCCTATTCCTGCCTGGGGCACCTTATGATCGTTTTCCTGTGAGTCTAGATTTTCGAATCCGACGCAAAACTGATAGTTAATTGTAACGTTCAGGGCCTCCTAATGACGATGGAACACTCAAATTGCGCCGAGATTCAATACATCGGCATTCAGCCGTTTTGTCTCCAAGGGTCTATTGCTGCCTCGGGCACCTTATGATGGTCTTCCTGTGAGTCTAGATTTTCGAATCCGACGCAAAACTGATAGTTAAGTTCAGGGCCTCCTAATGATGATGGAACACTCAAATTGCGACGATATTCAATACATCGTCCTTCAGCCGACTTGTCTCCAAGGGTCTATTGCTGCCTCGGGCACCTTATGGTCGTTTTCCTGTGAGTCTAGATTTTCTAATCCGACGCAAAACTGATTGTTAATTGTAACGTTCAGGACCTCCTAATGACGTTGGAACACTCAAATTGCGTCGGGATTCAATACATCGGCCTCCAGCCGACTTGTCTCCAAGGGGATATTGCTGCCGCGGGCACCATATGTTCCGTCTCCTGTGAGTCTAGATTTTCGAATCCGACGCAAAAATGATAGTTAATTGTAACGTTCAGCTCCTCCTAATGACGATGGAACACTCAAATTGCGTCGAGAGTCAATACATCGAACTCCAGCCGACTTGTCTACAAGGGGATATTGCTGCCTCGGGCTCTATGTGGTCCGTCTCATATGAGTCTAGATTTTCGAATCCGACGCGAAACTGATAGTTAATTCTAACGTTCAGGGCCTCCTAATGACGATGGAGCACTCAAATTGCGTCGCGATTCAATACATCGTCCTCCAGCGGACTGGTCTCCAAGGGGATATCGCTGCTTCGGGTACCTTATGGTCCGTCTCCAGTGGGTCTAGATTTTCGAATCCGACGAAAACCTGATAGTTAATTGTAACATTCAGGGACTCCTAGTTACGGTGGAACTCTCAAATTGCGTCGCGATTCAATACATCGTCCTCCAGCGGACTGGTCTCCAAGGGGATATAGTTTCGGGCACCTTATGGTCCGTCTCCAGTGAGTCTAGATTTTCGATTCCGACGAAAAACTGATGGTTAATTGTATAATTCATGGCCACCTAATGACGATGGAACACTCAAATTGCGTCGAGATTCTATACATCGGCCTCCAGCCGTCTTTTCTCAATTTGGATATTGCTGTCTCGGGCACAATAAGTATCCATCTCCTGTGAGTCTAGATTTCCGAATCCGACGCAAAACTGATAGTTAAGTACAGGGCCTCCTAATGACGATGGAACACTCAAATTGCGTCGAGATTCAATACATCGTCCTTCAGCCGAATTGTCTCCAGGGGGATATTGCTGCCTCGGGCACCATATGGTCCGTCTCCTGAGAGCCTAGATTTTCGAATCCGACGCAAAAATGATAGTTAATTGTAACGATCAGCGCCTCCTAATGACGATGGAACACTCAAATTGCGTCGAGATTCAATACATCGTCCATCAGCCGACTTGTGTCCAAGGGTCTATTGCTGCCTCGGATTCTTATGGTCGTTCTCCTGTGAGTCTAGATTTTCTAATCCGACCCAAAACAGATTGTTAATTGTAGCGTTCAGGACCTCCTAATGACGATGGAACACTCAAATTGCATCGAGATTCAATACATCGGGCTCCAGCCGACTTGTCTCCAAGGGGATATTGCTGTCTCAGGCACAATATGATCCTTCACCTGTGAGTCTAGATTTTCGAATCCGACGCAAAACTGATAGTTACGTTCAGGGCCTCCTAAAGACGATGGAACACTCAAATTGCGTCGAGATTCAACACATCGTCCTTCAGCCGACTTGTCTCCAAGGGTTTATTGCTGCCTCGGGCACCTTATGGTCGTTCTCCTGTGAGTCTAGATTTTCTAATCCGACTCAAAACTGATAGTTAATTGTAACGTTCAGCGCCTCCTAATGACGATGGAACACTCAAATTGCGTCGCGATTCAATACATCGGCCTCCAGCCGACTTGTCTCCAAGGGGATATTGCTGTCTCAGGCACAATATGATCCTTCACCTGTGAGTCTAGATTTTCGAATCCGACGCAAAACTGATAGTTAAGTTCAGGGCCTCCTAATGACGATGGAACACTCAAATTGCTTCGAGATTCAACACATCGTCCTTCAGCCGACTTGTCTCCAAGGGTTTATTGCTGCCTCGGGCACCTTATGGTCGTTCTCCTGTGAGTCTAGATTTCCTAATCCGACTCAAAACTGATAGTAAATTGTAACGTTCAGCGCCTCCTAATGACGATGGAACACTTAAATTGCGTCGATATTCAATACATTGGCCTCCAGCCGACTTGGCTCCAAGGGGTATTGCTGCTTCGGGTACCTTATAGTCCGTCACCATTGAGTTTAGATTTTCGAATCCGACGAAAAACTCATAGTTAATTGTAACATTCGGGGACTCCTAGTTATGATGGAACTCTCAAATTGCGTCGAGATTCAATACATCGGCCTCCAGCCGACTTGTCTCCAAGGGTCTGTAGCTCCCTCGGGCACCTTATGGTCGCTGTCCTGTGAGTCTATATTTTCGAATCCGACGCGAAACTGATAGTTAATTCTAACGTTCAGGGTCTCCTAATGACGATGGAGCACTCAAATTGCGTCGCGATTCTATACAGCGTCCTAGAGCGGACTGGTCTCCTAGGGGTATTGCTGCTTCGGGTACCTTATAGTCCGTCAACAGTGAGTCTAGATTTTCGAATCCGACGAAAAACTGATAGTTATTTGTAACATTCAGGGACTCCTAGTTATGATGGAACTCTCTAATTGCGTCGCGATCCAATACATCGTCCTCCAGCCGACCTGTCTCCAAGGGTCTATTGCTGCCAGGGGCACCTTATGATCGTTTTCCTGTGAGTCTAGGTTTTTGAATCCGACGCAAAACTGATAGTTAATTATAACGTTCAGGGCCACCTAATGACAATATAACTCTCAAATTGCGTCGGGATTCAATACATCGGCATTCAGCCGATTTGTCTCCAAGGGTCTATTGCGGCCGCGGGCACCTTATGGTCGTTCCCCTGTGAGTCTAGATTTTAGAATCCGACGCAAAACTGATTTTTTATTGCAATTTTCAGGGCCTCCTAATGACGATGGAACACTCAAATTGCATCGAGATTCAATACATCGGCCTCCAGCCGACTTGTCTCCAAGGGGATATTGCTCCCTCGGGCACCATATGGTCCGTCTCCTGTGAGTCTAGATTTTCGAATCCGACGCAAAAATGATAGTTAATTGTAACGTTCAGCGCCTCCTAATGACGATGGAACACTCAAATTGCGTCGAGAGTCAATACATCGATTTCCAGCCGACTTGTCTAAAGGGGATATTGCTGCCTCGGGCTCTATGTGGTACGTCTCCTGTGAGTCTAGATTTTCGAATCCGACGCGAAACTGATAGTTAATTCTAACCTTCAGGGCCTCCTAATGACGATGGAGCACTCAAATTGCGTCGCGATTCAATACATCGTCCCCCAGCGGACTGGTCTCCAAAGGGATATAGCTTCGGGCACCTTATGGTCCGTCTCCAGTGAGCCTAGATTTTCGATTCCGACGAAAAACTGATGGTTAATTGTATCATTCAGGGTCACCTAATGACGATGGAACACTCAAATTGTGTCGAAATTCTATACATCGGCCTCCAGCCGACTTGTCTCCAAGGGGATATTGCTGCTTCGGGCACAATATGATCCTTCTCCTGTGAGTCTAGATTTTCGAATCCGACGCAAAACTGATAGTTATGTTCAGGGCCTCCTAATGACAATGGAACACTCAAATTGCGTCGAGATCCAATACATCGTCCTTCAGCCGACATGTCTCCAAGGGTCTATTGCTGCCTCGGACACCTTATGGTCGTTCTCCTGTGAGTCTAGATTTTCTAATCAGACGCAAAACTGATTGTTAATTGTAACGTTCAGGACCACCAAATGACGATCGAACACTAAAATTGCGTCGGGATTCAATACACCGTCCTCCAGCCGACTTGTATCCAAGGGGATATTGCTGTCTCGGGCTTCATATGATCCTTCTCCTGTGAGTATATTTTCGAATCCGACGCTAAAATGATAGTTAATTGTAACGTTCAGCGCCTCCTATACACGATGGAACACTCAAATTGCGTCGAGATTCAATACATCGGCCTCCAGCCGACTTGTCTCCATGGGGATATTGCTGCCTCAGGCACCATATGATCCGTCTCCTGTGAGTCTAGATTTTCGAATCCGACGCAAAAATGATAGTTAAAACGCTCAGCGCCTCCTAATGACGATGGAACACTCAAACTGCGTCGAGAGTCAATACATCGAACTCCAGCCGACTTGTCTGCAAGGGGATATTGCTGCCTCGGGCTCTATGTGGTCGGTCTCCTGTGAGTGTAGATTTTCGAATCCGACGCGAAACTGATAGTTAATTGTAACCTTCAGGGCCTCCTAATGACGATGGAATACTCAAATTACGTCGAGATTCAATACATCGTCCGTCAGCCGACTTGTCTCCAAGGGTCTATTGCTGCCTCGGGCACCTTATGGTCGTTCTCCTGTGAGTCTAGATTTTCTAATTCGACGCAAAAATGATAGTTAATTGTAACGTTCAGCGCCTCCTAATGTCGATGGAACACTCAAATTGCGTCGCGATTCAATACATCGTGGCCAGCCGACTTGCATCCAAGGGGATATTGATGCCTCGGTCACCATAAGATATTACTCCTGTGAGTGGATTTTCGAATCCGACGCTAAAATGATAGTTAATTGTAACGTTTAGCGCCTCCTAATTACGATGGAACAATCAAATTGCGTCGAGATTCAATACATGGGGCTCGAGCCGACTTGTCTCCAAGGGTCTATTGCTGCCTCGGGCACCTTATGGTCTTTCTCCTGTGAGTCTAGATTTCAGAATCTGACGCAAAACAGATAGTTAATTGTAACGTTCAGGGCCTCCTATAGACGATGGAGCACTCAAATTGCGTCGCGATTCATTACATCGTCCTCCAGCGGACTGGTCTCCAAGGGGATATTGCTGTCTCGGGCACCTTATGGTCCGTCTCCAGTGAGTCTAGATTTTTGAATCCGACGCGAAACTGATAGTTAATTGTAGCGATCAGCGCCTCCTAATGACGATGGAACACTCAAATTGCGTCGAGATTCAATACATCGTCCTCCAGCCGACTTGGCTCTATGGGGATATTGCTGCCTCGGGCTCCTTATGGTCGCTCTCCTGTGGGTCTAGATTTTCGAATCCGACGCGAAATTGATTGTTAATTGTAACGTTCAGGGCTTCCTAATGACGATGGAACACTCAAATTGCGTCGAGATTCAATACATCGTCCTTCAGCCGACTTGTCTCCAAGGGTCTATTGCTGCCTCGGGCACCTTATGGTCGTTCTCCCGTGAGTCCAGATTTTCTAATCCGACGCCAAACTGATTGTTAATTGTCACGTTCAGGGCCTCGTAATGACGATAGAACACTCAAATTGCGTCGAGGTTCAATACATCATCCTCCAGCCGACTTGTATCCAATGGGATATTGCTGTCTCGGGCACCATATGATACTTCTCCTGTGAGTAGATTTTCGAATCCGACGCTAAAATGATAATTAATTGTAACGTTCAGCGCCTCCTAATGACGATGGAACACTCAAATTGCGTCGAGATACAATACATCGTCCTCCAGCCGACTTGTCTCGAAGGGGATATTGCTGCTCGGGCACCATATGGTCCTTCTCCTGTGAGTCTAGATTTTCGAATCCGACGCGAAACTGATAGTTAGTTGTAACGTTCAGGACCTCCTAATGACGATGGAGCACTCAAATTGCGTCGCGATTCAATACATCGTCCTCTAGCGGACTCGTCTCCAAGTGGATATTGCTGCTTCGCGCACCTTATGATTTGTCTCCAGTGAGTCTACATTTTCAAATCCGACGAAAAACTGATCGTTAATTGTAACAATCAGTGCCTCCAGGTTACGATGGAACACTCAAATTGTGTCGCGATCCAATACATCGTTCTCCAGCCGACTTGTCTCCAAGGGGATATTGCTGCCTCGGGCACCATATGGTCCTTCTCCTGTGAGTCTAGATTTTCGAATCCGACGCGAAACTGACAGTTAATTGTAACGTTCAGGGCCTCCTAATGACGATGGAGCACTCAAATTGCGTCGCGATTCAATACATCGGTCTCTAGCGGACTGGTCTCCAAGGGGATATTGCTGCTTCGGGCACCTTATGATTCGCCTCCAGTGATTCTAGATTTTCGAATCCGACGAAAAACTGGATGTTAATTGTAACGTTCAGGGCCCCCTAATAACGATGGAACACTCAAATTGCGTCAAGATTCAATACATCGTCCTCCAGCCGACTTGTACACAGATGGATATTGATGTCTCGGGCACCACATGATCCTTCTCCAGTGAGTAGATTTTCGAATCCGACGCTAAAACGATAGTTAATTGTAACGGTCAGCGCTTCGTAATGACGATGGAGCCCTCAAATTGCGTCGAGATTCAATACGTCATCCTCCAGCCCACTTGTATCCAAGGGGATATTGCTGTCTCGGGCACCATATGATCCTTCTCCTGTGAGTTGATTTTCGAATCCGACGCTAAAATGATAATTAATTGTAACGTTCAGCGCCTCCTAATGACGATGGAACTCTCATATTGCGTCGAGATTCAATACATCGTCCTCCAGCCGACTTGTTTCCAAGGGGATATTGCTACCTCGGGCTCCTTATGGTCGCTCTCCTGTGAGTCAAGATTTTCGAATCCGGCGCGAAACTGATTGTCAATTGTCACATTCAAGGCCTCCTAATGACGATGGAACACTCAAATTGCGTCGAGATTCAATACATCATCCTCCAGCCGACTTGTATCCAAGGGGATATTGCTGTCTCGGGCACCATATGATCCTTCTCCTGTGAGTAGATTTTCGAATCCGACGCTAAAATGATAATTAATTGTAACGTTCAGGGCTTCCTAATGACGATGGAACACTCAAATTGCGTCGAGATTCAATACATCGTCCTTCAGCCGACTTGTCTCCAAGGGTCTTTTGCTGCCTCGGCAGCTTATGGTCGTTCTCCTGTGAGTCTAGATTTATCGAATCCGACGCAAAACTGATTGTTAATTGTCACATTCAAGGCCTCCTAATGACGATGGAACACTCAAATTGCGTCGAGATTCAATACATCATCCTCCAGCCGACTTGTATCCAAGGGGATATTGCTGTCTCGGGCACCATATGATCTTTCTCCTGTGAGTAGATTTTCGAATCCGACGCTAAAATGATAATTAATTGTAACGTTCAGCGCCTCCTAATGACGATGGAACTCTCAAATTGCGTCGAGATTCAATACAACGTCCTCCAGCCGACCTGTCTCGAAGGGGATATTGCTGCCTCGGGCACCATATGGTCCTTCTCCTGTGAGTCTAGATTTTCGAATCCGAAGCGAAACTGATAGTTAATTGTAACGTTCAGGGCCTCCTAATGACTATGGAGCACTCAAATTGCGTAGCGATATAATACATCGTCCTCCAGCGGACTGGTCTCCAAGGGGATATTGCTGCCTCGGGCACCTTATGGTCCGTCTCCAGTGAGTCTAGATTTTCGAATCCGACGTAAAACTGATAGTTAATTGTAGCATTCAGGGCCTCCTAAAGACGATGGAACACTCAAATTTTGTCGTGATCCAATAAATCGTCCTCCAGCCGATTTGTCTACAAGGGGATAATTCTGCCCCGAGCTCCATGTGGTCCGTCTCCTGTGAGTCTAGATTTTCGATTCCGACGCGATACTGATAGTTTATTGAAACGTTCAGGGCCTGCTAATGACGATGGAACACTCAAATTGCGTCGAGATTCACTACATCGTCCTCCATCCGACTTGTCTCCATGGGGATATTGCTGCTTCGGGCCCCTTATGGTCGCTCTCCTGTGAGTCTAGATTTTCGAATCCGACGCGAAACTGATTGTTAATTGTAACGTTCAGGGCTTCCTAATGACGATGGAACACTCAAACTGCGTCGAGATTCAATACATCGGCATTAAGACGATTTGTCTCCAAGGGTCTATTGCTGACTTGGGTACCTTGTGGTCGTACCCCTGTGAGTCTAGATATTAGAATCCGATGCAAAACTGATATTTAATTGTAATGTTCAGGGCCTCCTAATGACAATGGAACACTCAAATTGCGTCGAGATTCAATCCATCGGCCTCCAGCCGACTTGTCTCCAAGGGGATACTACTGCCTCGGGCACCATATGGTCCGTCTCCTGTGAGTCTAGATTTTCGAATCCGACCCAAAAATGATAGTTAATTGTAAAGTTCAGCGCCTCCTAATGACGATGAAACACTCAAATTCCCTCGAGAGTCAATACATCGACCTCCAGCGGACTGGTCTCCAAGGGGATATTGCTGCCTCGGGCACAGAATGGTCCGTCTCCAGTGAGTCTAGATTTTTGAATCCGACGAAAAACTGATAGTTAATTGTAACATTCAGGGCCTCCTAATGACGATGGAAAACTCAAATTGCGTCGCGATCCAATACATCGTCCTCCAGCCGACTTGTCTCCAAGGGTCTACTGCTGCCTCGGGCACCTTATGATCGTACTCCTATGAGTCTACGAACCCGACGCAAAAATGATAGTGAATTGTAACGTTCAGGGCCTCATAATGACGATGGAACACTCAAATTGCGTCGAGATTCAATCCATCGGCCTCCAGCTGACTTGTCTCCAAGGGGATATTGCTGCCTCCTGCACCATATGGTCCGTCCCCTGTGAGTCTAGATTTTCGAATCCGACGCAAAAAAGATAGTTAATTGTAACGTTCAGGGCCTCCTAATGACGAAGGAACATTCAAATTGCGTCGAGAGTCACTACAACGTCCTCCGGCCAACTTGTCTCCAAGGGGATATCGCTGTCTCGGGCACCACATGGCCCGTCTCCGGGGATGCCACGTTTTCGAATCCGATGCAAAACTGATAGTTAATTGTAACGTTCAAGGCCTCCTAATGACGATGGAACACTCAAATTGCGTCGCAATTCAATACATAGTCCTCCAGCGGATTGGTCTCCAAGGGGATATTGCTGCCTCGTGCACCTTATGGTCCGTCTCCAGTGAGTCTAGATTTTCGAATCCGACGAAAAACTGATAGTTAATTGTGACATTCGGGGTCTCCTAAAGACGATGGAACATTCAAATTGCGTCGCGATCCAATACATCGTCCTCCAGCCGACTAGTCTCCTAGGGGATATTGCTGTCTCGGACACCATATGATCCTTCTCCTGTGAGTCTAGATTTTCGTATCCGACGCGAAACTGATAGTTAATTGTAACGTTCAGGGCCTCCTAATGATGATGGAACACTGAAATTGCGTCGAGATTCAATACATCGGCCTCCAGCCGACTTGTCTTCAATGGGAAATTCTGCCTCCGGCACCTTATGGTCCGTCTCCTGTGAGTCAAGATTTTCGAATCCCACGCAAAAATGATAGTTAATTGTAACGTTCAGCGCCTCCAAATGACGATGGAACACTCAAATTGCGTCGAGAGTCAATACATCGTCCTCCAGCCGACTTGTTTCCAAGGGTCTACTGCTGCCTCGGGCACCTTATGATCGTACTCCCATGAGTCTACGAACCCGACGCAAAAATGATAGTGAATTGTTACGTTCAAGGCCTCCTAATGACGATGTAGCACTCAAATTGCGTCGCGATTCAATACACCCTCCTCCAGCGGACTGGTATCCAAGGGGATATCGCTGCCTCGGGCACCACATGGTCCATCTCCGGTGATTCTACGTTTTCGAATCCGACGCAAAACTGATAGTTAATTGTAACGTTCAGGGCCACCTAATGACGATGGAACACTCAAATTGCGTCGAGATTGAATACCACGTCATTCAGCCGAATTGTCTCCAAGGGTCTATTGCTGCCTCGGGCACCTTATGGTCGTTCCCCTGTGAGTCTAGATTTTCGAATCCGACGCGAAACTGATTGTTAATTGTAACGTTCAGGGCTTCCTAATGACAATGGAACACTCAAAATGCGTCGAGATTCAGTACATCGTCATTCAGCCGACTTGTCTCCAAGGGTCTATTGCTGCCTCGGGCAGCTTATGGCCGTTCTCCTGTGAGTCTAGATATTCGAATCCGACGCAAAACTGATAGTTAATTGTAACGTTGAGGGCCTCCTAATGACGATAGAACACGCAAATTGCGTCGAGATTCAATACTTCTGCTTCCAGCCGACTTGTCTCCATGGGGACATTGCTGCCTGTAGCACCATATGGTCCATCTCCGGTGAGTCTAGATTTTCCATTCCGATGCGAAACTGATAGTTAATTGTAACGTTCAGGGCCTCCACATGACGATGGAACACTCAAATTCAGTCGAGAGTCAATACATCGTCCTCCAGCCGACTTGTCTACAAGGGAATATTGCTTCCTCGGGCTCCCCGTGGTCCGTCTTCTGTGAGACTAGATTTTCGAATCCGACGCATAACTGATAGTTAATTGCAACGTTCAGCGCCTCCTAATGACGATGCAACACTGAAATTGCGACGAGACTCAATACATCGGTCTCCAGCCGACTTGTCTTCAAATGTCTAGTGCTGCCTCGGGCACCTTGCGGTCGTTCTAATTTGAGTCTAGATTTTCGAATCCGACGCATAACTGATAGTTAATTGTAAAGTTCAAGGCCTCCTAATGTCGATGGAACACTCAAATTGCATCGAGATTCAATACATCGTCCTCCAGCCGACTTGCCTCAGAGGAACTATTCCATCCTCGGGCATCTTACGGTCGTTCTCCTGTGAGTCTAGATTTTTCGAATCCGACGCATAACTAATAGTTAATTGTAACGTTCAGGGCCTCCTAATGATGATGGAACACTGAAATTGCGTCGAGATTCAATACATCGGCCTCCAGCCGACTTGTCTTCAATGGGAAATTCTGCCTCGGGCACCTTATGGTCCGTCTCCTGTGAGTCTAGATTTTCGAATCCGACGCAAAAATGATAGTTAATTGTAACTTTCAGTGACTCCAAATGGCGATGGAACACTCAAATTGCGTCGAGAGTCAATACATCGTACTCCAGCCGACTTGTCTCCAAGGGGACATTGCTGCCTGTAGCACCATATGGTCCGTCTCCGGTGAGTCTAGATTTTCCATTCCGATGCGAAACTGATAGTTAATTGTAACGTTCAGGGCTTCCACATGACGATGGAACACTCAAATTCCGTCGAGAGTCAATACATCGTCCTCCAGCCGACTTGTCTACAAGGGAATATTGCTTCCTCGGGCTCCATGTGGTCCGTCTTCTGTGAGTCTAGATTTTCGAATCCGACGCATAACTGATAGTTAATTGCAACGTTCAGCGCCTCCTAATGACGATGCAACACTGAAATTGCGACGAGATTCAATACATCGGTCTCCAGCCGATTTGTCTTCAAATGTCTATTGCTGCCTCGGGCACCTTGCGGTCGTTATAATGTGAGTCTAGATTTTCGAATCCGACGCATAACTGATACTTAATTGTAAAGTTCAGGGCCTCCTAATGTCGATGGAACACTCAAATTGCATCGAGATTCAATACATCGTCCTCCAGCCGACTTGTCTCATAGGAACTATTGCATCCTCGGGCATCTTACGGTCGTTCTCCTGTGAGTCTAGATTTTTCGAATCCGACGTTAATTGTAAAGTTCGGGACCTCCTTATGACAATGGAACACTCAAATTGCGTCGAGATTCAATACATCGGCCTCCAGCCGAATTGTCTCCAATGGGAAATTCTGCCTCGGGCACCTTATGGTCCGTCTCCTGTGAGTCTAGATTTTCGAATCCGACGCAAAAATGATAGTTAATTGTAACGTTCAGCGCCTCCTAATGACGATGGAACACTCAAATTGCGTCGAGAGTCAATACATCGACCTCCAGCCGACTTGTCTCCAAGGGAATGTCGCTGCCTCGGGCACAACATGGTCCGTCTCCGGTGATTCTACGCTTTCGAATCCGACTCAAAACTGCTATTTAATTGTAACGTTCAGTGCCTCCTATGACGATGGAGCACTCAAACTGCGTCGCGATTCAATACATCGTCCTCCAGCGGACTGGTCTCCAAGGGGATATTGCTGCCTCGGGCACAGTATGGTCCGCCTCCAGTGAGTCTAGATTTTTGAATCCGACGAAAAACTGATAGTTAATTGTAACATTCAGGGCCTCCTAATGACGATGGAACACTCAAGTTGCGTCGCGATCAAATACATCGTCCTCCAGCCGACTTGTTTCCAAGGGTCTACTGCTGCCCCGGGCACCTTATGACCGTACTCCTATGAGACTACGAACCCGACGCAAAAATGATAGTGAATTGTAACGTTCAGGGCCTCATAATGA
The DNA here is from genome assembly GCF_021461395.2 of Schistocerca americana. Lineage (NCBI taxonomy): Eukaryota > Metazoa > Arthropoda > Insecta > Orthoptera > Acrididae > Schistocerca > Schistocerca americana. The sequence goes on along the minus strand of NC_060122.1, from coordinate 3,732,393 downwards.
CGATGGAGCACTCAAATTGCGTCGCGATTCAATACATCCTCCTCCAGCGGACTGGTCTCCAAGGGGATATTGCTGCCTCGCGCACAGTATGATCCGTCTCCAGTGAGTCGAGATTTTCGAATCCGACGAAAAACTGAGAGTAAATTGTAACATTCAGGGCCTCCAAATGACGATGGAAAACTCAAATTGCGTCGCGATCCAAAACATCGTCCTCCAGCAGACTTGACTACATGGGGATTTTGCTGCCTCGGGCTCCTTATGGTCGCTCTCTTGTGAGTCTAGATTTTCGAATCCGACGCGAAACTGATTGTTAATTGTAACGTTCAGGGCTTCCTAATGACGATGGAACACACAAATTGCGTCGAGATTCAATACATCGGCATTCTGCCGTTTTGTCTCCAAGAGTCTATTGCTGACTTCTGTACCTTATGGTAGTACCCCTGTGAGTCTAGATTTAAGAATCCGACGCAAAACTGATAGTTAATTGTAATGTTCAGGGCCACCTAATGACGATGGAACACTCAAATTGCGTCGAGATTCAATCCATCGGCCTCCAGCTGACTTGTGTCCAAGGGGATATTGCTGCCTCCTGCACCATATGGTCCGTCTCCTGTGAGTCAAGATTTTCGAATCCGACGCAAAAAAGATAGTTAATTGTAACGTTCAGGGCCTCCTAATGACGAAGGAACATTCAAATTGCGTCGAGAGTCACTACAACGTCCTCCGGCCAAGTTGTCTCCAAGGGGATATCGCTGTCTCGGACACCACATGGTCCGTCTCCGGTGATGCCACGTTTTCGAATCCGATGCAAAACTGATAGTTAATTGTAACGTTCAAGGCCTCCTAATGACGATGGAACACTCAAATTGCGTTGTGATTCAATACATAGTCCTCCAGCGGATTGGTCTCCAAGGGGATATTGCTGCCTCGTGCACCTTATGGTCCGTCTCCAGTGAGTCTAGATTTTCGAATCCGACGAAAAACTGATAGTTAATTGTAACATTCAGGGTCTCCTAAAGACGATGGAACATTCAAATTGCGTCACGATCCAATACATCGTCCTCCAGCCGACTTGTCCCCTAGGGGATATTACTGTCTCGATCACCATATGATCCTTCTCCTGTGAGTCTAGATTTTCGTATCCGACGCGAAACTGATAGTTAATTGTAACGTTCAGGGCCTCCTAATGATGATGGAACACTGACATTGCGTCGAGATTCAATATATCGGCCTCCAGCCGACTTGTCTTCAATGGGAAATTCTGCCTCGGGCACCTTATGGTCCGTCTCCTGTGAGTCTAGATTTTCGAATCCGACGCAAAAATGACAGTTAATTGTAACGTTCAGATCCTCCTAATGACGATGGAACACTGAAATTGCGTCGAGATTCAATACATCGTCCTTCAGCCGACTTTTCTCCAAGGGTCTATTGCTGGCTCGGGCACCTTATGGTCGTTCTCCTCTGAGTCTAGATTTTCGAATCCGACGCAAAACTAATAGTTAATTGTAACGTTCAGGGCCTCCTAATCGCGATGATCACACAAATAGCGTCGAGATTCAATACATCGTCCTTCAGCCGACTTGTATCCAAGTTGATATTGCTGTCTCGTGCACCATATGATCCTTCTCCTGTGACTAGATTTTCGAATCCGACGCTAAAATGATAGTTAATTGTAACGTTCTGCACCTCCTAATGACGATGGAACACTCAAATTGCGTCGAGAGGCAATACATCGTCCTCCAGCCAACTTGTCTCCATGGGGATATTGCTGCCTCGGGTTCCTTATGGTCGCTCTCCTGTGAGTCTAGATTTTCGAATCCGACGCGAAACTGATTGTTAATTGTTACGTTCAGGGCTTCCTAATGACGATGGAACACTCAAATTGCGTCGAGATTCAATACATCGTCCTTCAGCCGACTTGTCTCCAAGAGTCTATTGCTGCCTAGGACACCTTATGGTCGTTCCCCTGTGAGTCTAGATTTTAGAATCCGACGCAAAACTGATAGTTAATTGTAATGTTCAGCGCCTCCTAATGACGATGGAACACTCAAACTGCGTCGAGATTCAATACCACGTCATTCAGCCGAATTGTCTCCAAGGGTCTATTGCTGCCTCAGGCACCTAATGGTCGTTCCCCTGTGAGTCTAGATTTTCGAATCCGACGCGAAACTGATTGTTAATTGTAACGTTCAGGGCTTCCTAATGGCGATGGAACACTCAAATTGGGTCGAGATTCAATACATCGTCATTCAGCCGACTTGTCTCCAAGGGTCTATTGCTGCCTCGGGCAGCTTTTGGCCGTTCTCCTGTGAGTCTAGATATTCGAATCCGACGGAAAATTGATAGTTAATTGTAACGTTGAGGGCCTCCTAATGACGATGGAACACTCAAATTGCGTCGAGATTCAATACTTCTGCTTCCAGCCGACTTGTCTCCAAGGGGACATTGCTGCCTGTAGCACCATATGGTCCGTCTCCGGTGAGTCTAGATTTTCCATTCCGATGCGAAACTGATAGTTAATTGTAACGTTCAGGGCCTCCACATGACGATGGAACACTCAAATTCCGTCGAGAGTCAATACATCGTCCTCCAGCCGACTTGTCTACAAGGAAATATTGCTTCCTCGGGCTCCATGTGGTCCGTCTTCTGTGAGTCTAGATTTTCGAATCCGACGCATAACTGATAGTTAATTGCGACGTTCAGCGCCTCCTAATGACGATGCAACACTGAAATTGCGACGAGATTCAATACATCGGTCTCCAGCCGACTTGTCTTCAATGGGAAATTCTGCCTCCGGCACCTTATTGTCCGTCTCCTGTGAGTCTAGATTTTCGAATCCCACGCAAAAATGATAGTTAATTGTAACGTTCAGCGCCTCCAAATGACGATGGAACACTCAAATTGCGTCGAGAGTCAATACATCGTCCTCCAGGCGACTTGTCTCCAAGGGTCTACTGCTGCCTCGGGCACCTTATGATCGTACTCCCATGAGACTACGAACCCGACGCAAAAATGATAGTGAATTGTTACGTTCAAGGCCTCCTAATGACGATGTAGCACTCAAATTGCGTCGCGATTCAATACACCCTCCTATAGCGGACTGGTATCCAAGGGGATATCGCTGCCTCGGGCACCACATGGTCCATCTCCGGTGATTCTACGTTTTCGAATCCGACGCAAAACTGATAGTTAATTGTAACGTTCAGGGCCATCTAATGACGATGGAACACTCAAATTGCGTCGAGATTCAATACCACGTCATTCAGCCGAATTGTCTCCAAGGGTCTATTGCTGCCTCGGGCACCTTATGGTCGTTCCCCTGTGAGTCTAGATTTTCGAATCCGACGCGAAACTGATTGTTAATTGTAACGTTCAGGGCTTCCTAATGACGATGGAACACTCAAATTGCGTCGAGATTCAATACATCGTCATTCAGCCGACTTGTCTCCAAGGGTCTATTGCTGCCTCGGGCAGCTTATGGCCGTTCTCCTGTGAGTCTAGATATTCGAATCCGACGCAAAACTGATAGTTAATTGTAACGTTGAGGGCCTCCTAATGACGATGGAACACGCAAATTGCGTCGAGATTCAATACTTCTGCTTCCAGCCGACTTGTCTCCAAGGGGACATTGCTGCCTGTAGCACCATATGGTCCGTCTCCGGTGAGTCTAGATTTTCCATTCCGATGCGAAACTGATAGTTAATTGTAACGTTCAGGGCCTCCACATGACGATGGAACACTCAAATTCAGTCGAGAGTCAATACATCGTCCTGCAGCCGACTTGTCTACAAGGGAATATTGCTTCCTCGGGCTCCCCGTGGTCCGTCTTCAGTGATTCTAGATTTTCGAATCCGACGCATAACTGATTGTTAATTGCAACGTTCAGCGCCTCCTAATGTCGATGGAACACTCAAATTGCATCGAGATTCAATACATCGTCCTCCAGCCGACTTGCCTCAGAGGAACTATTGCATCCTCGGGCATCTTACGGTCGTTCTCCTGTGAGTCTAGATTTTTCGAATCCGACGCATAACTAATAGTTAATTGTAAAGTTCAGGACCTCCTAATGACAATGGAACACTCAAATTGCGTCGAGATTCAATACATCGGCCTCCAGCCGAATTGTCTCCAATGGGAAATTCTGCCTCGGGCACCTTGTGGTCCGTTTCCTGTGAGTCTAGATTTTCGAATCCGACGCAAAAATGATAGTTAATTGTAACGTTCAGCGCCTCCTAATGACGATGGAACACTCAAATTGCGTCGAGAGTCAATACATAGACCTCCAGCCGACTTGTCTCCAAGGGAATGTCGCTGCCTCGGGCACCACATGGTCCGTCTCCGGTGATTCTACGCTTTCGAATCCGATGCAAAACTGATAGTTAATTGTAACGTTCAAGGCCTCCTAATGACGATGGAACACTCAAATTGCGTCGCGATTCAATACATAGTCCTCCAGCGGATTGGTCTCCAAGGGGATATTGCTGCCTCGAGCACCTTATGGTCCGTCTCCAGTGAGTCTAGATTTTCGAATCCGACGAAAAACTGATAGTTAATTGTAACATTCAGGGTCTCCTAAAGACGATGGAACATTCAAATTGCGTCACGATCCAATACATCGTCCTCCAGCCGACTTGTCTCCTAGGGGATATTACTGTCTCGGGCACCATATGATCCTTCTCCTGTGAGTCTAGATTTTCGTATCCGACGCGAAACTGATAGTTAATTGTAACGTTCAGGGCCTCCTAATGATGATGGAACACTGAAATTGCGTCGAGATTCAATACATCGGCCTCCAGCCGACTTGTCTTCAATGGGAAATTCTGCCTCGGGCACCTTATGGTCCGTCTCCTGTGAGTCTAGATTTTCGAATCCGACGCAAAAATGATAGTTAATTGTAACTTTCAGCGACTCCAAATGGCGATGGAACACTCAAATTGCGTCGAGAGTCAATACATCGTCCTCCAGCCGACTTGTCTCCAAGGGGACATTGCTGCCTGTAGCACCATATGGTCCGTCTCCGGTGAGTCTAGATTTTCCATTCCGATGCGAAACTGATAGTTCATTGTAACGTTCAGGGCCTCCTAATGACGTTGGAACACTCAAATTGCATCGAGATTCAATACATCGTCCTACAGCCAACTTGTCTCCAATTGTCTATTGCTGCCTCGGACATCTCATGGTCGATCTCTGTGAGTCTAGATTTTCGAATCCGACGCATGACTGATAGTTAATTGCAACGTTCAGCGCCCCCTAATGACGATGCAACACTGAAATTGCGACGAGATTCAATACATCGCTCTCCAGCCGACTTGTCTTCAAATGTCTATTGCTGCCTCGGGCACCTTGCGGTCGTTCGAATGTGAGTCTAGATTTTCGAATCCGACGCATAACTGATACTTAATTGTAAAGTTCAGGGCCTCCTAATGTCGATAGAACACTCAAATTGCATCGAGATTCAATACATTGTCCTCCATCCGACTTGTCTCATAGGAACTATTGCATCCTCGGGCATCTTACGGTCGTTCTCCTGTGAGTCTAGATTTTTCGAATCCGACGTTAATTGTAAAGTTCGGGACCTCCTAATGACAATGGAACACTCAAATTGCGTCGAGATTCAATACATCGGCCTCCAGCCGAATTGTCTCCAATGGGAAATTCTGCCTCGGGCACCTTATGGTCCGTCTCCTGTGAGTCTAGATTTTTGAATCCGACGAAAAACTGATAGTTAATTGTAACGTTCAGGGCCTCCTAATGACGAAGGAACATTCAAATTGCGTCGCGATTCAATACATAGTCCTCCAGCGGATTGGTCTCCAAGGGGATATTGCTGCCTCGGGCACAGTATGGTCCGTCTCCAGTGAGTCTAGATTTTTGAATCCGACGAAAAACTGATAGTTAATTGTAACATTCAGGGCCTCCTAATGACGGTGGAACACTCAAATTGCGTCGCGATCAAATACATCGTCCTCCAGCCGACTTGTTTCCAAGGGTCTACTGCTGCCTCGGGCACCTTATGATCGTACTCCTATGAGACTACGAACCCGACGCAAAAATGATAGTGAATTGTAACGTTCAGGGCCTCATAATGACGATTGAAAACTCAAATTGCCTCGCGATCCAAAACATCGTCCTCCAGCCGACTTGACTCCATGGGGATTTTGCTGCCTCGGGCTCCCTATGGTCGCTCTCTTGTGAGTCTGGATTTTCGAATCCGACGCGAAACTGATTGTTAATTGTAACGTTCAGGGCTTCCTAATGGCGATGGAACACTCAAATTGCGTCGAGATTCAATATATCGGCATTCTGCCGTTTTGTCTCCAAGAGTCTATTGCTGACTTGGGTACCTTATGGTAGTACCCCTGTGAGTCTAGATTTAAGAATCCGACGCAAAACTGATAGTTAATTGTAATGTTCAGGGCCACCTAATGACGATGGAACACTCAAATTGCGTCGAGATTCAATCCATCGGCCTCCAGCCGACTTGTGTCCAAGGGGATATTGCTGCCTCCTGCACCATATGGTCAGTCTCCTGTGAGTCTAGATTTTCGAATCCGACGCAAAAAAGATAGTTAATTGTAACGTTCAGGGCCTCCTAATGACGAAGGAACATTCAAATTGCGTCGAGAGTCACTACAACGTCATCCGGCCAACTTGTCTCCAAGGGGATATCGCTGTCTCGGACACCACATGGTCCGTCTCCGGTGATGCCACGTTTTCGAATCCGATGCAAAACTGATAGTTAATTGTAACGTTCAAGGCCTCCTAATGACGATGGAACACTCAAATTGCGTTGTTATTCAATACATAGTCCTCCAGCGGATTGGTCTCCAAGGGGATATTGCTGCCTCGTGCACCTTATGTTCCGTCTCCAGTGAGTCTAGATTTTCGAATCCGACGAAAAACTGATAGTTAATTGTAACATTCAGGGTCTCCTAAAGACGATGGAACATTCAAATTGCGTCATGATCCAATACATCGTCCTCCAGCCGACTTGTCCCCTAGGGGATATTACTGTCTCGGGCACCATATGATCCTTCTCCTGTGAGTCTAGATTTTCGTATCCGACGCGAAACTGATAGTTAATTGTAACGTTCAGGGCCTCCTAATGATGATGGAACACTGAAATTGCGTCGAGATTCAATACATCGGCCTCCAGCCGACTTGTCTTCAATGGGAAATTCTGCCTCGGGCACCTTATGGTCCGTCTCCTGTGAGTCTAGATTTTCGAATCCGACGCAAAAATGATAGTGAATTGTTACGTTCAGGGCCTCCTAATGACGATGTAGCACTCAAATTGCGTCGCGATTCAATACACCCTCCTCCAGCGGACTGGTATCCAAGGGGATATCGCTGCCTCGGGCACCTCATGGTCCATCTCCGGTGATTCTACGTTTTCGAATCCGACGCAAAAATGACAGTTAATTGTAACGTTCAGATCCTCCTAATGACGATGGAACACTGAAATTGCGTCGAGATTCAATACATCGTCCTTCAGCCGACTTTTCTCCAAGGGTCTATTGCTGGCTCGGGCACCTTATGGTAGTTCTCCTCTGAGTCTAGATTTTCGAATTCGACGCAAAACTAATAGTTAATTGTAACGTTCAGGGCCTCCTAATCGCGATGATCACTCAAATAGCGTCGAGATTCAATACATCGTCCTTCAGCCGACTTGTATCCAAGTTGATATTGCTGTCTCGTGCACCATATGATCCTTCTCCTGTGAGTCTAGATTTTCGAATCCGACGCTAAAATGATAGTTAATTGTAACGTTCAGCGCCTCCTAATGACGATGGAACACTCAAATTGCGTCGAGAGTCAATACATAGACCTCCAGCCGACTTGTCTCCAAGGGAATGTCGCTGCCTCGGGCACCACATGGTCCGTCTCCGGTGATTCTACGCCATCGAATCCGACTCAAAACTGCTATTTAATTGTAACGTTCAGGGCCTCCTATGACGATGGAGCACTCAAATTGCGTCGCGATTCAATACATCGTCCTCCAGCGGACTGGTCTCCAAGGGGATATTGCTGCCTCGGGCACAGTATGGTCCGTCTCCTGTGAGTCAAGATTTTCGAATCCGACGCAAAAAAGATAGTTAATTGTAACGTTCAGGGCCTCCTAATGACGAAGGAACATTCAAATTGCGTCGAGAGTCACTACAACGTCCTCCGGCCAACTTGTCTCCAAGGGGATATCGCTGTCTCGGGCACCACATGGTCCGTCTCCGGTGATGCCACGTTTTCGAATCCGATGCAAAACTGATAGTTAATTGTAACGTTCAAGGCCTCCTAATGACGATGGAACACTCAAATTGCGTCGCGATTCAATACATAGTCCTCCAGCGGATTGGTCTCCAAGGGGATATTGCTGCCTCGTGCACCTTATGGTCCGTCTCCAGTGAGTCTAGATTTTCGAATCCGACGAAAAACTGATAGTTAATTGTAACATTCAGGGTCTCCTAAAGACGATGGAACATTCAAATTGCGTCACGATCCAATACATCGTCCTCCAGCCGACTTGTCTCCTAGGGGATATTACTGTCTCGGGCACCATATGATCCTTCTCCTGTGAGTCTAGATTTTCGTATCCGACGCGAAACTGATAGTTAATTGTAACGTTCAGGGCCACCTAATGATGATGGAACACTGAAATTGCGTCGAGATTCAATACATCGGCCTCCAGCCGACTTGTCTTCAATGGGAAATTCTGCCTCGGGCACCTTATGGTCCGTCTCCTGTGAGTCTAGATTTTCGAATCCGACGCAAAAATGATAGTTAATTGTAACGTTCAGCGCCTCCTAATGACGATGGAACACTCAAATTGCGTCGAGAGTCAATACATCGACCTCCAGCCGACTTGTCTCCAAGGGAATGTCGCTGCCTCGGGCACAACATGGTCCGTCTCCGGTGATTCTACGCTTTCGAATCCGACTCAAAACTGCTATTTAATTGTAACGTTCAGTGCCTCCTATGACGATGGAGCACTCAAATTGCGTCGCGATTCAATACATCGTCCTCCAGCGGACTGGTCTCCAAGGGGATATTGCTGCCTCGGGCACAGTATGGTCCGTCTCCAGTGAGTCTAGATTTTTGAATCCGACGAAAAACTGATAGTTAATTGTAACATTCAGGGCCTCCTAATGACGATGGAACACTCAAATTGCGTCGCGATCAAATACATCGTCCTCCAGCCGACTTGTTTCCAAGGGTCTACTGCTGCCTCGGGCACCTTATGATCGTACTCCTATGAGACTACGAACCCGACGCAAAAATGATAGTGAATTGTAACGTTCAGGGCCTCATAATGACGATGGAGCACTCAAATTGCGTCGCGATTCAATACATCCTCCTCCAGCGGACTGGTCTCCAAGGGGATATTGCTGCCTCGCGCACAGTATGATCCGTCTCCAGTGAGTCGAGATTTTCGAATCCGACGAAAAACTGAGAGTAAATTGTAACATTCAGGGCCTCCAAATGACGATGGAAAACTCAAATTGCGTCGCGATCCAAAACATCGTCCTCCAGCCGACTTGACTCCATGGGGATTTTGCTGCCTCGGGCTCCTTTTGGTCGCTCTCTTGTGAGTCTAGATTTTCGAATCCGACGCGAAACTGATTGTTAATTGTAACGTTCAGGGCTTCCTAATGGCGATGGAACACTCAAATTGCGTCGAGATTCAATACATCGGCATTCTGCCGTTTTGTCTCCAAGAGTCTATTGCTGACTTGGGTACCTTATGGTAGTACCCCTGTGAGTCTAGATTTAAGAATCCGACGCAAAACTGATAGTTAATTGTAATGTTCAGGGCCACCTAATGACGATGGAACACTCAAATTGCGTCGAGATTCAATACATCGGCCTCCAGCCGACTTGTGTCCAAGGGGATATTGCTGCCTCCTGCACCATATGGTCCGTCTCCTGTGAGTCTAGATTTTCGAATCCGACGCAAAAAAGATAGTTAATTGTAACGTTCAGGGCCTCCTAATGACGAAGGAACATTCAAATTGCGTCGAGAGTCACTACAACGTCATCCGGCCAACTTGTCTCCAAGGGGATATCGCTGTCTCGGACACCACATGGTCCGTCTCCGGTGATGCCACGTTTTCGAATCCGATGCAAAACTGATAGTTAATTGTAACGTTCAAGGCCTCCTAATGACGATGGAACACTCAAATTGCGTTGTGATTCAATACATTGTCCTCCAGCGGATTGGTCTCCAAGGGGATATTGCTGCCTCGTGCACCTTATGGTCCGTCTCCAGTGAGTCTAGATTTTCGAATCCGACGAAAAACTGATAGTTAATTGTAACATTCAGGGTCTCCTAAAGACGATGGAACATTCAAATTGCGTCACGAACCAATACATCGTCCTCCAGCCGACTTGTCCCCTAGGGGATATTACTGGCTCGGGCACCATATGATCCTTCTCCTGTGAGTCTAGATTTTCGTATCCGACGCGAAACTGATAGTTAATTGTAACGTTCAGGGCCTCCTAATGATGATGGAACACTGAAATTGCGTCGAGATTTAATACATCGGCCTCCAGCCGACTTGTCTTCAATGGGAAATTCTGCCTCGGGCACCTTATGGTCCGTCTCCTGTGAGTCTAGATTTTCGAATCCGACGCAAAAATGATAGTGAATTGTTACGTTCAGGGCCTCCTAATGACGATGTAGCACTCAAATTGCGTCGCGATTCAATACACCCTCCTCCAGTGGACTGGTATCCAAGGGGATATCGCTGCCTCGGGCACCTTATGGTCCATCTCCGGTGATTCTACGTTTTCGAATCCGACGCAAAAATGACAGTTAATTGTAACGTTCAGATCCTCCTAATGACGATGGAACACTGAAATTGCGTCGAGATTCAATACATCGTCTTTCAGCCGACTTTTCTCCAAGGGTCTATTGCTGGCTCGGGCACCTTATGGTCGTTCCCCTGTGAGTCTAGATTTTAGAATCCGACGCAAAACTGATAGTTAATTGTAATGTTCAGCGCCTCCTAATGACGATGGAACACTCAAACTGCGTCGAGATTCAATACCACGTCATTCAGCCGAATTGTCTCCAAGGGTCTATTGCTGCCTCAGGCACCTAATGGTCGTTCCCCTGTGAGTCTAGATTTTCGAATCCGACGCGAAACTGATTGTTAATTGTAACGTTCAGGGCTTCCTAATGACGATGGAACACTCAAATTGGGTCGAGATTCAATACATCGTCATTCAGCCGACTTGTCTCCAAGGGTCTATTGCTGCCTCGGGCAGCTTTTGGCCGTTCTCCTGTGAGTCTAGATATTCGAATCCGACGCAAAATTGATAGTTAATTGTAACGTTGAGGGCCTCCTAATGACGATGGAACACTAAAATTGCGTCGAGATTCAATACTTCTGCTTCCAGCCGACTTGTCTCCAAGGGGACATTACTGCCTGTAGCACCATATGGTCCGTCTCCGGTGAGTCTAGATTTTCCATTCCGATGCGAAACTGATAGTTAATTGTAACGTTCAGGGCCTCCACATGACGATGGAACACTCAAATTCTGTCGAGAGTCAATACATCGTCCTCCAGCCGACTTGACTACAAGGGAATATTTCTCCCTCGGGCTCCATGTGGTCCGTATTCTGTGAGTCTAGATTTTCGAATCCGACGCATAACTGATAGTTAATTACAACGTTCAGCGCCTCCTAATGACGATGCAACACTGAAATTGCGACGAGATTCAATACATCGGTCTCCAGCCGACTTGTCTTCAAATGTCTATTGCTGCCTCGGGCACCTTGCGGTCGTTCTAATGTGAGTCTAGATTTTCGAATCCGACGCATAACTGATAGTTAATTGCAAAGTTCAGGGCCTCCTAATGTCGATGGAACACTCAAATTGCATCGAGCTTCAATACATCGTCCTCCAGCCGACTTGTCTCAGAGGAACTATTGCATCCTCGGGCATCTTACGGTCGTTCTCCTGTGAGTCTAGATTTTTCGAATCCGACGCATAACTAATAGTTAATTGTAACGTTCAGCGCCTCCTAATGACGATGGAACACTCAAATTGCGTCGAGAGTCAATACATCGACCTCCAGCCGACTTGTCTCCAAGGGAATGTCGCTGCCTCGGGCACAACATGGTCCGTCTCCGGTGATTCTACGCTTTCGAATCCGACTCAAAACTGCTATTTAATTGTAACGTTCAGTGCCTCCTATGACGATGGAGCACTCAAATTGCGTCGCGATTCAATACATCGTCCTCCAGCGGACTGGTCTCCAAGGGGATATTGCTGCCTCGGGCACAGTATGGTCCGTCTCCAGTGAGTCTAGATTTTTGAATCCGACGAAAAACTGATAGTTAATTGTAACATTCAGGGCCTCCTAATGACGATGGAACACTCAAATTGCGTCGCGATCAAATACATCGTCCTCCAGCCGACTTGTTTCCAAGGGTCTACTGCTGCCTCGGGCACCTTATGATCGTACTCCTATGAGACTACGAACCCGACGCAAAAATGATAGTGAATTGTAACGTTCAGGGCCTCATAATGACGATGGAGCACTCAAATTGCGTCGCGATTCAATACATCCTCCTCCAGCGGACTGGTCTCCAAGGGGATATTGCTGCCTCGCGCACAGTATGATCCGTCTCCAGTGAGTCGAGATTTTCGAATCCGACGAAAAACTGAGAGTAAATTGTAACATTCAGGCCCTCCAAATGACGATGGAAAACTCAAATTGCGTCGCGATCCAAAACATCGTCCTCCAGCCGACTTGACTCCATGGGGATTTTGCTGCCTCGGGCTCCTTATGGTCGCTCTCTTGTGAGTCTAGATTTTCGAATCCGACGCGAAACTGATTGTTAATTGTAACGTTCAGGGCTTCCTAATGGCGATGGAACATTCAAATTGCGTCGAGATTCAATACATCGGCATTCTGCCGTTTTGTCTCCAAGAGTCTATTGCTGACTTGGGTACCTTATGGTAGTACCCCTGTGAGTCTAGATTTAAGAATCCGACGCAAAACTGATAGTTAATTGTAATGTTCAGGGCCACCTAATGACGATGGAACACTCAAATTGCGTCGAGATTCAATACATCGGCCTCCAGCCGACTTGTGTCCAAGGGGATATTGCTGCCTCCTGCACCATATGGTCCGTCTCCTGTGAGTCTAGATTTTCGAATCCGACGAAAAACTGATAGTTAATTGTAACATTCAGGGTCTCCTAAAGACGATGGAACATTCAAATTGCGTCACGAACCAATACATCGTCCTCCAGCCGACTTGTCCCCTAGGGGATATTACTGGCTCGGGCACCATATGATCCTTCTCCTGTGAGTCTAGATTTTCGTATCCGACGCAAAAAAGATAGTTAATTGTAACGTTCAGGGCCTCCTAATGACGAAGGAACAATCAAATTGCGTCGAGAGTCACTACAACGTCATCCGGCCAACTTGTCTCCAAGGGGATATCGCTGTCTCGGACACCACATGGTCCGTCTCCAGTGATGCCACGTTTTCGAATCCGATGCAAAACTGATAGTTAATTGTAACGTTCAAGGCCTCCTAATGACGATGGAACACTCAAATTGCGTTGTGATTCAATACATAGTCCTCCAGCGGATTGGTCTCCAAGGGGATATTGCTGCCTCGTGCACCTTATGGTCCGTCTCCAGTGAGTCTAGATTTTCGAATCCGACGAAAAACTGACAGTTAATTGTAACATTCAGGGTCTCCTAAAGACGATGGAACATTCAAATTGCGTCACGAACCAATACATCGTCCTCCAGCCGACTTGTCCCCTAGGGGATATTACTGGCTCGGGCACCATAAGATCCTTCTCCTGTGAGTCTAGATTTTCGTATCCGACGCTAAACTGATAGTTAATTGTAACGTTCAGGGCCTCCTAATGATGATGGAACACTGAAATTGCGTCGAGATTCAATACATCGGCCTCCAGCCGACTTGTCTTCAATGGGAAATTCTGCCTCGGGCACCTTATGGTCCGTCTCCTGTGAGTCTAGATTTTCGAATCCGACGCAAAAATGATAGTGAATTGTTACGTTCAGGGCCTCCTAATGACGATGTAGCACTCAAATTGCGTCGCGATTCAATACACCCTCCTCCAGTGGACTGGTATCCAAGGGGATATCGCTGCCTCGGGCACCTCATGGTCCATCTCCGGTGATTCTACGTTTTCGAATCCGACGCAAAAATGACAGTTAATTGTAACGTTCAGATCCTCCTAATGACGATGGAACACTGAAATTGCGTCGAGATTCAATACATCGTCCTTCAGCCGACTTTTCTCCAAGGGTCTATTGCTGGCTCGGGCACCTTATGGTCGTTCTCCTCTGAGTCTAGATTTTCGAATCCGACGCAAAACTAATAGTTAATTGTAACGTTCAGGGCCTCCTAATCGCGATGATCGCACAAATAGCGTCGAGATTCAATACATCGTCCTTCAGCCGACTTGTATCCAAGTTGATATTGCTGTCTCGTGCACCATATGATCCTTCTCCTGTGACTAGATTTTCGAATCCGACGCTAAAATGATAGTTAATTGTAACGTTCTGCACCTCCTAATGACGATGGAACACTCAAATTGCGTCGAGAGGCAATACATCGTCCTCCATCCAACTTGTCTCCATGGGGATATTGCTGCCTCGGGTTCCTTATGGTCGCTCTCCTGTGAGTCTAGATTATCGAATCCGACGCGAAACTGATTGTTAATTGTTACGTTCAGGGCTTCCTAATGACGATGGAACACTCAAATTGCGTCGAGATTCAATACATCGTCCTTCAGCCGACTTGTCTCCAAGAGTCTATTGCTGCCTAGGGCACCTTATGGTCGTTCCCCTGTGAGTCTAGATTTTAGAATCCGACGCAAAACTGATAGTTAATTGTAATGTTCAGCGCCTCCTAATGACGATGGAACACTCAAACTGCGTCGAGATTCAATACCACGTCATTCAGCCGAATTGTCTCCAAGGGTCTATTGCTGCCTCAGGCACCTAATGGTCGTTCCCCTGTGAGTCTAGATTTTCGAATCCGACGCGAAACTGATTGTTAATTGTAACGTTCAGGGCTTCCTAATGACGATGGAACACTCAAATTGGGTCGAGATTCAATACATCGTCATTCAGCCGACTTGTCTCCAAGGGTCTATTGCTGCCTCGGGCAGCTTTTGGCCGTTCTCCTGTGAGTCTAGATATTCGAATCCGACGCAAAATTGATAGTTAATTGTAACGTTGAGGGCCTCCTAATGACGATGGAACACTCAAATTGCGTCGAGATTCAATACTTCTGCTTCCAGCCGACTTGTCTCCAAGGGGACATTACTGCCTGTAGGACCATATGGTCCGTCTCCGGTGAGTCTAGATTTTCCATTCCGATGCGAAACTGATAGTTAATTGTAACGTTCAGGGCCTCCACATGACGATGGAACACTCAAATTCTGTCGAGAGTCAATACATCGTCCTCCAGCCGACTTGACTACAAGGGAATATTTCTTCCTCGGGCTCCATGTGGTCCGTCTTCTGTGAGTCTAGATTTTCGAATCCGACGCATAACTGATAGTTAATTGCAAAGTTCAGGGCCTCCTAATGTCGATGGAACACTCAAATTGCATCGAGCTTCAATACATCGTCCTCCAGCCGACTTGTCTCAGAGGAACTATTGCATCCTCGGGCATCTTACGGTCGTTCTCCTGTGAGTCTAGATTTTTCGAATCCGACGCATAACTAATAGTTAATTGTAAAGTTCAGGACTTCCTAATGACAATGGAACACTCAAATTGCGTTGAGATTCAATACATCGTTCTCCAGCCGACTTCTCTCCATGGGGATATTCATGCCTCGGGCACCTTATGGTCGTTCTCCTGTGAGTCTAGGTTCTCGAATCCGACGCGAAACTGATTGTTAATTGTAACGTTCAGGGGTTCCTAATGGCGATGGAACACAGAAATTGCGTCGAGACTCAATACCTCGTCATTCAGCCGATTTGTCTCCAAGGCTGCGTCGGGCACCTTATGGTCGTTCCCCTGTGAGTCTAGATTTTCGAATCCGACGCGAAACCGATTGTTAATTGTAACGTTCAGGGCTTCCTAATGACGATGGAACACTCAAATTGCGTCGAGATTCAATACATCGTCATTCAGCCGACTTGTCTCCAACGGTCTATTGCTGCCTCGGGCAGTTATGGTCGTTCTCCTGTGAGTCTAGATTTTCGAATCCGACGCAAAACTGATAGTTAATTGTAACGTTCAGCGCCTCCTAATGACGATGGAACACTCAAATTGCGTCGAGATTCAATACTTCTGCTTCCAGCCGACTTGTCTTAAAGGGGACATTGCTGCCTCGGCCACCACATGGTCCGTATCTGGTGATTCTACATTTTCGAATCCGACGCAAAACTCATAATTAATTGTAACGTTCAGGTCCTCCTAATAACGATGGAACACTCAAATTGCGTCGAGATTCAATACTTCGGCTTACAGCCGACTTGTTTCCAAGGGGACATTGCTGCCTCGGGCACCATATGGTCCGTCTTTTGTGAGTCTAGATTTTCGATTCCGATGCGAAACTGATAGTTCATTGTAACGTTCAGGGCCTCCTAATGCCGTTGGAACACTCAAATTGCATCGTGATTCATTACATCGTCCTACAGCCAACTTGTCTCCAATTGTCTATTGCTGCCTCGGACATCTCATGGTCGATCTCTGTGAGTCTAGATTTTCGAATCCGACGCATGACTGATAGTTAATTGCAACGTTCAGCGCAACCTAATGACGATGCAACACTGAAATTGCGACGAGATTCAATACATCGGTCTCCAGCCGACTTGTCTTCGAATGTCTATTGCTGCCTCGGGCACCTTGCGGTCGTTCTAATGTGAGTCTAGATTTTCGAATCCGACGCATAACTGATAGTTAATTGTAAAGTTCAGGGCCACCTAATGTCGATGGAACACTCAAATTGCATCGAGCTTCAATACATCGTCCTCCAGCCGACTTGTCTCAGAGGAACTATTGCATCCTCGGGCATCTTACGGTCGTTCTCCTGTGAGTCTAGATTTTTCGAATCCGACGCATAACTAATAGTTAATTGTAAAGTTCAGGACCACCTAATGACAATGGAACACTCAAATTGCGTCGAGATTCAATACGTCGGCCTCTAGCCATCCTGTCTCCAAATATCTATTGCTGCCTCGGGCACCTTTTGGTCGTTCTCCTGTGAGTCTAGATTTTCGAATCCGACGCGAAACTGATAGTTAATTGTAACGTTCAGGGCCACCTAATGACGATGGATCACTTAAATTGCGTCTAGATTCAATACATCGTCCTTCAGCCGACTTGTCTACAAGAGTCTATTGCTGCCTCGGACACCTTACGGTCGTTCTCCTGTGAGTCTAGATTTTCGAATCCGACGCAAAACTGATTGTTAATAGTAACGTTCAGGGCTTCCTACTGACGATGGAGCACTCAAATTGCGTCGAGATTCAATACATCGTCATTCAGCCGACTTGTCTCGAAGGGTCTATTGCTGCCTCGGGCAGTTATGGTCGTTCTCCTGTGAGTCTAGATTTTCGAATCCGTCGCAAAACTGATAGTTAATTGTAACTTCAGGGCCTCCTAATGACGATGGAACACTCAAATTGCGTCGAGATTCAATACTTCTGCTTACAGCCGACTTGTCTCCAAGGGGACATTGCTGCCTCGGGCACCACATGGTCCGCATCCGGTGATTCTACATTTTCGAATCCGACGCAAAACTCATAATTAATTGTAACGTTCAGGTCCTCCTAATGACGATGGAACACTCAAATTGCGTCGAGATTCAATACTTCGGCTTACAGCCGACTTGTTTACATGGGGCCATTGTTGCCTCGGGCACCATATGGTCCGTCTCCTTTGAGTCTAGATTTTCGATTCCGATGCGAAACTGATAGTTCATTGTAACGTTCACGGCCTCCTGATGACGATGGAACACTCAAACTGCGTTGAGATTCAATACATCGTCCTTCAGCCGACTTGTCTCCAAGGGGATATTGCTGCCTCGGGCACCTTATGGTCGTTCTCCAGTGAGTCTAGATTTTCGAATCCGACGGAAAAATAATTGTTATTGTAACGTTAAGCGCCTCCTAATGACGGTGGGACACTAAAATTACAACGAGAGTCAATACATCGTCCCCCAGCCGACTTGTCTCCAAGGGGATATTGCTGCCTCGGGCACCTTATGGTCGTTCTCCAGTGAGTCTAGATTTTCGAATCCGACGCATATCTGATAGTTTATTGCAAAGTTCAGCGCCTCCTAATGACGATGCAACATTCAAATTGCGTCGAGATTCAATACATCGGCTTCCAGCCGACTTGACTAGAAAGGGGATTTTGCTGCCTCGGGCACAATATGATCCTTCTCCTGTGAGTCTAGATTCTCGAATCCGACGCAAAAATGATAGTGAATCGTAACGTTCAGCGCCTCCTAATGACGATAGAACACTCAAATTGCGTCGAGATTCAATACATCGCCCATCAGCCGACTTGCCTCCAAGGGGATATTGCTGCCTCGGGCACCAAATGGTCCGTCTAGTATGAGTCTAGATTTTTGAATCCGACGCGAAACTGATAGTTAATTGTAACGATCATGGCCTCCTAATGTCGATGGAACACTCAAATTGCGTCGAGAGTGAATACATCGACATCCATCCAACTTGTCTACAAGGGGATATTGCTGCCTCGGGCTCCATGTGCTCCGTCTCCTGTGAGTCTAGATTTTCAAATCCGACGCGAAACTGATAGTTAATTGTGACGTTCAGGGCCTCCTAATGACGATGGAACACTCAAATTGCGTCGAGATTCAATACATCGTCCTTCAGCCGACTTGTCTCCAAGGGTCCATTGCTGCCTCGGGCACCTTATGGTCGTTCACCTGTGTGTCTAGATTTTCGAATCCGACGCAAAACAGATAGTTAATTGCAAAGTTCAGGGCCTCCTAATGACGATGGAACACTCAAATTGCGTCGAGATTCATTACATCGGCCTCCAGCCAACTTGTCTCCAAGGGGATATTGCTGTCTCGGGCACCATATGATCCTTCTCCTGTGAGTCTAGATTTTCGAATCCGACGCAAAAATGATGGTGAATTGTAATGTTCAGGGTCTCCTAATGACGACAGAACACTCAAATTGCGTCGAGATTCACTACAACGTCCTCCAACCGACTTGTCTCCAAGGGGATATTGTTGTCTCGGGCACATATGATCCTTCTCCTGTTAGTCTAGATTTTCGAATCCGACGCATAACTGATAGTTAATTGTAACGTTCAGCGCCTCCTAATGACGATTGAACACTCAAATTGCGTCGAGATTCAATACATCGTCCTCCAGGCGACTTGTCTCCAAGGGTCTATTGCTGCTTCGGGCACGTTAGGTCGGTTGTTTCGGGGAAGGAGACCAGACAGCGAGGTCATCGGTCTCATCGGATTAGGGAAGGACGGGGAAGGAAGTCGGCCGTGCCCTTTGAAAGGAACCATCCCGGCATTTGCCTGGAGCGATTTAGGGAAATCACGGAAAACCTAAATCAGGATGGCCGGACGCGGGATTGAACCGTCGTCCTCCCGAATGCGAGTCCAGTGTCTAACCACTGCGCCACCTCGCTCGGTCGGGCACCTTATGGTCCGTCTCCAGTGAGTCTAGATTATCGAATCCGGCGAAAAACTGATAGTTAATTGTAGCATTCAGGGCCTCCTATTTACGATGGAACACTCAAATTGCGTCGCGATCCAATACATGGTCCTCCAGCCGACTTGTCTCCAAGGGTCTATTGCTGCCTGGGTCTCCTGATGATCGTTCTCCTGTGAGTCTAGATTTTCGAATCAAACGCAAAACTGATAGCTAATTGTAACGTTCAGGGCCTCCTAATGACGATGGAAAAGTCAAATTGCATCG
Organism: Schistocerca americana; assembly: GCF_021461395.2. Taxonomy (NCBI): domain Eukaryota; kingdom Metazoa; phylum Arthropoda; class Insecta; order Orthoptera; family Acrididae; genus Schistocerca; species Schistocerca americana. The sequence goes on along the minus strand of NC_060122.1, from coordinate 3,712,469 downwards.
AGATTCATTACATCGGCCTCCAGCCGACTTGTCTCCATGGGGATATTGCTGCCTCGGGCTCCTTATGGTCGCTGTCCTGTGAGTCTAGATTTTCGAAACCGACGCGAAACTGATTGTTAATTGTAACGTTCAGGGCTTCCTAATGACGATGGAACACTCAAATTGCGTCGAGATTCACTACATCGACCTCCAGCCGACTTGACTCCAAGGAGATATCGCTGCCTCGGGCACCACATGGTCCGTCTCCGGTGATTCTACGTTTTCGAATCCGACGCAAAACTGATAGTTAATTGTAACGTTCAGGGCCTCCTAATGACGATGGAGCACTCAAATCGCGTCGCGATTTAATACATCGTCCTCCAGCGGACTGGTCTCCAAGGGGATATAGCCTCGGGCACCTTATGGTCCGTCTCCAGTGAGTCTAGATTTTCGAACCCGACGTAAAACTGATAGTTAATTGTAACGTTCATGGCCTCCTAATGACGATGGAACACTCAAATTGCATCGAGATTCAATACATCGTCCTTCAGCCGAATTGTCTCCAAGAGTCCATTGCTGCCTCGGGAACCTTATGGTCGTTCTCCTGTTAGTCTAGATTTTCGAATCCGACGAAAAACTGATAGTTAATTGTAACGTTCAGGACCTCCTAATGACGATGCAACACTCAAATTGCGTCGAGAATCAATACATCGGCCTCAAGCCGACTTGTCTCCAAGGGTCTATTGCTGCCTCGGGCACCTTAAGGTCGTTCTCCTGTGAGTCTAGATTTTCGAATCCGACGCAAAACTGATAGTTAATTGTAACGTTCAGGGCCTCCTAATGACGATGGAACACTCAAATTGCGTCGAGATTCAATACATCGGCCTCCAGCCGAATTGACTCCAAGGGGATATTGCTGTCTCGGGCACAATGTGATCCTTCTCCTGTGAGGCTAGATTTTCGAATCCGACGCGAAACTGATAGTTAATTGTAACGTTCAGGGCCTCCTAATGACGATGGAACACTCAAATTGCGTCGAGATTCAATACATCGTCCTTCAGCCGAATTGTCTCCAAGAGTCCATTGCTGCCTCGGGAACCTTATGGTCGTTCTCCTGTTAGTCTAGATTTTCGAATCCGACGAAAAACTGATAGTTAATTGTAACGTTCAGGACCTCCTAATGACGATGCAACACTCAAATTGCGTCGAGATTCAATACATCGGCCTCAAGCCGACTTGTCTCCAAGGGTCTATTGCTGCCTCGGGCACCTTAAGGTCGTTCTCCTGTGAGTCTAGATTTTCGAATCCGACGCAAAACAGATAGTTAATTGTAACGTTCAGAGTCTTCTAATGACGATGGAACACTCAAATTGAGTCGAGTCAATACATCGACATCCAGCCGACTTGTCTACAAGGGGATATTGCTGCCTCGGGCACCTTATGATCGTTCTCCTGTGAGTCTAGATTTTCGAACCCGACGTAAAACTGATAGTTAATAGTAACTGTCAGGGCCACCTAATGACGATGGAACACTCAAATTGCTTCTGGATTCAATACATTGGCCTCCAGCCGACTTGACACCAAGGGGATATTGCTGTCTCGGGCAAAATATGATCCTTCTCCTGTGAGTCTAGATTTTCGAATCCGACGAAAAATGATAGTGAATTGTAACGTTCAGCGCCGCCTATTGACGATAGAGCACTCTAATTGCGTCGAGATTCAATACATCGTCCATCAGCCAACTTGTCTCCATGGGGATATTGCTGCCTACGGCACCAAATGGTCCGTCTCCTGTGAGTCTAGATTTTTGAATGTGACGCGAAACTGATAGTTAATTGTAACGTTCAGGGCCTCCTAACGACGATGGAACACTCAAATTGCGTCGAGATTCCATACATCGGCCTTCAGCCGACTTGACTCCAAGGGGATATTGCTGTCTCGGGCACAATGTGATCCTTCTAATGTGAGGCTAGATTTTCGAATCCGACGCGAAACTGATAGTTAATTGTAACGTTCAGGGCCTCCTAATGACGATGGAACACTCAAATTGAGTCGAGATTCAATACATCGGCCTCAAGCCGACTTGTCTCCAAGGGTCTATTGCTGCCTCGGGCACCTTAAGGTCGTTCTCCTGTGAGTCTAGATTTTCGAATCCGACGCAAAACAGATAGTTAATTGTAACGTTCACGGCCTCCTAATGACGAAGGAACACTCAAATTGCGTCGAGATTCACTACAACGTCCTCCAGCCGACTTGTCTCCAAGGGGATATCGTGCCTCGGGCGCCACATGGTCCGTCTCTGGTGATTCTACGTTTTCGAATCCGACGCAAAACTGATAGTTAATTGTAACGTTCAGGGCCTCCTAATGACGATGGAACACTGAAATTGCGTCGAGATTCAATACATCGTCCTTCAGCCGACTTGTCTCCAAGGGTCCATTGCTGCCTCGGGCACCTTATGGTCGTTCTACTGTGAGTCTAGATTTTCGAATCCGACGCAAAACAGATAGTTAATTGCAACGTTCAGGGCCTCCTAATGACGATGGAACACTCAAATTGCGTCGAGATTCAATACATCGTCCTCCAGCCGACTTGTCTCCAAGGGTCTATTGCTGCCTGGGTCTCCTGATGATCGTTCTCCTGTGAGCCTAGATTTTCGAATCCAACGCAAAACTGATAGTTAATTGTAACGTTCAGGTCCTCCTAGTGACGATGGAAAACTCAAATTGCATCGAGATTCATTACATTGGCCTCCAGCCGACTTGTCTCCAAGGGGATATTGCTGCCTCGGGCTCCTTATGGTCGCTGTCCTGTGAGTCTAGATTTTCGAAACCGACGTGAAACTGATAGTTAATTGTAATGTTCAGAGCCTCCACATGACTATGGAACACTCAAATTGCGTCGAGATGCACTACATCGTCCTCCAGCCGACTTGACTCCAAGGGATTACGCTGAATCGAGCACCACATCGTCCGTCTCCGGTGATTCTACGTTTTTAAATCCGACGCAAAACTGATAGTGAATTGTAACGTTCAGCGCCTCCTAATGACGATGGATCACTCAAATTGCGTCGAGAGTCAATACATCGACATCCAGCCGACTTGTCTACAAGGGGATATTGCTGCCTCGGGCTCCATATGGTCCGTCTCCTGTGAGTCTAGATTTTCGAATCCGACGCGAAACTGATAGTTAATTGTAACGTTCAGGGCCTCCTAGTGACGATGGATCACTCAAATTGCGTCGAGATTCAATACATCGTCCTTCAGCTGACTTGTCTCCAAGTGTCCATTCCTGGATTGGGCACCTTATGGTCGTTCTTCTGTTAGTCTAGATATTCGAATCCGACGCAAAACAGATAGTTAATTGTAACGTTCAGGGCCTCCTAATGACGATGGAACACTCAAATTGCGTCGAGATCTAATACATCGGCCTCGTGCCGACTTGTCTCCAAGGGTCTATTGCTGCCTCGGGCACCTTATAGTCGTTGTCCTGTGAGTCTAGATTTTCGAATCCGACGCAAAACAGATAGTTAATTGTAACGTTCACGGCCTCCTAATGAAGAAGGAACACTCAAATTGCGTCGAGATTCACTACAACGTCCTCCAGCCGACTTGTATCCAAGGGGATATCGCTGCCTCGGGCACCACATGGTCCGTCTCCGGTGATTCTACGTTTTCGAATCCGACGCAAAACTGATAGTTAATTGTATCGTTCAGGGCCTCCTAATGACGATGGAACACTCAAATTGCGTCGAGATTCAATACATCGTCCTTCAGCCGACTTGTACCAAGAGTCCATTGCTGCCTCGGGCACCTTATGGTCGTTCTCCTGTTAGTCTACATTTTCGAATCCGACGAAAAATTGATAGTTAATTGTAACATTCGGGGCCTCCTAATGACGATGGGACACTCAAATTGCGTCGCGATCCAATACATCGTCCTCCAGCCAACTTGTCTCCAAGGGTCTATTGCTGCCACGGGCACCTTAAGATCGTTCTCCTGTGAGTCTAGATTTTCGAAACCGACGCGAAACTGATAGTTAATTGTAATGTTCAGTGCCTCCAAACGACGATGGAACACTCAAATTCCGTCGAGATGCACTACGTCGTCCTCCAGCCGACTTGTCTCCAAGGGAATGCGCTGAATCGAGCACCACATGGTCCGTCTCCGGTTATTCTACGTTTTCAAATCCGACGCCAAACTGATGGTTATTTGTAACGTTCAGGGCCTCCTAATGACGATGGAGCACTCAAATTGCGTCGCGATTCAAATATCGTCCTCCAGCGGACTGGTCTCCAAGGGGCTATAGCTTCGGGCACCTTAAGGTCCGTCTACAGTGAGTCTAGATTTTCGAATCCGACGAAAAACTGAAAGTTAATTGTAACATTCAGGGCCTCTTAATGACGATGGAACACTCAAATTGCGTCGCGATCCAATACATCGTCCTCCAGCCGACTTGTCTAACAGGGTTTATTGCTGCCTCGGGCACCTTATGCTCGTTCTCCTGTGAATCTAGATTTTCGAATCCGACGCAAAAATGATAGTTAATTGTAACGTTCAGGGCCCCCTAATGACGATGGAACACTCAAATTGCGTCGAGATTCAATACATCGGCCTCCAGAAGACTTATATCCAATAGGATATTGCCGTCTCGGGCTCCAAATGATCTTTCTCCTGTGAGTCTAGATTTTCGAATCCGACGCAAAAATGATAGTGAATTGTAACGTTCAGCGCCTCCTAATGACGATAGAACACTCAAATTGCGTCGAGAGTCAATACATCGACCTACAGCCGACTTGTCTACAAGGGGATATTGCTGCCTCGGGCTCCATGTATCATTCTCCTGTGAGTCTAGATTTTCGAATCCGACGCGAAACAAATAGTTAATTGTAACGCTCATGGCCTCCTAATGACGACGGAACACTCAAATTGCGTCGAGATTCAATACATCGGCCTCCAGAAGACTTATCTCCAATGGGATATTGCCGTCTCGGGCACCATATGATCATTCTCCTGTGAGTCTAGATTTTCGAATCCGCCGCAAAAATGATAGAGAATTGTAACGTTAAGCGCCTCCTAATGACGACAGAACACTCAAATTGTGCCGAGATTCACTACAACGTCCTCCAGCCGACTTGTCTCCAAGGGGATATTGCTGTCTCAGGCACATATGGTCCTTCTCCTGTGAGTCAAGATTTTCGAATCCGACGCTTAACTGATAGTTAATTGTAACGTTCAGCGCCTCCTAATGACAGTTGAACACTCAAATTGCGTCGAGATTCAATATATCGGCATTCAGCCGATTTGTCTCCAAGGGTCTATTGCTGCTTCGGGCACCTTATGGTCCGCCTCCGGAGAGTCTAGATTATCGAATCCGACGAAAAACTGATAGTTAATTGTAACATTCAGGGCCTCCTAATTACGATGGAACACTCAAATTGCGTCGCGTTACAATACATCGTCCTCCAGCCGACTTGTCTCCAAGGGTCTATTGCTGCCTGTGGCTCCTTATGATCTCCTGTGAGTTTAGATTTTCGAATCCGACGCAAAACTGATAGTTAATTGTAACGTTCAGGGCTTCCTAATGCCGATGGAACACTCAAATTGCGTCGAGATTCAATACATCGGCCTCGAGCCGACTTGTCTCCAAGGGTCTATTGCTGCCTCGGGCACCTTATGGTCGTTCTCCTGTGAGTCTAGATTTTCGAATCCGACGCAAAACTGATAGTTAATTGTAACGTTCAGGGCCTCCTATTGACGATGGAACACTCAAATTACATCGAGATTCAGCATACCGGCCTCCAGCCGACTTGTCTCCATGGGGATATTGCTGCCTCGGGCTCCTTATGGTCGCTGTCCTGTGAGTCTAGATTTTCGAATCCGACGCAATGCTGATAGTTAGTTGTAACGTTCAGGGCCACCTAATGACGATGGAGCACTCAAGTTGCGTCGCGATTCAATACATCGTCCTCCAGCGGACTGGTCTCCAAGGGGATATTGCCTCGGGCACCTTATGGTCCGTCTCCAGTGATTAGATTTTTGAATCCAACGCAAAAATGATAGTTAGTTGTAACGTTCAGGGCCTCCTTATTACGATAGAACACTCATATTGCGTCGAGATTCAATGCATCGTCCATCAGCCGACTTGTCTTCAAGGGTATATTGCTGCCTCGGGCACCAAATAGTCCGTCTCCAGAGAGTCTAGATTTTTGAATCCGACTTGAAACTGATAGTTAATTGTAACGTTCAGGGCCTCCTAATGACGATAGAACACTCAAATTGCGTCGAGAGTCAATACATCGTCATTCAGCCGACTTGTCTCCAAGAGACCATTGCTGCCTCGGGCACCTTATGGTCATTCTTCTGTTAGTCTAGATTTTCGAATCCGAAGCATAACTGATAGTTAATTGTAAAGTTCGGGGCCACCTAATGACGATGGAACAGTCAAATAAGCGTCGAGATTCAATACATCGGCCTCCAGCCGACTTATCTCCAAGGGGATATTGCTTACTCGGGCACCATGTGATCCTTCTCCTGTGAGTCTAGATTTTCGCATCCGACGCTAAAATGTTAGGGAATTGTAACGTTCAGCGCCTCCTAATGACGATAGAACACTCAAATTGCGTCGCGATCCAATACATCGTCCTCCAGCCGATTTGTCTCCAAGGGTCTATTGCTGCCACGGGCGCCTTAAGATCGTTCTTCTGTGAGTCTAGATTTTCGAACCCGACGCAAAACTGATAGTTAATTGTAACGTTCAGGGCCACCTAATGACGATGGAACACTCAAATTGCGTCGAGATTCAATATATCGACCTCCAGACGTCTTATCTCCAATGGGATATTGCCGTCTCGGGCTCCATATGATCCTTCTCCTGTGAGTCTAGATTTTCGAATCCGACGCAAAAATGATAGTGAATTGTAACGTTCAGGGCCTCCTAATGACGATAGAACACTCAAATTGCGTCGAGAGTCAATACATCGTCATTCAGCCGACTTGTCTCCAAGAGAACATTGCTGCCTCGGGCACCTTATGGTCATTCTTCTGTTAGTCTAGATTTTCGAATCCGACGCGAAACAAATAGTTAATTGTAACGTTCAGGGCCTCCTAATGACGATGGAACACTCAAATTACATCGAGATTCAACATACCGGCCTCCAGCCGACTTGTCTCCATGGGGATATTGCTGCCTCGGGCTCCTTACGGTCGCTGTCCTGTGAGTCTAGATTTTCGAAACCGACGCAAAACTGATTGTTAATTGTAACGTTCAGGGCTTCCTAATGACGATGCAACACACAAATAGCGTCGAGATTCAATATATCGGCATTCAGCCGATTTGTCTCCAAGGGTCTATTGCTGCTTCTGGCATTTTATGGTCCGTCTCCGGTTAGTCTAGATTATCAAATCCGACGAAAAACTGATAGTTAATTGTAACATTCAGGGCCTCCTAGTTACGATGGAACACTCAAATTGCGTCGCGATACAATACATCGTTCTCCAGCCGACTTGTCTCCAAGGGTCTATTGCTGCCTGTTGCTCCTTATGATCGTTCTCCTGTGAGTCTAGATTTTCGAATCCGACGCAAAACTGATAGTTAATTGCAATGTTCAGGGCCTCCTAATGACGATGGAACACTCAAATTGCGTCGAGATTCACTACAACGTCCTCCAGCCGACTTGTATCCAAGGGGATATCGCTGCCTCGGGCACCACATGGTCCGTCTCCGGTGATTCTACGTTTTCGAATCCGACGCAAAACTGATAGTTAATTGTATCGTTCAGGGCCTCCTAATGACGATGGAACACTCAAATTGCGTCGAGATTCAATACATCGTCCTTCAGCCGACTTGTACCAAGAGTCCATTGCTGCCTCGGGCACCTTATGGTCGTTCTCCTGTTAGTCTACATTTTCGAATCCGACGAAAAATTGATAGTTAATTGTAACATTCGGGGCCTCCTAATGACGATGGGACACTCAAATTGCGTCGCGATCCAATACATCGTCCTCCAGCCAACTTGTCTCCAAGGGTCTATTGCTGCCACGGGCACCTTAAGATCGTTCTCCTGTGAGTCTAGATTTTCGAAACCGACGCGAAACTGATAGTTAATTGTAATGTTCAGTGCCTCCAAACGACGATGGAACACTCAAATTCCGTCGAGATGCACTACGTCGTCCTCCAGCCGACTTGTCTCCAAGGGAATGCGCTGAATCGAGCACCACATGGTCCGTCTCCGGTTATTCTACGTTTTCAAATCCGACGCCAAACTGATGGTTATTTGTAACGTTCAGGGCCTCCTAATGACGATGGAGCACTCAAATTGCGTCGCGATTCAAATATCGTCCTCCAGCGGACTGGTCTCCAAGGGGCTATAGCTTCGGGCACCTTAAGGTCCGTCTTCAGTGAGTCTAGATTTTCGAATCCGACGAAAAACTGAAAGTTAATTGTAACATTCAGGGCCTCTTAATGACGATGGAACACTCAAATTGCGTCGCGATCCAATACATCGTCCTCCAGCCGACTTGTCTAACAGGGTCTATTGCTGCCTCGGGCACCTTATGCTCGTTCTCCTGTGAATCTAGATTTTCGAATCCGACGCAAAAATGATAGTTAATTGTAACGTTCAGGGCCCCCTAATGACGATGGAACACTCAAATTGCGTCGAGATTCAATACATCGGCCTCCAGAAGACTTATCTCCAATGGGATATTGCCGTCTCGGGCACCATATGATCATTCTCCTGTGAGTCTAGATTTTCGAATCCGCCGCAAAAATGATAGAGAATTGTAACGTTAAGCGCCTCCTAATGACGACAGAACACTCAAATTGTGCCGAGATTCACTACAACGTCCTCCAGCCGACTTGTCTCCAAGGGGATATTGCTGTCTCAGGCACATATGGTCCTTCTCCTGTGAGTCAAGATTTTCGAATCCGACGCTTAACTGATAGTTAATTGTAACGTTCAGCGCCTCCTAATGACAGTTGAACACTCAAATTGCGTCGAGATTCAATATATCGGCATTCAGCCGATTTGTCTCCAAGGGTCTATTGCTGCTTCGGGCACCTTATGGTCCGCCTCCGGAGAGTCTAGATTATCGAATCCGACGAAAAACTGATAGTTAATTGTAACATTCAGGGCCTCCTAATTACGATGGAACACTCAAATTGCGTCGCGTTACAATACATCGTCCTCCAGCCGACTTGTCTCCAAGGGTCTATTGCTGCCTGTGGCTCCTTATGATCTCCTGTGAGTTTAGATTTTCGAATCCGACGCAAAACTGATAGTTAATTGTAACGTTCAGGGCTTCCTAATGCCGATGGAACACTCAAATTGCGTCGAGATTCAATACATCGGCCTCGAGCCGACTTGTCTCCAAGGGTCTATTGCTGCCTCGGGCACCTTATGGTCGTTCTCCTGTGAGTCTAGATTTTCGAATCCGACGCAAAACTGATAGTTAATTGTAACGTTCAGGGCCTCCTATTGACGATGGAACACTCAAATTACATCGAGATTCAGCATACCGGCCTCCAGCCGACTTGTCTCCATGGGGATATTGCTGCCTCGGGCTCCTTATGGTCGCTGTCCTGTGAGTCTAGATTTTCGAATCCGACGCAATGCTGATAGTTAGTTGTAACGTTCAGGGCCACCTAATGACGATGGAGCACTCAAGTTGCGTCGCGATTCAATACATCGTCCTCCAGCGGACTGGTCTCCAAGGGGATATTGCCTCGGGCACCTTATGGTCCGTCTCCAGTGATTAGATTTTTGAATCCAACGCAAAAATGATAGTTAGTTGTAACGTTCAGGGCCTCCTTATTACGATAGAACACTCATATTGCGTCGAGATTCAATGCATCGTCCATCAGCCGACTTGTCTTCAAGGGTATATTGCTGCCTCGGGCACCAAATAGTCCGTCTCCAGAGAGTCTAGATTTTTGAATCCGACTTGAAACTGATAGTTAATTGTAACGTTCAGGGCCTCCTAATGACGATAGAACACTCAAATTGCGTCGAGAGTCAATACATCGTCATTCAGCCGACTTGTCTCCAAGAGACCATTGCTGCCTCGGGCACCTTATGGTCATTCTTCTGTTAGTCTAGATTTTCGAATCCGAAGCATAACTGATAGTTAATTGTAAAGTTCGGGGCCACCTAATGACGATGGAACAGTCAAATAAGCGTCGAGATTCAATACATCGGCCTCCAGCCGACTTATCTCCAAGAGGATATTGCTTACTCGGGCACCATGTGATCCTTCTCCTGTGAGTCTAGATTTTCGCATCCGACGCTAAAATGTTAGGGAATTGTAACGTTCAGCGCCTCCTAATGACGATAGAACACTCAAATTGCGTCGCGATCCAATACATCGTCCTCCAGCCGATTTGTCTCCAAGGGTCTATTGCTGCCACGGGCGCCTTAAGATCGTTCTTCTGTGAGTCTAGATTTTCGAACCCGACGCAAAACTGATAGTTAATTGTAACGTTCAGGGCTTCCTAATGCCGATGGAACACTCAAATTGCGTCGAGATTCAATACATCGGCCTCGAGCCGACTTGTCTCCAAGGGTCTATTGCTGCCACGGGCACCTTAAGATCGTTCTCCTGTGAGTCTAGATTTTCGAACCCGACGCAAAACTGATAGTTAATTGTAACGTTCAGGGCCACCTAATGAAGATGGAACACTCAAATTACATCGAGATTCAACATACCGGCCTCCAGCCGACTTGTCTCCATGGGGATATTGCTGCCTCGGGCTCCTTACGGTCGCTGTCCTGTGAGTCTAGATTTTCGAAACCGACGCAAAACTGATTGTTAATTGTAACGTTCAGGGCTTCCTAATGACGATGGAACACTCAAATAGCGTCGAGATTCAATATATCGGCATTCAGCCGATTTGTCTCCAAGGGTCTATTGCTGCTTCTGGCATTTTATGGTCCGTCTCCGGTTAGTCTAGATTATCAAATCCGACGAAAAACTGATAGTTAATTGTAACATTCAGGGCCTCCAAGTTACGATGGAACACTCAAATTGCGTCGCGATACAATACATCGTTCTCCAGCCGACTTGTCTCCAAGGGTCTATTGCTGCCTGTTGCTCCTTATGATCGTTCTCCTGTGAGTCTAGATTTTCGAATCCGACGCAAAACTGATAGTTAATTGCAATGTTCAGGGCCTCCTAATGACGATGGAACACTCAAATTACATCGAGATTCAACATACCGGCCTCCAGCCGACTTGTCTCCATGGGGATATTGCTGCCTCGGGCTCCTTATGGTCGCTGTCCTGTGAGTCTAGATTTTCGAAACCGACGCGAAACTGATTGTTAATTGTAACGCTCAGGGCATCCTAATGACGATGGAACACTCAAATTGCGTTGAGATTCAATATATCGGCATTCAGCCGATTTGTCTCAAAGGGTCTATTGCTGCCACGTGCACCTTATGGTCGTTCCCCTGTGAGTCTAGATTTTACAATCGGACGCAAAACTGATAGTTAATTGTAATGTTCAGGGCCTCCAAATGACGATGGAACACTCAAATTGCGTCGAGATTCACTACATCGTCCTCCAGCCGACTTGTGTCCAAGGGGATATCGCTGCCTCGGGCAATACATGGAAGTCTCCTGTGATTTTACGTTTTCGAATCCGACGCAAAGCTGATAGTTAGTTGTAACGTTCAGGGCCACCTAATGGCGATGGAGCACTCAAGTTGCGTCGCTATTCAATACATCATCCTCCAGCGGACTGGTCCCCAAGGGGATATTGCCACGGGCACCTTATGGTCCGTCTCCAGTGAGTAGATTTTTGAATCCGACGCAAAACTGATAGTTAATTGTAATGTTCAGGGCCTCCTTATGGCTATGGAACACTCATATTGCGTCAAGATTCAATACATCGTCCATCAGGCGACTTGTCTTCAAGGGTATATTGCTGCCTCGGGCACCAAATGGTCCGTCTCCAGAGAGTCTAGATTTTTGAATCCGACGCGAAGCTGAAAGTTAATTGTAATGTTCAGGGACACCTAATGACGATGGAACACTAAAATAGCGTCGAGATTCAATACATCGTCCTTCCGCCGACTTGTCTCCAAGGGTCTACTGCTGCCTCGGGCACCTTATGGTCGTTCTCCTGTGAGTCTAGATTTTCGAATCCGACGCAAAAATGATAGTTATTTGTAACGTTCAGGGCCTCCTAATGACGATGGAACACTCAAATTGCGTCGAGAGTCAATACATCGTCATACAGCCGACTTGTCTCCAAGAGACCATTGCTGCCTCAGGCACCTTATGGTCGTTCTTCTGTTAGTCTAGATTTTCGAATCCGACGCAAGACAGATAGTTAATTGTAACGTTCTGGGCCTCCTAATGCCGATGGAATACTGAAATTGCGTCGAGATTCCATACATCGGCCTCGAGCCGACTTGTCTCCAAGGGTCTACTGCTGCCTCGGGCTCTTTAAAGTCGTTCTCCTGTGAGTTTAGATTTTCGAATCCGACGCAAAACTGATAGTTAATTGTAACGTTCACGGCCTCCTAATGACGAAGGAACACTCAAATTGCGTCGAGATTCACTACAACGTCCTCCAGCCGACTTGTCTCCAAGGGGATATCGCTGCCTCGGGCACCTCATGGTCCGTCTCCGGTAATTCTACGTTTTCGAATCCGACGCAAAACTGATAGTTAATTGTAACGTTCAGGGCCTCCTATTGACGATGGAACACTCAAATTACATCGAGATTCAACATACCGGCCTCCAGCCGACTTGTCTCCATGGGGATATTTTTGCCTCGGGCTCCTTATGGTCGCTGTCCTGTGAGTCTAGATTTTCGAATCCGACGCAATGCTGATAGTTAGTTGTAACGTTCAGGGCCACCTAATGACGATGGAGCACTCAAGTTGCGTCGCGATTCAATACATCGTCCTCCAGCGGACTGGTCTCCAAGGGGATATTGCCTCGGGCACCTTATGGTCCTTCTCCAGTGATTAGATTTTTGAATCCAACGCAAAAATGATAGTTAGTTGTAACGTTCAGGGCCTCCTTATGACGATAGAACACTCATATTGCGTCGAGATTCAATGCATCGTCCATCAGCCGACTTGTCTTCAAGGGTATATTGCTGCCTCGGGCACCAAATAGTCCGTCTCCAGAGAGTCTAGATTTTTGAATCCGACGTGAAACTGATAGTTAATTGTAACGTTCAGGGCCTCCTAATGACGATAGAACACTCAAATTGCGTCGAGAGTCAATACATCGTCATTCAGCCGACTTGTCTCCAAGAGACCATTGCTGCCTCGGGCACCTTATGGTCATTCTTCTGTTAGTCTAGATTTTCGAATCCGAAGCATAACTGATAGTTAATTGTAAAGTTCGGGGCCACCTAATGACGATGGAACAGTCAAATAAGCGTCGAGATTCAATACATCGGCCTCCAGCCGACTTATCTCTAAGGGGATATTGCTTACTCGGGCACCATGTGATCCTTCTCCTGTGAGTCTAGATTTTCGCATCCGACGCTAAAATGTTAGGGAATTGTAACGTTCAGCGCCTCCTAATGACGATAGAACACTCAAATTGCATCGCGATCCAATACATCGTCCTCCAGCCGATTTGTCTCCAAAGGTCTATTGCCGCCACGGGCGCCTTAAGATCGTTCTTCTGTGAGTCTAGATTTTCGAACCCGACGCAAAACTGATAGTTAATTGTAACGTTCAGGGCCACCTAATGACGATGGAACACTCAAATTGCGTCGAGATTCAATACATCGACCTCCAGACGACTTATCTCCAATGGGATATTGCCGTCTCGGGCTCCATATGATCCTTCTCCTGTGAGTCTAGATTTTCGAATCCGACGCAAAAATGATAGTGAATTGTAACGTTCAGGGCCTCCTAATGACGATAGAACACTCAAATTGCGTCGAGAGTCAATACATCGTCATTCAGCCGACTTGTCTCCAAGAGACCATTGCTGCCTCGGGCACCTTATGGTCATTCTTCTGTTAGTCTAGATTTTCGAATCCGACGCGAAACAAATAGTTAATTGTAACGTTCAGGGCCTCCTAATGACGATGGAACACTCAAATTGCGTCAAGATTCAATACATCGTCCACCAGCCGACTTGTCTCCAAGGGTCTATTGCTGCCACGGGCACCTTAAGATCGTTCTCCTGTCAGTCTAGGTTTTCGACCCCGACGCAAAACTGATAGTTAATTGTAACGTTCAGGGCCTCCTAATGACGATGGAACACTCAAATTACATCGAGATTCAACATACCGGCCTCCAGCCGACTTGTCTCCATGGGGATATTGCTGCCTCGGGCTCCTTATGGTCGCTGTCCTGTGAGTCTAGATTTTCGAAACCGACGCGAAACTGATTGTTAATTGTAACGCTCAGGGCATCCTAATGACGATGGAACACTCAAATTGCGTTGAGATTCAATATATCGGCATTCAGCCGATTTGTCTCAAAGGGTCTATTGCTGCCACGTGCACCTTATGGTCGTTCCCCTGTGAGTCTAGATTTTACAATCGGACGCAAAACTGATAGTTAATTGTAATGTTCAGGGCCTCCAAATGACGATGGAACACTCAAATTGCGTCGAGATTCAATACATCGTCCTACCTTATGGTCGTTCTCCTGTTAGTCTAGATTTTCGAATCCGACGAAAAACTGATAGTTAATTGTAACATTCGGGGCCTCCTAATGACGATGGAACACTCAAATTGCGTCGCGATCCAATATATCGTCCTCCAGCTAACTTGTCTCCAAGGGTCTATTGCTGCCACGGGCACCTTATGATCGTTCTTCTGTGAGTCTAGATCTTCGATCCCGACGCAAAACTGATAGTTAATTGTAACGTTCAGGGCCACCTAATGACGATGGAACACTCAAATAGCGTCGAAATTCAATACATCGGCCTCCAGCCGACTCATCTACAAGGGGATAATGCTGTCTCGGGCACCATGTGATCCTTCTCCTGTGAGTCTAGATTTTCGCATCCGACGCAAAAATGTTAGGGAACTGTAACGTTCTGCACCTCCTAATGACAATAGAACACTCAAATTGCGTCGCGATCCAATACATCGTCCTCCAGCCGATTTGTCTCCATGGGTCTATTTTTGCCACGGGCACCTTATGATCGTTCTCCTGTGAGTCTAGATTTTCGAACCCGACGCAAAACTGATAGTTAATTGTAACGTTCAGGGCCACTTAATGACGATGGAACGCTCAAATTGCGTCGAGAGTCAATACATCGGCCTCTAGCCGACTTGTCTACAAGGGGATATTGCTGCATCGGGCTCCATGTGGTCCGTCTCCTGTGAGTCTAGATTTTCGAATTCGACGCGAAACAAATAGTTAATTGTTACGTTCAGGGCCTCCTAATGACGATGGAACACTCGAATTGAGTCGAGATTCAATACATCGTCCTCCACCTGACTTGTTTCCGAGGGTCTATTGCTGCCACGGGCACCTTAAGATCTTCCTCCTGTGATTCTAGATTTTCGAACCCGACGCAAACCTGATAGTTAATTGTAACGTTCAGGGCCACCTAATGAAGATGGAACACTCAAATTGCGTCGAGATTCAATACATCGTCATTCAGCCGACATGTCTCCAAGAGACCATTGCTGCCTCGGGCACCTTATGGTCGTGCTTCTGTTAGTCTAGATTTTCGAATCCGACGCAAAACAGATAGTTAATTGTAACGTTCGGGGCCTCCTAATGCCGATGGAACACTCAAATTGCGTCGAGATTCAATACATCGGCCTCGAGCCGACTTGTCTCCAAGGGTCTTTTGCTGCCTCGGGCACCTTATGGTCGTTCTCCTGCGAGTCTAGAATTTCGAATCCGACGCAGAACAGATAGTTAATTGTAACGTTCACGGCCTCCTAATGACGAAGGAACACTCAAATTGCGTCGAGATTCACTACAACGTCCTCCAGGCGACTTGTCTCCAAGGGGATATCGCTGCCTCGGGCACCACTTGGTCAGTCTCCGGTAATTCTACGTTTTCGAATCCGACACAAAACTGATAGTTAATTGTAACGTTCAGGGCCTTCTAATGACGATGGAACACTCAAATTGCGTCGAGATTCAATGCATCGTCCTTCAGCCCACTTGTCTCCAAGAGTCCATTGCTGCCTCGGGCACCTTATGATCGTTCTCCTGTGAGTCTAGATTTTCGATTCCGACGCAAAACTGATAGTTAATTGTAATTATCAGGGCATCCGAATGACGATGGAACACTCAAATTGCGTCGAGATTCACTACATCGACCTCCAGCCGACTTGTCTCCAAGGAGATATCGCTGCATCGGGCACCACATGGTCCGTCTCCGGTGATTCTACGTTTTCCAATCCGACGCAAAACTGATAGTTAATTGTAACGTTCAGGGCCTCCTAATGACGATGGAACACTCAAATTGCGTCGAGATTCAATACATCGGCCTCCAGCCAATTTGTCTCCAAGTGGATATTGCTGTCTCGGGCACCATATGATCCTTCTCCTGTGAGTCTAGATTTTCAAATCCAACGCAAAAATGATAGTGAATTGTAACGTTCCGCGCCTCCTAATGACGACAGAACACTCAAATTGCGACGAGATTCACTACAACGTCCTCCAGCCGACTTGTCTCCAAGGGGATATTGCATTCTCGGGCACATATGATCCTTCTCCCGTGAGTCTAGATTTTCGAATAAGACGCATAACTGATGGTTAATTGTAACGTTCAGCGCCTCCTAATGACGATTGAACACTCAAATTGCGTCGAGATTCAATACATCGTCCTCCAGGCGACTTGTCTCCAAGGGTCTATTGCTGCTTCGAGCAACTTATGGTCCGTTTCCAGTGAGTCTAGATTATCGAATCCGACGAAAAACTGATAGCTAATTGTAACATTCAGGGCCTCCTAGTTACGGTGGAACACTCAAATTGCGTCGCGATCCAATACATCGTCCTCCAGCAGAATTGTGTCCAAGGGGATATTGCTGCCTCGGGAACCACATGGTCCTTCTCCTGTGAGTCTTGATTTTCGAATCCAACGCAAAACTGATAGTTAATTGTAACGATCAGGGCCTCCTAATGACGATGGAAAACTCAAATTGCATCGAGATTCATTACATCGGCCTCCAGCCGACTTGTCTCCATGGGGATATTGCTGCCTCGGGCTCCTTATGGTCGCTGTCCTGTGAGTCTAGATTTTCGAAACCGACGCGGAACTGATTGTTAATTGTAACGTTGAGGGCTTACTAATGACGATGGAAAACACAAAAAAATGCGTCGAGATTCAATATATCGGCATTCAGCCGATTTATCTCCAAGGGTCTTTTGCTGCCTCGGGCACCTTATGGTCGTTCCCCTCTGAGTCTAGATTTTAGAATCCGACGCAAAACTGATAGTCAATTGTAATGTTCGGGGCATCCTAATGACGATGGAACACTCAAATTGCGTCGAGATTCAATACATCGTCCAACCTTATGGTCGTTCTCCTGTTAGTCTAGATTTTCGAATCCGACGAAAAACTGATAGTTAATTGTAACATTCAGGGCCTCCTAATGACGATGGAACACTCAAATTGCGTCGCGATCCAATATATCGTCCTCCAGCTAACTTGTCTCCAAGGGTCTATTGCTGCCACGGGCACCTTATGATCATTCTTCTGTGAGTCTAGATCTTCGATCCCGACGCAAAACTGATAGTTAATTGTAACGTTCAGGGCCACCTAATGACGATGGAACACTCAAATAGCGTCGAAATTCAATACATCGGCCTCCAGCCGACTCATCTACAAGGGGACAATGCTGTCTCGGGCACCATATGATCCTTCTCCTGTGAGTCTAGATTTTCGCATCCGACGCAAAAATGTTAGGGAATTGTAACGTTCAGCACCTCCTAATGACAATAGAACACTCAAATTGCGTCGCGATCCAATACATCGTCCTCCAGCCGATTTGTCTCCATGGGTCTATTTTTGCCACGGGCACCTTATGATCGTTCTCCTGTGAGTCTAGATTTTCGAACCCGACGCAAAACTGATAGTTAATTGTAACGTTCAGGGCCACTTAATGACGATGGAACGCTCAAATTGCGTCGAGAGTCAATACATCGGCCTCTAGCCGACTTGTCTACAAGGGGATATTGCTGCATCGGGCTCCATGTGGTCCGTCTCCTGTGAGTCTAGATTTTCGAATTCGACGCGAAACAAATAGTTAATTGTTACGTTCAGGGCCTCCTAATGACGATGGAACACTCGAATTGAGTCGAGATTCAATACATCGTCCTCCACCTGACTTGTCTCCGAGGGTCTATTGCTGCCACGGGCACCTTAAGATCTTCCTCCTGTGAGTCTAGATTTTCGAACCCGACGCAAACCTGATAGTTAATTGTAACGTTCAGGGCCACCTAATGAAGATGGAACACTCAAATTGCGTCGATATTCAATACATCGGCCTCCAGCCGAATTATCTCCAATGGGATATTGCTGTCTCGGGCACCATATGATCATTCTCCTGTGAGTCTAGATTTTCGAATCCGACGCAAAAATGATAGAGAATTGTAACGTTCAACGCCTCCTAATGACGACAGAACACTCAAATTGCGTCGAGATTCACTACAACGTCCTCCAGCCGACTTGTCTCCAAGGGGATATTGCTGTCTCGGGGACATATGATCCTTCTGCTGTGAGTCAAGATTTTCGAATCCGACGCTTAACTGATAATTAATTGTGACGTTCGGCGCCTCCTAATGACGATTGAACACTCAAATTGCTTCGAGATTCCTTACATCGTCCTCCAGCCGACTTGTCTCCAAAGGTCTATTGCTGCTTCGGGCACCTTATGGTCCGTCTCCGGTGAGTCTAGATTATCGAATCCGACTAAAAACTGATAGTTAATGGTAACGTTCAGGGCCTCCTAGTTACGATGGAACACTCAAATTGCGTCGCGATACAATACATCGTCCTCCAGCCGACTTGTCTCCAAGGGTCTATTGCTGCCTGTGGCTCCTTATGATCGTTCTCCTGTGAGTCTAGATTTTCGAAACCGACGCGAAACAGATTGTTAATTGTATCGTTCAGGGCCCCTTAATGACGATGGAACACTTAAATTGCGTCGAGATTCACTACATCGTCCTCCAGCCGACTTGTGTCCAAGGGGATATCGCTGCCTCGGGCACCACATGGGCCGTCTCCTGTGATTTTACGTTTTCGAATCCGACGCAAAACTGATAGTAAGTTGTAACGGTCAGGGCCACCTAATGACGATGGAGCACTCAAGTTGCGTCGCGATTCAATACATCGTCCTCCAGAGGACTGGTCTCCAAGGGGATACTGCCTCGGGCACATTATGGTCCGTCTCCAGTAAGTAGATTATCGAATCCGACGCAAAACTGATAGTTAATTGTAATGTTCAGAGCCACCTTATGACGATGGAACACTAGAATAGCGTCGTGATTCAATACATCGTCCTTCTGCCGACTTGTCTCCAACGGTCTATTGCTGCTTCGGGCACCTTATGGTCGTTCTCCTGTGAATCTAGATTTTCGAATCCGACACAAAAATGATAGTTAATTGTAACGTTCGGGGCCTCCTAATGCCGATGGAACACTCAAATTGCGTCGAGATTCAATACATCGGCCTCGAGCCGACTTGTCTCCAAGGGTCTGTTGCTGCCTCGGGCACCTTATGGTCGTTCTCCTGCGAGTCTAGAATTTCGAATCCGACGCAAAACTGATAGTTAATTGTAATTATCAGGGCATCCTAATGACGATGGAACACTGAAATTGCGTCCAGATTCACTACATCGACCTCCAGCCTACTTGTCTCCAAGGAGATATCGCTGCATCGGGCACCACATGGTCCGTCTCCGGTGATTCTACGTTTTCCAATCCGACGCAAAACTGATAGTTAATTGTAACGTTCAGGGCCTCCTAATGACGATGGAGCACTCAAATCGCGTCGCGATTCAATACATCGTCCTCCAGCGGACTGGTCCCCAAGGGGATATAGCCTCGGGCACCGTATTGTCCGTCTCCAGTGAGTCTAGATTTTCGAATCCGACGTAAAACTGATAGTTAATTGTAACATTCAGGACCTCCTAATGACGATGGAACACTCAAATTGCGTCGCGATCCAATACATCGTCTTCCAGCCGAATTGTCTCCAAGGGTCTATTGCTGCTTCGGGCACCTTATGATAGTTCTCCTGTGAGTCTAGATTTTCGAACCCGACGCAAAACTGATAGTTAATTGTAATGCTCAGGGCCACCTAATGACGATGGAACATTCAAATTGCGTTGAGATTCAGTACATCGTCCTCCAGCAGAATTGTCTCCAAGGGGATATTGCTGCCTCGGGAACCACATGGTCCTTCTCCTGTGAGTCTAGATTTTCGAATCCGACGCGAAACTGATAGTTAATTGTAATGTTTAGGAGCTCCTAATGACGATGGAGCACTAAAATTGCGTCGCGATTCAATATATCGTCCACCAGCGGACTGGTGTCCAAGGGGATATTGCTGCTTCGGGCACCTTATGGTCCGACTCCAGTGAGTCTAGAATTTCGAATCCGACGAAAAACTGATAGTTTTTTGTAAGATTCAGGACCACCTAGTTACGATGGAACACTCAAATTGCTTTGCGATCCAATACATCGTCCTCCAGCCGACTTGTCTCCAAGGGTCTATTGCTGTCAGGGGCTCCTTATGATCGTTCTCCTGTGAGTCTACATTTTCGAATCCGACGCAAAACTGATAGTTAATTGTAACGTTCAGGGCCTCCTAATGACGATGGAACACTCAAATTGCGACGAGATTCAATACATCGTAATTCAGCTGACTTGTCTCCAAGAGTCCATTGCTGCCTTGGGCACCTTATGGTCGTTCTTAAGTTAGTCTAGATTTTCGAATCCGACGCGAGACTGATAGTTAATTGTAACGTTCAGTGCCTCCTAATGACAATGGAACACTCAAATTGCGTCGAGAGTCAATGCATCGTCCATCAGCCGACTTGTCTCCAAGGGTCTATTGCTGCCTCGGGCACCTTATGGTCGTTCTCCTGTGAGTCTAGATTTTCGAATCCGACGCAAAACAGATAGTTAATTGTAACATTCACGGCCTCCTAATGACGAAGGAACACCCAAATTGCGTCGTGATTCACTACAACGTCCTCCAGCCGACTTGTCTCCAAGGGGACATCGCTGCCTCGGGCACCACATGGTCCGTCTCCTGTGATTTTACGTTTTCGAATCCGACGCAAAACTGATAGTAAGTTGTAACGGTCAGGGCCACCTAATGACGATGGAGCACTCAAGTTGCGTCGCGATTCAATACATCGTCCTCCAGAGGACTGGTCTCCAAGGGGATACTGCCTCGGGCACATTATGGTCCGTCTCCAGTAAGTAGATTATCGAATCCGACGCAAAACTGATAGTTAATTGTAATGTTCAGAGCCACCTTATGACGATGGAACACTAGAATAGCGTCGTGATTCAATACATCGTCCTTCTGCCGACTTGTCTCCAACGGTCTATTGCTGCTTCGGGCACCTTATGGTCGTTCTCCTGTGAATCTAGATTTTCGAATCCGACACAAAAATGATAGTTAATTGTAACGTTCGGGGCCTCCTAATGCCGATGGAACACTCAAATTGCGTCGAGATTCAATACATCGGCCTCGAGCCGACTTGTCTCCAAGGGTCTTTTGCTGCCTCGGGCACCTTATGGTCGTTCTCCTGCGAGTCTAGAATTTCGAATCCGACGCAAAACAGATAGTTAATTGTAACGTTCAGGGCCTCCTAATGACGATGGAACACTCAAATTGCGTCGAGATTCAATACATCGTCCTTCAGCCGACTTGTCTCCAAGAGTCCATTGCTGCCTCAGGCACCTTATGGTCGTTCTCCTGTGAGTCTATATTTTCGATTCCGACGCAAAACTGATAGTTAATTGTAATTATCAGGGCATCCTAATGACGATGGAACACTGAAATTGCGTCCAGATTCACTACATCGACCTCCAGCCTACTTGTCTCCAAGGAGATATCGCTGCATCGGGCACCACATGGTCCGTCTGCGGTGATTCTACGTTTTCCAATCCGACGCAAAACTGATAGTTAATTGTAACGTTCAGGGCCTCCTAATGACGATGGAGCACTCAAATCGCGTCGCGATTCAATACATCGTCCTCCAGCGGACTGGTCCCCAAGGGGATATAGCCTCGGGCACCGTATTGTCCGTCTCCAGTGAGTCTAGATTTTCGAATCCGGCGTAAAACTGATAGTTAATTGTAACATTCAGGACCTCCTAATGACGATGGAACACTCAAATTGCGTCGCGATCCAATACATCGTCTTCCAGCCGAATTGTCTCCAAGGGTCTATTGCTGCTTCGGGCACCTTATGATAGTTCTCCTGTGAGTCTAGATTTTCGAACCCGACGCAAAACTGATAGTTAATTGTAATGCTCAGGGCCACCTAATGACGATGGAACATTCAAATTGCGTTGAGATTCAGTACATCGTCCTCCAGCAGAATTGTGTCCAAGGGGATATTGCTGCCTCGGGAACCACATGGTCCTTCTGCTGTGAGTCTAGATTTTCGAATCCGACGCGAAACTGATAGTTAATTGTAATGTTTAGGAGCTCCTAATGACGATGGAGCACTAAAATTGCGTCGCGATTCAATATATCGTCCACCAGCGGACTGGTGTCCAAGGGGATATTGCTGCTTCGGGCACCTTATGGTCCGACTCCAGTGAGTCTAGAATTTCGAATCCGACGAAAAACTGATAGTTTTTTGTAAGATTCAGGACCACCTAGTTACGATGGAACACGCAAATTGCTTTGCGATCCAATACATCGTCCTCCAGCCGACTTGTCTCCAAGGGTCTATTGCTGTCAGGGGCTCCTTATGATCGTTCTCCTGTGAGTCTACATTTTCGAATCCGACGCAAAACTGATAGTTAATTGTAACGTTCAGGGCCTCCTAATGACGATGGAACACTCAAATTGCGACGAGATTCAATACATCGTCCTTCAGCTGACTTGTCTCCAAGAGTCCATTGCTGCCTTGGGCACCTTATGGTCGTTCTTAAGTTAGTCTAGATTTTCGAATCCGACGCGAGACTGATAGTTAATTGTAACGTTCAGTGCCTCCTAATGACAATGGAACACTCAAATTGCGTCGAGAGTCAATGCATCGTCCATCAGCCGACTTGTCTCCAAGGGTCTATTGCTGCCTCGGGCACCTTATGGTCGTTCTCCTGTGAGTCTAGATTTTCGAATCCGACGCAAAACAGATAGTTAATTGTAACATTCACGGCCTCCTAATGACGAAGGAACACCCAAATTGCGTCGTGATTCACTACAACGTCCTCCAGCCGACTTGTCTCCAAGGGGACATCGCTGCCTCGGGCACCACATGGTCCGTCTCCGGTGATTCTACGTTTTCGAATCCGACGCAAAACTGATAGTTAATTGTAACGTTCAGGGCCTCCTAATGACGATGGAACACTCAAATTGCGTCGAGATTCAATACATCGTCCTTCAGCCGACTTGTACCAAGAGTCCATTGCTGCCTCGGGCACCTTATGGTTGTTCTCCTGTTAGTCTAGATTTTCGAATCAGACGCAAAACTGATAGTTAATTGTAACATTCAGGGCCTCCTAATGACGATGGTACATTCAAATTGCGTCGCGATCCAATACATAGTCCTCCAGCCGACTTGTCTCCAAGGGTCTATTGCTGCCACGGGCACCTTAAGATCGATCTCCTGTGAGTCTAGATTATCGATCCCGACGCAAAACTGATAGTTAATTGTAACGTTCAGGGCCTCCTAATGACGATGGAACACTCAAATTGCGTCGAGATTCAATACATCGTCCTTCAGCCGACTTGAACCAAGAGTCCATTGCTGCCTCGGGCACCTTATGGTCGTTCTCCTGTTAGTCTAGATTTTCCGAATCCGACGAAAAACTGATAGTTAATTGTGACATTCAGGGCCTCCGAATGACGATGGAACACTCAAATTGCGTCGCGATCCAATACATCGTCTTCCATCCGACTTGTCTCCAAGGGTCTATTGCTGCCTCGGGCACCTTATGATCGTTCTCCTGTGAGTCTAGATTTTCGAACCCGACGCAAAACTGATAGTTAATTGTAAAGCTAAGGGCCACCTAATGACGATGGAACATTCAAATTGCGTTGAGATTCAATACACCGTCCGCCAGCAGACTTGTCTCCAGGGGGATATTGCTGCCTCGGGCACCACATGGTCCTTCTCCTGTGTGTCTAGATTTTCGAATCCGACGCGAAACTGGTAGTTAATTGTAATGTTCAGGGGCTCCGAATGACGATGGAGCAGTAAAATTGCGTCGCTATTCAATACATCGTCTACCAGCGGACTGGTCTCCAAGGGGATATTGCTGCCTCGGGCTCCTTATGGTCGTTCTCCTGTGAGTCTAGATTTTAGAATCCGACGCAAAAGTGATATTTAATTGTAACGTTCAGGGCCTCCTAATGACGATGGAACACTCAAATTGCGTCGAGATTCAACATATCGGCCTCTAGCCGACTTGTCTCCATGGGGATATTGCTGCCTCGGGCTCCTTATGGTCGCTGTCTTGTGAGTCTAGATTTTCGAAACCGACGCGAACTGATTGTTAATTGTAACGTTCAGGGCTTCCTAATGACGATGGAACACTCAAATTGCGTCGAGATTCAAAATATCGGCATTCAGCCGAATTGTCTCCAAGGGTCTATTGCTGCCTCGGGCACCTTATGGTCGTTCCCCTGTAAATCTAGATTTTAGAAACCGACGCAAAACTTATAGTTAATTGTAATGTTCAGGGCGTCCTAATGACGATGGAACACTCAAATTGCGTTGAGATTCACTACATCGTCCTCCAGCCGACTTGTCTCCAAGGGAATACGCTGCCTCGAGCACCACATGGTCCGTCTCCGGTGATTCTACGTTTTCAAATCCGACGCCTAACTGATATTTAATTGTAACGTTCAGGGACTCCTAATGACGATGGAGCACTCAAATTGCGTCGCGATTCAAAACATCGTCCTCCAGCGGACTGGTCCCCAAGGGGATATAGCCTCGGGCACCGTATTGTCCGTCTCCAGTGAGTCTAGATTTTCGAATCCGACGTAAAACTGATAGTTAATTGTAACATTCAGGACCTCCTAATGACGATGGAACACTCAAATTGCGTCGCGATCCAATACATCGTCTTCCAGCCGAATTGTCTCCAAGGGGCTATTGCTGCTTCGGGCACCTTATGATACTTCTCCTGTGAGTCTAGATTTTCGAACCCGACGCAAAACTGATAGTTAATTGTAATGCTCAGGGCCACCTAATGACGATGGAACATTCAAATTGCGTTGAGATTCAGTACATCGTCCTCCAGCAGAATTGTCTCCAAGGGGATATTGCTGCCTCGGGAACCACATGGTCTTTCTCCTGTGAGTCTAGATTTTCGAATCCGACGCGAAACTGATAGTTAATTGTAATGTTTAGGAGCTCCTAATGACGATGGAGCACTAAAATTGCGTCGCGATTCAATACATCGTCCACCAGCGGACTGGTGTCCAAGGGGATATTGCTGCTTCGGGCACCTTATGGTCCGACTGCAGTGAGTCTAGAATTTCGAATCCGACGAAAAACTGATAGTTTTTTGTAAGATTCAGGACCACCTAGTTACGATGGAACACTCAAATTGCTTTGCGATCCAATACATCGTCCTCCAGCCGACTTGCCTCCAAGGGTCTATTGCTGTCAGGGGCTCCTTATAATCGTTCTCCTGTGAGTCTACATTTTCGAATCCGACGCAAAACTGATAGTTAATTGTAACGTTCAGGGCCTCCTAATGACGATGGAACACTCAAATTGCGTCGAGATTCAACACATCGGCCTCTAGCCGACTTGTCTCCATGGGGATATTGCTGCCTCGGGCTCCTTATGGTCGCTGTCCTGTGAGTCTAGATTTTCGAAACCGACGCGAAACTGTTTGTTATTTGTAACGTTCAGGGCTTCCTAATGACGATGGAACACTCAAATTGCGTTGAGAGTCAATACATCGACATCCAGCCAACTTGTCTACAAGGGGATATTGCTGCCTCGGGCTCCATGTGGTCCGTCTCCTGTGAGTCTAGATTTTAAAATCCGTCGCGAAACTGATAGTTAATTGTAACGTTCAGGGCCTCCTAATGACGATGGAACACTCAAATTGCGACGAGATTCAATACATCGTCCTTCAGCTGACTTGTCTCCAAGAGTCCATTGCTGCCTTGGGCACCTTATGGTCGTTCTTAAGTTAGTCTAGATTTTCGAATCCGACGCGAGACTGATAGTTAATTGTAACGTTCAGGGCCTCCTAATGACGATGGAGCACTCAAATTGCGTCGCGATTTAATACATCGGCCTCCAGCCGACCTTCTCCAAGGGGATATTTTTGCCTCGGGCACCATATGGTCCGTCTCCTGAGAGTCTAGATTTTCGTATCCGACGCTAAAATGATAGTTAATTGTAACGTTCAGTGCCTCCTAATGACAATGGAACACTCAAATTGCGTCGAGAGTCAATGCATCGTCCATCAGCCGACTTGTCTCCAAGGGTCTATTGCTGCCTCGGGCACCTTATGGTCGTTCTCCTGTGAGTCTAGATTTTCGAATCCGACGCAAAACAGATAGTTAATTGTAACATTCACGGCCTCCTAATGACGAAGGAACACCCAAATTGCGTCGTGATTCACTACAACGTCCTCCAGCCGACTTGTCTCCAAGGGGACATCGCTGCCTCGGGCACCACATGGTCCGTCTCCGGTGATTCTACGTTTTCGAATCCGACGCAAAACTGATAGTTAATTGTAACGTTCAGGGCCTCCTAATGACGATGGAACACTCAAATTGCGTCGAGATTCAATACATCGTCCTTCAGCCGACTTGTACCAAGAGTCCATTGCTGCCTCGGGCACCTTATGGTTGTTCTCCTGTTAGTCTAGATTTTCGAATCAGACGCAAAACTGATAGTTAATTGTAACATTCAGGGCCTCCTAATGACGATGGAACACTCAAATTGCGTCGCGATCCAATACATAGTCCTCCAGCCGACTTGTCTCCAAGGGTCTATTGCTGCCACGGGCACCTTAAGATCGATCTCCTGTGAGTCTAGATTTTCGATCCCGACGCAAAACTGATAGTTAATTGTAACGTTCAGGGCCTCCTAATGACGATGGAACACTCAAATTGCGTCGAGTTTCAATACATCGTCCTTCAGCCGACTTGTCTCCAAGAGTCCATTGCTGTCTCGGGCACTTTATGGTCGTTCTTATGTTAGTCTAGATTTTCGAATCCGACGCAAAACAGATGGTTAATTGTAACGTTCAGGGCCTCCTAATGACGATGGAACACTCAAATTGCGTCGAGATTCAATACATCGTCCTTCAGCCGACTTGAACCAAGAGTCCATTGCTGCCTCGGGCACCTTATGGTCGTTCTCCTGTTAGTCTAGATTTTCGAATCCGACGAAAAACTGATAGTTAATTGTGACATTCAGGGCCTCCGAATGACGATGGAACACTCAAATTGCGTCGCGATCCAATACATCGTCTTCCATCCGACTTGTCTCCAAGGGTCTATTGCTGCCTCGGGCACCTTATGATCGTTCTCCTGTGAGTCTAGATTTTCGAACCCGACGCAAAACTGATAGTTAATTGTAAAGCTAAGGGCCACCTAATGACGATGGAACATTCAAATTGCGTTGAGATTCAATACACCGTCCGCCAGCAGACTTGTCTCCAGGGGGATATTGCTGCCTCGGGCACCACATGGTCCTTCTCCTGTGTGTCTAGATTTTCGAATCCGACGCGAAACTGGTAGTTAATTGTAATGTTCAGGGGCTCCGAATGACGATGGAGCAGTAAAATTGCGTCGCTATTCAATACATCGTCTACCAGCGGTCTGGTCTCCAAGGGGATATTGCTGCCTCGGGCTCCTTATGGTCGTTCTCCTGTGAGTCTAGATTTTCGAATCCGACGCAAAAGTGATAGTTAATTGTAACGTTCAGGGCCTCCTAATGACGATGGAACACTCAAATTGCGTCGAGATTCAACATATCGGCCTCTAGCCGACTTCTCTCCATGGGGATATTGCTGCCTCGGGCTCCTTATGGTCGCTGTCTTGTGAGTCTAGATTTTCGAAACCGACGCGAACTGATTGTTAATTGTAACGTTCAGGGCTTCCTAATGACGATGGAACACTCAAATTGCGTCGAGATTCAAAATATCGGCAATCAGCCGAATTGTCTCCAAGGGTCTATTGCTGCCTCGGGCACCTTATGGTCGTTCCCCTGTGAGTCTAGATTTTAGAAACCGACGCAAAACTTATAGTTAATTGTAATGTTCAGGGCGTCCTAATGACGATGGAACACTCAAATTGCGTTGAGATTCACTACATCGTCCTCCAGCCGACTTGTCTCCAAGGGAATACGCTGCCTCGAGCACCACATGGTCCGTCTCCGGTGATTCTACGTTTTCAAATCCGACGCCAAACTGATATTTAATTGTAACGTTCAGGGACTCCTAATGACGATGGAGCACTCAAATTGCGTCGCGATTCAAAACATCGTCCTCCAGCGGACTGGTCTCCAAGGGGATATAGCCTCGGGCACCTTATGGTCCGTCTCCAGTGAGTCTAGATTTTCTAATCCGACGAAAAACTGAAAGTTAATTGTAACATTCAGGGCCTCCTAATGACGATGGAACACTCAAATTGCTTCGCGATCCAATACATCGTCCTCCAGCCGACTTGTCTCCAAGGGTCTACTGGTGCCTCGGGCACCTTATGATCGTTCTCCTGTGAGTCTAGATTTCCGAATCCGACGCAAAAATGATAGTTAATCGTGACGTTCAGCGCCTCCTAACGACGATTTAACACTCAAATTGCGTCGAGATTCAATACATCGTCCATCAGCCGACTTGTCTGCAAGGGTATATTGCTGCCTCGGGCACCAAATGGTCCTTCTCCCGTGAGTCTAGATTTCTGAATCCGACGCGAAACTGATAGTTAATTGTAACGTTCAGGGCCTCCTAATGGTGATGGAACACTAAAATAGCGTCGAGATTCAATACATTGTCCTTCAGCCGACTTGTCACCAAGGGTCTATTGCTGCCTCGGGCACCTTATGGGCGTTCTCCTGTGAGTCTAGATTTTCGAATCCGACGCAAAAATGTTAGTTAATTGTGACGTTCAGCGCCTCCTAATGACGATGGAACACTCAAATTGCGTCGAGAGTCAATACATCGACCTCCAGCCGACTTGTCTCCAAGAGTCAATTGCTGCCTCGGGCACCTTATGGTCGTTCACTTGTGAGTCTAGATTTTCGAATCCGACGCAAAAATGATAGTTAATTATAACGTTCGGCGCCTCCTAATAACGATGGAACACTCAAATTGCGTCGAGGGTTAATACCTCGACCTCCAGCCGACTTGTCTCCAAGGGGATATCGCTGTCTCGGGCACCATATGATCAATCTCCTTTGAGTCTACATTTTCGAATCCGACGCAAAAATGATAGTGAATTGTAACGTTCAGCGCCTCCTAATGGCGATAGAACACTCAAGTTGCGTCGAGATTCAATCCATCGGCCTCCAGCCGACTTGTCTACAAGTGGATATTGCTGCCTCGGGCACCGTATGGTCCGCCTCATGTGAGTAGATTTTAGAATCCGACGCAAAAATGACAGTTAATTGTAACGTTCATCGCCTCCTAATGACGATGGACACTCAAGTTGCGTCGAGATTCAATACATCGTCCTCCAGCCGACTTGTCACCAAGGGTCTATTGCTGCCTTGGGCACCTTATGACCGTCTCCTGTGAGTCTAGATTTTCGAACCCGACCCAAAACTAATTGTTAATTGTAACTTTCAGGGCCACCTAATGACGATGGAACACTCAAATTGCGTCGAGATTCAATACATCGTCCTTCAGCCGACTTGTCTCCAATGGTCTATTGCTGCCTCGGTCACATTATGGTCGTTCTCCTGTGAGTCTAGATTTTCGAATCCGACGCAAAACTGATAGTTAATTGTAACGTTCAGGGCCTCCTAATGACGATGGAACACTCAAATTGCGTCGAGATTCAATACATCGTCTTTCAGCCGAATTGTCTCAAATGGTCTATTGCTGCCTTGGTCACATTATGGGCGTTCTCCTGTGGGTCTAGATTTTCGAATCCGACGCAAAACTGATAGTTAATTGTAACGTTAAGGGCCTCCTAATGACGATGGAACACTCAAATTGCGTCAATACATCGTCCTTCAGCCGACTTGTCTCCAAGTTTCTGTTGCTGCCTCGGGCACCTTATGGTCGTTCTCCTGTGAGTATAGATTTTCTAATCCGACGCAAGACTGATTGTTAACTGTAACGTTCAGGGCCTCCTAATGACGAAGGAACACTCAAATTGCGTCGAGATTCAATACATCGTCCTCCAGCCAACTTGTCTCCATGGGGATATTGCTGCCTCGAGCTCCTTATGGTCGCTCTCCTGTGAGTCTAGATTTTCGAATCCGACGCGAAACTGATAGTTAATTGTAACGTTCAGGGTCTCCTAATGACAATGTAGCACTCAAATTGCGTCGCGATTCAATACATCGTCCTTCAGCCGAATTGTCTCCAATGGTCTATAGCTGCCCCGGTCACATTATGGTCGTTCTTCTGTGAGTCTAGATTTTCGAATCCGACGCAAAACTGATAGTTAATTGTAACGTTCAGGGTCTCCTAATGACGATGGAACACTCAAATTGCGTCGAGATACACTACATCGTCCTCCAGCCGACTTGTCTCCAAGGGGATATCGCTGCCTCGGGGCACCACATGGTCCGTCTCCGGTGATTCTACGTTTTCTAATCCGACGCAAAACTGATAGTTAATTGTAACGTTCAGAGCCTCCTAATGACGACGGAACACTCAAATTGCGTCGAGATTCAATACATCGTCCTTCAGCCGAATTGTCTCCAATGGTCTATTGCTGCCTCGGTCACATTATGGTCGTACTCATGTGGGTCTAGATTTTCGAATCCGACGCAAAACTGATAGTTAATGGTAACGTTCAGGGATTCCCAATGACGATGGATCACTCAAATTGCGCCAAGATTCAATACATCGTCCTTCAGCCGAATTGTCTCCAGTGGTCTATTGCTGCCTCGGTCACATTATGGTCGTTCTCCTGTGGGTCTAGATTTTCGAATCCGACGCAAAACTGATAGTTAATTGTAGCGTTCAGGGCCTCCTAATGACGATGGAACACTCAAATTGCGTCAAGATTCAATACATCGTCCTTCAGCAGACTAGTCTCCAAGGGTCTGTTGCTGCCTCGGGCACCTTATGGTCGTTCTCCTGTGAGTATAGATTTTCTAATCCGACGCAAAACTGATTGTTAACTGTAACGTTCAGGGCCTCCTATTGACGATGGAACACTCAAATTGCGTCGAGATTCAATACATCGTCCTCCAGCCAACTTGTCGCCATGGGGATATTGCTGCCTCGAGCTCCTTATGGTCGCTCTCCTGTGAGTCTAGATTTTCGAATCCGACGCGAAACTGATAGTTAATTGTAACGTTCAGGGCCTCCTAATGACAATGTAGCACTCAAATTGCGTCGCGATTCAATACATCGTCCTTCAGCCGAATTGTCTCCAATGGTCTATTGCTGCCCCGGTCACATTATGGTCGTTCTCCTGCGAGACTAGATTTTCGAATCCGACGCAAAACTGATAGTTAATTGTAACGTTCAGGGCCTCCTAATGACGATGGAACACTCAAATTGCGTCGAGATACACTACATCGTCCTCCAGCCAACTTGTCTCCAAGGGGATATCGCTGCCTCGGGGCACCACATGGTCCGTCTCCGGTGATTCTACGTTTTCGAATCCGACGCAAAACTGATAGTTAATTGTAACGTTCAGGGCCTCCTAATGACGACGGAACACTTAAATTGTGTCGAGATTCAATACATCGTCCTTCAGCCGAATTGTCTCCAATGGTCAATTGCTGCCTCGGTCACATTATGGTCGTTCTCCTGTGGGTCTAGATTTTCGAATCCGACGCAAAACGGATAGTTAATTGTAACGTTCAGGGATTCCCAATGACGATGGATCACTCAAATTGCGTCAAGATTCAATACATCGTCCTTCAGCCGACTTGTCTCCAAGGGTCTGTTGCTGCCTCGGGCACCTTATGGTCGTTCTCCTGTGAGTATAGATTTTCTAATCCGACGCAATACTGATTGTTAATTGTAACGTTCAGGGCCTCCTAATGACGATGGAACGCTCAAATTGCGTTGAAATTCAATACATCGTCCTCCAGCCGACTTGTCTCCATGGGGATATTGCTGCCTAGAGCTCCTTATGGTCGCTCTCCTGTGAGTCTAGATTTTCGAATCCGACGCGAAACTGATAGTTAATTGTAACGTTCAGGGCCTCCTAATGACAATGTAGCACTCAAATTGCGTCGCAATTCAATACATCGTTCTTCAGCCGAGATGTCTCCAATGGTCTATTGCTGCCTCGGTCACATTACGGTCGTTCTCCTGTGGGTCTAGATTTTCGAATCCGACGCAAAACTGATAGTTAATTGTAACGTTCAGGGCCTCCTAATGACGATGGAACACTCAAATTGCGTCGAGATTCAATACTTCGTCCTTCGGCCGACTTGTCTCCAATGGTCTATAGCTGCCCCGGTCACATTATGGTCGTTCTCCTGTGAGTCTAGATTTTCTAATCCGACGCAAAACTGATAGTTAATTGTAACGTTCAGGGCCTCCTAATGACGATGGAACTCTCAAATTGCGTCGAGATGCACTACATCGTCCTCCAGCCGACTTTTCTCCAAGGGGATATCGCTGCCTCGGGGCACCACATGGTCCGTCTCCGGTGATTCTACGTTTTCTAATCCGACGCAAAACTGATAGTTAATTGTAACGTTCAGGGCCTCCTAATGACGATGCAACACTCAAATTGCGTCGACACTCAATACATCGTCCTTCAGCCGAATTGTCTCCAATGGTCTATTGCTGCCTTGGTCACATTATGGTCGTTCTCCTGTGGGTGTAGATTTTCGAATCCGACGCAAAACTGATAGTTAATTGTAACGTTCAGGGCCTCCTAATGACGATGGAACACTCAAATTGCGTCAAGATTCAATACATCGTCCTTCAGCCGACTTGTCTCCAAGGGTCTGTTGCTGCCTCGGGCACCTTATGGTCGTTCTCCTGTGAGTATAGATTTTCTAATCCGACGCAAAACTGATTGTTAATTGTAACGTTCAGGGCCTCCTAATGACGATGGAACACTCAAATTGCGTCGAGATTCAATACATCGTCCTCCAGCCGACTTGTCTCCATGGGGACATTGCTGCCTCGAGCTCCTTATGGTCGCTCTCCTGTGAGTCTAGATTTTCGAATCCGACGCGAAACTGATAGTTAATTGTAACGTTCAGGGCCTCCTAATGACAATGTAGCACTCAAATTGCGTCGCGATTCAATACATCGTCCTACAGCCGAATTGTCTCCAATGGTCTATTGCTGCCCCGGTCACATTATGGTCGTTCTCCTGTGAGTCTAGATTTTCGAATCCGACGCAAAACTGATAGTTAATTGTAACGTTCAGGGCCTCCTAATGACGATGGAACACTCAAATTGCGTCGAGATTCAGTACATCGTCCTCCAGCCGACTTGTCTCCAAGGGGATATCGCTGCCTCGGGGCACCACATGGTCCGTTTCCGGTGATTCTACGTTTCCGAATCCGACGCAAAATTGATAGTTAATTGTAACGTTCAGGGCCTCCTAATGACACTGGAGCACTCATATTGCGTCGCGATTCAATACATCGTCCTACAGCGGACTGGTCTCCAAGGGGATATTGCTGCTTCGGGCAACTTATGGTCCGTCTCCAGTGAGTCTAGATTTTCGAATCCGACGAAAAACCGATAGTTAATTGTAATGTTCAGGGCCTCCTAATGACGATGGAACACTCAAATTGCGTCGAGATTCACTACATCGTCCTCCAGAGGACTTGTCTCCAAGGGGATATCGCTGCCTCGGGCACCACATGGTCCGTCTCCTTTGACTCTACGTTTTCGAATCCGACGCAAACGGATAGTTAATTGTAACTTTCAGGGCCTCCTAATGACGATGGAACACTCAAATTGCGTCGAGATTCAATACATCGTCCTCCAGCGGACTGGTCTCCAAGGGGATATAGCCTCGGGCACCTTATGGTCCGCTTCCAGTGAGTCTAGATTTTAGAATCCGACGAAAAACTGATAGTTAATTGTAACATTCAGGGCCTCCTAATGACGATGGAACACTCAAATTGCGTCGCGATCCAATACATCGTCCTCCGGCCGACTTGTCTCCAAGGCTCTATTGCTGCTTCGGACACCTTATGATCGTCCTCCTGTGAGTCTAGATTTTCGAACCCGACGCAAAACTGATAGTTAATTGTAACGCTCAGAGCCACCTAATGACGATGGAACACTCAAATTGCGTCGCGATTCAATACATCGTCCTCCAGCGGACTGGTCTCCAAGGGGATATTGCTGCTTCGGGCACCTTATGGTCCGTCTCCGGTGATTTTACGTTTTCGATTCCGACGCAAAACTGATAGTTTGTTGTAACGTTCAGGGCCTCCTAATGACGATGGAGCACTCAAGTTGCGTCGCGATTCAATACATCGTCCTCCAGCGGACTGGTCTCCAAGGGGATATAGCCTCGGGGACCTTATTGTCCGTCTCCAGTGAGTCTAGATTTTCGAATCCGACGAAAAACTGACAGTTAATTGTAACATTCAGGGCCTCCTAATGACGATGGAACACTCAAATTGCGTCGCGATCCAATACATCGCCCTCCAGCCGACTTGCCTCCAAGGGTCTATTGCTGCCTCGGGCACCTTATGATCGTTCTCCTGTGAGTCTAGATTTTCGAACGGGCCGCAAAACTGATAGTTAATTGTAACGCTCAGGGCCATGTAATGACGATGGAACACTCAAATTGCGTCGAGATTCAATACATCGTCCATCAGCCGACGAGTCTTCAATGGTATATCGCTGCCTCGGGCACCAAATGGTCCTTCTCCCGTGAGTCTAGATTTTTGAGACCGGCACGAAACTGATAGTTAATTGTATCGTTCAGGGCCTCCTAATGACGATGGAACACTAAAATAGCGTCGAGATTCAATATATCGTCCTTCAGCCGACTTGTCTCCATGGGTCTATTGCTGCCTCGGGCAACTTATGGTCGTTCTCCTGTGAGTCTAGATTTTCGAATCCGACGCAAAAATGATAGTTAATTGTGACGTTCAGCGCCTCCTAATGACGATGGAACACTCAAATTGCGTCGAGAGTCAATACATCGGCCTCCAGCCGACTTGTCTCCAAGATTCCATTGCTGCCTCGGGCACCTCATGGTCGTTCTCCTGTGAGTCTAGATTTTCGAATCCGACGCAAAAATGATAGTTAATTGTAACGTTCAGCGCCTCCTAATAACGATGGAACACTCAAATTGCGTCGAGGGTCAATACATCGACCTCCAGCCGACTTGTCTCCAAGGGGATATCGCTGTCTCGGGCGCCATATGATCCTTCTCCTTTGAGTCTACATTTTCGAATCCGACGCAAAAATGATAGTGAATTGTAACGTTCAGCGCCTATTAATGGTGATAGATCACTCAAATTGCGTCGAGATTCAACCCATCATCCTCCAGCCGACTTGTCTCCAAGTGGATATTGCTGCCTCGGGCACCATATGGTCCGTTTCATGTGAGTAGAGTTTAGAATCCGACGCAAAAATGATAGTTAATTGTAACGTTCAGCGCCTCCTAATGACGATGGAACACTCAAATTGCGTCGCGATCCAATACATCGTCCTCCAGCCGACTTGTCTCCAAGGGTCTATTGCTGCTTCGGACACCTTATGATCGTTCTCCTGTAAGTCTAGATTTTCGAACCGGACGCAAAACTGATAGTTAATTGTAACGCTCAGAGCCACCTAATGACGATGGGACACTCAAATTGCGTCGCGACTCAATACATCGTCCTCCAGCGGACTGGTCTCCAAGGGGATATTGCTGCTTCGGGCACCTTGTGGTCCTTCTCCGGTGATTTTACGTTTTCGATTCCGACGCAAAACTGATAGTTAGTTGTAACGTTCAGGGCCTCCTAATGACGATGGAGCACTCAAGTTGCGTCGCGATTCAATACATCGTCCTCCAGCGGACTGGTCTCCAAGGGGATATAGCCTCGGGCACCTTATTATCCGTCTCCAGTGAGTCTAGATTTTCGAATCCGACGAAAAACTGATAGTTAATTGTAACATTCCGGGCCTCCTAATGACGATGGAACACTGAAATTGCGTCGCGATCCAATACATCGCCCTCCAGCCGACTTGTCTCCAAGGGTCTATTGCTGCCTCTGGCACCTTATAGTCGTACTCCTGTGAGTCTAGATTTTTGAACCCGACGCAAAACTGATAGTTAATTGTAACGCTCAGGGCCACCTAATGACGATTGAACACTCAAATTGCGTCGAGATTGAATACATCGTCCTCCAGCCGACTTGTATCCAAGGGGATATTGCTGTCTCGGGCACCATATGATCCTTTTCCTGTGAGTAGATTTTTGAATCCGACGCTAAAATGATAGTTAATTGTAACGTACAGCGCCTCCTAATGACGATGGAACACTCAAATTGCGTCGAGAGTCAATATATCGTCCTCCAGCCGACATTATGGTCGTTCTCCTGTTAGTCTAGATTTTCGAATCCTACGCAAAAATTATAGTTAATTGTAACGTTCAGGGCCTCCTAATGACGATGGAACACTCAAATTGCGCGAAAGATTCAATACATCGGCCTCCAGCCGACGTATCTCCAAGGGGATATTGCTGTCTCGGGCACCATATGATCCTTCTCCTGTGAGTCTAGATTTTCGAATCCGACGCAAAAATGATAGTGAATTGTAAAGTTCAGCGCCTCCTATGACGATAGAACACTCATATTGCATCGAGAGTCAATACATCGTCCTCCAGCCGACTTGTATCCAAGGGTCTATTGCAGCTTCGGGCACCTTATGGTCCGTCTCCGGTGAGTCTAGATTATCGAATACGACGAAAAACTGATAGTTAATTGTAACGTTCAGGGCCTCCTAATGAAGATGGAACACTCAAATTGCATCGAGATTCAACATACCGGCCTCCAGCCGACTTG
This sequence comes from Schistocerca americana, assembly GCF_021461395.2. NCBI lineage: Eukaryota > Metazoa > Arthropoda > Insecta > Orthoptera > Acrididae > Schistocerca > Schistocerca americana. The sequence goes on along the minus strand of NC_060122.1, from coordinate 3,675,250 downwards.
TCTCCATGGGGATATTGCTGCCTCGGGCTCCTTATGTTCGCTGTCCTGTGAGGCTAGATTTTCGAAACCGACGCGAAACTGATTGTTAATTGTAACGATCAGGGCTTCCTAATGACGATGGAACACTCAAATTGCGCGAGATTCAATATATCGGCATTCAGCCGATTTGTCTCCAACGGTCTATTGCTGCCTCGGGCACCTTATGGTCGTTCCCTGTGAGTCTAGATTATAGAATCCGACGCAAAACTGATAGTTAAATGTAATGTTCAGGGCCTCCTAATGACGATGGAGCACTCAAGTTGCGTCGCGATTCAATACATCGTCCTCCAGCCGACTTGTCTCCAAGGGTCTATTGCTGCCTGTGGCTCCTTATGATCGTTCTCCTGTGAGTCTAGATTATCGAATCCGACGCAAACCTGATAGTTAATTCTAACGTTCAGGGCCTCCTAATGAGGATGGAACACTCAAATTGCATCGAGATTCAGCATACCGATCTCCAGCCGACTTGTCTCCATGGGGATATTGCTGCCTCGGGCTCCTTATGGTCGCTGTCCTGTGAGTCTAGATTTTCGAACGCGACGCAAAACTGATAGTTAATTGTAACGCTCAGGGCCACCTAATGACGATGGAACACTCAAGTTGCGTCGAGATTCAATACATCGTCCATCAGCCGACTTGTCTTCATGGGTATATTGCTGCCTCGGGCACCAAATGGTCCTTCTCCCGTGAGTCTAGATTTTTGAGTCCGACGCGAAACTGATAGTTAATTGTAACAATCAGAGCCTCCTAATGACGATGGAACACTCAAATTGCGCGAGATTCAATATATCGGTATTCAGCCGATTTGTCTCCATGGGGATATTGCTGCCTCGGGCTCCTCATGATCGCTGTCCTGTGAAGCTACATTTTCGAAACCGACGCGAAACTGGTTGTTAATTGTAACGTTCAGGGCTTCCTAATGACGATGGAACACTCATATTGCGCGAGATTCAATATATCGGTATTCAGCCGATTTGTCTCCAAGGGTCTATTGCTGCCTCGTGCACCTTATGATCGTTCTCCTGTGAGTCTAGATTTTCGAACGCGACGCAAAACTGATAGTTAATTGTAACGCTCACGGCCGCCTAATGACGATGGAAGAGTCAAATTGCGTCGAGATTCAATACATCGTCCATCAGCCGACTGCCTCGGGCACCAAATGGTCCGTCACCCGTGAGTCTACATTTTTGAATCCGACGCGAAACTGATAGTTATTTGTAACGTTCAGGGCCTCCTAATGACGATGGAACACTCAAATTGCGTCGAGATTCAATACATCGTCCTTCAGCCGACTTGTACCAAGAGTCCATTGCTGCCTCGGGCTCCTTATGGTCACTGTCCTGTGAGGCTAGATTTTCGAAACCGACGCGAAACTGATGTTAATGGTAACGTTCAGGGCTTCATAATGACGATGGAACACTCAAATTGCGCGAGAATCAATATATCGGCATTCAGCCGATTTGTCTCCAACGGTTTGTTGCTTCCTCGGGCACCTTATGGTCGTTCCCCTGTGAGTCTAGATTTTAGAATCCGACGCAAAACTGATAGTTATTGGTAATGTTCAGGGCCTCCTAATGACGATTGAGCACTCAAGTTGCGTCGCGATTCAATACATCGTCCTCCAGCGGAGTGGTCTCCAAGGGGATATAGCCTCGGGCACCTTATGGTCGTTCTTCTGTTAGTCTAGATTTTCGAATCCGACGCAAAACAGATAGTTTATTGTAACGTTCAGGGCCTCCTAATGACGATGGAACACTCAAATTGCGTCGAGATTAAATACATCGTCCTTCAGCCGACATGTACCAAGAGTCCATTGCTGCCTCGTTCTCCTGTTAGTCTAGATTTTCGAATGCCACGAAAAACTGATAGTTAATTGTAACATTCAGGGCCTCCTAAAGACGATGGAACACTCACATTGCGTCGCGATCCAATACATCGTCCTCCAGCCGACTTGTCTCCAAGGGTCTATTGCTGCCTCGGGCACCTTATGATCGTTCTCCTGTGAGTCTAGATTTTCGAACCCGACGCAAAACTGATAGTTAATTGTAACGCTCAGGGTTACCTAATGACGATGGAACACTCAAATTGTGTCGAGATTCAATACATCGGCCACCAGCCGACTTGTCTCCAAGGGTCTATTGCTGCCTCCGGCACCTTATAGTCGTACTCCTGTGAGTCTAGATTTTCGAACCCGACGCAAAACTGATAGTTAATTGTAACGTTCAGGGCCTCCTAATGAAGATGGAACACTCAAATTGCATCGAGATTCAACATACCGGCCTCTAGCCGACTTGTCTCCATGGGGATATTGCTGCCTCGGGCTCCTTATGGTCGCTGTCCTGTGAGGCTAGATTTTCGAAACCGACGCGAAACTGATTGTTAATTGTAACGATCAGGGCTTCCTAATGACGATGGAACACTCAAATTGCGCGAGATTCAATATATCGGCATTCAGCCGATTTGTCTCCAACGGTCTATTGCTGCCTCGGGCACCTTATGGTCGTTCCCCTGTGAGTCTAGATTTTAGAATCCGACGCAAAACTGATAGTTAAATGTAATGTTCAGGGCCTCCTAATGACGATGGAGCACTCAAGTTGCGTCGCGATTCAATACATCGTCCTCCAGCCGACTTGTCTCCAAGGGTCTATTGCTGCCTGTGGCTCCTTATGATCGTTCTCCTGTGAGTCTAGATTTTCGAATCCGACGCCAACCTGATAGTTAATTCTAACGTTCAAGGCCTCCTAATGAGGATGGAACACTCAAAATGCATCGAGATTCAGCATACCGATCTCCAGCCGACTTGTCTCAATGGGGATATTGCTGCCTCGGGCTCCTTATGGTCGCTGTCCTGTGAGTCTAGATTTTCGAACGCGACGCAAAACTGATAGTTAATTGTAACGCTCAGGGCCACCTAATGACGATGGAACACTCAAGTTACGTCGAGATTCAATACATCGTCCATCAGCCGACTTGTCTTCAAGGGTATATTGCTGCCTCGGGCACCAAATGGTCCTTCTCCCGTGAGTCTAGATTTTTGAGTCCGACGCGAAACTGATAGTTAATTGTAACAATCAGGGCCTCCTAATGACGATGGAACACTCAAATTGCGCGAGATTCAATATATCGGTATTCAGCCGATTTGTCTCCATGGGGATATTGCTGCCTCGGGCTCCTCATGATCGCTGTCCTGTGAAGCTACATTTTCGAAACCGACGCGAAACTGATTGTTAAATGTAACGTTCAGGGCTTCCTAATGACGATGGAACACTCATATTGCGCGAGATTCAATATATCGGTATTCAGCCGATTTGTCTCCAAGGGTCTATTGCTGCCTCGGGCACCTTATGATCGTTCTCCTGTGAGTCTAGATTTTCGAACGCGACGCAAAACTGATAGTTAATTGTAACGCTCACGGCCGCCTAATGACGATGGAAGAGTCAAATTGCGTCGAGATTCAATACATCGTCCATCAGCCGACTGCCTCGGGCACCAAATGGTCCGTCTCCCGTGAGTCTAGATTTTTGAATCCGACGCGAAACTGATAGTTATTTGTAACGTTCAGGGCCTCCTAATGACGATGGAACACTCAAATTGCGTCGAGATTCAATACATCGTCCTTCAGCCGACTTGTACCAAGAGTCCATTGCTGCCTCGGGCTCCTTATGGTCACTGTCCTGTGAGGCTAGATTTTCGAAACCGACGCGAAACTGATGTTAATGGTAACGTTCAGGGCTTCATAATGACGATGGAACACTCAAATTGCGCGAGAATCAATATATCGGCATTCAGCCGATTTGTCTCCAACGGTCTGTTGCTTCCTCGGGCACCTTATGGTCGTTCCCCTGTGAGTCTAGATTTTAGAATCCGACGCAAAACTGATAGTTATTGGTAATGTTCAGGGCCTCCTAATGACGATTGAGCACTCAAGTTGCGTCGCGATTCAATACATCGTCCTCCAGCGGAGTGGTCTCCAAGGAGATATAGCCTCGGGCACCTTATGGTCGTTCTTCTGTTAGTCTAGATTTTCGAATCCGACGCAAAACAGATAGTTTATTGTAACGTTCAGGGCCTCCTAATGACGATGGAACACTCAAATTGCGTCGAGATTAAATACATCGTCCTTCAGCCGACATGTACCAAGAGTCCATTGCTGCCTCGTTCTCCTGTTAGTCTAGATTTTCGAATGCCACGAAAAACTGATAGTTAATTGTAACATTCAGGGCCTCCTAAAGACGATGGAACACTCACATTGCGTCGCGATCCAATACATCGTCCTCCAGCCGACTTGTCTCCAAGGGTCTATTGCTGCCTCGGGCACCTTATGATCGTTCTCCTGTGAGTCTAGATTTTCGAACCCGACGCAAAACTGATAGTTAATTGTAACGCTCAGGGTTACCTAATGACGATGGAACACTCAAATTGTGTCGAGATTCAATACATCGGCCACCAGCCGACTTGTCTCCAAGGGTCTATTGCTGCCTCCGGCACCTTATAGTCGTACTCCTGTGAGTCTAGATTTTCGAACCCGACGCAAAACTGATAGTTAATTGTAACGTTCAGGGCCTCCTATTGAAGATGGAACACTCAAATTGCATCGAGATTCAACATACCGGCCTCTAGCCGACTTGTCTCCATGGGGATATTGCAGCCTCGGGCTCCTTATGGTCGCTGTCCTGTGAGGCTAGATTTTCGAAACCGACGCGAAACTGATTGTTAATTGTAACGATCAGGGCTTCCTAATGACGATGGAACACTCAAATTGCGCGAGATTCAATATATCGGCATTCAGCCGATTTGTCTCCAACGGTCTATTGCTGCCTCGGGCACCTTATGGTCGTTCCCCTGTGAGTCTAGATTTTAGAATCCGACGCAAAACTGATAGTTAAATGTAATGTTCAGGGCCTCCTAATGACGATGGAGCACTCAAGTTGCGTCGCGATTCAATACATCGTCCTCCAGCCGACTTGTCTCCAAGGGTCTATTGCTGCCTGTGGCTCCTTATGATCGTTCTCCTGTGAGTCTAGATTTTCGAATCCGACGCCAACCTGATAGTTAATTCTAACGTTCAAGGCCTCCTAATGAGGATGGAACACTCAAAATGCATCGAGATTCAGCATACCGATCTCCAGCCGACTTGTCTCAATGGGGATATTGCTGCCTCGGGCTCCTTATGGTCGCTGTCCTGTGAGTCTAGATTTTCGAACGCGACGCAAAACTGATAGTTAATTGTAACGCTCAGGGCCACCTAATGACGATGGAACACTCAAGTTGCGTCGAGATTCAATACATCGTCCATCAGCCGACTTGTCTTCAAGGGTATATTGCTGCCTCGGGCACCAAATGTTCCTTCTCCCGTGAGTCTAGATTTTTGAGTCCGACGCGAAACTGATAGTTAATTGTAACAATCAGGGCCTCCTAATGACGATGGAACACTCAAATTGCGCGAGATTCAATATATCGGTATTCAGCCGATTTGTCTCCATGGGGATATTGCTGCCTCGGGCTCCTCATGATCGCTGTCCTGTGAAGCTACATTTTCGAAACCGACGCGAAACTGATTGTTAAATGTAACGTTCAGGGCTTCCTAATGACGATGGAACACTCATATTGCGCGAGATTCAATATATCGGTATTCAGCCGATTTGTCTCCAAGGGTCTATTGCTGCCTCGGGCACCTTATGATCGTTCTCCTGTGAGTCTAGATTTTCGAACGCGACGCAAAACTGATAGTTAATTGTAACGCTCACGGCCGCCTAATGACGATGGAAGAGTCAAATTGCGTCGAGATTCAATACATCGTCCATCAGCCGACTGCCTCGGGCACCAAATGGTCCGTCTCCCGTGAGTCTAGATTTTTGAATCCGACGCGAAACTGATAGTTATTTGTAACGTTCAGGGCCTCCTAATGACGATGGAACACTCAAATTGCGTCGAGATTCAATACATCGTCCTTCAGCCGACTTGTACCAAGAGTCCATTGCTGCCTCGGGCTCCTTATGGTCACTGTCCTGTGAGGCTAGATTTTCGAAACCGACGCGAAACTGATGTTAATGGTAACGTTCAGGGCTTCATAATGACGATGGAACACTCAAATTGCGCGAGAATCAATATATCGGCATTCAGCCGATTTGTCTCCAACGGTCTGTTGCTGCCTCGGGCACCTTATGGTCGTTCCCCTGTGAGTCTAGATTTTAGAATCCGACGCAAAACTGATAGTTATTGGTAATGTTCAGGGCCTCCTAATGACGATTGAGCACTCAAGTTGCGTCGCGATCCAATACATCGTCCTCCAGCCGACTTGTCTCCAAGGGTCTATTGCTGCCTCGGGCACCTTATGATCGTTCTCCTGTGAGTCTAGATTTTCGAACCCGACGCAAAACTGATAGTTAATTGTAACGTATAGGGTTACCTAATGACGATGGAACACTCAAAATGTGTCGAGATTCAATACATCGGCCACCAGCCGACTTGTCTCCAAGGGTCTATTGCTGCCCTCGGCACCTTATAGTCGTACTCCTGTGAGTCTAGATTTTCGAACCCGACGCAAACCTGATAGTTAATTCTAACGTTCAGGGCCTCCTAATGAGGATGGAACACTCAAATTGCATCGACAATCAACATACCGGCCTCGAGCCGACTTGTCTCCATGGGGATATTGCTGCCTCGGGCTCCTTATGGTCGCTGTCCTGTGAGTCTAGATTTTCGAACGCGACGCAAAACTGATAGTTAATTGTAACGCTCAGGGCCACCTAATGACGATGGAACACTCAAGTTGCGTCGAGATTCAGTACATCGTCCATCAGCCGACTGCCTCGGGCACTAAATGGTACGTCTCCCGTGAGTCTGGATTTTTGAATTCGACGCGAAACTGATAGTTAATTGTAAGGTTCAGGGCCTCCTAATGACGATGGAACACTAAAATAGCGTCGAGATCCAATACATCGTCCTTCAGCCGACTTGTCTGCAAGGGGATATTGCTGCCTCGGGCTCCGTCTCCTGTTGTAACGCCGGAAATGCATATCCTCCTATTTTCGTCTATTGTACTATTATTTTTTTTTCTTGTTTTGTTACCTCAAGATATGACATTTCTGTCTCTTTATATATTGTAATTGTTTTACTGTTTGTATATATATATATTTATGCATTTATGTCGATGTATAATTGGTTTGTTTCGTAAATATCATTTGTATTTTTACGCTGGGTCTTGCCTAGGGAAAACTGCTATCGAACGATTACATCGATAGGTCGTGTGAAGAATCGAAGTGTGTAGGATCTTTGGGAGGGTTAACTCTGCCGCGTGGGGCGCGGGCAGTGAGAGTCTGGTGAGTAGCGAGTGGAGCAGGTGTTGTGTGACGCTCCCGCGAGTTGCCGCGCTTTCGGGGTTTGGCAGCATGTAATTGCGCTCGACTCGCGATGATAGTTTCTGACATGGTGTCGCGGACGGGAAGCATTAGCTGGCGCACATCAAGAGCCCGTTTCGCCTGGTGACCGTGTCGAGAAGAAGGCGCGCCAACATCCAGCTTCTGCAACAGCGACGGCCGACAATGAGTGACTGTCGCCACCTCCTCGATCGATGGCTTCAAACCTTCAATCAACCAACAAGGAAGACTAAAAGCACGTAAAGTTTCAGAACTGTATGGCAGACCTCAGCTTTTCAAATTGTTCCATTTGCCTCGCAAAATTACAGCAACTTAGCATGAACCTTTGTTGCTCATTGTCCCAATTGCATTGCCAAGCAGGGTCCCTTCCTTTTCCGAAATGAACCCGAGTGTCGTTGAAATTCAAACGCCAGCATTAAAATAATATAATTAGATTTCACTGCTTTACTTTCAAAGTTCAGTAGCTGGCTACAATATTTAGGTTACACGAGCACAAATTTAGACTGCGAGTTTTGTTAGCATATTTTAGCTTACCTGTGACTGCAGCTCAGCTTGGTACGTATTAAATTTTACTATTGTTAATAGTTCAGAATCATTTAATTCAAGTTCAAAGTTAAATCTCTTGTTTCTAAATTGCGTAGAGTCAAGTTGCTTTTGAAATGATTGTTGAGGTAGTCCAAGACTAACCGTATTTTACTGGATTTCGATGTGCTTCAGAAAGAAAGCTCACTATTAACTTCAGTCACTAAATTAACTTTCGATTTTCCGGTTTTATTAATTCTTTGGTAAATTAAGTCAGAGTGTAGCGAAATTTATTACTTCTGACAAACTTTCAGTTTTCACACTACACGTGTCATCCTTCAGTTGCCACGCTTCTAGTGCTAATTATATGTGTAATAACCTTTCTTTTTCAGTTATTATAGTAATTGTCCATAGGACTGGCGACCGTAATTTCCCCCAAATCTCAAATATCTAATTACCGCTAGTTGATTGTTAACATAAAGGCCGCACATTTACTTTCTTTATTAACTTTACCCCTTTTCAAAATTAATTTCCACCAGTTTCATTTGCATTTTTCCTTTCATTTAGATGTAACCCTTTCCTCCCTCTTTACCGACAGATTAACTTCGGTGACGATTGCTTTTCCCAAATTTCCATTAGGTACACGCGGTTTGATTTTTCACTGTCATTAAGGTCGATAAGTGAGGGGGGAGGTTACACGTGGCGACCTGGTGACAGGACAATCTTCAGATTTGAGGTTGTTCCGGACACGAATTTTCTTTGGTGCAAATGTCGTAACAAAGTATTGGTTACGAACAGATAGTTACGTCAGCGAGATTAAGTAGTGGGAGGAATCCTAATTATATTTGAGATTTGGCTATTATATTGAAAATTATTAAAATGAGTGAAGGCAACAATTGCCAAAATTTGGTAGACTTGGATACGGAACAATCGGTCGAACAGTGGGAAACGCGCACCGCGGCACCCATTGTTCAGGGGCAGGCGGCTAGCATGAAAGACGCGACCGCCGAAACGCAACAAAGAGCAGAAATGGAATTCCAAACTTTAGAAAATGTTTCGGAATCAGAAGTGAAAATCAAATCTGAATCCCTTGATGACGAATACGGGGGACAATTAAAGAGGAAGCCGCTACGGAAGTAAAACCGGTAGTTTCCGGGAATTTAACTGATTTATTGAACGTTTTGATTAACGAAATCAAGAGTCAATCGGTCAAGCAAGAAGATCAGGCTGCCAAGCAAGAAGCTCGGGCTGCCAAGCAAGAAGCTCAGTCTGAAAAATTTGAACGGATGCTAGACAATCAGAACAAAGCTATTAACGTTGTTATCAACAATGTTGGAGTTGTTAACACAAAAGTTGATAAAATCAAAGAAGATATTGTTGTAATTAATACCGAAATCGGTAATCTTAAACAGGAAATGATAGGCGTTCAGGCGGAAATTGCGAGCATAAATACTCGTTTTGATTCCGAAATTAGCAGAATCGAGAAAAGTGTAGGAGACGCAGTTGCTCCGATCATCGAGAATAAGGTGGCGGAACAAATTCAATTAGTGAAAAAAGAGGATCAAAAGAAGGTGGAAACTTTAAAGGCTTTAGTGTCCGAGGTTGATGCTAAAGTGACGAAGCAGGCTAATACCTGCGAAGAGGAAAAGAGGGAAGTGGAAACGCTTGCGGCAACCACTTGCCAAGTAATTACGAGAGTGTCGGAATTAGAAAAGAAACTTGACGAAAAACAAAGCTATGTGCCAATCTGTGCACATAGTTCGAACCCGACCCAAAACTAATTGTTAATTGTAACTTTCAGGGCCACCTAATGACGATGGAACACTCAAATTGCGTCGAGATTCAATACATCGTCCTTCAGCCGACTTGTCTCCAATTGTCTACTGCTGCCACGGTCACATTATGGTCGTTCTCCTATGAGTCTAGATTTTCGAATCCGAAGCAAAACTGATAGTTAATTGTAACGTTCAGGGCCTCCTAATGTCGATGGAACACTCAAATTGCGTCGAGATTCAATAAATCGTCCTTCAGCCGAATTGTCTCCAATGGTCTATTGCTGCCTTGGTCACATTATGGTCGTTCTCCTGTGGGTCTAGAATTTTGAATCCCTCGCAAAACTGATAGTTAATTGTAACGTTCAGGGCCTCCTAATGACGATGGAACACTCAAATTGCGTCAAGATTCAATACATCGCCCTTCAGCTGACTTGTCTCCAAGAGTCTGTTGCTGCCTCGGGCACCTTATGGTCGTTCTCCTGTGAGTATAGATTTTCTAATCCGACGCAGAACTGATTGTTAATTGTAACGTTCAGGGCCTCCTAATGACGATGGAACACTCACATTGCGTCGAGATTCAATACATCGTCCTTCAGCCGACTTGTCTCCATGGGGATATTGCTGCCTCGAGCTCCTTATGGTCGCTCTCCTGTGATTCTAGATTTTCGAATCCGACGCGAAACTGATCGTTAATTGTAACGTTCAGGGCCTCCTAATTACAATGTACACTCAAATTGCGTCGCGATTCAATACATCGTCCTTCAGCCGAATTGTCTCCAATTGTCTATTGCTGCCCCGGTCACATTATGGTCGTTCTCCTGTGAGTCTAGATTTTCGAATCCGACGCAAAACTGATAGTTAATTGTAACGTTCAGGGCCTCCTAATGACGATGGAACACTCAAATTGCGTCGAGATTCACTACATCGTCCTCCAGCCGACTTGTCTCCAAGGGGATATCGCTGCCTCGGGGGACCACATGGTCCGTCTCCGGTTATTCTACGTTTTCGAATCCGACGCAAAACTGATAGTTAATTGTAACGTTCAGGGCCTCCTAATGACGACAGAACACTCAAATTGCGTTGAGTTCCAATACATCGTCCTTCAGCCGAATTGTTTCCAATGGTCTGTTTCTGCCTCGGTTACATTATGGTCGTTCTCCTGTGGGTCCAGATTTTCGAATCCGACGCAAAACTGATAGTTAATTGTAACGTTCAGGTCTTCCCAATGACGATGGATCACTCAAATTGCGTCAAGATTCAATACATCGTCCTTCAGCCGACTTGTCTCCAAGGGTCTGTTGCTGCCTCGGGCACCTTATGGTCGTTCTCCTGTGAGTATAGATTTTCTAATCCGACGCAAAACTGATTGTTAATTGTAACGTTCAGGGGCTCCTAATGACGATGGAACACTCAAATTGCGTCGAAATTCATTACATCGTCCTCCAGCCGACTTGTCTCCAAGGGTCTATTGCTGCCTCGGGCTCCATGTGGTCCGTCTCCTGTGAGTCTAGATTTTCGAATCCGACGCGAAACTAATAGTTAATTGTAACGTTCATGGCCTCCTAATGACGATGGACACTCAAATTGCGTCGAGATTCAATACATCGTCCTCCAGCCGACTGGTCTACAAGGGTCTATTGCTGCCTTGAGCACCTTATGACCGTCTTCTGTGAGTCTAGATTTTCGAATCCGACGCAAAACTGATAGTTAATTGTAACGTTCAGAGCCTCCTAATGACGATGGAACACTCAAATTGCGTCGAGATTCAATACATCGTCCTTCAGCCGAATTGTCTCCAATGGTCTATTGCTGCCTTGGTCACATTATGGTCGTCCTCCTGTGGGTCTAGAATTTCGAATCCGACGCAAAACTGATAGTTAATTGTAACGTTCAGGGCCTCCTAATGACGATGGAACACTCTAATTGCGTCAAGATTCAATACATCGTCCTTCAGCCGACTTGTCTCCAAGGGTCTGTTGCTGCCTCGGGCACCTTATTGTCGTTCTCCTGTGAGTATAGATTTTCTAATCCGACGCAAAACTGATTGTTAATTGTAACGTTCAGGGCCTCCTAATGACGATGGAACACTCAAATTGCGTCGAGATTCAACACATCGTCCTCCAGCCGACTTGTCCCCATGGGGATATTGCTGCCTCGAGCTCCTTATGGTCGCTCTCCTGTGAGTCTAGATTTTCTAATCCGACGCAAAACTGATTGTTAATTGTAATTTTCAGGGCCTCCTAATGACGATGGAACACTCAAATTGCGTCGAGATTCAATACATCGTCCTCCAGCCGACTTGTCTCCATGGGGATATTGCTGCCTCGGGCTCCTTATGGTCGTTCCCCTGTGAGTCTAGATTTAAAAATTCGACGCAAAACTGATAGTTAATAGTAATGTTCAGGGCCTCCTAATGACGATGGAACACTCAAATTGCGTCGAGATTCAATATATCGGTATTCAGCCGATTTGTCTCCAAGGGTCTATTGCTGCCTCGGGCACCTTAAGGTAGTTCCCCTGTGAGTCTAGATTTTAGAATCCAACGCAAAACTGATAGTTAATTGTAATGTTCAGGGGCTCCTAATGACAATGGAACACTCAAACTGCGTCGAGATTCACTACATCGTCCTCCAGCCGACTTGTGTCCAAGGGGATATCGCTGCCTCGGGCACCACATGGTCCGTCTCCGGTGATTTTACGTTTTCGATTCCGACACAAAACAGATAGTTAATTGTAACGTTCAGGGATTCCCAATGACGATGGATCACTCAAATTGCGTCAAGATTCAATACATCGTCCTTCAGCCGACTTGTCTCCAAGGGTCTGTTGCTGCCTCGGGCACCTTATGGTCGTTCTCCTGTGAGTATAGATTTTCTAATCCGACGCAAAACTGATTGTTAATTGTAACGTTCAGGGCCTCCTAATGACGATGGAACACTCAAATTGCGTCGAAATTCGATACATCGTACTCCAGCCGACTTGTCTCCAAGGGTCTATTGCTGCCTCGGGCTCCATGTGGTCCGTCTCCTGTGAGTCTAGATTTTCGAATCCGACCCAAAACTAATTGTTAATTGTAACTTTCAGGGCCACCTAATGACGATGGAACACTCAAATTGCGTCGAGATTCAATACATCGTCCTCCAGACCACTTGTCTACAAGGGTCTATTGCTGCCTTGGGCACCTTATGACCGTCTCCTGTGAGTCTAGATTTTCGAACCCGACCCAAAACTAATTGTTAATTGTAACTTTCAGGGCCACCTAATGACGATGGAACACTCAAATTGCGTCGAGATTCAATACATCGTCCTTCAGCCGACTTGTCTCCAATTGTCTACTGCTGCCTCGGTCACATTATGGTCGTTCTCCTGTGAGTCTAGATTTTCGAATCCGAAGCAAAACTGATAGTTAATTGTAACGTTCAGGGCCTCCTAATGACGACGGAACACTCAAATTGCGTCGAGATTCAATACATCGTCCTTCAGCCGAATTGTCTCCAATGGTCTATTGCTGCCTCGGTCACATTATGGTCGTTCTCCTGTGGGTCTAGATTTTCGAATTCGACGCAAAACTGATAGTTAATTGTAACGTTCAGGGATTCCCAATGACGATGGATCACTCAAATTGCGTCAAGATTCAATACATCGTCCTTCAGCCGACTTGTCTCCAAGGGTCTGTTGCTGCCTCGGGCACCTAATGGTCGTTCTCCTGTGAGTATAGATTTTCTAATCCGACGCAAAACTGATTGTTAATTGTAACGTTCAGGGCCTCCTAATGACCATGGACACTCAAATTGCGTCGAGATTCAATACATCGTCCTCCAGCCCACTTGTCTACAAGGGTCTATTGCTGCCTTGGGCACCGTATGACCGTCTCCTGTGAGTCTAGATTTTCGAACCCGACCCAAAACTAATTGTTAATTGGAACTTTCAGGGCCACCTAATGACGATGGAACACTCAAATTGCGTCGAGATTCAATACATCGTCCTTCAGCCGACTTGTCTCCAATTGTCTACTGCTGCCTCGGTCACATTATGGTCGTTCTCCTGTGAGTCTAGATTTTCGAATCCGAAGCAAAACTGATAGTTAATTGTAACGTTCAGGGCCTCCTAATGACGATGGAACACTCAAATTGCGTCGAGATTCAATAAATCGTCCTTCAGCCGAATTGTCTCCAATGGTCTATTGCTGCCTTGGTCACATTATGGTCGTTCTCCTGTGAGTATAGATTTTCTAATCCGACGCAGAACTGATTGTTAATTGTAACGTTCAGGGCCTCCTAATGACGATGGAATACTCACATTGCGTCGAGATTCAATACATCGTCCTTCAGCCGACTTGTCTCCATGGGGATATTGCTGCCTCGAGCTCCTTATGGTCGCTCTCCTGTGATTCTAGATTTTCGAATCCGACGCGAAACTGATCGTTAATTGAAACGTTCAGGGCCTCCTAATTACAATGTACACTCAAATTGCGTCGCGATTCAATACATCGTCCTTCAGCCGAATTGTCTCCAATGGTCTATTGCTGCCCCGGTCACATTATGGTCGTTCTCCTGTGAGTCTAGATTTTCGAATCCGACGCAAAACTGATAGTTAATTGTAACGTTCAGGGCCTCCTAATGACGATGGAACACTCAAATTGCGTCGAGATTCACTACATCGTCCTCCAGCCGACTTGTCTCCAAGGGGATATCGCTGCCTCGGGGGACCACATGGTCCGTCTCCGGTGATTCTACGTTTTCGAATCCGACGCAAAACTGATAGTTACTTGTAACGTTCAGGGCCTCCTAATGACGACGGAACACTCAAATTGCGTTGAGTTCCAATACATCGTCCTTCAGCCGAATTGTTTCCAATGGTCTGTTTCTGCCTCGGTCACATTATGGTCGTTCTCCTGTGGGTCTAGATTTTCGAATCCGACGCAAAACTGATAGTTAATTGTAACGTTCAGGTATTCCCAATGACGATGGATCACTCAAATTGCGTCAAGATTCAATACATCGTCCTTCAGCCGACTTGTCTCCAAGGGTCTGTTGCTGCCTCGGGCACCTTATGGTCGTTCTCCTGTGAGTATAGATTTTCTAATCCGACGCAAAACTGATTGTTAATTGTAACTTTCAGGGCCTCCTAATGACGATGGAACACTCAAATTGCGTCGAGATTCAATACATCGTCCTCCAGACCACTTGTCTACAAGGGTCTATTGCTGCCTTGGGCACCTTATGACCGTGTCCTGTGAGTCTAGATTTTCGAACCCGACCCAAAACTAATTGTTAATTGTAACTTTCAGGGCCACCTAATGACGATGGAACACTCAAATTGCGTCGAGATTCAATACATCGTCCTTCAGCCGACTTGTCTCCAATTGTCTACTGCTGCCTCGGTCACATTATGGTCGTTCTCCTGTGAGTCTAGATTTTCGAATCCGACGCAAAACTGTTCGTTAATTGTAACATTCAGGGATTCCCAATGACGATGAAACACTCAAATTGCGTCGAGATTCTATACATCGTCCTTCAGCCGACTTGTCTCCAATGGTCTATTGCTGCCCCGGTCACATTATGGTCGTTCTCCTGTGAGACTAGATTTTCACAACCGACGCAAAACTGATAGTTAATTGTAACGTTCAGGGCCTCCTAATGACGACGGAACACTCAAATTGCGTCGAGATTCAATACATCGTCCTTCAGCCGAATTGTCTCCAATGGTCTATTGCTGCCCCGGTCACATTATGGTCGTTCTCCTGTGAGACTAGATTTTCACAACCGACGCAAAACTGATAGTTAATTGTAACGTTCAGGGCCTCCTAATGACGACGGAACACTCAAATTGCGTCGAGATTCAATACATCGTCCTTCAGCCGAATTGTCTCCAATGGTATATTGCTGCCTCGGTCACATTATGGTCGTTCTCCTGTGGGTCTAGATTTTCGAATCCGACGCAAAACTAATAGTTAATTGTAACGTTCAGGGATTCCCAATGACGATGGATCACTCAAATTGCGTCAAGATTCAATACATAGTCCTTCAGCCGACTTGTCTCCAAGAGTCTGTTGCTGCCTCGGGCACCTTATGGTCGTTCTCCTGTGAGTATAGATTTTCTAATCCGACGCAAAACTGATTGTTAATTGTAACGTTCAGGGCCTCCTAATGACGATGGAACACTCACATTGCGTCGAGATTCAATACATCGTCCTTCAGCCGACTTGTCTCCATGGGGATATTGCTGCCTCGAGCTCCTTATGGTCGTTCTCCTGTGAGTCTAGATTTTCGAATCCGACGCGAAACTGTTCGTTAATTGTAACATTCAGGGATTCCCAATGACGATGAAACACTCAAATTGCGTCGAGATTCTATACATCGTCCTTCAGCCGACTTGTCTCCAATGGTCTATTGCTGCCCCGGTCACATTATGGTCGTTCTCCTGTGAGACTAGATTTTCACAACCGACGCAAAACTGATAGTTAATTGTAACGTTCAGGGCCTCCTAATGACGACGGAACACTCAAATTGCGTCGAGATTCAATACATCGTCCTTCAGCCGAATTGTCTCCAATGGTATATTGCTGCCTCGGTCACATTATGGTCGTTCTCCTGTGGGTCTAGATTTTCGAATCCGACGCAAAACTAATAGTTAATTGTAACGTTCAGGGATTCCCAATGACGATGGATCACTCAAATTGCGTCAAGATTCAATACATAGTCCTTCAGCCGACTTGTCTCCAAGAGTCTGTTGCTGCCTCGGGCACCTTATGGTCGTTCTCCTGTGAGTATAGATTTTCTAATCCGACGCAAAACTGATTGTTAATAGTAACGTTCAGGGGCTCCTAATGACGATGGAACACTCAAATTGCGTCGAAATTCAACACATCGTCCTCCAGCCGACTTGTCTCCAAGGGTCTATTGCTGCCTCGGGCTCCATGTGGTCCGTCTCCTGTGAGTCTAGATTTTCGAATCCGACGCGAAACTAATAGTTAATTGTAACGTTCATGGCCTCCTAATGACGATGGACACTCAAATTGCGTCGAGATTCAATACATCGTCCTCCAGCCGACTTGTCTACAAGGGTCTATTGCTGCCTTGAGCACCTTATGACCGTCTTCTGTGAGTCTAGATTTTCGAATCCGACGCAAAACTGATAGTTAATTGTAACGTTCAGGGCCTCCTAATGACGACGGAACACTCAAATTGCGTCGAGATTCAAAACATCGTCCTTCAGCCGAATTGTCTCCAATGGTATATTGCTGCCTTGGTCACATTATGGTCGTTCTCCTGTGGGTCTAGAATTTCGAATCCGACGCAAAACTGATAGTTAATTGTAACGTTCAGGGCCTCCTAATGACGATGGAACACTCAAATTGCGTCAAGATTCAATACATCGTCCTTCAGCCGACTTGTCTCCAAGGGTCTGTTGCTGCCTCGGGCACCTTATGATCGTTCTCCTGTGAGTATAGATTTTCTAATCCGACGCAAAACTGATTGCTAATTGTAACATTCAGGGCCTCCTAATGACGATGGAACACTCAAATTGCGTCGAGATTCAATACATCGTCCTCCAGCCGACTTGTCTCCATGGGGATATTGCTGCCTCGAGCTCCTTATGGTCGCTCTCCTGTGAGTCTAGATTTTCGAATCCGACGCGAAACTGATAGTTAATTGTAACGTTCAGGGCCTCCTAATGACAATGTAGCACTCAAATTGCGTCGCGATTCAATACATCGTCCTTCAGCCGAATTGTCTCCAATGGTCGATTGCTGCAACGGTCACATTATGGTCGTTCTCCTGTGAGTCAAGATTTTCAAATCCGACGCAAAACTGATATTTAATTGTAACGTTCCGGGCCTCCTAATGACGATGGAACACTCAAATTGCGTCGAGATTCACAACATCGCCCTCCAGCCGACTTGTCTCCAAGGGGATATCGCTGCCTCGGGGCACCACATGGTCCGTCTCCGGTGATTCTACGTTTTCGAATCCGACGCAACACTGGTAGTTAATTGTATCGTTCAGGGCCTCCTAATGACGACGGAACACTCAAATTTCGTCGAGATTCAATACATCGTATTTCAGCCGAATTGTCTCCAATGGTCAATTGCTGCCTCGGTCACATTATGGTCGTTCTCCTGTGGGTCTAGATTTTCGAATCCGACGCAAAACTGATAGTTAATTGTAACGTTCAGGGATTCCCAATGACGATGGATCACTCAAATTGCGTCAAGATTCAATACATTGTCCTTCAGCCGACTTGTCTCCAAGGGTCTGTTGCTGCCTCGGGCACCTTATGGTCGTTCTCCTGTGAGTATAGATTTTCTAATCCGACGCAAAACTGATTGTTAATTGTAACGTTCAGGGCCTCCTAATGACGATGGAACACTCACATTGCGTCGAGATTCAATACATCGTCCTTCAGCCGACTTGTCTCCATGGGGATATTGCTGCCTCGAGCTCCTTATGGTCGTTCTCCTGTGAGTCTAGATTTTCGAATCCGACGCGAAACTGTTCGTTAATTGTAACATTCAGGGATTCCCAATGACGATGAAACACTCAAATTGCGTCGAGATTCTATACATCGTCCTTCAGCCGACTTGTCTCCAATGGTCTATTGCTGCCCCGGTCACATTATGGTCGTTCTCCTGTGAGACTAGATTTTCACAACCGACGCAAAACTGATAGTTAATTGTAACGTTCATTGCCTCCTAATGACGACGGAACACTCAAATTGCGTCGAGATTCAATACATCGTCCTTCAGCCGAATTGTCTCCAATGGTATATTGCTGCCTCGGTCACATTATGGTCGTTCTCCTGTGGGTCTAGATTTTCGAATCCGACGCAAAACTAATAGTTAATTGTAACGTTCAGGGATTCCCAATGACGATGGATCACTCAAATTGCGTCAAGATTCAATACATCGTCCTTCAGCCGACTTGTCTCCAAGAGTCTGTTGCTGCCTCGGGCACCTTATGGTCGTTCACCTGTGAGTATAGATTTTCTAATCCGACGCAAAACTGATTGTTAATAGTAACGTTCAGGGGCTCCTAATGACGATGGAACACTCAAATTGCGTCGAAATTCAATACATCGTCCTCCAGCCGACTTGTCTCCAAGGGTCTATTGCTGCCTCGGGCTCCATGTGGTCCGTCTCCTGTGAGTCTAGATTTTCGAATCCGACGCGAAACTAATAGTTAATTGTAACGTTCATGGCCTCCTAATGACGATGGACACTCAAATTGCGTCGAGATTTTATACATCGTCCTCCAGCCGACTTGTCTACAAGGGTCTATTGCTGCCTTGAGCACCTTATGACCGTCTTCTGTGAGTCTAGATTTTCGAATCCGACGCAAAACTGATAGTTAATTGTAACGTTCAGGGCCTCCTAATGACGACGGAACACTCAAATTGCGTCGAGATTCAAAACATCGTCCTCCAGCCGAATTGTCTGCAATGGTATATTGCTGCCTTGGTCACATTATGGTCGTTCTCCTGTGGGTCTAGAATTTCGAATCCGACGCAAAACTGATAGTTAATTGTAACGTTCAGGGCCTCCTAATGACGATGGAACACTCAAATTGCGTCAAGATTCAATACATCGTCCTTCAGCCGACTTGTCTCCAAGGGTCTGTTGCTGCCTCGGGCACCTTATGATCGTTCTCCTGTGAGTATAGATTTTCTAATCCGACGCAAAACTGATTGCTAATTGTAACTTTCAGGGCCTCCTAATGACGATGGAACACTCAAATTGCGTCGAGATTCAATACATCGTCCTCCAGCCGACTTGTCTCCATGGGGATATTGCTGCCTCGAGCTCCTTATGGTCGCTCTCCTGTGAGTCTAGATTTTCGAATCCGACGCGAAACTGATAGTTAATTGTAACGTTCAGGGCCTCCTAATGACAATGTAGCACTCAAATTGCGTCGCGATTCAATACATCGTCCTTCAGCCGAATTGTCTCCAATGGTCGATTGCTGCAACGGTCACATTATGGTCGTTCTCCTGTGAGTCAAGATTTTCGAATCCGACGCAAAACTGATATTTAATTGTAACGTTCCGGGCCTCCTAATGACGATGGAACACTCAAATTGCGTCGAGATTCACAACATCGTCCTCCAGCCGACTTGTCTCCAAGGGGATATCGCTGCCTCGGGGCACCACATGGTCCGTCTCCGGTGATTCTACGTTTTCGAATCCGACGCAACACTGGTAGTTAATTGTATCGTTCAGGGCCTCCTAATGACGACGGAACACTCAAATTTCGTCGAGATTCAATACATCGTATTTCAGCCGAATTGTCTCCAATGGTCTATTGCTGCCTCGGTCACATTATGGTCGTTCTCCTGTGGGTCTAGATTTTCGAATCCGACGCAAAACTGATAGTTAATTGTAACGTTCAGGGATTCCCAATGACGATGGATCACTCAAATTGCGTCAAGATTCAATACATTGTCCTTCAGCCGACTTGTCTCCAACGGTCTGTTGCTGCCTCGGGCACCTAATGGTCGTTCTCCTGTGAGTATAGATTTTCTAATCCGACGCAAAACTGATTGTTAATTGTAACGTTCAGGGCCTCCTAATGACGATGGAACACTCAAATTGCGTCGAAATTCAATACATCGTCCTCCAGCCGACTTGTCTCCATGGGGATATTGCTGCCTCGAGCTCCTTATGGTCGCTCTCCTGTGGGTCTAGATTTTCGAATCCGACGCAAAACTGATAGTTAATTGTAACGTTCAGGGATTCCCAATGACGATGGAACACTCAAATTGCGTCGAGATTCAATACATCGTCCTTCAGCCGAGTTGTCTCCAATGGTCTATTGCTGCCCCGGTCACATTATGGTCGTTCTCCTGTGAGTCTAGATTTTCGAATCCGACGCAAACCTGATAGTTAATTGTAACGTTCAGGGCCTCCTAATGACGATGGAACACTCAAATTGCGTCGAGATTCACTACATCGTCCTCCAGCCGACTTGTCTCCAAGGGGATATCGCTGCCTCGGGGCACCACATGGTCCGTCTCCGGTGATTCTACGTTTTCGAATCCGACGCAAAACTGATAGTTAATTGTAACGTTCAGGGCCTCCTAATGACGACGGAACACTCAAATTGCGTCGAGATTCAATACATCGTCCTTCAGCCGAATTGTCTCCAATGGTCTATTGCTGCCTCGGTCACATTATGGTCGTTCTCCTGTGGGTCTAGATTTTCGAATCCGACGCAAATCTGATAGTTAATTGTAACGTCCAGGGATTCCCAGTGACGATGGATCACTCAAATTGCGTCAAGATTCAATACATCGTCCTTCAGCCGACTTTCCTCCAAGGGTCTGTTGCTGCCTCGGGCACCTTATGGTCGTTCTCCTGTGAGTATAGATTTGCTAATCCGACGCAAAACTGATTGTTAATTGTAACGTTCAGGGCCTCCTAATGACGATGGAACACTCAAATTGCGTCGAAATTCAATACATCGTCCTCCAGCCGACTTGTCTCCATGGGGATATTGCTGCCTCGAGCTCCTTATGGTCGCTCTCCTGTGAATCTAGATTTTCGAATCCGACGCGAAACTGATAGTTAATTGTAACGTTCACGGCCTCCTAATGACAATGGAGCACTCAAATTGCGTCGCAATTCAATACATCGTCCTACAGCGAACTGGTCTCCAAGGGGATATTGCTGCTTCGGGCACCTTATGGTCCGTCTCCAGTGAGTCTAGATTTTCGAATCCGTCGAAAAACTGATAGTTAATTGTAATGTTCAGGGCCTCCTAATGACGATGGAACACTCAAATTGCGTCGAGATTCACTACATCGTCCTCCAGAGGACTTGTCTCCAAGAGGATATCGCTGCCTCGGCCACCACATGGTCCGTCTCCTTTGACTCTACTTTTTCGAATCCGACGCAAACGGATAGTTAATTGTAACGTTCAGGGCCTCCTAATGACGATGGAACACTCAAATTACGTCGAGATTCAATACATCGTCCTCCAGCGGACTAGTCTCCAAATGGATATAGCCTCGGGCACCTTATGGTCCGTCTCCAGTGAGTCTAGATTTTCGAATCCGACGCAAAACTGATAGTTAGTTGTAACGTTCAGGGCCTCGTAATGACGATAAAACATTAAAATAGGGTCGAGATTTAATACATCGTCCTTCAGCCGACTTGTCTCCAAGGGTCTATTGCTGCCTCGGGCACCTTATGGTCGTTCTCCTGTGAGTCTAGATTTTCGAATCCGACGCAAAAATGATAGTTAATTGTAACGTTCAGCGTCTCCTAATGACGATGGAACACTCAAATTGCGTCGAGATTCAATACATCGTCCTTCAGCCGAATTGTCTCCAATGGTCTATTGCTGCTTCGGTCACAGTATGGTCGTTCTCCTGTGAGTCTAGATTTTCGAATCCGACGCAAAAATGATAGTTAATTGTAACGTTCAGCGTCTCCTAATGACGATGGGACACTCAAATTGCGTCGAGATTCAATACATCGTCCTTCAGCCGAATTGTCTCCAATGGTATATTGCTGCCTCGGTCACATTATCGTCGTTCTCCTGTGGGTCTAGATTTTCGAATCCGACGCAAAACTGATAGTTAATTGTAACGTTCAGGGATTCCCAATGACGATGGATCACTCAAATTGCGTCAAGATTCAATACATCGTCCTTCAGCCGACTTGTCTCCAAGGGTCTGTTGCTGCCTCGGGCACCTTATGGTCGTTCTCCTGTGAGTATAGATTTTCTAATCCGACGCAAAACTGATTGTTAATTGTAACGTTCAGGGGCTCCTAATGACGATGGAACACTCAAATTGCGTCGAAATTCAATAGATCGTCATCCAGCCGACTTGTCTCCAAGGGTCTATTTCTGCCTCGGGCTCCATGTGGTCCGTCTCCTGTGAGTCTATATTTTCGAATCCGACGCGAAACTAATAGTTAATTGTAACGTTCATGGCCTCCTAATGACGATGGACACTCAAATTGCGTCGAGATTCAATACATCGTCCTCCAGCCGACTTGTCTACAAGGGTCTATTGCTGCCTTGAGCACCTTATGACCGTCTTCTGTGAGTCTAGATTTTCGAATCCGACGCAAAACTGATAGTTAATTGTAACGTTCAGGGCCTCCTAATGACGATGGAACACTCAAATTGCGTCGAGATTCAATACATCGTCCTTCAGCCGAATTGTCTCCAGTGGTCTATTGCTGCCTTGGTCACATTATGGTCGTTCTCCTGTGGGTCTAGAATTTCGAATCCGACGCAAAACTGGTAGTTAATTGTAACGTTCAGGGCCTCCTAATGACGATGGAACACTCAAATTGCGTTAAGATTCAATACATCGTCCTTCAGCCGACTTGTCTCCAAGGTTCTGTTGCTGCCTCGGGCACCTTATGATCGTTCTCCTGTGAGTATAGATTTTCTAATCCGACGCAAAACTGATTGTTAATAGTAACTTTCAGGGCCTCCTAATGACGATGGAACACTCAAATTGCGTCGAGATTCAATACATCGTCCTCCAGCCGACTTGTCTCCATGGGGATATTGCTGCCTCGAGCTCCTTATGGTCGCTCTCCTGTGAGTCTAGATTTTCGAATCCGACGCGAAACTGATAGTTAATTGTAACGTTCAGGGCCTCCTAATGACAATGTAGCACTCAGATAGCGTCGCGATTCAATACATCGTCCTTCAGCCGAATTGTCTCCAATGGTCTATTGCTGCCCCGGTCACATTATGGTCGTTCTACTGTGAGTCTAGATTTTCTAATCCGACGCAAAGCTGATTGTTAATTGTAACGTTCAGGGCCGCCTAATGACGATGGAACACTCAAATTGCGTCGAAATTCAATACATCGTCCTCCAGCCGACTTGTCTCCATGGGGATATTGCTGCCTCGACCTCCTTATGGTCGCTCTCTTGTGAGTCTAGATTTTCGAATCCGACGCGAAACTGATAGTTAATTGTAACGTTCAGGGCCCCCTTATGACAATGTAGCACTCAAATTGCGTCGCGATTCGATACATCGTCCTTCAGCCGAATTGTCTCCAAAGGTCTATTGCTGCCTCGGTCACATTATGGTCGTTCTCCTGTGGGTCTAGATTTTCGAATCCGACGCAAAACTGATAGTTAATTGTAACGTACAGGGATTCCCACTGACGATGGAACACTCAAATTGCGTCGAGATTCAATACATCGTCCTTCAGCCGACTTGTCTCCAATGGTCTATTGCTGCCCCGGTCACATTATGGTCGTTCTCCTGTGAGTCTAGATTTTCGAATCCGACGCAAACGGATAGTTAATTGTAACGTTCAGGGCCTCCTAATGACGATGGAACACTCAAATTACGTCGAGATTCAATACATCGTCCTCCAGCGGACTAGTCTCCAAGGGGATATAGCCTCGGGCACCTTATGGTCCGTCTCCAGTGAGTCTAGATTTTCGAATCCGACGCAAAACTGATAGTTAGTTGTAACGTTCAGGGCCTCCTAATGACGATGGAGCACTCAAGTTGCGTCGCGATCCAATACATGGTCCTCCAGCCGACTTGTCTCCAAGGGTCTATTGCTGCCTCGGGCACTTTATGATCGTTCTCCTGTGAGTCTAGATTTTCGAATCCGACGCAAACGGATAGTTAATTGTAACGTTCAGGGCCTCCTAATGACGATGGAACACTCAAATTGCGTCGAGATTCAATACATCGTCCATCATCCGACTTGTCTTCTAGGGTATATTGCTGCCTCGGGCACCAAATGTTCCTTCTCCCGTGAGTCTAGATTTTTGAGTCCGACGCGAAACTGATAGTTAATTGTAACGTTCAGGGCCTCGTAATGACGATAAAACATTAAAATAGCGTCGAGATTTAATACATCGTCCTTCAGCCGACTTGTCTCCAAGGGTCTATTGCTGCCTCGGGCACCTTATGGTCGTTCTCCTGTGAGTCTAGATTTTCGAATCCGACGCAAAAATGATAGTTAATTGTGACGTTCAGCGCCTCCTAATGACGATGGAACACTCAAATTGCGTCGAGAGTCAATACATCGGCCTCCAGCCGACGTGTCTCCAATAGTCCATTTCTGCCTCGGGCACCTTATGGTCGTTCTCCTGTGAGTCTAGATTTTCGAATCCGACGCAAAACTGATAGTTAATTGTAACGTTCAGGGATTCCCAATGACGATGGAACACTCAAATTGCGTCGAGATTCAATACATCGTCCTTAAGCCGACTTGTCTCCAATGGTCTATTGCTGCCCCGGTCACATTATGGTCGTTCTCCTGTGAGTCTAGATTTTCGAATCCGACGCAAACCTGATAGTTAATTGTACACTCAGGGCCTCCTAATAACGACGGAACACTCAAATTGCGTCGAGATTCACTACATCGTCCTCCAGAGGACTTGTCTCCAAGGGGATATCGCTGCCTCGGGCACCAAATGGTCCGTCTCCTTTGACTCTACTTTTTCGAATCCGACGCAAACGGATAGTTAATTGTAACGTTCAGGGCCTCCTAATGACGATGGAACACTCAAATTACGTCGAGATTCAATACATCGTCCTCCAGCGGACTAGTCTCCAAGGGGATATAGCCTCGGGCACCTTATGGTCCGTCTCCAGTGAGTCTAGATTTTCGAATCCGACGGAAAACTGATAGTTAGTTGTAACGTTCAGGGCCTCCTAATGACGATGGAACACTCAAATTGCGTCGAGATTCACTACATCGTCCTCCAGAGGACTTGTCTCCAGGGGTCTATCGCTGCCTCGGGGCACCACATGGTCCGTCTCCGGTGATTCTACGTTTTCGAATCCGACGCAAAACTGATAGTTAATTGTAACGTTCAGGGCCTCCTAATGACGACGGAACACTCATATTGCGTCGAGATTCACTACATTGTCCTCCAGAGGACTTGTCTCCAAGGGGATATCGCTGCCTCGGGCACCACATGGTCCGTCTCCTTTGACTCTACTTTTTCGAATCCGACGCAAACGGATAGTTAATTGTAACGTTCAGGGCCTCCTAATGACGATGGAACACTCAAATTACGTCGAGATTCAATACATCGTCCTCCAGCGGACTAGTCTCCAAGGGGATATAGCCTCGGGCACCTTATGGTCCGTCTCCAGTGAGTCTAGATTTTCGAATCCGATGGAAAACTCATAGTTAGTTGTAACGTTCAGGGCCTCCTAATGACGATGGAGCACTCAAGTTGCGTCGCGATCCAAAACATGGTCCTCCAGCCGACTTGTCTCCAAGGGTCTATCGCTGCCTCGGGGCACCACATGGTCCGTCTCTGGTGATTCTACGTTTTCGAATCCGACGCAAAACTGATAGTTAATTGTAACGTTCAGGGCCTCCTAATGACGACGGAACACTCAAATTGCGTCGAGATTCAATACATCGTCCTTCAGCCGAATTGTCTCCAATGGTCTATTGCTGCCTCGGTCACATTATGGTCGTTCTCCTGTGGGTCTAGATTTTCGAATCCGACGCAAAACTGATAGTTAATTGTAACGTTCAGGGATTCCCAATGACGATGGATCACTCAAATTGCGTCAAGATTCAATATATTGTCCTTCAGCCGACTTGTCTCCAAGGGTCTGTTGCTGCCTCGGGCACCTTATGGTCGTTCTCCTGTGAGTATAGATTTTCTAATCCGACGCAAAACTGATTGTTAATTGTAACGTTCAGGGCCTCCTAATGACGATGGAACACTCAAATTGCGTCGAAATTCAATACATCGTCCTCCAGCCGACTTGTCTCCAAGGGGATATCGCTGCCTCGGGGCACCACATGGTCCGTCTCCGGTGATTCTATGTTTTCGAATCCGACGCAAAACTGATAGTTAATTGTAACGTTCAGGGCCTCCTAAAGACGATGGAGCACTCAAGTTGCGTCGCGATCCAATACATGGTCCTCCAGCCGACTTGTCTCCAAGGGTCTATTGCTGCCTCGGGCACTTTATGATCGTTCTCCTGTGAGTCTAGATTTTCGAATCCGACGCAAACGGATAGTTAATTGTAACGTTCAGGGCCTCCTAATGACGATGGAACACTCAAATTGCGTCGAGATTCAATACATCGTCCATCATCCGACTTGTCTTCTAGGGTATATTGCTGCCTCAGGCACCAAATGTTCCTTCTCCCGTGAGTCTAGATTTTTGAGTCCGACGCGAAACTGATAGTTAATTGTAACGTTCAGGGCCTCGTAATGACGATAAAACACTAAAATAGCGTCGAGATTTAATACATCGTCCTTCAGCCGACTTGTCTCCAAGGGTCTATTGCTGCCTCGGGCGCCTTATGGTCGTTCTCCTGTGAGTCTAGATTTTCGAATCCGACGCAAAAATGATAGTTAATTGTGACGTTCAGCGCCTCCGAATGACGATGGAACACTCAAATTGCGTCGAGAGTCAATACATCGGCCTCTAGCCGACGTGTCTCCAATAGTCCATTTCTGCCTCGGGCTCCTTATGGTCGTTCTCCTGTGAGTCTAGATTTTCGAATCCGACGCAAAAATGATAGTTAATTGTAACGTTCAGCGTCTCCTAATGACGATGGAACACTCAAATTGCGTCGAGATTCAATACATCGTCCTTCAGCGGAATTGTCTCCAATGGTCTATTGCTGCTTCGGTCACAGTATGGTCGTTCTCCTGTGGGTCTAGATTTTCGAATCCGACGCAAAACTGATAGTTAATTGTAACGTTCAGGGATTCCCAATGACGATGGAACACTCAAATTGCGTCGAGATTCAATAAATCGTCCTCCAGCCGACTTGTCTCCATGGGGATATTGCTGCCTCGAGCTCCTTATGGTCGCTCTCCTGTGAGTCTAGATTTTCGAATCCGACGCGAAACTGATAGTTAATTGTAACGTTCTGGGCTTCCTAATGACAATGGAGCACTCAAATTGCGTCGCGATTCAATACATCGTCCTACAGCGGACTGGTCTCCAAGGGGATATTGCTGCTTTGGGCACCTTAAGGTCCGTCTCCAGTGAGTCTAGATTTTCGAATCCGACGAAAAACTGATAGTTAAGTGTAATGTTCAGGGCCTCCAAATGACGATGGAACACTCAAATTGCGTCGAGATTCAATACATCGTCCTCCAGCTGACTGGTCTCCAAGGGGATATAGCCTCGGGCACCTTATGGTCCGTCTCCAGTGAGTATAGATTTTCTAATCCGACGCAAAACTGATTGTTAATTGTAACGTTCAGGGCCTCCTAATGACGATGGAACACTCAAATTGCGTCGAGATTCACTACATCGTCCTCCAGAGGACATGTCTCCAAGGGGATATCGCTGCCTCGGGCACCACATGGTCCGTCTCCTTTGACTCTACTTTTTCGAATCCGACGCAAACGGATAGTTAATTGTAACGTTCAGGCCCTCCTAATGACAATGGAACACTCAAATTGCGTCGAGATTCAATACATCGTCCTCCAGCGGACTAGTCTCCAAGGTGATATAGCCTCGGGCACCTTATGGTCCGTCACCAGTGAGTCTAGATTTTCGAATCCGACGCAAAACTGATAGTTAGTTGTAACGTTCAGGGCCTCCTAATGACGAAGGAGCACTCAAGTTGCGTCGCGATCCAATACATGGTCCTCCAGCCGACTTGTCTCCAAGGGTCTATTGCTGCCTCGGGCACTTTATGATCGTTCTGCTGTGAGTCTAGATTTTCGAACGGGCCGCAAAACTGATAGTTAATTGTAACGCTCAGGGCCTCCTAATGACGATGGAACACTCAAATTGCGTCGAGATTCAATACATCGTCCATCATGCGACTTGTCTTCTAGGGTATATTGCTGCCTCGGGCACCAAATGTTCCTTCTCCCGTGAGTCTAGATTTTTGAGTCCGACGCGAAACTGATAGTTAATTGTAACGTTCAGGGCCTCGTAATGACGATAAAACACTAAAATAGCGTCGAGATTTAATACATCGTCCTTCAGCCGAATTGTCTCCAATGGTCTATTGCTGCTTCGGTCACAGTATGGTCGTTCTCCTGTGGGTCTAGATTTTCGAATCCGACGCAAAACTGATAGTTAATTGTAACGTTCAGGGATTCCCAATGACGATGGAACACTGAAATTGCGTCAAGATTCAATACATCGTCCTTGAGCCGACCTGTCTCCAAGGGTCTGTTGCTGCCTCGGGCACCTTATGGTCGTTCTCCTGTGAGTATAGATTTTCTAATCCGACGCAAAACTGATTGTTAATTGTAACGTTCAGGGCCTCCTAATGACGATGGAACACTCAAATTGCGTCGAGATTCAATAAATCGTCCTCAAGCCGATTTGTCTCCATGGGGATATTGCTGCCTCGAGCTCCTTATGGTCGCTCTCCTGTGAGTCTAGATTTTCGAATCCGACGCGAAACTGATAGTTAATTGCAACGTTCTGGGCTTCCTAATGACAATGGAGCACTCAAATTGCGTCGCGATTCAATACATCGTCCTACAGCGGACTGTTCTCCAAGGGGATATTGCTGCTTCGGGCACCTTATGGTCCGTCTAAAGTGAGTCTAGATTTTCGAATCCGACGAAAAACTGATAGTTAATTGTAACGTTCAGGGCCTCCTAATGACGATGGAACACTCAAATTGCGTCGAGATTCAATTCATCGTCCTCCAGCGGACTGGTCTCCAAGGGGATATTGCTGCTTCGGGCACCTTATGGTCCGTCTCCGGTGATTTTACGTTTTCGATTCCGACGCAAAACTGATAGTTAGTTGTAACGTTCAGGGCCTCCTAATGACGATGGAGCACTCAAGTTGCGTCGCGATTCAATACATCGTCCTCCAGCGGACTGGTCTCCAAGGCGATATAGCCTCGGGGACCTTATTGTCCGTCTCCAGTGAGTCTAGATTTTCGAATCCGACGAAAAACTGGCAGTTAATTGTAACATTCAGGGCCTCCTAATGACGATGGAACACTCAAATTGCGTCGCGATCCAATACATCGCCCTCCAGCCGACTTGTCTCCAAGGGTCTATTGCTGCCTCGGGCACCTTATGATCGTTCTCCTGTGAGTCTAGATTTTCGAACGGGCCGCAAAACTGATAGTTAATTGTAACGCTCAGGGCCACGTAATGACGATGGAACACTCAAATTGCGTCGAGAGTCAATACATCGGCCCCCAGCCGACTTGTCTCCAAGAGTCCATTGCTGCCTCGGGCACCTTATGGTCGTTCTCCTGTGAGTCTAGATTTTCGAATCCGACGCAAAAATGATAGTTAATTGTAACGTTCAGCGCCTCCTAATAACGATGGAACACTCAAATTGCGTCGAGGGTCAATACATCGACCTCCAGCCGACTTGTCTCCAAGGGGATATCGCTGTCTCGGGCGCCATATGATCCTTCTCCTTTGAGTCTACATTTTCGAATCCGACGCAAAAATGATAGTGAATTGTAACGTTCAGCGCATCCTAATGGTGATAGAACACTCAAATTGCGTCGAGATTCAATACATCGGCATTCAGCCGATTTGTCTCCAAGGGTCTATTGCTGCCTCGGGCACCTTGTGGTCGTTCCCCTATGAGTCTAGATTTTAGAATCCGCCTCTAAACTGATTTTTTACTGTAATGTTCAGGGCCTCCTAATGACGATGGAACACTCAAATTGCGTCGAGATTCTATACATCGGCCTCCAGCCGACTTGTCTCCAAGGGGATATTGCTGCTTCGGGCACCTTATGGTCCGTCTCCAGGGAGTCTAGATTTTCGAATCCGACGAAAAACTGATAGTTAATTGTAACGTTCAGGGCCTCCTAATGACGATGGAACACTCAAATTGGGTCGATATTCAATACATCGTCCTCCAGCTGACTGGTCTCCAAGGGGATATAGCCTCGGGCACCTTATGGTCCGTCTCCAGTGAGTCTAGATTTTCGAATCCGACGAAAAACTGATAGTTAATTGTAACATTCAGGGCATCTTAATGTTGATGGATCACTCAAATTGCGTCGCGATCCAATGCATCGTCCTCCAGCCGACTTGTCTCCAAGGGTCTATTGCTGCTTCGGACACCTTATGATCGTTCTCCTGTGAGTCTAGATTTTCGAACCCGACAAAAAACTGATAGTTAATTGTAACATTCAGGGCCTCCTAATGACGATGGAACACTCAAATTGCGTCGAGATTCAATACATCGTCCTCCAGCGGACTGGTCTCCAAGGGGATATTGCTGCTTCGGGCACCTTATGGTCCGTCTCCGGTGATTTTACGTTTTCGATTCCGACGCAAAACTGATAGTTAGTTGTAACGTTCAGGGCCTCCTAATGACGATGGAGCACTCAAGTTGCGTCGCGATTCAATACATCGTCCTCCAGCGGACTGGTCTCCAAGGGGATATAGCCTCGGGGACCTTATTGTCCGTCTCCAGTGAGACTAGATTTTCGAATCCGACGAAAAACTGACAGTTAATTGTAACATTCAGGGCCTCCTAATGACGATGGAACACTCAAATTGCGTCGCGATCCAATACATCGCCCTCCAGCCGACTTGTCTCCAAGGGTCTATTGCTGCCTCGGGCACCTTATGATCGTTCTCCTGTGAGTCTAGATTTTCGAACGGGCCGCAAAACTGGTAGTTAATTGTAACGCTCAGTGCCACGTAATGACGATGGAACACTCAAATTGCGTCGAGATTCAATATATCGTCCTTCAGCCGACTTGTCTCCATGGGTCTATTGCTGCCTCGGGCACCTTATGGTCGTTCCCCTGTGAGTCTAGATTTTAGAATCCGACGCAAAACTGATAGTTAATGGTAATGTTCAGGGCCTCCTAATGACGATTGAGCACTCAAGTTGCGTCGCGATTCAATACATCGTCCTCCAGCGGACTGGTCTCCAAGGGGATATAGCCTCGGGCACCTTATGGTCCGTCTCCTGTGAGTCTAGATTTTCGAATCCGACGAAAAACTGATAGTTAATTGTAACGTTCAGCGCATCCTAATGGTGATAGAACACTCAAATTGCGTCGAGATTCAATACATCGGCATTCAGCCGATTTGTCTCCAAGGGTCTATTGCTGCCTCGGGCACCTTGTGGTCGTTCCCCTATGAGTCTAGATTTTAGAATCCGCCTCTAAACTGATTTTTTACTGTAATGTTCAGGGCCTCCTAATGACGATGGAACACTCAAATTGCGTCGAGATTCTATACATCGGCCTCCAGCCGACTTGTCTCCAAGGGGATATTGCTGCTTCGGGCACCTTATGGTCCGTCTCCAGGGAGTCTAGATTTTCGAATCCGACGAAAAACTGATAGTTAATTGTAACGTTCAGGGCCTCCTAATGACGATGGAACACTCAAATTGGGTCGATATTCAATACATCGTCCTCCAGCTGACTGGTCTCCAAGGGGATATAGCCTCGGGCACCTTATGGTCCGTCTCCAGTGAGTCTAGATTTTCGAATCCGACGAAAAACTGATAGTTAATTGTAACATTCAGGGCATCTTAATGTTGATGGATCACTCAAATTGCGTCGCGATCCAATGCATCGTCCTCCAGCCGACTTGTCTCCAAGGGTCTATTGCTGCTTCGGACACCTTATGATCGTTCTCCTGTGAGTCTAGATTTTCGAACCCGACAAAAAACTGATAGTTAATTGTAACATTCAGGGCCTCCTAATGACGATGGAACACTCAAATTGCGTCGAGATTCAATACATCGTCCTCCAGCGGACTGGTCTCCAAGGGGATATTGCTGCTTCGGGCACCTTATGGTCCGTCTCCGGTGATTTTACGTTTTCGATTCCGACGCAAAACTGATAGTTAGTTGTAACGTTCAGGGCCTCCTAATGACGATGGAGCACTCAAGTTGCGTCGCGATTCAATACATCGTCCTCCAGCGGACTGGTCTCCAAGGGGATATAGCCTCGGGGACCTTATTGTCCGTCTCCAGTGAGACTAGATTTTCGAATCCGACGAAAAACTGACAGTTAATTGTAACATTCAGGGCCTCCTAATGACGATGGAACACTCAAATTGCGTCGCGATCCAATACATCGCCCTCCAGCCGACTTGTCTCCAAGGGTCTATTGCTGCCTCGGGCACCTTATGATCGTTCTCCTGTGAGTCTAGATTTTCGAACGGGCCGCAAAACTGGTAGTTAATTGTAACGCTCAGTGCCACGTAATGACGATGGAACACTCAAATTGCGTCGAGATTCAATATATCGTCCTTCAGCCGACTTGTCTCCATGGGTCTATTGCTGCCTCGGGCACCTTATGGTCGTTCCCCTGTGAGTCTAGATTTTAGAATCCGACGCAAAACTGATAGTTAATGGTAATGTTCAGGGCCTCCTAATGACGATTGAGCACTCAAGTTGCGTCGCGATTCAATACATCGTCCTCCAGCGGACTGGTCTCCAAGGGGATATAGCCTCGGGCACCTTATGGTCCGTCTCCTGTGAGTCTAGATTTTCGAATCCGACGAAAAACTGATAGTTAATTGTAACGTTCAGGGCCTCCTAATGACGATGGAGCACTCAAATGGCGTCGAGATTCAATACATAGTCCTTCAGCCGACTTGTCTCCAAGAGCCCATTGCTGCCTCGGGCACCTTATTGTCGTTCTTCTGTTAGTCTAGATTTTCGAATCCGACGCAAAACAGATAGTTAATTGTAACGTTCAGGGCCTCCTAAAGACGATGGAACACTCGAGTTGCGTCGCGAATCAATACATCGGCCTCGAGCCGACTTGTCTCCAAGGGTCTATTGCTGCCTCGGGCACCTTATGGTCGTTCTCATGTGAGTGTAGAATTTCGAATCGGCCGCAAAACAGATAGTTAATTGTAACGTTCACGGCCTCCTAATGACGAAGGAACACTCAAATTGCGTCGAGATTCATTACACCGTCCTCCAGCCGACTTGTCTCCATGGGGATATTGCTGCCTCGGGCTCCTTATGGTTGCTGTCCTGTGAGGCTAGATTTTCGAAACCGACGCGAAACTGATTGTTAATTGTAACGATCAGGGCTTCCTAATGACTATGGAACACTCAAATTGCGCGAGATTCAATATATCGGCATTCAGCCGATTTGTCTCCAGCGGTCTATTGCTGCCTCGGGCACCTTATGATCGTTCCCCTGTGAGTCTAGATTTTAGAATCCGACGCAAAACTGATAGTTAAATGTAATGTTCAGGGCCTCCTAATGACGATGGAGCACTCAAGTTGCGTCGCGATTCAATACATCGTCCTCCAGCCGACTTGTCTCCAAGGGTCTATTGCTGAATGTGGCTCCTTATGATCGTTCTCCTGTGAGTCTAGATTTTCGAATCCGACGCAAACCTGATAGTTAATTCTAACGTTCAGGGCCTCCTAATGAGGATGGAACACTCAAATTGCATCGAGATTCAACATACCGGCCTCCAGCCGACTTGTCTCCATGGGGATATTGCTGCCTTGGGCTCCTTATGGTCGCTGTCCTGTGAGTCTAGATTTTCGAACGCGACGCAAAACTGATAGTTAATTGTAACGCTCAGGGCCACCTAATGACGATGGAACACTCAAGTTGCGTCGAGATTCAATACATCGTCCATCAGCCGACTGCCTCGGGCACTAAATGGTCCGTCTCCCGTGAGTCTGGATTTTTGAATTCGACGCGAAACTGATAGTTAATTGTAAGGTTCAGGGCCTCCTAATGACGATGGAACACTAAAATAGCGTCGAGATTCAATACATCGTCCTTCAGCCGACTTGTCTGCAAGGGGATATTGCTGCCTTGGGCCCCATGTGGTCCGTCTCCTGTTGTAACGCCGGAAATGCATATCCTCCTATTTTCGTCTATTGTACTATTATTTTTTTTCTTGTTTTGTTACCTCAAGATATGACATTTCTGTCCGTTTATATATTGTAATTGTTTTACTGTTTGTATATATATATATTTATGCATTTATGTCGATGTATAATTGGTTTGTTTCGTAAATATCATTTGTATTTTTACGCTGGGTCTTGCCTAGGGAAAACTGCTATCGAACGATTACATCGATAGGTCGTGTGAAGAATCGAAGTGTGTAGGATCTTTGGGAGGGTTAACTCTGCCGCGTGGGGCGCGGTGTTGTGTGACGCTCCCGCGAGTTGCCGCGCTTTCGGGGTTTGGCAGCATGTAATTGCGCTCGACTCGCGATGATAGTTTCTGACATGGTGTCGCGGACGGGAAGCATTAGCTGGCGCACATCAAGAGCCCGTTTCGCCTGGTGACCGTGTCGAGAAGAAGGCGCGCCAACATCCAGCTTCTGCAACAGCGACGGCCGACAATGAGTGACTGTCGCCACCTCCTCGATCGACGGCTTCAAACCTTCAATCAACCAACAAGGAAGACTAAAAGCACGTAAAGTTTCAGAACTGTATGGCAGACCTCAGCTTTTCAAATTGTTCCATTTGCCTCGCAAAATTATAGCAACTTAGCATGAACCTTTGTTGCTCATTGTCCCAATTGCATTGCCAAGCAGGGTCCCTTCCTTTTCCGAAATGAACCCGAGTGTCGTTGAAATTCAAACGCCAGCATTAAAATAATATAATTAGATTTCACTGCTTTAATTTCAAAGTTCAGTAGCTGGCTACAATATTTAGGTTACACGAGCACAAATTTAGGGTGCGAGTTTTGTTAGCATATTTTAGCTTACCTGTGACTGCAGCTCAGCTTGGTACGTACTAAATTTTACTATTGTTAATAGTTCAGAATCATTTAATTCAAGTTCAAAGTTAAGTCTCTTGTTTCTAAATTGCGTAGAGTCAAGTTGCTTTTGAAATGATTGTTGAGGAAGTCCAAGACTAACCGTATTTTACTGGATTTCGATGTGCTTCAGAAAGAAAGCTCACTATTAACTTCAGTCACTAAATTAACTTTCGATTTTCCGGTTTTATTAATTCTTTTGCTAAATTAAGTCAGAGTGTAGCGAAATTTATTACTTCTGACAAACTTTCAGTTTTCACACTACACGTGTCATCCTTCAGTTGCCACGCTTCTAGTGCTAATTATATGTGTAATAACCTTTCTTTTTCAGTTATTATAGTAATTGTCCATAGGACTGGCGACCGTAATTTCCCCCAAATCTCAAATATCTAATTACCGCTAGTTGATTGTTAACGTAAAGGCCGCACATTTACTTTCTTTATTAACTTTACCCCTTTTCAAAATTAATTTCCACCAGTTTCATTT
This sequence comes from Schistocerca americana, assembly GCF_021461395.2. Lineage (NCBI taxonomy): Eukaryota > Metazoa > Arthropoda > Insecta > Orthoptera > Acrididae > Schistocerca > Schistocerca americana. Next base: position 3,639,404 of record NC_060122.1, on the reverse strand, counting down.
GCATTTTTCCTTTCATTTAGATGTAACCCTTTCCTCCCTCTTTACCGACAGATTAACTTCGGTGACGATTGCTTTTCCCAAATTTCCATTAGGTACACGCAGTTTGATTTTTCACTGTCATTAAGGTCGATAAGTGAGGGGGGAGGTTACACGTGGCGACCTGGTGACAGGACAATCTTCAGATTTGAGGTTGTTCTGGACACGAATTTTCTTTGGTGCAAATGTCGTAACAAAGTATTGGTTACGAACAGATAGTTACGTCAGCGAGATTAAGTAGTGGGAGGAATCCTAATTATATTTGAGATTTGGCTATTATATTGAAAATTATTAAAATGAGTGAAGGCAACAATTGCCAAAATTTGGTAGACTTGGATACGGAACAATCGGTCGAACAGTGGGAAACGCGCACCGCGGCACCCATTGTTCAGGGGCAGGCGGCTAGCATGAAAGACGCGACCGCCGAAACGCAACAAAGAGCAGAAATGGAATTCCAAACTTTAGAAAATGTTTCGGAATCAGAAGTGAAAATCAAATCTGAATCCCTTGATGACGAATACGGGGGGACAATTAAAGAGGAAGCCGCTACGGAAGTAAAACCGGTAGTTTCCGGGAATTTAACTGATTTATTGAACGTTTTGATTAACGAAATCAAGAGTCAATCGGTCAAGCAAGAAGATCAGGCTGCCAAGCAAGAAGCTCGGGCTGCCAAGCAAGAAGCTCAGTCTGAAAAATTTGAACGGATGCTAGACAATCAGAACAAAGCTATTAACGTTGTTATCAACAATGTTGGAGTTGTTAACACAAAAGTTGATAAAATCAAAGAAGATATTGTTGTAATTAATACCGAAATCGGTAATCTTAAACGGGAAATGATAGGCGTTCAGGCGGAAATTGCGAGCATAAATACTCGTTTTGATTCCGAAATTAGCAGAATCGAGAAAAGTGTAGGAGACGCAGTTGCTCCGATCATCGAGAATAAGGTGACGGAACAAATTCAATTAGTGAAAAAAGAGGATCAAAAGAAGGTGGAAACTTTAAAGGCTTTAGTGTCCGAGGTTGATGCTAAAGTGACGAAGCAGGCTAATACCTGCGAAGAGGAAAAGAGGGAAGTGGAAACGCTTGCGGCAACCACTTGCCAAGTAATTACGAGAGTGTCGGAATTAGAAAAGAAACTTGACGAAAAACAAAGCTATGTGCCAATCTGTGCACATAGTTCGGAATTGTTGACGAAAGAGGAGCGGTTTGACCCCTTGAAAAAAGGCGGTGTACATGCGACGGATTTCATTAAAAACTGTGAAAGAGTTTTACCCAGATCATGGAGTAATGAGAGAAAAATTAATGCGATTATTGATGTGTTGGCTGGTGATGCCAAGCGTTGGGGCTTAAACCTCAACATTACGAACCTGACTTTTGACGAGTTTAAAAATTTGTTTCTGGCTGAATACTGGTCAGAGCAAAAACAGCAAAGTGTCTGGCGCGAATTTGTCGTATCGAGGCCTTTCGATGCGAATTCGCGCGGCTCGATGAAGGAGTTTTGTGAGGGCTGGATCCGCAAGTTGGAATATTTGCGTGATCGCCGCACGGAATCCGAAATAGTCTGGGAACTCTACAAAAAGCTTCCAGATGATACAAAACGCTACGTAGGAAGCAATTACAGGACAATAAATGATTTCCTGGAAAGAGTGGAGGACGAGGACAATTGGCGCAATAATCGCGACAGTGGTAGAGGCCGTGGTAACAACAACGGGTACCACAGCAACCACAACAACGATAACAATGGGAATAATGCATACCGCAACCATGGCAGCAATAACAAAAATGGTTCGGACCGTAATAACAATCGGTACAATGCAAATAATAACAGGAATGACGGAAACCAGTATCACACTAACGTGATACGGGCTTCACAGAATAGTAATAACGCCAGAGGGTGTGACCAGCCGCCTCAGCAGTATCCGGGGAGCGTATCTGCTGGGACGAGACAGGGAAACCATTAGCCGCGCCGGTGAGGGGCCGACCGGGCGTGGAGAAATTTTGGCGGCCCAATAACAGGAGAAAACCCAGGTGTCGTCGTTATGAAAATTCCGTATGGAATAATCAACGGCGGGAGAGTGTGCCAGTGTTAGGAGAAAGGAGTGCGCCCACAAGTAGTAGATCAGCTGTAGACACGGCAGTAGGAAGTACATTCACTGTCAGTGAGAACAATTTAAGTAGTGTTCCGGAAATCGATTATAAAGTGGCAGCTGTAATACCCACAGCGGAACTGGAGATTGAGTTTAAGAATGATTCGCAAGTGTTGAAAGAAGATCAGATGTCGGATAAAACGTCCGTCATCGAGCGAGGAGATGCAGAGAGGGATGAGGTCTGGTTAAGGCAGTTCGGTCGCTTATACGACGAACTAAGAGATTATAGGGCCCTGTACGGGAGAAGTGTTTATGGGGAGCGCGGGCAGGATTTGCCGCGTCTCGTCCCGCAGGAAGATAGTGATTGTGAAGTGATAGAAAGTTCTGGCCCTAACCGGCAGACTTTACTAGAAATAGTTGATGTTAATGGGGAGCACGAGCAAGATGCGTCGTGTTTCGTCCCGCAGGAGTTGAATGTTGAAGTAGTAACGGAAAGTTCTGGCCCTAACCGGCAGACTTTACCGAAAGTTGTAATGGTAGAAGTAGCCGACCCATCCGACGCGAACATCCAGTTTAAACATTGCGAGAGTATTAAGGAGAAAGATTACGAAAATTTTAGTGATAGCCGGACACGATTGGTAAAAAACCACGTAGATTACAGTGTGTATGAGGTTAGAGCTGACGTTATACGGTCAGACGATAACAGTGTGGGTTGTGCAGATCTAGAGGAAGTAATTGCAGATACTACTGGGCACATTTCTCCAGGTAGATTGGCAGATGAGATCAATCTGGCCAAAGAGGAATCAACGAAGGTGACAATTAGTGAATCGATAGCAATGCAACACTCACTAGTTGACGAGTTACAGGAAAAGGTTTCGGTATTGGAGGCGAAGCTACAGACTAAGCCTCAGGACAGACGTGTTGAAATTATAACTGTATGTGAACAGAGGCTGAAAAAGCCGCCAGATAAACCGGATTTAGGATCAAAGCCGGACGGTTTTTTCTGGAATGACCTGGATATAGACGAGGATTTACTGTGGGAAATAAAGAAACAGTCGAGGACAAGTGTATACAGATAGTAGTGTCTGTTAATATGCACGGCCTACAACTAAACGTGTTGATTGACACCGGTGCAGAATTGAGTGCTGTATCTGGGAAAATATTTGAGTTACTGAAAGACAGACCTGGCATCGTAGTTATGCCAGTAACAGGAGTGAAAATTATCGGTGCTACTGGGAAGGCCAGTAAACCGGTCACAAAACAGATTTTTGTCAACTTCGAGATATATGGGGCACGATCTGAACAAGAGTTTGTCGTCGTGCCAGACTTAACTACGGAAGTAATTATCGGGTTAGATTGGCTATTAAAGTACCGTGCAGTGATTAATTGCGAATGCAAAACTTTGACATGTACGTCACAAGATAAAACAATAGTGGTTAGCTTTGACGAGGCAGGAGACGGTGTGCATAGGCAATACCAGCCTATACACATTGTTAACTGGCCGGATGGTATTGATGTAGGTATGAATTTGAACTGCCGTAAAGTGAGGAATCTCGGCATTGACAAAAGTGTAGAAAGTTTAGTGGAAGAGATAATCAAATTCCCTCCACGGATTAACATTAGTATTGGTGTGAAAAAAAGATCGTTTGCGAGAAGTAATGAAGCTTAAAGCCGATGCTCACATACGTCGTCGTGGCGCTAAAGCACGTTTTGCTAAGTTTGCAATCGGAGACTTAGTACTTGTAAAAGCTCATGAGAAATCGAGCGAGACAGACAATGAAATCTCTCAGTTTAAGTTTGTTTATAATGGACCATATAAAGTCATTGGTATACCTCACACAAATGCTTATTGCTTAGAGTATCCAAGCTCTGGAAAACGATTAGGTATACGGAATATAGTAGACTTGAAATTGTACCAACCTAGGATCGATTAATACCACACAATGGGTAATTTATAAAGTATGTAAAATAGAGTGTAAGATTTAACGATTTGCTAGATTGCCATGCTTTTGACTGACCAAGGTCATTAAAGAAGTTATAATTAATAAGTAATTAATTTTGATTAATCAATTTAATTTCAATCAATTTAATCATGATCTAATCAACTGAAAAATCCAAGCTGCTAGTTTAAGTTTTCAGCTGAGTCACAGTAGATTAAGGAACGTAAATATGATTTTGTAAATAGCTGTAAGATTCCATGAATATGTGTTCTACTAGTCATTGCCGATGTACTTAGACGCTGTTTTAAGTTTCAGGCTAGTACATGGGTGTGATGATGGACAGTGTTGAGTTATCCACTGTGATAGTGTTTATGGACTCCTTGAGATTACTCGGGAGTGAGTTTTACCGAAAGAATTCAGTGAAACGGACGTTCTGGAAATGCCGTTACAAGGGCGAGAGAGATCAAGCGTGCCGCACAGGCGGGCGCAACAATACTGGCGGGGCGGAACCGCTGTCGGCTCTTGTGCCGCTGTCGGCTCTTGTGCCGCTGTCGGCATTCTTTGTACTTGCGAGTACGAAAGGCGGAATAGTTTTTCTTCCCGGACAGCTGATGTGAAAGAATTCTGCTGTCAATACTTATGTTTTTTTCGATCTACTGAATATTATTTGCTTGTTTAGCATTAAGTGGACTCTCATGGCAAGCGTATTAATTACGAAAAGGTTATATAAAATGTGTATTCTATGTAATTAATAATTAATTTGCGTATTTTGATCTACCTGTTTTTATGACCATGTACTCCGATTAATTTTGTAAATAGTATTCCATTTCTCATAGTGTTACGAATTTTAAGGATTTAGGAATAGCTAAACCATTTTCTATATTTTCTATGAATTTTAATATGTTGTCAACCTGTTTTATTTTGTGCAAGGTGACAGAGTGGAATAAGATTAGGAGTGTTTCCACTCAATTATTATGGTCTAAGAATTGATTTATGGTTAATTAGACGAATGCTAACTTTTGTTGATGTTTTGAGCATATGCATTTCCGCTGGTTTTTTTTTGGGACATTTTCTGAGTCTGTTTACGTTACACGAACATCCTCAGACAATGTGGGGCACGTGTAACGCCGGAAATGCATATCCTCCTATTTTCGTCTATTGTACTATTATTTTTTTTCCTTGTTTTGTTACCTCAAGATATGACATTTCTGTCTCTTTATATATTGTAATTGTTTTACTGTTTGTATATATATATTTATGCATTTATGTCGATGTATAATTGGTTTGTTTCGTAAATATCATTTGTATTTTTACGCTGGGTCTTGCCTAGGGAAAACAGCTATCGAACGATTACATCGATAGGTCGTGTGAAGAATCGAAGTGTGTAGGATCTTTGGGAGGGTTAACTCTGCCGCGTGGGGCGCGGGCAGTGAGAGTCTGGTGAGTAGCGAGTGGAGGAGGTGTTGTGTGACGCTCCCGCGAGTTGCCGCGCTTTCGGGGTTTGGCAGCATGTAATTGCGCTCGACTCGCGATGATAGTTTCTGACATGGTGTCGCGGACGGGAAGCATTAGCTGGCGCACATCAAGAGCCCGCTTCGCCTGGTGACCGTGTTGAGAAGAAGGCGCGCCAACATCCAGCTTCTGCAACAGCGACGGCCGACAATGAGTGACTGTCGCCACCTCCTCGATCGACGGCTTCAAACCTTCAATCAACCAACAAGGAAGACTAAAAGCACGTAAAGTTTCAGAACTGTATGGCAGACCTCAGCTTTTCAAATTGTTCCATTTGCCTCGCAAAATTATAGCAACTTAGCATGAACCTTTGTTGCTCATTGTCCCAATTGCATTGCCAAGCAGGGTCCCTTCCTTTTCCGAAATGAACCCGAGTGTCGTTGAAATTCAAACGCCAGCATTAAAATAATATAATTAGATTTCACTGCTTTAATTTCAAAGTTCAATAGCTGGCTACAATATTTAGGTTACACGAGCACAAATTTAGAGTGCGAGTTTTGTTAGCATATTTTAGCTTACCTGTGACTGCAGCTCAGCTTGGTACGTACTAAATTTTACTATTGTTAATAGTTCAGAATCATTTAATTCAAGTTCAAAGTTAAATCTCTTGTTTCTAAATTGCGTAGAGTCAAGTTGCTTTTGAAATGATTGTTGAGGTAGTCCAAGACTAACCGTATTTTACTGGATTTCGATGTGCTTCAGAAAGAAAGCTCACTATTAACTTCAGTCACTAAATTAACTTTCGATTTTCCGGTTTTATTAATTCTTTTGCTAAATTAAGTCAGAGTGTAGCGAAATTTATTACTTCTGACAAACTTTCAGTTTTCACACTACACGTGTCATCCTTCAGTTGCCACGCTTCCAGTGCTAATTATATGTGTAATAACCTTTCTTTTTCAGTTATTATAGTAATTGTCCATAGGACTGACGACCGTAATTTCCCCCAAATCTCAAATATCTAATTACCGCTAGTTGATTGTTAACGTAAAGGCCGCACATTTACTTTCTTTATTAACTTTACCCCTTTTCAAAATTAATTTCCACCAGTTTCATTTGCATTTTTCCTTTCATTTAGATGTAACCCTTTCCTCCCTCTTTACCGACAGATTAACTTCGGTGACGATTGCTTTTCCCAAATTTCCATTAGGTACACGCGGTTTGATTTTTCACTGTCATTAAGGTCGATAAGTGAGGGGGGAGGTTACACGTGGCGACCTGGTGACAGGACAATCTTCAGATTTGAGGTTGTTCTGGACACGAATTTTCTTTGGTGCAAATGTCGTAACAAAGTATTGGTTACGAACAGATAGTTACGTCAGCGAGATTAAGTAGTGGGAGGAATCCTAATTATATTTGAGATTTGGCTATTATATTGAAAATTATTAAAATGAGTGAAGGCAACAATTGCCAAAATTTGGTAGACTTGGATACGGAACAATCGGTCGAACAGTGGGAAACGCGCACCGCGGCACCCATTGTTCAGGGGCAGGCGGCTAGCATGAAAGACGCGACCGCCGAAACGCAACAAAGAGCAGAAATGGAATTCCAAACTTTAGAAAATGTTTCGGAATCAGAAGTGAAAATCAAATCTGAATCCCTTGATGACGAATACGGGGGGACAATTAAAGAGGAAGCCGCTACGGAAGTAAAACCGGTAGTTTCCGGGAATTTAACTGATTTATTGAACGTTTTGATTAACGAAATCAAGAGTCAATCGGTCAAGCAAGAAGATCAGGCTGCCAAGCAAGAAGCTCGGGCTGCCAAGCAAGAAGCTCAGTCTGAAAAATTTGAACGGATGCTAGACAATCAGAACAAAGCTATTAACGTTGTTATCAACAATGTTGGAGTTGTTAACACAAAAGTTGATAAAATCAAAGAAGATATTGTTGTAATTAATACCGAAATCGGTAATCTTAAACGGGAAATGATAGGCGTTCAGGCGGAAATTGCGAGCATAAATACTCGTTTTGATTCCGAAATTAGCAGAATCGAGAAAAGTGTAGGAGACGCAGTTGCTCCGATCATCGAGAATAAGGTGACGGAACAAATTCAATTAGTGAAAAAAGAGGATCAAAAGAAGGTGGAAACTTTAAAGGCTTTAGTGTCCGAGGTTGATGCTAAAGTGACGAAGCAGGCTAATACCTGCGAAGAGGAAAAGAGGGAAGTGGAAACGCTTGCGGCAACCACTTGCCAAGTAATTACGAGAGTGTCGGAATTAGAAAAGAAACTTGACGAAAAACAAAGCTATGTGCCAATCTGTGCACATAGTTCGGAATTGTTGACGAAAGAGGAGCGGTTTGACCCCTTGAAAAAAGGCGGTGTACATGCGACGGATTTCATTAAAAACTGTGAAAGAGTTTTACCCAGATCATGGAGTAATGAGAGAAAAATTAATGCGATTATTGATGTGTTGGCTGGTGATGCCAAGCGTTGGGGCTTAAACCTCAACATTACGAACCTGACTTTTGACGAGTTTAAAAATTTGTTTCTGGCTGAATACTGGTCAGAGCAAAAACAGCAAAGTGTCTGGCGCGAATTTGTCGTATCGAGGCCTTTCGATGCGAATTCGCGCGGCTCGATGAAGGAGTTTTGTGAGGGCTGGATCCGCAAGTTGGAATATTTGCGTGATCGCCGCACGGAATCCGAAATAGTCTGGGAACTCTACAAAAAGCTTCCAGATGATACAAAACGCTACGTAGGAAGCAATTACAGGACAATAAATGATTTCCTGGAAAGAGTGGAGGACGAGGACAATTGGCGCAATAATCGCGACAGTGGTAGAGGCCGTGGTAACAACAACGGGTACCACAGCAACCACAACAACGATAACAATGGGAATAATGCATACCGCAACCATGGCAGCAATAACAAAAATGGTTCGGACCGTAATAACAATCGGTACAATGCAAATAATAACAGGAATGACGGAAACCAGTATCACACTAACGTGATACGGGCTTCACAGAATAGTAATAACGCCAGAGGGTGTGACCAGCCGCCTCAGCAGTATCCGGGGAGCGTATCTGCTGGGACGAGACAGGGAAACCATTAGCCGCGCCGGTGAGGGGCCGACCGGGCGTGGAGAAATTTTGGCGGCCCAATAACAGGAGAAAACCCAGGTGTCGTCGTTATGAAAATTCCGTATGGAATAATCAACGGCGGGAGAGTGTGCCAGTGTTAGGAGAAAGGAGTGCGCCCACAAGTAGTAGATCAGCTGTAGACACGGCAGTAGGAAGTACATTCACTGTCAGTGAGAACAATTTAAGTAGTGTTCCGGAAATCGATTATAAAGTGGCAGCTGTAATACCCACAGCGGAACTGGAGATTGAGTTTAAGAATGATTCGCAAGTGTTGAAAGAAGATCAGATGTCGGATAAAACGTCCGTCATCGAGCGAGGAGATGCAGAGAGGGATGAGGTCTGGTTAAGGCAGTTCGGTCGCTTATACGACGAACTAAGAGATTATAGGGCCCTGTACGGGAGAAGTGTTTATGGGGAGCGCGGGCAGGATTTGCCGCGTCTCGTCCCGCAGGAAGATAGTGATTGTGAAGTGATAGAAAGTTCTGGCCCTAACCGGCAGACTTTACTAGAAATAGTTGATGTTAATGGGGAGCACGAGCAAGATGCGTCGTGTTTCGTCCCGCAGGAGTTGAATGTTGAAGTAGTAACGGAAAGTTCTGGCCCTAACCGGCAGACTTTACCGAAAGTTGTAATGGTAGAAGTAGCCGACCCATCCGACGCGAACATCCAGTTTAAACATTGCGAGAGTATTAAGGAGAAAGATTACGAAAATTTTAGTGATAGCCGGACACGATTGGTAAAAAACCACGTAGATTACAGTGTGTATGAGGTTAGAGCTGACGTTATACGGTCAGACGATAACAGTGTGGGTTGTGCAGATCTAGAGGAAGTAATTGCAGATACTACTGGGCACATTTCTCCAGGTAGATTGGCAGATGAGATCAATCTGGCCAAAGAGGAATCAACGAAGGTGACAATTAGTGAATCGATAGCAATGCAACACTCACTAGTTGACGAGTTACAGGAAAAGGTTTCGGTATTGGAGGCGAAGCTACAGACTAAGCCTCAGGACAGACGTGTTGAAATTATAACTGTATGTGAACAGAGGCTGAAAAAGCCGCCAGATAAACCGGATTTAGGATCAAAGCCGGACGGTTTTTTCTGGAATGACCTGGATATAGACGAGGATTTACTGTGGGAAATAAAGAAACAGTCGAGGACAAGTGTATACAGATAGTAGTGTCTGTTAATATGCACGGCCTACAACTAAACGTGTTGATTGACACCGGTGCAGAATTGAGTGCTGTATCTGGGAAAATATTTGAGTTACTGAAAGACAGACCTGGCATCGTAGTTATGCCAGTAACAGGAGTGAAAATTATCGGTGCTACTGGGAAGGCCAGTAAACCGGTCACAAAACAGATTTTTGTCAACTTCGAGATATATGGGGCACGATCTGAACAAGAGTTTGTCGTCGTGCCAGACTTAACTACGGAAGTAATTATCGGGTTAGATTGGCTATTAAAGTACCGTGCAGTGATTAATTGCGAAAGCAAAACTTTGACATGTACGTCACAAGATAAAACAATAGTGGTTAGCTTTGACGAGGCAGGAGACGGTGTGCATAGGCAATACCAGCCTATACACATTGTTAACTGGCCGGATGGTATTGATGTAGGTATGAATTTGAACTGCCGTAAAGTGAGGAATCTCGGCATTGACAAAAGTGTAGAAAGTTTAGTGGAAGAGATAATCAAATTCCCTCCACGGATTAACATTAGTATTGGTGTGAAAAAAAGATCGTTTGCGAGAAGTAATGAAGCTTAAAGCCGATGCTCACATACGTCGTCATGGCGCTAAAGCACGTTTTGCTAAGTTTGCAATCGGAGACTTAGTACTTGTAAAAGCTCATGAGAAATCGAGCGAGACAGACAATGAAATCTCTCAGTTTAAGTTTGTTTATAATGGACCATATAAAGTCATTGGTATACCTCACACAAATGCTTATTGCTTAGAGTATCCAAGCTCTGGAAAACGATTAGGTATACGGAATATAGTAGACTTGAAATTGTACCAACCTAGGATCGATTAATACCACACAATGGGTAATTTATAAAGTATGTAAAATAGAGTGTAAGATTTAACGATTTGCTAGATTGCCATGCTTTTGACTGACCAAGGTCATTAAAGAAGTTGTAATTAATAAGTAATTAATTTTGATTAATCAATTTAATTTCAATCAATTTAATCATGATCTAATCAACTGAAAAATCCAAGCTGCTAGTTTAAGTTTTCAGCTGAGTCACAGTAGATTAAGGAATGTAAATATGATTTTGTAAATAGCTGTAAGATTCCATGAATATGTGTTCTACTAGTCATTGCCGATGTACTTAGACGCTGTTTTAAGTTTCAGGCTAGTACATGGGTGTGATGATGGACAGTGTTGAGTTATCCACTGTGATAGTGTTTATGGACTCCTTGAGATTACTCGGGAGTGAGTTTTACCGAAAGAATTCAGTGAAACGGACGTTCTGGAAATGCCGTTACAAGGGCGAGAGAGATCAAGCGTGCCGCACAGGCGGGCGCAACAATACTGGCGGGGCGGAACCGCTGTCGGCTCTTGTGCCGCTGTCGGCTCTTGTGCCGCTGTCGGCATTCTTTGTACTTGCGAGTACGAAAGGCGGAATAGTTTTTCTTCCCGGACAGCTGATGTGAAAGAATTCTGCTGTCAATACTTATGTTTTTTTCGATCTACTGAATATTATTTGCTTGTTTAGCATTAAGTGGACTCTCATGGCAAGCGTATTAATTACGAAAAGGTTATATAAAATGTGTATTCTATGTAATTAATAATTAATTTGCGTATTTTGATCTACCTGTTTTTATGACCATGTACTCCGATTAATTTTGTAAATAGTATTCCATTTCTCATAGTGTTACGAATTTTAATGATTTAGGAATAGCTAAACCATTTTCTATATTTTCTATGAATTTTAATATGTTGTCAACCTGTTTTATTTTGTGCAAGGTGACAGAGTGGAATAAGATTAGGAGTGTCTCCACTCAATTATTATGGTCTAAGAATTGATTTATGGTTAATTAGACGAATGCTAACTTTTGTTGATGTTTTGAGCATATGCATTTCCGCTGTTTCTTTTTTGGGAAATTTTCTGAGTCTGTTTACGTTACACGAACATCCTCAGACAATGTGGGGCACGTGTAACGCCGGTAATGCGTATCCTCCTATTTTCGTCTATTGTACTATTATTTTTTTTCCTTGTTTTGTTACCTCAAGATATGACATTTCTGTCTCTTTATATATTGTAATTGTTTTACTGTTTGTATATATATATATTTATGCATTTATGTCGATGTATAATTGGTTTGTTTCGTAAATATCATTTGTATTTTTACCCTGGGTCTTGCCTAGGGAAAACTGCTATCGAACGATTACATCGATAGGTCGTGTGAAGAATCAAAGTGTGTAGGATCTTTGGGAGGGTTAACTCTGCCGCGTGGGGCGCGGGCAGTGAGAGTCTGGTGAGTAGCGAGTGGAGCACGTGTTGTGTGACGCTCCCGCGAGTTGCCGCGCTTTCGGGGTTTGGCAGCATGTAATTGCGCTCGACTCGCGATGATAGTTTCTGACATGGTGTCGCGGACGGGAAGCATTAGCTGGCGCACATCAAGAGCCCGTTTCGCCTGGTGACCGTGTCGAGAAGAAGACGCGCCAACATCCAGCTTCTGCAACAGCGACGGCCGACAATGAGTGACTGTCGCCACCTCCTCGATCGACGGCTTCAAACCTTCAATCAACCAACAAGGAAGACTAAAAGCACGTAAAGTTTCAGAACTGTATGGCAGACCTCAGCTTTTCAAATTGTTCCATTTGCCTCGCAAAATTACAGCAACTTAGCATGAACCTTTGTTGCTCATTGTCCCAATTGCATTGCCAAGCAGGGTCCCTTCCTTTTCCGAAATGAACCCGAGTGTCGTTGAAATTCAAACGCCAGCATTATAATAATATAATTAGATTTCACTGCTTTAATTTCAAAGTTCAGTAGCTGGCTACAATATTTAGGTTACACGAGCACAAATTTAGAGTGCGAGTTTTGTTAGCATATTTTAGCTTACCTGTGACTGCAGCTCAGCTTGGTACGTACTAAATTTTACTATTGTTAATAGTTCAGAATCATTTAATTCAAGTTCAAAATTAAATCCTTTGTTTCTAAATTGCGTTTCTAAGTTGCTTTTGAAATGATTGTTGAGGTAGACCAAGACTAACCGTATTTTACTGGATTTCGATGTGCTTCAGAAAGAAAGCTCACTATTAACTTCAGTCACTAAATGCTTTTGAAATGATTGTTGAGGTAGACCAAGACTAACCGTATTTTACTGGATTTCGATGTGCTTCAGAAAGAAAGCTCACTATTAACTTCAGTCACTAAATTAACTTTCGATTTTCCGGTTTTATTAATTCTTTTGCTAAATTAAGTCAGAGTGTAGCGAAATTTATTACTTCTGACAAACTTTCAGTTTTCACACTACACGTGTCATCCTTCAGTTGCCACGCTTCTAGTGCTAATTATATGTGTAATAACTTTTCTTTTTCAGTTATTATAGTAATTGTCCATAGGACTGGCGACCGTAATTTCCCCCAAATCTCAAATATCTAATTACCGCTAGTTGATTGTTAACGTAAAGGCCGCACATTTACTTTCTTTATTAACTTTACCCCTTTTCAAAATTAATTTCCACCAGTTTCATTTGCATTTTTCCTTTCATTTAGATGTAACCCTTTCCTCCCTCTTTACCGACAGATTAACTTCGGTGACGATTGCTTTTCCCAATTTTCCATTAGGTACACGTGGTTTGATTTTTCACTGTCATTAAGGTCGATAAGTGAGGGGGGAGGTTACACTGTGAGTCTATATTTTCGAATCCGACGCGAAACTAATGGTTAATTGTTACGTTCAGGGCCTCCTAATGACGATGGAACACTCAAATTGCGTCGAGATTCAATACATCGGCCCCGAGCCGACTTGTCTCCAAGGGTCTATTGCTGCCTCGGGCACCTTATGGTCGTTATCCTGTGAGTCTAGATTTTCGAATCCGACGCAAAACTGATAGATAATTGCAACGTTCAGGGCCTCCTAATGACGATGGAACACTCAAATTGCGCCGAGACTCAATACATCGTCCTTCGGCCGACTTGTCTCCAAGGGTCTATTGCTGCCTCGGGCACCTTATGGTCGTTCTCATGTGAGTCTAGATTTTCTAATCCGACGCAAAACTGATTGTTAATTGTAACGATCAGGGCCTCCTAATGACGATTGAAAACTCAAATTGCGTCGAGATTGAATACATCGTCCTCCAGCCGACTTGTATCCAAGGGGATATTGCTGTCTCGGGCACCATATGATCCTTTTCCTGTGAGTGGACTTTCGAATCCGACGCTAAAATGATAGTTAATTGTAACGTTCAGCACCTCCTAATGACGATGGAACACTCAAATTGCGTCGAGAGTCAATATATCGTCCTCCAGCCGACTTGTCTCCAAGGGTCTATTGCTGCCTCGGGCACCTTATGGTCGTCCTCCTGTGAGTCTAGATTCTCGAATCCGACGCAAATATTATAGTTAACTGTAACGTTCAGGGCCTCCTAATGACGATGGAACACTCAAATTGCATCGAGATTCAACATCCCGGCCTCCAGCCGACTTGTCTCCATGGGGATATTGCTGCCTCGGGCTCCTAATGGTCGCTGTCCTGTGAGTCTAGATTTTCGAAACCGACGCGAAACTGATTGTTAATTGTGACGTTCAGGGCTTCCTAATGACGATGGACACTCAAATTGCGCGAGATTCAATGTATCGGCATTCAGCCGATTTTGTCTCCAACGGTCTATTGCTGCCTCGGGCACCTTATGGTCGTTCCCCTGTGAGTCTAGATTTTAGAATCCGACGCAAAACTGATAGTTAATTGTAATGTTCAGGGCCACCTAATGATGATGGAACACTCACATTGCGTCGAGATTCAATATATCGGTATTCAGCCGATTTGTCTCCAAGGGTCTATTGCTGCCTCGGGCACCTTATGGTCGTTCCCCTGTGAGTCTAGATTTAAGAATCCGACGCAAAACTGATAGTTAATAGTAATGTTCAGGGCCTCCTAATGACGATGGAGCACTCAAGTTGCGTCGCGATTCAATACATCGTCCTCCAGCGGACTGGTCTCCAAGGGGATATAGCCTCGGGCACCGTATTGTCCGTCTCCAGTGGGTCTAGATTTTCGAATCCGACGAAAAACTGATAGTTAATTGTAACATTCAGGGCCTCCTAATGACGATGGAACACTCAAATTGCGTCGCGATCCAATACATCGTCCTCCAGCCGATTTGTCTCCAAGGGTCAATTGCTGCCTCGGGCACCTTATGATCGTTCTCCTGTGAGTTTAGATTTTCGAACGCGACAAAAAACTGATAGTTAATTGTAACGCTCAGGGCCACCTAATGACGATGGAACACTCAAATTGCGTCGAGATTCAATACATCGTCCATCAGCCGACTGCCTCGCGCACCAATTGGTCCGTCTCCCGTGAGTCTAGATTTTTGAATCCGACGCGAAAATGATAGTTACTTGTAACGTTCAGCGCCTACTAATAACGATGGAACACTGAAATTGCGTCGAGGGTCAATACATCGACCTCCAGCCGACTTGTCCCCAAGGGGATATTGCTGTCTCGGGCACCATATGATCCTTCTCCTCTGAGGCTACATTTTCGCATCCGACGCGAAACTGATAGTTAATTGTAACGATCGGGGCCTCGTACTGACGATGGAACACTCAAATTGCGTCGAGATTAAATACATCGCCCTTTAGCCGACTTGTACCAAGAGTCCATTGCTGCCTCGGGCACCCTATTGGTCGTTCTCCTGTTAGTCTAGATTTTCGAATCCCACGAAAAACTGATAGTTAATTGCAACATTCAGGGCCTCCTAATGACGATGGAACACTCAAATTACGTCGCGATCCAATACATCGTCCTCCAGCCGACTTGTCTCCATGGGTATATTGCTGCCTCGGGCACCTTATGATCGTTCTCCTGTGAGTCTAGATTTTCGAACCCGACGCAAAACTGATAGTTATTTGTAGCGCTCAGGGCCACCTATTGACGATGGAACACTCAAATTGTGTCGAGATTCAATACATTGGCCTCCAGCCGACTTGTCTCCAAGGGTCTACTGCTGCCTCGCGCACCTTATGGTCGTGCTCCTGTGAGTCTAGATTTTCTAATCCGACGCAAAACTGATTTTTAATTGTAACGTTCAGGGCCTCCTAATGACGATGGAACACTCAAATTGCGTCGCGTTTCAATACTTCGTCCTCCAGCGGACTGGCCTCCAAGGGGATATAGCCTCGGGCACCTTGTGGGTTGTATCCAGTGGGCCTAGATTTTCGAATCCGACGAAAAACTGATAGTTAATTGTAGCATTGAGGGCCTCCTAATGGCGATGGAACACTCAAATTGCGTCGCGATCCAATACATCGTCCTCCAGCCGACTCTTCTCCTATGGTCTATTGCTGCCTCGGGCACCTTACGATCGTTCTGCTGTGAGTCTAGATTTTCGTACCCGACGCAAAACTGATAGTTAATTGTAACGCTCAGGGCCACCTAATGACGATGGAACACTCAAATTGCGTCGAGATTCAATACATCGGCCTCCAGCCGACTTGTCTCCAAGGGGATATAGCTGTCTCGGGCACAATATGATCCTTCTCCTGTGAGTCTAGATTTTCGATTCCGACGCAAAAATGATAGTGATTTGTAACGTTCAGCGCCTCCTAATGACGATAACACACTCAAAAGGCGTCGAGATTCAATACATCGTCCACAACCGACTTGTCTCCAAGGGTCTATTGCTGCCTCGGTCACCAAATGCTCCGTCTCCTGTGAGTCTAGATTTTCGAATCCGACGCGTAACAGATAGTTAAATGCAAAGTTCAGGGCCTCCTAATGACGATGGAACACTCAAATTGCGTCGAGATTCAATACATCGTCCTTCAGCCGACTTGTCTTCAAGGGTCTATTGCTGCCTCGGGCACCTTGTGGTCGTTCTCCTGTGAGTCTAGATATTCGAATCCGACGCAAAACTGATAGTTAATTGTAACGTTCAGGGCCTCCTAATGACGATGGAACACTCAAATTGCGTCGAGATTCAATACATCATCCTCCAGCCCACTTATATCCAAGGGGAAATTGCTGTCTCGGGCACCACATGACCCTACTCCTGTGAGTAGATTTTCGAATCCGACGCTAAAATGATAGTTAATTGTAACGTTCAGCGCCTCCTAATGACGATGGAACACTCAAATTGCGTCGAGATTCAATACATCGTCATTCAGCCGACTTGTTTCCAAGGGTCTATTGCTGCCTCGGGCACCTTATGGTCGTTCTCCTCTGAGTCTAGATTTTCTAATCCGACGCAAAACTGATTGTTAATTGTAACGTTCAGGACCTCCTAATGACGATGGAACACTCAAATTGCGTCGACATTCAATACATCGTCCTCCAGCCGACTTGTATCCAATGGCATATTGCTGTCTCGGGCTTCATATGATCCTTCTCCTGTGACTAGATTTTCGAATCCGACGCTAAAATGATAGTTAATTGTAACGTTCAGTGCCTCCTAATGACGATGGGACACTCAAATTGCGTCGAGATTCAATACATTGGCCTTTCAGCCGACTTGTCTCCAAGGGCATATTGCTGCCTCGGGCACCATATGGTCCGTCTCCTGTGAGTCTAGATTTTCGAATCCGACGCAAAAATGATAGTTAATTGTAACGTTCAGCGCTTCCTAATGACGATGGAACACTCAAATTGCGTCGAGATTCAATACATCGTCCTTCAGCCGACTTGTCACCAAGGTTCTATTGCTGCCTCGGCCACCTTATGGTCGTTCTTCTGTGAGTCTAGATATTAGAATCCGACGCAAAACTGATAGTTAATTGTAACGTCAGGGCCTCCTAATGACGATGGTACACTGAAATTGCGTCGAGATTCAATACATCGTCCTTCAACCGACTTGTCTCCAAGGGTCTGGTTCTGCCTCGGGCACCTTATGGTCGTTCTCCTGTGAGTCTAGATTTTCTAATCCGACGCAAAACTGATTGTTAGTTGTAACGTTCAGTTCCTCCTAATGACGATGGAACACTCAAATTGCGTCGCGTTTCAATACATCGTCCTCCAGCGGACTGGTCTCCAATGGGATATAGCCTCGGGCACCTTATCGTCCGTATCCAGTGAGTCTAGAATTTCGAATCCGACGCAAAACTGATAGTTAATTGTAACGTTAAGGGCCTCCTAATGACGATGGAACACTCAAATTGCGTCGAGATTCAATACATCGTCCTTCAGCCGACCTGTCTGCAAGGGTCTATTGCTGCCTCGGGCACATTATGGTCATTCTCCTGTGGGTCTAGATTTTCTAATCCGACGCAAAACATTGTTAATTGTAACGTTCAAGACCTCTTAATGACGATGGAACACTCAAATTGCGTCGGGATTCAATACATCGTCCTCCAGCCGACTGTATTCCAAGGGGATATTGCTGTCTCGGGCTTCATATGATCCTTCTCCTGTGAGTATATTTTCGAATCCGACGCCAAAATGATAGTTAATTGTAACGTTCAGCGCCTCCTAAAGACGATGGAACACTCAAATTGCGTCGAGAGTCAATACATCGAACTCCAGCCGACTTGTCTACAAGGGGATATTGTTGCCTCGGGCTCTATGTGGTCCGTCTCCTGTGAGTCTAGATTTTCGAATCCGACTCGAAACTGATAGTTAATTGCAACGTTCAGGGCCTCCTAATGACGTTGGAACACTTAAATTTCGTCGAGATTCAATACATCGTCCTTCAACCGACTTGTCTCCAAGAGTCTATTGCTGCCTCGGGCACCTTGTGGTCGATCTCCTGTGAGTCTAGATTTTCGAATCCGACGTAAAACAGATAGTTACTTGTAACGTTCAGGGCCTCCTAATGACGATGGAACACTCAAATTGCGTCGAGATTCAATACATCGTCAACCAGCCGACTTGTATCAAAGGGGATATTGCTATCTCGGGCTTCATATGAACCTTCTCCTGTGAGTAGATTTTCGAATCCGACGCTAAAATGATAGTTAATTGTAACGTTCAGTGCCTCCTAATGACGATGGAACACTCAAATTGAGTAGAGATTCAATACATTGTCCTCCAGCCGATTTGTATCCAAGGGGATCTTGCTGTCTCGGGCTTCATATGATCCTTCTCCTGTGAGTGGATTTTCGAATCTGACGCTAAAATGATAGTTAATTGTAACGTTAAGCGCCTCCTAATGACGATGGAACACTCAAATTGCGTCGAGATTCAATACATTGGCCTCCAGCCGACTTGCCTCCAAGGGGATATTGCTGCCTCGGGCACCATATGGTCCGTCTCCTGTGAGTCTAGATTTTCGAATCCAACGCAAATATGGCAGTTAATTGTAACGTTCAACGCCCCCTAATGACGATGGAACACTCAAATTGCGTCGAGATTCAATAAATCGGCCTCGAGCTGACTTGTCTCCAAGTGTCTTTTGCTGCCTCGGGCCCCTTATGGTCGTTCTCCGGTGAGTCTAGATTATCTAATCCGACGCAAAACTGATTGTTAATTGTTACGTTCAGGACCTCCTAATGACGATGGAACACTCAAATTGCGTCGAGATTCGATACATCGTCATTCAGCCGACTTGTTTCCAAGGGTCTATTGCTGCCTCGGGCACCTTATGGTCGTTCTCCTCTGAGTCTAGATTTTCTAATCCGACGCAAAACCGATTGTTAATTGTAACGTTCAGGACCTCCTAATGGCGATGGAACACTCAAATTGCGTCGAGATTCAATACATCGTCCTCCAGCCGACTTGTATCCAAGGGGATATTGCTGTCTCGGGCTTCATATGATCCTTCTCCTGTGAGTAGATTTTCGAATCCGACGCTAAAATGATAGTTAATTGTAACGTTCAGTGCCTCCTAATGACGATGGAACACTCAAATTGCGTCGCGTTTCAATACATCGTCCTCCAGCCGACTTGTATCCAAGGGGATATTGCTGTCTCGGGCTTCATATGATCCTTCTCCTGTGAGTGGATTTTCGAATCTGACGCTAAAATGATAGTTAATTGTAACGTTAAGCGCCTCCTAATGACGATGGAACACTCAAATTGCGTCGTGATTCAATACATTGGCCTCCAGCCGACTTGTCTCCAAGGGGATATTACTGCCTCGGGCACCATGTGGTCCGTCTCCTGTGAGTCTAGATTTTCGAATCCGACGCAAATATGATAGTTAATTGTAACGTTCAGCGCCCCCTAATGACGATGGAACACTCAAATTGCGTCGAGATTCAATACATCGTCCATCAGCCGACTGCCTCGGGCACCAAATGGTCCGTCTCCCGTGAGTCTAGATTTTTGAATCCGACGCGAAAATGATAGTTATTTGTAACGTTCAGCGCCTACTAATAACGATGGAACACTGAAATTGCGTCGAGGGTCAATACATCGACCTCCAGCCGACTTGTCCCCAAGGGGATATTGCTGTCTCGGGCACCATATGATCCTTCTCCTCTGAGGCTACATTTTCGCATCCGACGCGAAACTGATAGTTAATTGTAACGATCAGGGCCTCCTAATGACGATGGAACATTCAAATTGCGTCGAGATTCAATACATCGTCCTTTAGCCGACTTGTACCAAGAGTCCATTGCTGCCTCGGGCACCTTATGGTCGTTCTCCCGTTAGTCTAGATTTTCGAATCCCACGAAAAACTGATAGTTAATTGTAACATTCAGGGCCTCCTAATGACGATGGAACACTCAAATTGCGTCGCGATCCAATACATCGTCCTCCAGCCGACTTGTCTCCATGGGTATATTGCTGCCTCGGGCACCTTATGATCGTTCTAATGTGAGTCTAGATTTTCGAACCCGACGCAAAACTGATAGTTATTTGTAGCGCTCAGGGCCACCTATTGACGATGGAACATTCAAATTGTGTCGAGATTCAATACATTGGCCTCCAGCCGACTTGTCTCCAAGGGTCTACTGCTGCCTCGCGCACCTTATGGTCGTTCTCCTGTGAGTCTAGATTTTCTAATCCGACGCAAAACTGATTTTTAATTGTAACGTTCAGGGCCTCCTAATGACGATGGAACACTCAAATTGCGTCGCGTTCAATACTTCGTCCTCCAGCGGACTGGTCCCCAAGGGCATATAGCCTCGGGCACCTTATGGGTTGTATCCAGTGGGCCTAGATTTTCGAATCCGACGAAAAACTGATAGTTAATTGTAGCATTGAGGGCCTCCTAATGACGATGGAACACTCAAATTGCGTCGAGATTCAATACATCGTCCTTCAGCCGACTTGTCTTCAAGGGTCTATTGCTGCCTCGGGCACCTTGTAGTCGCTCTCCTGTGAGTCTAGATATTCGAATCCGACGCAAAACTGATAGTTAATTGTAACGTTCAGGGCCTCCTAATGACGATGGAACACTCAAATTGCGTCGAGATTCAATACATCATCCTCCAGCCCACTTATATCCAAGGGGAAATTGCTGTCTCGGGCACCACATGATCCTCCTCCTGTGAGTAGATTTTCGAATCCGACGCTAAAATGATAGTTAATTGTAACGTTCAGCGCCTCCTAATGACGATGGAACACTCAAATTGCGTCGAGATTCAATACATCGTCATTCAGCCGACTTGTTTCCAAGGGTCTATTGCTGCCTCGGGCACTTTATGGTCGTTCTCCTCTGAGTCTAGATTTTCTAATCCGACGCAAAACTGATTGTTAATTGTAACGTTCAGGACCTCCTAATGACGATGGAACACTCAAATTGCGTCGAGATTCAATACATCGTCCTCCAGCCGACTTGTATCCAAGGGCATATTGCTGTCTCGGGCTTCATATGATCCTTCTCCTGTGAGTAGATTTTCGAATCCGACGCTAAAATGATAGTTAATTGTAACGTTCAGTGCCTCCTAGTGACGATGGGACACTCAAATTGCGTCGAGATTCAATATATTGGCCTTTCAGCCGACTTGTCTCCAAGGGCATATTGCTGCCTCGGGCACCATATGGTCCGTCTCCTGTGGGTCTAGATTTTCGAATCCGACGCAAAAATGATAGTTAATTGTAACGTTCTGCGCTTCCTAATGACGATGGAACACTCAAATTGCGTCGAGATTCAATACATCGTCCTTCAGCTGACTTGTCACCAAGGTTCTATTGCTGCCTCGGCCACCTTATGGTCGTTCTTCTGTGAGTCTAGATTTTAGAATCCGACGCAAAACTGATAGTTAATTGTAACGTCAGGGCCTCCTAATGACGATGATACACTGAAATTGCGTCGAGATTCAATACATCGTCCTTCAACCGACTTGTCTCCAAGGGTCTGGTTCTGCCTCGGGCACCTTATGGTCGTTCTCCTGTGAGTCTAGATTTTCTAATCCGACGCAAAACTGATTGTTAATTGTAACGTTCAGTTCCTCCTAATGACGATGGAACACTCAAATTGCGTCGCGTTTCAATACATCGTCCTCCAGCGGACTGGTCTCCAATGGGATATAGCCTCGGGCACCTTATGGTCCGTATCCAGTGAGTCTAGAATTTCGAATCCGACGCAAAACTGATAGTTAATTGTAACGTTAAGGGCCTCCTAATGACGATGGAACACTCAAATTGCGTCGAGATTCAATACATCGTCCTTCAGCCGACCTGTCTCCAAGGGTCTATTGCTGCTTCGGGCACATTATGGTCATTCTCCTGTGAGTCTAGATTTTCTAATCCGACGCAAAACATTGTTAATTGTAACGTTCAAGACCTCCTAATGACGATGGAACACTCAAATTGCGTCGGGATTCAATACATCGTCCTCCAGCCGACTGTATTCCAAGGGGATATTGCTGTCTCGGGCTTCATATGATCCTTCTCCTGTGAGTATATTTTCGAATCCGACGCCAAAATGATAGCTAATTGTAACGTTCAGCGCCTCCTAAAGACGATGGAACACTCAAATTGCGTCGAGAGTCAATACATCGAACTCCAGCCGACTTGTCTACAAGGGGATATTGTTGCCTCGGGCTCTATGTGGTCCGTCTCCTGTGAGTCTAGATTTTCGAATCCGACTCGAAACTGATAGTTAATTGTAACTTTCAGGGCCTCCTAATGACGTTGGAACACTTAAATTTCGTCGAGATTCAATACATCGTCTTTCAACCGACTTGTCTCCAAGAGTCTATTACTGCCTCGGGCACCTTGTGGTCGATCTCCTGTGATTCTAGATTTTCGAATCCGACGTAAAACAGATAGTTAATTGTAACGTTCAGGGCCTCCTAATGACGATGGACACTCAAATTGCGTCGAGATTCAATACATCATCCTCCAGCCCACTTATATCCAAGGGGAAATTGCTGTCTCGGGCACCACATGATCCTCCTCCTGTGAGTAGATTTTCGAATCCGACGCTAAAATGATAGTTAATTGTAACGTTACGCGCCTCCTAATGACGATGGAACACTCAAATTGCGTCGAGATTAAATACATTGGCCTCCAGCCGACTTGTCTCCAAGGGGATATTGCTGCCTCGGGCACCATATGGTCCGTCTCCTGTGAGTCTAGATTTTCGAATCCGACGCAAATATGATAGTTAATTGTAACGTTCAGTGCCCCCTAATGACGATGGAACACTCAAATTGCGTCGAGATTCAATACATCGGCCTCGAGCCGACTTGTCTCCAAGGGTCTTTTGCTGCCTCGGGCCCCTTATGGTCGTTCTCCGGTGAGTCTAGATTATCTAATCCGACGCAAAACTGATTGTTAATTGTTACGTTCAGGACCTCCTAATGACGATGGAACACTCAAATTGCGTCGAGATTCAATACATCCTCATTCAGCCGACTTGTTTCCAAGGGTCTATTGCTGCCTCGGGCACCTTATGGTCGTTCTCCTCTGAGGTTAGATTTTCTAATCCGACGCAAAACCGATTGTTAATTGTAACGTTCAGGACCTCCTAATGGCGAAGGAACACTCAAATTGCGTCGAGATCCAATACATCGTCCTCCAGCCGACTTGTATCCAAGGGGATATTGCTGTCTCGGGCTTCATATGATCCTTCTCCTGTGAGTAGATTTTCGAATCCGACGCTAAAATGATAGTTAATTGTAACGTTCAGTGCCTCCTAATGACGATGGAACACTCAAATTGCGTCGCGTTTCAATACATCGTCCTCCAGCCGACTTGTATCCAAGGGGATATTGCTGTCTCGGGCTTCATATGATCCTTCTCCTGTGAGTGGATTTTCGAATCTGACGCTAAAATGATAGTTAATTGTAACGTCAAGCGCCTCCTAATGACGATGGAACACTCAAATTGCGTCGAGATTAAATGCATTGGCCTCCAGCCGACTTGTCTCCAAGGGGATATTGCTGCCTCGGGCACCATATGGTCCGTCTCCTGTGAGTCTAGATTTTCGAATCCGACGCAAATATGATAGTTAATTGTAACGTTCAGCGAACCCTAATGACGATGGAACACTCAAATTGCGTCGAGATTCAATACATCGGCCTCGAGACGACTTGTCTCCAAGGGTCTTTTGCTGCCTCGGGCCCCTTATGGTCGTTCTCCTCTGAGTCTAGATTTTCTAATCCGACGCAAAACTGATTGTTAATTGTAACGTTCAGGACCTCCTAATGACGATGGAACACTCAAATTGCGTCGAGATTCAATACATCGTCCTCCAGCCGACTTGTATCCAAGGGCATATTGCTGTCTCGGGCTTCATATGATCCTTCTCCTGTGAGTAGATTTTCGAATCCGACGCTAAAATGATAGTTAATTGTAACGTTCAGTGCCTCCTAATGACGATGGGACACTCAAATTGCGTCGAGATTCAATACATTGGCCTTTCAGCCGACTTGTCTCCAAGGGCATATTGCTGCCTAGGGGCACCATATGGTCCGTCTCCTGTGAGTCTAGAATTTCGAATCCGACGCAAAAATGATAGTTAATTGGAACGTTCAGCGCTTCCTAATGACGATGGAACACTCAAATTGCGTCGAGATTCAATACATCGTCCTTCAGCCGACTTGTCACCAAGGTTCTATTGCTGCCTCGGCCACCTTATGGTCGTTCTTCTGTGAGTCTAGATTTTAGAATCCGACGCAAAACTGATAGTTAATTGTAACGTCAGGGCCTCCTAATGACGATGGTACACTGACATTGCGTCGAGATTCAATACATCGTCCTTCAACCGACTTGTCTCCAAGGGTCTGGTTCTGCCTCGGGCACCTTATGGTCGTTCTCCTGTGAGTCTAGATTTTCTAATCCGACGCAAAACTGATTGTTAATTGTAACGTTCAGTTCCTCCTAATGACGATGGAACACTCAAATTGCGTCGCGTTTCAATACATCGTCCTCCAGCGGACTGGTCTCCAATGGGATATAGCCTCGGGCACCTTATGGTCCGTATCCAGTGAGTCTAGAATTTCGAATCCGACACAAAACTGATAGTTAATTGTAACGTTAAGGGCCTCCTAATGACGATGGAACACTCAAATTGCGTCGAGATTCAATACATCGTCCTTCAGCCGACCTGTCTCCAAGGGTCTATTGCTGCCTCGGGCACATTATGGTCATTCTCCTGTGAGTCTAGATTTTCTAATCCGACGCAAAACATTGTTAATTGTAACGTTCAAGACCTCCTAATGACGATGGAACACTCAAATTGCGTCGGGATTTAATACATCGTCCTCCAGCCGACTGTATTCCAAGGGGATATTGCTGTCTCGGGCTTCATATGATCCTTCTCCTGTGAGTATATTTTCGAATCCGACGCCAAAATGATAGTTAATTGTAACGTTCAGCGCCTCCTAAAGACGATGGTACACTCAAATTGCGTCGAGAGTCAATACATCGAACTCCAGCCGACTTGTCTACAAGGGGATATTGTTGCCTCGGGCTCTATGTGGTCCGTCTCCTGTGAGTCTAGATTTTCGAATCCGACTCGAAACTGATAGTTAATTGTAACGTTCAGGGCCTCCTAATGACGTTGGAACACTTAAATTTCGTCGAGATTCAATACATCGTCCTTCAACCGACTTGTCTCCAAGAGTCTATTGCTGCCTCGGGCACCTTGTGGTCGATCTCCTGTAAGTCTAGATTTTCGAATCCGACGTAAAACAGATAGTTAATTGTAACGTTCAGGACCTCCTAATGACGATGGAACACTCAAATTGCGTCGAGATTCAATACATCGTCATTCAGCCGACTTGTTTCCAAGGGTCTATTACTGCCTCGGGCACCTTGTGGTCGATCTCCTGTGATTCTAGATTTTCGAATCCGACGTAAAACAGATAGTTAATTGTAACGTTCAGGGCCTCCTAATGACGATGGACACTCAAATTGCGTCGAGATTCAATACATCATCCTCCAGCCCACTTATATCCAAGGGGAAATTGCTGTCTCGGGCACCACATGATCCTCCTCCTGTGAGTAGATTTTCGAATCCGACGCTAAAATGATAGTTAATTGTAACGTTCAGCGCCTCCTAATGACGATGGAACACTCAAATTGCGTCGAGATTAAATACATTGGCCTCCAGCCGACTTGTCTCCAAGGGGATATTGCTGCCTCGGGCACCATATGGTCCGTCTCCTGTGAGTCTAGATTTTCGAATCCGACGCAAATATGATAGTTAATTGTAACGTTCAGTGCCCCCTAATGACGATGGAACACTCAAATTGCGTCGAGATTCAATACATCGGCCTCGAGCCGACTTGTCTCCAAGGGTCTTTTGCTGCCTCGGGCCCCTTATGGTCGTTCTCCGGTGAGTCTAGATTATCTAATCCGACGCAAAACTGATTGTTAATTGTTACGTTCAGGACCTCCTAATGACGATGGAACACTCAAATTGCGTCGAGATTCAATACATCCTCATTCAGCCGACTTGTTTCCAAGGGTCTATTGCTGCCTCGGGCACCTTATGGTCGTTCTCCTCTGAGGTTAGATTTTCTAATCCGACGCAAAACCGATTGTTAATTGTAACGTTCAGGACCTCCTAATGGCGAAGGAACACTCAAATTGCGTCGAGATCCAATACATCGTCCTCCAGCCGACTTGTATCCAAGGGGATATTGCTGTCTCGGGCTTCATATGATCCTTCTCCTGTGAGTAGATTTTCGAATCCGACGCTAAAATGATAGTTAATTGTAACGTTCAGTGCCTCCTAATGACGATGGAACACTCAAATTGCGTCGCGTTTCAATACATCGTCCTCCAGCCGACTTGTATCCAAGGGGATATTGCTGTCTCGGGCTTCATATGATCCTTCTCCTGTGAGTGGATTTTCGAATCTGACGCTAAAATGATAGTTAATTGTAACGTCAAGCGCCTCCTAATGACGATGGAACACTCAAATTGCGTCGAGATTAAATACATTGGCCTCCAGCCGACTTGTCTCCAAGGGGATATTGCTGCCTCGGGCACCATATGGTCCGTCTCCTGTGAGTCTAGATTTTCGAATCCGACGCAAATATGATAGTTAATTGTAACGTTCAGCGAACCCTAATGACGATGGAACACTCAAATTGCGTCGAGATTCAATACATCGGCCTCGAGACGACTTGTCTCCAAGGGTCTTTTGCTGCCTCGGGCCCCTTATGGTCGTTCTCCTCTGAGTCTAGATTTTCTAATCCGACGCAAAACTGATTGTTAATTGTAACGTTCAGGACCTCCTAATGACGATGGAACACTCAAATTGCGTCGAGATTCAATACATCGTCCTCCAGCCGACTTGTATCCAAGGGCATATTGCTGTCTCGGGCTTCATATGATCCTTCTCCTGTGAGTAGATTTTCGAATCCGACGCTAAAATGATAGTTAATTGTAACGTTCAGTGCCTCCTAATGACGATGGGACACTCAAATTGCGTCGAGATTCAATACATTGGCCTTTCAGCCGACTTGTCTCCAAGGGCATATTGCTGCCTAGGGGCACCATATGGTCCGTCTCCTGTGAGTCTAGAATTTCGAATCCGACGCAAAAATGATAGTTAATTGGAACGTTCAGCGCTTCCTAATGACGATGGAACACTCAAATTGCGTCGAGATTCAATACATCGTCCTTCAGCCGACTTGTCACCAAGGTTCTATTGCTGCCTCGGCCACCTTATGGTCGTTCTTCTGTGAGTCTAGATTTTAGAATCCGACGCAAAACTGATAGTTAATTGTAACGTCAGGGCCTCCTAATGACGATGGTACACTGACATTGCGTCGAGATTCAATACATCGTCCTTCAACCGACTTGTCTCCAAGGGTCTGGTTCTGCCTCGGGCACCTTATGGTCGTTCTCCTGTGAGTCTAGATTTTCTAATCCGACGCAAAACTGATTGTTAATTGTAACGTTCAGTTCCTCCTAATGACGATGGAACACTCAAATTGCGTCGCGTTTCAATACATCGTCCTCCAGCGGACTGGTCTCCAATGGGATATAGCCTCGGGCACCTTATGGTCCGTATCCAGTGAGTCTAGAATTTCGAATCCGACACAAAACTGATAGTTAATTGTAACGTTAAGGGCCTCCTAATGACGATGGAACACTCAAATTGCGTCGAGATTCAATACATCGTCCTTCAGCCGACCTGTCTCCAAGGGTCTATTGCTGCCTCGGGCACATTATGGTCATTCTCCTGTGAGTCTAGATTTTCTAATCCGACGCAAAACATTGTTAATTGTAACGTTCAAGACCTCCTAATGACGATGGAACACTCAAATTGCGTCGGGATTTAATACATCGTCCTCCAGCCGACTGTATTCCAAGGGGATATTGCTGTCTCGGGCTTCATATGATCCTTCTCCTGTGAGTATATTTTCGAATCCGACGCCAAAATGATAGTTAATTGTAACGTTCAGCGCCTCCTAAAGACGATGGTACACTCAAATTGCGTCGAGAGTCAATACATCGAACTCCAGCCGACTTGTCTACAAGGGGATATTGTTGCCTCGGGCTCTATGTGGTCCGTCTCCTGTGAGTCTAGATTTTCGAATCCGACTCGAAACTGATAGTTAATTGTAACGTTCAGGGCCTCCTAATGACGTTGGAACACTTAAATTTCGTCGAGATTCAATACATCGTCCTTCAACCGACTTGTCTCCAAGAGTCTATTGCTGCCTCGGGCACCTTGTGGTCGATCTCCTGTAAGTCTAGATTTTCGAATCCGACGTAAAACAGATAGTTAATTGTAACGTTCAGGACCTCCTAATGACGATGGAACACTCAAATTGCGTCGAGATTCAATACATCGTCATTCAGCCGACTTGTTTCCAAGGGTCTATTGCTGCCTCGGGCACTTTATGGTCATTCTCCTGTGAGTCTAGATTTTCTAATCCGACGCAAAACATTGTTAATTGTAACGTTCAGGACCTCCTAATGACGATGGAACACTCAAATTGCGTCGAGATTCAATACATCGTCCTCCAGCCGACTTGTATCCAAGGGGATATTGCTGTCTCGGGCTTAATATGATCCTTCTCCTGTGAGAAGATTTTCGAATCCGACGCTAAAATGATAGTTAATTGTAACGTTCAGTACCTCCTAATGACGATGGAACACTCAAATTGCGTCGCGTTTCAGTACATCGTCCTCCAGCGGACTGGTCTCCAAGGGGATATAGCCTCGGGCACCTTATGGTCCGTATCCAGTGAGTCTAGAATTTCGAATCCGACGCAAAACTGATAGTTAATTGTAACGTTAAGGGCCTCCTAATGACGATGGAACACTCAAATTGCGTCGCGATTCAATACGTCGTCCTTCAGCCGACCTGTCTCCAAGGGTCTATTGCTGCCTCGGGCACTTTATGGTCATTCTCCTGTGAGTCTAGATTTTCTAATCCGACGCAAAACATTGTTAATTGTAACGTTCTGGACCTCCTAATGACGATGGAACACTCAAATTGCGTCGGGATTCAATACATCGTCCTCCTGCCGACTGTATTCCAAGGGGATATTGCTGTTTCGGGCTTCATATGATCCTTCTCCTGTGAGTATATTTTCGAATCCGACGCCAAAATGATAGTTAATTGTAGCGTTGAGCGCCTCCTAAAGACGATGGAACACTCAAATTGCGTCGAGAGTCAATACATCGAACTCCAGCCGACTTGTCTACAAGGGGATATTGGTGCCTCGGGCTCTATGTGGTCCGTCTCCTGTGAGTCTAGATTTTCGAATCCGACTCGAAACTGATAGTTAATTGTAACGTTCAGGGCCTCCTAATGACGTTGGAACACTTAAATTTCGGCGAGATTCAATACATCGTCCTTCAACCGACTTGTCTCCAAGAGTCTATCGCTGCCTCGGGCACCTTGTGGTCGATCTCCTGTGAGTCTAGATTTTCGAATCCGACGTAAAACAGATAGTTAATTGTAACGTTCAGGGCCTCCTAATGACGATGGACACTCAAATTGCGTCGAGATTCAATACATCGTGAACCAGCCGACTTGTATCAAAGGGGATATTACTGTCTCGGGCTTCATATGAACCTTCTCCTGTGAGTAGATTTTCGAATCCGACGCTAAAATGATAGTTAATTGTAACGTTCAGTGCCTCCTAATGACGATGGAACACTCAAATTGCGTAGAGATTCAATACATCGTCCTCCAGCCGACTTGTATCCAAGGGGATATTGCTGTCTCGGGCGTCATATGATCCTTCTCGTGTGAGTGGATTTTCGAATCTGACGCTAAAATGATAGTTAATTGTAACGTTCAGCGCCTCCTAATGGCGATGGAACACTCAAATTGCGTCGAGATTCAATACATTGGCCTCCAGCCGACTTGCCTCCAAGGGGATATTGCTGCCTCGGGCACCATATGGTCCGTCTCCTGTGAGTCTAGATTTTCGAATCCGACGCAAATATGATAGTTAATTGTAACGTTCAGCGCACCCTAATGACGATGGAACACTCAAATTGCGTCGAGATTCAATACATCGGCCTCGAGCCGACTTGTCTCCAAGGGTCTATTGCTGCCTCGGGCACCTTGTGGTCGTTCTCCGGTGAGTCTAGATTATCTAATCCGACGCAAAACTGATTGTTAATTGTTACGTTCAGGACCTCCTAATGACGATGGAACACTCAAATTGCGTCGATATTCAATCCATTGGCCTCCAGCCGACTTGTCTCCAAGGGGATTTTGCTGCCTCGGGCACCATGTGGTCCGTTTCCTGTGAGTCTAGATTTTTGAATCCGACGCAAATATGATAGTTAATTATAACGTTCAGCGCCCCCTAATGACGATGGAACACTCAAATTGCGTCGAGATTCAATACATCGTCCTCAAGCGGACTGGTCTCCAAGGGTATATTGCTGCTTCGGGTACCTTATGGTCCGTCTCCAGTGAGTCTAGTTTTTCGAATCCGACGAAAAACAGATAGTTAATTGTAACATTCAGGGACGCCTAGTTACGATGGAACTCTCAAATTGCGTCGCGATCCAACACATCGTCCTCCAGCCGACTTGTCTCAAAGGGTCTATTGCTGCCTCGGGCTTCATATGATCCTCCTGTGAGTAGATTGTCGAATCCGACCCTAAAATGATAGTTAATTGTAACGTTCAGCGCCTCCTAATGACGATGGATCACTCAAATTACGTCGAGACTCAATACATCGTCCTGCTGCCGACTTGTCTCCAAGGGTCTGGTTCTGCCTCGGGCACCTTATGGTCGTTCCCCTGTGAGTATAGAATTTAGAATCCGACGAAAAACTGATTTTTAGTTGTAATGTTCAGGGGCTCCTAATGACGATGGAACACTCAAATTGCGTCGAGATTCAATACATCGGCCTCCTGCCGACTTGTCTCCAAGGGGATATTGCTGCCTCGGGCACCATATGGTCCCTTCTGCTGTGAGTCTAGATTTTCGAATCCGACGCAAAACTGATTGTTAATAGTAACGTTCAGGGCCTCCTATTCGCGACGGAACACTCAAATTGCGACGAGATTCAATACATCGTCCTTCAGATGACTTGTCTCCAAGGGTCTATTGCTGCCTCGGGCACCTTATGGTCGTTCTCCTGTGAGTGTAGATTTTCTGATCCGACGCAAAACTGATTGTTAATTGTAACGTTCAGGACCTCCTAATGACGATGGAACACTCAAATTGCGTCGCGATTCAATGCATCGTCCTCCAGCTGACTTGTCTCCAAGGGGATATTGCTGCCTCGGGCTCTACGTGGCCCGTCTCCTGTGAGTCTAGATTATCGAATCCGACGCGAAACTGATAGTTAATTGTAAAGTTCTGAGCCTCCTAATGACGTTGGAACACTCAAATTTCGTCGAGATTCAATACATCGTCCTTCAACCGACTTGTCTCCAAGAGTCTATTGCTGCCTCGGGCACCTTGTGGTCGATCTCCCGTGAGTCTAGCTTTTCGAATCCGACGCAAAACAGGTAGTTAATTGTAACGTTCAGTGCCTCCTAATGACGATGGAACACTCAAATTGCGTCGAGATTCAATACATCGTCCTCCAGCCGACTTGTATCCAAGGGGATATTGCTGTCTCGGGCTTCATATGATCCTTAACTTGTGAGTAGATTTTCGAATCCGACGCTAAAATGATAGTTAATTGTAACGTTCAGCGCCTCCTAATGACGATGGAATACTCAAATTGCGTCGAGACTCAATACATCGTCCTCCAGCCGACTTGTCTCCAAGGGTCTATTGCTGCCTCGGGCACCTTATGGTCGTTCTCCTGTAAGTTTAGATTTTCGAATCCAACGCAAAAATGATAGTTAATTGTAACGTTCAGGGCCTCCTAATGACGATGGAACACTCAAATTGCGTCGAGATTCAATACATCTTCCTCCAGCCGACTTGCCTCCAAGGGTCTATTGCTGCCTCGATCACCTTACGGTCGTTCTCCTGTGAGTCTAGATTTTCGCATCCGACGTGAAACTGATAGTTAATTCTAACGTTCAGGGCCTCCTAATGACGATGGAGCGCTCAAATTGCGTCGCGATTCAATACATCGTCCTCCAGCGGACTGGTCTCCAAGGGGATATAGCTGCTTCGGGTACCTTATGGTCCGTCTCCAGTGAGTCTAGATTTTCGAATGCGACGAAAAACTGCTAGTTAATTGTAACATTCAGGGACGCCTAGTTAC
Organism: Schistocerca americana; assembly: GCF_021461395.2. Lineage (NCBI taxonomy): Eukaryota > Metazoa > Arthropoda > Insecta > Orthoptera > Acrididae > Schistocerca > Schistocerca americana. Next base: position 3,606,580 of record NC_060122.1, on the reverse strand, counting down.
GATGGAACTCTCAAATTGCGTCGCGATCCAACACATCGTCCTCCAGCCGACTTGTCTCAAAGGGTCTATTGCTGCCTGGTGCACGTTATGATCGTTTTCCTGTGAGTCTAGATTTTCGAATCCGACGAAAAATTGATAGTTAATTGTAATGTTCAGGGCCTCCTAATGATGATGGAACACTCAAATTGCGTCGAGATTCAATACATCGGCCTCCAGCGGACTGGTCTCCAAGGGGATATAGCTTTGGGCACCTTATGGTCCGCCTCCAGTGAGTCTAGATCTTCGATTCCGACGAAAGACTGATGGTTTATTGTATCATTCAGGGCCACCTAATGACGATGGAACACTAAAATAGCGTCGAGATTCTATACATCGGCCTCCAGCCGACTTGTCTCCAAGGGGATATTGTTGTCTCGGGCACAATATGATCCTTCTCCTGTGAGTCTAGATTTTCGAATCCGACGCAAAACTGATAGTTAAGTTCAGGGCCTCCTAATGACGATGGATCACTCAAATTGCGTCGAGATTCAATACATCGTCCTGCAGCCGACTTGTTTCCAAGGGTCTATTGCTGCCTCGGGCACGTTATGATCGTTTTCCTGTGAGTCTAGATTTTCGAATCCGACGAAAAATTGATAGTTAATTGTAAAGTTCAGGGCCTCCTAATGACGATGGAACACTCAATTTGCGTCGTGATTCAATACATCGTCCTGCAGCCGACTTGTCTCCAAGTGTCTATTGCTGCCTGGGGCACCTTATGGTCGTTCCCCTGTGAGTATAGAATTTAGAATCCGACGAAAAACTGATTTTTAATTGTAATGTTCAGGGGCTCCTAATGACGATGGAACACTCAAATTGCTTTGAGATTCAATACATCGGCCTCCAGCCGACTTGTCTCTAAGGGGATATTGCTGCCTCGGGCACCATATGGTCCTTCTCCTGTGAGTCTAGATTTTCGATTCCGACGCAAAAATGATAGTTAATTGTCAGGTTCAGCGCCTCCTAATGACGATGGAACACTCAAATTGCGTCGCGATTCAATACATCGTCCTCCAGCGGACTGGTCTAAAAGGGGATATAGCTTCCGGCACCTTATGGTCCGAATCCGGTGAGTCTAGATTTTCGATTCCGACGAAAAACTGATGGTTAATTGTATCATTCAGGACCACCAAATGACGATGGAACACTCAATTTGCGTCGAGATTCTATACATCGGCCTCCAGCCGACTTGCCTCCAAGGGGATATTGCTGTTTGGGCACAATATGATGCTTCTCCTGTGAGTCTAGATTTTCGAATCCGACGCAAAGCTGATAGTTAGGTTCAGGGCCTCCTAATGACGATGGAACACTCAAATTGCGTCGAGATTCAATACATCGTCCTTCAGCCGACTTGTCTCCAAGGGTCTACTGCTGCCTCGGGCACCTTATGGTCGTTCTCCTGTAAGTCTAGATTTTCTAATCCGACGCAAAACTGATAGTTAATTGTAAAGTTCAGGGCCTGCTAATGACGATGGAACACTCAAATTGCGTCGAGATTCAATACATCGGCATTCAGCAGATTTGTCTCCAAGGGTCTATTGCTGCCTCGGGCAGCTTATGGTCGTTCCCCTGTGAGTCTAGATTTTAGAATCCGACGCAAATCTGATTTTTAATTGTAATGTTCAGGGACTCCTAATGACGATGGAACACTCAAATTGCGTCGAGATTCAATACATCGTCCTCCAGCGGTCTGGTCTCCAAGGGGATATTGCTGCTTCGGGTACCTTATGGTCCGTCTCCAGTGAGTCTAGATTTTCGATTCCGACGAAAAACTGCTAGTTAATTGTAACATTCAGGGGCTCCTAGTTACGATGGAACTCTCAATTTGCGTCGCGATCCAATACATCGTCCTCCAGCCGACTTGTCTCCAAGGGTCTATTGCAGCCTGGGGCACCTTATGATCGTTTTCCTGTGAGTCTAGGTTTTCGAATCCGACGCAAAACTGACAGTTAATTGTAACGTTCAGGGCCTCCTAATGACGATGGAACACTCAAATTGCGTCGAGATTCAATACATCGGCATTCAGCCGATTTTTCACCAAGGGTCTATTGCTGCCTCGGGCACCTTATTGTCGTTCCCCTGTGCGGAACTCTCAAATTGCGTCGCGATCCAATACATCGTCCGCCAGCCGACTTATCTCCAAGGGTCTATTGCTGCCTGGGGCGCCTTATGATCGTTTTCCTGTGGGTCTAGATTTTCGAATCCGACGCAAAACTAATAGTTAATTCTAACGTTCAGGGCCTCCTAATGACGATGGAACACCAAATTGCGTCGAAATTCAATACATCAGCATTCAGCAGATTTGTCTCCAAGGGTCTATTGCTGCCTCGGGCACCTTATGGTCGTTCCCCTGTGAGTCTAGACTTTAGAATCTGACGCAAAACTGATTTTTATTAGTAATGTTCAGGGCCTCCTAATGACGATGGAACACTCAAATTGCGTCCAGATTCTATACATCGGTCTCCAGCAGACTTGTCTCCAAGGGGATATTGCTGTCCCGGGCACAATATGATCATTCTCCTGTGAGTCTAGATTTTCGAATCCGACGCAAAAATGATAGTTAAGTTCAGGGCCTCCTAATGACGATGGAACACTCAAATTGCGTCGAGATTCAATACATCGTCCTTCAACCGACTTGTCTCCAAGAGTCTAATGCTGCCTCGGGCACCTTGTGGTCGATCTCCTGTGAGTCTAGATTTTCGAATCCGACGCAAAACAGATTGTTAATTGTAACTTTCAGGGCATCCTAATGACGATGGAACACACAAATTGTATCGAGATTCAATACATCGGCCTCAAGCCGACTTGTCTCCAAGGGTCTATTGCTGCCTCGGGCACCTTATGGTCGTTCTCCGGTGAGTCTAGATTATCTAATCCGATGCAAAACTGATTGTCAATTGTAACGATCAGGATCTCCTAATGACGATGGAACACTCAAATTGCGTCGAGATTCAATACATCGCCCTCCAGCCGACTTGTATCCAAGGGGATATTGCTGTCTCGGGCTTCATATGATCCTTCTCCTGTGGGTAGATTTTCGAATCCGACGCTAAAATGATAGTTAATTGTAACGTTCAGCGCCTCCTAATGACGATGGAACACTCAAATTGCGTCGAGACTCAATACATCGTCCTCCAGCCGACTTGTCTCCAACGGTCTATTGCTGCCTCGGGCGCCTTATGGTCGTTCTCCTGTGAGTCTCGATTTTCGAATTCGACGCAAAAATGATAGTTAATTGTATCGTTCAGGGCCTCCTAATGACGATGGAACACTTAAATTGCGTCGAGATTCTATACATTGGCCTCCAGCCGACTTGTCGCCAAGGGGATATTGCTGTCTCGTGCTTCAAATGATCCTTCTCCTGGGAGTATATTTTCGAATCCGACGCTAAAATGATAATTAATTGTAACGTTCAGCGCCTCCTAAAAACGATGGAACACTCAAATTGCGTCGAGATTCAATACCTCGGCCTCCAGCCGACTTGTCTCCAAGGGGATATTGCTGCCTCGGGCACCATATGTTCGGTCTCCTGTGAGTCTAGATTTTCGAATCCGACGCAAAAATGATAGATAATTGTAACGTTCAGCGCCTCCTAATGACGATGGAACACTCAAATTGCGTCGAGAGTCAATACATCGAACTCCAGCCGACTTGTCTACAAGGGGATATTGCTGCCTCGGGCTCTATGTGGTCCGTCTCCTGTGAGTCTAGATTTTCGAATCGGACGAAAAACTGATAGTTAATTGTATCATTCAGGGCCACCTAATGACGATGGAACACTCAAATTGCGTCGAGATTCAATACATCGTCCTTCAGCCGACTTGTCTCCAAGGGTCTATTGCTGCCTCGGGCACCTTATGGTCGTTCTATTGGGAGTCTAGATGTTCTAATCCGACGCAAAACTGATTGTGAATTGTAATGTTCAGGACCTCCTAATGACGATGGAACACTCAAATTGCGTCGGGATTCAATACATCGTCCTCCAGCCGACTTGTATCCAAGGGGATATTGCTGTCTCGGGCTTTATATGATCCTTCTCCTGTGAGTATATTTTCGAATCCGACGTTAAATGATAGTTAATTGTAACGTTCAGCGCCTCCTAATGACGATGGAACACTCAAATTGCGTCGAGATTCAATATATCGGCCTCCAGCCGACTTGTCTCCAAGGGTCTGTTGCTGCCTCGGGCACCTTACGGTCGTTCTCCTGTGAGTCTAGATTTTCGAATCCGACGCGAAACTGATAGCTAATTCTAACGTTCAGGGCCTCCTAATGACGATGGAACACTCAAATTGCGTCGCGATTGAATACATCGTCCTTCAGCGGACAGGTCTCCAAGGGGATATTGCTGCTTTGGGTACCTTATGGTCCGTCTCCAGTGAGTCTAGATTTTCGAATCTGACAAAAAACTGATAGTTAACTGTAACATTCAGGGACTCCTAGTTACGATGGAACTCTCAAATTGCGTCGCGATCCAATACATCGTCCGCCAGTCGACTTGTCTCCAAGGGTCTATTGCTGCCTGGGGCACCTTATGATCGTTTTCCTGTGAGTCTAGATTTTCGAATCCGACGCAAAACTGATTTTTAATAGTAATGTTCAGGGCCTCCTACTGACGATGGAACACTCAAATTGCGTCTAGATTCAATACATCGGCCTCCAGCCGACTTGTATCCAAAGGGATTTTGCTGTCTCTTGCTTCATACTATCCTTCTCCTGTGAGTAGATTTTCGAATCTGACGCTAAAATGATGATTAATTGTAACGTTCAGCGCCTCCGAATGACGATGGAACACTGAAATTGAATCGAGACTCAATACATCGTCCTCCAGCCGACTTGTCTCCAACGGTCTATTGCTGCCTCGGGCACCTTATGGTCGTTCTCCTGTGTGTCTAGATTTTCGGATCCGACGCGAAACTGATAGTTAATTCTAACGTTCAGGGCCTCCTAATGACGATGGAGCGCTCCAATTGCGTCGCGATTCAATACATCGTCCTCCAGCGGACTGGTCTCCAAGTGTCTATTGCTGCCTCGGGCACCTTTTGGTCGTTCTCCTGTGAGTCAAGATTTTCGAATCCGACGCAAAAATGATATTTAATTGTAACATTCAGGGACTCCTAGTTACGATGGAACTCTCAAATTGCGTCGCGATCCAATACATCGTCCGCCAGTCGACTTGTCTCCAAGGGTCTATTGCTGCCTGGGGCACCTTATGATCGTTTTCCTGTGGGTCTAGATTTTCGAATCCGACGCAAAACTAATAGTTAATTCTAACGTTCAGGGCCTCCTAATGACGATGGAACACCAAATTGCGTCGAAATTCAATACATCGGCATTCAGCAGATTTGTCTCCAAGGGTCTATTGCTGCCTCGGGCACCTTATGGTCGTTCCCCTGTGAGTCTAGACTTTAGAATCTGACGCAAAACTGATTATTATTAGTAATGTTCAGGGCCTCCTAATTACGATGGAACACTCAAATTGCGTCCAGATTCTATACATCGGTCTCCAGCAGACTTGTCTCCAAGGGGATATTGCTGTCCCGGGCACAATATGCTCCTTCTCCTGTGAGTCTAGATTTTCGAATCCGACGCAAAAATGATAGTTTAGTTCAGGGCCTCCTAATGACGATGGAACACTCAAATTGCGTCGAGATTCAATACATCGTCCTTCAACCGACTTGTCTCCAAGAGTCTAATGCCGCCTCGGGCACCTTGTGGTCGATCTCCTGTGAGTCTAGATTTTCGAATCCGACGCAAAACAGATTGTTAATTGTAACTTTCAGGGCATCCTAATGACGATGGAACACACAAATTGTATCGAGATTCAATACATCGGCCTCAAGCCGACTTGTCTCCAAGGGTCTATTGCTGCCTCGGGCACCTTATGGTCGTTCTCCGGTGAGTCTAGATTATCTAATCCGATGCAAAACTGATTGTCAATTGTAACGATCAGGATCTCCTAATGACGATGGAACACTCAAATTGCGTCGAGATTCAATACATCGTCCTCCAGCCGACTTGTCTCCAACGGTCTATTGCTGCCTCGGGCGCCTTATGGTCGTTCTCCTGTGAGTCTCTATTTTCGAATTCGACGCAAAAATGATAGTTAATTGTATCGTTCAGGGCCTCCTAATGACGATGGAACACTTAAATTGCGTCGAGATTCTATACATTGGCCTCCAGCCGACTTGTCGCCAAGGGGATATTGCTGTCTCGTGCTTCAAATGATCCTTCTCCTGGGAGTATATTTTCGAATCCGACGCTAAAATGATAATTAATTGTAACGTTCAGCGCCTCCTAAAGACGATGGAACACTCAAATTGCGTCGAGATTCAATACCTCGGCCTCCAGCCGACTTGTCTCCAAGGGGATATTGCTGCCTCGGGCACCATATGTTCGGTCTCCTGTGAGTCTAGATTTTCGAATCCGACGCAAAAATGATAGATAATTGTAACGTTCAGCGCCTCCTAATGACGATGGAACACTCAAATTGCGTCGAGAGTCAATACATCGAACTCCAGCCGACTTGTCTACAAGGGGATATTGCTGCCTCGGGCTCTATGTGGTCCGTCTCCTGTGAGTCTAGATTTTCGAATCGGACGAAAAACTGATAGTTAATTGTATCATTCAGGGCCACCTAATGACGATGGAACACTCAAATTGCGTCGAGATTCAATACATCGTCCTTCAGCCGACTTGTCTCCAAGGGTCTATTGCTGCCTCGGGCACCTTATGGTCGTTCTCCTGGGAGTCTAGATGTTCTAATCCGACGCAAAACTGATTGTGAATTGTAATGTTCAGGACCTCCTAATGACGATGGAACACTCAAATTGCGTCGGGATTCAATACATCGTCCTCCAGCCGACTTGTATCCAAGGGGATATTGCTGTCTCGGGCTTTATATGATCCTTCTCCTGTGAGTATATTTTCGAATCCGACGTTAAATGATAGTTAATTGTAACGTTCAGCGCCTCCTAATGACGATGGAACACTCAAATTGCGTCGAGATTCAATATATCGGCCTCCAGCCGACTTGTCTCCAAGGGTCTGTTGCTGCCTCGGGCACCTTACGGTCGTTCTCCTGTGAGTCTAGATTTTCGAATCCGACGCGAAACTGATAGCTAATTCTAACGTTCAGGGCCTCCTAATGACGATGGAACACTCAAATTGCGTCGCGATTGAATACATCGTCCTTCAGCGGACAGGTCTCCAAGGGGATATTGCTGCTTTGGGTACCTTATGGTCCGTCTCCAGTGAGTCTAGATTTTCGAATCCGACAAAAAACTGATAGTTAACTGTAACATTCAGGGACTCCTAGTTACGATGGAACTCTCAAATTGCGTCGCGATCCAATACATCGTCCGCCAGTCGACTTGTCTCCAACGGTCTATTGCTGCCTGGGGCACCTTATGATCGTTTTCCTGTGAGTCTAGATTTTCGAATCCGACGCAAAACTGATTTTTAATAGTAATGTTCAGGGCCTCCTACTGACGATGGAACACTCAAATCGCGTCTAGATTCAATACATCGGCCTCCAGCCGACTTGTATCCAAAGGGATTTTGCTGTCTCTTGCCTCATACTATCCTTCTCCTGTGAGTAGATTTTCGAATCTGACGCTAAAATGATGGTTAATTGTAACGTTCAGCGCCTCCGAATGACGATGGAACACTGAAATTGAATCGAGACTCAATACATCGTCCTCCAGCCGACTTGTCTCCAACGGTCTATTGCTGCCTCGGGCACCTTATGGTCGTTCTCCTGTGTGTCTAGATTTTCGGATCCGACGCGAAACTGATAGTTAATTCTAACGTTCAGGGCCTCCTAATGACGATGGAGCGCTCAAATTGCGTCGCGATTCAATACATCGTCCTCCAGCGGACTGGTCTCCAAGGGGATATTGCTGCTTCGGGTACCTTATAGTCCGTCTCCAGTGAGTCTAGATCTTCGAATCCGACGAAAAACTGATAGTTAATTGTAACATTCAGGGACTCCTAGTTACGATGGAACTCTCAAATTGCGTCGCGATCCAATACATCGTCCTCCAGCCGAATTGTCTCCAAGGGGATATTGCTGCCTCGGGCTCTATGTGGTCCGTCTCATGTGAGTCTAGATTTTCGAATCCGACGCAAAACTGATAGTTAATTGTATCATTCAGGGCCACCTAATGACGATGGAACACTCAATTTGCGTCGAGATTCTATACATTGGCATTCAGCCGATTTGTCTCCAAGGGGATACTGCAGTCTCAGGCTTCATATGATCCTTCTCCTGTGAGTATATTTTCGAATCCGACGCTAAAATGATAATTAATTGTATCGTTCAGCGCCTCCTAAAGACAATGGAACACTCAAATTACGTCGAGACTCAATACATCGTCCTGCAGCCGACTTGCCTCCAAGGGTCTTTTGCTGTCTCGGGCACCTTTTGGTCGTTCCCCTGTGAGTATAGAATTTAGAATCCGACGAAAAACTGATTTTTAATTGTAATGTTCAGGGCCTCCTAATGACGATGGAACACTCAAATTGCGTCGAGACTCAATACATCGGACTCCAGCCGACTTGTATCCAAGGGGATATTGCTGCCTCGGGCACCATATGGTCCTTCTCCTGTGAGTCTAGATTTTCGAATCCGACGCAAAAATGATAGTTAATTGTTACGTTCAGCGCCTCCTAATGACGATGGATTACTCAAATTGCGTCGCGATTTAATACATCGTCCTCCAGCGGACTGGTCTCCAAGGGGATATAGCTTCGGGCACCTTATGGTCCGTATATAGTGAGTCTAGATTTTCGATTCAAACGAAAAACTGATGGTTAATTGTATTATTCAGGACCACCTAATGACGATGGAACACTCAAATTGCGTCGAGATTCTATACATCGGCCTCCAGCCGACTTGTCTCCAAGGGGATATTGCTGTCTCGGGCACAATATGATCCTTCTTCTGTGAGTCCAGATTTTCTAATCCGTCTTAAAACTAATAGTTAGTTGAAAAGTTAAGGGCCTCCTAATGACGATAGAACACTCAAATTGCATCGAGATTCAATACATCAGCATTCAGCAGATTTGTCTCCATGGGTCTATTGCTGCCTCGGGCACATTATGGTCGTTCCCCTGTGAGTCTAGATTTTAGAATCCGACGCAAAACTGATTTTTAGTTGTAATGTTCAGGGCCACCTAATGACGATGGAACACTCAATTTGCGTCGAGATTCTATACATCGGCCACCAGCCGACTTGTCTCCAAGGGGATATTGCTGTCTCAGGTACAATATGATCCTTCTCCTGTGAGTCTAGATTTTCGAATCCGACGCAAAACTGATAGTTAAGTTCAGGGCCTCCTAATGACGATGGAACACTCAAATTGCGTTGAGAGTCAATACATCGAACTCCAGCCGACTTGTCTACAAGGGGATATTGCTGCCTCGGGCTCTATGTGGTCCGTCTCCTGTGAGTCTAGATTTTCGAATCCGACGCGAAACTGATAGTTAATTCTAACGTTCAAGGCCTCCTAATGACGATGGTGCACTCACATTGCGTCGCGATACAATACATCGTCCTCTAGCGGGTCAGGTCTCCAAGGGGATATTGCTGCTTCGGGTACCTTATGGTCCGTCTCCAGTGAGTCTAGATTATCGATTCCGACGCAAAACTGATAGTTAATTGTAACGTTCAGGGCCTCCTAATGACGATGGAACACTGAAATTGCGTCGAGATTCTATTTATCGGCCTCCAGCCGACTTGTCTCCAAGGGGGTATTGCTGTCTCGGGCACAATATGATCCTTCTCCTGTGAGTCTAGTTTTTCGAATCCGACGCAAAGATGATAGTTAAGTTCAGGGCCTCCTAATGACGATGGAACACTCAAATTGCGTCGAGATGCAATACATCGTCCTTCAGCCGACTTGTCTCAAAGGGTGTATTGCTGCCTCGGGCACCTTATGGTCGTTCTCCTGTGAGTCTAGATTTTGTAATCCGACGCATAACAGATTGTTAATTGTAAAGTTCCGGACCTCCTAATGACGATGGAACACTCAAATTGCGTCGGGATTAAATACATCGTCCTCCAGCCGACTTGTATCCAAGGGGATATTGCTGTCTCGGGCTTCATATGATCCTTCTCCTGTGAGTATATTTTCGAATCCGACGCTAAAATGATAGTTAATTGTAACGTTCAGCGCCTCCTAAAGACGATGGAACACTCAAGTGGCGTCGAGATTCAATACATCGGCCTCCAGCCGACTTGTCTCCAAGGGGATATTGCTGCCTCGGGCACCATGTGTTCCGACTCCTGTGAGTCTAGATTTTGGAATCCGACGCACAAATGATAGTTAATTGTAACGTTCAGCGCCTCCTAATGACGATGGAACACTCAAATTGCGTCGAGAGTCAATACATCGAACTCCAGCCGACTTGTCTACAAGGGGATATTGCTGCCTCGGGCTCTATGTGGTCCGTCTCCTGTGAGTCTAGATTTTCGAATCCGACGAAAAACTGATAGTTAATTGTATCATTCAGGGCTACCTAATGACGATGGAACACTCAAATTGCGTCGAGATTCAACACATAGGACTCCAGCCGACTTGTATCCAAGGGGGTATTGCTGCCTCGGGCACCATATGGTCCTTCTCCTGTGAGTCTAGATTTTCGAATCCGACGCAAAAATGATACTTAATTGTTACGTTCAGCGCCTCCTAATGACGATGGAACACTCAAATTGCGTCGCGATTTAATACATCGTCCTCCAGCGGACTGGTCTCCAAGGGGATATAGCTTCGGGCTTCTTATGGTTCGTATCCAGTGAGTTTAGATTTTTGATTCCGACGAAAAACTGATGGTTAATTGTATCATTCAGGACCACCTAATGACGATGGAACACTCAAATTGCGTCGAGATTCTATACATCGGCCTCCAGCCGACTTGTCTCCAAGGGGATATTGCTGTCTCGGGCACAATATGATCCTTCTCCTGTGAGTCTTGATTTTCGAATCCGACGCAAAGATGATAGTTAAGTTCAGGGCCTCCTAATGACGATGGAACACTCAAATTGCGTCGAGATCCAATACATCGTCCTTCAGCCGACTTGTCTCAAAGGGTCTATTGCTGCCTCGGGCACCTTATGGTCGTTCTCCTGTGAGTCTAGATTTTGTAATCCGACGCATAACTGATTGTTAATTGTAAAGTTCCGGACCGCCTAATGACGATGGAACACTCAAATTGCGTCGGGATTAAATACATCGTCCTCCAGCCGACTTGTATCCAAGGGGATATTGCTGTCTCGGGCTTCATATGATCCTTCTCCTGTGAGTATATTTTCGAATCCGACGCTAAAATGTTAGTTAATTGTAACGTTTAGCGAATCCTAAAGACGATGCAACACTCAAATTGCGTCGAGATTCAATACATCGGCCTCCAGCCGACTTGTCTCCAAGGGGATATTGCTGCCTCGGGCACCATGTGTTCCGACTCCTGTGAGTCTAGATTTTCGAATCCGACGCACAAATGATAGTTAATTGTAACGTTCAGCGCCTCCTAATGACGATGGAACACTTAAATTGCGTCGAGAGTCAATACATCGAACTCCAGCCGACTTGTCTACAAGGGGATATTGCTGCCTCGGGCTCTATGTGGTCCGTCTCCTGTGAGTCTAGATTTTCGAATCCGACGCGAAACTGATAGTTAATTCTATCGTTCAGGGCCTCCTAATGACGATGGAGCACTCAAATTGCGTCGCGATTCAATACAGCGTCCTCCAGCGGACTGGTCTCCAAGGGGATATTGCTGCTTCGGGTACGTTATGGTCCGTCTCCAGTGAGTCTAGATTTTCGATTCCGACGAAAAACTGATGGTTAATTGTATCATTCAGGGCCACCTAATGACGATGGAACACTTAAATTGCGTCGAGATTCTATACATCGGCCTCCAGCCGACTTGTCTGGAAGGGGATATTGCTGTCTCGGGCACCTTATGATCGTTCTCCTGTGAGTCGAGATTATCTAATCCGACGCAAAACTGATTGTTAATTGTAACCTGCAGGATCTCCTAATGACGATGGAACACTCAAATTGCGTCGAGATTCAATACATCGTCCTCCAGCCGACTTTTATCCAAGGGGATATTGCTGTCTCGGGCTTCATATGATCCTTCTCCTGTGAGTAGATTTTCGAATCCGACGCTAAAATGATAGTTAATTGTAACGTTCAGCGCCTCCTAATGACGATGGAACACTCAAATTGCGTCGAGACTCAATACATCGTCCTCCAGCCGACTTGTCTCCAACGGTCTATTGCTGCCTCGGGCACCTTATGGTCGATCTCCTGTGAGTCTAGATTTTCGAATCCGACGCAAAACTGATAGTTAATTGTAACGTTCAGGGCCTCCTAATGACGATGGAACACTCAAATTGCGTCGAGATTCAATACATCGGCATTCAGCCGATTTGTCTCCAAGGGTCTATTGCTGCCTCGGGCACCTTATGGTCGTTCCCCTATGAGTCTAGATTTTAGAATCCGACTCAAAACTGATTTTTAATTGTAATGTTCAGGGCCTCCTAATGGCGATGGAACACTCAAATTGCGTCGAGATTCTATAGACCGGCCTCCAGCCGACTTGTCTCCAAGGGGATATTGCTGTCTCGGGCACAATATGTCCTTCTCCTGTGAGCCTAGATTTTGGATTCCGACGCAAAACTGATAGTTAAGTTCAGGGCCTCCTAATGGCGATGCAACACTCAAATTGCAACGAGATTCGATACATCGTCCTTCAGCCGACTTGTCTCCAAGGGCCTATTGCTGCCTCGGGCACCTTATGGTCGTTCTCCTGTGAGTCTAGATTTTCTAATCCGACGCAAAACTGTTTGTTGATTGTAAAGTTCAGGACCTCCTAATAACGATGGGGCACTCAAATCGCGTCGCGATTCAATACATCGTCCTCCAGCGGACTGGTCTCCAAGGGGATATTGCTGCTTCGGGTACCTTATGCTCCGTCTCCAGTGAGTCTAGATTTTCGAATCCGACGAAAAACTGATAGTTAATTGTAACATTCAGAGACGCCTAGTTACGATGGAACTCTCAAATTGCATCGCGATCCAATACATCGTCCTCCAGCCGACCTGCCTCCAAGGGTCTATTCCTGCCTGGGGCACTTTATGATCGTTTTCCTGTGAGTCTAGATTTTCGAATCCGACGCAAAACTGATAGTTAATTGTAACGTTTGGGCCTCCTAATTACGATGGAACACTCAAATTGCGTCGAGATTCTATACATTGGCATTCAGCCGATTTGTCTCCAAGGGTCTATTGCTGCCTCGGGCACCTTATGTTCGTTCCCCTGTGAGTCTAGATTTTAGAATCCGACGCAAAACTGATTTTTAATTGTAATGTTCAGGGCCTCCTAATGACGATGGAACACTCTAATTGCGTCGAGATTCAATACATCGGCCTCCAGCCGACTTGTCTCCAGGGGGATATTACTGCCTCGGGCACCATATGGTCCGTCTCCAGTGAGTCTAGATTTTTCAATCCGACGCAAATATGATAGTTAATCGTAACGTTCAGCGCCTCCTAATGACGACGGAACACTCAAATTGCGTCGCGATTCAATACCTCTTCCTCCAACGGACCGGTCTCCAAGGGGATATAGCTTCGGGCACCTTATGGTCCGTCTCCAGTGAGTCTAGATTTTCGATTCCGACGAAAAACTGATGGTTAATTGTATCATTCAGGGCCACCTAATGACGATGGAACACTCAAATTGCGACGAGATTCTATACATCGGCCTCCAGCCGACTTGTCTCCAAGGGGATATTGCTGTCTCGGGCACAATATGATCCTTCTCCTGAGAGTCTAGATTTTCGAATCCGACGCAAAACTGATAGTTAAGTTCAGGGCCTCCTAATGTCGATGGAACACTCTAATTGCGTCGAGATTCAATACATCGTCCTTCAGCCGACTTGTCTCCAAGGATCTATTGCCGCCTCGGGCACCTTATGGTCGTTCTCCTGTGGGTCCAGATTTTCAAATCCGACGCAAAACTGATAGTTCATTGTAACGTTCAGCGCCTCCTAATGACGATGGAACACTCAAATTGCGTCGATATTCAATACATTGGCCTCCAGCTGACTTGTCTCCAAGGGGATATTGCTGCCTCGGGCACCATATGGTCCGTCTCCTGAGAGTCTAGATTTTCGAATCCGACGCAAAAATGATAGTTAATTGTAACGTTCAGCGCCTCCTAATGACGATGGAACACTCAAATTGCGTCGCGATTCAATACATCGTCCTCCAGCGGACTGGTCTCAAAGGGGATATAGCTTCGGGCACCTTATGGTCCGTCTCCAGTGAGTCTAGATTTTCGATTCCGACGAAAAGCTGATGGTTAATTGTATCATTCAGGGCAACCTAATGTCGATAGAACACTCAAATTGCGTCGAGATTCAATACATCGTATTCCAGCCGACTTGTATCCAAGGGGATATTGCTGTCTCGGGCTTCATATGATCCTTCTCCGGTGAGTAGATTTTCGAATCCGACGCTAAAATGATAGTTAATTGTAAAGTTCAGCGCCTCCTAATGACGATGGAACACTCAAATTGCGTCGAGACTCAATACATCGTCCTCCAGCCGACTTGTCTCCAACGGTCTATTGCTGCCTCGGGCACCTTATGGTCGATCTCCTGTGAGTCTAGATTTTCGAATCCGACGCAAAACTGATAGTTAATTGTAACGTTCAGGGCCTCCTAATGACGATGGAACACTCAAATTACGTCGAGATTCAATACATCGGCATTCAGCCGACTTGTCTCCAAGGGTCTATTGCTGCCTCGGGCACCTTATGGTCGTTCCCCTATGAGTCTAGATTTTAGAATCCGACTCAAAACTGATTTTTAATTGTAATGTTCAGGGCCCTTCTAATGACGATGGAACACTCAAATTGCGTCGAGATTCTATACATCGGCCTCCAGCCGACCTGTCTCCAAGGGGATATTGCTGTCTCGGGCACAATATGATCCTTCTCCTGTGAGTCTAGATTTTCGAATGCGACGCAAAACTGATAGTTAAGTTCAGGGCCTCCTAATGACGATGGTACACTAAAATTGCGTCGAGATTCAATACATCGTCCTTCAGCCGACTTGTCTCCAAGGGTCTATAGCTGTCTCGGGCACCTTATGGTCGTCCTCCTGTGAGTCTAGATTTTCTAATCCGACGCAAAACTGTTTGTTAATTGTAACGTTCAGGACCTCCTAATGACGATGGAACACTCAAATTGCGTCGAGAATCAATTCATCGGCCTCCAGCCGACTTGTCTCCAAGGGGATATAGCTGCCTGGGGCACCATATGTTCCGCCTCCTGTGAGTCTAGATTTTCGAATCCGACGCAAAAATGATAGTTAATTGTAACGTTCAGCGCCTCCTAATGACGATAGAACACTCAAATTGCGTCGAGAGTCAATACATCGAACTCCAGCCGACTTGTCTACAAGGGGATATTTCTGCCTCGGGCTCTATGTGGTCCGTCTCCTGTGAGTCTAGATTTTCGAATCCGACGCGAAACTGATAGTTAACTCTAACGTTCAGGGCCTCCTAATGACGATGGAGCACTCAAATTGCGTCGCGATTCAATACATCGTCCTCCAGCGGTCTGGTCTCCAAGGGAATTTTGCTGCTTCGGGTACCTTATGGTCCGTCTCCAGTGAGTCTAGATTTTCGAATCCGACGAAAAACTGATAGTTAATTGTAACGTTCAGGGCCTCCTAATGACGATGGAATACTCAAATTGCGTCGAGATTCAATACATCGGCATTCAGCCGATTTGTCTCCAAGCGTCTATTGCTGCCTCGGGCACCTTATGGTCGTTCCCCTGTGAGTCTAGATTTTAGAATCCGACGCAAAACTGATTTTTAATTGTAATGTTCAGGGCCTGCTAATGACGATGGAACACTCAAATTGCGTCGAGATTCTATTTATCGGCCTCCAGCCGACTTGTCTCCAATGGGGTATTGCTGTCTCGGGCACAATATAATCCTTCTCCTGTGAGTCTAGATTTTCGAATCTGACACAAAGATGATAGTTAAGTTCAGGGCCTCCTAATGACGATGGAACACTCAAATTGCGTCGAGATGCAATACATCGTCCTTCAGCCGACTTGTCTCAAAGGGTCTGTTGCTGCCTCGGGCACCTTATGGTCGTTCTCCTGTGAGTCTAGATTTTGTAATCCGACGCATAACTGATTGTTAATTGTAAAGTTCCGGACATCCTAATGACGATGGAACACTCAAATTGCGTCGGGATTAAATACATCGTCCTCCAGCCGACTTGTATCCAAGGGAATATTGCTGTCTCGGGCACCATGTGTTCCGACTCCTGTGAGTCTAGATTTTCGAATTCGACGCGAAACTGATAGTTAATTCTATCGTTCAGGGCCTCCTAATGACGATGGAGCACTCAAATTGCGTCGCGAATCAATACATCGTCCTCCAGCGGACTGGTCTCCAAGAGGATATAGCTTCGGTCACCTTATGGTCCGTCTCCAGTGATTCTAGATTTTCGATTCCGACGAAAAACTGATGGTTAATTGTATCATTCAGGGCCACCTAATGACGATGGAACACTTAAATTGCGTCGAGATTCTATTCATCGGCCTCCAGCCGACTTGTCTGGAAGGGGATATTGCTGTCTCGGGCACAATATGATCCTTCTCCTGTGAGTCTAGATTTTAGAATCCGACTCAAAACTGATTTATAATTGTAATGTTCAGGGCCTCCTAATGACGATGGAACACTCAAATTGCGTCGAGATTCTATAGATCGGCCTCTAGCCGACTTGTCTCCAAGATGATATTGCTGTCTCGGGCACAACATGATCCTTACCCTGTGAGCCTAGATTTTGGATTCCGACGCAAAACTGATAGTTAAGTTCAGGGCCTCCTAATGACGATGCAGCGCTCAAATTGCATCGAGATTCAATACATCGTCCTTCAGCCGACTTGTCTCCAAGGGCCTATTGCTGCCTCGGGCACCTTATGGTCGTTCTCCTGTGAGTCTAGATTTTCTAATCCGACGCAAAACTGTTTGTTGATTGTAACGTTTAGGACCTCCTAATAACGATGGAGCACTCAAATGGCGTCGCGATTCAATACATCGTCCTCCAGCGGACTGGTCTCGAAGGGAATATTGCTGCTTCGGGTACCTTATGGTCCGTCTCCAGTGAGTCTAGATTTTCGAATCCGACGAAAAACCGATAGTTAATTGTAACATTCAGGGACGCCTAGTTACGATGGAACTCTCAAATTGCGTCGCGATCCAATACATCGTCCTCCAGCCGACCTGTCTCCAAGGGTCTATTGCTGCCTGGGGCACTTTACGATCGTTTTCCTGTGGGTCTAGAGTTTCGAATCTGACGCAAAACTGATAGTTAATTGTAACGTTTGGGCCTCCTAATTACGATGGAACACTCAAATTGCGTCGAGATTCTATACATTGGCATTCAGCCGATTTGTCTCCAAGGGTCTATTGCTGCCTCGGGCACCTTATGTTCGTTCCCCTGTGAGTCTAGATTTTTGAATCCGACGCAAAACTGATTTTTAATTGTAATGTTCAGGGCCTCCTAATGACGATGGAACACTCTAATTGCGTCGAGATTCAATACATCGGCCTCCAGCCGACTTGTCTCCTAGGGGATATTACTGCCTCGGGCACCATATGGTCCGTCTCCAGTGAGTCTAGATTTTTGAATCCGACGCAAAAATGATAGTTAATCGTAACGTTCAGCGCCTCCTAATGACGATGGAACACTCAAATTGCGTCGCGATTCAATACATCTTCCTCCAACGGACTGGTCTCTAAGGGGATATAGCTTCGGGCACCTTATTGTCCGTCTCCAGTGAGTCTAGATTTTCGATTCCGACGAAAAACTGATGGTTAATTGTATCATTCAGGGCCACCTAATGACGATGGAACACTCAAATTGCGACGAGATTCTATACATCGGCCTCCAGCCGACTTGTCTCCAAGGGGATATTGCTGTCTCGGGCACAATATGATCCTTCTCCTGTGAGTCTAGATTTTCGAATCCGACGCAAAACTGATAGTTAAGTTCAGGGCCTCCTAATGTCGATGGACCACTCTAAATGCGTCGAGATTCAATAGATCGTCCTTCAGCCGACTTGTCTCCAAGGGTCTATTGCCGCCTCGCGCACCTTATGGTCGTTCTCCTGTGGGTCCAGATTTTCTAATCCGACGCAAAACTGATAGTTCATTGTAACGTTCAGCGCCTCCTAATGACGATGGAACACTCAAATTGCGTCGATATTCAATACATTGGCCTCCAGCCGACTTGTCTCCAAGGGGATATTGCTGCCTCGGGCACCATATGGTCCGCCTCCTGAGAGTCTAGATTTTCGAATCCGACGCAAAAATGATAGTTAATTGTAACGTTCAGCGCCTCCTAATGACGATGGAACACTCAAATTGCGTCGCGATTCAATACATCGTCCTCCAGCGGACTGGTCTCCAAGGGGATATAGCTTCTCGCACCTTATGGTCCGTCTCAAGTGAGTCTAGATTTTCGATTCCGACGAAAAGCTGATGGTTAATTGTATCATTCAGGGCAACCTAATGACGATGGAACACTCAAATTGCGTCGAGATTCAATACATCGTCCTCCAGCCGACTTGTATCCAAGGGGATATTGCTGTCTCGGGCTTCATATGATCCTTCTCCGGTGAGTAGATTTTCGAATATGACGCTAAAATGATAGTTAATTGTAACGTTCAGCGCCTCCTAATGACGATGGAACACTCAAATTGCGTCGAGACTCATTACATCGTCCTCCAGCCGACTTGTCTCCAACCGGTTATTGCTGCCTCGGGCACCTTATGGTCGATCTCCTGTGAGTCTAGATTTTCGAATCCGACGCAAAAGTGATAGTTAATTGTAACGTTCAGGGCCTCCTAATGACGATGGAACACTCAAATTGCGTCGAGATTCAATACATCGGCATTCAGCCGATTTGTCTCCAAGGGTCTATTGCTGCCTCGGGCACCTTATGGTCGTTCCCCTAAGAGTCTAGATTTTAGAAGCCGACTCAAAACTGATTTTTAATTGTAATGTTCAGGGCCCTTCTAATGACGATGAAACATTCAAATTGCGTCGAGATCCTATACATCGGCCTCCAGCCGACTTGTCTCCAAGGGTCTATTGCTGTCTCGGGCACCTTATGGTCGTCCTCCTGTGAGTCTAGATTTTCTAATCCGACGCAAAACTGTTTGTTAATTGTAACGTTCAGGACCTCCTAATGACGATGGAACACTCAAATTGCGTCGAGAATCAATACATCGGCCTCCAGCCGACTTGTCTCCAAGGGGATATTGCTGCCTGGGGCACCATATGTTCCGTCTCCTGTGAGTCTAGATTTTCGAATCCGACGCAAAAATGATAGTTAATTGTAACGTTCAGCGCCTCCTAATGACGATAGAACACTCAAATTGCGTCGAGAGTCAATACATCGAACTCCAGCCGACTTGTCTACAAGGGGATATTGCTGCCTCGGGCTCTATGTGGTCCGTCTCCTGTGAGTCTAGATTTTCGAATCCGACGCGAAACTGATAGTTAACTCTAACGTTCAGGGCCTCCTAATGACGATGGAGCACTCAAATTGCGTCGCAATTCAATACATCGTCCTCCAGCGGTCTGGTCTCCAAGGGAATATTGCTGCTTCGGGTACCTTATGGTCCGTCTCCAGTGAGTCTAGATTTTCGAATCCGACGAAAAACTGATTTTTAGTTGTAATGTTCAATGCCTCCTAATGACGATGGAACACTCAAATTGCGTCGAGATTCAATACATCGCCTCCAGCCGACTTGTCTCCAAGGGGATATTGCTGTCTCGGGCACAATATGATCCTTCTCCTGTGAGTCTAGATTTTCGAATCCGACGCGAAACTGATAGTTAATTCTAACGTTCAGGCTCTCCTAATGACGATGGAGCACTCAAATTGCGTTGCGATTCAATACATCGTCCTTCAGCGGACAGGTCTCCAAGGGGATATTGCTGCTTCGGGTACCTTATGGTCCGTCTCCAGTGAGTCTAGATTTTCGAATACGACGAAAAACTGATAGTTAACTGTAACATTCAGGGACTCCTAGTTACGATGGAACTCTTAAATTGCGTCGAGATTCTATACATCGGCCTCCAGCCGACTTGTCTCCAAGGGGATATTGCTGTCTCGGGCTTCAAATGATCCTTCTCCTGTGAGTCTAGATTTTCGAATCCGACGCAAAAATGATAGATAATTGTAACGTTCAGCGCCTCCTAATGACGATGGAACACTCAAATTGCGTCGAGAGTCAATACATCGAACTCCAGCCGACTTGTCTACAAGGGGATATTGCTGCCTCGAACTCTATGTGGTCCGACTCCTGTGAGTCTAGATTTTCGAATCCGACGAAAAACTGATAGTTAATTGTATCATTCAGGGCCACCTAATGACGATGGCACACTCAAATTGCGTCGAGATTCTGTACATTGGCATTCGGCCGATTTGTCTCCAAGGGGATACTGCTGTCTCAGGCTTCATATGATCCTTCTCCTGTGAGTATATTTTCGAATCCGACGCTAAAATGATAATTAATGGTAACGTTCAGCGCCTCCTAAAGACGATGGAACACTCAAATTACGTCGAGACTCAATACATCGTCCTGCAGCCGACTTGTCTCCAAGGGTCTATTGCTGCCTCGGGCACCTTATGGTCGTTCCCCTGTGAGTATAGAATTTAGAATCCGACGAAAAACTGATTTTTAATTGTAATGTTCAGGGCCTCCTAATGACGATGGAACATTCAAATTGCGTCGAGATTCAATACATCGGTCTCCAGCCGACTTGTCTCGAAGGGGATATTGCTGCCTGGGGCACTATATGTTCCGTCTCCTGTGAGTCTAGATTTTCGAATCCGACGCAAAAATGATAGTTAATTGTAACGTTCAGCGCCTCCTAAAGACGATAGAACACTCAAATTGCGTCGAGAGTCAATACATCGAACTCCTGCCGACTTGTCTACAAGGGGATATTGCTGCCTCGGGCTCTATGTGGTCCGTCTCCTGTGAGTCTAGATTTTCGAATCCGACGCGAAACTGATAGTTAACTCTAACGTTCAGGGCCTCCTAATGACGATGGAGCACTCAAATTGCGTCGCGATTCAATACATCGTCCTCCAGCGGTCTGGTCTCCAAGGGAATATTGCTGCTTCGGGTACCTTATGGTCCGTCTCCAGTGAGTCTAGATTTTCGAATCCGACGAAAAACTGATTTTTAGTGGTAATGTTCAATGCCTCCTAATGACGATGGAACACTCAAATTGCGTCGAGATTCAATACATCGCCTCCAGCCGACTTGTCTCCAAGGGGATATTGCTGTCTCGGGCACAATATGATCCTTCTCCTGTGAGTCTAGATTTTCGAATCCGATGCGAAACTGATAGTTAATTCTAACGTTCAGGGCCTCCTAATGACGATGGAGCACTCAAATTGCGTTGCGATTCAATACATCGTCCTTCAGCGGACAGGTCTCCAAGGGGATATTGCTGCTTCGGGTACCTTATGGTCCGTCTCCAGTGAGTCTAGATTTTCGAATACGACGAAAAACTGATAGTTAACTGTAACATTCAGGGACTCCTAGTTACGATGGAACTCTTAAATTGCGTCGAGATTCTATACATCGGCCTCCAGCCGACTTGTCTCCAAGGGGATATTGCTGTCTCGGGCTTCAAATGATCCTTCTCCTGTGAGTCTAGATTTTCGAATCCGACGCAAAAATGATAGATAATTGTAACGTTCAGCGCCTCCTAATGACGATGGAACACTCAAATTGCGTCGAGAGTCAATACATCGAACTCCAGCCGACTTGTCTACAAGGGGATATTGCTGCCTCGAACTCTATGTGGTCCGACTCCTGTGAGTCTAGATTTTCGAATCCGACGAAAAACTGATAGTTAATTGTATCATTCAGGGCCACCTAATGACGATGGCACACTCAAATTGCGTCGAGATTCTGTACATTGGCATTCGGCCGATTTGTCTCCAAGGGGATACTGCTGTCTCAGGCTTCATATGATCCTTCTCCTGTGAGTATATTTTCGAATCCGACGCTAAAATGATAATTAATGGTAACGTTCAGCGCCTCCTAAAGACGATGGAACACTCAAATTACGTCGAGACTCAATACATCGTCCTGCAGCCGACTTGTCTCCAAGGGTCTATTGCTGCCTCGGGCACCTTATGGTCGTTCCCCTGTGAGTATAGAATTTAGAATCCGACGAAAAACTGATTTTTAATTGTAATGTTCAGGGCCTCCTAATGACGATGGAACATTCAAATTGCGTCGAGATTCAATACATCGGTCTCCAGCCGACTTGTCTCGAAGGGGATATTGCTGCCTGGGGCACTATATGTTCCGTCTCCTGTGAGTCTAGATTTTCGAATCCGACGCAAAAATGATAGTTAATTGTAACGTTCAGCGCCTCCTAAAGACGATAGAACACTCAAATTGCGTCGAGAGTCAATACATCGAACTCCTGCCGACTTGTCTACAAGGGGATATTGCTGCCTCGGGCTCTATGTGGTCCGTCTCCTGTGAGTCTAGATTTTCGAATCCGACGCGAAACTGATAGTTAACTCTAACGTTCAGGGCCTCCTAATGACGATGGAGCACTCAAATTGCGTCGCGATTCAATACATCGTCCTCCAGCGGTCTGGTCTCCAAGGGAATATTGCTGCTTCGGGTACCTTATGGTCCGTCTCCAGTGAGTCTAGATTTTCGAATCCGACGAAAAACTGATTTTTAGTGGTAATGTTCAATGCCTCCTAATGACGATGGAACACTCAAATTGCGTCGAGATTCAATACATCGCCTCCAGCCGACTTGTCTCCAAGGGGATATTGCTGTCTCGGGCACAATATGATCCTTCTCCTGTGAGTCTAGATTTTCGAATCCGATGCGAAACTGATAGTTAATTCTAACGTTCAGGGCCTCCTAATGACGATGGAGCACTCAAATTGCGTTGCGATTCAATACATCGTCCTTCAGCGGACAGGTCTCCAAGGGGATATTGCTGCTTCGGGTACTTTATGGTCCGTCTCCAGTGAGTCTTGCTTTTCGAATACGACGAAAAACTGATAGTTAACTGTATCATTCAGGGACTGCTAGTTACGATGGAACTCTCAAATTGCGTCGCGATCCAATACATCGTCCGCCAGCCGACTTGTCTCCAAGGGTCTATTGCTGCCTGGGGCACCTTATGATCGTTTTCCTGTGAATCTAGATTTTCGAATCCGACGCAAAACTGATAGTTAATTGTAACGTTCAGGGCCTCCTAATGACGAAGGAACACCAAATTGCGTCGAAATTCAATACATCGGCATTCAGCCGATTTGTCTCCAAGGGTCTATTGCTGCCTCGGGCACCTTATGGTCGTTCTCCTGAGAGTCTAGACTTTGGAATCCGACGCAAAACTGATTTTTAATAGTAATGTTCAAGGCCTCCTAATGACGATGGAACACTCACATTGCGTCGAGACTCTATGCATCGGCCTCCAGCCGACTTGTCTCCAAGGGGATATTGCTGTCTCGGGCACAATATGATCCTTCTCCTGTGAGTCTAGATTTTCGAATCCGACGCAAAAATGATAGTTAAGTTCAGGGCCTCCTAATGACGATGGAACACTCAAATTGCGTAGAGATTCAATACATCGTCCTTCAACCGAATTGTCTCCAAGAGTCTATTGCTGCCTCGGGCACCTTGTGGTCGATCTCCTGTGAGTCTAGATTTTCGAATCCGACGCAAAACAGATAGTTAATTGTAACGTTCAGGGCCTATTAATGACGATGGAACACACAAATTGCATCGAGATTCAATACATCGGCCTCGAGCCGACTTGTCTCCAAGGGTCTATTGCTGCATCGGGCACCTTATGGTCGTTCTCCGGTGAGTCTTGATTATCTAATCCCACGCAAAACTGATTGTTAATTGTAACGTTCAGAATCTCCTAATGACGATGGAACACTCAAATTGCGTCGAGATTCAATACATCGCCCTCCAGCCGACTTGTATCCAAGGGGATTTTGCTGTCTCGGGCTTCATATGATCCTTCTCCTGTGAGTAGAATTTCGAATCCGACGCTAAAATGATAGTTAATTGTAACGTTCAGGGACTCCTAATGACGAGGGAACACTCAAATTGCGTCGACATTCAATATATCGGCCTCCAGCCGACTTGTCTCCAAGGGTCTGTTGTTGCCTCGGGCACCTTACGGTCGTTCTCCTGTGAGTCTAGATTTTCGGATCCGACGCGAAACTGATAGTTAATTCTAACGTTCAGGGCCTCCTAATGACGATGGAGCGCTCAAATCTCGTCGCGATTCAATACATCGTCCTCCAGCGGACTGGTCTCCAGGGGATATTGCTGTTTCGGGTACCTTATGGTCCGTCTCCAGTGAGTCTAGATCTTCGAATCCGACGAAACACTGATAGTTAATTGTAACATTCAGGGACTCCTAGTTACGATGGAACTCTCTAATTGCGTCGCGATCCAATACATCTACCTCCAGCCGAATTGTCTCCAAGGGTCTATTGCTGCATGGGGCACCTTATGATCGTTTTCCTGTGAGTCTAGATTTTCAAATCCGACGCAAAAATGATAGTTAATTGTAACGTTCAGGGCCTCCTAATGACGATGGTACACTCAAATTGCGTCGTGATTCAATACATCGGCATTCAGCCGATTTGTCTCCAAGGGCCTATTGCTGCCTCGGGCACCTTATGGTCGTTCCCCTGTGAGTCTAGATTTTAGAATCCGACGCAAAACTGATTTTAATTCTAATGTTCAGGGCCTCCTAATGACGATGGAACACTTAAATTGCGTCGAGATTCTATACATCGGCCTCCAGCCGACTTGTCTCCAAGGGGATATTGCTGTCTCGGGCTTCAAATGATCCTTCTCCTGTGAGTCTAGATTTTCGAATCCGACGCAAAAATGATAGATAATTGTAACGTTCAGCGCCTCCTAATGACGATGGAACACTCAAATTGCGTCGAGAGTCAATACATCGAATTCCAGCCGACTTGTCTACAAGGAGATATTGCTGCCTCGAACTCTATGTGGTCCGACTCCTGTGAGTCTAGATTTTCGAATCGGACGAAAAACTGATAGTTAATTGTATCATTCAGGGCCACCTAATGACGATGGAACACTCAAATTGCGTCGAGATTCTGTACACTGGCATTCAGCCGATTTGTCTCCAAGGGGATACTGCTGTCTCAGGCTTCATATGATCCTTCTCCTGTGAGTATATTTTCGAATCCGACACTAAAATAATAATTAATTGTAACGTTCAGCGCCTCCTAAAGACGATGGAACACTCAATTTACGTCGAA
This sequence comes from Schistocerca americana, assembly GCF_021461395.2. Taxonomy (NCBI): domain Eukaryota; kingdom Metazoa; phylum Arthropoda; class Insecta; order Orthoptera; family Acrididae; genus Schistocerca; species Schistocerca americana. Next base: position 3,581,123 of record NC_060122.1, on the reverse strand, counting down.
ACTCAATACATCGTCCTGCAGCCGACTTGTCTCCAAGGGTCTATTGCTGCCTCGGGCACCTTATGGTCGTTCCCCTGTGAGTATAGAATTTAGAATCCGACGAAAAACTGATTTTTAATTGTAATGTTCAGGGCCTCCTAATGACGATGGAACACTCAAATTGCGTCGAGATTCAATACATCGGCCTCCAGCCGACTTGTCTCAAAGGGGATGTTGCTGCCTCGGGCACCATATGGTCCTTCTCCTGTGAGTCTAGATTTTCGAATCCGACGCAAAAATGATAGTTAATTGTCACGTTCAGCGCCTCCTAATGACGATGGAACACTCAAACTGCGTCGCGATTCAATACATCGTCCTCCAGCGGACTGGTCTCCAAGGGGATATAGCTTCGGTCCCTTATGGTCCGTCTCCAGTGAGTTTAGATTTTCGATTCCGACGAAAAACTGATGGTTAATTGTATCATTCAGGGCCACCTAATGACGATGGAACACTCAAATTGCGTCGAGATTCTATACATCAGCCCCCAGCCGACTTGTCTCCAAGGGGATATTGCTGTCTCGGGCACAATATGATCCTTCTCCTGTGAGTCTAGATTTTCGAATCCGACGCAAAACTATTAGTTAAGTTCAGGGCCTCCTAATGACGATGGAACACTCAAATTGCGTCGAGAATCAATACATCGTCTTTCAGCCTACTTGTCTCCAACTGTCTATTGCTGCCTCGGGCACCTTATGATCGTTCTCCTGTGAGTCTAGATTATCTAATCCGACGCAAAACTGATTGTTAATTATAACGTTCAGGATCTCCTAATGACGATGGAACACTCAAATTGCGTCGAGATTCAATACATCGTCCTCCAGCCGACTTGTATCCAAGGGGATATTGCTGCCTCGGGCTTCATATGAATCTTCTCCTGTGAGTAGATTTTCGAATCCGACGCTAAAATGATAGTTAATTGTAACGTTCAGCGCCTCCTAATGACGATGGAACACTCAAATTGCGTCGAGACTCAATACATCGTCCTCCAGCCGACTTGTCTCCAACGGTCTACTGCTGCCTCGGGCACCTTATGGTCGATCTCCTGTGAGTCTAGATTTTCGAATCCGACGCAAAACTGATAGTTAATTGTAACGTTCAGGGCCTCCTAATGACGATGGAACACTCAAATTGCGTCGAGATTCAATACATCGGCATTCAGCTGATTTGTCTCCAAGGGTCTATTGCTGCCTCGGGCACCATATGTTCCGTCTTCTGTGAGTCTAGATTTTCGACTCCGACGCAAAACTGATGGTTAATTCAGGGCCTCCTAATGACGATTGAACACTCAAATTGCCTCGAGATTCAATACATCGTCCTTCAGCCGACTTGTCTCCTAGGGTCTATTGCTGCCTCGGGCACCTTATGGTCATTCTCCTGTGAGTCTAGATTTTCTAATCCGACGCAAAACTGTTTGTTATTTGTAACGTTCAGGACCTCCTAATGACGATGGAACACTCAAATTGCGTCGGGATTCAATACATCGTCCTCCAGCCGACTTGTATCCAATGGGGTATTGCTGTCTCGGGCTTCATATGATCCTTCTCCTGTGAGTATATTTTCGAATCCGACGCTAAAATGATAGTTAATTGTAACGTTCAGCGCCTCCTAAAGACGATGGAACACTCAAATTGCTTCGAGAATCAATACATCGGCCTCCAGCTGACTTGTCTCCAAGGGGATATTGCTGCCTGGGGCACCATATGTTCCGTCTTCTGTGAGTCTAGATTTTCGAATCCGACGCAAAAATGATAGTTAATTGTAACGTTCAGCGCCTCCTAATGACGATAGTCCACTCAAATTGCGTCGAGAGTCAATACATCGAACTCCAGCCGACTTGTCTACAAGGGGAAATTGCTGCCTTGGGCTCTATGTGGTCCGTGTCCTGTGAGTCTAGATTTTCGAATCCGACGCGAAACTGATAGTTAACTCTAACGTTCAGCGCCTCCTAATGACGATGGAGCACTCAAATAGCGTCGCGATTCAATACATCGTCCTCCAGCGGACTGGTCTCCAAGGTGATATAGCTTCGGGCACCCTATGGTCCGTCTCCAGTGAGTCTAGATTTTCGATTCCGACGAAAAACTGATGGTTAATTATATCATTCAGGGCCACCTAATGACGATGGAACACTCAAATTGCGACGAGATTCTATACATCGGCCTCCAGCCGACTTGTCTCCAAGGGGATATTGCTGTCTCGGGCACAATATGATCCTTCTCCTGTGAGTCTAGATTTTCGAATCCGACGCAAAACTGATGGTTAAGTTCAGGGCCTCCTAATGTCGATGGAACACTCAAATTGCGTCGGGATTCAATACATCGTCCTCCAGCCGACTTGTATCCAATGGGGTATTGCTGTCTCGGGCTTCATATGATCCTTCTCCTGTGAGTATATTTTCGAATCCGACGCTAAAATGATAGTTAATTGTAACGTTCAGCGCCTCCTAAAGACGATGGAACACTCAAATTGCTTCGAGAATCAATACATCGGCCTCCAGCTGACTTGTCTCCAAGGGGCTATTGCTGCCTGGGGCACCATATGTTCCGTCTTCTGTGAGTCTAGATTTTCGAATCCGACGCAAAAATGATAGTTAATTGTAACGTTCAGCGCCTCCTAATGACGATAGTCCACTCAAGTTGCGTCGAGAGTCAATACATCGAACTCCAGCCGACTTGTCTACAAGGGGATATTGCCGCCTTGGGCTCTATGTGGTCCGTGTCCTGTGAGTCTAGATTTTCGAATCCGACGCGAAACTGATAGTTAACTCTAACGTTCAGCGCCTCCTAATGACGATGGAGCACTCAAATAGCGTCGCGATTCAATACATCGTCCTCCAGCGGACTGGTCTCCAAGGTGATATAGCTTCGGGCACCCTATGGTCCGTCTCCAGTGAGTCTAGATTTTCGATTCCGACGAAAAACTGATGGTTAATTGTATCATTCAGGGCCCCCTAATGACGATGGAACACTCAAATTGCGACGAGATTCTATACATCGGCCTCCAGCCGACTTGTCTCCAAGGGGGTATTGCTGTCTCGGGCACAATATGATCCTTCTCCTGTGAGTCTAGATTTTCGAATCCGACGCAAAACTGATAGTTAAGTTCAGGGCCTCCTAATGTCGATGGAACACTCAAATTGCGTCGGGATTCAATACATCGTCCTCCAGCCGACTTGTATCCAATGGGGTATTGCTGTCTCGGGCTTCATATGATCCTTCTCCTGTGAGTATATTTTCGAATCCGACGCTAAAATGATAGTTAATTGTAACGTTCAGCGCCTCCTAAAGACGATGGAACACTCAAATTGCTTCGAGAATCAATACATCGGCCTCCAGCTGACTTGTCTCCAAGGGGATATTGCTGCCTGGGGCACCATATGTTCCGTCTTCTGTGAGTCTAGATTTTCGAATCCGACGCAAAAATGATAGTTAATTGTAACGTTCAGCGCCTCCTAATGACGATAGTCCACTCAAATTGCGTCGAGAGTCAATACATCGAACTCCAGCCGACTTGTCTACAAGGGGATATTGCCGCCTTGGGCTCTACGTGGTCCGTCTCCTGTGAGTCTAGATTTTCGAATCCGACGCGAAACTGATAGTTAACTCTAACGTTCAGCGCCTCCTAATGACGATGGAGCACTCAAATTAGCGTCGCGATTCAATACATCGTCCTCCAGCGGACTGGTCTCCAAGGTGATATAGCTTCGGGCACCCTATGGTCCGTCTCCAGTGAGTCTAGATTTTCGATTCCGACGAAAAACTGATGGTTAATTGTAGCATTCAGGGCCACCTAATGACGATGGAACACTCAAATTGCGACGAGATTCTATACATCGGCCTCCAGCCGACTTGTCTCCAAGGGGATATTGCTGTCTCGGGCACAATATGATCCTTCTCCTGTGAGTCTAGATTTTCGTATCCGACGCAAAAACTGATAGTTAAGTTCAGGGCCTCCTAATGTCGATGGAACACTCTAATTGCGTCAAGATTCAATACATCGTCCTTCAGCCGACTTGTCTCCAAGGGTCTATTGCTGCCTCGGGCACCTTATGGTCGATCTCCCGTGAGTCTAGATTTTCGAATCCGACGCAAAACTGATAGTTAATTGTAACGTTCATGGCCTCCTAATGACGATGGAACACTCAAATTGCGACAAGATTCAATACATCGGCATTCAGCCGATTTGCCTCCAAGGGTCTATTGCTGCCTCGGGCACCTTATGGTCGTTCCCCTATGAGTCTAGATTTTAGAATCCGCCTCTAAACTGATTTTTTACTGTAATGTTCAGGGCCTCCTAATGACGATGGAACGCTCAAATTGCGTCGAGATTCTATACATCGGCCTCCAGCCGACTTGTCTCCAAGGGGATATTGCTGCCTCGGGCACCAAATGGTCCGTCTCCTGAGAGTCTAAATTTTCGAATCCGACGCAAAAATGATAGTTAATTGTAACGTTCAGCGCCTCCCAATGACGATGGAACACTCAAATTGCGTCGCGATTCAATACCTCGTCCTCCAGCGGAGTGGTCTCCAAGGGGATATAGCTTCGGGCACCATATGGTCCGTCTCCAGTGAGTCTAAATTTTCGATTCCGACGAAAAGCTGATGGTTAATTGTATCATTCAGGGCAACCTAATGACGATGGAACACTCAAATTGCGTCGAGATTCAATACATCGTCCTCCAGCCGACTTGTATCCAAGGGGATATTGCTGTCTCAGGCTTCATATGATCCTTCTCCTGTGAGTAGATTCTCGAATCCGACGTTAAAATGATAGTTAATTGTAACGTTCAGCGCCTCCAAATGACGATGGAACACTCAAATTGCGACGAGACTCAATACATCGTCCTCCAGGCGACTTGTCTCCAACGGTCTATTGCTGCCTCGGGCACCTTATCTTCGATCTCCTGGGAGTCTAGATTTTCGAATCCGACGCAGAACTGATAGTTAATTGCAACGTTCATGGCCTCCTAATGACGATGGAACACTCAAATTGCATCGAGATTCAATACATCGGCATTCAGCCGATTTGTCTCCAAGGGTCTATTGCTGCCTCGGGCACCTTATGGTCGTGCCCCTATGAGTCTAGATTTTAGAATCCGACTCAAAACTGATTTTTTATTGTAATGTTCAGGACGTCCTAATGACTATGGAACACTCAAATTGCGTCGAGAATCTATACATCGGCCTCCAGCCGACTTGACTCCAAGGGGATATTGCTGTCTCGGGCACAATATGATCCTTCTCCTGTGAGTCTAGATTTTCGAATCCGACGCAAAACAGATAGTTAATTGTAACTTTCAGGGCCTCCTAATTACGATGGAACACTCAAATTGCGTCGAGATTCTATACATTGGTATTCAGCCGATTTGTCTCCAAGGGTCTATTGCTGCCTCGGGCACCTTATGGTCGTTCCCCTGTGAGTCTACATTTTAGAATCCGACGCAAAACTGATTTTTAATTGTAATGTTCAGGGCCTCCTAATGACGATGGAACACTCAAATTACGTCGAGATTCAATACATCGGCCTCCAGCCGACTTGTCTCCAAGGGGATATTACTGCCTCGGGCACCATATGGTCCGTCTCCAGTGAGTCTAGATTTTTGAATCCGACGCAAAAATGATAGTTAATCGTAACTTTCAGCGCCTCCTAATGACGATGGAACACTCTAATTGCGTCGAGATTCAATACATCGTCCTTCAGCCAACTTGTCTCCAAGTGTCTATTGCCGGCTCGTGCACCTTATGAACGTTCTCCTGTGGGTGTAGATTTTCTAATCCGACGCAAAACTGATAGTTCATTGTAACGTTCAGCACATCCTAATGACGATGGAACACTCAAATTGCGTCGATATTCAATACATTGGCCTCCAGCCGACTTGTCTCCAAGGGTCTATTGCTGTCTCGGGCACCTTATGGTCGCTCTCCGGTGAGTCTAAGTTATCTAATCCGACGCAAAACTGATTGTTAACTGTAACGTTCAGCATCTCCTAATGACGATGGAACACCCAAATTGCGTCGAGATTGAATACATCGCCCTCCAGCCGACTTATATCCAAGGGGATATTGCTGTCTCGGGCTTCATATGATCCTTCTCCTGTGAGTAGATTTTCTAATCCGACGCAAAAATGATAGTTAATTGTAACGTTCAAGGCCTCCTAATGACGATGGAACACTCAAATTGCGTCGACATTCAATATATCGGCCTCCAGCCGACTTGTCTCCAAGGGTCTGTTGCTGCCTCGGGCACTTTACGGTCGTTCTCCTGTGAGTCTAGATTTTCGAATCCGACGCGAAACTGATAGTTAATTCTAACGTTCATGGCCTCCAAATGACGATGGAGCGCTCAAATTGCGTGGCGATTCAATACATCGTCTATAGCGGACTGGTCTCCAAGGGGATATTGCTGCTTCGGGTACCTTATGGTCCGTCTCCAGTGAGTCTAGATCTTCGAATCCGACGAAAAACTGATAGTTAATTGTAACATTCTGGGACTCCTAGTTGCGATGGAACTCTCAAATTGCGTCGCGATCCAATACATCGTCCTCCAGCCGAATTGTCTCCAAGGGTCTATTGCTGCCTGGGGCACCCTATGATCGTTTTCCTGTGAGTCTAGATTTTCGAATCCGACGCAAAACTGATAGTTAATTGTTACGTTCAGGGCCTCCAAATGACGATGGAACACTGAAATTGCGTCGAGATTCAATACATCGGCATTCAGCTGATTTGTCTCCAAGGGTCTATTGCTGCCTCGGGGACCTTATGGTCGTTCCCCTATGAGTCTAGATTTTAGAATCCGACTCAAAAATGATTTTTAACATGTAATGTTCAGGCCCTCCTAATGACGATGGAACACTCAAATTGCGTCGAGATTCAATACATCGTCCTTCAGCCGACTTGTCTCCAAGGGTCTTTTGCTGCCTCGGGCACCTTATGGTCGTTTTCCTGTGAGTCTAGATTTTCTAATCCGACGCAAAACTGATTGTTAATTGTAACGTTCAGGACCTAACGACGATGGAACACTCAAATTGCGTCGAGATTCAATACATCGAATTCCAGCCGACCTGTCTCCAAGGGGATATTGCTGCCTCGGGCACAATGTGGTCCGTCTCCTGTGTGTCTAGATTAACGAATCCGACGCAAAAATGATAGTTATTTGTAACGTTCAGCGCCTTCTAATGACGATGGAACACTCAAATTGCGTCGAGAGTCAATACATCGACCTCCAGCCGACCTGTCTACAAGGGGATATTGCAGCCTCGGGCTCTATGTGGTCCGTCTCCTGTGAGTCTAGATTTTCGAATCCGACGCGAAACTGATAGTTAATTCTAACGTTCAGTTCCTCCTAATGACATTGGTGCACTCAAATTGCGTCGCGATACAATACATCGTCCTCTAGCGGACAGGTCTCCAAGGGGATATTGCTGCTTCGGGTACCTTATGGTCCGTCTCCAGTGAGTCTAGATTATCGAATCCGACGCAAAACTGATAGTTAATTGTAACGTTCAGGGCCTCCTAATGACGATGGAAGACACAAATTGCGTCTAGATTCAATACATCGGCATTCAGCCGATTTGTCTCCAAGCGTCTATTGCTGCCTCCTGCACCTTATGGTCGTTCCCCTGTGAGTCTAGATTTTAGAATCAGACGCAAAACTGATTTTTAATTGTAATGTTCAGTGCCTCCTAATGACGTTGGAACACTCAAATTGCGTAAAATTCTATACATCGGCCTCCAGCCGACTTGTCTCCAAGGGTCTATTGCTGCCTCGGGCACCTTATGGTCGTTCTCCTATGAGTCTAGATTTTCTAATCCGACGCATAACTGATTGTTAATTGTAAAGTTCAGGACCTCCTAATGACGATGGAACACTCAAATTGCGTCGGGATTAAATACATCATCCTCCAGCCGACTTGTATCCAAGGGGATATTGCTGTCTCGGGCTTCATATGATCCTTCTCCTGTGAGTATATTTTCGAATCCGACGCTAAAATGATAGTTAATTGTAACGTTCAGGGCCTCCTAACGACGATGGATTACTCAAATTGCGTCGAGATTCAATACATCGGCATTCAGCCGATTTGTCTCCATGGGAATATTGCTGCCTCGGGTACCATGTGTTCCGACTCCTGTGAGTCTAGATTTTCGAATCCGACGCACAAATGATAGTTATTTGTAACGTTCAGGGCCTCCTAATGACGATGGAACACACAAACTGCGTCGAGATTCAATACATCGGCCTCGAGCCGACTTGTCTCCAAGGGTCTATTGCTGCCTCGGGCACCTTACGGTCGTTCTCCGGTGAGTCTAGATTATCTAATCCGACGCAAAACTGATTGTTAATTGTAACGTTCAGCATCTCCTAATGACGATGGAACACCCAAATTGCGTCGAGATTGAATACATCGCCCTCCAGCCGACTTGTATCCAAGGGGATATTGCTGTCTCGGGCTTCATATGATCCTTCTCCTGTGAGTAGATTTTCGAATCCGACTCTAAAATGATAGTTAATTGTAACGTTCAGCGCCTCCTAATGACGATGGAACACTCAAATTGCGTCGAGCTTCAATACATCATCCTCCAGCCGACTTGTATCCAAGGGGATATTGCTGTCTCGGGTACCATATGATCCTTCTCCTGTGAGTGGATTTTCGAATCCGACGCTAAAGTGGTAATTAATTGTAACGTTCAGCGCCTCCTAATGACGTTGGGACACTCAAATTGCGTCGAGTTTCAATACATCGTCCTCCAGCCGACTTGTCTCGAAGGGGATATTGCTGCTCGGGCACCATGTGGTCCTTCTCCTGTGAGTCTAGATTTTCGAATCCGACGCGAAACTGATTGTTAATTGTAACGTTCTGAGTTTCCTAATGACGATGGAAAACTCAAATTGCGTCGAGATTCAATGCATCGTCCTCCAGCCGACTTGTCTCGAAGGGGATATTGCTGCCTAGGGCACCAAATGGTACTTCTCCTGTGAGTCTAGATTTTCGAATCCGACGCGAAACTGATTGTTAATTGTAACGTTCAGGGTTTCCTAATGACGATGGAACAATCAAATTGCGTCGAGATTCAATACATCGTCCTTCAGCCGACTTGTCCCCAAGGGTCTATTGCTACCTCGGGCACCTTATGGTCGTTCTCCTGTGAGTCTAGATTTTCTAATCCGACGCAAAACTGATAGTTAATTGTAGCGTTCAGGGTCTCCTAATGACGAAGGAACACTCAAATTGCGTCGAGATTCAACACATCGGCGTCCAGCCGACTTGTCTCCAAGGGTCTATTGCTGCCTCGGGCACCTTATGGTCGATCTCCTATGATTCTAGATTTTCGAATCCGGCGCAAAACTGATAGCTAATTGTAACGTTCAGGGCCTCCTAATGACGATGGACCACTCAAATTGCGTCGCAATTCAATACATTGTCCTCCAGCGGACTGGTCTCCAAGGGGATATTGCTGCCTCGGGCACCTTATGGTCTGTCTCCAGTGAGTCTAGATATTCGAATCCGACGCTAAATTGATAGTTAATTGTACCATTCAGGGCCTCCTAATGACGATGGAACACTCAAATTTTGTCGTGATCCAATATATCGTCCTCTCGCCGACTTGTCTACAAGGGGATATTGCTGCCTCGGGCTCCATGTGGTCCGTCTCTTGTGAGTCTAGATTTTCGAATCCGACGCAAAACTGATAGTTAATTGAAACGTTCAGGGCCTCCTAATGACGATGGAACACACAAATTGCGTCGTGATTCAATACATCGTCCTTCTGTCGACTTGTCTCCAAGAGTCTATTGCTGCCTCGGTTACCTTATGGTCGTTCTCCTGTGAGTCTAGATTTTCGAATCCGACGCAAAACAGATAGTTAATTGTAACGTTCATGGCCTCCTAATGACGATGGAACACTCAAATTGCGTCGTGATTCACTACATCGTCCTCCAGCCGACTTGTCTCCGAGGGGATATCGCTGCCTCGGGCACCACATGTTCCTCTCTCCGGTCATTCTACGTTTTCGAATTCGACGCAAACTGATAGTTAATTGAAATGTTCAGGGCCTCCTAATGACGATGGAGCACTCAAATTCCGTCGCGATTCAAAACATTGCCCTCCAGCGGACTGGTCTCCAAGGGGATATTTCTGCCTCGGGCACCTTATGGTACGTCTCAAGTGAGCCGAGATTTTCCAATCCGACGAAAAACTGATAGTTAATTGTAGCATTCAGGGCCTTCTAATGACGATGGAATACTCAAATTGCGTCGCGCTCCAATACATCGTCCTCCAGCCGGCTTGTCTCCATGGGGATATTGCTGCCTCGGGCTCCTTATGGTCGCTCTCCTGTGAGTCTAGATTTTCGAATCCGGCGCGAAACTGATTGTTAATTGTAACGTTCAGGGATTCCTAATGACGATGGAACACTCAAATTGCGTCGAGATTCAATAGATCGGCATTAAGCCGATTGTCTCCAAGGGTCTATTGCTGACTTGGGTACCTTATGGTCGTACCCCTGTGAGTCTAAATTTTAGAATCCGACGCAAAACTGAGAGTTAATTGTAATGTTCAGGGCCTCCTAATGACGATGGAACACTCAAATTGCGTCGAGATTCAATCCATCGGCCTCCAGCCGACTTTTCTCCAAGGGGATATTGCTGCCTCGGGCTCCATGAGGTCCGTCTCTTGTGAGTCTAGATTTTCGAATCCGACGCAAAAATGATAGTTAATTGTAAAGTTCCGCGCCTCCTAATGTCGATGAAACACTCAAATTCCGTCGGGAGTCAATACATCGACCTCCAGCCGACTTCTCTACAAGGGGATAATGCTGCCTCGTTCACCTTATGGTCGTTCTCGTGTGAGTCTAGACTTTCGGATCCGACGCAAAACAGATAGTTAATTGTAACGTTTAGGACCTCCTAATGACGATGGATAATTCAAGTTGCGTCACGATCCAATACATCGTCCTCTTGCCGACTTGTCTCCAAGGGGATATTACTGTCTCGGGCACCATATGATCCGTCTCCTGTGAGTCTAGATTTTCGAATCCGACGCAAAAATGATAGTTAATTGTAACGTTCAGCGCCTCCTAATGACGATGGAACACTCAAATTGCGTCGAGAGTCAATACATCGACCTCCAGCCGACGTGTCTCCAAGGGAATGTCGCTGCCTCGGGCACCACATGGTCCGTCTCCGGTGATTCTACGCTTTCGAATCCGACTCAAAACTGCTAGTTAATTGTAACGTTCAGGGCCTCCTATGACGATGGAGCACTCAAATTGCGTCGCGATTCAATACATCGTCCTACATCTACATCTACATCTACATTGATACTCCGCAAGCCACCCAACGGTGTGTGGCGGAGGGCACTTTACGTGCCACTGTCATTACCTCCCTTTCCTGTTCCAGTCGCGTATGCTTCGCGGGAAGAACGACTGTCTGAAAGCCTCCGTGCGCGCTCTAATCTCTCTAATTTTGCATTCGTGATCTCCTCGGGAAGTATAAGTAGGGGGAAGCAATATATTCGATACCTCATCCAGAAACGCACCCTCTCGAAACCTGGCGAGCAAGCTACACCGCGATGCAGAGCGCCTCTCTTGCAGAGTCTGCCACTTGAGTTTATTAAACATCTCCGTAACGCTATCACGGTTACCAAATAACCCAGTGACGAAACGCGAAGCTCTTCTTTGGATCTTCTCTATCTCCTCCGTCAACCCGACCTGGTACGGATCCCACACTGATGAGCAATACTCAAGTATAGGTCGAACGAGTGTTTTGTAAGCCACCTCCTTTGTTGATGGACTACATTTTCTAAGCACTCTCCCAATGAATCTCAACCTGGTACCCGCCATACCAACAATTAGTTTTATATGATCATTCCACTTCAAATCGTTCCGTACGCATACTCCCAGATATTTTACAGAAGTAACTGCTACCAGTGTTTGTTCCGCTATCATATAATCATACAATAAAGGATCCTTCTTTCTATGTATTCGCAATACATTACATTTGTCTATGTTAAGGGTCAGTTGCCACTCCCTGCACCAAGTGCCTATCCGCTGCAGATCTTCCTGTATTTCGCTACAATTTTCTAATGCAGCAACTTCTCTGTATACTACAGCATCATCCGCGAAAAGCCGCATGGAACTTCCGACACTATCTACTAAGTCATTTATATATATTGTGAAAAGCAATGGTCCCATAACACTCCCCTGTGGCACGCCAGAGGTTACTTTAACGTCTGTAGACGTCTCTCCATTGATAACAACATGCTGTGTTCTGTTTGCTAAAAACTCTTCAATCCAGCCACACAGCTGGTCTGATATTCCGTAGGCTCTTACTTTGTTTATCAATCGACAGTGCGGAACTGTATCGAACGCCTTCCGGAAGTCAAGAAAAATAGCATCTACCTGGGAGCCTGTATCTAATATTTTCTGGGTCTCATGAACAAATAAGGCGAGTTGGGTCTCACACGATCGCTGTTTCCGGAATCCATGTTGATTCCTACATAGTAGATTCTGGGTTTCCAGAAATGACATGATACGCGAGCAAAAAACATGTTCTAAAATTCTACAAGAGATCGACGTAAGAGATATAGGTCTATAGTTCTGCGCATCTGCTCGACGACCCTTCTTGAAGACTGGGACTATCTGTGCTCTTTTCCAATCATTTGGAACCCTCCGTTCCTCTAGAGACTTGCGGTACACGGCTGTTAGAAGGGGGGCAAGTTCTTTCGCGTACTCTGTGTAGAATCGAATTGGTATCCCGTCAGGTCCAGTGGACTTTCCTCTATTGAGTGATTCCAGTTGCTTTTCTATTCCTTGGACACTTATTTCGATGTCAGCCATTTTTTCGTTTGTGCGAGTATTTAGAGTAGGAACTGCAGTGCGGTCTTCCTCTGTGAAACAGCTTTGGAAAAAGGTGTTTAGTATTTCAGCTTTACGCGTGTCATCCTCTGTTTCAATGCCATCATCATCCCGTAGTGTCTGGATATGCTGTTTCGAGCCACTTACTGATTTAACGTACGACCAGAACTTCCTAGGATTTTCTGTCAAGTCGGTACATAGAATTTTGCTTTCGAATTCAATGAACGCTTCACGCATAGCCCTCCTTACGCTAACTTTGACATCGTTTAGCTTCTGTTTGTCTGAGAGGTTTTGGCTGCGTTTAAACTTGGAGTGGAGCTCTCTTTGCTTTCGAAGTAGTTTCCTAACATTGTTGTTGTACCACGGTGGGTTTTTCCCGTCCCTCACAGTTTTACTCGGCACGTACCTGTCTAAAACGCATTTTACGATTGCCTTGAACTTTTTCCATAAACACTCAACATTGTCAGTGTCGGAACAGAAATTTTCGTTTTGATCTGTTAGGTAGTCTGAAATCTGCCTTCTATTACTCTTGCTAAACAGATAAACCTTCCTCCCTTTTTTTATATTCCTATTAACTTCCATATTCAGGGATGCTGCAACGGCCTTATGATCACTGATTCCCTGTTCTGTACATACAGATTCGAAAAGTTCGGGTCTGTTTGTTATCAGTAGGTCCAATATGTTATCTCCACGAGTCGGTTCTCTGTTTAATTGCTCGAGGTAATTTTCGGATAGTGCACTCAGTATAATGTCACTCGATGCTCTGTCCCTACCACCCGTCCTAAAGATCTGAGTGTCCCAGTCTATATCTGGTAAATTGAAATCACCACCTAAGACTATAACATGCTGAGAAAATTTATGTGAAATGTATTCCAAATTTTCTCTCAGTTGTTCTGCCACTAATGCTGCTGAGTCGGGAGGTCGGTAAAAGGAGCCAATTATTAACCTACTTCGGTTGTTTAGTGTAACCTCCACCCATAATAATTCACAGGAACTATCCACTTCTACTTCACTACAGGATAAACTACTACTAACAGCGATGAACACTCCACCACCGGTTGCATGCAATCTATCCTTTCTAAACACCGTCTGTACCTTTGTAAAAATTTCGGGAGAATTTATCTCTGGCTTAAGCCAGCTTTCTGTACCTATAACGATTTCAGCTTCGGTGCTTTCTATCAGCGCTTGAAGTTCCGGTACTTTACCAACGCAGCTTCGACAGTTGACAATTACAATACCGATTACTGCTTGGTCCCCGCATGTCCTGACTTTGCCCCGCACCCGTTGAGGCTGTTGCCCTTTCTGTACTTGCCCAAGGCCATCTAACCTAAAAAACCGCCCAGCCCACGCCACACAACCCCTGCTACCCGTGTAGCCGCTTGTTGCGTGTAGTGGACTCCTGACCTATCCAGCGGAACCCGAAACCCCACCACCCTATGGCGCAAGTCGAGGAATCTGCAGCCCACACGGTCGCAGAACCGTCTCAGCCTCTGATTCAGACCCTCCACTCGGCTCTGTACCAAAGGTCCGCAGTCAGTCCTCAGTCAGTCCTGTCGACGATGCTGCAGATAGTGAGCTCTGCTTTCATCCCGCTAGCGAGACTGGCAGTCTTCACCAAATCAGATAGCCGCCGGAAGCCAGAGAGGATTTCCTCCGATCCATAGCGACACACATCATTGGTGCCGACATGAGCGACCACCTGCAGATGGGTGCACCCTGTACCCTTCATGGCATCCGGAAGGACCCTTTCCACATCTGGAATGACTCCCCCCGGTATGCACACGGAGTGCACATTGGTTTTCTTCCCCTCTCTTGCTGCCATTTCCCTAAGGGGCCCCATTACGCGCCTGACGTTGGAGCTCCCAACTACCAGTAAGCCCACCCTCTGCGACTGCCCGGATCTTGCAGACTGAGGGGCAACCTCTGGAACAGGACAAGCAGCCATGTCAGGCCGAAGATCAGTATCAGACTGAGACAGAGCCTGAAACCGGTTCGTCAGACAAACTGGAGAGGCTTTCCGTTCAGCCCTCCGGAATGTCTTTCGCCCCCTGCCACACCTTGAAACGACCTCCCACTCTACCACAGGTGAGGGATCAGCCTCAATGCGGGCAGTATCCTCCAGCGGACTGGTCTCCAAGGGGATATTGCTGCCTCGGGCACAGTATGGTCCGTCTCCAGTGAGTCTAGATTTTCGAATCTGAAAAAAACTGATAGTTAATTGTAACATTCAGGGCCTCCTAATGACGATGTAACACTCAAATTGCGTCGCGATCCAATACATCGTCCTCCAGCCGACCTCACTCCATGGGGATTTTGCTGCCTCGGGCTCCTTATGATCGCTCTCCTGTGAGTCTAGATTTTCGAATCCGCCGCGAAACTGATTGTTAATTGTAACGTTCAGGGCTTCCTAATGACGATGGAACACTCAAATTGCGTCGAGATTCAATACATCGGCATTCAGCCGATTTGTCTCCAAGGGTCTATTGCTGGCTTGGGTACCTTATGGTCGTACCCCTGTGAGTCTAGATTTTAGAATCCGACGCAAAACTGATAGTTAATTGTAATGTTCAGGGCCTCCTAATGACGATGAAACACTCAAATTGCGTCGAGAGTCAATTTATTGACCTCCAGCCGACTTCTCTACAAGGGGATATTGCTGCCTCGGGTTCCATGTGGTCCGTCTCCTGTGAGTCTACATTTTCGAATCCGACGCGAAACTGATAGCTAATCGTAACGTTCAGGACGATGGAACACTCAAATTGCGTCGAGATTCAATACATCGGCCTCGAGCCGACTTATCTCCTAGGGTCTATTGCTGCCTCGTTCACCTCATGGTCGTTCTCCTGTGAGTCTAGATTTTCGATTCCGACGCAAAACAGATAGTTAATTGTAACGTTCAGGGCTTCCTAATGACGAAGGAACATTCAAACTGCGTCGAGATTCACTACAACGTCCTCCAGCCAACTTGTCTCCAAGGGGATATCGCTGCCTCGGGCACCACATGGTCCGTCTCCGGTGATTCCACGTTTTCGAATCCGATGCAAAACTGATGGTTAATTGTAACGTTCAGGGCCTCCTAATGACGACGGAACACTCTAATTGCGTCGAGAGTCAATCCATCGACCTCCAGCCGACTTGTCTCCAAGGGAATGTCGCTGATTCGGGCACCACATGTTCCGTCTCCGGTGATTCTACGCTTTCGAATCCGACTCAGAACTGCTAGTTAATTGTAACGTTCAGGGCCTCCTATGACGATGGAGCACTGAAATAGCGTCGCGATTCAATACATCATCCTCCAGCGGACTGGTCACCAAGGGGATATTGCTGCTTCGCACACAGTATGGTCCGTCTCCAGTGAGACTAGATTTTCGAATCCGACGCGAAACTAATAGTTAATTGTAACGTTCAGGGCCTCCTAATGACGATGGAACACTCAAATTGCGACGAGACTCAATACATCGTCCTCCAGGCGACTTGTCTCCAACGGTCTATTGCTGCCTCGGGCACAATATGATCCTTCTCCTGTGAGTCTAGATTTTCGTATCCGACGCAAAACTGATAGTTAAGTTCAGGGCCTCCTAATGTCGATGGAACACTCTAATTGCGTCAAGATTCAATACATCGTCCTTCAGCCGACTTGTCTCCAAGGGTCTATTGCTGCCTCGGGCACCTTATGGTCGATCTCCCGTGAGTCTAGATTTTCGAATCCGACGCAAAACTGATAGTTAATTGTAACGTTCATGGCCTCCTAATGACGATGGAACACTCAAATTGCGACGAGATTCAATACATCGGCATTCAGCCGATTTGCCTCCAAGGGTCTATTGCTGCCTCGGGCACCTTATGGTCGTTCCCCTATGAGTCTAGATTTTAGAATCCGCCTCTAAACTGATTTTTTACTGTAATGTTCAGGGCCTCCTAATGACGATGGAACGCTCAAATTGCGTCGAGATTCTATACATCGGCCTCCAGCCGACTTGTCTCCAAGGGGATATTGCTGCCTCGGGCACCAAATGGTCCGTCTCCTGAGAGTCTAAATTTTCGAATCCGACGCAAAAATGATAGTTAATTGTAACGTTCAGCGCCTCCTAATGACGATGGAACACTCAAATTGCGTCGCGATTCAATACATCGTCCTCCAGCGGAGTGGTCTCCAAGGGGATATAGCTTCGGGCACCTTATGGTCCGTCTCCAGTGAGTCTAAATTTTCGATTCCGACGAAAAGCTGATGGTTAATTGTATCATTCAGGGCAACCTAATGACGATGGAACACTCAAATTGCGTCGAGATTCAATACATCGTCCTCCAGCCGACTTGTATCCAAGGGGATATTGCTGTCTCAGGCTTCATATGATCCTTCTCCTGTGAGTAGATTCTCGAATCCGACGTTAAAATGATAGTTAATTGTAACGTTCAGCGCCTCCAAATGACGATGGAACACTCAAATTGCGACGAGACTCAATACATCGTCCTCCAGGCGACTTGTCCCCAACGGTCTATTGCTGCCTCGGGCACCTTATCTTCGATCTCCTGGGAGTCTAGATTTTCGAATCCGACGCAGAACTGATAGTTAATTGCAACGTTCATGGCCTCCTAATGACGATGGAACACTCAAATTGCATCGAGATTCAATACATCGGCATTCAGCCGATTTGTCTCCAAGGGTCTATTGCTGCCTCGGGCACCTTATGGTCGTGCCCCTATGAGTCTAGATTTTAGAATCCGACTCAAAACTGATTTTTTATTGTAATGTTCAGGACGTCCTAATGACTATGGAACACTCAAATTGCGTCGAGAATCTATACATCGGCCTCCAGCCGACTTGACTCCAAGTGGATATTGCTGTCTCGGGCACAATATGATCCTTTTCCTGTGAGTCTAGATTTTCGAATCCGACGCAAAACAGATAGTTAATTGTAACTTTCAGGGCCTCCTAATTACGATGGAACACTCAAATTGCGTCGAGATTCTATACATTGGTATTCAGCCGATTTGTCTCCAAGGGTCTATTGCTGCCTCGGGCACCTTATGGTCGTTCCCCTGTGAGTCTAGATTTTAGAATCCGACGCAAAACTGATTTTTAATTGTAATGTTCAGGGCCTCCTAATGACGATGGAACACTCAAATTACGTCGAGATTCAATACATCGGCCTCCAGCCGACTTGTCTCCAAGGGGATATTACTGCCTCGGGCACCATATGGTCCGTCTCCAGTGAGTCTAGGTTTTTGAATCCGACGCAAAAATGATAGTTAATCGTAACTTTCAGCGCCTCCTAATGACGATGGAACACTCTAATTGCGTCGAGATTCAATACATCGTCCTTCAGCCGACTTGTCTCCAAGTGTCTATTGCCGGCTCGTGCACCTTATGAACGTTCTCCTGTGGGTGTAGATTTTCTAATCCGACGCAAAACTGATAGTTCATTGTAACGTTCAGCACCTCCTAATGACGATGGAACACTCAAATTGCGTCGATATTCAATACATTGGCCTCCAGCCGACTTGTCTCCAAGGGTCTATTGCTGTCTCGGGCACCTTATGGTCGCTCTCCGGTGAATCTAAGTTATCTAATCCGACGCAAAACTGATTGTTAACTGTAACGTTCAGCATCTCCTAATGACGATGGAACACCCAAATTGCGTCGAGATTGAATACATCGCCCTCCAGCCGACTTATATCCAAGGGGATATTGCTGTCTCGGGCTTCATATGATCCTTCTCCTGTGAGTAGATTTTCTAATCCGACGCAAAAAATGATAGTTAATTGTAACGTTCAAGGCCTCCTAATGACGATGGAACACTCAAATTGCGTCGACACTCAATATATCGGCCTCCAGCCGACTTGTCTCCAAGGGTCTGTTGCTGCCTCGGGCACTTTACGGTCGTTCTCCTGTGAGTCTAGATTTTCGAATCCGACGCGAAACTGATAGTTAATTCTAACGTTCATGGCCTCCAAATGACGATGGAGCGCTCAAATTGCGTGGCGATTCAATACATCGTCTATAGCGGACTGGTCTCCAAGGGGATATTGCTGCTTCGGGTACCTTATGGTCCGTCTCCAGTGAGTCTAGATCTTCGAATCCGACGAAAAACTGATAGTTAATTGTAACATTCTGGGACTCCTAGTTGCGATGGAACTCTCAAATTGCGTCGCGATCCAATACATCGTCCTCCAGCCGAATTGTCTCCAAGGGTCTATTGCTGCCTGGGGCACGCTATGATCGTTTTCCTGTGAGTCTAGATTTTCGAATCCGACGCAAAACTGATAGTTAATTGTTACGTTCAGGGCCTCCAAATGACGATGGAACACTGAAATTGCGTCGAGATTCAATACATCGGCATTCAGCTGATTTGTCTCCAAGGGTCTATTGCTGCCTCGGGGACCTTATGGTCGTTCCCCTATGAGTCTAGATTTTAGAATCCGACTCAAAAATGATTTTTAACATGTAATGTTCAGGCCCTCCTAATGACGATGGAACACTCAAATTGCGTCGAGATTCAATACATCGTCCTACAGCCGACTTGTCTCCAAGGGTCTTTTGCTGCCTCGGGCACCTTATGGTCGTTTTCCTGTGAGTCTAGATTTTCTAATCCGACGCAAAACTGATTGTTAATTGTAACGTTCAGTACCTAACGACGATGGAACACTCAAATTGCGTCGAGATTCAATACATCGAATTCCAGCCGACCTGTCTCCAAGGGGATATTGCTGCCTCGGGCACCATGTGGTCCGTCTCCTGTGTGTCTAGATTAACGAATCCGACGCAAAAATGATAGTTATTTGTAACGTTCAGCGCCTTCTAATGACGATGGAACACTCAAATTGCGTCGAGAGTCAATACATCGACCTCCAGCCGACCTGTCTACAAGGGGATATTGCTGCCTCGGGCTCTATGTGGTCCGTCTCCTGTGAGTCTAGATTTTCGGATCCGACGCGAAACTGATAGTGAATTCTAACGTTCAGTTCCTCCTAATGACATTGGTGCACTCAAATTGCGTCGCGATACAATACATCGTCCTCTAGCGGACAGGTCTCCAAGGGGATATTGCTGCTTCGGGTACCTTATGGTCCGTCTCCAGTGAGTCTAGATTATCGAATCCGACGCAAAACTGATAGTTAATTGTAACGTTCAGGGCCTCCTAATGACGATGGAAGACACAAATTGCGTCTAGATTCAATACATCGGCATTCAGCCGATTTGTCTCCAAGCGTCTATTGCTGCCTCCTGCACCTTATGGTCGTTCCCTGTGAGTCTAGATTTTAGAATCAGACGCAAAACTGATTTTTAATTGTAATGTTCAGTGCCTCCTAATGACGTTGGAACACTCAAATTGCGTCGAAATTCTATACATCGGCCTCCAGCCGACTTGTCTCCAAGGGTCTATTGCTGCCTCGGGCACCTTATGGTCGTTCTCCTATGAGTCTAGATTTTCTAATCCGACGCATAACTGATTGTTAATTGTAAAGTTCAGGACCTCCTAATGACGATGGAACACTCAAATTGCGTCGGGATTAAATACATCATCCTCCAGCCGACTTGTATCCAAGGGGATATTGCTGTCTCGGGCTTCATATGATCGTTCTCCTGTGAGTATATTTTCGAATCCGACGCTAAAATGATAGTTAATTGTAACGTTCAGCGCCTCCTAATGACGATGGAACACTCAAATTGCGTCGAGACTCAATACATCGTCCTCCAGCCGACTTGTCTCCAACGGTCTATTGCTGCCTCAGGCACCTTATGGTCGTTCTCCTGTGAGTCTAGATTTTCGAATCCGACGCAAAACTGATAGTTAATTGTAACGTTCAGGGCCTCCTAACGACGATGGATTACTCAAATTGCGTCGAGATTCAATACATCGGCATTCAGCCGATTTGTCTCCATGGGAATATTGCTGCCTCGGGTACCATGTGTTCCGACTCCTGTGAGTCTAGATTTTCGAATCCGACGCACAAATGATAGTTATTTGTAACGTTCAGGGCCTCCTAATGACGATGGAACACACAAACTGCGTCGAGATTCAATACATCGGCCTCGAGCCGACTTGTCTCCAAGGGTCTATTGCTGCCTCGGGCACCCTACGGTCGTTCTCCGGTGAGTCTAGATTATCTAATCCGACGCAAAACTGATTGTTAATTGTAACGTTCAGCATCTCCTAATGACGATGGAACACTCAAATTGCGTCGGGATTAAATACATCATCCTCCAGCCGACTTGTATCCAAGGGGATATTGCTGTCTCGGGCTTCATATGATCCTTCTCCTGTGAGTAGATTTTCGAATCCGACTCTAAAATGATAGTTAATTGTAACGTTCAGCGCCTCCTAATGACGATGGAACACTCAAATTGCGTCGAGTTTCAATACATCGTCCTCCAGCCGACTTGTCTCGAAGGGGATATTGCTGCTCGGGCACCATGTGGTCCTTCTCCTGTGAGTCTAGATTTTCCAATCCGACGCAAAACAGATAGTTAATTGTAACATTCAGGGCCTCCTAATGACGATGGAACACTCAAATTGCGTCGCTATCCAATACATCGTCCTCCAGCCGATTTGTCTCCAAGGTTGTATTGCTGCCTCGGGCACCTTATGGTCGTTCTCCAGTGAGTCTAGATTTTCTAATCCGACGCAAAACTGATTGTTAATTGTCACGTTCAGGGCCTCGTAATGACGATGGAACACTCAAATTGCGTCGAGCTTCAATACATCATCCTCCAGCCGACTTGTATCCAAGGGGATATTGCTGTCTCGGGCACCATATGATCCTTCTCCTGTGAGTGGATTTTCGAATCCGACGCTAAACTGGTAATTAATTGTAACGTTCAGCGCCTCCTAATGACGTTGGAACACTCAAATTGCGTCGAGTTTCAATACATCGTCCTCCAGCCGACTTGTCTCGAAGGGGATATTGCTGCTCGGGCACCATGTGGTCCTTCTCCTGTGAGTCTAGATTTTCGAATCCGACGCGAAACTGATTGTTAATTGTAACGTTCCGAGTTTCCTAATGACGATGGAAAACTCAAATTGCGTCGAGATTCAATGCATCGTCCTCCAGCCGACTTGTCTCGAAGGGGATATTGCTGCCTAGGGCACCAAATGGTACTTCTCCTGTGAGTCTAGATTTTCGAATCCGACGCGAAACTGATTGTTAATTGTAACGTTCAGGGTTTCCTAATGACGATGGAACAATCAAATTGCGTCGAGATTCAATACATCGTCCTTCAGCCGACTTGTCCCCAAGGGTCTATTGCTACCTCGGGCACCTTATGGTCGTTCTCCTGTGAGTCTAGATTTTCTAATCCGACGCAAAACTGATAGTTAATTGTAGCGTTCAGGGTCTCCTAATGACGAAGGAACACTCAAATTGCGTCGAGATTCAACACATCGGCGTCCAGCCGACTTGTCTCCAAGGGTCTATTGCTGCCTCGGGCACCTTATGGTCGATCTCCTATGAGTCTAGATTTTCGAATCCGGCGCAAAACTGATAGTTAATTGTAACGTTCAGGGTCTCCTAATGACGAAGGAACACTCAAATTGCGTCGAGATTCACTACATCGTCCTCCAGCCGACTTGTCTCCAAGGGGATGTCGCTGCCTCAGGCACCACTTGGTCCGTCTCCGGTGATTCTACGTTTTCGAATCCGACGCAAAACTAATAGTTAATTGTAACGTTCAGGGCCTCCTAATGACGATGGACCACTCAAATTGCGTCGCAATTCAATACATTGTCCTCCAGCGGACTGGTCTCCAAGGGGATATTGCTGCCTCGGGCACCTTATGGTCTGTCTCCAGTGAGTCTAGATATTCGAATCCGACGCTAAATTGATAGTTAATTGTACCATTCAGGGCCTCCTAATGGCGATGGAACACTCAAATTTTGTCGTGATCCAATATATCGTCCTCCCGCCGACTTGTCTACAAGGGGATATTGCTGCCTCGGGCTCCATGTGGTCCGTCTCTTGTGAGTCTAGATTTTCGAATCCGACGCAAAACTGATAGTTAATTGTAACGTTCATGGCCTCCTAATGACGATGGGACACTCAAATTGCGTCGTGATTCACTACATCGTCCTCCAGCCGACTTGTCTCCGAGGGGATATCGCTGCCTCGGGCACCACATGTTCCTCTCTCCGGTCATTCTACGTTTTCGAATTCGACGCAAACTGATAGTTAATTGAAATGTTCAGGGCCTCCTAATGACGATGGAGCACTCAAATTCCGTCGCGATTCAAAACATCGTCCTCCAGCGGACTGGTCTCCAAGGGGATATTTCTGCCTCGGGCACCTTATGGTACGTCTCAAGTGAGCCGAGATTTTCCAATCCGACGAAAAACTGATAGTTAATTGTAGCATTCAGGGCCTTCTAATGACGATGGAATACTCAAATTGCGTCGCGCTCCAATACATCGTCCTCCAGCCGGCTTGTCTCCATGGGGATATTGCTGCCTCGGGCTCCTTATGGTCGCTCTCCTGTGAGTCTAGATTTTCGAATCCGGCGCGAAACTGATTGTTAATTGTAACGTTCAGGGATTCCTAATGACGATGGAACACTCAAATTGCGTCGAGATTCAATAGATCGGCATTAAGCCGATTGTCTCCAAGGGTCTATTGCTGACTTGGGTACCTTATGGTCGTACCCCTGTGAGTCTAAATTTTAGAATCCGACGCAAAACTGAGAGTTAATTGTAATGTTCAGGGCCTCCTAATGACGATGGAACACTCAAATTGCGTCGAGATTCAATCCATCGGCCTCCAGCCGACTTTTCTCCAAGGGGATATTGCTGCCTCGGGCTCCATGTGGTCCGTCTCTTGTGAGTCTAGATTTTCGAATCCGACGCAAAAATGATAGTTAATTGTAAAGTTCCGCGCCTCCTAATGTCGATGAAACACTCAAATTCCGTCGGGAGTCAATACATCGACCTCCAGCCGACTTCTCTACAAGGGGATAATGCTGCCTCGTTCACCTTATGGTCGTTCTCGTGTGAGTCTAGACTTTCGGATCCGACGCAAAACAGATAGTTAATTGTAACGTTTAGGACCTCCTAATGACGATGGATAATTCAAGTTGCGTCACGATCCAATACATCGTCCTCTTGCCGACTTGTCTCCAAGGGGATATTACTGTCTCGGGCACCATATGATCCGTCTCCTGTGAGTCTAGATTTTCGAATCCGACGCAAAAATGATAGTTAATTGTAACGTTCAGCGCCTCCTAATGACGATGGAACACTCAAATTGCGTCGAGAGTCAATACATCGACCTCCAGCCGACTTGTCTCCAAGGGAATGTCGCTGCCTCGGGCACCACATGGTCCGTCTCCGGTGATTCTACGCTTTCGAATCCGACTCAAAACTGCTAGTTAATTGTAACGTTCAGGGCCTCCTATGACGATGGAGCACTCAAATTGCGTCGCGATTCAATACATCGTCCTACATCTACATCTACATCTACATTGATACTCCGCAAGCCACCCAACGGTGTGTGGCGGAGGGCACTTTACGTGCCACTGTCATTACCTCCCTTTCCTGTTCCAGTCGCGTATGCTTCGCGGGAAGAACGACTGTCTGAAAGCCTCCGTGCGCGCTCTAATCTCTCTAATTTTGCATTCGTGATCTCCTCGGGAAGTATAAGTAGGGGGAAGCAATATATTCGATACCTCATCCAGAAACGCACCCTCTCGAAACCTGGCGAGCAAGCTACACCGCGATGCAGAGCGCCTCTCTTGCAGAGTCTGCCACTTGAGTTTATTAATAATCTCCGTAACGCTATCACGGTTACCAAATAACCCAGTGACGAAACGCGCCGCTCTTCTTTGGATCTTCTCTATCTCCTCCGTCAACCCGACCTGGTACGGATCCCACACTGATGAGCAATACTCAAGTATAGGTCGAACGAGTGTTTTGTAAGCCACCTCCTTTGTTGATGGACTACATTTTCTAAGCACTCTCCCAATGAATCTCAACCTGGTGCCCGCCATACCAACAATTAGTTTTATATGATCATTCCACTTCAAATCGTTCCGTACGCATACTCCCAGATATTTTACAGAAGTAACTGCTACCAGTGTTTGTTCCGCTATCATATAATCATACAATAAAGGATCCTTCTTTCTATGTATTCGCAATACATTACATTTGTCTATGTTAAGGGTCAGTTGCCACTCCCTGCACCAAGTGCCTATCCGCTGCAGATCTTCCTGTATTTCGCTACAATTTTCTAATGCAGCAACTTCTCTTTATACTACAGCATCATCCGCGAAAAGCCGCATGGAACTTCCGACACTATCTACTAAGTCATTTATATATATTGTGAAAAGCAATGGTCCCATAACACTCCCCTGTGGCACGCCAGAGGTTACTTTAACGTCTGTAGACGTCTCTCCATTGATAACAACATGCTGTGTTCTGTTTGCTAAAAACTCTTCAATCCAGCCACACAGCTGGTCTGATATTCCGTAGGCTCTTACTTTGTTTATCAGGCGACAGTGCGGAACTGTATCGAACGCCTTCCGGAAGTCAAGAAAAATAGCATCTACCTGGGAGCCTGTATCTAATATTTTCTGGGTCTCATGAACAAATAAGGCGAGTTGGGTCTCACACGATCGCTGTTTCCGGAATCCATGTTGATTCCTACATAGTAGATTCTGGGTTTCCAGAAATGACATGATACGCGAGCAAAAAACATGTTCTAAAATTCTACAAGAGATCGACGTAAGAGATATAGGTCTATAGTTCTGCGCATCTGCTCGACGACCCTTCTTGAAGACTGGGACTATCTGTGCTCTTTTCCAATCATTTGGAACCCTCCGTTCCTCTAGAGACTTGCGGTACACGGCTGTTAGAAGGGGGGCAAGTTCTTTCGCGTACTCTGTGTAGAATCGAATTGGTATCCCGTCAGGTCCAGTGGACTTTCCTCTATTGAGTGATTCCAGTTGCTTTTCTATTCCTTGGACACTTATTTCGATGTCAGCCATTTTTTCGTTTGTGCGAGTATTTAGAGTAGGAACTGCAGTGCGGTCTTCCTCTGTGAAACAGCTTTGGAAAAAGGTGTTTAGTATTTCAGCTTTACGCGTGTCATCCTCTGTTTCAATGCCATCATCATCCCGTAGTGTCTGGATATGCTGTTTCGAGCCACTTACTGATTTAACGTACGACCAGAACTTCCTAGGATTTTCTGTCAAGTCGGTACATAGAATTTTACTTTCGAATTCAATGAACGCTTCACGCATAGCCCTCCTTACGCTAACTTTGACATCGTTTAGCTTCTGTTTGTCTGAGAGGTTTTGGCTGCGTTTAAACTTGGAGTGGAGCTCTCTTTGCTTTCGAAGTAGTTTCCTAACATTGTTGTTGTACCACGGTGGGTTTTTCCCGTCCCTCACAGTTTTACTCGGCACGTACCTGTCTAAAACGCATTTTACGATTGCCTTGAACTTTTTCCATAAACACTCAACATTGTCAGTGTCGGAACAGAAATTTTCGTTTTGATCTGTTAGGTAGTCTGAAATCTGCCTTCTATTACTCTTGCTAAACAGATAAACCTTCCTCCCTTTTTTTATATTCCTATTAACTTCCATATTCAGGGATGCTGCAACGGCCTTATGATCACTGATTCCCTGTTCTGTACATACAGATTCGAAAAGTTCGGGTCTGTTTGTTATCAGTAGGTCCAATATGGTATCTCCACGAGTCGGTTCTCTGTTTAATTGCTAGAGGTAATTTTCGGATAGTGCACTCAGTATAATGTCACTCGATGCTCTGTCCCTACCACCCGTCCTAAAGATCTGAGTGTCCCAGTCTATATCTGGTAAATTGAAATCACCACCTAAGACTATAACATGCTGAGAAAATTTATGTGAAATGTATTCCAAATTTTCTCTCAGTTGTTCTGCCACTAATGCTGCTGAGTCGGGAGGTCGGTAAAAGGAGCCAATTATTAACCTACTTCGGTTGTTTAGTGTAACCTCCACCCATAATAATTCACAGGAACTATCCACTTCTACTTCACTACAGGATAAACTACTACTAACAGCGATGAACACTCCACCACCGGTTGCATGCAATCTATCCTTTCTAAACACCGTCTGTACCTTTGTAAAAATTTCGGGAGAATTTATCTCTGGCTTAAGCCAGCTTTCTGTACCTATAACGATTTCAGCTTCGGTGCTTTCTATCAGCGCTTGAAGTTCCGGTACTTTACCAACGCAGCTTCGACAGTTGACAATTACAATACCGATTACTGCTTGGTCCCCGCATGTCCTGACTTTGCCCCGCACCCGTTGAGGCTGTTGCCCTTTCTGTACTTGCCCAAGGCCATCTAACCTAAAAAACCGCCCAGCCCACGCCACACAACCCCTGCTACCCGTGTAGCCGCTTGTTGCGTGTAGTGGACTCCTGACCTATCCAGCGGAACCCGAAACCCCACCACCCTATGGCGCAAGTCGAGGAATCTGCAGCCCACACGGTCGCAGAACCGTCTCAGCCTCTGATTCAGACCCTCCACTCGGCTCTGTACCAAAGGTCCGCAGTCAGTCCTCAGTCAGTCCTGTCGACGATGCTGCAGATAGTGAGCTCTGCTTTCATCCCGCTAGCGAGACTGGCAGTCTTCACCAAATCAGATAGCCGCCGGAAGCCAGAGAGGATTTCCTCCGATCCATAGCGACACACATCATTGGTGCCGACATGAGCGACCACCTGCAGATGGGTGCACCCTGTACCCTTCATGGCATCCGGAAGGACCCTTTCCACATCTGGAATGACTCCCCCCGGTATGCACACGGAGTGCACATTGGTTTTCTTCCCCTCTCTTGCTGCCATTTCCCTAAGGGGCCCCATTACGCGCCTGACGTTGGAGCTCCCAACTACCAGTAAGCCCACCCTCTGCGACTGCCCGGATCTTGCAGACTGAGGGGCAACCTCTGGAACAGGACAAGCAGCCATGTCAGGCCGAAGATCAGTATCAGACTGAGACAGAGCCTGAAACCGGTTCGTCAGACAAACTGGAGAGGCTTTCCGTTCAGCCCTCCGGAATGTCTTTCGCCCCCTGCCACACCTTGAAACGACCTCCCACTCTACCACAGGTGAGGGATCAGCCTCAATGCGGGCAGTATCCTCCAGCGGACTGGTCTCCAAGGGGATATTGCTGCCTCGGGCACAGTATGGTCCGTCTCCAGTGAGTCTAGATTTTCGAATCTGAAAAAAACTGATAGTTAATTGTAACATTCAGGGCCTCCTAATGACGATGTAACACTCAAATTGCGTCGCGATCCAATACATCGTCCTCCAGCCGACCTCACTCCATGGGGATTTTGCTGCCTCGGGCTCCTTATGATCGCTCTCCTGTGAGTCTAGATTTTCGAATCCGCCGCGAAACTGATTGTTAATTGTAACGTTCAGGGCTTCCTAATGACGATGGAACACTCAAATTGCGTCGAGATTCAATACATCGGCATTCAGCCGATTTGTCTCCAAGGGTCTATTGCTGGCTTGGGTACCTTATGGTCGTACCCCTGTGAGTCTAGATTTTAGAATCCGACGCAAAACTGATAGTTAATTGTAATGTTCAGGGCCTCCTAATGACGATGAAACACTCAAATTGCGTCGAGAGTCAATTTATTGACCTCCAGCCGACTTCTCTACAAGGGGATATTGCTGCCTCGGGTTCCATGTGGTCCGTCTCCTGTGAGTCTACATTTTCGAATCCGACGCGAAACTGATAGCTAATCGTAACGTTCAGGACGATGGAACACTCAAATTGCGTCGAGATTCAATACATCGGCCTCGAGCCGACTTATCTCCTAGGGTCTATTGCTGCCTCGTTCACCTCATGGTCGTTCTCCTGTGAGTCTAGATTTTCGATTCCGACGCAAAACAGATAGTTAATTGTAACGTTCAGGGCTTCCTAATGACGAAGGAACATTCAAACTGCGTCGAGATTCACTACAACGTCCTCCAGCCAACTTGTCTCCAAGGGAATATCGCTGCCTCGGGCACCACATGGTCCGTCTCCGGTGATTCCACGTTTTCGAATCCGATGCAAAACTGATGGTTAATTGTAACGTTCAGGGCCTCCTAATGACGACGGAACACTCTAATTGCGTCGAGAGTCAATCCATCGACCTCCAGCCGACTTGTCTCCAAGGGAATGTCGCTGATTCGGGCACCACATGTTCCGTCTCCGGTGATTCTACGCTTTCGAATCCGACTCAGAACTGCTAGTTAATTGTAACGTTCAGGGCCTCCTATGACGATGGAGCACTGAAATAGCGTCGCGATTCAATACATCATCCTCCAGCGGACTGGTCACCAAGGGGATATTGCTGCTTCGCACACAGTATGGTCCGTCTCCAGTGAGTCTAGATTTTCGAATCCGACGCGAAACTAATAGTTAATTGTAACGTTCAGGGCCTCCTAATGACGATGGAACACTCAAATGGCGTCGAGATTAACAACAACGTGCACCAGATGACTTGTCTCCAAGGGGATATCGCTGCCTCGGGCACCACATGGTCCGTCTCCGCTGATTCTACGTTTTCGAATCCGACGCAAAACTGATAGTTAATTGTAACGTTCAGGGCCACCTAATGACGATGGAACACTCAAATTGCGTCGAGATTCAATACTTCGGCCTCCAGCCGACTTGTCTCCAAGGGGATACTGCTGTCTCGGGCACCATATGAACCTTCTCCTGTGAGTCTAGATTTTCGAATCCGACGTGAAACTGATAGTTAATTGTAACGTTCAGATCCTCCTAATGATGATGGAATACTCAAATTGCGTCGATATTCAATACATCGTCCTTCAGCCGACTTTCCTCCAAGGGTCTATTGCTGGCTCGGGCACCTTATGGTCGTTCTCCTCTGAGTCTAGATTTTCGAATCCGACGCAAAACTAATAGTTAATTGTAACGTCAGGGCCTCCTAATGACGATGGAACACACAAATTGCGTCGAGATTCAATTCATTGTCCTTCAGCCGACTTGTATCCAAGGTGATATTGCTGCCTCGTGCACCATATGATCCTTCTCCTGTGACTAGATTTTCGATTCCGATGCGAAACTGATAGTTAATTGTAACGTTTAGGGCCTCCTAATGACGATGGAACACTCAAAATGCATCGAGATTCGATACATCGGCCTCCAGCCTACTTGTCTTCAAATGTCTATTGCTGCCTCGGGCAACTTGTGGTCGTTTTCCTGTGAGTCTAGATTTTCGAATCCGCGCATAACTGATAGTTAATTATAAAGTTCAGGAGCTCCTAATGACGATGGAACACTCAAATAGCGTGGAGATTCAATACATCGTCCTCCAGCCGACTTGTCTCCAAGGGGAAATCGCTGCCTCGGGCACCACATTCTCCGCCTCCGGTGATTCTACATTTTCGAATCCGACGCAAAACTTATAGTTAATTGTAACGTTCAGGGCCTCCTAAACGATGGAACACTCAAATTGCGTCGAGATTCAATACTTCGGCTTCCAGCCGACATGTTTCCAAGGGGACATTGCTGCCTCGGGCACCATATGGTCCGTCTCCTGCGAGTCTAGATTTTCGATTCCTATGCGAAACTGATAGTTAATTGTAACGTTCAGGGCCTCCTAATGACGATGGAACACTCATATTACGTAGAGATTCAGTACATCGTCCTTCAGCCGACTTGTCTCCAACTTTCTATTGCTGCGTCGGGCACCTTATGGTCGTTCTCCTGTGAGTCTAGATTTTCGAATCCGACGCAAAAGTAATAGTTAATTGCAACGTTCAGCGCCTACCAATGACGATGGAACACTCAAATTGCGTCGAGTGTCAATACATCGTCCTCCAGCCGTCTTGTCTACAAGGGGATATTGCTGCCTCGGGCTCCATGTTTTCCGTGTCCTGTGAGTCTAGATTTTCGAATCCGACGCAAAACTCATGGTTAATTGTAACGTTAAGGGCCTCCTAATGACGATGGGGCACCCAAATGGCGTCGCGATTCAATACATCGTCCTCCAGCGGACTGGTCTCCAAGGGGATATTGCTGCCTCGGGCACCTTATGGTCCGTCTCTAGTGAGTGTACATTTTCGAATCCGACGAAAAACTAATAGTTAATTGAAACATTCTGGGCCTCCTAATGACGATGGGGCACTCAAATTGCGTCGAGGTTCAATACATCGTCCTCCAGCCGACTTGTCTCCAAGGGGTATTGCTGCCTCGGGCACCATATGGTCCGTCTCCTCCGAGTCTAGATTTTCGAATTCGACGCAAAAATGATAGTTAATTGTAACGTTCAGCGCCTCCTAATGACGATGGAACACTCAAATTGCGTCGAGAGTCAATACATCGTCCTCCAGCCGTCTTGTCTACAAGGGGATATTGCTGCCTCGGGCTCCATGTTTTCCGTGTCCTGTGAGTCCAAATTTTCGAATCCGACGCGAAACTGATAGTTAATTGTAACGCTCAGGGCCTCCTAATGACGACGGAACACTCAAATAGCGTCGAGATTCAATACATCGGTCTCCAGCCGACTTGTCTCAGAGGGTCCATTGCTGCCTCGCGCACCTTATGGTCGTTCTCCTGTGAGTCTAGATTTTCGAATCCGACGCATAACTGATAGTTAATTGCAACGTTCAGCGCCTCCTAATGACGATGGAACACTCAAATTGCGTCGAAATTCAATACATCGGCCTCCACCCGAATTGTCTCCAAATGTCTATTGCTACCTCGGGCACCTTGTGGTCGTTCTCCTGTGATTCTAGATGTTCGAATCCGACGCAAAACTGATAGTTAATTGTAACGTTCAGGGACTCCTAATGACGATGGAAGACTCAAATTGCGTCGAGATTCAATACAGTGTCCTTCAGCCGACTTGACTCCAAGAGTCTATTGCTGCCTCGGACACCTTATGGTCGTTCTCCTGTGAGTCTAAATTATCGACCCCGACGCATAACTGATAGTTAATCGTGACGTTCAGGGCCTCCTAATGTCGATGGAACACTCATATTGCGTCGAGATTCAATACATCGGCCATCAGCCGACTTGTCTCCAGGGGTCTATTGCTGCCTCGGGCACCTTATGGGCGTCCTCCGGTGAGTGTAGATTTTCGAATCCGACGCATAAGTGATAGTTAATTGCAACGTTCAGCGCCTCCTAATGACGATGGAACACTCAAATTGCGTAGAGATTCAATACATCGGCCTCCAGCCGACTTGTCTCAAAATTTCTATTGCTGCCTCGTGCACCTTGTGGTCGTTCTCCTGTGAGACTAGATTTTTCCAATCCGACGCATAACTGATAGTTAATTGCAACGTTCAGCGCCTCCTAATGACGATGGAACACTCAAATTGCGTCGAAATTCAATACATCGGCCTCCACACGAATTGTCTCCAAATGTCTATTGCTACCACGGGCACCTTGTGGTCGTTCTCCTGTGATTCTAGATTTTCGAATCCGACGCATAACTGATAGTTAATCGTGACGTTCAGGGCCTCCTAATGACGATGGAACACTCTAATTGCGTCGAGAGTCAATCCATCGACCTCCAGCCGACTTGTCTCCAAGGGGAAATCGCTGCCTCGGGCACCACATTCTCCGCCTCCGGTGATTCTACATTTTCGAATCCGACGCAAAACTTATAGTTAATTGTAACGTTCAGGGCCTCCTAATGACGATGGAACACTCATATTACGTCGAGATTCAGTACATCGTCCTTCAGCCGACTTGTCTCCAACTTTCTATTGCTGCGTCGGGCACCTTATGGTCGTTCTCCTGTGAGTCTAGATTTTCGAATCCGACGCAAAAGTAATAGTTAATTGCAACGTTCAGCACCTACCAATGACGATGGAACACTCAAATTGCGTCGGGTGTCAATACATCGTCCTCCAGCCGACTTGTCTACAAGGGAATATTGCTGCCTCGGGCTCCATGTGGTCCGTCTCCTGTGAGTCTAGATTTTCGAATCCGACGCAAAACTCATGGTTAATTGTAACGTTAAGGGCCTCCTAATGACGATGGGGCACCCAAATGGCGTCGCGATTCAATACATCGTCCTCCAGCGGACTGGTCTCCAAGGGGATATTGCTGCCTCGGGCACCTTATGGTCCGTCTCTAGTGAGTGTACATTTTCGAATCCGACGAAAAACTAATAGTTAATTGAAACATTCTGGGCCTCCTAATGACGATGGGGCACTCAAATTGCGTCGAGGTTCAATACATCGTCCTCCAGCCGACTTGTCTCCAAGGGGTATTGCTGCCTCGGGCACCATATGGTCCGTCTCCTCCGAGTCTAGATTTTCGAATTCGACGCAAAAATGATAGTTAATTGTAACGTTCAGCGCCTCCTAATGACGATGGAACACTCAAATTGCGTCGAGAGTCAATACATCGTCCTCCAGCCGTCTTGTCTACAAGGGGATATTGCTGCCTCGGGCTCCATGTTGTCCGTGTCCTGTGAGTCCAAATTTTCGAATCCTACGCGAAACTGATAGTTAATTGTAACGCTCAGGGCCTCCTAATGACGACGGAACACTCAAATAGCGTCGAGATTCAATACATCGGTCTCCAGCCGACTTGTCTCAGAGGGTCCATTGCTGCCACGCGCACCTTATGGTCGTTCTCCTGTGAGTCTAGATTTTCGAATCCGACGCATAACTGATAGTTAATTGCAACGTTCAGCGCCTCCTAATGACGATGGAACACTCAAATTGCGTCGAAATTCAATACATCGGCCGCCACCCGAATTGTCTCCAAATGTCTATTGCTACCTCGGGCACCTTGTGGTCGTTCTCCTGTGATTCTAGATTTTCGAATCCGACGCAAAACTGATAGTAAATTGTAACGTTCAGGGACTCCTAATGACGATGGAACACTCAAATTGCGTCGAGATTCAATACAGTGTCCTTCAGCCGACTTGACTCCAAGAGTCTATTGCTGCCTCGGACACCTTATGGTCGTTCTCCTGTGAGTCTAAATTATCGAATCCGACGCATAACTGATAGTTAATCGTGACGTTCAGGGCCTCCTAATGTCGATGGAACACTCATATTACGTCGAGATTCAATACATCGGCCTCCAGCCGACTTGTCTCAAAATTTCTATTGCTGCCTCGTGCACCTTGTGGTCGTTCTCCTGTGAGTCTAGATTTTTCGAATCCGACGCATAACTATTAGTTAATTCTAAAGTTCAGGACCTCCTAATGACAATGGAACACTCAAACTGCTTTGAGATTAAATACATCTTCCTCCAGCCGACTTCTCTCCATGGGGATATTCATGCCTCGGGCACCTTATGGTCGTTCTCCTGTGAGTCTAGATTTTCGAATCCGACGCGAAACTGATTGTTAATTGTAACGTTCAGGGCTTCCTAATGACGATGGAAGACTCAAATTGCGTCGAGGTTCAATACATCGTCTTTCAGCCGACTTGTCTCCAAGGGTCTATTGCTGCCTCGGGCAGTTATGGTCGTTCTCCTGTGAGTCTAGATTTTCGAATCCGACGCAAAACTGATAGTTAATTGTAACTTCAGGGGCTCCTAATGACGATGGAACACTCAAATTGCGTCGAGATTCAATACTTCTACTTCCAGCCGACTTGTCTCCAAGGGGACATTGCTGCCTCGAGCACCACATGGTCCGTATCCGGTGATTCTACATTTTCGAATCCGACGGAAATCTCATAATTAATTGTAACGTTCACGGCCTCCTAATGACGACGGAACACTCAAATTGCGTCGAGATTCAATACATCGGCCACCAGCCGACTTGTCTCCAAGGGTCTATTGCTGCCTCGGACACCTTATGGTCGTTCTCCTGTGAGTCTAGATTTTCGAATCCGACGCATAACTGATAGTTAATCGTGACGTTCAGGGCCTCCTAATGACGATGGAACACTCATATTGCGTCGAGATTCAATACATCGGCCACCAGCCGAGTTGTCTCCAAGGGTCTATTGCTGAATCGGGCACCTTATGGGCGTCCTCCGGTGAGTCTAGATGTTTGAATCCGACGCATAACTGATGGTTAATTGCAACGTTCAGCGCCTCCTAATGACGATGGAACACTCAAATTGCGTAGAGATTCAATACATCGACCTCCAGCCGACTTGTCTCAAAATTTCAATTGCTGCCTCGGGCACCTTGTGGTCGTTCTACTGTGAGTCTAGATTTTTCGAATCCGACGCATAACTAATAGTTAATTGTAAAGTTCTGGACCTCCAAATGACAATGGAACACTCAAATTGCGTTGAGATTCAATACATCGTCCTTCAGCCGACTTCTCTCCACGAGGATATTCATGCCTCTGGCACCTTATGGTGGTTCTCCTGTGAGTCTAGATTTTCGAATCCGACGCGAAACTGATTGTTAATTGTAACGTTCATGGCTTCCTAATGACGATGGAACACTCAACTTGCGTCGAGATTCAATACTTCAGCTTCCAGCCGACTTGTTTCCAAGGGGACATTGCTGCTTCGGGCACCATATGGTCCGTCTCCTATGAGTCTAGATTTTCGATTCCGATGCGAAACTGATAGTTAATTGTAACGTTCAGGGCCTCCTAATGACGATGGAACACTCAAACTGCGTTGAGATTCAATACATCGTCCTTCAGCCGACTTGTCTCCAACTTTCTATTGCTGCGTCGGGCACCTTATGGTCGTTCTTCTGTGAGTCTAGATTTTCGAATCCAACGCAAAAATAATTGTTAATTGTAACGTTTAGCGCCTCCTAATGACGATGGAACACACATATTGCGTCGAGATTCAATACATAGGCCACCAGCCGACTTGTCTCCAAGGGTCTATTGCTGCCTCGGGCACCTTATGGGCGTCCTCCGGTGAGTTTAGATGTTTGAATCCGACGCAAAACTGATAGTTAATTGCAACGTTCAGCGCCTCCTAATGACGATGGAACACTCAAATTGCGTCGAGATTCAATACATCGGCCTCCACCCAAATTGTCTTTAAATGTCTATTGCTACCTCGGGCACCTTGTGGTTGTTCTCCTATGAGTCTAGATTTTCGAATCCGACGCAAAACTGACAGTTAATCGTAACGTTCTGGGCCTCCTAATGACGATGGAACACTCAAATTGCGTCGAGATTCAATACAGCGTTCTTCAGCCGACTTGGCCCCAATAGTCTATTACTGGCTCGGACACTTTATTGTCGTTCTCCTGTGAGTAAAGATTTTCGAATCCGACGCAAAACTGATAGTTAATTGTTACGCTCAGGGTCTCCTAATGACGATGGAACACTCAAATTGCGGCGAGATTCAATACATCGTCCTCCTGCCGAATTCTCTCCATGGGGATATTACTGCCTCAGGCACCTTTTGCTCGTTCTCCTGTGATTCTAGATTTTCGAATCCGACGCGAAACTGATTGTTAATTGTAACGTTCAGGGCTTCCTAATGACGATGGAACACTGAAATTGCGCCGAGATTCAATACCTCGTCATTCAGACGATTTGTCTCCAAGGGTCTATTGCTGCCTCGGGCACCTTATGGTCGTTCCCCTGTGAGTCTAGATTTTCGAATCCGACGCGAGACTGATTGTTCATAGTAACGTTCAGGGCTTCCTACTGACGATGGAACACTCAAATTGCGTCGAGATTCAATACTTCTGCTTCCAGCCGACTTGCCTCCAAGGGGACATTACTGCCTGTAGCACCATATGCTCCGTCTCCGGTGAGTCTAGATTTTTGATTCCGAAACGAAACTGATAGTTAATTGAAATGTTCAGGGCCTCCTAATGACGATGGAACACTCAAATTGCGTCGAGATTCAATACATCGGCCTCCAGCCGACTTTTCTCCATGGTAATATTGCTGCCTCGGGCACCTTATGGTCGTTCTCCTGTGAGTCTAGATTTTCGAATCCGACGCGAAACTGATAGTTAATTGTAACGTTCTGGGCCTCCTAATGACGATGGAACACACAAATTGCGTCGAGATTCAATACATCGGTCTGCAGCCGACTTGTCTCCAATTGTATATTGCTGCCTCGGGCATCTTATGGTCGTTCTCCTGTGAGTCTAGAATTTCGAAGCCGACGCATGACTGATAGTTAATTGCAACGTTCAGCGCCCCTTAATGACGATGGAACACTCAGATTGCGTCGAAATTCAATACATCGACCTCCAGCGGACTTGTCTCCAAGGGGACATTGCTGCCTCGGGCACCATATGGTCCGTCTCCTGTGAGTCTAGATTTTCGATTCCGATGCGAAACTGATAGTTAATTGTAACGTTCAGGGCCTCCTAATGACGATGGAACACTCAAATTGCGTCGAGATTCAATACAGCGTCCTTCAGCCGACTTGACTCCAATAGTCTATTGCTGGCTCGAACACCTTATTGTCGTTCTCCTGTGGGTCTAGATTTTCGAATCCGACGCAAAACTGATAGTTAATTGTAACGCTCTGGGCCTCCTAATGACGATGGAACACTCAAATTGCGTCGAGATTCAATACATCGGCCACCAGCCGACTTGTCTCCTAGGGTCTATTGCTGCCTTGGGCACCTTATCCGCGTTCTCATGTAAGTCTAGATTTTCGAATCCGACGCATAACTGATAGTTAATTGCAACGTTCAGCGACTCCAATGACGATGGAACACTCAAATTGCGTAGAGATTCAATACATCGTCCTCCAGCTGACTTCTCTCCATGGGGATTTTCATGTATCGGGCACCTTATGGACGATGGAACACTCAAATTACGTCGAGATTCAATACCTCGTCATTCAGCCGATTTGTCTCCAAGGGTCTATTGCTGCCTTGGGCATCTTATGGTCGTTCCCCTGTGAGTCTAGATTTTAGAATTCAACGCAAAACTGATAGTTAATTGTAATGTTCAGGGCCTCCTAATGACGATGGAACACTCAAATTGCGTCGAGATTCAATTCATCGGCCACCAGCCGACTTGTCTCCAAGGGTCTACCGCTGCCTCGGGCACCTTACGATCGTTCTCCTGTGGGTCTAGATTTTCGAACCCGACGCAAAACTGATAGCTAATAGTAACGTTCAGGGCCTCCTAATGACGAAGGAACACTCAAATTGCGTCGAGATTCACTACATAGTCCTCCAGCCGACTTGTCTCCAAGGGGTACTGCTGCCCGGGCACCATATGGTTCGTCTCCTGTGAGACTAGATTTTCGAATCCGACGCAAAAATGATAGTTAATTGTATATTTCAGCGCCTCCTAATGACAAAGGAGCACTCAAATTTCGTCGAGATTCAATACAGCGTCCTCCAGCCGACTTGTCTCCAAATGTCTATTGCTACCTCGGGGACCTTGTGGTCGTTCTCCTGTGAGTCTAGGTTTACGATTCCGACGCATAACTGATAGTTAATTGTTAAGTTCAGGGTCTCCTAAAGTCGATGGAACACTCAAATTGCATAGAGATTCAATACATCGTCCTCCAGCTGAGTTGTCTCCAAGGGTCTATTGCTTCCTCGTTCACCTTATGGTCGTTTGCCTGTGAGTCTAGATTTTCGAATCCGACGCATAACTGATAGTTAATTGCAACGTTCAGCGCCTCCTAATGACGATGGAACACTCAAATTGCGTCGAGATTCAATACATCGGCCTCCACCCGAATTGTCTCCAAATGTCTATTGCTACCTCGTGCACCTTGTGGTCCGTCTCCTATGAGTCTAGATTTTCGATTCCGATGCGAAACTGATAGTTAATTGTAACGTTCAGGGCCTCCTAATGACGATGGAACACACATATTGCGTCGAGATTCAATACATAGGCCACCAGCCGACTTGTCTCCAAGGGTCTGTTGCTGCCTCGGGCACCTTATGGGCGTCCTCCGGTGAGTTTAGATGTTTGAATCCGACGCAAAACTGATAGTTAATTGCAACGTTCAGCGCCTCCTAATGACGATGGAACACTCAAATTGCGTCGAGATTCAATACATCGGCCTCCACCCAAATTGTCTTTAAATGTCTATTGCTACCTCGGGCACCTTGTGGTTGTTCTCCTATGAGTCTAGATTTTCGAATCCGACGCAAAACTGACAGTTAATCGTAACGTTCTGGGCCTCCTAATGACGATGGAACACTCAAATTGCGTCGAGATTCAATACAGCGTTCTTCAGCCGACTTGGCCCCAATAGTCTATTGCTGGCTCGGACACTTTATTGTCGTTCTCCTGTGAGTAAAGATTTTCGAATCCGACGCAAAACTGATAGTTAATTGTTACGCTCAGGGTCTCCTAATGACGATGGAACACTCAAATTGCGGCGAGATTCAATACATCGTCCTCCTGCCGATTGATCTCCATGGGGATATTACTGCCTCAGGCACCTTTTGCTCGTTCTCCTGTGATTCTAGATTTTCGAATCCGACGCGAAACTGATTGTTAATTGTAACGTTCAGGGCTTCCTAATGACGATGGAACACTGAAATTGCGTCGAGATTCAATACCTCGTCATTCAGACGATTTGTCTCCAAGGGTCTATTGCTGCCTCGGGCACCTTATGGTCGTTCCCCTGTGAGTCTAGATTTTCGAATCCGACGCGAGACTGATTGTTCATAGTAACGTTCAGGGCTTCCTACTGACGATGGAACACTCAAATTGCGTCGAGATTCAATACTTCTGCTTCCAGCCGACTTGCCTCCAAGGGGACATTACTGCCTGTAGCACCATATGCTCCGTCTCCGGTGAGTCTAGATTTTTGATTCCGAAACGAAACTGATAGTTAATTGAAATGTTCAGGGCCTCCTAATGACGATGGAACACTCAAATTGTGTCGAGATTCAATACATCGGCCTCCAGCCGACTTTTCTCCATGGTAATATTGCTGCCTCGGGCACCTTATGGTCGTTCTCCTGTGAGTCTAGATTTTCGAATCCGACGCGAAACTGATAGTTAATTGTAACGTTCTGGGCCTCCTAATGACGATGGAACACACAAATTGCGTCGAGATTCAATACATCGGTCTGCAGCCGACTTGTCTCCAATTGTATATTGCTGCCTCGGGCATCTTATGGTCGTTCTCCTGTGAGTCTAGAATTTCGAAGCCGACGCATGACTGATAGTTAATTGCAACGTTCAGCGCCCCTTAATGACGATGGAACACTCAGATTGCGTCGAAATTCAATACATCGACCTCCAGCCGACTTGTCTCCAAGGGGACATTGCTGCCTCGGGCACCATATGGTCCGTCTATTGTGAGTCTAGATTTTCGATTCCGATGCGAAACTGATAGTTAATTGTAACGTTCAGGGCCTCCTAATGACGATGGAACACTCAAATTGCGTCGAGATTCAATACAGCGTCCTTCAGCCGACTTGACTCCAATAGTCTATTGCTGGCTCGAACACCTTATTGTCGTTCTCCTGTGGGTCTAGATTTTCGAATCCGACGCAAAACTGATAGTTAATTGTAACGCTCTGGGCCTCCTAATGACGATGGAACACTCAAATTGCGTCGAGATTCAATACATCGGCCTCCAGCCGACTTTTCTCCATGGTAATATTGCTGCTTCGGGCACCTTATGGTCGTTCTCCTGTGAGTCTAGATTTTCGAATCCGACGCGAAACTTATAGTTAACTGTAACGTTCATTGCCTCCTAATGACGATGGAGCACTCAAATTGCGTCGCGATTCAATACATCGTCCTCCAGCAAACTGTTCTCCAAGGGGATATTGCTGCCTCGGGCACCTTATGGTCAGTCTCCAGTGAGTCTAGATTTTCGAATCCGACGCGAAACTGACAGTTAATTGTAACGCTCAGGGCCTCCTAATGACGATGGAACACTCAAATTGCGTCGAGATTCAATACACTGTCCTTCAGCCGACTTGACTCCAAGAGTTTATTGCTGCCTCGGACACCTTATGGTCGTTCTCCTGTGAGTCTAGATTTTCGAATCCGACGCATAACTGATAGGTAAATGTGACGTTCAGGGCCTCCTAATGACGATGGAACACTCAAATTGCGTCGAGATTCAATACATCGGCCACCAGCCGACTTGTCTCCTAGGGTCTATTGCTGCCTTGGGCACCTTATCCGCGTTCTCATGTAAGTCTAGATTTTCGAATCCGACGCATAACTGATAGTTAATTGCAACGTTCAGCGACTCCAATGACGATGGAACACTCAAATTGCGTAGAGATTCAATACATCGTCCTCCAGCTGACTTCTCTCCATGGGGATTTTCATGCCTCGGGCACCTTATGGACGATGGAACACTCAAATTACGTCAAGATTCAATACCTCGTCATTCAGCCGATTTGTCTCCAAGGGTCTATTGCTGCCTTGGGCATCTTATGGTCGTTGCCCTGTGAGTCTAGATTTTAGAATTCAACGCAAAACTGATAGTTAATTGTAATGTTCAGGGCCTCCTAATGACGATGGAACACTCAAATTGCGTCGAGATTCAATTCATCGGCCACCAGCCGACTTGTCTCCAAGGGTCTACCGCTGCCTCGGGCACCTTACGATCGTTCTCCTGTGGGTCTAGATTTTCGAACCCGACGCAAAACTGATAGCTAATAGTAACGTTCAGGGCCTCCTAATGACGAAGGAACACTCAAATTGCGTCGAGATTCACTACATAGTCCTCCAGCCGACTTGTCTCCAAGGGGTACTGCTGCCCGGGCACCATATGGTCCGTCTCCTGTGAGACTAGATTTTCGAATCCGACGCAAAAATGATAGTTAATTGTATATTTCAGCGCCTCCTAATGACAATGGAGCACTCAAATTTTGTCGAGATTCAATACAACGTCCTCCAGCCGACTTGTCTCCAAATGTCTATTGCTACCTCGGGGACCTTGTGGTCGTTCTCCTGTGAGTCTAGATTTACGATTCCGACGCATAACTGATAGTTAATTGTTAAGTTCAGGGTCTCCTAAAGTCGATGGAACACTCAAATAGCATAGAGATTCAATACATCGTCCTCCAGCTGAGTTGTCTCCAAGGGTCTATTGCTTCCTCGTTCACCTTATGGTCGTTCTCCTGTGAGGCTAGATTTTCGAATCCGACGCAAAAATGATAGTTAATTGTAACGTTCAGGGCCTCCTAATGACAATAGAACACTCAAATTGCGTCGAGGTTCAATACATCGTCATCCAGCCGACTTGTCTCCAACGGGTACTGCTGACCGGGCACCATATGGTCCGTCTCCTGTGAGACTAGATTTTCGAATCCGACGCAAAAATGATAGTTAATTGTAACGTTCAGGGCCTCCTAATGACGACGGAACACTCAAATTGCGCCGAGAGTCAGTACATCGTCCTCCAGCCAACTTGTCTACAAGGGGATATTGCTGCCACGGTCACCTAATGTACGTTCTCCTGTGAGTCTAGATTTTCGAATCCGACGCATAACTGATAGTTAATTGTGGCGTTCAGGGCCTCCTAATGACGATGGAACACTCAAATTGCGTCGAGATTCAATACATCGGCCACCAGCCGACTTGTCCCCAAGGGTCTATTGCTGCCTCGGGCACCTTATGGGCGTTCTCCTGTGAGTCTAGATTTTTCGAATCCGACGCATAGCTAATAGTTAATTCTAAAGTTCAGGACCTCCTAACGACGATGGAACACTCAAATTGCGTTGAGATTCAATACATCGTCATCCAGCCGACTTCTCTCCATGGGGATATTCATGCCTCGGGCACCTTATGGACGTTCTCCTGTGAGTCTAGATTTTCGAATCCGACGCGAAACCGATTGTTAATTGTAACGTTCAGGGCTTCCTAATGACGATGGAACACTCAAATTGCGTCGAGATTCAATACCTCGTCATTCAGCCGATTTGTCTCCAAGGGTCTATTGCTGCCTCGGGCACCTTATGGTCGTTCCCCTGTAAGTCTAAATGTTAGAATCCAACGCAAAACTGATAGTTAATTGTAATGTTCAGGGCATCCTAATGACGATGGAACACTCAAAGTGCATCGAGGTTCAATACATCGTCCTCCAGCCGACTTGTCTCCAAGGGGTATTACTGATTCGCGCACCATATTGCCCATCTCATGTTAGTCTAGATTTTCGAATCCGACGCAAAACAGATAGTTAATAGTAACGTTCAGGGCCTCCTAATGACGATTAAACACTCAAATTGCGTCGAGATTCAATACGTCGGCATTCAGTCGATTTGTCTCCAAGGGTCTATTGGTGCCTTGGGCACCTTGTGGTCGTACCCCTGTGGGTCTAGATTTTAGAATCCGACGCAAAACAGATGGTTTATTGTAATGTTCAGGGCCTCATAATGACGATGGAACACTCAAATTGCGTCGGGATTCAATCCATCGGCCTCTAGATGACTTCTCTCCAAGGGGATATTGCTGCCTCGGGCACCATATGGTCCGTCTCCTGTGAGTGTAGATTTTCGAATTCGACGCAAGAATGATAGTTAATTGTAACGTTCAGCGCCTCCTAATGACGATGAAACACTCAAATTGCGTCGAGAGTCAATACATCGACCTCCAGCCGACTTCTCTACAAGGGGATATTGCTGCCACGGGCTCCATGTGGTCCGCATCCTGTGAGTCTAGATATTCGAATCCGACGCGAAACTGATAGCTAATTGTAACGTTCAGGGCCTCCTAATGACAATGGATCACTCAAATTGCGTCGAGATTCAATACATCGTCCTTCAGCCGACTTGTCTCCAAGAGTCCATTGGTGCCTCGGGCACCTTATGGTCGTTCTCCTGTGAGTCTAGATTTTCTAATCCGACGCAAAACAGATAGCTACTTGTAACTTTCAGGACCTCCTAATGACGATGGAACACTCAAATTGCGTCGAGATTCAATACATCGGCCACGAGCCAACTTGTCTCCAAGAGTCCATTGCTGCATCGGGCACCTTATGGACGTTTTCCTGTGAGCCTATATTTTCGAATCCGACGCAAAACAGATAGTTAATTGTAACGTTCAGGGCCTCATAATGACGAAGGAATACTCAAATTGCGAGATTCACTACAACGTCCTCCAGCCAACTTGTCTCAGGCCACGGGAACCACATTGTTCGTCTCCGGTGATTGCACGTTTTCGAATCGGACGCAAAACTGATGGTTAATTGTAACGTTCAGGACCTCCTAATGAC
Source organism: Schistocerca americana (assembly GCF_021461395.2). Lineage (NCBI taxonomy): Eukaryota > Metazoa > Arthropoda > Insecta > Orthoptera > Acrididae > Schistocerca > Schistocerca americana. Next base: position 3,537,215 of record NC_060122.1, on the reverse strand, counting down.
GATGGAACACTCAAATTGCGTCGAGATTCAATACATTATCCTCCAGCTGACTTGTATCCAGGGGGTATTGATGTCTCGGGCACCATATGATCCATCTCCTGTGAGTAGATTTTCGAATCCGACGCGAAAATGATAGTTAATTGTAACGTTCAGCGCCTTCTTATGACTATGGAACACTCAAATTGCGTCGAGATTCAATACATCGGCCTCCAGCCGACTGGTCTCCAAGGGGATATTTCTGCCTCTTGCACCTTATGATCCGTCTCCACTGAGTCGAGATTTTCGAATCCGACGAAAAACTAAGAGTAAATTGTAACATTCAGGGCCTCCAAATGACGATGGAACACTCAAATTGCGTCGTGATCCAATACATCGTCCTAGAGGCCGACTTGTCTCCATGGGGATATTGCTGCCTCGGCCTCCTTATGGTCGCTCTCCTGTGGGGCTAGATTTTCGCATCCGACGCGAAACTGATTGTTAATTGTAACGTGTAGGGCTTCCAAATGACGATGGAACACTGAAATTGCGTCGAGAGTCAATTCATCGACCTCCAGCCGACTTGTCTACAAGGGGATGTTGCTGCCTCGGGCTCCATGTGGTCCGTCTCCTGTGAGTCTAGATTTTCGAATCCGACGCGAAACTAATACTTAATTGTAACGTTCAGGGCCTCCTAATGACGATGGAACACTCAAATTGCGTCGAGATTATGTACAACGTCCACCAGCCGATTTGTCTCCAAGGGGATATCGCTGCCTCGGGTACCACATGTTCCGTCTCCGGTGATTCTAGGTTTTCGAATCAGACGCAAAACTGAAAGTTTATTGTAACGTTCAGGGCCTCCTAATGACGATGGAACACTCAAATTGCGTCACGATTCAATACATCGTCCTTCAGCCGACTTGTCTCCAAGGGGATATTGCTGCCTCGGGCACCTTATGGTCCGTCTCCTGTGAGTCTAGATTTTCGAATCCGTTCAGCGCCTCCTAATGATGATGGAACACTCAAATAGCGTCGAGAGACAATACATCGACCTCCAGCCGACTTGTCTACAAGAGGATATTGCTGCCTCGGGCTAAATGTGGTCCGTCTCCTGTGAGTCTACATTTTCGAATACGACGCGCAACTGATAGTTAATTGTAAAGTTCAGGGCCTCCTATTGACGATGGAACACTCAAATTGCGTCGAGATTAACTACAACGTCCTCCAGCCGACTTGTCTCTAAGGGGATATCGCTGCCTCGGGCACCACATGGTCCGCCTCCGGTGATTCTACGTTCTCGTATCCGAGGCAAAACTGATAGTTAATTGTAACGTTCAGGACCTCATAATGACGATGGAGCACTCATGTTGCGTCGCGATTCAATACATCGTCCTCCAGCGGTCTGGTCTTCAAGGGGATATTGCTGCCTCGGGCACCTTATGGTCCGTCTCCAGTGAGTCTAGATTTTCGAATCCGACGAAAAACTGATAGTTAATTGTAACATTCAGGGCCTCCTAATGACGATGGAACACTCAAATTGCGTCGCGATCCAATACATCGTCCTTCAGCCGACTTGTCTCCATGGGGATATTGCTGCCTCGAGCTCCTTATGGTCGCTCTCCTGTGAGTCTAGATTTTCGAATCCGACGCCTAAATGATAGTTAATTGTAACGTTCAGCGCCTCTTAATGACGATGAAACACTCAAATTGCGTCGAGAGTCAATACATCGACCTCCAGCCGACGTCTCTTCAAGGGGATATTGCTGCCTCGGGCTCCATGTGGTCCGTCTCCTGTGAGTCTAGATTTTCGAATCCGACGCAAAAATGTTAGTAAATTGTAACGTTCAGCGCCTCCTAATGACAATGAAACACTCAAATTGCGTCGAGAGTCAATACATCGACCTCCAGCCGACTTCTCTACAAGGGTATATTGCTGCCCCGAGCTTCATGTGGTCCGTCTCCTCTGAGTCTAGATTTTCGAATCCGACGCAAAACAGATACTTAATTGTAACGTTCAGGACCTCCTAATGACGAAGGAATACTCAAATTGCGTCGAGATTCACTACAACGTCCTCCAGCCAACTTGTCTCGGCCCTCGGAAACCAAATGGTCTGTCTCCGGTGATCCACGTTTTCGAATCCGACGCAAAACTGATGGTTAATTGTAACGTTCAGGACCTCCTAATGACGATGGAACATTCAAATTGCGTCGAGATTGAATACATTGTCCTCCAGCCGTCTTGTATCCAGGGGGATATTGATGTCTCGGGCACCATATGATCCATCTCCTGTGAGTAGATTTTCGAATCCGACGATAAAATGATAGTTAATTGTAACGTTCAGCCTCTCCTAATGACGATGGAACACTCAAATTGCGTCGAGATTTTCTACAACGTCCACCAGAAGATTTGTCTCCAAGGGGATATCGCTGCCTCGGGCACCACATGGTCCGTCTCCGGTGATTCTACGTTTTCGAATCCGACGCAAAACTGATAGTTAATTGTAACGTTCAGGGCCTCCTAATGACGATGGAGCACTCAAATTGCGTCGCGATTCAATACATCGTCCTCCAGCGGACTGGTCTCCAAGGGGATATTGCTGCCTCGGGCACCTTATGGTCCGTCTCCAGTGAGTCAAGATTTTCGAATCCAACGAAAAACTGATAGATAATTGTAACATTCAGGGCCACCTAATGACGATGGAACACTCAAATTGCGTTGAGATTCAATACATCGTCCTTCAGCCGACTTGTCTCCAAGGGTCTATTGCTGCCTCGGGTTCTATATGGTCGCTCTCCTGTGAGCCTAGATTTTCGAATCCGACGCGAAACTGATTGTTAATTGTAACGTGTAGGGCTTCCAAATGACGATGGAACACTCTAATTGCGTCGAGAGTCAATCCATCGCCCTCCAGCCGACTTGTCTACAAGGGGATGTTGCTGCCTCGGGCCCCATGTGGTCCGTCTCCTGTGAGTCTAGATTTTCGAATCCGACGCGAAACTAATAGTTAATTGTAACGTTCAGGGCCTCAAATGACGATGGAACACTCAAATTGCGTCGAGATTATCTACAACGTCCACCAGCCGATTTGTCTCCAAGGGGATATCGCTGCCTCGGGTACCACATGTTCCGTCTCCGGTGATTCTAGGTTTTCGAATCAGACGCAAAACTGAAAGTTAATTGTAACGTTCACGGCCTCCTAATGACGATGGAACACTCAAATTGCGTCGCGATTCAATACATCGTCCTTCAGCCGACTTGTCTCCAAGTGGATATTGCTGCCTCGGGCACCTTATGGTCCGTCTTTTGTGAGTCTAGATTTTCGAATCCGACGCAAAAATGATAGTTAATTGTAACGTTCAGCGATTCCTAATGACGATGGAACACTCAAATTGCGTCGAGAGACAATACATCGACCTCCAGCCGACTTGTCTACAAGAGGATATTGCTGCCTCGGGCTAAATGTGGTCCGTCTCCTGTGAGTCTAGATTTTCGAATACGACGCGAAACTGATAGTTAATTGTAACGTTCAGGGCCTCCTATTGACGATGGAACACTCAAATTGCGTCGAGATTAACTACAACGTCCTCCAGCCGACTTGTCTCTAAGGGGATATCGCTGCCTCGGGCACCACATGGTCCGTCTCCGGTGATTCTACGTTCTCGTATCCGAGGCAAAACTGATAGTTGATTGTAACGTTCAGGACCTCCTAATAACGATGGTGCACTCAAACTGCGTCGCGATTCAATACATCGTCCTCCAGCGGACGTGTCTCCATGGGGATATTGCTGCCTCGAGCTCCTTGTGGTCGCTCTCCTGTGAGTCTAGATTTTCGAATCCGACGCAAAAATGATAGTTAATTGTAACGTTCAGCGCCTCTTAATGACGATGATACACTCAAATTGCGTCGAGAGTCAATACATCGACCTCCAGCCGACTTCTCTACAAGGGGATATTGCTGTCTCGGGCTCCATGTGGTCCGTCTCCTGTGAGTCTAGATTTTCGAATCCGACGCAAAAATGATAGTTAATTGTAACGTTCAGCGCCTCCTAAAGACAATGAAACACTCAAATTGCGTCGAGAGTCAATACATCGACCTCCAGCCGACTTCTCTACAAGGGGATATTGCTGCCACGGGCTCCATGTGGTCCGTATCCTGTGAGTCTAGATATTCGAATCCGACGCGAAACTGATAGCTAATTGTAACGTTCAGGACCTCCTAATGACGATGGATCACTCAAATTGCGTCGAGATTCAATACATCGTCCTTCAGCCGACTTGTCTCCAAGAGTCCATTGGTGCCTCGGGCACCTTATGGTCGTTCTCCTGTGAGTCTAGATTTTCGAATCCGACGCAAAACAGATAGCTACTTGTAACGTTCAGGACCTCCTAATGACGATGGAACACTCAAATTGCGTCGAGATTCAATACATCGGCCTCGAGCCGACTTGTCTCCTAGGGTCTATTACTGCCTCGGGCACCTTATGGTCCGTCTCCAGTGAGTCTAGATTTTCGAATCCGTCGAAAAACTGATAGTTAATTGTAACATTCAGGGCCTCCTAATGACGATGGAACACTCAAATTGCGTCGAGATTCAATACATCAGCCTCCAGCCGACTTGTATCCAAGGGGATATTGTTGTATCGTACACCAAATGATCCTTCTCCAGTGAGTAGATTTTCGAATCCGACGCTAAAATGATAATCAATTGTAACGTTCAGCGCCTCCTAATGACGATGGAACACTCAAATTGCGTCGAGATTCAATAAATCGTCCTCCAGCCGACTTGTCTCCAAGGGTCTATTGCAGCCTCGAGCTCCTTATGGTCGCTCTCCTGTGAGTCTAGATTTTCGAATCCGACGCAAAACAGAAAGTTAATTGTAACGTTCGGGACCTCCTAATGACGATGGAACACTCAAATTGCGTCGAGATTCAATACATCGGCCACGAGCCGACTTGTCTCCAAGAGTCCATTGCTGCATCGGGCACCTTATGGACGTTTTCCTGTGAGTCTATATTTTCGAATCCGACGCAAAACAGATAGTTAATTGTAACGTTCAGGGCCTCATAGTGACGAAGGAATACTCAAATTGCGAGATTCACTACAACGTCCTCCAGCCAACTTGTCTCAGGCCACGGGAACCACATTGTCCGTCTCCGGTGATTTCACGTTTTCGAATCCGACGCAAAACTGATGGTTAATTGTAACGTTCAGGACCTCCTAACGACGATGGAACACTCAAATTGCGTCGAGATTCAATACATTATCCTCCAGCTGACTTGTATCCAGGGGGTATTGATGTCTCGGGCACCATATGATCCATCTCCTGTGAGTAGATTTTCGAATCCGACGCGAAAATGATAGTTAATTGTAACGTTTAGCGCCTTCTTATGACTATGGAACACTCAAATTGCGTCGAGATTCAATACATCGGCCTCCAGCCGACTGGTCTCCAAGGGGATATTTCTGCCTCGGGCACCTTATGATCCGTCTCCACTGAGTCGAGATTTTCGAATCCGACGAAAAACTGAGAGTAAATTGTAACATTCAGGGCCTCCAAATGATGATGGAACACTCAAATTGCGTCGTGATCCAATACATCGTCCTCCAGCCGACTTGTCTCCATGGGGATATTGCTGCCTCGGCCTCCTTATGGTCGCTCTCCTGTGGGTCTAGATTTTCGAATCCGACGCGAAACTGATTGTTAATTGTAACGTGTAGGGCTTCCAAATGACGATGGAACACTCAAATTGCGTCGAGAGTCAATCCATCGACCTCCAGCCGACTTGTCTACAAGGGGATGTTGCTGCCTCGGGCTCCATGTGGTCCGTCTCCTGTGAGTCTAGATTTTCGAATCCGACGCGAAACTAATAGTTAATTGTAACGTTCAGGGCCTCCTAATGACGACGGAACACTCAAATTGCGTCGAGATTATGTACAACGTCCTCCAGCCGATTTGTCTCCAAGGGGATATCGCTGCCTCGGGTACCACATGTTCCGTCTCCGGTGATTCTAGGTTTTCGAATCAGACGCAAAACTGAAAGTTTATTGTAACGTTCAGGGCCTCCTAATGACGATGGAACACTCAAATTGCGTCACGATTCAATACATCGTCCTTCAGCCGACTTGTCTTCAAGGGGATATTGCTGCCTCGGGCACCTTATGGTCCGTCTCCTGTGAGTCTAGATTTTCGAATCCGTTCAGCGCCTCCTAATGATGATGGAACACTCAAATAGCGTCGAGAGACAATACATCGACCTCCAGCCGACTTGTCTACAAGAGGATATTGCTGCCTCGGGCTAAATGTGGTCCGTCTCCTGTGAGTCTAGATTTTCGAATACGACGCGAAACTGATAGTTAATTGTAACGTTCAGGGCCTCCTATTGACGATGGAACACTCAAATTGCGTCGAGATTAGCTACAACGTCCTCCAGCCGACTTGTCTCTAAGGGGATATCGCTGCCTCGGGCACCACATGGTCCGCCTCCGGTGATTCTACGTTCTCGTATCCGAGGCAAAACTGATAGTTAATTGTAACGTTCAAGACCTCATAATGACGATGGTGCACTCAAATTGCGTCGCGATTCAATACATCGTCCTCCAGCGGACTGGTCTCCAAGGGGATATTGCTGCCTCGGGCACCTTATGGTCCGTCTCCAGTGAGTCTAGATTTTCGAATCCGACGAAAAACTGATAGTTAATTGTAACATTCAGGGCCTCCTAATGACGATGGAACACTCAAAATGCGTCGCGATCCAATACATCGTCCTTCAGCCGACTTGTCTCCATGGAGATATTGCTGCCTCGAGCTCCTTATGGTCGCTCTCCTGTGAGTCTAGATTTTCAAATCCGACGCAAAAATGTTAGTAAATTGTAACGTTCAGCGCCTCCTAATGACAATGAAACACTCAAATTGCGTCGAGAGTCAATACATCGACCTCCAGCCGACTTCTCTACAAGGGTATATTGCTGCCTCGAGCTTCATGTGGTCCGTCTCCTCTGAGTCTTGATTTTCGAATCCGACGCAAAACAGATACTTAATTGTAACGTTCAGGACCTCCTAATGACGTTGGAACACTCAAATTGCGTCGAGATTCAATACATCGGCCTCGAGCCGACTTGTCTCCAAGAGTCCATTGCTGCCTCGGGCACCGTATGGTCGTTCTCCTGTGAGTCTAGATCTTCGAATCGGACGCAAAACAGATAGTTAATTGTAACGTTCAGGGCCTCCTAATGACGAAGGAATACTCAAATTGCGTCGAGATTCACTACAACGTCCTCCAGCCAACTTGTCTCGGGCATCGGAAACCAAATGGTCTGTCTCCGGTGATTCCACGTTTTCGAATCCGACGCAAAACTGATGGTTAATTGTAACGTTCAGGACCTCCTAATGACGATGGAACATTCAAATTGCGTCGCGATTCAATACATCGTCCTCCAGCGGACTGGTCTCCAAGGGGATATGGCTGCCTCGGGCACCTTATGGTCCGTCTCCAGTGAGTCAAGATTTTCGAATCCAACGAAAAACTGATATATAATTGTAACATTCAGGGCCTCCTAATGACGATGGAACTTTCAAATTGCGTCGCGATCCAATACATCGTCCTTCAGCCGACTTGTCTCCAAGGGTCTATTGCTGCCTCGGGCACCTTATGATCGTTCTCCTGTGAGTCTAGATTTTCGAACCCGACCCAAAACTGATTTTTAATTATAACGTTCAGGGCCACCTAATGACGATGGAACACTCAAATTGCGTCGAGATTCATTACTTCGGCCTCCAGCCGACTTGTCTCCAAGGGGATATTTCTGTCTCGGGCACTATATGAACCTTCTCCTGTGAGTCTAGATTTTCGAATCCGACGCGAAACTGATAGTTAATTGTAACGTTCAGAGCCTCCTAATGACGATGGAACACTCAAATTGCGTTGAGATTCAATACATCGTCCTTCAGCCGACTTGTCTCCAAGGGTCTATTGCTGCCTCGGGTTCTTTATGGTCGCTCTCCTGTGAGCCTAGATTTTCGAATCCGACGCGAAACTGATTGTTAATTGTAACGTGTAGGGCTTCCAAATGACGATGGAACACTCCAATTGCGTCGAGAGTCAATCCATCGCCCTCCAGCCGACTTGTCTACAAGGGGATGTTGCTGCCTCGGGCCCCATGTGGTCCGTCTCCTGTGAGTCTAGATTTTCGAATCCGATGCGAAACTAATAGTTAATTGTAACGTTCAGGGCCTCTAATGACGATGGAACACTCAAATTGCGTCGAGATTATCTACAACGTCCACCAGCCGATTTGTCTCCAAGGGGATATCGCTGCCTCGGGTACCACATGGTCCGTCTCCGGTGATTCTAGGTTTTCGAATCAGACGCAAAACTGAAAGTTAATTGTAACGTTCACGGCCTCCTAATGACGATGGAACACTCAAATTGCGTCGCGATTCAATACATCGTCCTTCAGCCGACTTGTCTCCAAGTGGATATTGCTGTCTCGGGCACCTTATGGTCCGTCTCCTGTGAGTCTAGATTTTCGAATCCGACGCAAAAATGATAGTTAATTGTAACGTTCAGCGCCTCCTAATGACGATGGAACACTCAAATTGCGTCGAGAGACAATACATCGACCTCCAGCCGACTTGTCTACAAGAGGATATTGCTGCCTCGGGCTAAATGTGGTCCGTCTCCTGTGAGTCTAGATTTTCGAATACGACGCGAAACTGATAGTTAATTGTAACGTTCAGGGCCTCCTATTGACGATGGAACACTCAAATTGCGTCGAGATTAACTACAACGTCCTCTAGCCGACTTGTCTCTAAGGGGATATCGCTGCCTCGGGCACCACATGGTCCGTCTCCGGTGATTTTTTTTTTTTTAAACTTTATTTCTATATCATAGTATTTATACAATGTAGCCCACTACCAAAATTGATTAGTGGGCCAAAGATCTCATACATTTATACAATACAATTGCAGCTATTCTTAATATAAGTTAGTGACTAGTTATTAGCAAATAGCAATGTACTTTGGAAACTACAATGGGCAGTTAGTATGTTAACTAAGGACTCTATATGACTTAACTAAACTAATTATGTACTAGTCGCTAATCCTGCAGCGTTACAAAGGTGTCAGCTTAGTAATATAAACCTACTATTTGGCCTTGCCCATTGAGCTAACCCCAATGGGCGTGCCCCTGACACTGGGCAGGCCATGGAGTTGGTCGCTGCAGGTTCCTAACAAGTATCTACAACTAGATTCTACAACTACACTTAACCTAATGTCATAGTTGGGTGCGTTGTCTAGATCGGTAGGGTTGCTCCCCATTCCCCCTAATCCCGGGACTCGGCGGATTCTAGACTGAAGAGTCGACCTTTCCGTGCCCGGGCGGATTGGGAATAAGGTGCTGTCTTGATCAGTAATTTAATAAGTCCCCAATCAAGTGTTAGTGTGGTTCATTCAGGTAATCCCTTAAGACCTTTTGTGAAACCGCGTTAGCCAGTTTGTTGATGGTCCGAAAGGTGTCTTGATGTCTTAACAGTCTGTATGTGTCATTATGAGGTAATTGTTCGCGCAACTCTGAGGCCACATCATTGAAGAGCGGGCACTCGTAGACCACATGGTCAGGAGTGCCTTCCGCAGCGCCACAATCACACGTAGGTGTCGCCTTTTTCCCAAATCGACATAGATATGTCGAATAGGGTCCATGCCCAGTGAGAAAATGGATGAGTCCCCTGGTTGGTTCAAAATAAGTCATTTCTATTCTTTCCCTGACGTCTCTCAGTAATTCGAAGGTCCTGCGTCCTGTTTCTTCACTTGCCCATGAAAGTTGCCATAGCTGTTCCCCTTTTAATCTGATCTCAATTTTGTTGTCAGTCCTACTCCCCAGAATTTCCTCTATCTTGTCCAAGTTCCCCTTTCTTGCCCAGTACCAGGCGGCCTGCTCCCGAATTTTAATATCTAGTGGGCAGAGTCCCATTATGACTAACAGGGCTCCTCCCGGTGTTGTCCTGTAAGCCCCCATTGATCTCATAACCATATTCCTCTGCACTCTTCTCACTGTCATGGCAGGCACCACCCTCGTGAGCCTGTGCGCCCAGACTCCTGAACCATAACCCACTATGGAGGTGAGTATGCTGTTGTGATATAGTTTGATAAGATGTGGTGGGAGGTGGAAGCGTTTGTGTCCAATGGAGATGAGGTTATTGAGTACTTGTAATGCTCTTTGTGTTACGGTTTCAATGCGTCTACCAAATGACCACTTCTCATCAATGATGATACCCAGATATCGAGTCTCACGTCGCCTTAGAACAGGTAAGCCCTCTATCCTAACAGTTGGATTTCTTACTAGCTGTCCCTTTAGAAGAAGGTATGTTGATTTAGTCGGTGAAATTGTCATCTTTGTGTCTCGGCACCACTGTTGTAGTGTTTGTATTGCTTGTTCTATTTTTGGCTCAATGTCTTCTCGGCTTCGGCCGCCAACCAGTAGAAGGAGGTCATCTGCGTAGGCTATCACCTCTAGCACTTCATTAGTTTGCTGTAGTGTATCCAATAAAGGTTCCATATGGATGTCCCAGAACAGGGGACCTAGCACGGAGCCCTGGGGACATCCCTTCGTGATTGTTTTTCTTACCCTTGTGCTAGGGGATGATAACCAGACCTCCCGGTCCTCACAATAGCTCCTCAGACACCCATATAGCGGGCCTGGACACTCCTTCTCCCGTAAGCAGGAGAAGAGCGAAGGCCACCACAGGTTGTCGAAGGCGCCACTTATGTCCACCATGATGCCGACAACGTACTTGTACGGGGTAGAGCCACAGACCTCAGCCGCCAGGGCGATTGCATCAGATGCCGAACGCCCCGGCCTAAAGCCGAATTGCCTGCTGCTCATCCCGCACAGCACTCGGTGCGCAGCCAGTCTGTCAGCCAGCAGTCTCTCCAGAACCTTCCCAAGCAGATCAAGCAGGCAGATTGGCCGGTACGATTTTGTGTCTGCTGGGTCTTTATCGGCTCCTTTTTTGATGATAACTACATTTGCCCTTTTCCAAATTTGAGGGAACTTCTGCTGCCTCAGACATTCGTTGTATAGGTAAGTCAGAGGGGCAACTATCTGGGGAGCCAGGAATTGCACCACCTCCGCCACAATGCCATCTGGCCCGGGAGCTTTCCCTATCTTCAGGGTTTTTATGTGGGCAGCTACCTCCTCTTCAGAGAATGGGTAGACTGCCGTATCATTTCCATATATGTTGCTTCTGAAGTGCTCTCGTAGCTGCCGTTGTTCATTTGTCTCTCCCTCCGCTGTATCGTCAGGCAGCAGGGACTGGAGAAGAACCCCGGCAGTTTCCTGCCAGGATTCTGTCATCCCATCCCCACGCCTAACGGTTGAAAGCTCCATCGGAGAGCGGATTTTTTCTCGGACAAGCTTGTAGGGAATTCCCCAAGGATCGAGAGCAAGTTGGTTTAGAACGAAGTGTTCCCAACTTTTGGATCGTACTTCTCGTAGGTATTTGTGGAAATTTTCTTTTGCTTCCCGGTACAGTTGCAGCCATCTTTGTTTCTCAAGCCAGACGACACTGCGCTGGTAGTACCTCCTGAGCCTTCTGACAGACCGACGCATCTCCTCCAATTCGGCTGACCATGGTGACGGAGAGGCCGCCATGGACTTCCTTCTAGTAGGTACGGCAGCCTTCACTGCTCGAGTTATTGCTGTAGTCAGTTCTTCAGCTCTTTTGTCAATGTCGATGTCCAAAAGTCCGTCACCTTCTGGCAATGCAGGAATGTCGCACTCCCTGGCAAGTTTCTCCCAGTCGGCTCTTTTATAGTTGTATTGCAACTCCCACCCCATGGCCCAGCGACTCTCCCTGTTTCCCACACTGAAAGAGATGAGATTATGGTCACTGGTGGTAGCATTCTCTATCACTTCCCACTGCTGAATTAGGTGCACCGTGTTGGGTGTAGCCAGGGTCACGTCGATGTTTGTGCCGTGGCCCCCTCCCGCCACATAAGTCGGAGGATTTCCAGGTTTATTGACTACCACCAGCTGCAAGGCCATAATGGCCTCTTCTGCCTTCTCTCCATTTGAGTCCCTGGTGCCGCTGTACCATAGGGGGGATTTTGCATTTATATCGGCAGTTATAATTACTTTACGCCCCCGCAACGCCGTGATGACTGTGGTAAGATGTGCTAAATGTGTTTCGATGTCGTCAGCATACTGAAAATACATATTAATGAGAACGATGGTGCCAGATGGAGATTGTAGCTCCACGACGTTGCAGTGGCTGGATGAGAATTGTGTGAGAACTATGGCTCTCATAATTCTATAGGTTATCATTATTGCCGATTTTGGGTTCTCTCCACTACTTATGACTTGCCATGTCGCAGCTGTGAAAGATAGTTTCCCATTTAGGGAGTACGGCTCTTGCAGACAGATCAGATCCAGTCTCCTCTCCTCCACTTCCTTACGCAGCTCCTGCATCACTAGTCTACTGTTGTGGGCGTTAAGTTGTCCAATGGTGATTTTTGTCATTAGTTATTATGGAGAATATGTATGTATTCTGTCATTTGGCCAGGTCTTATTCCAGTCAAACATGATACGTCCATTTGCTAGAACTGCTTGTGCGTAAATATCGTCCAAGTCAAATTTTTCCCCGCGTCTTTCAAAAAGTTTCTTGAGTAAGTCACGCAGGGCTCCGAAGTCGGTGGGGAGATTCACTGACTTTAGCTGGATTCTGTCTACGGCCTCCATTACCGAGAAGGTGACTCTTCTACCATTTTCGTGTCCCACCCGGACCACGTGTCTTAAGGCAGTGGTCAGGGTAGTCGGCTGCTCTAGTCTCGCTAGTTGCATTGTAAATTCAAGGTTAGGATAGACCCTGACTGGGTCGATGGGTGGCAATCTCACGACAGGATCTTTCATGGCTAGTTCATTGGAACTCGTTATTGTGTTCTCCTGTAGTGGTTGTTTTATATTACTGTTCTCTTTTGTCGAGATTGCCACCGTCTCTGTTGTAGGATGCCATTGCTGTTGGTCTTTAGTCGGCGTAGTCCTCCGGCTTAGGGAGGAGGGAGACTTGACTGTAAGAGGCTCAGTTTGAGTTCCTCTGTCGGTTGTGGTGGATTCTGTCTGAGTGCTCTCATCCTTTGTGGTGACTGAGGCGTCATTGAGCGATCTCAAAAACATCCTAAAGGCACTTGCCCTCATGGCATCCCTCCTCCTTTTGCTCGGGGATATCCTTTTGGTCATCCTGTGTGTTTTGGCTTGTTCAGCCATAGTCTATCCTTGATATTAATCTTTGTTCCAAGAGTCTGTAGGTGGGGCAATTCCGCCCAGTGGCACCACAAGGTTTTTTGCCCCTTCTTTTACAGGGGATGCAAACTGTTGTTGCCCTACAGTCTTTACGGACATGTCCGTCTTCGCCACATTTTGAGCAGGCCGACCCCCTGGTACAGTGCCTCAGAACGTGGTCGAGATCTCCACAGTTATGGCAACGCGGTACCACAATATAATCACGTGTATTTATGGCGTGAAAGCCGATGTAGAGTCTGCCCATTGTAGTGATCTTTTTCCACATTTGAGCTGAGACCTCAGCGACGTGGTGAACCACGTCACGGTCCCGAGGTCCTGTTTTGAATCTCAATTTGAAACTTTCTTTAAATTCGTCCTCAGTCATATCTTCAAAATTTTGTGCCCTCACAGTTTCATGAATCTCCTCATTTGACTTAATTGTCGGTACATCATACAAGATGACCAAAGGGTTTCTCTTCCTCGGTGGCTCGCATTTGACCACCGAGTTTAGTTTAGGATTATTTAGTAGTTTCATCTTGTCCTCTTCAGAGGCCACTTCTACTATTACTGAGTTCTTGCTTGGTTTGACCTTATTTATTTTTATTTTATCTTTAATCGGATTTACTGTAGTGGTGAGTAGCTCCTGAATTTTCTTTACGCTAGTGTCCTTGCCGGGTAAGGTCCTTAGAAAGACCGTTGTGTCAGCCCTCTTTGTTATCTTAGCTATTGTATCTCTGGTTATTTGAGGTTTCGGTGGCGCTTGTGCGACCACCCCTGCCCAGGTCTTGGCCGGTTGTTTCCTTAACCTTTCATTTCCTTTTTGCAGCTCTTCAACACGGCACTCGAGCTTGGCGTTTGTTATGGCCCACGCCGCCAATTCATTTTTAATGGTTGTTAGAGCCGCCTGGCTAATCTCCCCGTTTTTAATATTCTGCTCGAGGAGCAAGGTGATTCTGCTGTGTCTCTGCAAAACATTTTCCTCCATTACCTGTCCTGACTCGTCCTGGGGAGCAGGTACAGGCATCAATGAAGCTCGCGATAGCGCACTCGATTCACTCGTTTCTGGCGTCTCCATGTTTGAACGAGTGAATAAAAGAGGTGTAACGTTCAGGGCCTCCTAATGACGATGGAGCACTCAAATTGCGTCGCGATTCAATACATCGTCCACCAGCGGACTGGTCTCCAAGGGGATATGGCTGCCTCGGGCACCTTATGGTCCGTCTCCAGTGAGTCAAGATTTTCGAATCCAACGAAAAACTGATATATAATTGTAACATTCAGGGCCTCCTAATGACGATGGAACTTTCAAATTGCGTCGCGATCCAATACATCGCCCTCCAGCCGACTTGTCTCCAAGGGTCTATTGCTGCCTCGGGCACCTTATGATCGTTCTCCTGTGAGTCTAGATTTTCGAACCCGACACAAAACTGATTTTTAATTATAACGTTCAGGGCCACCTAATGACGATGGAACACTCAAATTGCGTCGAGATTCATTACTTCGGCCTCCAGCCGACTTGTCTCCAAGGGGATATTTCTGTCTCGGGCACTATATGAACCTTCTCCTGTGAGTCTAGATTTTCGAATCCGACGCGAAACTGATAGTTAATTGTAACGTTCAGAGCCTCCTAATGACGATGGAACACTCAAATTGCGTTGAGATTCAATACATCGTCCTTCAGCCGACTTGTCTCCAAGGGTCTATTGCTGCCTCGGGTTCTTTATGGTCGCTCTCCTGTGAGCCTAGATTATCGAATCCGACGCGAAACTGATTGTTAATTGTAACGTGTAGGGCTTCCAAATGACGATGGAACACTCTAATTGCGTCGAGAGTCAATCCATCGCCCTCCAGCCGACTTGTCTACAAGGGGATGTTGCTGCCTCGGGCCCCATGTGGTCCGTCTCCTGTGAGTCTAGATTTTCGAATCCGACGCGAAACTAATAGTTAATTGTAACGTTCAGGGCCTCTAATGACGATGGAACACTCAAATTGCGTCGAGATTATCTACAACTTCCACCAGCCGATTTGTCTCCAAGGGGATATCGCTGCCTCGGGTACCACATGGTCCGTCTCCGGTGATTCTAGGTTTTCGAGTCAGACGCAAAACTGAAAGTTAATTGTAACGTTCACGGCCTCCTAATGACGATGTAACACTCAAATTGCGTCGCGATTCAATACATCGTCCTTCAGCCGACTTGTCTCCAAGTGGATATTGCTGCCTCGGGCACCTTATGGTCCGTCTCCTGTGAGTCTAGATTTTCGAATCCGACGCAAAAATGATAGTTAATTGTAACGTTCAGCGCCTCCTAATGACGATGGAACACTCAAATTGCGTCGAGAGACAATACATCGACCTCCAGCCGACTTGTCTACAAGAGGATATTGCTGCCTCGGGCTAAATGTGGTCCGTCTCCTGTGAGTCTAGATTTTCGAATACGACGCGAAACTGATAGTTAATTGTTACGTTCAGGGCCTCCTATTGACGATGTAACACTCAAATTGCGTCGAGATTAACTACAACGTCCTCCAGCCAACTTGTCTCTAAGGGGATATCGCTGCCTCGGGCACCACATGGTCCGTCTCCGGTGATTCTACGTTCTCGTATTTGAGGCAAAACTGATAGTTGATTGTAACGTTCAGGACCTCCTAATAACGATGGAGCACTCAAATTGCGTCGCGATTCAATACATCGTCCTCCAGCGGACTGGTCTCCGAGGGGATATTGTTGCCTCGGGCACCTTATGGTCCGTCTCCAGTGAGTCTAGATTTTCGAATCCGACGAAAAACTGATAGTTAATTGTAACATTCAGGGCCTCCTAATGACGATGGAACACTCAAATTGCGTTGCGATCCAATACATCGTCCTCCAGCCGACTTGTCTCCATGGGGATATTGCTGCCTCGAGCTCCTTGTGGTCGCTCTCCTGTGAGTCTAGATTTTCGAATCCGACGCAAAAATGATAGTTAATTGTACCGTTCAGCGCCTCTTAATGACGATGATACACTCAAATTGCGTCGAGAGTCAATACATCGACCTCCAGCCGACTTCTCTACAAGGGGATATTGCTGTCTCGGGCTCCATGTGGTCCGTCTCCTGTGAGTCTAGATTTTCGAATCCGACGCAAAAATGATAGTTAATTGTAACGTTCAGCGCCTCCTAAAGACAATGAAACACTCAAATTGCGTCGAGAGTCAATACATCGACCTCCAGCCGACTTCTCTACAAGGGTATATTGCTGCCTCGGGCTTCATGTGGTCCGCCTCCTGTGAGTCTAGATTTTCGAATCCGACGCAAAACAGATAGTTAATTGTAACGTTCAGGTCCTCCTAATGACGTTGGAACACTCAAATTGCGTCGAGATTCAATACATCGGCCTCGAGCCGACTTGTCTCCAAGAGTCCATTGCTGCCTCGGGCACCTTATGGTCGATCTATTGTGAGTCTAGATTTTCGTATCGGACGCAAAACAGATTGTTAATTGTAACGTTCAGGGCCTCCTAATGACGATGGAGCACTCAAAATGCATCGCGATTCAATACATCGTCCTCCAGCGGACTGGTCTCCAAGGGGATGTTGCTGCCTCGGGCACCATATGGTCTGTCTCCAGTGAGTCAAGATTTTCGAATCCAACGAAAAACTGATAGGTAATTGTAACATTCAGGGCCTCCTAATGACGATGGAACACTCAAATTGCGTCGCGATCTAATACATCGTTCTCCAGCCGACTTGTCTCCAAGGGTCTATTGCTGCCTCGGGCACCTTATGATCGTTCTCCTGTGAGTCTAGATTTTCGAACCCGACGCAAAACTGATTTTTTAATGTAACGTTCAGGGCCACCTAATGACGATGGAACACTCAAATTGCGTCGAGATTCATTACTTCGGCCTCCAGCCGACTTGTCTCCAAGGGGATATTGCTGTCTCGGGCACTATATGAACCTTCTCCTGTGAGTCTAGATTTTCGAATCCGACGCGAAACTGATTGTTAATTGTTACGTTCATGGCCTCCTAATGACGATGGAACACTCAAATTGCGTCGAGAGTCAATCCATCGCCCTCCAGCCGACTTGTCTACAAGGGGATGTTGCTTCCTCGGGCTCCATGTGGTCCGTCTCCTGTGAGTCTAGATTTTCGAATCCGACGCGAAACTAATAGTTAATTGTAACGTCCAGGGCCTCCTAATGACGATGGAACACTCAAATTGCGTCGAGATGATCTACAACGTCCACCAGCCGATTTGTCTCCAAGGGGATATCGCTGCCTCGGGCACCACATGGTCCGTCTCCGGTGACTCTAGGTTTTCGAATCAGACGCAAAACTGAAAGATAATTGTAACGTTCAGGGCCTCCTAATGGCGATGGAACACTCAAATTGCGTCGCGATTCAATACATCGTCCTTCAACCGACTTGTCTCCAAGGGGATATTGCTGCCTCAGGCACCTTATGGTCCGTCTCCTGTGAGTCTAGATTTTAGAATCCGACGCAAAAATGATAGTTAATTGTAACGTTCAGCGCCTCGTAATGACGATGGAACACTCAAATTGCGTCGAGAGACAATACATCGACCTCCAGCCGACTTGTCTACAAGGGTATATAGCTGCCTCGGGCTCCATGTGGTCCGTCTCCTGTGAGTCTAGATTTTCGAATCCGACGGAAAAATGATAGTTAATTGTAACGTTCAGCGCCTCGTAATGACGTTGGAACACCCAAATTGCGTCGAGATTCAATACATCGGCCTCGAGCCGACTTGTCTCCAAGAGTCCATTGCTGCCTCGGGCACCTTATGGTCGTTCTCCTGTGAGTCTAGATTTTCGAATCGGACGCAAAACAGATTGTTAATTGTAACGTTCAGGGCCTCCTAATGACGAAGAAAAACTCAAATTGCGTCGAGATTCACTACAACGTCCTCCAGCCAATTTATCTCGGGCCTCGGGCACCAAATGGTCTGTCTCCGGTGATTCCACGTTTTCGAATCCGACGCAAAACTGATGGTTAATTGTAACGTCCAGGACCTCCTAATGACGATGGAACACTCAAATTGCGTCGAGATTGAATACATTGTCCTCCAGCCGACTTGTATCCAGGGGGATATTGATGTTTCGGGCACCATATGATCCAACTCCTGTGAGTAGATTTTCGAATCCGACGATAAAATGATAGTTAATTGTAACGTTCAGCGCCTCCTAATGACGATGAAACACTCAAATTGCGTCGAGATTCAATACATCGACCTCCAGCCGACAGGTCTCCAAGGGGATATTTCTGCCTCGGGCACCATATGATCCGTCTCCACTGAGTCGAGATTTTCGAATCCGACGAAAAACAGAGTAAATTGTAACATTCAGGGCCTCCAAATGACGATGGAACACGCAAATTGCGTCACGATCCAATACATCGTCCTCCAGCCGACTTGTCTCCATGG
The DNA here is from genome assembly GCF_021461395.2 of Schistocerca americana. NCBI lineage: Eukaryota > Metazoa > Arthropoda > Insecta > Orthoptera > Acrididae > Schistocerca > Schistocerca americana. The sequence goes on along the minus strand of NC_060122.1, from coordinate 3,518,540 downwards.
GGATATTGCTGCCTCGGCCTCCTTATGGTCGCTCTCCTGTGGTTCTAGATTTTCGAATCCGACGCGAAACTGATTGTTAATTGTAACGTCTAGGGCTTCCAAAAGACGATGGAACACACATATTGCGTCGAGATTCAATACATCGGCATTTAGACGATTTGTCTCATAGGGTCAACTGCTCAATCGGGATCCTTATGGTCGTTCCCCTGTGAGTCTAGATTTTAGTATCCGACGCAAAACTGATAGTTAATTGTAACGTTCAGAGCCTCCTAATGACGATGGAACACTCAAATTGCGTTGAGATTCAATACATCGTCCTTCAGCCGACTTGTCCCCAAGGGTCTATTGCTGCCTCGGGTTCTTTATGGTCGCTCTCCTGTGAGCCTAGATTTTCGAATCCGACGCGAAACTGATTGTTAATTGTAACGTGTAGGGCTTCCAAATGACGATGGAACACTCTAATTGCGTCGAGAGTCAATCCATCGCCCTCCAGCCGACTTGTCTACAAGGGGATGTTGCTGCCTCGGGCCCCATGTGGTCCGTCTCCTGTGAGTCTAGATTTTCGAATCCGACGCGAAACTAATAGTTAATTGTAACGTTCAGGGCCTCTAATGACGATGGAACACTCAAATTGCGTCGAGATTATCTACAACTTCCACCAGCCGATTTGTCTCCAAGGGGATATCGCTGCCTCGGGTACCACATGGTCCGTCTCCGGTGATTCTAGGTTTTCGAATCAGACGCAAAACTGAAAGTTAATTGTAACGTTCACGGCCTCCTAATGACGATGTAACACTCAAATTGCGTCGCGATTCAATACATCGTCCTTCAGCCGACTTGTCTCCAAGTGGATATTGCTGCCTCGGGCACCTTATGGTCCGTCTCCTGTGAGTCTAGATTTTCGAATCCGACGCAAAAATGATAGTTAATTGTAACGTTCAGCGCCTCCTAATGACGATGGAACACTCAAATTGCGTCGAGAGACAATACATCGACCTCCAGCCGACTTGTCTACAAGAGGATATTGCTGCCTCGGGCTAAATGTGGTCCGTCTCCTGTGAGTCTAGATTTTTGAATACGACGCGAAACTGATAGTTAATTGTAACGTTCAGGGCCTCCTATTGACGATGGAACACTCAAATTGCGTCGAGATTAACTACAACGTCCTCCAGCCGACTTGTCTCTAAGGGGATATCGCTGCCTCGGGCACCACATGGTCCGTCTCCGGTGATTCTACGTTCTCGTATCCGAGGCAAAACTGATAGTTGATTGTAACGTTCAGGACCTCCTAATAACGATGGAGCACTCAAATTGCGTCGCGATTCAATACATCGTCCTTCAGCGGACTGGTCTCCGAGGGGATATTGCTGCCTCGGGCACCTTATGGTCCGTCTCCAGTGAGTCTAGATTTTCGAATCCGACGAAAAACTGATAGTTAATTGTAACGTTCAGCGCCTCCTAATGACGATGGAACACTCAAATTGCGTCGAGAGACAATACATCGACCTCCAGCCGACTTGTCTACAAGAGGATATTGCTGCCTCGGGCTAAATGTGGTCCGTCTCCTGTGAGTCTAGATTTTTGAATACGACGCGAAACTGATAGTTAATTGTACTGTTCAGGGCCTCTTAATGACGATGATACACTCAAATTGCGTCGAGAGTCAATACATCGACCTCCAGCCGACTTCTCTACAAGGGGATATTGCTGTCTCGGGCTCCATGTGGTCCGTCTCCTGTGAGTCTAGATTTTCGAATCCGACGCAAAAATGATAGTTAATTGTAACGTTCAGCGCCTCCTAAAGACAATGAAACACTCAAATTGCGTCGAGAGTCAATACATCGACCTCCAGCCGACTTCTCTACAAGGGTATATTGCTGCCTCGGGCTTCATGTGGTCCGTCTCCTGTGAGTCTAGATTTTCGAATCCGACGCAAAACAGATAGTTAATTGTAACGTTCAGGACCTCCTAATGACGTTGGAATACTCAAATTGCGTCGAGATTCAATACATCGGCCTCGAGCCGACTTGTCTCCAAGAGTCCATTGCTGCCTCGGGCACCTTATGGTCGATCTATTGTGAGTCTAGATTTTCGTATCGGACGCAAAACAGATTGTTAATTGTAACGTTCAGGGCCTCCTAATGACGATGGAGCACTCAAAATGCATCGCGATTCAATACATCGTCCTCCAGCGGACTGGTCTCCCAGGGGATATTGCTGCCTCGGGCACCATATGGTCTGTCTCCAGTGAGTCAAGATTTTCGAATCCAACGAAAAACTGATAGATAATTGTAACATTCAGGGCCTCCTAATGACGATGGAACACTCAAATTGCGTCGCGATCTAATACATCGTTCTCCAGCCGACTTGTCTCCAAGGGTCTATTGCTGCCTCGGGCACCTTATGATCGTTCTCCTGTGAGTCTAGATTTTCGAACCCGACACAAAACTGATTTTTTAATGTAACGTTCAGGGCCACCTAATGACGATGCAACACTCAAATTGCGTCGAGATTCATTACTTCGGCCTCCAGCCGACTTGTCTCCAAGGGGATATTGCTGTCTCGGGCACTATATGAACCTTCTCCTGTGAGTCTAGATTTTCGAATCCGACGCGAAACTGATTGTTAATTGTTACGTTCATGGCCTCCTAATGACGATGGAACACTCAAATTGCGTCGAGAGTCAATCCATCGCCCTCCAGCCGACTTGTCTACAAGGGGATGTTGCTTCCTCGGGCTCCATGTGGTCCGTCTCCTGTGAGTCTAGATTTTCGAATCCGACGCGAAACTAATAGTTAATTGTAACGTTCAGGGCCTCCTAATGACGATGGAACACTCAAATTGCGTCGAGATTATCTACAACGTCCACCAGCCGATTTGTCCCCAAGGGGATATCGCTGCCTCGGGCACCACATGGTCCGTCTCCGGTGACTCTAGGTTTTCGAATCAGACGCAAAACTGAAAGATAATTGTAACGTTCAGGGCCTCCTAATGGCGATGGAACACTCAAATTGCGTCGCGATTCAATACATCGTCCTTCAACCGACTTGTCTCCAAGGGGATACTGCTGCCTCGGGCACCTTATGGTCCGTCTCCTGTGAGTCTAGATTTTAGAATCCGACGCAAAAATGATAGTTAATTGTAACGTTCAGCGCCTCGTAATGACGATGGAACACTCAAATTGCGTCGAGAGACAATACATCGACCTCCAGCCGACTTGTCTACAAGGGTATATAGCTGCCTCGGGCTCCATGTGGTCCGTCTCCTGTGAGTCTAGATTTTCGAATCCGACGGAAAAATGATAGTTAATTGTAACGTTCAGCGCCTCGTAATGACGTTGGAACTACCAAATTGCGTCGAGATTCAATACATCGGCCTCGAGCCGACTTGTCTCCAAGAGTCCATTGCTGCCTCGGGCACCTTATGGTCGTTCTCCTGTGAGTCTAGATTTTCGAATCGGACGCAAAACAGATTGTTAATTGTAACGTTCAGGGCCTCCTAATGACGAAGGAAAACTCAAATTGCGTCGAGATTCACTACAACGTCCTCCAGCCAATTTATCTCGGGCCTCGGGCACCAAATGGTCTGTCTCCGGTGATTCCACGTTTTCGAATCCGACGCAAAACTGATGGTTAATTGTAACGTTCAGGACCTCCTAATGACGATGGAACACTCAAATTGCGTCGAGATTGAATACATTGTCCTCCAGCCGACTTGTATCCAGGGGGATATTGATGTTTCGGGCACCATATGATCCAACTCCTGTGAGTAGATTTTCGAATCCGACGATAAAATGATAGTTAATTGTAACGTTCAGCGCCTCCTAATGACGATGGAACACTCAAATTGCGTCGAGATTCAATACATCGACTTCCAGCCGACAGGTCTCCAAGGGGATATTTCTGCCTCGGGCACCATATGATCCGTCTCCAGTGAGTCGAGATTTTCGAATCCGACGAAAAACAGAGTAAATTGTAACATTCAGGGCCTCCAAATGACGATGGAACACTCAAATTGCGTCACGATCCAATACATCGTCCTCCAGCCGACTTGTCTCCATGGGGATATTGCTGCCTCGGCCTCCTTATGGTCGCTCTCCTGTGGTTCTAGATTTTCGAATCCGACGCGAAACTGATTGTTAATTGTAACGTCTAGGGCTTCCAAATGACGATGGAACACACATATTGCGTCGAGATTCAATACATCGGCATTTAGACGATTTGTCTCATAGGGTCAACTGCTGAATCGGGATCCTTATGGTCGTTCCCCTGTGAGTCTAGATTTTAGAATCCGACGCAAAACTGATAGTTAATTGTAATGTTCAGGGCCTCCTAATGACGATGGAACACTCAAATTGTGTCGAGATTATCTACAACGTCCACAAGCCGATTTGTCTCCAAGGGGATATCGCTGCCTCGGGCACCACATGGTCCGTCTCCGGTGATTCTACGTTTTCGAATCCGACGCAAAACTGATAGTTAATTGTAACGTTCAGCGCCTCGTAATGACGATGGAACACTCAAATTGCGTCGAGAGACAATACATCGACCTCCAGCCGACTTGTCTACAAGGGGATAATGCTGCCTCGGGCTAAATGTGGTCCGTCCCCTGTGAGTCTTGATTTTCGAATCCGACGCGAAACTGATAGTTAATTGTAACGTTCAGGGCCTCCTAATGACGATGGAACACTCAAATTGCGTCGAGATTCAATCCATCGGCCTCCAGCCGATTTGTCTCCAAGGGGATATCGCTGCCTCGGGCACCACATGGTCCGTCTCCTGTGAGTCTAGATTTTCGAATCCGACGCAAAAGTGATAGTTAATTGTAACGTTCAGCGCCTCCTAATGACGAAGAAACACTCAAATTGCGTCGAGAGTCAATACATCGACCTCCAGCCGACTTCTCTACAAGGGGATATTGCTGCCTCGGGCTCCATGTGGTCCGTCTCCTGTGAGTCTAGATTTTCGAATCCGACGCGAAACTGATAGCTAATTGTAACGTTCAGGGCCACCTAATGACGATGGAACACTCAAATTGCGTCGAGATTCAATACATCATCCTCGAGCCGACTTGTCTCCAAGAGTCCATTGCTGCCTCTGGCACCTTATGGTCGTTCTCCTGTGAGTCTAGATTTTCGAATCCGACGCAAAACAGATAGTTAATTGTAACGTTCAGGGCCTCCTAATGACGAAGGAATACTCAAATTGCGTCGAGATTCACTACAACGTCCTCCAGCCAACTTGTCTCGGGCCTCGGGCACCACATGGTCTGTCTCCGGTGATTCCACGTTTTCGAATCCGACGCAAAACTGATGGTTAATTGTAACGTTCAGGACTTCCTAATGACGATGGAACACTCAGATTGCGTCGAGATTCAATACATTGTCCTCCAGCCGACTTGTATCCAGGGAGATATTGATGTCTCGGGCACCATATGATCCATGTCCTGTGAGGAGATTTTCGAATCCGACGCTAAAATGATAGTTAATTGTAACGTTCAGCGCCTCCTAATGACGATGGAACACTCAAATTGCGTCGAGATTGAATACATCGGCCTCCAGCCGACTGGTCTCCAAGGGGATAATTCTGCCGCGGGCACCTTATGATCCGTCTCCAGTGAGTCGAGATTTTCGAATCCGACGAAAAACAGAGTAAATTGCAACATTCAGGGCCTCCAAATGACGATGGAACACTCAAATTGCGTCGCGATCCAATACATCGTCTTCCACCCGACTTGTCTCCATGGGGATATTGCTGCCTCGGCCTCCTTATGGTCGCTCTCCTGTGGTTCTAGATTTTCGAATCCGGTGCGAAATTGATTGTTAATTGTAACGTCTAGGGCTTCCAAATGACGATGGAACACACAAATTGCGTCGAGATCCAATACATCGGCATTCAGCCGATTGTCTCCAAGGGTCTATTGCTGCCTCGGGAACCTTATGGTCGTTCCCCTGTGAGTCAAGATTTTAGAATCCGACGCAAAACTGATAGTTAATTGTAATGTTCAGGGCCTCCTAATGACGATGGAACAGTCAAATTGCGTCGAGATTATCTACAACGTCCACCAGCCGATTTGTCTCCAAGGGGATATCGCTGCCTCGGTCACCACATGGTCCGTCTCCGGTGATTTTTAAAAAAAAAAAAAAAAAAAAAAAAAAAAAAAAAAAAAAAAACTTTATTTCATCATTATCATGTTACAATGTAACCTACTACCTAGTACATTAGTAGGTCCTATATTTTACTATTTCTAAGTTCTATCTGCAGCTTTAATATTTAACACTACAGGTTTATTACTACACTCCATCACCACTATGGGGTTAATCTACCTACTCACTATTCTATGTTACTGTTAGTCTAATATTCCTAGATTTTAGCTTGTTTTCCTAATTTGTTATGTTACTACTTGCTGATGGTTGTTGTTTATTTCGACTACTCTACCTGCAGCGTAACAAGTGTGCCAGAATAGATACAAACCTACTTGTTGGCCATTCCCACTGAGCTAATCCCAGTGGGAGTGCCCCTGGCACTGGGCTGGCCGATGACGTGTTCGCTGCAGTTCTATACTATTTCTATTACCCTAGTTTGATCTTATAACTAACCTTATATCTAATGTCATGTTCGGTGCATAGTCAAGTCCGATTTAGATGTACTACTCCCCAACCTATTCCGAAAACCTGGCGGATTCCAGCCGTGAGGCGGCTGGCCAAGTCCACGTCCCGGCGGAACAGGGGGGCGTACGCGACAAATCCGGTGTGTGTTTATTTATCCATTATTACCGAGATATTCTCTGAGGACTTTGCTCGATATTTTGTTTGTCAAGTGATTCAGGACGTTAAATGTATTTTCGTGCCTGAGCAAGTGGTACGTGTCGTTGTTCGGCAATTGTTCCCTAAGTTGTTGTGCATCATCGTCGAAGAGGGGACACTCGTACACCACATGGTCTGGAGCGCCCAGCACTGCTCCACAGTCACACGCTGGTGTTGCCCTTTTCCCGAACCGACAAAGATATGTCGGGTAGGGTCCGTGCCCAGTAAGAAAGTGCAGCAATCCCCTTGTTGGTTTGAAGTAGGTGAGTTCTAGCCGTTCCTTTATGTTGGGTAGCAATTCATGTGTTCTTCGGCCAGTTTCGTCGCTGTCCCAGAGATTTTGCCATAATTCCATGCCTCTTCTTTTGATACTTGGTTTGTCCCCCACATATATCCCCATAATTTCCTCTATTTTTTCCCTTCGATTTTTCTTTATCCAATACCAGGCGGCCTGTTCCCTGATTTTTATGTCCAGTGGACATAGCCCCATCAGTACTGAAAGTGCCCCTCCAGGAGTTGTTCTATATGCGCCCACTGAACGTAGGAGCACGTTACGCTGCACTCTTCTTACGGCCACGGCAGGCATGACCCTCGTGAGCCTGTGTGCCCAGACCGCTGACCCGTAACCTACTATGGATGTGAGGATGCTATTATGGTATAATTTAATAAGATCAGGTGGGAGGTGGAATCTTTTATGTCCTATTCCTATTAGGTTGTGTAATACTGTGAGAGATCTTTGTGTTGCTGTATCTATGTGTGATGCATAGTTCCACCTCTCGTCGACGATGACACCAAGGTACCGGGCTTCACGGCGCCTAAGGACTGGTAGACCATTTATTCTTACAGTTGGATTTCTAGTGAGTTGGCCTTTGAGCAGCAGGTAAGTTGACTTACTGGGTGCGATAGTCATTTTAGTTTTGTGACACCATGTGGTCAGTATTGTAATAGCTCTTTCTATTTTTGGTTCCAGATCTTCGCGGCTGCGGCCGCCGACCAGCAGGAGGAGGTCATCTGCGTAGGCTATGACCTCTAGCACATCTTCACTGTTCTTTAGTTCTTCCAAGAGTGGTTCCATGTTCATGTCCCAAAAGAGTGGCCCCAGGACAGATCCCTGAGGACATCCCTTGGTGATTTTCTTACTGACTTTACCGCTAGGGGCCGATAGCCAGACCTCCCTGTCATCACAATAGCTCCTCAGACAACCATATAGCGGCCCTGGGCATTCTTTCTCCTGCAAGCAGGAGAAGAGCGAAGGCCACCACAGGTTGTCAAAGGCGCCACTAATGTCCACCATGATGCCGACTATGTACTTGTGCGGGGCAGAGCCACAGACATCCGCAGCCAGGGCGATTGCGTCAGACGCCGATCGCCCCGCCCGAAAACCGAACTGCCTGTCACTCATCCCGCACAGGACTCGGTGTGCAGCCAACCTGTCTGCTAGCAGCCTCTCAAAGAGCTTGCCCAGCAAGTCCAGAAGACATATGGGTCTGTATGACTTGGCTTCTTTGGGGTCTTTATCCGGGCCTTTCTTGATTATGACAACGTTTGCCCGCTTCCATATGGAGGGGAAGGTTCGAAGCCGTAAGCACTCATTGTACAGCTGAGTGAGAGGTGCCACCAGCTGGGGGGCGAGGTACTGTATCACCTCCGCAGTAATACCGTCTGGGCCGGGAGCTTTGCCTTTTTTGAGCGCTTTTATTTGGGAGTTTACCTCTTCTTCAGAGAAGGGGTAGACCGCACGCTTGTTGTCATAGACCCGTTGGTTCTCTCTTCTTATTCTCTGTTGCTCTTCTGTATCATCTTCCTCTCTATCGTCCAGCAATAGGGCACGGAGTAGGACACCCGCAGTTTCCTGCCAGGTCTCCGTCATCCGGTCCCCATTCCTTACGGTAGATAACACCATGGGTGATTTAATTTTCTCCCTTACTATTTTATAAGGTAGTCCCCAAGGGTCTGTAGCCAATTGGCTATGCACGTACTTCTCCCAGCTCCTCGTCCTGACAGCCTTAAGTTCCTGTTGGAACTGTTCCTTGGCTTCTCTGTATATCTGCAGCCATCGCTGCTTCTCGTGCCAGACGACACACCGCTGGTAATACTTCCTCGCCCTCCGTACTGCTTGGCGCATTTGCCCCAGTTCGGCTGACCATGGTGAAGGGGAGGCCGCGACAGCCCTCCTCCTGGTTGGTACGGCTGCCTTAACTGCTCTGGTTATCGCACTTGTGAGATCTCGGGCGTATTCTTCTACGTTGACATCACCCTCCAGCAATGCAGGGATGTCACACTCCCTAGCCAGCCGGTCTCAGTCGGTTTTGTTGTAATTAAGTTGCGTCTCCCACCCCATGTCCCAGTGGCACTCTCTGTCTCCAATAGTGAATGTTATGAGGTTATGGTCACTTGTGGTAATCTGGTCCCAAACTGTCCAATTTGATATTTTTGTAACAAGGTTTGGCGTTACCAGGGTAACGCCGATGTTTGTACCGTGTCCTCCCCCCCCCCGGTGTAGGTGGGAGGATTCCCCTGTTTATTAGCGACCATGAGTTGTAGTGACATGATGGTGTCAACGGCTTTCTCTCCTCGGTCGTCTTGAGTGCCACTGAACCATAGGGGGGATTTTGCATTGATGTCCGCAGTCACAAGAATTTTTTGCCCCCGCAACGCCGTGGCTATTTGCACAAGCTTATCTAGGAATTCGTCTATTGGTCTTCCGTACTGAAAGTACATATTGACCATGTATAGTATTCCTGTGGGTGAATGAAGCTCTACGACGTTGCAGTGGTCATCCAGAAATTGTGCCAATACAGTGGCTCTCAATGCTTTATTTGTGATTATGACTGCGGCTTTTGGTTCCCCTGCATTATATATTTGCTGCCAGTTGGCTGCAGTGAACGGGATCCCTCCAGCCAGGGAGTATGGCTCCTGTATGCAGACTACATCCAGACTCTTCTCCTCCACCACCCTCCGGAGTTCCTGCAGGACCAGTTTGCTATTATGCGCGTTTATCTGTCCCACTCTTAACTGGCTCACGTGGGAAGTATGTATGAATGTGAGACTCTGGCCAGTTTTTGCGCCAATCGTGTGCTACTCTGCCGTTGGTGATGACATATTGGTTATATAGTTCGTTGAGATCAAACTTTTCATTGCGCCTTTCAAATACTTTCTTAACCAGGTCTCGCAGGGCTCCGATGTCTGTGGGGAGATTCATTGTCTTGAGCTGTATTCTGTCTACAGCCTCCATCACTGGGAAAGTAATGTCTCTGCCGTATTCATGGCCGACACGCACCACATGCCTCAAGGCTGTTGTGAGGGTGGCCGGCTCCTCGAGTCTGGACAGCTGTAAAGCGTGCTCCAGGTTGGGATAAATCCTGGCAGGATCTATTCCCGGCCCTCGTACTATAGGTGGGCATATTTGTGTAGCTATGTTGGTTGGTTCACTAGTGCTGCTTATATTGTTTACTTGCACTTGCTCTTCCTGACTTTTTATATTCGGAAATTCTGTCATTAACAATCTCCCTACCACAGGATGCCCGAGTGGTCGTGCTTGATCTTTAGACGACCTTTGTCCCCAGTTTAGAGGGGAGGGTGCTTCTTTCTGATCACAAGGGTCTGTTTGAATGCAGACATCTTTCATTGTAATAACAAGGTGTTGTGACCTAGAGATCTTGTGTATAAATTCTTTGAATTTGTTGGCCCTTAATGCATCCCTCAACCTCTTACTGGGTGACTTTCTTTTGGGCTTCCTGTTCTCATTTGGGTGCTCAGCCATAGTCGATTCTGGCTATGAGTCTCTGCTCAAGCATCCTGTAGGTAGGGCAATTTCTACCGGTAGTGTTACATGGCTTTTTGCCTCTCTTAGTGCAAGGTATGCAAATTCCGGTTTTGCTGCAGTTTCTCCTTGTATGTTCCTCTGACCCGCACTTGGAGCAAGCCGGCCTCCTCTCACAATGCTTATGTACGTGATCTAGGTCGCCACAGTTGTGGCATCTTGGAACCACTAAGTAATCTCGCACATTTATTGCGTGGAAGCCTATATAGACTCTCCCCATAGTTGTGATTCTGCGCCACATCTTTCCAGAGACCTCGGCAACGTGATGTACTACATCCCGCTCCCGGGGCCCTGTTTTGAAACGTAATTTAAAGTCATTTCTGAAACTTTCCCATTCCATATCGTCAAAATTTTGATTATAAAGTGTCTCATATATACCTGATTCTGTTAATGCCGTTGGTATGTCATAAAGGATCACCAGCGGATTTCGTTTTTTGGGTGGCTCACATTTGACTGCTGTATTTAATTTGGTATTTTTAAGAATTTTATCCCTGTCTTCTTCAGTTGCTACGTCTACTACTACCACGTTTTTTGTCGCTTTAACTTTATTTATTTTAATTTTATCCTTAGCAGGGTCAATTATAGTGGTAAATATTTCCTGTACTTTTTTGATTGTTTGCCTGGGCAGGGGTCTTAAAAAGACCGCCGTGTCCGGCCTTTTGGTAACCTTAGCAATTGTCTCTTTTGTGGTTTGAGGTTTTGTGACTGCTTGTGCAGCCACAGCAGCCCAGGTTTTGGTTGGCTGCTGTCTTAACCTGTTATTTTCCTTCTCGAGTTCTTCGAGTCGCCCCTCAAGCTTAGCACTTGCAATAGCCCAGGTGGCGAGCACATTTTTGATTGCCAGGACTGCAGCCTGGCTGATTTTGCCGTTTTTCACACTCGAGTCAAGGATTTGATTAATTTTAGTATGTCTTTCGAGTGTGTTTTGCTCTCCGGTGATTCTACGTTTTCGAATCCGACGCAAAACTGATAGTTAATATCAACGTTCAGGGCCTCCTAATGACGATGGAGCACTCAAATTGCGTCGCGATTCAATACGTCGTCCTCCAGCGGACTGGTCTCCAAGGGGATATTGCTGCCTCGGGCACCTTATGGTCCGTCTCCAGTGAGTCAAGATTTTCGAATCCAACGAAAAACTTATAGTTAATTGTAACATTCAGGGCCTCCTAATGACGATGGGACTCTCAAATTGCGTCGCGATCCAATACATTGTCCTCCAGCCGACTTGTCTCCAAGGGTCTATTGCTGCCTCGGGCACCTTACGATCGTTCTCCTGTGAGTCTAGATTTTCGAACCCGACGCAAAACTGATTTTTAATTGTAACGTTCAGGGCCACCTAATGACGAAGGAACACTCAAATTGCGTCGAGATTCATTACTTCGGCCTCCAGCCGACTTGTCTCCAAGGGGTTATTGCTGTCTCGGGCACCATATGAACCTTCTCCTGTGAGTCTAGATTTTCGAATCCGACGCGAAACTGATAGTTAATTGTAACGTTCAGAGCCTCCTAATGACGATGGAACACTCAAATTGCGTCGAGATTCAATACATCGTCCTTCAGCCGACTTGTCTCCAAGGGTCTATTGCTGCCTCAGGTTCTTTATGGTCGCTCTCCTGTGAGCCTAGATTTTCGAATCCGACGCGAAACTGATTGTTAATTGTTACGTTCAGGGCTTCCTAATGACGATGGAACACTCAAATTGCGCCGAGATTCAATTCATCGTCCTTCAGCCGACTTGTCTCTAAGAGTCTATTGCTGCCTCGGGCACCTTATGGTCGCTCCCCTGCGAGTCTAGATTTTAGAATCCGACGCAAAACCGATAGTTAATTGTAATGTTCAGGGCCTCCTAATGACGATGGAACACTCAAATTGCGTCGAGATTCAATACATCGGCCTCCAGCCGACTTGTCTCCAAGGGTATATTGCTGCCTCGGGCACCTTATGGTAGTTCTCCTGTGAGTCTAGATTTTCGAATCCGACTCAAAACAGATAGTTAATTGTAACGTTCAGGGCCTCCTAATGACGAAGGAACACTCAAATTGCGTTGAGAGTCACTACACCGTCCTCCAGCCGACTTGTCTCCAAGGGGATATGGCTGCCTCGGGCACCACATGGTCCGTCTCCGGTGATTCTACGTTTTCGAATCCGACACAAAACTGAAAGTTAAATGTAACGTTCAGGGCCTCCTAATGACGATGGAACACTCAAATTGCGTCGAGATTCAATACATCGTCCTTCAGCCGACATGTCTACAAGGGGATATTGCTGCCTCGGGCTAAATGTGGTCCGTCTCTTGTGAGTCTAGATTTTCGAATCCGACGCGAAACTGATAGTTAATTGTAACGTTCAGTGCCTCCTAATGACGATGTAACACTCAAATTGTGTCGAGATTAACTACAACGTCCTCCAGCCGACTTGTCTCTAAGGGGATATCGCTGCCTCGGGCACCACATGGTCCGTCGCCGGTGATTCTACGTTTTCGTATCCAAGGCAAAACTGATAGTTAATTGTAACGTTCAGGGCATCCTATTGACGATGGAGCACTCAAATTGCGTCGCGATTCCATACATCATCCTCCAGCGGACTGGTCTCAAAGGGGATATTGCTGCCACGGGCGCCTTATGGTACGTCTCCAGTGAGTCTAGATTTTCGAATCCGACGAAAAACTGATAGTTAATTGTAACGTTCAGGGCCACCTAATGACGATGGAACACTCAAATTGCGTCGAGACTCAATACATCGGCCTCCAGCCGACATCTCTCCATGGGGATATTGCTGCCTCGGGCACCTTATGATCGTTCTCCTGTGAGTCTAGACTTTCGAACCCGACGCAAAACTGATAGTTAATTGTAACTCTCAGGGCCTCCTAATGTCGATGGAATACTCAAATTGCGTCGAGATTCAATACATCGTCCTCCAGCTGACATCTCTCCGTGGGGATATTGCTGCCTCGGGCACCTTACGGTCGTCCTCCTGTGAGTCTAGAATATCGAAACCGATGCAAAACTGATAGTTATTTGTAACGTTCAGGGCCTCCTAATGACAATGGAACACTCAATTTGCGACGTGATTCAATACTTCTGCTTCCAGCCGACTTGTCTCCAAGGGGACATTGCTGCCTCTTGCACCATATGGTCCGTCTCCGCTGAATCTAGATTTTTGATTCCGATGCGAAACTGATAGTTAATTGTAACGTTCAGGACCTCCTAATGAAGATGGAACACTCAAATTCCGTCGAGATTCAATTCATCGTCCTCCAGCCGACTTGTCTCCAAGGGGATATCAATGCCTCGGGCAACACATGGTCCATCTCTGGTGATTCTACATTTTCGAATCCGACTCAAAACTCTGTGTTAATTGTAACGTTCAGGGCCTCTTAATGACGATGGGACACTCAAATGGCGTCGCGATTCAATACATCGTCCTCCAGCGGACTGGTCTCCAAGGGGATATTGCTGCCTCGGGCACCTTATGCTCCATCTCTAGTGAGTCTACATTTTCGAATACGACGAAAAACTGATAGTTAATTGTAACGTTCAACGCCTCCTAATGAAGATGCAACACTGAAATTGCGTCGAGAGTCAATACATCGTCCTCCAGCCGACTTGTCTACAAGGGGATATTGCTGCCTCGGCCTCCATGTGGTCCGTTTCCTGTGAATCTAGATTTTCGAATCCGACGCGAAACTGATAGTTAATTGTAACGCTCAGGGCTTCCTAATGACGACGGAACACTCAAATCGCGTCGAGATTCAATACATCGGCCACCAGCCGACTTGTCTCAAAGGGTCTACTCCTGCCTCGGGCACCTTATGGTCGTTCACCTGTGAGTCTAGATTTTCGAATCCGACGCATAACTGATAATTAATTGCAACGGTCAGCGCCTCATAATGACGATGGAACACTCAAATTGTGTCGAGATTCAATAAATTGCCCTCCAGCCGACTTGTCTCCAAGGGGAAATTGCTGTCTCGGGCACCATATGAACCTTCTCCTGTGAGTCTAGATTTTCGAATCCGACGCGAAACTGATAGTTCATTGTAACGTTCAGAGCCTCCTAATGACGATGGAACACTCAAATGGCGTCGCGATTCAATACATCGTCCTTCAGCCGACTTGTCTCCAAGGGGATATTGCTGCCTCGGGCACCTTATGGTCCGTCTCCTGTGAGTCTAGATTTTCAAATCCGACGCAAAAATGATAGTTAATTGTAACGTTCAGCGCCTCCTAATGACGATGGAACACTCAAATTGCGTCGAGAGACAATACATCGACCTCCAGCCGACTTGTCTACAAGGGGATATTGTTGCCTCGGGCTAAATGTGATCCGTCTCCTGTGAGTCTAGATTTTCGAATCCGACGCGAAAATGATAGTTAATTGTAACGTTCAGGGCCACCTAATGACGATGGAACACCCAAGTTGCGTCGAGATTTAATACATCGGCCTCCAGCCGACTTGTCTCCAAGGGGATATTGCTGTCTCGGGCACCATATGAACCTTCTCTTGTGAGTCTAGATTTTCGAATCCGACGCGAAAGCGATAGTTAATTGTAACGTTCGGGGCCTCATAATGACGATGGAACACTCAAATTGCGTCGAGATTCAATACATCGTCCTTCAGCCGACTTGTCTCCAGGGGTCTATTGCTGCCCCGGGCACCTTATGGTCGTTCTCCTGTGAGTCTAGATGTTCTAATCCGACGAAAAAGTGAATGTTAATTGTAACGTTCAGGGCCAACTAATGACGATGGAACACTCAAATTGCGTCGAGATTCAATACATCGGCCTCCAGCCGACTTGTCTTCAAATGTTTATTGCTGCCTCGGGTATCATGTCGTCGTTCTCCTGTGAGTCTAGATTTTCGAATCCGACGCTTAACTGATAGTTAATTGTAAAGTTCAGGTGCTCCTAATGACGTTGGAACACTCAAATTGCGTGGAGATTAAATACATCGTCCTCCAGCCGAATTGTCTCCAAGGGTATACCGCTGCCTCGGACACCACATGGTCCGTCTCCGGTGATTCCACATTTTCGAATCCGACGCAAAACTCATAGTTAATTGTAACGTTCAGAGCCTCCTAATGACGATGGAACACTCAAATGGCGTCGCGATTCAATACATCGTCCTTCAGCCGACTTGTCTCCAAGGGGATATTGCTGCCTCGGGCACCTTATGGTCCGTCTCCTGTGAGTCTAGATTTTCAAATCCGACGCAAAAATGATAGTTAATTGTAACGTTCAGCCCCTCCTAATGACGATGGATACTCAAATTGCGTCGAGAGACAATACATCGTCCTCCAGCGACTTGTCTCCAAGCGGATATCGCTGCCTCGGGCATCACAAGGTCCGTCTCCGGTGATTCTACGTTTTCGAATCCGACGCAAAACTGAAATTTAATTCTAACGTTCAGGGCCTCCTAATGACGATGGAACACTCAAATTGCGTCGAGATTCAGTACATCGTCCTACAGCCGACTTGTCTCCAAGGGGATATTGCTGCCTCTGGCACCTTATGGCCCGTCTCCTGTGAGTCTAGATTTTCGAATCCGACGCAAAAATGACAGTATTAGTAACGTTCAGCGCCTCCTAATGACGATGAAACACTCAAATTGCGTCGAGAGACAATACATCAAGCTCCAGCCGACTTGTCTAGAAGGGGATATTGCTGCCTCGGGCTAAACGTGGTCCGTCTCCTGTGACTCTAGATTTTCGAATCCGACGCGAAACTGATAGTTAATTGTAACGTTCAGGGCCTCCTAATGACGATGGATCACTCAAATTGCGACGAGATTCAATATATCGCCCTCCAGCCGACTTGTCTTCAAGTGTCTATTGCTGCCTCGGGCGCCTTATGGTCGTTCTCCTGTGAGTCTAGATTTTAGAATCCGACACAAACCTGATAGATAATTGTAATGTTCAGGGCCACCTATTGGCAATGGAACACTCAAATTGCGTCGAGATTCAATACATCGGCATCCAGCCGACTTGTCTCCAAGGGCATATCGCTGCCTCGGGTACCACATGGTCCGTCTCCGGTGATTCTACGCTTTCGAATCCGACGCGAAACTGATTGTTAATTGTTACGTTCAGGGCTTCCTAATGACAATGGAACACTCAAATTGCGTAAAGATTCAATACATTGTCCTTCAGCCGACTTGTCTCTAAGAGCATATTGCTGCGTCGAGCACCTTATTGTCGTTCCCCTGTGAGTCGAGATTATAGAATCCGACGCAAAACTGATAGTTAATTGTAATGTTCAGGGCCTCCTAATGACGATGGAACACTCAAATTCCGTGGAGATTCAATACCTCTTCATTCAGAAGATTTGTCTCCAAGGGTCTATTGCTGCCTCGGGCACCTTATGGTCTTTCCCCTGTGAGTCAGGATTTTTGTATCCGACGCGAAAGTGATTGTTAATTGTAACGTTCAGGGCTTCCTAATGACGATGGAACACTCACAGCTAATGGTCGTTGTCCTGTGAGTCTAGATTTTCGAATCCGACGCAAAACTGATAGTTATTTGTAACGTTCAGGGCCTCCTAATGACGACTGAACACTCAAATTGCGTCGTGATTCAATACTTCTGCTTCCAGCCGACTTGTCTCCAAGGGGACATTACTGCCTCTTGCACCATATGTTCCGTCTCCTGTGAGTCAAGATTTTCGATTCCGATTCGAAACTGATAGTTAATTGTAACGTTGAGGGCCTCCTAATGACGATGGAACACTCAAATTGCGTCGAGATTTAATACTTCGGCTTCCAGCCGACATGTTTCCAAGTGGACATTGCTGCCACGGGCACCTTATGGTCGTTCTCCTGTGAGTCTAGATTTTCGAATCCGACGCAAAAATAATAGTTCATTGTAATGTTCAGCGCCTCCTAATGACGATGCATCACTCAAATAGCGTCGAGAGTCAATACATCGTCCTCCAGCCGACTTGACTACAGGGGAATATTGCTTCCTCGGGCTCCATGTGTTCCGTCTCCTGTGAGTCTTGATTTTTGAATCCGCCGCGAAACTGATAGTTAATTGTATCGTTCAGGGCCTTCTAATGACGATGGAACACTCAAATTGCGTCGAGATTCAATACATCGGCCTCCAGCCGACTTGTCTCCAAGGGGATATTGCTGCCTCGGGCACCTTATGGTCCGTCTCTAGTGAGTCTACGTTTTCGAATCCGACGAAAAACTGATAGGTAATTGTAACGTTCAACGCCTCCTACTGACGATGGAACACTCAAATTGCGTCGAGAGTTAATAGATCGTCCTCCAGCCGACTTGTCTCCAAGGGGATATTGCTGTCTCGGGCACCATATGAACCATCTCCTGTGAGTCTAGATTTTCGAATCCGACGCGAAACTGATAGTTATTTATAACGTTCAGAGCCTCCTAATGACGATGGAACACTCAAATTGCGTCGAGATTCAATACATTGTCCTTCAGCCGACTTGTCTCCAAGGGTCTATTGCTGCCTCGGGTTCTTTATGGTCGCTCTCCTGTGAGTCTAGATTTTCGAATCCGACGCGAAACTGATTGTTAATTGTTACGTTCAGGGCTTCCTAATGACGATGGAACACTCAAATTGCGTAAAGATTCAATACATTGTCCTTCAGCCGACTTGTCTCTAAGAGTCTATTGCTGCCTCGGGCACCTTATGGTCGTACCCCTGTGAGTCTAGATTTTAGAATCCGACGCAAAACTGATAGTTAATTGTAATGTTCAGGGCCTCCAAATGACGATGGAACACTCAAATTGCGTCGAGATTCAATACATCGGCCGCCAGCGGACTTGTCTCCCAGGGTCTATTGCTGCCTCGGCCACCTTATAGTCGTTCTCCTGTGAATCTAGATTTTCGAATCCGACGCAAAACAGATAGTTAATTGTAAAGTTCAGGAGCTCCTAATGACGATGGAACCCTCAAATTGCGTGGAGATTCAATTCATCGTCCTCCAGCCGACTTGTCTCCAAGGGGATAACGCAGCCTCGGGCACCACATGGTCTGTCTCCGGTGATTCTACATTTTCGAATCCGACGCAAAACTCATAGTTAATTGTAACGTTCAGGGCCTCCCAATGACGATGGGGCACTCAAATGGCTTCGCGATTCAATACATCGTCCTCCAGCGGACTGGTCTCCAAGGGGATATTGCTGCCTCGGGCACCTTATGTTCGTTCTCCTGTGAGTCTAGATTTTCGAATCCGACGTGAAACTGATTGTTAATTGTTACGTTCAGGTCTTACTAATGACGATGGAACACTCAAATTGCGTCGAGATTCCATACCTCGTCATTCAGCCGATTTGTCTCCAAGGGTCTATTGTTGCCTCGGGCCCCTTATGGTCGTTTCCCTGTGAGTCTAGATTTTAGAATCCAACGCAAAACTGATAGTTAATTGTAATGTTCAGGGCCTCCTAATGACGATGGAACACTCAAATTGCGTCGAGATTCAATACATCGGCCTCCAGCCGACTTGTCTCTAAGGGGACATTGCTGCCTCGGGCACCATATGGTCCGTCTCCTGTGAGTCTAGATTTTCGAATCCGACGCATAACTGATAGTTAATTGTGACGTTCAGAGCCTCTTAATGACGATGGAACACTCAAATTGCGTCGAGATTCAATACATCGGCCACCAGCCGACTTGTCTCCAAGGGTCTATTGCTGCCTCGGGCACCTTATGGGCGTTCTCCTGTGAGTCTAGATTTTCGAATCCGACGCAAAAATGATAGTTAACTGTAACGATCAGCGCCTCCTAATGACGATGGAACACTCAAATTGCGTCGAGAGTCAATAATACATCGTCCTCCAGCCGACTTGCTAAAAGGGGATATTGCTGCCTCGGGCTCCATGTGGTCCGTTTCCTGTGAGTCTAGATTTTCGAATTCGACGCGAAACTGATAGTTAATTGTAACGTTCAGGGTTATAATGACGATGGAACACTCAAATTGCGTCGAGATTCAATTCATCGGCCTTCAGCAGACTTGTCTCAGATGGTATATTGCTGCCTCGGGCACCTTATAGTCGTTCTCATGTGAGTCTAGATTTTCGAATCCGACCCATAACTGATAGTTAATTCCAACGTTCAGCGCCTCCTAATGACGATGGAACACTTACATTGCGTCGAGATTCAATACATTGTCCTTTAGCCGACTTGTCTCCAAGGGTCTATTGCTACCTGGTCCACCTTATGGTCGTTCTCCTGTGAGACTAGATTATCGAATCCGACGCATAACTTATAGTTAATTGTAATGCTCAGCGCCTCATAATGATGACAGAACAGTCAAATTGCGTCGAGATTCAATACATCGTCCTTTAGACGACTTGACTCCAAGAGTCTATTGCTGCCTCGGACACATTATGGTCGTTCTCCGGTGATTCTACATCTTCTAATCCGACGCAAAACTGATAGTTAATTGTAACTTTCAGGGCCTCGTAATGACGATGTAACACTCAGATTGCGTCGAGATTCAATACATCGGCCTCCAGCCGACTTGTCTCCAAGGGTCTATCGCTGCCTCGGGCACATTATGATCGTTCTCCTGTGAGCCTAGATTTTCGAACCCGACGCAAAACTGATAGTTACTTGTAACGTTCAGGGCATCCTAATGACGATGGAATACTCAAATTGCGTCGAGATTCAATTCATCGTCCTCCAGCCGACTTCTCTCTATGGGGATATTGCTGCCTCGGGCACCTTATGGTGGTTCTCTTGTGAGTCTAGATTTTCGAACCCGACGCATAACTGATAGTTAATTGTAACGTTCAGGGCCTCCTAATGAAGATGTAATACTCAAATTGCGTCGAGATTCAATACATCGTCATCCAGACGACTTCTCTCCAAGGGTCTAATTCTGCCTCGGGCACCGTATGGTCGTTCCCCTGTGAGTCTACATTTTAGAATCCGACGCAAAACTGATAGTTAATTGTAACGTTCAGGGCCTCCTAATGACGATGGAACACTCAAATTGCGTCGAAATTCAATACATCGACCTCCAGCCGACTTGTCTCCAAGGGAACATTGCTGCCTCGGACACCTTATGGTCGTTCTCCGGTGATCCTACATTTTCTAATCCGACGCAAAACTGATAGTTAATTGTAACGTTCTGGGCCTTGTAATGACGTTAGGCACTCAAATTGCGTCGCGATTCAATATATCGTCCTCCAGCGGACTCGTCTCCTAGGGGATATTGCTTAATCGGACACCTTATGGTCGTTCCCCTGTGAGTATAGATTTTAGAATCCGACGCCAATCTGATAGATAATTGTAATGTTCAGGGCCTCCTAATGACGATGGAACACTCAAATTGCGTCGAGATTCAAAACATCGGCCTCCAGCCGACTTGTCTCCAATTGTCTATTGCCGCCTCGGGCACCTTATGGTCGTTCTCCTGTGAGTATAGATTTTCGAATCCAACGCATAACAGATAGTTATTTGCAACGTTCAGCGCCCCCTAATGACGATGGAACACTCAAATTGCGTCGAGATTCAATACATCGACCTCCAGCCGACTTGTCTCCAAATGTCTATTGCTGCCTCGGGTACCTTGTGGTCGTTCTCCTGTGAGTCTAAATTTTCAAATCCGACGCATAAGTGATAGTTAATTGTAAAGTTCAGGGCCTCCTAATGACAAAGGAACACTCAAATTGCGTCGAGATTCAATACATCGTCCTCCAGCCGACTTGTCTCCAAGGCTCAATTGCTGCCTGCGGCACCTTAAAGTCGTTCTCTTGTGAGTCTAGATTTTCGAATCCGACGCATAACTAATAGTTAATTGTAACGCTCAGCGCCTCGTAATGACTATGGAATAGTCAAATTGCGTCGAGATTCAATAGATCGGCCTCGAGCCGACTTGTCTCCAAGGGGACATTGCTGCCAAGGGCACCATACGGTCCGTCTCCTGTGAGTCTAGATTTTCGATTCCGATGCGAAGCTGATAGTTAATTGTAACGTTCAGGGCCTCCTAATGACGATGGAACACTCAAATTGCGCCGATATTCAATACATCATCCTCCAGCCGACTTGTCTCCAAGGGTCTATTGCTACCTCGGGCATCTTATGGTCGATCTCCAGTGAGACTAGATTATCGATCCCGACGCATAACTGGTAGTTAATTGCAACGTTCAGGGCCTCCTAATGACGATGGAACACTCAAATTACGTCGAGATTCAATACATCGTCCTCCAGCCGACTTGTCTCTAAGGGTCTATTGCTACCTCGGGCATCTTATGGTCGTTCTCCTGTGAGACTAAATTATCGAATCCGACGCATAACTGATAGATAATTGTAACACTCAGGGCCTCCTAATGACGATGGAACACTCAAATTGCGTAGAGGTTCAATACATCGTCCTCCAGCCGACTTGTCTTCAAGGGGAATTGCTGCTTCGGGCACCATATGATCCGTCTCCTGTGAGTCTAGATTTTCGAATCCGACGCAAAAATGATAGTTAATTGTAATGTTCAGGGCCTCCTAATGTTGATGGAACACTCAAATTGCGTCGAGAGTCAATAATACATCGTCCTCTAGCCGACTGGCTAAAAGGGGATATTGCTGCCTCGGGCTCCATGTGGTCCGTTTCCGGTGAGTCTAGATTTTCGTATCCGACGCGAAACTGATAGTTAATTGTAACGTTCAGGGCCTTCTAATGACGATGGAACACTCAAATTGCGTCGAGACTCAATACATCGGCCTCCAGCCGACTTGTCTCAGAGGGTCTATTGCTACCTCGGGCACCTTATGGTCGTTCTCCTGTGAGACTAGATTATCGAATCCGACGCATAACTGATAGTTAATTGTAATGCTCAGCGCCTCCTAATGACGATGGAACACTCAAATTGCGTCGAGATTCAATACATCGTCCTTCAGACGACTTGACTCCAAGAGTCTATTGCTGCCTCGGACACATTATGGTCATTCTCCGGTGATTCTACATTTTCTAATCCGACGCAAAACTGATAGTTAATTTTAACGTTCAGGGCCTCGTAATGACGATGGGGCACTCAAATTGCGTCGCGATTCAATACATCGTCCTCCAGCGGACTGGTCTCCAAGGGGATATTGATGCCTCGGACACCTTATGGACCGTCTCCAGTGAGTCTAGATTTTCGAACCCGACGCATAACTGATAGTTATTTGCAACGTACAGCGCCTCCTAATGACGATGGAGCACTCAAATTGCGTCGAGATTCAATACATCGCTCTCCAGCCTGCTTCTCTCCATGGTGATATTACTGCCTCGTGCACCTTAAGGTCGTTCTCTTGTGAGTCTAGATTTTCGAATCCGACGCGAAACTGATTGTTAATTGTAACGTGCAGGGCTTCTCAATGACGATGGAACACTCAAATTGCGTCGAGATTCAATACCTCGTCATTCAGCCGATTTGTCCCCAAGGGTCTATTGCTGCCTCGGGCACCTTATGGTCGTTCCCCTGTGAGTCTAGATTTTAGAATCCGACGCAAAACTGATAGTTAATTGTAACGTTCAGGGCCTCCTAATGACGATGGAACACTCAAATTGCGTCGAGGTTCAATACATCGTCCTCCAGCCGACTTCTCTCCAAGGGGTATTGCTGCCTCGGGCACCATATGGTCCGTCTCCTGTGGGTCTAGATTTTCGAATCCGACGCAAAAGTGATAGTTAATTGTAACGTTCAGGGCCTCCTAATGATGATGGAACACTCAAATTGCGTCGAGAGTCAATAATATATCGTCCTCCAGCCGACTGGCTGAAAGGGGATTTTGCTGCCTCGGGCTCCATGTGGTCCGTTTCCTGTGAGTCTAGATTTTCGAATCCGATGCTAAACTGATAGTTAATTGTAACGTTCAGGGTTCTAATGACGATGGAACACTCAAATTGCGTCAAGATTCAATACATCGGCCTCCAGCCGACTTGTCTCAGAAGGTCTTTTGCTGCCTCGGGCACCTTATGGTCGTTCCCATGTGAGTCTAGATTTTCGAATCCGACCCATAACTGATAGTTAATTCCAACGTTCAGCGCCTCCTAATGACGATGGAACACTCAGATTGCGTCGAGATTCAATACATCGTCCACCAGCCGACTTGTCTCCAAGGGGATATTGCTGCCTCGGCCACCATATGACCCGTCTCTTGTGGGTCTAGATTTTCGAATCCGATGCGAAACTGATAGTTAATTGTAACGTTCAAGGCCTCCTAATGACGATGGAACACTCAAATTGCGTCGAGATTCAATACAGCGTCTTTCAGCCTACTTGACTCCAAGAGTCTATTGCTGCCTCGGACTCCTTATGGTCGTTCCCATGTGAGTCTAGATTTTCGAATCCGACCGATTACTGATAGTTAATTCCAACGTTCAGCGCCTCCTAATGACGATGGAACACTCAGATTGCGTCGAGATTCAATACATCGTGCTCCAGCTGACTTGTCTACAAGGGGAGCATTGCTGCCTCGGGCTCCATGTGTTCCGTCTCCTGTGAGTCTAGATTTTCGAATCCGACGCGAAACTGACTGTTAACTGTAACGTTCAGGGCCTCCTAATGACGATGGAACACTCAAATTGCGTCGAGATTCAATATCTCGTCATTCAGCCGATTTGTCTTCAAGGGTCTATTGCTGCCTCGGGCACCATATGGTCGTTCCCCTGTGAGTCTAGATTTTGGAATCCGACGCAAATCTGATAGTTAATTGTAATGTTCAGAGCCTCCTAATGACGATGGAACACTCAAATTGCGTCGAGATTCAATTCATCGTCCTCCAGCCGACTTCTCTCCATGGGGATATTGCTGCATCGGGCACCTTATGGTCGATCTCTTGTGTGTCTAGATTTTCGAATCCGACGAGAAACTGATTGTTAATTGTAACGTTCAGGGCTTCCTAATGACGATGGAACACTCAAATTCCGTCGAGATTCAATACCTCGTCATTCAGCCGAATGGTCTCCAAGGGTCTATTGCTGCCTCGGACACCATATGGGCGTTCCCATGTGAGTGTAGATTTTAGAATCCGACGGAAATCTGATAGTTAATTGTAATGTTCAGGGCCTCCTAATGACGATGGAACACTCAAATTGCGTCGAGATTCAATACATCGTCCTCCAGCCGACTTGTCTCCAAGCCTCTATTGCTGCCTCGGGCACCTTATGGTCGTTCTCCTGTGAGTCTAGATTTTCGAATCCGACGCATAACTGATAGTTAATTGTAACGCTCAGCGCCTCATAATGACGATGGAATAGTCAAATTGCGTCGAGATTCAATAGATCGGCCTCGAGCCGACTTGTCTCCAAGGGGACATTGCTGCCTCGGGCACAATACGGTCCGTCTCCTGAGAGTCTAGATTTTCGATTCCGATGCGAAACTGATAGTTAATTGTAACGTTCAGGGCCTCCTAGTGACGATGGAACACTCAAATTGCGTCGAGATTCAATACATCGTCCTTAAGCCCACTTGTCTCCAAGGTTCTATTGCTGCTTCGGGCACCTTATGGTCGTTCTCCTGTGAGTCTCGATTTTCGAATCCGACGCATAACTGATAGTTAATTGCAACGTTCAGCGCCTCCTAATGACGATGGAACACTCAAATTGCGTCGAGATTCAATACATCCGCCTCCAGCCGACTTGTGTTCAAATGTCTATTGCTGCCTCGGGCACCTTGTGGTCGTTCTCCTGTGAGACTAGATTATCGAATCCGACGCATAACTGATAGTTAATTGTAATGCTCAGCGCCTCATAATGACGACGGAACACACAAATTGCGTCGAGATTCAATACATCGTCCACCAGCCGACTTGTCTCCAAGGGAATATTGCTGCCTCGGGCACCATACGGTCCGTCTCCTGAGAGTCTAGATTTTCGATTCCGATGCAAAACCGATAGTTAATTGTAACGTTCAGGGCCTCCTAATGACGATGGAACACTCAAATTGCGTCGAGATTCAATACATCGTCCTCCAGCCGACTTGCCTCCAAGGGGATATCGCTGCCTCGGGCACCTTATGGTCGATCTCCTGTGAGTCTAGATTTTCGAATCCGACGCAAAACTGATAGTTAATTGTAACGCTCAGCGCCTCCTAATGACGATGGAACACTCAAATTGCGTCGAGATTCAATACATCGTCCTCCAGCCGACTTGTCTACAAGGGGAATATTGCTGCCTCGGGCTCCATGTGGTCCGTCTCCTGTGAGTCTTGATTTTCGAATCCGATGCGAAACTGATAGTTAACTGTAACGTTCAGGGCCTCCTAATGACGATGGAACTCTCAAATTGCGTCGAGATTCAATACATCGTCCTCCAGCCGACTTGCCTCCAAGGGGATATCGCTGCCTCGGGTACCTTATGGTCGTTCTCCTGTGAGTCTAGATTTTCGAATCCGACGCATAACTGATAGTTAATTGTAACGCTCAGCGCCTCGTAATGACGATGGAGTAGTCAAATTGTGTCGAGATTCAATAGATCGGCCTCGAGCCGACTTGTCTCCAAGGGGTCATTGCTCCCTCGGGCACCATACGGACCGTCACCTGTGAGTCTAGATTTTCGATTCCGATGCGAAACTGATAGTTAATTGTAACGTTCAGGGCCTCCTAATGACGATGGAACACTCAAATTGCGTCAAGATTCAATACATCGGCCTCCAGCCGACATCTCTCCATTGGGATATTGCTGCTTCGGGCACCTTATGGACGTTCCCCTGTGAGTCTAGATTTTAGAATCCGACGCAAATCTGATAGTTAATTGTAAAGTTCAGGGCCTCCTAATGACGATGGAACACTCAAATTGCGTCGAGATTCAATACTTCGTCCTCCAGCCGACTTGTCGCCAAGGCTCTATTGCTGCCTCGGGCACCTTATGGTCGTTCTCCTGTGAGTCTAGATTTTCGAATGCGACGCAAAACTGATAGTTAATTGCAACGTTCAGGGCATCCTAATGATGTTAGAACAGTCAAATTGCGTCGAGGTTGAATTCATCGGCCTCCAGCCGAATTGTCTCCAAGGGGATATTGCTGCCTCGGGCTCTATGTGGTCGTTCTCCTGTGAGTCTAGATTTTCGAAACCGACGCGAAACTGATAGTTAATTGTAACGTTCAGGGCCTCCTAATGACGATGGAACACTCAAATTGCGTCAAGATTCAATACATCGGCCTCCAGCCGACTTCTCTCCATGGGGATATTGCTGCTTCGGGCACCTTATGGTCGTTCCCCTGTGAGTCTAGATTTTAGAATCAGACGCAAATCTGATAGTTAATTGTAATGTTCAGGGCCTCCTAATGACGATGGAACACTCAAATTGCGTCGAGATTCAAAACATCGGCCTCCAGCCAACTTGTCTCCAATTGTCTATTGCTGCCTCGGGCACCTCAAGGTCGTTCTCCTGTGAGTATAGATTTTCGAATCCAGCGCATAACTGATAGTTAATTGCAACGTTCTGCTCCCCCTAATGACGATGGAACAGTCAAATTGCGTCGAGAATCAATACATCGACCTCCAGCCGACTTGTCTCCAAATGTCTATTGCTGCCTCGGGCACCTTGTGGTAGTTCTCCTGTGGGTCTAAATTTTCGAATCCGACGCATAAGTGATAGTTAATTGTAAAGTTCAGGGCCTCCGAATGACGATGGAACACTCAAATTGCGTCGAGATTCAATACATCGTCCTCCAGCCGACTTGTCTCCAAGGCTCTATTGCTGCCTCGGGCACCTTATGGTCGTTCTCCTGTGAGTCTAGATTTTCGAATCCGACGCATAACTGATAGTTAATTGTAACGCTCAGGGCCTCATAATGACGATGGAATAGTCAAATTGCGTCGAGATTCAATAGATCGGCCTCGAGCTGACTTGTCTCCAAAGGGACATTGCTGCCTCGGGCACCATACGGTCCCTCTCCTGTGAGTCTAGATTTTCGATTCCGATGCGAAACTGGTAATTAATTGTAATGTTCAGGGCCTCCTAATGCCGATGGAACACTCAAATTGCGTCGAGATTCAATACATCGTCCTCCAGCCGACTTGTCTCCAAGGTTCTATTGCTGCTTCGGGCACCTTATGGTCGTTGTCCTGTGAGTCTCGATTTTCGAATCCGACGCAAAACTGATAGTTAATTGCAACGTTCAGGACCACCTAATGATGATAGAACAGTCAAATTGCGTCGAGGTTCAATTCATCGGCCTCTAGCCGAATTGTCTCCAAGGGGATATTGCTGCCTCGGGCTCTATGTGGTCGTTCTCCTGTGAGTCTAGATTATCGAATCCGACGCGAAACTGATAGTTAATTGTAACGTTCAGGGTCTCCTAATGACGATGGAACACTCAAATTGCGTCAAGATTCAATACATTGGCCTCCAGCCGACTTGTCTCCAAGGGAACATTGCTGCCTCGGACACGTTATATTCGTTCTCCGGTGATTCTACATTTTCTAATCCGTCGCAAAACTGATAGTTAATTGTAACGTTCAGGGCCTCCTAATGACGATGGAACTCTCAAATTGCGTCGCGATTCAATACATCGTCCACCAGCCGACTTGTCTCCAAGGGATTATTGCTGCCTCGGGCACCATATGATCCGTCTCCTGTGAGTCTAGATTTTCGAATCCGACGCGAAATTGATGGTTAATTGTAACGTTCAGGGCCTTATAATGACGATGGAACACTAAAATTGCGTCGAGATTCAATACATCGGCCTCCAGCCGACTTGTGTTCAAATGTCTATTGCTGCCTCGGGCACCTTGTGGTCGTTCTCCTGTGAGACTAGATTATCGAATCCGACGCATAAGTGATAGTTAATTGTAATGCTCAGCACCACCTAATGACGACGGAACACAGAAATTGCGTCGAGATTCAATACATCGTCCACCAGCCGACTTGTCTCCAAGGGAATATTGCTGCCTCGGGCACCATATGATCCGTCTCCTGTGAGTCTAGATTTTCGAATCCGACGCGAAACTGATAGTTAATTTTAACGTTCAGGGCCTTCTAATGAGGATGGAACACTCAAATTGCGTCGAGATTCAATACATCGTCCTTCAGCCGACTTGTCTTCAAGGGTCTATTGCTGCCTCGGGAACCATACAGTCGTTCCCCTGTGAGTCTAGATTATTAGAATCCGACGCAAATCTGATAGTTAATTGTAATGTTCAGGGCCTCCTAATGACGATGACACACTCAAATTGCGTCGAGATTCAATACATCGGCCTCCAGCCGACTTGTCTCCAAGGGGATATTGCTGCCTCGGGCACCTTATGGTCGTTCTCCTGTGAGTCTAGATTTTCGAATCCGACGCATAACTGATAGTTAATTGTAACGCTCAGCGCCTCGTAATGACGATGGAATACTCAAATTGCGTCAAGATTAAATACATCGGCCTCGAGCCGACTTGTC
The DNA here is from genome assembly GCF_021461395.2 of Schistocerca americana. Classification (NCBI taxonomy): domain Eukaryota; kingdom Metazoa; phylum Arthropoda; class Insecta; order Orthoptera; family Acrididae; genus Schistocerca; species Schistocerca americana. Next base: position 3,489,581 of record NC_060122.1, on the reverse strand, counting down.
TCCAAGGGGACATTGTTGCCTCGGGCACCTTATGGTCGTTCTCCTGTGAGTCTAGATTTTCGAATCCGAAGCAAAACTGATAGTTAATTTTAACGTTCAGGGCCTCCTAATGACGATGGAACACTCAAATTGCGTCGAGATTCAATACATCGTCCTCCAGCAGACTTGACTCCAAGGGGATGTTGCTGCCTCGGTTACCATATGGTCCTTCTTCTGTGAGTCTAGATTCTCGAATCCTACGCGAAACTGATAGTTAATTGTAACGTTCAGGGCCTCCTAATGACGATGAAGCACACAAATTGCGTCGCGATTCAATACATCGTCCTCCACCGGACTGGTCTCCAAGGGGATATTGCTGCGTCGGGCACCTTATCGTCCGTCTGCAGTGAGTCTAGATTTTCGAATCCAACGAAAAACTGGTAGTTAATTGCAACATTCAGGGCCTCCTAGTTACCATGGAACACTCAAATTGCGTCGCGATCCAATACATCGTCCTCCAGCCGACTAGACTCCAAGGGTCTATTGCTGCCTGGGGCACCTTATGATCGTTTTCCTGTGAGTCTAGATTTTCGAATCCGACGCAAAACTGATAGTTAATTGTAACGTTCAGGGCCTCCTAATGACGATGGAACACACAAATTGCGTCGAGATTCAATACGTCGTCCTCCAGCCGACTTGTCTTCATGGGGATATTGCTGCCTCGGGCTCCTAATGGTCGCTCTCATGTGAGTCTAGATTTTCGAATCCGACTCACAACTGATAGTTCATTGTAAAGTTCAAGACCTCCTAATGTCGGTGGAATACTCAAATTGCGTCGAGATTCAATACATCGGCCTCGAGCCGACTTGTCTCCAAGGGGACATTGCTGCCTCGGGCACCATAAGGTCCGTCTCCTGTGAGTCTAGATTTTCGAATCCGACGCGTAACTGATAGTTAATTGTAAAGTTCAGGACCTCGTAATGACGATGGAACACTCAAATTCCGTCGAGATTCAATACCTCGTCATTCAGCCGATTTGTCTCCAAGGGTCTATTGCTGCCTCGGGAACCATATGGTCGTTCCCCTGTGAGTCTAGATTATTAGAATCCGACGCAAATCTGATAGTTAATTGTAATGTTCAGGGCCTCCTAATGACGATGACACACTCAAATTGCGTCGAGATTCAATACATCGGCCTCCAGCCGACTTGTCTCGAATTGTCTATTGCTGCCTCGGGCACATTATGGTCGTTCTCCTGTGATCATAGATTTTCGAATCCAACGCATAACTGATAGTTAATTGCGACGTTCAGCCCCCCTAATGATGATGGAACACTCAAATTGCGTCGTGATTCAACACATCGGCCTCCAGCCGACTTGTCTCCAAATGTCTATTGCTGCCTCGGGCACCATGTGGTCGTTCTCCTGTGAGTCTAAATTTTCGAATCCGACACATAAGTGTTAGTTAATTTTAAAGTTTAGGGCCTCCTAATGACGATGGAACACTCAAATTGCGTCGAGATTCACTACATCGTCCTCCAGCCGACTTGTCTCCAAGGCTCTATTGCTGCCTCGGGCACCTTATGGTCGTTCTCCTGTGAGTCTAGATTTTCTAATCCGCCGCAAAACTGATTGTTAATTATAACGTTGAAGGCCTCCTAATGACGATGGAACACACAAATTGCGTCGAGATTCAATACATCGTCCTCCAGCCGACTTGTATCCAAGGTTCTATTGCTGCCTCGGGCACCTTATTGTCGTTCTCCTGTGAGACTAGATTTTCGAATCCGACGCAAAAATGATAGTTAATTGTAACGTTCAGGGCCTCCTAATGACGATGCAACACTTAAATTGCGTCGAGATTCAATACATCGGCCTCCAGCCGACTTGTCTCCAAGCGTCTGTTGCTGCTTCGGGCACGATATGGTCCGTTTCCTGTTAGCCTAGATTTTTTAATCCGACGAGAAACTGATAGTTAATTGTAACGCTCAGGGCCTCCTAATGACGATGGAACACTCAAATTGCGTCAGGATTCAATACATCGTCCTTCAGCTGACTTGTCTCCAAGGGTCTATTGCTGCCTCGGGCACCTTATGGACGTTCTCCTGTGAGTCTAGATTTTCGAACCCGAAGCAAAACTGATAGTTAATTTTAACGTTCAGGGCCTCCTAATGACGATGGAACACTTAAATTGCGTCGAGATTCAACACATCGTCCTTCAGCCGTCTTGTCTCCAAGGGTCTATTGCTGCCTCGGGCACCTTATGGTCGTTATCCTGTGAGTCTAGACTTTCTAATCCGACGCAAAACTGATTGTTAATTGTAACGTTCAAGGCCTCCTAATGATGGTGGTACACTCAAATTGCGTCGAGATTCACTACAATGTCCTCCAGCCGACTTGTCTACAAGGGATATTGCAGCCTCGGGCTCCATGCGGTCCGTGTCCTGTGAGTCTGGATTTTCGAATCCGACGCAAACTGATAGTTAATTGTAACTTTCAGGGCCTCCAAATGACGATGGAACACTGAAATTGAGTCGAGATTCAATACATCGTCCTTCAGCCGACTTGTCTCCAAGGTTCTATTGCCGCCTCGGGCACCTTATGGTCGTTCTCTTGGGAGTCTCGATTTTCGAATCCGACGCAAAACTGATAGTTAATTGTAACGTTCAGGGCCTCCAAATGACGATGGAGCACTCAAATTGCGTCGCGATTCAATACATCGTCCTCCAGCGGACTGGTCTCCAAGGGGATATTGTTGCCTCTGACACCTTATGGGCAGTCTCCAGTGAGTCTAGATTTTCGAATCCGACGTAAAACTGATAGTTAATTGTAACATTCAGGGCCTCCTACTGACGATGGAACACTCAAATTGCGTCGCGATCCAATACATCGTCCTCCAGCCGACTTGTCTCCAAGGGTCTATTGCTGCCTCGGTCACCTTATGATCGATCTCTAGTGAGTCTAGATTTTCGAACCCGACGCAAAACTGATAGTTAATTGTACCGTTCAGGGCCTCCTAATGACGATGTAATACTCAAATTGCGACGAGATTCAATACATCGTCATCCAGCCGACTTCTCTCCATGGGGATAATGCTGCCTCGGGCACTTTATGGTCGTTCCCCTGTGAGCCTAGATATTCGAATCCGACGCGAAACTGATTGTTAATTGTAAAGTTCAGGGCTTCCTGATGACGATGGAACACTTAAATTGCGACGAGATTCAATACATCGGCCTCCAGCCGACTTGTCTCCAAGGGTATATTGCTGCCTCGGGCACTTTATGGTCGTTCTCGTGTGAGACTACATTTTCGAATCCGACGCATAACTGATAGTTAATTGCAACGTTCAGCGCCCCCTAATGACGATGGAACAATCAAATTGCGTCGAGATTCAATACATCGTCCATCAGCCGGCTTGCCTCCAAGGCGATATCGCTGCCTCGTTCACCACATGTTCCGTCTCCGGTGATTCTACATTTCCGTATCCGACGCAAAAGTGATAGTTAATTGTAACGTTCAGGGCCTCCTAATGACGATGGAATACTCAAATTGCGTCGAGATTCAATACATCGTCATCCAGCCGACTTCTCTCCATGGGGATAATGCTGCCTCAGGCATTTTATGGTCGTTCTCCTGTGAGTCTAGATATTCGAATCCGACGCGAAACTGATTGTTAATTGTAACGTTCAGGGCTTCGTAATGACGATGGAACACTCAAATTGCGTCGAGATTCAATACATCAGCCTCCAGCCGACATGTCTCCAATGGTATATTGCTGCCTCGTTCACTTTATGGTCGTTCTCCTGTGAGTCTAGATTTTCGAATCCGACGCAAAACTGATAGTTAATTGCAACGTTCAGCGCCCCTTGATGACGATGGAACAATCAAATTGGGTTGGGATTCAATACATCGTCCTTCAGCCGACTTGTATCCAAGAGTCTAATGCTGTCTCGGACACCTTATGGTCGGTCTCCTGTGAGTCTAGATTTTAGAATCCGACGCAAAAATGATATTTAATTGTATCGTTCATGGCCTCCTAATGACGATGGAACACTCAAATTGCGTCGAGATTCAATACATCGGCCTCCAACCGATTTGTATCCAAGGGGTATCGCTGCCTCGGGCACCGTATGGTCCGTCTCCTGTGAGTCTAGATTTTCCAATCCGCCGCAAAAATGATAGTTAATTGTAAATTTCAGCGCCTCCTAATGACGATGGAACACTCAAATTGCGTCGAGATTCAATACATCGGCCTCGAGCCGACTTGTCTCCAAGGTTCTATTGCGGCCTCGGGCACATTATGGTCGTTCTCCTGTGAGTCTCGATTATCGAATACGACGCATAACTGATAGTTATTTGTAACGTTCAGCGCCCCCTAATGACGATGGAACAATCAAATTGGGTCGAGATCGAATACATCGTCCTTCAGCCGAATTGTCTCCAAGAGTCTATTGCTGCCTCGAACAACTTATGGTCGTTCTCCTGTGAGTCTAGATTTTCGACTCCGAAGCAAAACTGATAGTTAATTGTAACTTTCGGGGCCTCCTAATGACGATGGATCACTCAAATTGCGTCGAGATTCTATACATCGTCCTTCAGCCGACTTGTCTCCTAGGTTCTATTGCCGCCACGGGCACCTTATGGTCGTTCTCTAGTGAGTCACAATTTTCGAATCAGACGCAAAGTGATAGTTAATTGCAACGTTCAGGGCCTCTTAATGACGATGGAACACTCAAATTGCGTCGAGGTTGAATGCATCGTTCTCCAGCCGAATTGTCTCCGAGGGGTATTGCTGCCTCGGGCACCATATGGTCCGCCTCCTGTGAGTCTAGATATTCGAATCCGACGCAAAAATGATAGTTAATTGTAACGTTCAGGGCCTCCTAATGACGATGGGGCACTCACATTGCGTCGAGATTCAATACATCGTCATCCAGCCGACTTCTCTTCATGGGGATAATGCTGCCTCGGGCACTTTATGGTCGTTCTCCTGCGAGTCTAGATATTCGAATCCGACGCGAAACTGATTGTTAATTGTAAATTTCAGCGCCTCCTAATGACGATGGAACACTCAAATTGCGTCGAGATTCAATACATCGGCCTCGATCCGACTTGTCTCCAAGGTTCTATTGCTGCCTCGGGCACCTTATGGTCGTTCTCCTGTGAGTCTAGATTTTCGAATCCGACGCATAACTGATAGTTAATTGTAATGTTCAGGGCTTCCTAATGACGATGGAACACTCAAATTGCGTCGAGATTCAATACATCGTCCTCCAGCCGGCATGTCTCCAAGGGGATATCGCTGCCTCGTTCACCACATGGTCCGTCTCCGGTGATTCTACATTTTCGTATCCGACGCAAAACTGATAGTTAATTGTAACGTTCAGGGCCTCCTAATGACGATGGGGCACTCAAATTGCGCGAGATTCAATACATCGTCATCCAGCCGACTTCTCTTCATGGGGATATTGCTGGCGCGGGCGTTTTATGGTCGTTCTCCTTTGAGTCTAGATTTTCGAATCTGAAGCATAACTGATAGTTAATTGCAACGTTCAGCGCCCCCTAATGACGATGGAACAATCAAAATGGGTCGAGATTCAATACATCATCATCCTGCCGACTTCTCTCCAAGGGGATAATGCTGCCTCGGGCACTTTATGGTCGATCACCTGTGAGTCTAGATATTCGAATCCGACGCGAAACTGATTGTTATTTGTAATGTTCAGGGCCTCCTAATGACGATGGAACACTCAAATTGCGTCGAGTTTCAATACATCGGCCTCCAGCCGACTTGTCTCCAAGGGGTATTACTGCCTCGGGCACCATATTGTCCGTCTCAAAAATGATAGTTATTTGCAACGTTCAGCGCCTCCTAATGACGATGGAACACTCACATTGCGTCGAGATTCAATACATCGGCGGCAAGCAGACTTGTCTCCAAGGGTATATTGCTGCCTCGGGCACTTTATGGTCGTTCTCCTGTGAGTCTAGATTTTCGAATCCGACGCATGACTGATAGTTAATTGCAACGTTCAGCGCCCCCTAATGACGATGGAACAATCAAATTGGGTTGAGATTCAATACATCGTCCTTCAGCCGACTTGTCTCCAAGAGTCTATTGCTGCCTCGGACACCTTATGGTCGTTCTCCTGTGAGTCTAGATTTTCGAGTCCGAAGCAAAACTGATAGTTAATAGTAACGTCGGGGCCTCCTAATGACGATGGAACACTCAAATTGCGTCGAGATTCAATACATCGTCCTTCAGCCGACTCTTCTCCAAGGTTCTATTGCCGCCTCGGGCACCTTATGGTCGTTCTCTTGTGAGTCTCGAATTTCGAATCCGACGCGAAACTGATTGTTAAAGGTAAAGTTCAGGGCTTCCTAATGACGATGGAACACTCAAATTGCGTCGAGATTCAATACATCGGCCTCCAGCTGGCTTGTCTCCAAGGGGATATCGCTGCCTCGTTCACCACATGGTCCGTCTCCGGTGATTCTACATTTTCGTATCCGACGCAAAACTGATAGTTAATTGTAACGTTCAGGGCCTCCTAATGACGATGGAACACTCAAATTGCGTCGCGATAAAATACATCGTCCTCCAGCCGACTTGTCTCCAAGGGTCTGTTGCTGCCTCGGGCACCTTATGATCGATCTCCAGTGAGTCTAGATTTTCGAACCCGACGCAAAACTGATAGTTAATTGTACCGTTCAGGGCCTCCTAATGACGATGGAATACTCAAATTGCGTCGAGATTCAATACATCGTCATCCAGCCGACTTCTCTTCATGGGGATATTGCTGCCCCGCGCACTTTATGGTCGTTCTCCTGTGAGTCTAGATTTTCGAATCTGACGCATAACTGATAGTTAATTGCAACGTTCAGCGCCCCCTAATGACGATGGAACAATCAAAATGGGTCGAGATTCAATACATCGTACTTCAGCCGACTTGTCTCCAAGAGTCTATTGCTGCCTCGGAAACCTTATGGTTCATCTCCTGTCAGTCTAGATTTACGAATCCGAAGCAAAACTGTTAGTTAATTGTAAGGTTCAGCCCCTCCTAAGGACGATGGAACACTCAAATTGCGTCGAGATTCAATACATTGTCCTCCAGCCGGCTTGTCCCAAGGAGATATCGCTGCCTCGTTCACCACATGGTCCGTCTCCGGTGATTCTACATTTTCGTATCCGACGCAAAACTGATAGTTAATTGTAACGTTCAGGGTCTCCTATGACGATGGGGCACTCAAATTGCGTCGCGATTCAATTCATCGTCCTCCAGCGGACTGGTCTCCAAGGGGATATTGTTGCCTTTGACACCTTATGGTCAGTCTCTAGTGAGTCTAGATTTTCGAATCCGACGAAAAACTGATAGTTAATTGTAACGTTCAGGTCCCCCTAATGACGATGGAACACTCAAATTGCGTCGCGATCCAATACATCGTCATCCTGCCGACTTCTCTCCAAGGGGATAATGCTGCCTCGGGCACTTTATGGTCGTTCTCCTGTGAGTCTAGAGATTCGAATCCAACGCGAAACTGATTGTTAATTGTAACGTTCTGGGCTTCCTAATGACGATGGAACACTCAAGCTGCGTCGAGATTCAATACATCGTCATTCTGCCGATTTCGCTCCAAGGGTCTATTGCTGCCTCGGGCACCTTATGGACGTTCCACTGTGAGTCTAGATTTTAGAATCCGACGCAAAACTGATAGCTAATTGTAATGTTCAGTGCCTCCTAATGACGATGAAACACTCAAATTGCGTCGAGTTTCAATACATCGGCCTCCAGCTGACTTGTCTCCAAGGGGTATTGCTGCCTCGGGCACCATATGGTCCGTCTCAAAAATGATAGTTATTTGCAACGTTCAGCGCCTCCTAATGACGATGGAACACTCACATTGCGTCGAGATTCAATACATCGTCATTCAGCCGATTTGTCTCCAAGGGTATATTGCTGCCTCGGGCACTTTATGGTCGTTCTCCTGTGAGTCTAGATTTTCGAATCCGACGCATAACTGATAGTTAATTGCAACGTTCAGCGCCTCCTGAAGACGATGGAACAATCGAATTGGGTCGAGATTCAATACATCGTCCTTCAGCCGACTTGTCTCCAAGAGTCTATTGCTGCCTCGGACACCTTATGGTCGTTCTCCTGTGAGACTAGATTTTCTAATCCGACGCAAAACTGATAGTTAATTGTACCGACCAGGGCCTCCTAATGACGATGGAATTCTCAAATTGCGTCGAGATTCAATACATCGGCATCCAGCCCACTTGTCTCCAAGGGGTATTGCTGCCTCGGGCACCATATGGTCCGTCTCAAAAATGATAGTTATTTGCAACGTTCAGCGCCTCCTAATGACGATGGAACATTCAAATTCCGTTGAGATTCAATACATCGTCCTTCAGCCGAATTGTCTCCAAGAGTCTATTGCTGCTTCGGGCACCTTATGATCGATCTCCAGTGAGTCTAGATTTTCGAACCCGACGCTAAACTGATAGTTAATTGTACCGACCAGGGCCTCCTAATGACGATGGAATTCTCAAATTGCGTCGAGATTCAATACATCGGCATCCAGCCCACTTGTCTCCAAGGGGTATTGCTGCCTCGGGCACCATATGGTCCGTCTCAAAAATGATAGTTATTTGCAACGTTCAGCGCCTCCTAATGACGATGGAACACTCACATTGCGTCGAGATTCAATACATCGGCCTCCAGCCGACTTGTCTCCAAGGGTATATTGCTGCCTCGGGCACTTTATGGTCGTTCTCCTGTGAGTCTAGATTTTCGATCCGAAGCAAAACTGATAGTTAATTGTAACGTTCGGGGAATCCTAAAGACGATGGAACACTCAAATTGCGTCGAGATTCAATACATCGTCCTTCAGCCGACATGTCTCCAAGGTTCTATTGCTGCCTCGGGCACCTTATGGTCGTTCTCCTGAGAGTCTCGATTTTCGAATCCGACGCTAAACTGATAGTTAATTGCAACGATCAGGGCCTCTTAATGGCGATGGAACACTCAAATGGCGTCGAGGTTGAATACATCGTTCTCAAGCCGAATTGTCTCCGAGGGGTATTGCTGGCTCGGGCACAATATGGTCCGCCTCCTGTGAGTCTAGAATTTCGAATCCGACGCAAAAATGATAGTTAATTGTAAGTTTCAGCGTCTCATAATGACGATGGAACACTCAAATTGCGTCGAGATTCAATATATCGGCCTCGAGCCGACTTGTCTCCAAGGTTCTATTGCGGCCTCGGGCACATTATGGTCGTTCTCCTGTGAGTCTCGATTTTCGAATCCGACGCAAAACTGATAGTTAATTGCAACGTTCAGGGCCTCTTAATGACGATGGAACATTCAAATTGCGTCGAGGTTGAATACATCGTTCTCCAGCCGAATTGTCTCCGAACGGTATTGCTGCCTCGGGCACCATATGTTCCGCCTCCTGTGAGTCTAGAATTTCGAATCCGACGCAAAAATGATAGTTAATTGTAAATTTCAGCGTCTCATAATGACGATGGAACACTCAAATTGCGTCGATATTCAATACATCGTCCTTCAGCCGACTTGTCTCCAAGGTTCTATTGCCGCCGCGGGCACCTTATGGTCGTTCTCTTGTGAGTATCGATTTTCGAATCCGACGCAAAACTGATAGTTAATTGCAACGTTCAGGGCCTCCTAATGACGATGGAGCACTCAAATTGCGTCGAGAGTCAATACATCGTCCTCCAGCCGACTTGTCTCCAAGGGGTATTGCTGCCTCGTGCACCTTATGGTCGTTCTCCTGTGAGTCTAGATTTTCGAATCCGACGCGAAACTGATTGTTAATTGTAACGTTCTGGGCTTCCTAATGACGATGGAACACTCAAGTTGCGTCGAGATTCAATACATCGGCCTCCAGCCGACTTGTCTCCAAGAGTCTATTGCTGCCTCGGACACCTTATGCCCGCATCTCGTGGTCGTGCGGTAGCGTTCTCGCTTCCCACGCCCGGGTTCCCGGGTTCGATTCCCGGCGGGGTCAGGGATTTTCTCTGCCTCGTGATGGCTGGGTGTTGTGTGCTGTCCTTAGGTTAGTTAGGTTTAAGTAGTTCTAAGTTCTAGGGGACTGATGACCATAGATGTTAAGTCCCATAGTCTCAGAGCCATTTTTTTTTTTCGGACACCTTATGGTCGTTCTCCTGTGAGTCTAGATATTCGAGTCCGAAGCAAAACTGATAGTTAATTGTAACGTCGGGGCCTCCTAATGACGATGGAACACTCAAATTGCGTCGAGATTCAATACATTGTCCTTCAGCCAACATGTTTCCAAGGTTCTATTACTGCCACGGGCAATTCATGGTCGTTCTCCTGTGAGTCTCGATTTTCGAATCCGACGCAAAACTGATAGTTAATTGCAACGTTCAGGGCCTGTTAATGACGATGGAACACTCAAATTGCGTCGAGGTTGAATACATCGTTCTCCAGCCGAATTGTCTCCGAGGGGTATTTCTGCCTCGGGCACCATATGGTCCGCCTCCTGTGAGTCTAGATTTTCGAATCCGACGCATGACTGATAGTTAATTGTAAAGTTCAGGGCTTCCTAATGACGATGGAACACTCAAATTGCGTCGAGAATCAATGCATCGTCCCCCAGCCGGCTTGTCTCCAAGGGGATATCGCTGCCTCGTTCACCACATGGTCCGTCTCCGGTGATTCTACATTTTCGTATCCGACGCAAAACTAATAGTTAATAGTAACTTTCATTGCCTCCTAATGACGATGGGGCATTCAAATTGCGTCGAGATTCAATACATCGGCCTCCAGCGGACTGGTCTCCAAGGGGATATTGTTGCCTCGGACACCTTATGGGCAGTCTCCAGTGAGTCTAGATTCTCGAATCCGACGAAATACTGATAGTTAATTGTAACATTCAGGGCCTCCTAATGACGATGGAACACTCAAATTGCGTCGCGATCCAATACATCGTCCTCCTGCCGACTTGTTTCCTAGGGTCTATTGCTGCCTCGGGCACCTTATGATCGATCTCCAGTGGGTCTAGATTTTCGAACCCGACGCAAAACTGATAGTTAATTATACCGTTGAGGGCCTCCTAATGACGATGGAATACACGAATTGCGTCGAGATTCAATACATCGTCATCCAGCCGACTTCTCTTCATGGGGATAATGCTGCCTCGGGCACTTTATGGCCGTTCTCCAGCGAGTCTAGATATTCGAATCCGACGCGAACCTGATTGTTAATTGTAAAGTTCAGGGCCTCTTAATGACGATGGAACACTCAAATTGCGTCGAGATTCAATACATCGGCCTCCAGCCGACTTGTCTCCAATGGTATATTGCTGCCTCGGGCACTTTATGGTCGTTCTCCTGTGAGTCTAGATTTTCGAATCTGACGCATAACTGATAGTTAATTGCAACGTTCAGCGCGCCCTAATGACGAAGGAACAATCAAAATGGGTCGATATTCAATACATCGTCCTTCAGCCGGCTCGTCTCCAAGAGTCTATTGCTGCCTCGGAAACCTTATGGTTCATCTCCTGTCAGTCTAGATTTTCGAATCCGAAGCAAAACTGATAGTTAATTGTAAGGTTCAGCCCCTCCTAATGACGATGGAACACTCAAATTGTTTCGAGATTCAATACATCGCCCTCCAACCGGCTTGTCTCCAAGGGGGTATCGCTGCCTCGTTCACCACATGGTCAGTCTCCGGTGATTCTACATTTTGGTATCCGACGCAAAACTGATTGTTAATTGTAACGTTCAGGGCCTCCTATGACGATGGGGCACTCAAATTACGTCGCGATTCAATTCATCGTCCTCCAGCGGACTGGTCTCCAAGGGGATATTGTTGCCTCGGACACCTAATGGCCAGTCTCCAGTGAGTCTAGATTTTCGAATCCGACGAAAAACTGATAGTTAATTGTAATCTTCAGGGCCTCCTAATGACGATGGAACACTCAAATTGCGTCGAGATTCAATACATCGGCCTCCAGCCAACTTGTCTCCAAGGGGTATTGCTGCCTCGGGCACCATATTGTCCGTCTCAAAAATGATAGTTATTTGCAACGTTCAGCGCCTCCTAATGACGATGGAACACTCACATTGCGTCGAGATTCAATCCATCGGCCTCCAGCCGACTTGTCTCCAAGGATATATTGCTGCCTCGGGCACTTTATGGTCGTTCTCCCGTGAGTCTAGATTTTCGAATCCGACGCATAACTGATAGTTAATTGGAACGTTCAGCGCCCCCTAATGATGATGGAACAATCAAATTGGGTCGAGATTCAATACTTCGACCTTCAGCCGAATTGTCTCCAAGAGTCTATTGCTGCCTCGAACTCCTTAAGGTCGTTCTCCTGTGAGTCTAGATTTTCGAATCCGAAGCAAAACTGATAGTTAATTGTAACGTTCGGGGAATCCTAATGACGATGGAACACTCAAATTGCGTCGAGATTCAATACATCGTCCTTCAGCCGACATGTCTCCAAGGTTCTATTGCTGGCTCGGGCACCTTATGGTCGTTCTCCTGTGAGTCTCGATTTTCGAATCCGACGCAAAACTGATAGTTAATTGCAACGTTCAGGGCCTCTCAATGACGATGGAACACTCAAATTGCGTCGAGGTTGAATACATCGTTCTCCAGCCGAATTGTCTCCGAGGGGTATTGCTGCCTCGGGCACCATAAGGTCCGCTTCCTGTGAGTCTAGATTTTCGAATCCGACGCAAAAATGATAGTTAATTGTAAATTTCAGCTCCTCATAATGACGATGGAACACTCATATTGCGTCGAGATTCAATACATCGGCCTCGTGCCGACTTGTCTCCAAGGTTCTATTGCGGCCTCGGGCACATTATGGTCGTTCTCCTGTGAGTCTCGATTTTCCAATCCGACGCAAAACTGATAGTTAATTGCAACGATCTGGGCCTCCTAGTGACGATGGAACACTCAAATTGCGTCGAGAGTCAATACATCGTCTTCCAGCCGACTTGTCTCCAAGGGGTACTGCTGCCTCGAGGACCTTATGGTCGTTCTCCTGTGAGTCTAGATTTTCGAATCCGACACATAACTGATAGTTAATTGTAAAGTTCTGGGCTTCCTAATGACGATGGAACACTCAAATTGCGTCGAGATTCAATACATCGTCCTCCAGCCGGCTTGTCTCCAAGGGGATATCGCTGCCTCGTTCACCACATGGTCCGTCTCCGGTGATATACATTTTCGTATCCGGCGCAAAACTGATAGTTAATTGTAACGTTCAGGGCCTCCTAATGACGATGGGGCACTCAAATTGCGTCGAGATTCAATACATCGTCATCCAGCCGACTTCTCTTCATGGGGATAATGCTGCCTCGGGCACTTTATGGTCGTTCTCCTGCGAGTCTAAATATTCGAATCCGACGCGAAACTGATTGTTAATTGTAAAGTTCAGGGCCTCTTAATGACGATGGAACACTCAAATTGCGTCGAGATTCAATACATCGGCCTCCAGCCGACTTGTCTCCAAGGGTATATTGCTGCCTCGGGCAATTTATGGTCGTACTCCTGTGAGTCTAGAATTTCGAATCTGACGCATAACTGATAGATAACTGCAACGTTCAGCGCCCCCTAATGACGATGGATCAATAAAAATGGGTCGAGATTCAATACAACGTCCTTCAGCCGCCTTGTCTCCAAGAGTCTATTGCTGCCTCGGAAACCTTATGGTTCCTCTCCTGTCAGTCTAGATTTTCGAATGCGATGCAAAACTGATAGTTAATTGTAAGGTTCAGCCACTCCTAATGACGATGGAACACTCAAATTGCGTCGAGATTCAATACACCGTCCTCCAGCCGGCTTGTGTCCAAGGGGATATCGCTGCCTATTTCACCACATGGTCCGTCTCCGGTGATTCTACATTTTCGAATCCGACGCGAAACTGATTGTTAATTGTAAAGTTCAGGGCCTCTTAATGACGATGGAACACTCAAATTGCGTCGCGATTCAATACATCGTCCTCCAGCGGACTGGTCTCCAATGGGATGTTGTTGCCTCGCACACCTTATGGGCAGTCTCCAGTGAGTCTAGATTTTCGAATCCGACGAAAAACTGATAGTTAATTGTAACATTCAGGGCCTCCTAATGACGATGGAACACTCAAATTGCGTCGCGATCCAATACATCGTCCTCCAGCCGACTTGTCTCCAAGGGTCTATTGCTGCCTCGGGCACCTTATGATCTATCTCCAGTGAGTCTAGATTTTCGAACCCGACGCAAAACTGATAGTTAATTGTACCGTTCAGGGCCTCCTAATGACGATGGAATACTAAAATTGCGTCGAGATTCAATACATCGTCATTCAGCCGACTTCTCTCCATGGGGATAACGCTGCCTCCGTCACTTTATGGTCGTTCTCCTGTGAGTCTAGATATTCGAATCCGACGCGAAACTGATTGTTAATTGTAAAGTTCAGGGCCTCCTAATGACGATGGAACACTCAAATTGCGTCGAGATTCAATACATCGGCCTCCAGCCGACTTGCTCCAAGGGTATATTGTTGACTCGGACACCTTATGGTCAGTCTCCAGGGATTCCAGATTTTCGAATCCGACCAAAAACTCATAGTTAATTGTAACATTCAGGGCCACCTAATGACGATGGAACACTCAAATTGCGTCGCGATCCAATACATCGTCCTCCAGCCGACTTGTCTCCAAGGGTCTATTGCTGCCTCGGGCACCTTATGATCGATCTCCAGTGAGTCTAGATTTTCGAACCCGACGCAAAACTGATAGTTAATTGCACCGACCAGGGCCTCCTAATGACGATGGAACACTCAAATTGCGTCGAGAGTCAATACATCGTCCTCCAGCCGACTTGTCTCCAAGGGGTATTTCTGCCTCGGGCACCATATGGTCCCTCTCCTGTGAGTCTAGATTTTCGAATGCGACGCAAAAATGATAGTTAATTGTAACGTCCAGCGCCTCCTAACGACGATGGAACACTCAAATTGCGTCGAGTGTCAATACATCGTTCTCCAGCCGAATTGTCTACAAGGGGATATTGCTGCCTCGGGCTCCATGTGGTCCGTCTCCAGTGAGTCTAGATTTTCGAATCCGACGCGAAACTGATTGTTAATTGTAACGTTCAGGGCCTCCTAATGACGATGGAACACTCATATTGCGTCGCGATCCAATACATCGTCCTCCAGCCGACTTCTCTCCGTGGGGATATTGCTGCCTCGGGCACCTTATGGTCGTGCTCCTATTAGTCTAGATTTTCGAATCCGACGCGAAACTGATTGTTAATTGTAACGTTCAGGGCCTCCTAATGACGATTTAACACACAAATTGCGTCGACATTCAATACATCGGCCTCCAACAGACTTGTCTCCAAAGGTCTATTGCTGCTGTAATATCTCATCATATTCGATGAATTATTCATATACAATTCTACCCTTGAATGACGTTTACAAATTTTCTATCTTCATACTCGCAGAATCCATGCAAAAAGTAGCTCATACAATAGCTATGCCATGAGCGCATAAGTATTCTTTGTAGTACTCTCTCTGGTAGTTGTTAGAAAAAAAAAAAAAAAAAAAGAACGGGAGCTTCCGAGCTTGTCTTCGTGCCGATTAGCCAGAGCTTGGCTTAGAAGAACTGTAATCTGATTATTGAGATTTATTACAGAAGATAACTGATATGAACTGTACGATTAAATGGAAATATATATAGATGGCTCCTTCAAATAAATGGTGTGTATTTTAAATTTGAGAATTAATGATATTTATCGATATATTGCGTAGTTGTTAATCAGAAGGGACTTCCGAAAGACTGGATACGAACCTGCACTTAATAATCCAAGAGCTCCATTGCTTCTTCGGAAGGTTAAACTTCATCAAAGCCAAATATCCGCTTGATCTGAGGTTTCCCGACTGATTATACAACGCTCCCAAAATTACGAGGCATTTTATTTGTACAGATTTGCAGACTGCCGCAAAGCACGACCCTGCAGAGAAGAAGAATCATCGCCTAATTTCATTCTAACAAGTAAAATTTCAGAATCATTTTGAGTGACTGAGCTATGACTGTATTTCCTATCATGAATGATTGATTGCTCGAACTAATTGAGAGCTACAGAAATACGTAGAAAAGGAGGAGGAAAAAAAATTACACTGCCTCGGGCACGTTGTGGTCGTTCTCCTATGAGTCTAGATTTTCGAATCCGACGCATAACTGATAGTTAATTGGAACGTTCAGCGCCCCCTAATGATGATGGAACAATAAAATTGGGTCGAGATTCAATACTTCGTCCTTCAGCCGAATTGTCTCCAAGAGTCTATTGCTGCCTCGAACACCTTAAGGTCGTTCTCCTGTGAGTCTAGATTTTCGAATCCGAAGCAAAACTGATAGTTAATTGTAACGTTCGGGGAATCCTAATGACGATGGAACACTCAAATTGCGTCGAGATTCAATACATCGTCCTTCAGCCGACATGTCTCCAAGGTTCTATTGCTGCCTCGGGCACCTTATGGTCGTTCTCCTGTGAGTCTCGATTTTCGAATCCGACGCAAAACTGATAGTTAATTGCAACGTTCAGGGCCTCTTAATGACGATGGAACACTCAAATTGCGTCGAGGTTGAATACATCGTTCTCCAGCCGAATTGTCTCCGAGGGGTATTGCTGCCTCGGGCACCATAAGGTCCGCCTCCTGTGAGTCTAGATTTTCGAATCCGACGCAAAAATGATAGTTAATTGTAAATTTCAGCTCCTCATAATGACGATGGAACACTCAAATTGCGTCGAGATTCAATACATCGGCCTCGTGCCGACTTGTCTCCAAGGTTCTATTGCGGCCTCGGGCACATTATGGTCGTTATCCTGTGAGTCTCGATTTTCGAATCCGACGCAAAACTGATAGTTAATTGCAACTTTCAGGGCCTCCTAATGACGATGGAACACTCAAATTGCGTCGAGAGTCAATACATCGTCTTCCAGCCGACTTGTCTCCAAGGGGTACTGCTGCCTCGAGGACCTTATGGTCGTTCTCCTGTGAGTCTAGATTTTCGAATCCGACACATAACTGATAGTTAATTGTAAAGTTCTGGGCTTCCTAATGACGATGGAACACTCAAATTGCGTCGAGATTCAATACATCGTCCTCCAGCCGGCTTGTCTCCAAGGGGATATCGCTGCCTCGTTCACCACATGGTCCGTCTCCGGTGATTCTACATTTTCGTATCCGACGCAAAACTGATAGTTAATTGTAACGTTCAGGGCCTCCTAATGACGATGGGGCACTCAAATTGCGTCGAGATTCAATACATCGGCCTCCAGCGGACTGGTCTCCAAGGGTCTATTGCTGCCTCGGGCACCTTATGATCGATCTCCAGTGAGTCTAGAATTTCGAACCCGACGCAAACCTGATAGTTAATTGTACCGTTGAGGGCCTTCTAATGACGATGGAATACTCAAATTGCGTCAAGATTCAATACATCGTCATCCAGCCGACTTCTCTTCATGGGGATAATGCTGCCTCGGGCACTTTATGGTCGTTCTCCTGCGAGTCTAGATATTCGAATCCGACGCGAAACTGATTGTTAATTGTAAAGTTCAGGGCCTCTTAATGACGTTGGAACACTCAAATTGCGTCGAGAATCAATACATCGGCCTCCAGCCGACTTGTCTAAAAGGGTATATTGCTGCCTCGGGCACTTTATGGTCGTACTCCTGTGAGTCTAGAATTTCGAATCTGACGCATAACTGATAGATAATTGCAACGTTCAGCGCCCCCTAATGACGATGGAACAATGAAAATGGGTCGAGATTCAATACAACGTCCTTCAGCCGACTTGTCTCCAACAGTCTATTGCTGCCTCGGAAACCTTATGGTTCATCTCCTGTCAGTCTAGATTTTCGAATGCGATGCAAAACTGATAGTTAATTGTAAGGTTCAGCCCCTCCTAATGAAGATGGAACACTCAAATTGCGTCGAGATTCAATACATCGTCCTCCAGTCGGCTTGTGTCCAAGGGGATATCGCTGCCTCTTTCACCACATGGTCCGTCTCCGGTGATTCTACATTTTCGAATCCGACGCGAAACTGATAGCTAATTGTAACGTTCAGGGCCTCCTAATGACGGTGGAACACTCAAATTGGGTCGAGATTCAATACATTGGCCTCCAGGCGACTTATCTCCAAGGGTCTATTGCTGCCTCTGGCACCTTATGGTCGTTCTCCTGTGAGTCTAGAATTTCGAATCCGACGCAAGACTGATAGTTAATTGTAACGTTCAAGGCCTCCTAATGACGATAGAGCATTCAAATTGCGTCGAGATTCAATACATCGTCTTTCAGCCGACTTGTCTCCATGTTTCTATTGCTGCCTCGGGCACCTTATGGTCGTTCTCTTGTGAGTCTCGATTTTCGAATCCGACGCAAAACTGATAGTTAATTGCAACGTTCAAGGCCTCTTAATAACGATGGACCACTCAAATTGCGCCGAGGTTGAATACATCGTTCTCCAGCCGAATTGTCTCAGAGTGGTATTGCACCCTCGGGCTCCATGTGGTCCGTCTCCTGTGAGTCTAGTTTTTCGAATCCGACGCGAAACTGATAGTTTATTGTAACTTTCTGGGCCTCCTAATGACGATGGAACACTCAAATTGCGTCGCGATTCAATACATCGTCCTCCAGGGGACTGGTCTCCAAGGGGATGTTGTTGCCTCGCACACCTTATGGGCAGTCTCCAGTGAGTCTAGATTTTCGAATCCGACGAAAAACTGATAGTTAATTGTAACATTCAGGGCCTCCTAATGACGATGGAACACTCAAATTGCGTCGCGATCCAATACATCGTCCTCCAGCCGACTTGTCTCCAAGGGTCTATTGCTGCCTCGGGCACCTTATGATCGATCTCCAGTGAGTCTAGATTTTCGAACCCGACGCAAAACTGATAGTTAATTGTACCGTTCAGGGCCTCCTAATGACGATGGAATACTAAAATTGCGTCGAGATTCAATACATCGTCATTCAGCCGACTTCTCTCCATGGGGATAATGCTGCCTCCGGCACTTTATGGTCGTTCTCCTGTGAGTCTAGATATTCTAATCCGACGCGAAACTGATTGTTAATTGTAAAGTTCAGGGCCTCCTAATGACGATGGAACACTCAAATTGCGTCGAGATTCAATACATCGGCCTCCAGCCGACTTGTCTCCAAGGGTATATTGTTGACTCGGACACCTTATGGTCAGTCTCCAGTGAGTCCACATTTTCGAATCCGACCAAAAACTCATAGTTAATTGTAACATTCAGGGCCACCTAATGACGATGGAACACTCAAATTGCGTCGCGATCCAATACATCGTCCTCCAGCCGACTTGTCTCCAAGGGTCTATTGCTGCCTCGGGCACCTTATGATCGATCTCCAGTGAGTCTAGATTTTCGAACCCGACGCAAAACTGATAGTTAATTGTACCGACCAGGGCCTCCTAATGACGATGGAACACTCAAATTGCGTCGAGAGTCAATACATCGTCCTCCAGCCGACTTGTCTCCAAGGGGTATTTCTGCCTCGGGCACCATATGGTCCCTCTCCTGTGAGTCTAGATTTTCGAATGCGACGCAAAAATGATAGATAATTGTAACGTTCAGCGCCTCCTAACGACGATGGAACACTCAAATTGCGTCGAGTGTCAATACATCGTTCTCCAGCCGAATTGCCTACAAGGGGATATTGCTGCCTCGGGCTCCATGTGATCCGTCTCCAGTGAGTCTAGATTTTCGAATCCGACGCGAAACTGATAGTTAATTGTAACGTTCAGGGCCTCCTAATGACGATGGAACACTCATATTGCGTCGCGATCCAATACATCGTCCTCCAGCCGACTTCTCTCCGTGGGGATATTGCTGCCTCGGGCACCTTATGGTCGTTCTCCTATTAGTCTAGATTTTCGAATCCGACGCGAAACTGATTGTTAATTGTAACGTTCAGGGCCTCCTAATGACGATTTAACACACAAATTGCGTCGACTTTCAATACATCGGCCTCCAACAGACTTGTCTCCAAAGGTCTATTGCTGCTGTAATATCTCATCATATTCGATGAATTATTCATATACAATTCTACCCTTGAATGACGTTTACAAATTTTCTATCTTCATACTCGCAGAATCCATGCAAAAAGTAGCTCATACAATAGCTATGCCATGAGCGCATAAGTATTCTTTGTAGTACTCTCTCTGGTAGTTGTTAGAAAAAAAAAAAAAAAAGAACGGGAGCTTCCGAGCTTGTCTTCGTGCCGATTAGCCAGAGCTTGGTTTAGAAGAACTGTAATCTGATTATTTAGATTTATTACAGAAGATAACTGATATGAACTGTACGATTAAATGGAAATATATATAGATGGCTCCTTCAAATAAATGGTGTGTATTTTAAATTTGAGAATTAATGATATTTATCGATATATTGCGTAGTTGTTAATCAGAAGGGACTTGCGAAAGACTGGATACGATCCTGCACTTAATAATCCAAGAGCTCCATTGCTTCTTCGGAAGGTTAAACTTCATCAAAGCCAAATATCCGCTTGATCTGAGGTTTCCCGACTGATTATACAACGCTCCCAAAAATTACGAGGCATTTTATCTGTACAGATTAGCAGACTGCCGCAAAGCACGACCCTGCAGAGAAGAAGAATCATCGCCTGATTTCATTCAAACAAGTAAAATTTCAGAATCATTTTGAGTGACTGAGCTATGACTGTATTTCCTATCATGAATGATTGATTGCTCGAACTAATTGAGAGCTACAGAAATACGTAGAAAAGGAGGAGGAAAAAAAATTACACTGCCTCGGGCACGTTGTGGTCGTTCTCCTATGAGTCTAGATTTTCGAATCCGACGCATAACTGATAGTTAATTGCAATGTTCAGGGCCTCCTAATGACGATGGAACACTCAAATTGCGTCGAGAGTCAATACATCGTCCTCCAGCCGACTTGTCTACAAGGGGATATGGCTGATTCGGGCTCCATGTGGACCGTCTCCTGTGAGTCTAGATTTTCGAATTCGACGCGAAAATGATAGCTAATTGTAGCGTTCAGGGCCTCCTAATGACGGTGGAACACTCAAATTGGGTCGAGATTCAATACATCGGCCTCCAGGCGACTTATCTCCAAGGGTCTATTGCTGCCTCTGGCACCTTATGGTCGTTCTCCTGTGAGTCTAGAATTTCGAATCCGACGCAAAACTGATAGTTAATTGTAACGTTCAAGGCCACCTAATGTCGATAGAGCATTCAAATTGCGTCGAGATTCAATAAATCGTCTTTCAGCCGACTTGTCTCCATGTTTCTATTGCTGCCTCGGGCACCTTATGGTCGTTCTCTTAGGAGTCTCGATTTTCGAATCCGACGCAAAACTGATAGTTGATTGCAACGTTCAGGGCCTTCTAATGACGATGTAACACTCAAATTGCGTGGAGGTTAAATACATCGTCCTCCAACTGACTTGTCTCCAAGAGTCTATTTCTGCCTCGGGCACCTTATGATCGATCCCAAGTGAGTCTAGATTTTCGAACCCGACGCAAAACTAATAGTTAATTGTAACGTTCAGGGCCTCCTAATGACGATGGAATACTCAAATTGGGTCGAGATTCAATATATCGTCCTCCAGCCGATTTCTCTCCATGGGGATAATGCTGCCTCGGGTACCTTATGGTCGTTCACCTGTGAGTCTAGATTTTCGAATCCGACGCGAAAATGATAGTTAATTGTAACGTTCAGGGCTTCCTAATGACGATGGAACACTCACATTGCGTCGAGATTCAATACATCGTCATTCAGCCGATTTGTCTCCAAGGGTCTATTGCTGCCTCGGGCACCTTTTGGTCGTTCCCCTGTGAGTCTAGATTTTAGAATCCGCCGCAAAACTGATAGTTAATTGTAATGTTCAGGGCCTCCTAAAGACGATGGAACACTCAAATTGCGTCGAGATTCAATACATCGGCCTCCAGCCGTCTTGTCCCCTAGGGGTATTGCTGCCTCGGGCACCATACGGTCCGTCTCCTGTGAGTCTAGATTTTCAAATCCGACGCATAAATGATAGTTAATTGCAACGTTCAGCGCCTCCTAATGACGATGGAACACTCAAATTGCGTCGAGATTGAATACATCGGCCTCCAGCCGACTTGGGTCCAAATGTCTATTGCTGCCTCGGGCACCTTGTGGTCGTTGTCCTGTGAGTCTAGATTTTCGAACCCGACGCAAAAATGATAGTTAATTGTAACGTTCAGGGCCTCCTAATGATGATGGAATACTTAAATTGGGTCGAGATTCAATATATCGTCCTCCAGCGACTTCTCTCCATGGGAATAATGCTGCCTCGGGTACCTTATGGTCGTTCACCTGTGAGTCTAGATTTTCAAATCCGACGCGAAAATGATTGTTAGTTGTAACGTTCAGGGCTTCCTAATGACGATGGAACACTCAAATTGCGTCGAGGATCAATACATCGTCCTTCAGCCAACTTGTCTCCAAGGTTCTATTACTGCCTCGGGCACCTTATGGTCGTTCTCATGTGAGTCTCGATTTTCGAATCCGACGCAAAACTGATAGTTATTTGCAACGTTGAGGGCCTCTTAATGACGATGGAACACTCAAATTGCGTCGAGGTTGAAACATCGTTCTCCAGCCGAATTGTCTCCGAGGGGTATTGCTGCCTCGGGCACCATATTGTCCGCCCCCTGTGAGTCTAGATTTTCGAATCCGACGCGAAACTGATAGCTAATTGTAACGTTCAGGGCCTCATAATGACGGTGGAACACTCAAATTGCGTCGAGATTCAATACATCGGCCTCAAGGCGACTTATCTCCAAGGGTCTATTGCTTCCTCAGGCACCTTATGGTCGTTCTCCTGTGAGTCTAGAATTTCGAATCCGACGCAAAACTGATAGTTAATTGGAACGTTCAGGGCCTCCTAATGACGATAGAACATTCAAATTGCGTCGAGATTCAATACATCGTCTTTCAGCCGACTCGTCTCCAAGTTTCAATTGCTGCCGCGGGCACCTTATGGTCGTTCTCTTGTGAGTCTCGATTTTCGAATCCGACCCAAAACTGATAGTTAATTGCAACGTTCAGGGCCTCCTAATGACGATGTAACACTCAAATTGCGTCGAGGTTAAATACATCGTCCTCCAACTGACTTACCTCCAAGCGTCTATTGCTGCCTCGGGCACCTTATGATCGATCTCCAGTGAGTCTAGATTTTCGAACCCGACGCAGAACTGATAGTTAGTTGTAATGTTCAGGGCCTCCTAATGACGATGGAATACTCAAATTGGGTCGAGATTCAATATATCGTCCTCCAGCCGACTTCTCTCCATGGGGATAATGCTGCATCGGGTACCTTATGGTCGTTCACCTGTGAAACTAGATTTTCGAATCCGACGCGAAAATGATAGTTAATTGTAATGTTCAGCGCCTCCTAATGACGATAGAACACTCAAATTGCGTCGAGATTCAATACATCGTCCTTCAGCTGACTTGTCTCCAAGAGTCTATTGCTGCCTCGGACACCTTATGGACGTTCTCCTGTGAGTCTAGATTTTCGAATCCAAAGCAAATCTGATAGTTAATTGCAACGTTCGGGGCCTCCTAATGACGATGGAACACTCAAATTGCGTCGAGATTCAATACATCGTCCTTCAGCCGACTTGTCTCCAAGGTTCTATTACTGCCTCGGGCACCTTATGGTCGTTCTCCTGTGAGTCTATATTGTCGATTCCGACGGAAAAATGATAGTTAATTGTAACATTCAGGGCCTCCTAATGACGATGGAACACTCAAATTGCGTCGCGATCCAATACATCGTCCTCCAGCCGACTTGTCTCCAAGGGTCTATTGCTGCCTCGGGCACCTTATGATCTATCTCCTGTGAGTCTACATTTTCGAACCCGACGCAAAACTGATAGTTAATTGTAACGTTCAGGGCCTCCTAATGACGATGGAACACACAAATTGCGTCGAGATTCAATACATCGGCCTCCAGCCGACTTGTCTACATGGGGAATTGCTGCCTCGGGCACCATATGGTCCGCCTCCTGTGAGTCTAGATTTTCGAATCTGACGAAAAAATGATAGTTAATTGTAACGGTCAGGGCCTCCTAATGTCGATGGAACACTCAAATTGCGTCGAGAGTCAATACATCGTCCTCCTGCTGACTTGTCTCCAATGGGTATTGCTGCCTCGGGGACCATATGGTCCGTCTCCTGTGAGTCTAGATTTTCGATTCCGATGCGAAACTGATAGTTAATTGTAACGTTCACGGCCTCCTAATGACGATGGAACACTCAAATTGCGTCGAGGTTCAATACATCGTCCTCCTGCCGAGTTGTCTCCAATGGGTATTGCTGCCTCGGGCACCATATGGTCCTTCTCCTGTGAGTCTAGATTTTCGAATCCGACGCATAACCGATAGTTAACTGTAACGATCAGCGGCTCCTATTGACGATGGAACACTCAAATTGCGTCGAGATTCAATACATCGTCCTCCAGCCGACTTGTCTCAAGGGGATATTGCTGCCTCGGGCACCATATGGTCCGTCTCCTGTGAGTCTAGATTTTCGAATCCGACGCGAAACTGATAGTTAATTGTAACGTTCAGGGCCTCCTAATGACGATGGAAAATTCTAATTGCGTCGAGATTTAATACAGCGGCCACGAGCCGACTTGTGTCCAAGGGGACATTGCTGCCTCGGGCACCAAATGGTACAGCTCCTGTGAGTCTAGATTTTCGATTCCGATGCGAAACTGATAGTTAATTGTAAAGTTCGGGGCCTCCTAATAACGATGGAACACTCAAATTGCGTCGAGATTCAATATATCGTTCTACAGCCGACTTGTCTCCAAGAGGCTATTGCTGCCTCGGACACCTTATGGTCGTTCTCTTGTGAGTCTAGATTGTCGAATCCGATGCAAAACTGTTAGTTAATTGTAACGTTCAGGGCCTCCTAATGACGATGGAACACTCAAATTGCGTCGAGATACAATACAGCGGCCACGAGCTGACTTGTGCCCAAGGGTCCATTGTTGCCTCGGGCACCTTTGGTGGTTCTACTGTGGGTCTAGATTTTCGAATCCGCCCGGAACTGATATTTAATTGCCACGTTCAGCGCCTCCTAATGACGATGGAACACTCAAAATGGGTCGAGATTCAATATATCGGCCTTCAGCCGACTTTTCTCCAAATGTCTATTGCTGCCTCGGGCACCTTATGGTCGTTCTCCTGTGAGTCTCGATTTTCTAATCCGACGCAAAACTGATAGTTAATTGCAACATTCAGGGCCTCCTAATGACGATGGAATACTCAAATTGCGTCGAGGTTCAATACATCGTCCTCCAGCCGACTTGTCTTCAAGGGGTATTGCTGCCTCGTGCACCATATGGTCCGTCTCCTGTGAGTCTAGATTTTCGAATTCGACGCTAAATTGATAGTTAATTGTAACGTTCAGGGCCTCCTAATGACGATGGAACACTCAAATTGCGTCGAGGTTCAATACATCGTCCTCCAGCCGACTTGTCTCCAAGGGGTATTGCTGCCCCGGGCACCAAATGGTCCGTCTCCTGTGAGTCTAAATTTTCGAATCCGACGCAAAAATGATAGTTAATTGTAACGTTCAGCGCCTCCTAATGACGATGGAACACTCAAATTGCGTCGAGAGTCAATACATTGTCCTCCAGTCGACTTGTCTACAAGGGGATATTGCTGCCTCTGGCTCCATGTGGTCCGTGTACTGTGAGTCTAGATTTTCGAATCCGACGTTAAACTGATAGTTAATTGTATCGTTCAGGGATTCCTAATGACGATGGAACACTCAAATGGCGTCGAGATTCAATACATCGTACTCCAGCCGAATTGTCTACAAGTGATATTGCGGCCGCGGGCTCCATGTGGTCCGCCTCCTGTGAGTCTAGATTTTCGAATCCGAAGCAAAACTGATAGTTAATTTTAACGTCGGAGCTTCCTAATCTCGATGGAACACTCAAATTGCGTCGAGATTCAATACATCGTCCTTTAGCCGACTTGTCTCCAAGGTTCATTGCTGCCTCGGGCACCTTATGGTCGTTCTCCTGTGAGTCTCGATTTTCGAATCCGACGCAAAACTGATAGTTAATTGCAACGTTCAAGGCCTCTTAATGACGATGGAACACTCAAATTCCGTCCAGGTTGAATACATCGTTCTCCAGCCGAAATGTCTTTGAGGGGTATTGCTGCCTCGGGTACCATATGGTCCGCCTCCTGTGAGTCTAGATTTTCGAATCCGACGCAAAAATGATAGTTATTTGTAAATTTCAGCGCCTCCTAATGACGATGGAACACTCAAATTGTGTCGAGATTCAATACATCGGCCTCGAGCCGACTTGTCTCCAAGGTTCTATTGCTGCCTCGGGCACATTATGGTCGTTCTCCAGTGAGTCTCGATTTTCGAATCCGACGCAAAACTGATAGTTAATTGCAACGTTCAGGGCCTCCGTATGACGATGGAACACTCAAATTGCGTCGAGATTCAATACATCGTCCTTCAGCCGACTTGTCTCCAAGGTTCTATTGCCGCCTCGGGCACCTTATGGTCGTTCTCTTGTGAGTCTCGATTTTCGGTGGTGGTTGTTGTTGGATGTTTAAGGGGGACTAAACAGCGAAGGTCATCAGTCCCCCATTCCAAAATCAGGCGAGCCGAAAATCTACGAAGCAGATAAAAACCAAAGGGGGAGGAGACGTCCCCCCAGGCGCTAAAAGCACACAAATGCAGCAACAAACACTACAGACAAGAACAGAACAGAGGAACACCAGACAGAAAGAAACAGAAGAAAGGAAGATGGCCGGAGACTGGTTGACTGACCACGAGATCAAAAATGGGAAAAGAGTCAACCAGCTCACGGCACACCAGAACAGCAACAGACACAAGGACAAAAGACACAGAAAGGGAAAGGCGCAGGACCTCCCTAAATCGAACCATAAAACGGACTACCACGGATAAAATTTAAAACGGTATCAGCCATGGAGGCATCGTCGGATAAAACCAACGCCAAAGTGCCCGGGAAATTAAAAGATTGCCGGAGTGTGCACAGTCGAGGACACTCCAGCAAAATGTGGCCGACCGTCAGCCGGTACCCACACTGACACAAGGGGGGATCCTCCTGACGTAACAGATGGCCGTGCGTCAGGTAGGTATGGCCGATGCGCAACCGACACAGGACTACCGAGTCCCTGCGAGAAGCTCGCAGGGAGGAACGCCACACATCGGTCGTCCCCTTGACAGCCCGTAGTTTATTCGAGGCTGTCACGCCACGCCACTCAGCAGCCCACATCCCAAGTACCTTACGGCGCAACACCAGCTGCTGGTCGCGAGCCGTAAGGCCGATCTCCAAAGCTGGGGCGTCTATCGCCCCTTTGGCCAGCCTGTCAACACGTTCGTTCCCTGGGATGCCAACGTGACCTGGCGTCCAAACAAAAACCACCGAACGACCAGAGTGGGTAATGGTGGAAACAGACTCCCGAATAGAGGACACCAGAGGAGAAGAGGGATAGCAGCGGTCGATGGCCTGGAGGCTGCTTAGGGAGTCACTGCAGATGACGACGGACGCATCTGAGCAGGAACGCATATGCTCAAGAGCTCGCAAGATGGCCACCAGCTCTGCAGTAAAAATACTGCAGCCAGCCGGCAAGGAGCGTTGCTCAACATGGGCAGCGTGAGCAAAAGCGTAGGCAGTGCGACCATCAACCAGGGAACCATCAGTGTAGACAGGCTCACAGCCCGGAAATGAGTCGAGGAGCGCAAGAAAACGGCGACGGAGGGCCACAGGCGGAACCGAGTCCTTAGGTCCCTGTGCCAAATCCAGATGGACGGACGGCCGGGACAAACACCAGGGAGGCGTAGGTGTATGGACCCGGAAGGGAGGCAGAAGAGGGAATGACCCCAGTTCTGACAGCAGGGAGTGGACACGGACAGCTACGGAAAGCCCAGACCGAGGTCGCCGTTCGGGCAGGTGGTGGACCAAGGCAGGGAAAAGCAGGCGACGATTGGGATGGCCTGGCGAGCAATGTACGTGGACAGCATAGTCGGCGAGCAGACGATGGCGGCGAATCCGCAGCGGGGGAACCCCGGCCTCCACCAGTAGACTATCCACGGGGCTGGTGCGAAAAGCGCCAGTTGCAAGCCGAACCCCACAGTGATGTATGGGGTCTAACAACTTCAACACTGAGGGTGACGCAGACCCATAGGCCAGGCTCCCATAATCAAGCCGGGACTGCACAAGGGCTCTATACAATTGCAGTAGCGTGCAGCGATCTGCACCCCAAGACGTGTGGCTAAGGCAGCGGAGGGCGTTGAGGTGCCGCCAGCATTTTTGCTTCAGCTGAGTAACATGAGGAACCCATGTGAGCCGGGCATCAAACACGAGTCCCAAGAAGCGGCAAGTGTCCACCACTTCAAGCAGGTGGCCGTCGAGGTAAAGGTCAGGATGAGGGTGGACCGTCCGACGCCTGCAGAAGTGCATAACCCGAGTCTTGGCAGCAGAGAACTGAAAACCATGAGCCAGAGCCCATGATGCTGCCTTGCGAACGGCGACTTGCAACCTGCGTTCGGCGACTCCCGTAGTCGTGGAGCTAAATGAGATGCAGAAGTCGTCGGCATACAAAGAAGGAGACACCGACGACCCCACTGCTGCAGCCAGACCATTAATGGCCACTAGAAATAACGAGACGCTCAACACCGAGCCCTGCAGGACCCCATTTTCCTGTATATAAGAGGAACTAGAGGTGGCACCGACTTGCACCCGGAAAGAGCGGCGCAATAAAAAGCTTTGAAGAAAAGCCGGGAGCCGACCACGAAGACCCCACCCATGCAACGTGGTGAGGATGTGATGCCTCCATGTGGTGTCATACGCCTTCCGCAGATCGAAAAAGACAGCAACATGGTGCTGACGTCGGGCAAAAGCCGTACGGACAGCAGATTCCAGCCGCACCAAATTGTCCACTGCAGACCGGCCCCGACGGAAGCCACCCTGGGATGGAGCGAGGAGACCGCGCGACTCAAGGACCCAACACAAACGCCGCCCCACCATACGTTCGAGCAATTTGCACAAAACGTTGGTGAGGGTAATGGGACGATAGCTGTCCACCGCCAGTGGGTCCGCACCGGGCTTCACGATGGGGACAATAAGACCCTCTCGCCATTGCGACGGGAACACGCCCTCGCTCCAAATGCGGTTAAAGATGGTGAGGATGTGGCTCTGGCAGTCCCTGGAGAGATGCTTCAGCATCTGCGCGTGGATGCAGTCCGGTCCAGGTGCTGTATCAGGGCAATCGGCGAGGGCAGCGAGGAGTTCCCTCTCGCTGAAAGGAGCATTGTATGTTTCATAATGACGCGTGTGGAATGAGAACGGCGTCCGCTCGGCTCGCCCCTTTAGAGAGCGAAAGGCGGGGGGATAGGATGCAGTCGCAGAGCTCTGAGCAAAGTGCGCGGCTAGCCGTTCAGCAATGGCGGCAGCGTCCGTGCAGACAGCGCCGTCCAAGGAGAGCCCAGGGACACCCACAGGGGTCTGGGAGCCATAAATCCGCCGGATCCGGGACCACACGTGCGAGGACGAGACACGGGAGCCCAGGGAAGAGACGTACCTCTCCCAGCACTCCTGCTTACGCCGTGCAAGAAGACGACGGGCGAAGGCACGGAGCCTCTTAAAGGCGATGAGGGTCTCCAGAGACGGGTGCCGCCTATGACGCTGGAGAGCCCGCCTACGGTCGCGAATAGCCTCAGCAATCTCCGGCGACCACCAGGGCACAGCCTTCCGCCGAGGGAGGCCAGAGGAACGGGGGATGGTAGCCTCGGCCGCTGAAATGATGGACGTGGTTAAAACACGGACCACCTCGTCAATGTCACCCTGTGGGGGAGATGCAATGGGTACAGCGGAAGTAAAAGCTGGCCAGTCAGCCCTGTGGAAAGCCCAGCGGGGCAAGCGCCCAGAAGAATGACACTGTGGCAGTGACAAATAGATGGGAAAATGGTCACTACCACACAGGTCAGGATGCACCCTCCAGTGGAGGGATGGGACAAGTCCAGGGCTGCAAATAGAGAGATCGATGGCCGAGAACGAGCCATGGGCCACACTGAAATGCGTGGGAGCACCGGTGTTTAAGAGGCTAAGGTCGAGCTGAGCCAACACATGCTCCACGGCCCGACCACGATCATCGGAGACAGTCCCACCCCATAGAGGGTTGTGGGCATTGAAATCGCCCAGCAGCAAAAAAGGTGGCGGCAGTTGTGCTATCAGAGCAGCCAGGACATGCTGCGCGACAGTACCATCAGGTGGAAGGTAAATACTGCAGACGGTGAGAGCCTGTGGCGTCCACACCCGAACAGCGACAGCCTCTAAAGCTGTTTGTAGAGGTACAAACTCGCTGTGAAGAGAGTTCAGGACATATATGCAGACGCCACCAGACACCCTTTCGTAAGTTGCCCGGTTCTTAAAATAACCTCGATAGCCACGGAGGGCGGGGGTTCGCATTGCTGGAAACCAAGTTTCCTGCAGAGCAATGCAAAGGAAAGGATGACGGCTGATAAGTTGGCGGAGCTCAGCTAAATGGTGGAAGAAACCGCTGCAGTTCCACTGGAGGATGGTACTGGCCATTGCTGGGAAAGGCGTGACGGGACGGGGAAGGCAGATTACGCCACTGGGTCACCTGCTGCCTCCAAGTGAGCACCTGTGCCAGTGCTTTCCATGGCGTCGGAGGGACTGGCGAGATCGAGGTCCTCAGCGGACGCCAGGATCTCCACCTCGTCCTCAGACGCAGAGGTTGAAGGTTGCGGTGGGACAGGTGCCACCGCAATGTCAGGATGCTTGGGAGCCTTTTTCTTCAACGGCTTCGCACGCTGTGCCTTGGGAGGGTCTGGCTGGGAGGGCCCCACTGGGTCAGTCTCAGGGACGGACGACGACCGTGAAGCCCTATGACCAGCGACCGGTTGTTGCTTCAAAACTTTGCGGGTATCCGCTTTGACACTGGGCAAAGCCTGGGAAGGGAGGGCCCCAAGGGACCCCTTCCTGGCTAGAGTAGCCGAAGAAGCCCTACGCTTCTCCGGCTGGGAAGGGGGGACGAATGTCCCCGATGGTTGGGGTGGTGTCGCTCCTGGAGTAGATGGAGCAACAGAGGGCGAAGTGCTCCCCACAACCAAGGGGGCCGGGTCATTTTGACATAGCTGAGAGGCAACAGTACGTGACGACACGGGAGAGGATCGGACCGCTGTTGCAGCAGCGGCATAGGTGGATGTCATGGGCACAGGATGTAGCCGCTCATATTTCCGCCGTGCCTCTGTGTAGGTCAGGCGGTCCAGGGTCTTATATTCCATTATCTTCCTTTCCTTCTGGAATATCCGACAGTCCGGTGAGCAGGGGGAATGGTGTTCTCCACAGTTAACACAGACGGGAGGCGGAGCACATGGAGTATCAGGATGCGAAGGACGTCCGCAATCCCGACACGTGATGCTGGAAGTACAGCGAGATGACATGTGCCCGAACTTCCAGCATTTAAAACACCGCATCGGAGGAGGGATATATGGTTTCACATCACAACGGTAAACCATCACCTTAACCTTTTCGGGTAAGACATCACCCTCAAAGGCCAAGATGAAGGCACCGGTGGCTACCTGATTATCCCTCGGACCCCGATGGACGCGCCGGACGAAGTGAACACCTCGTCGTTCGAGGTTGGCGCGTAATTCATCGTCGGACTGCAGAAGAAGATCCCTATGGAATATAATACCCTGGACCATGTTGAGACTCTTATGCGGCGTGATGGTAACTGAAACATTCCCCAACTTGTCACAATTGAGCAACCTCCGTGACTGGGCAGAGGATGCCGTTTTGATGAGCACAGAGCCAGAGCACATCTTGGACAAGCCCTCCACCTCCCCGAACTTGTCCTCTAAATGCTCCACAAAAAACTGGGGCTTGGTCGACACGAACGATTCTCCATCAACCCGCGTACACACAAGGTACCGGGGTGAATATTCGCCACTGCCTTCTTTAGCAAGACGTTCCTCCCATGGAGTAGCTAGGGAGGGAAACGATCTCTGATCCAATTTCTTCCCGTTGAGGTTAGACCTCGATCGCTTAGAGACTGCTGGTGGAGGCCCACCAGCGATAGATGATGTACCACGCTTCATTGCGGGTCATCCGCCCTGATGCCACCTACTCCGACCAAGGGCCCTCCCCACGGGCGCCACCCAGCCACAGCAAAGGCCACCTGGCAGGATGGCCATTGCCGGGAGTCCCGATGCCCCAGGGAGATGGGCATCTACTCCTTGGCATACGTGGGGAGTGAACGGCGCAGGCATCAGTAGAGCGATCCCTGTGATTTCAGGGGGCTACAACCAAGAGGGTACATGGCGACCCCACCACAACGGACTGGCTACCGTGCTGGATCTTAGGTGCAAAAATGGCCAAGGTCGTCGTCACAGTTAAAAGAAACACTGCAGAGTGCAGCGTGGTAATCGCCCAAGAGATCGAAAACGAGCGGGACACCATTGCAACGACGAGAAAGACGGCTATAGGTCTAATTGCACGAAGGATACAGTGCACCATGTAAGGTGCCCTTCCCCAATTGGCTCGCTCTTCGGAATAATTTAGATAGATGGAGGTCAAACCCGAGAGGGGACCATCACATAAGGCCGAAACGTTTGAGACTCCTTTTAGTCGCCTCTTACGACAGGCAGGAATACCGCGGGCCTATTCTAACCCCCGAACCCGCAGGGGGACTCGATTTTCGAATCCGACGCAAAACTGATAGTTAATTGTAACGTTCAGGGCCTCCCAATGACGATGGGGCACTCAAATTGCGTCGCGATTCAATACATCGTCCTCCAGCGGACTGGTCTCCAAGGGGATGTTGTTGCCTCGCACACCTTATGGGCAGCCTCCAGTGAGTCTAGATTTTCGAATCCGACGAAAAACTGATAGTTAATTGTAACATTCACGGCCTCCTAAAGACGATGGAACACTCAAATTGCGTCGCGATCGAATACATCGTCCTCCAGCCGACTTGTCTCCAAGGGTCTATTGCTGCCTCCGGCACCTTATGATCGATCTCCAGTGAGCCTAGATTTTCGAACCAGACGCAAAACTGATAGTTAATTGTACCGTTCCGGCCCTCCTAATGACGATTGAATACTAAAGTTGCGTCGAGATTCAATACATCGTCATCCAGCCTACTTCTCTCCATGGGGATAATGCTGCCTCGGGCACTTTATGGTCGTTCTCCTGTGAGTCTAGATTTTAGAATCCGACGGAAAAATGATAGTTAATTGTAACGTTCAGCGCCTCCTAATGACGATGGAACACTCAAATTGGGTCGAGATTCAATATATCGGCCTTCAGCCGACTTTTCTCCAAATGTCTATTGCTGCCTCGGGCACCTTATGGTCGTTCTCCTGTGAGTCCAGATTTTAGAATCCGACGGAAAAATGATAGTTAATTGTAACGTTCAGCGCCTCCTAATGACGATGGAACACTCAAATTGCGTCGAGAGACAATACATCGTCCTGCAGCCGACTTGTCTACAAGGGGATATTGCTGCCTCTGGCTCCATGTGGTCCGTGTCCTGTGAGTCTAGATTTTCAATTCCGACGAAAAACTGATCGTTAATTGCAACATTCAGGGCCTCCTAATGACGATGGAACACTCAAATTGCGTCGCGATCCAATACATCGTCCTCCAGCCGACTTGTCTCCAATGGGTATTGTTGCCTCGGGCACCATATGGTCCTTCTATGAGTCTAGATTTTCGATTCCGACCCGAAACTGATAGTTAATTGTAACGTTCAGGGCCTCCTAATGACGATGGAATACTCAAATTGCGTCGAGGTTCAATACATCGTCCTCCAGCCGACTTGTCTCCAAGGGGTATTGCTGCCTCGGGCACCAAATGGACCGTCTCCTGTGAGTCTAAATTTTCGAATCCGACGCAAAAATGATAGTTAATTGTAACGTTCAGCGCCTCCTAATGACGATGGAACACTCAAATTGCGTCGAGAGTCAATACATCGTCCTCCAGTCGACTTGTCTACAAGGGGATATTGCTGCCTCTGGCTCCATGTGGTCCGTGTACTGTGAGTCTAGATTTTCGAATCCGACGTTAAACTGATAGTTAATTGTATCGTTCAGGGCCTTCTAATGACGATGGAACACTCAAATGGCGTCGAGATTCAATACATCGTCCTTCAGCCGACTTGTCTCCAAGGTTCATTGCTGCCTCGGGCACCTTATGGTCGTTCTCCTGTGGGTCTCGATTTTCGAATCCGACGCAAAACTGATAGTTAATTGCAACGTTCAAGGCCTCTTAATGACGATGGAACACTCAAATTCCGTCGAGGTTGAATACATCGTTCTCCAGCCGAAATGTCTCCGAGGGGTATTGCTGCCTCGGGTCCGCCTCCTGTGAGTCTAGATTTTCGAATCCGACGCAAAAATGATAGTTATTTGTAAATTTCAGCGCCTCCTAATGACGATGGAACACTCAAATTGCGTCGAGATTCAATATATCGTCCTACAGCCGACTTGTCTCCAAGAGTCTATTGCTGCCTCGGACACCTTATGGTCGTTCTCCTGTGAGTCTAGATTGTCGAATCCGACGCAAAACTGATAGTTAATTGTAACGTTCATGGCCTCCTAATGACGATGGAACACTCAAATTGCGTCGAGATTCAATATATCGCCCTGCAGCCGACTTGTCTCCAAGGGGTATTGCTGCCTCGGGCACCAAATGGACCGTCTCCTGTGAGTCTAAATTTTCGAATCCGACGCAAAAATGATAGTTAATTGTAACGTTCAGCGCCTCCTAATGACGATGGAATACTCAAATTGCGTCGAGATTCAATACTTCGTCCTCCAGTCGACTTCTCTCCATGGGCATAATGCTGCCTCGGGCACCTTATGGTCGTTCTCCTGTGAGTCTATATTTTCGAATCCGACGCGAAACTGATTGTTATTTGTAACGTTCAGGGCTTCCTAATGACGATGGAACACCCAAATTGCGTCGAGAGTCAATACATCGTCCTCCAGCCGACTTGTCTCCAAGGGGTATTCCTGCCTCGGGCACCATATGGTCCGACTCCTGTGAGTAGATTTTCGAATCCGACGCAAAAATGATAGTTAATTGTAACGTTCAGCGCCTCCTAATGACGATGGAACACTCAAATTGCGTCGAGAGTCAATACATCGTCCTACAGCCGACTTGTCTACAAGGGGATATTGCTGCATCTGGCTCCATGTGGTCCGTTTCCTGTCGATTCCGACGCGAAACTGATAGTTAATTGTAACGTTCAAGGAATCTTAATGACGATGGAACACTCAAATTCCGTCCAGGTTGAATACATCGTTCTCCAGCCGAAATGTCTTTGAGGGGTATTGCTGCCTCGGGTACCATATGGTCCGCCTCCTGTGAGTCTAGATTTTCGAATCCGACGCAAAAATGATAGTTATTTGTAAATTTCAGCGCCTCCTAATGACGATGGAACACTCAAATTGTGTCGAGATTCAATACATCGGCCTCGAGCCGACTTGTCTCCAAGGTTCTATTGCTGCCTCGGGCACATTATGGTCGTTCTCCAGTGAGTCTCGATTTTCGAATCCGACGCAAAACTGATAGTTAATTGCAACGTTCAGGGCCTCCGTATGACGATGGAACACTCAAATTGCGTCGAGAATCAATACATCGTACTCCAGCCGATTTGTCTACAAGTGATATTGCAGCCGCGGGCTCCATGTGGTCCGTCTCCTGTGAGTCTAGATTTTCGACTCCGACGCGAAACTGATAGTTGATTGTAACTTTCAGGGCCTCCTAATGACGATGGAACACTCAAATTGCGTCGAGATTCAATACATCGTATTTCAGCCGAGTTGTCTCCAAGGTTCTATTGCCGCCTCGGGCACCTTATGGTCGTTCTCTTGTGAGTCTCGATTTTCGAATCCGACGCAAAACTGATAGTTAATTGTAACGTTCAGGGCCTCCAAATGACGATGGGGCACTCAAATTGCGTCGCGATTCAATACATCGTCCTCCAGCGGACTGGTCTCCAAGGGGATGTTGTTGCCTCGCACACCTTATGGGCAGTCTCCAGTGAGTCTAGATTTTCGAATCCGACGAAAAACTGATAGTTAATTGTAACATTCACGGCCTCCTAAAGACGATGGAACACTCAAATTGCGTCGCGATCGAATACATCGTCCTCCAGCCGACTTGTCTCCAAGGGTCTATTGCTGCCTCCGGCACCTTATGATCGATCTCCAGTGAGCCTAGATTTTCGAACCAGACGCAAAACTGATAGTTAATTGTACCGTTCCGGCCCTCCTAATGACGATTGAATACTAAAGTTGCGTCGAGATTCAATACATCGTCATCCAGCCGACTTCTCTCCATGGGGATAATGCTGCCTCGGGCACTTTATGGTCGTTCTCCTGTGAGTCTAGATATTCGAATCCGACGCGAAACTGATTGTTAATTGTAACGTTCAGGGCTTCGTAATGACGATGGAACACTCAAATTGCGTCGAGATTCAATACATCGTCATTCAGCCGATTTGTCTCAAAGGGTCTAATGCTGCCTCGGGCCCCTTATGGTCGTTCCACTGTGAGTCTAGATTTTAGAATCCGACGCAAAACTGAGAGTTAATTGTAATGTTCAGGGCCTCCTAATGATGATGGAACACTCAAATTGCGTCGAGATTCAATACATCGGCCTCCAGCCGACTTGTCTCCAAGGGGTATTGCTGCCTCGGGCACCATATGGTCCGTCTCAAAAATGATAGTTATTTGCAACGTTAAGCGCCTCCTAATGACGATGGAACATTCAAACTGCGTTGAGATTCAATACATCGGCCTCCAGCCGACTTGTCTCCTAGGGTAAATTGCTGCCTCGTTCTCCTTATGGTCGTTCTCCTGTGAGTCTAGATTTTCGAATCCGACGCATAACTGATAGTTAATTGTAACGTTCGGGGAATCCTAATGACGATGGTACACTCAAATTGCGTCGAGATTCAATACATAGTCCCTCAGACGACTTGTCTCCAAGTTCTATTGCCGCCGCGGGCACCTTATTGTCGTTCTCTTGTGAGTCTCGATTTTCGAATCCGACGCAATACTGATAGTTAATTGCAACGTTCAGGGCCTCCCACTGACGATGGAATACTCAAATTGCGTCGAGAGTCAATACATCGTCCTCCAGCCGACTTGTCTCCAAGGCGTATTGCTGCCTCGGGCACCATATGGTCCCTCTCCTGTGAGTCTAGATTTTCGAATGCGACGCAAAAATGATAGTTAATTGTAACGTTCAGCGCCTCCTAACGACGATGGAACACTCAAATTGCGTCGAGAGTCAATACATCGTTCTCCAGCCGAATTGTCTACAAGGAGATATTGCTGCCTCGGGCTCCATGTGGTCCGTCTCCTGTGAGTCTAGATTTTCGAATCCGACGTGAAACTGATAGTTAATTGTAACGTTCAGGGCCTCCTAATGACTATGGACACTCAAATTGCGTCGCGATCCAATACATCGTCCTCCAGCAGACTTCTCTCCGTGGGGATATTACTGCTTCGGGCACCTTATGGTCGTACTCCTATGAGTCTAGATTTTCGAATCCGACGCGAAACTGATTGTTAATTGTAACGTTCAGGGCTTCCTAATGACGATGGAACACTCAAATTGCGTCGAGATTCAATACATCGGCCTCCACCAGACTTGTCTCCAAAGGTCTATTGCTGCCTCGGGCACGTTGTGGTCGTTCTCCTATGAGTCTAGATTTTCGAATCCGACACATAACAGATAGTTAATTGCAAACTTCAGGGCCTCCTAATGACGATGGAACACTGAAATTGCGTCGAGAGTCAATACATCGTCCTCCAGCCGACTTGTCTGCAAGGGGATATGGCTGCCTCGGGCTCCATGTGGACCGTCTCCTGTGAGTCTAGATTTTCGAATCCGACGCGAAACTTATAGCTAATTGTAACGTTCAGGGCCTCCTAATGACGATGGAACACTCATATTGCGTCGCGATCCAATACATCGTCCTCCAGCCGACTTCTCTCCATGGGTATAATGCTACCTCGGGCACTTTATGGTCGTTCACCTGTGAGTCTAGATATTCGAATCCGACGCGAAACTGATTGTTAATTGTAACGTTCAGGGCTTCGTAATGACGATGGAACACTCAAATTGCGTCGAGATTCAATACATCGTCATTCAGCCGATTTGTCTCCAAGGGTGTAATGCTGCCTCGGGCACCTTATGGTCGTTCCACTGTGAGTGTAGATTTTAGAATCCGACGCAAAACTGATAGTCAATTGTAATGTTCAGGGCCTCCTAATGACGATGGAACACTCAAATTGCGTCGAGATTCAGTACATCGGCCTCCAGCCGACTTGTCTCCAAGGGGTAATGCTGCCTCGGGCACCATATGGTCCGTCTCAAAAATGATAGTTATTTGCAACGTTCAGCGCATCCTAATGAAGATGGAACATTCAAACTGCGTTGAGATTCAATACATCGGCCTCGAGCCGACTTGTCTCCTAGGGTAAATTGCTGCCTCGTTCTCCTTATGGTCGTTCTCCTTTGAGTCTAGATTTTCGAATCCGACGCATAACTGATACTTAATTGGAACGTTCAGCGCCTCCTAATGACGATGGAACAGTCAAATTGGGTCGAGATTCAATACATCGTCCTTCAGCCGACTTGTCTCCAAGAGTCTATTGCTGCCTCGAACACCTTATGGTCGTTCTCCTGTGAGTCTAGATTTTCGAATCCGAACCAAAACTGATAGTTAATTGTAACGTTCGGGGAATCCTAATGACGATGGAACACTCATATTGCGTCGAGAGTCAATACATCGTCCTCCAGCCGACTTGTCTGCCAGGGGATATGGCTGCCTCGGGCTCCATGTGGACCGTCTCCTGTGAGTCTAGATTTTCGAATCCGACGCGAAACTGATAGCTAATTGTAACGTTCAGGGCCTCCTAACGACGTGGAACACTCAAATTGCGTCGAGATTCAATACATCGGCCTCCAGGCGACTTATCTGCAAGGGTCTATTGCTGCCTCTGGCACCTTATGGTCGTTCTCCTGTGAGTCTAGATTTTAGAATCCGCCGCAAAACTGATAGTTAATTGTAATGTTCAGGGCCTCCTAAAGACGATGGAACACTCAAATTGCGTCGAGATTCAATACATCGGCCTCCAGCCGTCTTGTGTCCTAGGAGTATTGCTGCCTCGGGCACCATATGTTCCGTCTCCTGTGAGTCTAGATTTTCAAATCCGACGCATAAATGATAGTTAATTGCAACGTTCAGCGCCTCCTAATGACGCTGGAACACTCAAGTTGCGTCGAGATTGAATACATCGGCCTCCAGCCGACTTGGGTCCAAATGTCTAATGCTGCCTCGGGCACCTTGTGGTCGTTCTCCTGTGAGTCTAGATTATCAAACCCGACGCAAAACTAATAGTTAATTGTAACGTTCACGGCCTCCTAATGCCGATGGAATTCTCAAATTGGGTCAAAATTCAATATATCGTCCTCCAGCCGACTTCTCTCCATGGGGATAATGCTGCCTCGGTTACCTTATGGTCGTTCACCTGTGAGTCTAGATTTTCAAATCCGACGCGAAAATGAATGTTAATTGCTACGTTCAGGGCTTCCTAATGACGATGGAACACTCAAATTGCGTCGAGATTCAATATATCGTCCTTCAGCCGACTTGTCTCCAAGGTTCTATTGCTGCCTCGGGCACCTTATGGTCGTTCTCCTGTGAGTCTAGATTTTCGAATCCGACGCAAAACTGATAGTTAATTGCAACGTTCAAGTCCTCTTAATGACGATGGAACTCTCAAATTGCGTCGAGGTTGAAACATCGTTCTCCAGCCGAATTGTCTCCGAGGGGTATTGCTGCCTCGGACACCATATTGTCCGCCTCCTGTGAGTCTAGATATTCGACTCCGACGCAAAAATGATAGTTAATTGTAAGTTACAGCGCCTCCTAATGACGATGGAACACTCAAATATCGTCGAGAATCAATACATCGGCTTCGAGCCGACTTGTCTCCAAGGTTCTATTGCGGCCTCGGGCACATTATGGTCGTTCTCCTGTGATTCTCAATTTTCGAATTCGACGCAAAACTGATAGTTAATTGCAACGTTCAGGGCCTCCAAATGACGATGGAACACTCAAATTGCGTTGAGAATCAATACATAGCCTCCAGCCGACTTGTCTACAAGGGGATATGGCTGCGTCGGGCTCCATGTTGTCCGTCTCCTGTGAGTCTAGATTTACGAATCCGACGCGAAACTGATAGCTAATTGTAACGTTCACGGCCTCATAATGACGGTGGAACACTCAAATTGCGTCGAGATTCAATACATCGGCCTCAAGGCGACTTATCTCCAAGGGTCTATTGCTTCCTCAGGCACCTTATGGTCGTTCTACTGTGAGTCTAGAATTTCGAATCCGACGCAAAACTGATAGTTAATTGTAACGTTCAGGGCCTCCTAATGACGATAGAACATTCAAATTGAGTCGAGATTCAATACATCGTCTTTCAGCCGACTTGTATCCAAGTTTCTATTGCTGCCTCGGGCACCTTATGGTCGTTCTCTTGTGAGTCTCGATTTTCGAATCCGACACAAAACTGATAGTTAATTGCGACGTTCAGGGCCTCCTAATGACGATGTAACACTCAAATTGCGTCGAGGTTAAATACATCGTCCTCCAACTGACTTGTCTCCAAGGGTCTATTGCTGCCTCGGGCACCTCATGATCGATCGCCAGTGAGTCTAGAATTTCGAACCCGACGCAAAACTGATAGTTAATTGTAACGTTCAGGGCCTCCTAATGACGATTGAATACTCAAATTGGGTCGAGATTCAATATATCGACCTCCAGCCGATTTCTCTCCATGGGGATAATGTTGCCTCGGGTACCTTATGGTCGTTCACCTGTGAAACTAGATTTTCGAATCCGACGCGAAAATGGTAGTTAATTGTAATGTTCAGGGCCTCCTAAAGACGATGGAACACTCTAATTGCGTCGAGATTCAATACATCGGCCTCCAACCGACTTGGGTCGAAATGTCTATTTCTGCCTCGGGCACCTTGTGGTCGTTCTCCTGTGAGTCTAGATTTAAGAATCCGACACATAACTGATAGTTAATTGCAACGCTCAGCGCCTCCTAATGACAATGGAACACTCAAATTGCGTCGAGATTCAATACATCGTCCTTCAGCTGATTTGCTCCAAGAGTCTATTGCTGCTTCGGACACCTTATGGTCGTTCTCCTGTGAGTCTAGATTTTCGAATCCGAAGCAAAACTGATAGTTAATTGTAACGTTCGGGGCCTCCCAATGACGATTGATCCATCAAATTGCGTCAAGATTCAATACATCGTCCTTCAGCCGACCTGTCTCCAAGGTTCTACTGCTGCCTCGGCACTTTATGGTCGTTCTACTGTGAGTCTCGATATTTGAATCCGACGCAAACTGATAGTTAATTGCAACGTTCAGGGCCTCCTAATGACGATGGAACACTCAAATTGCGTCGAGATTCAATACATCGGCCACGAGGCGACTTGTCTCCAAGGGGACATAGCTCCCTCGGGCACCAAATGATCCGTCTCCTGTGACTCTAGATTTTCGATTCCGACGAAAAACTGATAGTTAATTGTAACATTCAGGGCCTCCTAATGACGATGGAACACTCAAATTGCGTCGCGATCCAATACATCGTCCTCCAGCCGAGTTGTCTCCAAGGGTCTATTGCTGCCTCGGGCACCTTATGATCTATCTCCTGTGAGTCTAGATTTTCGAACCCGACGCAAAACTGATAGTTAATTGTAACATTCAGGGCCTCCTAATGACGATGGAATACTCAAATTGCATCGAGATTCAATACATCGTCCTCCAGCCGACTTCTCTCCATGGGGATAATGCTGCCTCGGGAACCTTATGGTCGTTCTCCTGTGAGTCTAGATTTTCGAATCCGACGCGAAACTGATTGTTAGTTGTAACGTTCGGGGCTTCTTATGACGATGGAACACTCAAATAGCATCGAGATTCAATACATCGTCATTCAGCCGATTTGTCTCCAAGGGTATATTGCTGCCTCGGGCACCTTATTGTCATTCCCCTGTGAGTCTAGATTTTAAAATCCG
Source organism: Schistocerca americana (assembly GCF_021461395.2). Taxonomy (NCBI): domain Eukaryota; kingdom Metazoa; phylum Arthropoda; class Insecta; order Orthoptera; family Acrididae; genus Schistocerca; species Schistocerca americana. The sequence continues at coordinate 3,447,381 of NC_060122.1, read as the reverse complement.
ACGCAAAACTGATAGTTAATTGTAATGTTCAGAGCCTCCTAATGACGATGGAACACTCAAATTGCGCCGAGATTCAATACATCGGCCTTCAGCCGACTTGTCTCCGTGGGGAATTGCTGCCTCGGGCACCATATGGTCCGCCTCCTGTGAGTCTAGATTTTCGAATCCGACGAAAAAATGATAGTTAATTGTAACGTTCGGCGCCTCCTAATGTCGATGGAACACTCAAATTGCGTCGAGAGTCAATACATCGTCCTCCCGCTGACTTGTCTCCAATGGGTATTGCTGCCTCGGGCACCATATGGTCCGTCTCCTTTGAGTCTAGATTTTCGATTCCGATGCGATACTGATAGTTAATTGTAACGTTTAGGGCATCCCAATGACGATGGAACATTCAAATTGCGTCGAGGTTCAATACATCGTCCTCCTGCCGACTTGTCTCCAATGGGTATTGCTGCCTCGGGCACCATATGGTCCTTCTCCTGTGAGTCTAGATTTTCGAATCCGACGCATAACTGATAGTTAATTGTAAGGTTCAGGGCCTCCAAATGACGATGGAACACTCAAATTGCGTCGAGATTCAATACATCGTTCTCCAGCCAATTTGTCTCAAGGGGATATTGCTGCCTCGGGCACCTTATGGTCGTTCTCCTGTGAGTGTAGTTTCTCGAATCCGACCCAAAACTGATAGTTAATTGTAACGTTCAGGGCCTCCTAACGACGATGGAACACTCAAATTGCGTCGAGATTCAATACAGCGGCCACGAGCCGACTTGTGTCCAAGGGGACATTGCTGCCCCGGGCACCAAATGGTACAGCTCCTGTGAGTCTAGATTTTCGATTCCGATGCGAAACTGATAGTTAATTGTAAAGTTCGGGGCCTCCTAATAGCGATGGAACGGTCTAATTGCGTCGAGATTCGATATATCGTCCTCCAGCCGACTTGTCTCAAGGGGATATTGCTGCCTCGGGCACCATATGGTCCGTCTCCTGTGAGTCTAGATTTTCGAATCCGACGCGAAACTGATAGTTAATTGTAACATTCAGGGCCTCCTAATGCCGATGGAACACTCAAATAGCGTCAAGGTTCTATACAACGTCCTTCAACCGACTTGTCTCCAAGAGTCTATTGTTGCCTCGGACACCTTATGGTCGTTCTCCTGTGATTATAGATTCTCGAATCCGACGCAAAGCTGATAATTAATTGTAATGCTCTTGGCCTTCTAATGACGATGGAACACTCAAATTGCGTCGAGATTTAATACAGCGGCCACGAGCCGACTTGTGCCCATGGGGACATTGCTGCCTCGGGCACCAAATGATCCGTCTCCTGTGAGTCTAGATTTTCGATTCCGATGCGAAACTGATAGTTAATTGTAACGTTCAAGGCCTCCTAATAACGATGGAACACTCAAATTGCGTCACGATTCAGTACCTCGTCCTCCAGCGGACTGGTTTTCAAGGGGATATTGCTGCCTCAGGCACCTTATGGTCCGTCACCATTGACTCTAGATTTTCGATTCCGGCGAAAAACTGATAGTTAATTGCAACATTCAGGGCCTCCTAATGACGATGGATCACTCAAATTGCGTCGCGATCCAATACATCGTCCTCTAGCCGACTTGTCTAAAAAGGGTCTATTGCTGCCTCGGGTACCTTGTGGTCGTTCTCCTGTGAGTCTAGATTTTCGAATCCGACGCATAACTGATAGTTAATGGTAAAGTTCAGGGCCTCCTAATGACGATGAAACACTCAAATTGCGTCGAGATTCAATACATCGTGTTCCAGCCGACTTGTCTCCAAGGGCATATCGCTGCCTCGGGCACCACATGGTCCGTCTCCATTGATTCTACATTTTCGAATCCTACGCAAAACTGATAGTTAATTGTAACGTTCAGGGGCTCCTAATGACGATGGGGCACTAAAATTGCGTCGCGATTCAATACATCGTCCTCCAGAGGACTGATCTCCAACGGGATATTGCTGCCTCGGGCACCTTACGGTCCGTTTCCAGTGAGTCTAGAATTTCGATTCCGACGAAGAACTGATATTTAATTGTAACATTCAGGGCCTCCTAATGACGATGGAACACTCAAATTGCGTCGAGGTTCAATACATCGTCCTCCTGCCGACTTGTCTCCAATGGGTATTGCTGCCTCGGGCACCATATTCTCCTGTGAGTCTAGATTTTCGAATCCGACGCGAAACTGATAGTTAATTGTAACGTTCAGGGCCTCCTAATGACGATGGAACAGTCAAATTGCGTCGAGAATCAATACATCGACCTCCATCCGACTTGTCTCCAAATATTTATTGCTGCGTCAGGCACCTTGTGGTAGTTCTCCTGTGAGACTAGATTTGCGAATCCGACGCATAACTGATAGTTAATTGTAACGTTCAGGGCCTCCAAATGACGATGGAACACTCAAATTGCGTCGAGATTCAATACATCGTCCTCCAGCCGACTTGTCTCCAAGGGTCTATTGCTGCCTCGGGCACCTTATGGCCGTTCCCCTGTGAGTCTAGATTTTCGAATAAGACGCATAACTGATAGTTAATTGTAACGCTCAGCGCCTCCTAATGACGATGGAACACTCAAATAGCGTCAAGATTCTATACAACGTCCTTCAACCGACTTGTCTCCAAGAGTCTATTGCTGCCTCGGACACCTTATGGTCGTTCTCCTGTGAGTCTAGATTCTCGAATACGACGCAAAACTGATAGTTAATTGTAATACTCAGGGCCTCCTAATGACGATGGAAGACTCAAATTGCGTCGAGATTCAATACAGCGGCCACGAGCCGACTTGTGCCCATGGGGACATTGCTGCCTCGGGCACCAAATGGTCCGTCTCCTGTGATTCTAGTTTTTCGATTCCGATGCGAAACTGATAGCTAATTGTAACGTTCAGGGCCTCCTAATATCGATGTAACACTCAAATTGCGTCGAGATTCAATAAATCGTCCAGCAGCCGACTTGTCTCCAAGATTCTATTGCTGCCTCGGGCACCTTATGATCTTTCTCCTGTGAGTCTAGATTTTCGAACCCGACGCAAAACTGATAGTTAATTGTAACGTTCCGGGCCTCCTAATGACGATGGAATACTCAAATTGCGTCGAGAGTCAATACATCGTCCTCCAGCCGACTTGTCTACAAGGGGATATTGCTGCCTCTGGCTCCATGTGGTCCGGGTCCTGTGAGTGTAGATTTTCGAATCCGACGCAAAATTGATAGTTAATTGTAACGTTCAGGGCCTCCTAATGACGACGGAACACTCATATTGCGTCGAGATTCAATACGTCGGCCTCCAGGCGACTTAACTCCAAGGGTCTATTGCTGCCTCGGGCACCTTATGGTCGTTCTCCAGTGGGTCTCGAATTTCGAATCCGACCCATAACTGCTAGTTAATTGCAACGTTCAGCGCCTCCTATTGACGATGGAACACTCAAATTGGGTCGAGATTCAATACTTCGGCCTCCAGCCGACTAGTCTCCAAATGTCTATTGCTGCCTCGGGCACCTTATGGTCGTTCTCCTGAGAGTCTAGATTTTCGAATCCGACGCAAAACTGATAGTTCATTGTAACGTTCAGGGCCTCCTAATAACGATGGAACCCCCAAATTGCGACGAGATTCAATACATCGTCTTTCAGCCGACTTGTCTCCAAGGTTCTATTGCTTCCTCGGGCACCTTATGGTCATTCTCTTGTGAGTCTCGATTTTCGAATCCGACGCAAAACTGATAGTTAATTGCATCGTTCAGGTCCTCCTAATGTCGATGGAACACTCAAATTGCGTCGAGGTTCAATACATCGGCCACGAGCTGACTTGTCTCCAAGGGGTATTACTGCCTCGGGCACCATATGGTCCGTCTCCTGTAGGTCTAGATTTTTGAATCCGACATAAAAATGATAGTTAATTGTAACGTTCAGCGCCTCCTAATGACGATGGAACACTCAAATTGCGTCGAGATTCAATACATCGGCCTCCAGCCGACTTGTCTACAAGGGGATATTGCTGCCTCTGGCTCCATGTGATCCGTGTCCTGTGAGTCTAGATTTTCGAATCCGACGCGAAACTGTTAGTTAATTGTAACATTCAGGGCCTCCTAATGCCGATGGAACACTGAAATAGCGTCAAGGTTCTATACAACGTCCATCAACCGACTTGTCTCCAAGAGTCTATTGCTGCCTCGGACACCTTATGGTCGTTCTCCTGTGAGTCTAGATTCTCGAATTCGACGCAAAGCTGATAGTTAATTGTAATGCTCTGGGCCTTCTAATGACGATGAAACACTCAAATTGCGTCGAGATTTAACACAGCGGCCACGAGCCGACTTGTGCCCATGGGGACATTGCTGCCTCGGGCACCAAATGATCCGTCTCCTGTGAGTCTAGATTTTCGATTCCGATGCGAAACTGATAGTTAATTGTAACGTTCAGGGCCTTCTAATAACGATGGAACACTCAAATTGCGTACGATTCAATACTTCGTCCTCCAGCGGACTGGTTTTCAAGGGGATATTGCTGCCTCAGGCACCTTATGGTCCGTCACCATTGAGTCTAGATTTTCGATTCCGGCGAAAAACTGATAGTTAATTGCAACATTCAGGGCCTCCTAATGACGATGGATCACTCATATTGCGTCGCGATCCAATACATCGTCCTCTAGCCGACTTGTCTAAAAAGGGTCTATTGCTGCCTCGGGCACCTTATGATCGTTCTCCGGTGAGTCTCGATTTACTAATCCGACGCAAAACTGATAGTTAATTGCAACATTCTGGGCCTCCAAATGACGATGGAATACTCAAATTGCGTCGAGGTTCAATACATCGTCCTCCTGCCGACTTGTCTCCAATGGGTATTGCTGCCTCGGGCACCATATGGTCCTTCTGTGAGTCTAAATTTTTGATTCCGACCCGAAACTGATAATTAATTGTAACGTTCAGGGCCTCCTAATGACGATGGAACACTCAAATTACGTCGAGGTTCAATACATCGTCCTCCAGCCGACTTGTCTCCAAGGGGTATTGCTGCCTCGGGCACCATATGGTCCGTGTCCTTTGAGTCTTGATTTTCGAATTCGACGCTAAATTGATAGTTAATTGTAACGGTCAGGGCCTTCTAATGACGATGGAACACTCAAATTGGGTCGAGGTTCAATACATCGTCCTCCAGCCGACTTGTCTCCAATGGGATATTGCTGCCTCGGGCACCAAATGGTCCGTCTCCTGTGAGTCTAGATTTTCGAATCCGACGCAAAAATGATAGTTAATTATAACGTTCAGCGCTCCTCATTACGATGGAACACTAAAATTGCGTCGAGAGTCAATACATTGTCCTCCAGTCGACTTGTCTACAAGGGGATATTGCTGCCTCTGGTTCCATGTGGTCCGTGTACTGTGAGTCTAGATTTTCGAATCCGACGCGAAACTGATAGTTAATTGTAACGTTCAGGGCCTCCTAATGACGATGGAACACTCAAATTGCGACGAGATTCAATACATAGGCCTCCAGCCGACTTGTCTCCAGGGGTCTATTGCTGCCTCGGGCACCTTATGGTCGTTCTCCTGTGAGTCTAGATTTTTGAATACGACGCATAACTGATAGTTATTTGCAACGTTCAACGCCTCCTAATGACGATGGAACACTCAAATTGCGTCGAGACTCAATACATCGGCCTCCTGCCGACTTGTCTCCAAATGGCTATTGCTGCCTCGGGTACCTTGTGGTCGTTCTCCTGTGAGTCTAGATTTTCGAATCCGACGCATAACTGATAGTTAATGGTAAAGATCAGGGCCTCCTATTGACGATGAAACACTCAAATTGCGTCGAGATTCAATACATCGTCCTCCAGCCGACTTGTCTCCAAGGGCATATCGCTGCCTCGGGCACCACATGGTCCGTCTCCATTGATTCTACATTTTCGAATCCGACGCATAACTGATAGTTAATGGTAAAGTTCAGGGCCTCCTAATGACGATGGGGCACTCAAATTGCGTCGCGATTAAATACATCGTCCTCCAGAGGACTGATCTCCAACGGGATATTGCTGCCTCGGGCACCTTCCGGTCCGTTTCCAGTGAGTCTACAATTTCGATTCCGACGAAGAACTGATATTTAATTGCAACATTCAGGGCCTCCTAATGACGATGGAACACTCAAATTGCGTCGAGGTTCAATACATCGTCCTCCTGCCGACTTGTCTCCAATGGGTATTGCTGCCTCGGGCACCATATTCTCCTGTGAGTCTAGATTTTCGATTCCGACGCGAAACTGATAGTTAATTGTATCATTTAGGGCCTCCTAATGAAGATGGAACACTCAAATAGCGTCAAGAGTCTATACAACGTCCTTCAACCGACTTGTCTCCAAGAGTCTATTGCTGCCTCGGACACCTAATGGTCGTTCTCCTGTGAGTCTAGATTCTGGAATCCGACGGAAAACTGATAGTTAATTGTAATGCTCAGAGCCTCCTAATGACGATGGAACACTCAAATTGCGTCGAGATTCAATAGAGCGGCCACGAGCCGACTTGTGCCCATGGGGACATGGCTGCCTCGGGCACCAAATGGTCCGTCTCCTGTGAGTCTAGATTTTCGATTCCGATGCGAAACTGATGGTTAATTGTAACGTTCAGGGCCTCTTAATAACGATGTAACATTCAAATTGCGTCGAGATTCAATAAATCGTCCAGCAGCCGACTTGTCTCCAAGTTTCTATTGCTGCCTCGGGCACCTTATGATCTTTCTCCTGTGAGTCTAGATTTTCGAACCCGACGCAAAACTGATAGTTAATTGTAACGTTCCGGGCCTCCTAATGACGATGGAATACTCAAATTGCGTCGAGAGTCAATACATCGTCCTCCAGCCGACTTGTCTACAAGGGGATATTGCTGCCTCTGGCTCCATGTGGTCCGTGTCCTGTGAGTCTAGATTTTCGAATCCGACGCAAAACTGATAGTTAATTGTAACGTTCAAGGCTTCCTAATGACGACGGAACACTCAAATTGCGTCGAGGTTCAATACATCGGCCACGAGCTGACATGTCTCCAAGGGGTATTACTGCCTCGGGCACCTTATGGCCGTTCCCCTGTGAGTCTAGATTTTCGAATCCGACGCATAACTGATAGTTAATTGTAACGCCCAGCGCCTCCTAATGACGATGAAACACTCACATTGCGTCGAGATTCAATACATCGTCCTCCAGCCGACTTGTTTCAAGGGGATACTGCTGCCTCGGGCACCATATGGTCCGTCTCCTGTGAGTCTAGATTTTCGTATCCGACGCAAAACTGATAGTTAATTGTAACGTTCAAGGCTTCCTAATGACGACGGAACACTCAAATTGGGTCGAGATTCAATACATCGGCCTGCAGCCGACTAGTCTCCAAATGTCTATTGCTGCCTCGGGCACCTTATGGTCGTTCTCCTGAGAGTCTACAATTTCGATTCCGACGAAGAACTGATATTTAATTGCAACATTCAGGGCCTCCTAATGACGATGGAACACTCAAATTGCGTCGAGGTTCAATACATCGTCCTCCTGCCGACTTGTCTCCAATGGGTATTGCTGCCTCGGGCACCATATTCTCCTGTGAGTCTAGATTTTCGATTCCGACGCGAAACTGATAGTTAATTGTATCATTCAGGGCCTCCTAATGACGATGGAACACTCAAATAGCGTCAAGAGTCTATACAACGTCCTTCAACCGATTTGTCTCCAAGAGTCTATTGCTGCCTCGGACACCTTATGGTCGTTCTCCTGTGAGTCTAGATTCTGGAATCCGACGGAAAACTGATAGTTAATTGTAATGCTCAGGGCCTCCTAATGACGATGGAACACTCAAATTGCGTCGAGATTCAATAGAGCGGCCACGAGCCGACTTGTGCCCATGGGGACATTGCTGCCTCGGGCACCAAATGGTCCGTCTCCTGTGAGTCTAGATTTTCGATTCCGATGCGAAACTGATGGTTAAATGTAACGTTCAGGGCCTCCTAATAACGATGTAACATTCAAATTGCGTCGAGATTCAATAAATCGTCCAGCAGCCGACTTGTCTTCAAGTTTCTATTGCTGCCTCGGGCACCTTATGATCTTTCTCCTGTGAGTCTAGATTTTCGAACCCGACGCAAAACTGATAGTTAATTGCAACGTTCAGGTCCTCCTAATGTCGATGGAACACTCAAATTGCGTCGAGGTTCAATACATCGGCCACGAGCTGACTTGTCTCCAAGGGGTATTACTGCCTCGGGCACCATATGGTCCGTCTCCTGTGAGTCTAGATTTTTGAATCCGACATAAAAATGATAGTTAATTGTAACGTTCAGCGCCTCCTAATGACGACGGAACACTCAAATTGCGTCGAGATTCAATACATCGGCCTCCAGCCGACTTGTCTACAAGGGGATATTGCTGCCTCTGGCTCCATGTGATCCGTGTCCTGTGAGTCTAGATTTTTGAATCCGACATAAAAATGATAGTTAATTGTAACATTCAGGGCCTCCTAATGCCGATGGAACACTCAAATAGCGTCAAGGTTCTATACAACGTCCTTCAACCGACTTGTCTCCAAGAGTCTATTGCTGCCTCGGACACCTTATGGTCGTTCTCCTGTGAGTCTAGATTCTCGAATCCGACGCAAAGCTGATGGTTAATTGTAATGCTCTGGGCCTTCTAATGACGATGAAACACTCAAATTGCGTCGAGATTTAATACAGCGGCCACGAGCCGACTTGTGCCCATGGGGACATTGCTGCCTCGGGCACCAAATGATCCGTCTCCTGTGAGTCTAGATTTTCGATTCCGATGCGAAACTGATAGTTAATTGTAACGTTCAGGGCCTTCTAATAACGATGGAACACTCAAATTGCGTCGCGATTCAATACTTCGTCCTCCAGCGGACTGGTTTTCAAGGGGATATTGCTGCCTCAGGCACCTTATGGTCCGTCACCATTGAGTCTAGATTTTCGATTCCGGCGAAAAACTGATAGTTAATTGCAACATTCAGGGCCTCCTAATGACGATGGATCACTCAAATTGCGTCGCGATCCAATACATCGTCCTCTAGCCGACTTGTCTAAAAAGGGTCTATTGCTGTCTCGGGCACCTTATGATCGTTCTCCTGTGAGTCTCGATTTACTAATCCGACGCAAAACTGATAGTTAATTGCAACATTCTGGGCCTCCTAATGACGATGGAATACTCAAATTGCGTCGAGGTTCAACACATCGTCCTCCTGCCGACTAGTCTCCAAGGGGTATTGCTGCCTCGGGCACCATACGGTCCGTGTCCTTTGAGTCTAGATTTTCGAATTAGACGCTAAATTGATAGTTAATTGTAACGGTCAGGGCCTCCTAATGACGATGGAACACTCAAATTGGGTCGAGGTTCAATACATCGTCCTCCAGCCGACTTGTCTCCAATGGGATATTGCTGCCTCGGGCACCAAATGGTCCGTCTCCTGTGAGTCTAGATTTTCGAATCCGACGCAAAAATGATAGTTAATTATAACGTTCAGCGCCTCCTAATGACGATGGAACACTCAAATTGCGTCGAGAGTCAATACATTGTCCTCCAGTCGACTTGTCTACAAGGGGATATTGCTGCCTCTGGCTCCATGTGGTCCGTGTACTGTGAGTCTAGATTTTCGAATCCGACGCGAAACTGATAGTTAATTGTAACGTTCAGGGCCTCCTAATGACGATGGAACACTCAAATTGCGTCGAGATTCAATACATAGGCCTCCAGCCGACTTGTCTCCAGGGGTCTATTGCTGCCTCGGGCACCTTATGGTCGTTCTCCTGTGAGTCTAGATTTTTGAATACGACGCATAACTGATAGTTATTTGCAACGTTCAACGCCTCCTAATGACGATGGAACACTCAAATTGCGTCGAGATTCAATACATCGGCCTCCAGCCGACTTGTCTCCAAATGTCTATTGCTGCCTCGGGTACCTTGTGGTCGTTCTCCTGTGAGTCTAAATTTTCGAATCCGACGCATAACTGATAGTTAATGGTAAAGTTCAGGGCCTCCTAATGACGATGAAACACTCAAATTGCGTCGAGATTCAATACATCGTCCTCCAGCCGACTTGTCTCCAAGGGCATATCGCTGCCTCGGGCACCACATGGTCCGTCTCCATTGATTCTACATTTTCGAATCCGACGCATAACTGATAGTGAATGGTAAAGTTCAGGGCCTCCTAATGACGATGGGGCACTCAAATTGCGTCGCGATTCAATACATCGTCCTCCAGAGGACTGATCTCCAACGGGATATTGCTGCCTCGGGCACCTTACGGTCCGTTTCCAGTGAGTCTAGAATTTCAATTCCGACGAAGAACTGATATTTAATTGCAACATTCAGGGCCTCCTAATGACGATGGAACACTCAAATTGCGTCGAGGTTCAATACATCGTCCTCCTGCCGACATGTCTCCAATGGGTATTGCTGCCTCGGGCACCATATTCTCCTGTGAGTCTAGATTTTCGATTCCGACGCGAAACTGATAGTTAATTGTATCGTTCAGGGCCTCCTAATGACGATGGAACACTCAAATAGCGTCAAGAGTCTATACAACGTCCTTCAACCGACTTGTCTCCAAGAGTCTATTGCTGCCTCGGACACCTTATGGTCGTTCTCCTGTGAGTCTAGATTCTGGAATCCGACGGAAAACTGATAGGTAATTGTAATGCTTAGGGCCTCCTAATGACGATGGAACACTCAAATTGCGTCGAGATTCAATAGAGCGGCCACGAGCCGACTTGTGCCCATGAGGACATTGCTGCCTCGGGCACCAAATGGTCCGTCTCCTGTGAGTCTAGATTTTCGATTCCGATGCGAAACTGATGGTTAATTGTAACGTTCAGGGCCTCCTAATAACGATGTAACATTCAAATTGCGTCGAGATTCAATAAATCGTCCAGCAGCCGACTTGTCTCCAAGTTTCTATTGCTGCCTCGGGCACCTTATGTCTTTCTCCTGTGAGTCTAGATTTTCGAACCCGACGCAAAACTGATAGTTAATTGTAACGTTCCGGGCCTCCTAATGACGATGGAATACTCAAATTGCGTCGAGAGTCAATACATCGTCCTCCAGCCGACTTGTCTACAAGGGGATATTGCTGCCTCTGGCTCCATGTGGTCCGTGTCCTGTGAGTCTAGATTTTCGAATCCGACGTAAAACTGATAGTTAATTGTAACGTTCAGGGCTTCCTAATGACGACGGAACACTCAAATTGCGTCGAGGTTCAATACATCGGCCACGAGCTGACATGTCTCCAAGGGGTATTACTGCCTCGGGCACCATATGGTCCGTCTCCTGTGGGTCTAGATTTTTGAATCCAACATAAAAATGATAGTTAATTGTAACGTTCAGCGCCTCTTAATGACGATGGAACACTCAAATTGCGTCGAGAGTCAATACATCGTCCTCCAGTCGACTTGTCTACAAGGGGATATAGCTGCCTCTGGCTCCATGTCGTCCGTGTACTGTGAGTCTAGATTTTCGAATCCGAAGCGAAACTGATAGTTAATTGTAACTTTCACGGCCTCCTAATGACGATGGAACACTCAAATTGCGTCGAGATTCAATACATCGGCCTCCAGCCGACTTGTCTCCAAGGGTCTATTGCTGCCTCGAGCACCTTATGGTCGTTCTCCTGTGAGTCTAGATTTTAGAATCCGACGCATAACTGACGGTTATTTGAAACGTTCAGCGCCTCCTAATGACGATGGAACACTCAAATTGCGTCGAGATTCAATACATCGGCCTCCAGCCGACTTGTCTCCAAATGTCTATTGCTGCCTCGGGTACCTTGTGGTCGTTCTCCTGTGAGTCTAGGTTTTCGAATCCGACGCATAACTGATAGTTAATTGTAAAGTTCAGGGCCTCCTAATGACGATGAAACACTCAAATTGCGTCGAAATTCAATACATCGTCCTCCAGCCGACTTGTCTCCAAGGGCATATCGCTGCCTCGGGCACCACATGGTCCGTCTCCGTTGATTCTACATTTTCGAATCCGACGCAAAACTGATAGTTAATTGTAACGTTCAGGGCCTCCTAACGACGATGGGGCACTCAAATTGCGTCGCGATTCAATACATCGTCCTCCAGAGGACTGATCTCCAAGGCGATATTGCTGCCTCGGGCTCCAGTGAGTCTAGATTTTCGATTCCGACGGAAAACTGATATTTAATTGTAACATTCCGGGCTTCCTAATGACGATGGAACACTCATATTACGTCGCGATCCAATACATCGTCCTCCAGCCGACTTGTCTCCAAGGGTCTGTTGCTGCCTCGGGCACCTTATGATCGTTCTCCTTTGTGTCTCGATCTTCTATCCCGACGCAAAACTGATAGTTAATTGCAACGTTCATGGCCTCCAAATGACGATGGAACACTCAAATTGCGTCGAGATTCGATACATCGTCCTCCTGCCGACTTGTCTCCAAGGGTCTATTGCTGCCTCGGGCACCTTATGGCCGTACCCCTGTGAGTCTAGATTTTCGAATCCGACGCATAACTGATAGTTAATTCTAACCCTCAGCGCATTCCAAAGACGATGGAACACTCACATTGCGTCGAGATTCAATACATCGTCCTCCAGCCGACTTGTCTCAAGGGGATATTGCTGCCTCGGGCACCATATGGTCCGTCTCCTGTGAGTCTAGATTTTCGATTATGATGCGAAACTGATAGTTATTTGTAACGTTGAGGGCTTCCTAATGACGATGGAACACTCAAATTACGTGGAGAGTCAATACATCGTCCTCCAGCCGACTTGTCTCCAAGGGGTACTGCTGCCTCTTGCACCATATGGTTCGACTCCTGTGAGTCTAGATTTTCGAATCCGACGAAAAAATGATAGTAACGTTCAGCGCCTCCTAATGACGATGGAACACTCAAATTTCGTCGAGATTCAATACATCGGCCACCAGCCGACTTGTCCCCGAGGGCACAACGCTGCCTCGGGCACCACATGGTCCGTGTCCGTTGATTCCACATTTTCGAATCAGACGCAAACTGATAGTTAATTGTAATGTTCAGGGCCTCCAAATGACGATGGGTTACTCAGATTGCGTCGCGATTCAATACATCGTCCTCCAGCGGACTTGTCTCCAAGGGTCTATAGCTGCCTCGAGCACCTTTTGGCCGTTCTCCTGTGAGCCTAGATTTTTGAATCCGACGCATAACTGATAGTTATTTGCAACGTTCAGCGCCGCCTAATGACGATGGAACACTCAAATTGCGTCGAGATTCAATACATCGACCTCCAGCCGACTTGTCTCCAAATGTCTATTGCTGCCTCGGGGACCTTGTGGTCGTTCTCCTGTGAGTCTATATTTTCGAATCCGACGCGTAACTGGTAGCTAATTGTAAATGTTAGGGCCTCCTAATGACGATGAAACATTCAAATTGCGTCGAGATTCAATACATCGTCCTCCAGCCGACTTGTCTCCAAGGGCATATCGCTGCCTCGGGCACCACATGGTCCGTCTCAGTTGAATCTACATTTTCGAATCCGACGCAAAACTGATAGTTAATTGTAATGTTCAGGGCCTCCAAATGACGATGGGGCACTCAGATTGCGTCGCGATTCAATACATCGTCCTCCTGCGGACTTGTCTCCAGGGTGATATTGCTGCCTCGGGCACCTTATGGTCCGTCTCCATTGAGTCTAAATTTTCGATTCCAACGAAAAACTGATAGTTAATTGTAACATTCAGGGCCTCCTAATGACAAAGGAACACTCATATTGCATCGCGATCCAATTCATCGTCCTCCAGCCTACTTGTCTCCTAGGGTCTATTGGTGCCTCGGGCACCTTATGATCGTTCTCTTGTGAGTCTCGATTTTCTTATCCGACGCAAAACTGATAGTTAATTGCAACGTTCAGGGCCTCCTAATGACGATGGAACACTCAAATTGCGACGAGGTTCAATACATCGTCCTCCTGCAGACTTGCCTCCAATGGGTATTGCTGCCTCGGGCACCATATTTTCCTTCTCCTGTGATTCTAGATTTACGATTCCAAATCGAAACCGATAGTTAATTGTAACGTTCAGGGCCTCCGAATGACGACGGAACACTCAAATTGCGTCGAGATTCAATACATCGGACTCCAGGCGACTTATCTCCAAGGGTCTATTGCTGCCTCGGGCACCTTATGGTCGTTCTCCTGTGGGTCTAGATTTTCGAATCCGACCCATAACTGATAGTTAATTGCAACGTTCAGCGCCTCCTATTGACGATGGAACACTCAAATTGGGTCGAGATTCAATACATCGGCCTCCAGCCGACTTGTCTCCAAATGTCTATTGCTGCCTCGGGCACCTTATGGTCGTTCTCCTGTGAGTCTTGATTTTAGAATCCGACGCAAAACTGATAGTTAATTGTAACGTTCAGGGCCTCCTAATGACGATGTGGCTCTCAAATTGAGTCGCGATTCAATACATCGTCCACCAGCGGACTGGTCTCCAAGGGGATATTGATGCCTCGGGCACCTCATGGTCCTTCTCCATTGAGTCTAGATTTTCGATTCCGACGAAAAACTGATAGCTAATTGTAACATTCAGGGCCCCCTAATGACGATGGAACACTCAAATTGCGTCGAGATTCAATACATCGACCTCCAGCCGACTTGTCTCCAAGGGGTATTGCTGCCTCGGGCTCCATGTGGTCCGTCTCCTGTGTGTCTAAATTTTTGAATCCGACGCGAAACTGATAGTTAATTGTAACGTTCAGGGCCTCCTAATGACGATGGAACACTCCAATTGCGTCGAGATTCAATACATCGTCCTTCAGCCGACTTGTTTCCAACGGTCTATTGCTGGCTCTGACACATTATGGTCGTTCTCCTGTGTGTCTAGATTTTAGAATCCGACGCAAAACTGATAGTTAATTGTAACGTTCAAGCCCTCCTAATGACGATGTAACACTCAAATTGCGTGGAGATTCAATACATCGGCCTCCAGCCGACTTGTCTCCAAGGGGACATTGCTGCCTCGGGCACCATATGGTCCGTCTCCTGTGAATCTAGATTTTCGATTCCGATGCGAAACTGATAGTTAATTGTAACTTTCAGGGCCTCTTAATAACGATGGAACACACAAGTAGCGTCGAGATTCTGTACATGGTTCTTCAGCCGACTTGTCTCCAACGGTCTATTGCTTGCTCGGGCACCATATGGTCCGTCTCCTGTGAGTCTAGATTTTCGAATCCGACGCGAAACTGATAGTTAATTGTAACGATCAGGGCCTCCTAATGACGATGGGACACTCAAATTGCATCTAGGTTCAATACATCGGCCACGAGCCGACTTGTCTCCAAGGGGTTTTGCTGCCTTGGGCACCATATGGTCCGTCTCCTGTGAGTCTAGATTTTTGAA
The DNA here is from genome assembly GCF_021461395.2 of Schistocerca americana. Classification (NCBI taxonomy): domain Eukaryota; kingdom Metazoa; phylum Arthropoda; class Insecta; order Orthoptera; family Acrididae; genus Schistocerca; species Schistocerca americana. The sequence continues at coordinate 3,431,987 of NC_060122.1, read as the reverse complement.
TCCGACGCAAAAATGATAGTTAATTGTAACGTTCAGCGCCTCCTAATGACGATGGAACACTCAAATTGCGTCGAGGTTCAATACATCGTCCTCCAGCCGACTTGTCTACAAGGGGATATTGCTGCCTCGGGCTCCATGTGGTCCCCAGTGAGTCTAGATTTTCGAATCCGACGCGAAACTGATACTTAATTGTAACGTTCAGGGCCTCCTAATAACGATGGAACACTCAAATTGCGACGAGATTCAATACATCGTCCTTCAGCCGACTCGTCTCCAACGGTCTATTGCTGGCTCGGGCAGCTTAGGTTCGTTCTCCTGTGAGTCTAGATTTTAGAATCCGATGCAAAACTGATAGTTAATTGTAACGTTCAAGCCCTCCTAATGACGATGGAACACTCAAATTGCGTGGAGATTCAATACATCGTCCTCCAGCCGACTTGTCTCCAAATGGACATTGCTGCCTCGGGCACCATATGGTCCGTCTCCTGTGAGTCTAGATTTTCGATTCCGATGCGAAACTGATAGGTATTTGTAATTTTTAGGGCCTCCTAATGACGATGGAACATTCAAATTGCGTCGAGAATAAATTCATCGTCCTTCAGCCGACTTGTCTCCAAGGTTCTATTGCAGCCTCGGGCACCTTATGGTCGTTCTCTTGTGAGTCTCGATTTTCGAATCCGACGCAAAACTGATAGTTAATTGTAACGTTCAAGGCCTCCAATGACGATGGAACACTCAAATTGCGTCGAGAGTCAATACATCGTCCTCCAGCCGACTTGTCTCCAAGGGGTATTGCTGTCTCGGGCGCCATATGTTCCGTCTCCTGTGAGTCTAGATTTTCGAATGCGACGCAAAAATGATAGTTAATTGTAACGTTCAGCGCCTCCTAATGACGATGGAACACTCAAATTGCGTCGAGAGTCAATACATCGTTCTCCAGCCGAATTGTCTACAAGGGGATATTGCTGCCTGGGGCTCCATGTGGTCCGTCTCCTGTGAGTCTACATTTTCTAATCCGACGCGAAACTGATAGTTAATTGAAACGTTCAGGGCCTCCTAATGACGTTGGAACACTCTTATTGCGTCGCGATCCAATACATCGTCCTCCAGCCGACTTCTCCCCTTCGGGCACCTTATGGTCGTTCTCTTGTGAGTCTCGATTTTCGAATCCGACCTGTCTCCTGTGAGTCTAGAATTTCGAATGCGACGCAAAAATGATAGTTAATTGTAACGTTCAGGGCCTCCTAAAGACGATGGAACACTCAAATTGCGTCGAGATTCAATACATCGTCCTCCAGCCGACATGTCTCCAAGAGGTATTGCTGCCTCGGGCACCATATGGTCCGTCTCCTGTGAGTCTAGATATTCGAATCCGACGCAAAAATGATAGTTAAATGTAATGTTCAGGGCATCCTAAAGACGATGGAACACTCAAATTGCGTCGAGATTCAATACATCGGCCCCAGCACACTTGTCTCCAAGGGTCTATTGCTGCCTCGGGCACCTTCTGATCTTTCTCCTGTGAGTCCAGATGTTCGAATCCGACGCAAAACTGATAGTTAATTGCAACGTTCAGGGCCTCCTAATGACGATGGAACACTCAAATTGCGACGAGGTTCAATACAACGTCCTCCAGCCGACTTGTCTCCAAGGGGTATTGCTGCCTAGGGGTCCATGTGTTCCGTCTCCTGTGTGTCTAGATTTTTGAATCCGACGCGAAACTGATAGTTAATTGTAACTTTCAGGGCCGCCTAATGACGATGGAACACTCCAATTGCGTCGAGATTCAATACATCGTGCTTCAGCCGACTTGTCTCCAACGGTCTATTGCTGGCTCCGACACCTTATGGTCGTTCTCCTGTGTGTCTAGATTTTAAAATCCGACGAAAAACTGATAGTCAATTGTAACGTTCAAGTCCTCCTATTGACGATGGAACACTCAAATTGCGTGAGATTCAATACATCGGCCTCCAGCCGACTTGTCTCCAAGGGGACATTGCTGCCTCGGGCACCATATGGTCCGTCTCCTGTGAGTCCAGATTCTCGATTCCGATTCGAAACTGATAGTTATTTGTAACGTTCAGGGCCTCCTAATAACGATGGAACACTCAAATTGCGTCGAGATTCAATATATCGTCCTTCAGCCGACTTGTCTACTAGGGGATATTGCTGCCTCTGGCTCCATGTGGTCCGTGTCCTGTGAATCCAGATTTTCGAATCCGACGCGAAACTGATACTTAATTGTAACGTTCAGGGCCTCCAAATGACGATCGAACACTCAAATGGCGTCGAGATTCAATACATCGTCCTCCAGCCGACTTGTCTCCAAGGGTCTATTGCTGCCTCGAGCACCTTATGGTCGTTCTCCTGTGAGTCTACATTTTTGAATCCGACGCATAACTGAAAGTTATTTGCAACGTTCAGCGCCTCGTAATGGCGATGGAACACTCAAGTTGCTTCGAAAGGCAAAACATCGTCATTCAAACCTACTTGTCTCCAAAGGTCTATTGCTGCCTCGGGCACCTTATGGTCGTTCTCCTGTGAGTCTAGATTTTAGAATCCGGCGCAAAACTAATGGTTAATTGTAACGTTCAGAGCCTCCTAAGGCCCGATGGAACGCTCAAATTGCGTCGAGATTCAATACATCGTCCTCCAGCCGACTTGTCTACAAGGGGATATTGCTGGTCTGGCTCCATATGGTCCGTGTCCTGTGAGTCTAGATTTTCGAATCCGACGCGAAACTGATAGTTAATAGTAACGTCAGGGCCTCCTAATGACAATGGGGCTCTCATATTGCGTCGCGAATCAATACATCGTTCACCAGCGGACTGGTCTCCAAGGGGATACTGTTGCCTCGGGCACCTTATGGTCAGTCTCCAGTGAGTCTAGATTTTCGATTGCGACGTAATACTGATAGTAATTGTGACATTCAGGTTCTCCTAATGACGATGGAACACTCAAATTGCGTCGAGAGTCAATACATCGTCCTCCAGCCGACTTGTCTACAAGGTGATATTGCTGCCTCGGGCTCCATGTGGTCCGTCTCCAGTGAGTCCAGATTTTCGAATCCGACGCGAAACTGATAGTTAATTGTAACTTTCAGGGCCTCCTAATGACGATGGAACACACCAATTGCGTCGAGATTCAATACATCGTCCTTCAGCCGACTTGTCTCCAACGGTCTATTGCTGGCTCCGAAACCTTATGGTCGTTCTCCTGTGAGTCTAGATTTTAAAATCCGACGCAAAACTGATAGTTAATTGTAACGTTCAAGCCCTCCTATTGACGATGGAACACTCAAATTGCGTGGAGATTCAATACATCGGCCTCCAGCCGACTTGTCTCCAAGGGGACATTGCTGCCTCGGGCATCATATGGTCCGTCTCCTGTGAGTCTAGATTCTCGATTCCGATGCGAAACTGATAGTTAATAGTAACGTTCAGGGCCTCCTAATAACGATGGAACACTCAAATTGCGACGAGATTCAATACATCGTCTTTCAGCCGACTTGTCTCCAAGGTTCTATTGCTTCCTCGGGCACCTTATGGTCATTCCCTTGTGAGTCTCGATTTTCGAATCCGACGCAAAACTGATAGTTAATTGCAACGTTCAGGTCCTCCTAATGTCGATGGAACACTCAAATTGCGGCCACGAGCTGACTTGTCTCCAAGGGGTATTACTGCCTCGGGCACCATATGGTCCTTCTCCTGTGAGTCTAGATTTTTGAATCCGACATAAAAATGATAGTTATTTGTGACGTTCAACGCCTCCTAATGACGATGGAACACTCAAATTGCGTCAAGGTTCTATACAACGTCCTTCAACCGACTTGTCTCCAAGAGTCTATTGCTGCCTCGGACACCTTATGGTCGTTCTCCTGTGAGTCTAGATTCTCGAATCCGACGCAAAGCTGATAGTTAATTGTAATGCTCTGGGCCTTCTAATGACGATGAAACACTCAAATTGCGTCGAGATTTAATACAGGGGCCACGAGCCGACATGTGCCCGTGGGGACATTGCTGCCTCGGGCACCAAATGATCCGTCTCCTGTGAGTCTAGATTTTCGATTCCGATGCGAAACTGATAGTTAATTGTAACGTTCAGGGCCTTCTAATAACGATGGAACACTCAAATTGCGTCGCGATTCAATACTTCGTCCTCCAGCGGACTGGTTTTCAAGGGGATATTGCTGCCTCAGGCACCTTATGGTCCGTCACCATTGAGTCTACATTTTCGATTCCGGCGAAAAACTGATAGTTAATTGCAACATTCAGGGCCTCCTAATGACGATGGATCACTCAAATTGCGTCGCGATCCAATACATTGTCCTCTAGCCGACTTGTCTAAAAAGGGTCTATTGCTGCCTCGGGCACCTTATGATCGTTCTCCTGTGAGTCTCGATTTACTAATCCGACGCAAAACTGATAGTTAATTGCAACATTCTGGGCCTCCTAATGACGATGGAATACTCAAATTGCGTCGAGGTTCAATACATCGTCCTCCTGCCGACTAGTCTCCAATGGGTATTGCTGCCTCGGGCACCATATGGTCCTTCTGTGAGTCTAGATTTTCGATTCCGACCCAAAACTGATAATTAATTGTAACGTTCAGGGCCTCCTAATGACGATGGAACACTCAAATTGCATCGAGGTTCAATACATCGTCCTCCAGCCGAATTGTCCCCAAGGGGTATTGCTGCCTCGGGCACTATATGGTCCGTGTCCTTTGAGTCTAGATTTTCGAATTCGACGCTAAATTTATAGTTAATTGTAACGGTCAGGGCCTCCTAATGACGATGGAACACTCAAATTGGGTCGAGGTTCAATACATCGTCCTCCAGCCGACTTGTCTCCAATGGGATATTGCTGCCTCGGGCACCAAATGGTCCGTCTCATGTGAGTCTAGATTTTCGAATCCGACGCAAAAATGATAGTTAATTATAACGTTCAGCGCCTCCTAATGACGATGGAACACTCAAATTGCGTCGAGAGTCAATACATTGTCCTCCAGTCGACTTGTCTACAAGGGGATATAGCTGCCTCTGGCTCCATGTGGTCCGTGTACTGTGAGTCTAGATTTTCGAATCCGACGCGAAACTGATAGTTAACTGTAACGTTCAGGGCCTCCTAATGACGATGGAACACTCAAATTGCGTCGAGATTCAATACATAGGCCTCCAGCCGACTTGTCTCCAGGGGTCTATTGCTGCCTCGGGCACCTTATGGTCGTTCTCCTGTGAGTCTAGATTTTTGAATACGACGCATAACTGATAGTTATTTGCAACGTTCAACGCCTCCTAATGACGATGGAACACTCAAATTGCGTCGAGATTCAATACATCGGCCTCCAGCCGACTTGTCTCCAAATGTCTATTGCTGCCTCGGGTACCTTGTGGTCGTTCTCCTGTGAGTGTAGATTTTCGAATCCGACGCATAACTGATAGTTAATGGTAAAGTTCAGGGCCTCCTAATGACGATGAAACACTCAAATTGCGTCGAGATTCAATACATCGTCCTCCAGCCGACTTGTCTCCAAGGGCATATCGCTGCCTCGGGCACCACATGGTCCGTCTCCATTGATTCTACATTTTCGAATCCGACGCATAACTGATAGTTAATGGTAAAGTTCAGGGCCTCCTAATGACGATGGGGCACTCAAATTGCGTCGCGATTCAATACATCGTCCTCCAGAGGACTGATCTCCAACGGGATATTGCTGCCTCGGGCACCTTACGGTCCGTTTCCAGTGAGTCTAGAATTTCGATTCCGACGAAGAACTGATATTTAATTGCAACATTCAGGGCCTCCTAATGACGATGGAACACTCAAATTGCGTCGAGGTTCAATACATCGTCCTCCTGCCGACTTGTCTCCAATGGGTATTGCTGCCTCGGGCACCATATTCTCCTGTGAGTCTAGATTTTCGATTCCGACGCGAAACTGATAGTTAATTGTATCATTCAGGGCCTCCTAATGACGATGGAACACTCAAATAGCGTCAAGAGTCTACACAACGTCCTTCAACCGACTTGTCTCCAAGAGTCTATTGCTGCCTCGGACACCTTATGGTCGTTCTCCTGTGAGTCTAGATTCTGGAATCCGACGGAAAACTGATAGTTAATTGTAATGCTCAGGGCCTCCTAATGACGATGGAACACTCAAATTGCGTCGAGATTCAATAGAGCGGCCACGAGCCGACTTGTGCCCATGGGGACATTGCTGCCTCGGGCACCAAATGGTCCGTCTCCTGTGAGTCTAGATTTTCGATTCCGATGCGAAACTGATGGTTAATTGTAACGTTCAGGGCCTCCTAATAACGATGTAACATTCAAATTGCGTCGGGATTCAATAAATCGTCCAGCAGCCGACTTGTCTCCAAGTTTCTATTGCTGCCTCGGGCACCTTATGATCTTTCTCCTGTGAGTCTAGATTTTCGAACCCGACGCAAAACTGATAGTTAATTGTAACGTTCCGGGCCTCCTAATGACGATGGAATACTCAAATTGCGTCGAGAGTCAATACATCGTCCTCCAGCCGACTTGTCTACAAGGGGATATTGCTGCCTCTGGCTCCATGTGGTCCGTGTCCTGTGAGTCTAGATTTTCGAATCCGACGCAAAACTGATAGTTAATTGTAACGTTAAGGGCTTCCTAATGACGACGGAACACTCAAATTGCGTCGAGGTTCAATACATCGGCCACGAGCTGACATGTCTCCAAGGGGTATTACTGCCTCGGGCACCATATGGTCCGTCTCCTATGGGTCTAGATTTTTGAATCCAACATAAAAATGATAGTTAATTGTAACGTTCAGCGCCTCCTAATGACGATGGAACACTCAAATTGCGTCGAGATTCAATACATCGGCCTCCAGCCGAATGGTCTACAAGGGGATATTGCTGCCTCTGTCTCCATGTGATCCGTGACCTGTGAGTCTAGATTTTCGAATCCGACGCGAAACTGACAGTTAATTGTAACGTTCAGGGCCTCCTAATGACGATGGAACACTCAAATTGCGCTGAGATTCAATACATCGGCACCCAGCCGACTTGTCTCCAAGGGTCTATAGCTGCCTCGAGCACCTTATGGTCGTTCTTCTGTGAGTCTAGAATTTCGTATCCGACGCATAACTGATAGTTATTTGCAACGTTCAGCGCCCCCTAATGACGATGGAACACTTAAATTGCCTCGAGGTTCAATACATCGTCCTCCTGCCGACTTGTCTCCAATGGGTACTGCTGCCTCGGGCACCATAAGGTCCTTCTGTGAGTCTAGATTTTCGTTTCCGACCCGGAACTGATAGTTAATTGTAACGTTCAGGGCCTCCTAATGACGATGGAACACTCAAAAATGCGTCGAGGTTCAATACATCATCTTCCAGCCGACTTGTCTCCAAGGGGTATTGCTGCCTCGGGCACCAAATGGTCCGTCTCCTGTGAGTCTAGATTTTCGATTCCGACGCAAAAATGATAGTTAATTGTAACGTTCAGCGCCTCTTAATGACGATGGAACACTCAAATTGCGTCGAGAGTCAATACATCGTCCTCTAGTCGACTTGTCTACAAGGGGATATTGCTGCCTCTGGCTCCATGTCGTCCGTGTACTGTGAGTCTAGATTTTCGAATCCGACGCGAAACTGATAGTTAATTGTAACGTTCACGGCCTCCTAATGACGATGGAACACTCAAATTGCGTCGAGATTCAATACATCGGTCTCCAGCCGACTTGTCTCCAATGGTCTATTGCTGCCTCGAGCACCTTATGGTCGTTCTCCTGTGAGTCTAGATTTTAGAATCCGACGCATAACTGACGGTTATTTGAAACGTTCAGCGCCTCCTAATGACGATGGAACATTCAAATTGCGTCGAGATTCAATACATCGGCCTCCAGCCGACTTGTCTCCAAATGTCTATTGCTGGCTCGGGTACCTTGTGGTCGTTCTCCTGTGAGTCTAGGTTTTCGAATCCGACGCATAACTGATAGTTAATTGTAAAGTTCCGGGCCTCCTAATGACGATAAAACACTCAAATTGCGTCGAAATTCAATACATCGTCCTCCAGCCGACTTGTCTCCAAGGGCATATCGCTGCCTCGGGCACCACATGGTCCGTCTCCGTTGATTCTACATTTTCGAATCCGACGCAAAACTGATAGTTAATTGTAACGTTCAGGGCCTCCTAATGACGATGGGGCACTCAAATTGCGTCGCGATTCAATACATCGTCCTCCAGAGGACTGATCTCCAAGGCGATATTGCTGCCTCGGGCACCTTACGGTCCGTCTCCAGTGAGTCTAGATTTTCGATTCCGACGGAAAACTGATATTTAATTGTAACATTCAGGGCTTCCTAATGACGATGGAACACTCATATTACGTCGCGATCCAATACATCGTCCTCCAGCCGACTTGTCTCCAAGGGTCCTCGGGCACCTTATGATCGTTCTCCTTTGTGTCTCGATCTTCTAACCCGACGCAAAACTGATAGTTAATTGCAACGTTCATGGCCTCCAAATGACGATGGAACACTCAAATTGCGTCGAGATTCGATACATCGTCCTCCTGCCGACTTGTCTCCAAGGGTCTATTGCTGCCTCGGGCACCTTATGGCCGTACCCCTGTGAGTCTAGATTTTCGAATCCGACGCATAACTGATAGTTAATTGTAACCCTCAGCGCATTCTAAAGACGATGGAACACTCACATTGCGTCGAGATTCAATACATCGTCCTCCAGCCGACTTGTCTCGAGGGGATATTGCTGCCTCGGGCACCATATGGTCCGTCTCCTGTGAGTCTCGATTTTCGATTATGATGCGAAACTGATAGTTATTTGTAACGTTGAGGGCTTCCTAATGACGATGGAACACTCAAATTACGTGGAGAGTCAATACATCGTCCTCCAGCCGACTTGTCTCCAAGGGGTACTGCTGCCTCTTGCACCATATGGTTCGACTCCTGTGAGTCTAGATTTTCGAATCCGACGAAAAAATGATAGTAACGTTCAGCGCCTCCTAATGACGATGGGTTACTCAGATTGCGTCGCGATTCAATACATCGTCCTCCAGCGGACTTGTCTCCAAGGGTCTATAGCTGCCTCGAGCACCTTTTGGCCGTTCTCCTGTGAGCCTAGATTTTTGAATCCGACGCATAACTGATAGTTATTTGCAACGTTCAGCGCCGCCTAATGACATTGGAACACTCAAATTGCGTCGAGATTCAATACATTGACCTCCAGCCGACTTGTCTCCAAATGTCTATTGCTGCCTCGGGGACCTTGTGGTCGTTCTCCTGCGAGTCTATATTTTCGAATCCGACGCGTAACTGGTAGTTAATTGTAAAGGTTAGGGCCTCCTAATGACGATGAAACATTCAAATTGCGTCGAGATTCAATACATCGTCCTCCAGCCGACTTGTCTCAAAGGGCATATCGCTGCCTCGGGCACCACATTGTCCGTCTCAGTTGAATCTACATTTTCGAATCCGACGCAAAACTGATAGTTAATTGTAATGTTCAGGGCCTCCAAATGACGATGGGGCCACTCAGATTGCGTCGCGATTCAATACATCGTCCTCCAGCGGACTTGTCTCCAGGGTGATATTGCTGCCTCGGGTACCTTATGGTCCGTCTCCATTGAGTCTAGATTTTCGATTCCAACGAAAAACTGATAGTTAATTGTAACATTCAGGGCCTCCTAATGACGAAGGAACACTCATATTGCATCGCGATCCAATTCATCGTCCTCCAGCCGACTTGTCTCCTAGGGTCTATTGGTGCCTCGGGCACCTTATGATCGTTCTCTTATGAGTCTCGATTTTCTTATCCGACGCAAAACTGATAGTTAATTGCAACGTTCAGGGCCTCCTAATGACGATGGAACACTCAAATTGCGACGAGGTTCAATACATCGTCCTCCTGCAGACTTGCCTCCAATGGGTATTGCTGTTTCGTGCACCATATTTTCCTTCTCCTGTGATTCTAGATTTACGATTCCAAATCGAAACCGATAGTTAATTGTAACGTTCAGGGCCTCCGAATGACGACTGAACACTCAAATTGCGTCGAGATTCAATACAACGGCCTCCAGGCGACTTATCTCCAAGGGTCTATTGCTGCCTCGGGCACCTTATGGTCGTTCTCCTGTGGGTCTAGATTTTCGAATCTGACCCATAACTGATAGTTAATTGCAACGTTCAGCGCCTCCTATTGACGATGGAACACTCAAATTGGGTCGAGATTCAATACATCGGCCTCCAGCCGACTTGTCTCCAAATGTCTATTGCTGCCTCGGGCACCTTATGGTCGTTCTCCTGTGAGTCTTGATTTTAGAATCCGACGCAAAACTGATAGTTAATTGTAACGTTCAGGGCCTCCTAATGACGATGGAACACTCAAATTGCGTCGAGATTCAATACATCGGCCTCCAGCCGAGTTGTCTCCAAGGGGACATTGCTGCCGCGGGCACCATATTGTCCGTCTCCTGTGAGTCTAAATTTTCGATTCCGATGCGAAACTGATAGTTAATTGTAACGTTCAGGGCCTCCTAATAACGATGGAACACTCAAATTGCAACGAGATTCAATACATCGTCTTTCAGCCGACTTGTCTCCAAGGTTCTGTTGCTTCCTCGGGTACCTTATGGTCGTTCTCTTGTGAGTCTCGATTTTCGAATCCGACGCAAAACTGATAGTTAATAGCAACGTTCAGGTCCTCCTAATGACGATGGAACACTCAAATTGCGTCGAGGTACAATGCATCGGCCACGAGCCGACTTGTCTCCAAGGGGTATTACTGCCTCGGGCACCATATGGTCCGTCTCCTGTGAGTCTAGATTTTGGAATCCGACATAAAAAGGATAGTTAATTGTAACGTTCAGCGCCTCCTAATGCCGATGGAACACTCAAATTGCGTCGAGAGTCAATACATCCTCCTCCAGCCGACTTGTCTACAAGGGGATATTGCTGCCTCTGGCTCCATTTGATCCGTGTCCTGTGAGTCTAGATTTTCGAAACCGACGCGAAACTGACAGTTAATAGTAACGTTCAGGGCCACCTAATGACGATGTAACACTCAAATTGCGTCGAGATTCAATCCATCGGCATCGAGCCGACTTGTCTCCAAGGGTCTATAGCTGCCTCGAGCACCTTATGGTCGTTCTCCTGTGAGTCTAGATTTTTGAATCCGACGCATAACTGATAGTTAATTGTAACGTTCAGGGCCACCTAATGACGATGGAACACTCAAATTGCGTCGAGATTCAATACATCGGCCTCCAGCCGACTTGTCCCCGAGGGCATAACGCTGCCTCGGGCACCACATGGTCCGTGTCCGTTGATTCCACATTTTCGAATCCGACGCAAAACTGATAGTTAATTGTAACGTTCAGGGCCTCCTAATGACGATGGGGCTCTCAAATTGAGTCGCGATTCAATACATCGTCCACCAGCGGACTGGTCTCCAAGGGGATATTGATGCCTCGGGCACCTCATGGTCCTTCTCCATTGAGTCTAGATTTTCGATTCCGACGAAAAACTGATAGCTAATTGTAACATTCAGGGCCCCCTAATGACGATGGAACACTCAAATTGCGTCGAGATTCAATACATCGACCTCCAGCCGACTTGTCTCCAAGGGCTATTGCTGCCTCGGGCTCCATGTGGTCCGTCTCCTGTGTGTCTAAATTTTTGAATCCGACGCGAAACTGATAGTTAATTGTAACGTTCAGGGCCTCCTAATGACGATGGAACACTCCAATTGCGTCGAGATTCAATACATCGTCCTTCAGCCGACTTGTCTCCAACGGTCTATTGCTGGCTCTGACACATTATGGTCGTTCTCCTGTGAGTCTAGATTTTAGAATCCGACTCAAAATTGATAGTTAATTGTAACGTTCAAGCCCTCCTAATGACGATGGAACACTCAAATTGCTTGGAGATTCAATACATCGGCCTCCAGCCGACTTGTCTCCAAGGGGACATTGCCGCCTCGGGCACCATATGGTCCGTCTCCTGTGAATCTAAATTTACGATTCCGATGCGAAACTGATAGTTAATTGTAACGTTCAGGGCCTCTTAATAACGATGGAACACTCAAGTAGCGTCGAGATTCAGTACATGGTTCTTCAGCCGACTTGTCTCCAACGGTCTATTGCTGGCTCGGGCACCATATGGTCCGTCTCCTGTGAGTCTAGATTTTTGAATCCGACGCAAAAATGATAGTTAATTGTAACGTTCAGCGCCTCCTAATGACGATGGAACACTCAAATTGCGTCGAGGTTCAATACATCGTCCTCCAGCCGACTTGTCTCCAAGGGGTATTGCTGCCTCGGACACCATATGGTCCGTCTCCTGTGAGTCTAGATTTTCGAATTCGACGCTAAAATGATAGTTAAATGTAACGTTCAGGGCCTCCTAATGACGATGGAACACTCAAATTGCGTCGAGGTTCAATACATCGTCCCCCAGGCAATTTGTCTCCCAGGGGTATTGCTGCCCCGGGCACCATATGGTCCGTCTCCTGTGAGTCTAGATTTTCGAATCCGACGCAAAAGTGATAGTTAATTGTAACGTTCACGGCCTCCGAATGGCGATGGAACACTCAAATTGCGTCGAGATTCAATACATCGTCCTCCAGCGGACTGGTCTCCAAGGGGATATTGCTGCCTCGGGCACCTTATAGTCAGTCTCCAGTAAGTCTAGATTTTCGATTGCGACGAAAAACTGATAGTTAATTGTAACATTCAGGTTCTCCTAATGACGATGAAACATTAAAATTGCGTCGAGAGTCATTACATCGTCCTCCAGCCGACTTGTCTACAAGGGGATATTGCTGCCTCGGGCACCATGTGGTCCCCAGTGAGTCTAGATTTTCGAATCCGACGCGAAAATGATAGTTAATTGTAACGTTCAGGGCCTCCTATTGACGATGGAACACTCAAATTGCGTGGAGATTCAATACATCGGCCTCCAGCCGACTTGTCTCCAAGGGGACATTGCTGCCTCGGGCATCATATGGTCCGTCTCCTGTGAGTCTAGATTCTCGATTCCGATGCGAAACTGATAGTTAATAGTAACGTTCAGGGCCTCCTAATAACGATGGAATACTCAAATTGCGACGAGATTCAATACATCGTCCTTCAGCCGACTCGTCTCCAACGGTCTATTGCTGGCTCGGGCACCTTAGGGTCGTTCTCCTGTGAGTCTAGATTTTAGCATCCGACGCAAAACTGATAGTTAATTGTAACGTTCAAGCCCTCCTAATGACGATGGAACACTCAAATTGCGTGGAGATTCAATACATCGTCCTCCAGCCGACTTGTCTCCAAATGGACATTGCTGCCTCGGGCACCATATTGTCCGTCTCCTGTGAGTCTAGATTTTCGATTCCGATGCGAAACTGAAAGGTAATTGTAATTTTTAGGGCCTCCTGATGACGATGGAACACTCAAATTGCGTCGAGGATAAATACATCGTCCTTCAGCCGACTTGTCTCCAAGGTTCTATTGCCGCCTCGGGCACCTTATGGTCGTTCTCTTGTGAGTCTCGATTTTCGAATCCGACGCAAAACTGATAGTTAATTGCAACGTTCAAGGCCTCCAATGACGATGGAACACTCAAATTGCGTCGAGAGTCAATACATCGTCCTCCAGCCGACTTGTCTCCAAGGGGTATTGCTGCCTCGGGCACCATATGTTCCGTCTCCTGTGAGTCTAGATTTTCGAATGCGACGCAAAAATGATAGTTAATTGTAACGTTCAGCGCCTCCTAATGACGATGGAACACTCAAATTGCGTCGAGAGTCAATACATCGTTCTCCAGCCGAATTGTCTACAAGGGGATATTGCTGCCTCGGGCTCCATGTGGTCCGTCTCCTGTGAGTCTAGATTTTCTAATCCGACGCGAAACTGATAGTTAATTGAAACGTTCAGGGCCTCCTAATGACGTTGGAACACTCTTATTGCGTCGCGATCCAATACATCGTCCTCCAGCCGACTTCTCCCCGTAAGGATAATGCTGCTTCGGGCACCTTATGGTCGTTCTCTTGTGAGTCTCGATTTTCGAAACCGACCTGTCTCCTGTGAGTCTAGAATTTCGAATGCGACGCAAAAATGATAGTTAATTGTAACGTTCAGGGCCTCCTAAAGACGATGGAACACTCAAATTGCGTCGAGATTCAATACATCGTCCTTCAGCCGACTTGTCTCCAACGGTCAATTGCTGCCTCCGACACCTTATGGTCGTTCTTCTGTGAGTCTAGATTTTAAAATCCGACGCAAAACTGATAGTTAATTGTAACGTTCAAGCCCTCCTATTGACGATGGAACACTCAAATTGCGTGGAGATTCAATACATCGGCCTCCAGCCGACTTGTCTCCAAGGGGACATTGCTGCCTCGGGCACCATATGGTCCGTCTACTGTGGGTCTAGATTCTCGATTCCGATGCGAAACTGATAGTTCATTGTAACGCTCAGGGCCTCCTAATAACGATGGAAAACTCAAATAGCGTCGAGGTTCAATACATCGTCCTCCAGCCGACATGTCTCCAAGGGGTATTGCTGCCTCGGGCACCATATGGTCCGTCTCCTGTGAGTCTAGATTTTCGAATCCGACGCAAAAATGATAGTTAAATGTAATGTTCAGGGCATCCTAAAGACGATGGAACACTCAAATTGCGTCGAGATTCAATACATCGGCCCCACCACACTTGTCTCCAAGGGTCTATTGCTGCCTCGGGCACCTTCTGATCTTTCTCCTGTGAGTCCAGATGTTCGAATCCGACGCAAAACTGATAGTTAATTGCAACGTTCAGGGCCTCCTAATGACGATGGAACACTCAAATTGCGACGAGATTCAATACATCGTCCTCCAGCCGACTTGTCTCCAAGGGTCTATTTCTGCCTCGAGCACCTTATGGTCGTTCTCCTGTGAGTCTAGATTTTAGAATCCGGCGCAAAACTAATGGTTAATTGTAACGTTCAGAGCCTCCTAAGGCCCGATGGAACGCTCAAATTGCGTCGAGATTCAATACATCGTCCTCCAGCCGACTTGTCTACAAGGGGATATTGCTGGTCTGGCTCCGTATGGTCCGTGTCCTGTGAGTCTAGATTTTCGAATCCGACGCGAAACTGATAGTTAATAGTAACGTCAGGGCCTCCTAATGACAATGGGGCTCTCATATTGCGTCGCGAATCAATACATCGTTCACCAGCGGACTGGTCTCCAAGGGGATATTGCTGCCTCGGGCACCTTATGGTCAGTCTCCAGTAAGTCTAGATTTTCGATTGCGACGAAAAACTGATAGTAATTGTGACATTCAGGTTCTCCTAATGACGATGGAACACTCAAATTGCGTCGAGAGTCAATACATCGTCCTCCAGCCGACTTGTCTACAAGGTGATATTGCTGCCTCGGGCTCCATGTGGTCCCTCTCCAGTGAGTCTAGATTTTCGAATCGGACGCGTAACTGATAGTTAATTGTAACGTTCAGGGCCTCCTAAAGACGATGGAACACTCAAATTGCGTCGTGATTCAATAGATCGGCCCCAGCACACTTGTCTCCAAGGGTCAATTGCTGCCTCGGGCACCTTCTGATCTTTCTCCTGTGAGTCCAGATGTTCGAATCCGACGCAAAACTGAAAGTAATTGCAACGTTCAAGGCCTCCTAATGACGATGGAACACTCAAATTGCGACGAGGTTCAATACATCGTCCTCCAGCCAACTTGTCTCCAAGGGGTATTGCAGCCTCGGGCACCATATGGTCCGTCTCCTGTGAGTCTAGATTTTCGAATCCGAGGCAAAAATGTTAGTTAATTGTAACGTTCAGGGACTCCTAATGTCGATGGAACCCTCAGATTGCGTCGAGAGTCAATACATCGTCCTCCAGCCGACTTGTGTACAAGGGGATATTGCTGCCTGTGGCATCATGTGGTCCGTGTCCTGTGAGTCTAGATTTTCGAATCCGACGCGAAACTGATAGTTAATTGTAACGTTCAGGACCTCCTAATGACGATGGAACACTCAAATTGCGTCTTTGTTCAATACATCGGCCACGAGCCGACTTGTCTCCAAGGGGTATTGCTGCCTCGGGCACCATATGGTCCGCCTCCCGTGAGTCTAGATTTTCGAATTCGACGCTAAAATGATAGTTAATTGTAACGATCAGGGAATCCTAATGACGATGGAACACTCAAATTGCGTCGAGGTTCAATACATCGTCCCCCAGCCGACTTGTCTCCAAGGGGCATTGCTGCCTCGGGCACCATATGGCCCGTCACCTGTGAGTCTACATTTTCGAATCCGACGCAAAAATGATAGTTAATTGTAATGTTCAGCGCCTCCTAATGACGATAGAACGCTCAAATTGCGTCGAGAGTCAATACATCGTCCTCCAGCCGACTTGTCTACAAGGGGATATTGCTGCCTCTGGCTCCATGTGGTCCGTGACCATTGAGTCTAGATTTTCGAATCCGATGCGAAACTGATAGTTAATTGGAACGTTCAGGGCCTCCGAATGGCGATGGAACACTCAAATTGCGTCGAGATTCAATACATCGGCCTCAAGCCGACTTGTCTCCAAGGGTCTAATGCTGCCTCGAGCATCTTATGGTCGTTCTCCTCTGAGTCTAGACTTTCGAATCCGACGCGAAACTGATAGTTATTTGCAACGTTCAGCGATTCCTAATGACGATGGAACACTCAAATTGCGTCGAGATTCAATACATCGTCCTCCAGCCGACTTGACTACAAGGGGATATTGCTGCCTGTGGCTCCATGTGGTCCGTGTCCTGTGAGTCTAGATTTTCGAATCCGACGCGAAACTGATAGTTAATTGTAACGTCAGGGCCTCCTAATGGCGATGGGGCTCTCATATTGCGTCGCGATTCAATACATCGTCCACCAGCGGACTGGTCTCCAAGGGAATATTGCTGCCTCGGGCCCCTTATGGTCAGTCTCCAGTAAGTCTAGATTTTCGATTGCGACTAAAAACTGATAGTTAATTGTAACATTCAGGTTCTCCTAATTACGATGGAACACTCAAGTAGGGTCGAGATTCAATACATCGGCCTCCAGCCGACTTGTCACTAAGGGGCTATTGCTGCATCGGGCACCTTATGGTCCGTCTCCAGTGAGTCTAGATTTTCGATTCCGACGAAAAACTGACAGTTAATTGTAACATTCAGGTTCTCCTAATGACGATGGAACACTTATATTGCGTCGCGATCCAATACATCGTCCTCCAGCCGACTTGTCCCCAAGGGACTATTGCTGCCGCTTGCACCTTATGATCGTTCTGCTGTGAGTCTAGATTTTCGAACCCGACGAAAAACTGGTAGTTAATTGTAACGTTCAGGGCCCCCTAATGACGATGGAACACTCAAATTGCGTCGAGGTTCAATACATCGTCCTCCTGCCGACTTGGCTCCAAGGGTCTATTGCTGCCTTGGGCACCTTATGATCGTTCTCCTGTGATTATAGACTTACGAGTCCGACGCAAAACTGATAATTGTAAAGTTCAGGGCCTCCTAATGACGATGGAACACACAAATTGCGTCGAGATTCAATACATCGACCTCGAGCCGACTTGTCTCCAAGGGGACATTGCTGCCTCGGGCACCACATGTTCCGTCTCCGGTGATTCTACATTTTCGAACCCGACGCATAACTGATAGTTAATTGTTACGTTCAGGGCCTCCTAATGTCGATTGAATATTCAAATTGCATCGAGATTCAATACATCGTCTTCCAGCCGACTTCTCTCCATGGGGATATTGCTGCCTCGGGCACCTTATGGTCGTTCTCCTGTGAGTCTAGATTTTCGAATCCGACGCGAATCTGATTGTTAATTGTAACGTTCAGGGCTCCTAATGACGATGGAACACACAAATTGCGTCGAGATTCAATACATCGGCCTCGAGCCGACTTGTCTCCAAGGGGACATTGCTGCCTTGGGCACCATGTGGTCCGTCTCCTGTGAGTCTAGATTTTCGATTCCGATGCGAAACCAATAGTTAATCCTAATGACGATGGAACACTCAAATTGCGTCGCGGGTCAATACATCGTCCACCAGCCGAATTGTCTAAAAGGGGATATTGCTGCCTCGGGCTCCATGTGGTCCGTCTCCTGTGAGTCTAGATTTTCGAATCCGGCGCGATACTGATTAGTGATTGTAACGTTCAGGGCCTCCTAACGATGATGGAACACTCAAATTGCGTCAAGATTCAATACATCGGTGTCCAGCCGACTTGTCTCCAAGGGTCTATTGCTGCCTCGGGCACCTTATGGTCGTTCTCCTGTGAGTCTAGATTTTCGATTCCGACTCGAAACTGATAGTTAATTGTAACGCTCAGGGCCTCCTAATGACGATGGAACACTCAAATTGCATCGAGA
The DNA here is from genome assembly GCF_021461395.2 of Schistocerca americana. Lineage (NCBI taxonomy): Eukaryota > Metazoa > Arthropoda > Insecta > Orthoptera > Acrididae > Schistocerca > Schistocerca americana. Next base: position 3,413,605 of record NC_060122.1, on the reverse strand, counting down.
TTCAATACATGGTCATTGAGCCGGTTTGTCTCCAAGGGTCTATTGTTGCCTCTGGCTCCTTACGGTCGTTCCCCTGTGAGTCTAGATTTTACAATCCGACGCTAAACTTATAGTTAATTGTAATGTTCAGGGCCTCCTAATGATGATGGAACACTCAAATTGCGTCGAGATTCAATACATCGGCCTCCAGCCGTCTTGTCTCCAAGGGGACATTACTGCCTCGGGCACCATATGGTCCGTCTCCTGTGAGATAGATTTTCGATTCCGACGCGAAACTGATAGTTACTTGTTATGTTCAGGGCCTCCTAATGACGATGGAGCACTTCCGGCCGAAGTGGCCGTGCGGTTAAAGGCGTTGCAGTCTGGAACCGCAAGACCGCTACGGTCGCAAGTTCGAATCCTGCCTCGTGCATGGATGTTTGTGATGCCCTTAGGTTAGTTAGGTTTAACTAGTTCTAAGTTCTAGGGGACTAATGACCTCAGCAGTTGAGTCCCATAGTGCTCAGAGCCATTTGAACCATTTTTGATGGAGCACTAAAATTGCGTCGAGATTCAATACATCGGCCTCCAGCCGACTTGTCTCCAAGGGTCTATTGCTGCCTCGAGCACCCTATGGTCGTTCTCCTGTGAGTCTAGATTTTAGAATCCGACGCAAAACTAATGGTTAATTGTAACGTTCAGAGCCTCCTAAAGACGATGGAACACTCAAATTGCGTCGAGATTCAATACATCGTCCTCCAGCCGACTTGACTACAAGGGGATATTGCTGCCTCTGGCTCCATGTGGTCCGTGTCCTGTGAGTCTAGATTTTCGAATCCGACGCGAAACTGATAGTTAATTGTAACGTCAGGGCCTCCTAATGACGATGGGGCTCTCATATTGCGTCGCGAATCAATACATCGTCCACCAGCGGACTGGTCTCCAAGGGGATATTGCTGCCTCGGGCACATTATGGTCAGTCTCCAGTAAGTCTAGATTTTCGATTGCGACGAAAAACTGATAGTTAATTGTAACATTCAGGTTCTCCTAATTACGATGGAACACTCAAATAGGGTCGAGATTCAATACATCGGCCTCCAGCCGACTTGTCACTAAGGGGCTATTGCTGCCACGGGCACCTTATGATCGTTCTGCTGTGAGTCTAGATTTTCGAACCTGACGCAAAGCTGATAGTTAATTGTAACTTTCAAGGCCTCCTAATGACGATGGAATACTCAAATTGCGTCAAGATTCAATACATCGTCCTCCAGTCGACTTCTCTCAATGGGGATATTGCTGCCTCGGGCACCTTATGGTCGTTCACCTGTGAGTCTAGATTTTCGAATCCGACGCATAACTGATACTTAACTGTAAAGTTCAAGGCCTCCTAATGACGATGGAACACTCAACTTGCGTCGAGATTCAATACATCGTCCTTCAGCCGACTTGCCTCCAAGGGTCTATTGCTGCCTCGGGCACCTTATGGTCGTTCTCCTTTGAGTCACGATTTTGGAATCCGACGCAAAACAGATAGTTAATTGCAACGTTCAGGGCCTCCTAATGACGATGGAACACTCAAATTGCGTCTAGATTCAATACATCGGCATACAGCCGACTTGTCTCCAAGGGTCTATTGCTGCATCGGGCACAATGTGGTCGTTTTCCTGTGAGTCTAGATTTTCGATTCCGACATGAAACTGATAGTTAATTGTAACGCTCAGAGCCTCCAAATGACGATGGAACACTCAAATTGCATCGAGAATCAACACATCGTCATTCAGCCGATTTGTCTCCAAGGGTCTATTGTTGCCTCGGGCTCCTTACGGTCGTTCCCCTGTGAGTCTAGATTTTACAATCCGACGCCAAACTGATAGTTAATTGTAATGTTTAGGGCCTCCTAATGACGATGGAACACTCAAAATGCGTCGATATTCAATACATCGGCCTCTAGCCGTCTTGTCTCCAATGGGACATTGCTGCCTCGGGCACCATATGGTCCGTCTCCGGTGATTCTACATTTTCGAACCCGACGCATAACTGATAGTTAATTGTTACGTTCAGGGCCTCCTAATGACGACTGAATATTCAAATTGCGTCGAGATTCAATACATCGCCTTCCAGCCGACTTCTCTCCATGGGGATATTGCTGCCTCGGGCACCTTATGGTCGTTATCCTGTGAGTCTAGATTTTCGAATCCGACGCGAATCTGATTGTTAATTGTAACGTTCAGGGCTCCTAATGACGATGGAACACACAAATTGCGTCGAGATTCAATACATCGGCCTCGAGCCGACTTGTCTCCAAGGGGACATTGCTGCCTTGGGCACCATGTGGTCCGTCTCCTGTGAGTCTAGATTTTCGATTCCGATGCGAAACTAATAGTTAATCCTAATGACGACGGAACACTCAAATTGCGTCGAGATTCAATACATCGTCCTTCAGCCGACTTGTCTCCAAGGTTCTATTGCTGCCTCGGCGACCATATGGTCCGACTCCTGTGAGTCTAGATTTTCAAATCCGACGCAAAAATGATTGTTAATTGTAACGTTCAGCGCCTCCTAATGACGATGGAACACTCAAATTGCGTCGAGAGTCAATACATCGTCCACCAGCCAATTTGTCTAAAAGGGGATATTGCTTCCTCGGGCTCCATGTGGTCCGTCTAATGTGAGTCTAGATTTTCGAATCCGGCGCGAAACTGATTAGTAATTGTAACGTTCAGGGCCTCCTAACGATGATGGAACACTCAAATTGCGTCAAGATTCAATACATCGGTGTCCAGCCGACTTGTCTCCAAGGGTCTATTGCTGCCTCGGGCACCTTATGATCGTTCTCCTGTGAGTCTAGATTTTCGATTCCGACTCGAAACTGATAGTTAATTGTAACGCTCAGGGCCTCCTAATGACGATGGAACACTCAAATTGCATCGAGATTCAATACATCGTCATTGAGCCGGTTTGCCTCCAAGGGTCTATTCTTGCCTCGGGCTCCTTACGGTCGTTCCCCTGTGAGTCTAGATTTTACAATCCGACGCAAAACTGATAGTTAATTGCAATGTTCGGGGCCTCCTAATGATGATGGAACACTCAAATTGCGTCGAGATTCAATACATCATCCTCCAGGCGTCTTGTCTCCAAGGGGACATTGCTGCCTCGGGCACCATATGGTCCGTCTCCTGTGAGATAGATTTTCGATTCCGACGCGAAACTGATAGTTACTTGTAATGTTCAGGGCCTCCTAATGACGATGGAGCACTGCCGGCCGAAGTGGCCGTGCGGTTAAAGGCGCTGCAGTCTGGAACCGCAAGACCGCTACGGTCGCAGGTTCGAATCCTGCCTCGGGCATGGATGTTTGTGATGCCCTTAGGTTAGTTAGGTTTAACTAGTTCTAAGTTCTAGGGGACTAATGACCTCAGCAGTTGAGTCCCATAGTGCTCAGAGCCATTTGAACCATTTTTGATGGAGCACTCAAATTGCGTCGAGATTCAATACGTCGTCCTCCAGCCGACTTGTCTACAAGGGGATGTTGCTGCCTCGGGCTCCATTTGGTCCGTCTCCTGTGAGTCTAGATTTTCGAATCCGACTCGAAACTTATAGTTAATTGTAACGTTCAGCGCCTCCTAATGACGATAGAACACTCAAATTGCGTCCAGATTCAATACATCGGCATCCAGCCCACTTGACTCCAAGGGTCTATTGCTGCATCGGGAACCTTATGGTCGTTCTCCTGTGAGTCTAGATTTTCGAATCCGACGCATAAGTGATAGTTAATTGTAACGTTCAGCGCCTCCTAGTGACGATGGAACACTCAAATTGCGTCGAGAGTCAATACATCGTCCTCCAGCCGACTTGTCTCCAAGGGGATATCGCTGCCTCGGGCACCTTATGGTCGTTCTCCTGTGAGTCTAGATTTTCGATTCCGACTCGAAACTGATAGTTAATTGTGACGCTCAGAGCCTCCAAATGACGATAGAACACTCAAATTGCGTCTAGATTCAATACATCGGCATCCAGCCGACTTGACTCCAAGGGTCTATTGCTGCATCGGGAACCTCATGGTCGTTCTCCTGTGAGTCTAGATTTTCGAATCCGACGCATAACTGATAGTTAATTGTAACGTTCAGCGCCTCCTAGTGACGATGGAACACTCAAATTGCGTCGTGAGTCAATACATCGTCCTCCAGCCGACTTGTCTCCAAGGGGATATCGCTGCCTCGGGCACCTTATGGTCGTTCTCCTGTGAGTCTAGATTTTCGATTCCGACTCGAAACTGATAGTTAATTGTGACGCTCAGAGCCTCCAAATGACGATAGAACACTCAAATTGCGTCTAGATTCAATACATCGGCATCCAGCCGACTTGACTCCAAGGGTCTATTGCTGCATCGGGAACCTCATGGTCGTTCTCCTGTGAGTCTAGATTTTCGAATCCGACGCATAACTGATAGTTAATTGTAACGTTCAGCGCCTCCTAGTGACGATGGAACACTCAAATTGCGTCGAGAGTCAATACATCGTCCTCCAGCCGACTTGTCTCTAAGGGTCTATTGCTGCCTCGGGCACCTTATGATCGTTCTCCTGTGATTCTAGATTTACGAATCCGACGCAAAACTGATAATTGTAACGTTCAGGGCCTCCTAATGACGATGGAACACACAAATTGCGTCGAGATTCAATACATCGACCTCGAGCCGACTTGTCTCCAAGGGGACATTGCTGCCTCGGGCACCACATGGTCCGTCTCCGGTGATTCAACATTTTCGATCCCGACGCATAACTGATCGTTAATTGTTACGTTCAGGGCCTCCTAATGACGATTGAATATTCAAATTGCGTCGAGATTCAATACATCGTCCTCCAGCCGCCTTATCTCCATGGGGATATTGTTGCCTCGGGCACCTTATGGTCGTTCTCCTGTGAGTCTAGATGTTCGAATCCGACGCGAATCTGATTGTTAATTGTAACGTTCAGGGCTCCTAATGACGATGGAACACAAAATTGCGTCGAGATTCAATACATCGGCCTCGAGCCGACTTGTCTCCAAGGGGACATTGCTGCCTTGGGCACCATGTGGTCCGTCTCCTGTGAGTCTAGATTTTCGATTCCGATGCGAAACTAATAGTTAATCCTAATGACGATGGAACACTCAAATTGCGTCGAGATTCAACACATCGTCCTTCAGCCGACTTGTCTCCAAGGTTCTACTGCTGCCTAGGGCACCTTATAGCCGTTCTCCGTTGAGTCTCGATTTTCGAATCCGACGCAAAACTGATAGTTAATTGCAACGTTCAGCGCCTCCTAATGACGATGGAACACTCAATTTGCGTCGAGAGTCAATACATCGTCCTCCAGCCGAATTGTCTAAAAGGGCATATTGCTCCCTCGGGCTCCATGTGGTCCGTCTCCTGTGAGTCTACATTTTCGAATCCGGCGCGTAACTGATTAGTAATTGTAACGTTCAGGGCCCCCTAACGACGATGGAACACTCAAATTGCGTCAAGATTCAATACATCGGTGTCCAGCCGACTTGTCTCCAAGGGTCTATTGCTGCCTCGGGCACCCTATGGTCGTTCTCCTGTGAGTCTAGATTTTTGATTCCGACTCGAAACTGATAGTTAATTGTAACGCTCAGGGCCTCCTAATGACGATGGAACACTCAAATTGCATCGGGATCCAATACATCGTCATTGAGCCGTTTGGTCTCCTAGGGTCTATTGTTGCCTCGGGCTCCTTATGGTCGTTCCCCTGTGAGTCTAGATTTTACAATCCGACGCAAAACTGATAGTTAATTGTAATGTTCAGGGCCTCCTAATGACGATGGAACACTCAAATTGCGTGAGATTCAATACGTCGTCCTCCAGCCGACTTGACTACAAGGGGATATTGCTGCCTCGGGCTCCATTTGGTCCGTCTCCTGTGAGTCTAGGTTTTCGAATCTGCCTCGAAACTTATAGTAAATTGTAACGTTCAGCGCCTCCCAATGACGATGGAACACTCAAATTGCGTCGAGATTCAATACATCGGTCTCCAGCCGACTTGTCTCCAAATGTCTATTGCTGCCTCGGGCACCTTGTTTTCGTTCTGCTGTGAGTCTAGATTTTCGAATCCGACGAATAACTGATATTTAATTTTAAAGCTCAGCGCCTCCTAATGACGATGGAACACTCAAATTGCGTCGAGATTCAACACATCGTCCTCCAGCCGACTTGTCTCCAAGGGGATATCGCTGCCTTGGGCACCACATGGTCCATCTCCTGTGAGTCTAGATTTTCGAATCCGACGCAAAACTGATAGTTAATTGTAACGTTGAGGGCCTCCTAATGACGATGGAACAAACAAATTGCTTCGAGATTCAATACATCGTCCTTCTGCCGACTTGTCTCCAAGGTTCTGTTGCTTCCTCGGGCACCTTATGGTCGTTCTCCTGTGAGTCTAGATTTTCGAATCCGATGCATAACTGATAGTTAATTGCAACGTTCAGTGCGTCCTAATGACGATGGAATACTCAAATTGCGTCAAAATTCAATACATCGGCCTCCAGCCGACTTGTCTCCAAATGTCTATTGCTGCATCGGGCACCTTGCGGTCGTTCTCCTGTGAGTCTAGATTATCGAATACGACGCATAACTGATAGTTAATTGTAAAGTTCAGGGCCTCCTAATGACGATGGAACACTGAAATTGCGTCGAGATTCAATACATCGTCTTCCAGCCGACTTGTCTCCAAAGGTCTATTGCTGCCTCGGGCACCTTATGGCCGTTCTCCTGTGAGTCTAGATTTTCGTATTCGACACATAACTGATAGTTTATTGTAACACTCAGCGCCTCCTAATGACGGTGGAACACTCACATTGGGTCGAGATCCATACTTCGTCCTCCAGCCGACTTGTCTCCAAGGGGATATTGCTGCCTTGGGCACAACATGGTCCATCTCCGTTGATTCTACATTTTCGAATCCGACGCAAAACTGATAGTTAATTGTAACGTTCAGGTCCTCCTAATGACGATGGAACACTCCAATTGCGTCGAGATTCAATACATTGGCCTCCAGCCGACTTGTTTGCAACGTTCTATTCCTGCCTCGGGCACCTTATGGTCGTTCTCCTGTGAGTCTAGATTTTCGAATCCGACGCATAACTGATAGTTAATTGCAACGTTCAGCGCCTCCTAATGACGATGGAACACTCAAATTGCGTCGAGATTCAATACATCGGCCTCCAGCCGACTTGACTCCAAATGTCTATTGCTTCCTCGAGCACCTTGTGTTCGTTCTCCTGTAAGTCAAGATTTTCGAATCCGACGCATAACTGATAGTTAATTGTAAAGTACATGGCCTCCTAATGACGATGAAACACTCAAATTGCGTCGTGATAAAATACATCGGCCTCCAGGCGACATGTCTCCATGGCTCTATTGCTGCCTCGGTCACGTTACGGACGTTCTCCTGTGAGTCTAGATTTTCGAATCCGACGCATAACCGATAGTTAACTGTAACAATCAGCGCCTCCTAATGACGATGGAACACTCAAATTGCGTCGAGATTCAATACATCGTCCTCCAGCCGACTTGTCTCCAAATGTCTATTGCTTCGTCGAGCACCTTATGGTCGTTCTCCTGTGAGTCCAGATATTCGAATCCGACGCAAAACGGACTGCTAATTGATACGTTCAGAGCCTCCTAATGATGATGGAACACCCAAATTGAGTCGAGATTCAATACATCGTCCTCCAGCCGACTTGTCTCCAAGGGGATATTGCTGATTCGGGCACCATATAGTCCTTCTCCAGTGAGTCTAGAATTTCGAATCCGACGAAAAACTGTTAGTTAATTGTAACGTTCAGTGCCTCCTAATGACGATAGGGCACTCAAATTGCGTCGCGTTCAATACACCGTCCTCCAGCGGACTGGTCTCCAAGGGGATATTGCTGCCTCGGGCAACTTATGGTCCGTCACCAGTGAGTCCAGATTTTCGAATCCGACGCATAACTGATAGTTAATTGCAACGTTCAGCGCCTCCTAATGACGATGGAACACTCAAATTGCGTCGACATTCAATACATCGGCCTCCAGCCGACTTGTCTCCAAATGTCTATTGCTGCCTCCGGCACCTTGTGGTCGTTCTCCTGTGAGACTAGATTTTCGAATACGACGCATAACTGATAGTTAACTGTAACGCTCAGCGCCTCCTAATGACGATGGGACACTCAAATTGCGTCGAGATTCAATACATCGTCCTCAAGTCGACTTGTCTCCAAGGGTCTATTCCTGCCTCGGGCACCTTATGGTCGTTCTCCTGTGAGTCCAGATATTCGAATCCGACGCAAAACGGACTGCTAATTGATACGTTCAGAGCCTCCTAATGATGATGGAACACCCAAATTGAGTCGAGATTCAATACATCGTCCTCCAGCCGACTTGTCTCCAAGGGGATATTGCTGATTCGGGCACCATATAGTCCTTCTCCAGTGAGTCTAGAATTTCGAATCCGACGAAAAACTGTTAGTTAATTGTAACGTTCTGGACTTCCTAATGACGATGGAACACTCAAATTGCGTCGAGATTCAATACATCGTCCTTCAGCCGACTTGTCTCCAAGCGTATATTGCTCCCTCGGGCACCTTACGGTCGTTCTCCTGTGAGTCTAGATTTTAGAATCCGACGCAAAACTGATAGTTAATTGTAACATTCAGGGCCTCCTAATGACGATGGGACACTCAAATTGCGTCGAGATTCAATACATCGGCCTCGAGCCGACTTGTCTCCAAGGGCGTATATTGCTCCCTCGGGCACCTTATGGTCGTTCTCCTGTGAGTCTAGATTTTAGAATCCGACGCAAAACTGATAGTTAATTGTAACATTCAGGGCCTCCTAATGACGATGGATCGCTCAAATTGCGTCGAGATTCAATACATCGTCCTCCAGCCGACTTGTCTCCAAGGGGACATTGCTGCCTCGAGCACCATATGGTTCTTTTCCTGTGAGTCTATATTTCCGATTCCGATGCGAAACTGATAGTTAATTGTAACGTTCAGGGCCTATTAATGACGATGGAACACTCAAATTGCGTCGAGATTCATTACATCGGCCTCCAGCCGACTTGTCTCCAAATGTCTATTGCTGGCTCGGGCACCTTATGGTCGTTCTCCTGTGACTCTAGATTTTAGAAACCGACGCTAAACTGATAGTTAATTGTAACGTTCAGGGCATCTTAAAGACGATGGAACACTCAAATTGCGTCGAGATTCCATACATCGTCCTCCAGCCGACTTGTCTCCAAGTTGACATTGCTTCCTCGCGCACCATTTCGTCCGTCTCCTGTGAGTCTAGAATTTCGTTTCCGATGCGAAACCGATAGTTAATTGCAACGTTCAAGGCCTCCTAATGACGATGGAACACTCAAATTGCGTAGAGCTTCAATACATCGTCCTCCAGCCGACTTGTCTCCAAGGGGTGTTCCTGCCTCGGGTACCATATGGTCCGACTCCTGTGAGTCTAGGTTTTCGAATCCGACGCAAAAATGATAGTTAATTGTAACGTTCAGCGCCTCCTAATGACGATGGAACACTCAAATTGCGTCGAGAGTCTTAACATCGTCCTCCAAGTGACTTGACAACACGGGGATATATCTGTCTCGGGCTCCATGTGGTCCGTCTCCTGTGAGTCTAGATTTTCGAATCCGACGCGAAACTGAAAGTTAATTGTAACGTTCAGGGCCTCCTAATGATGATGGAACACTCAAATTTCGTCGAGATTCAATACTTCGGCCTCCAGCCGACTTGTCTCCAAGGGGATATCGCTGCCTTGGGAACCACATGGTCCATATCCGATGATTCTACATTTTCGAATCCGACGCAAAACTGATAGTTAATTTAACGTTCAGGGCCTCCTAATGACGATGGAACACTCTAATTGCGTCGAGATTCAATACATCCTCCTCCAGCCGACTTGTTTCCAAGCGGACATTGCTGTCTCGGGCACCATATTGTTCTTCTCCTGTGAGTCTAGATTTTCGATTCCGATGCGAAACTGATAGTTAATTGTATCATTCAGGGTCTCCTAATGACGATGGAACACTCAAATTGCGTTGAGATTCATTACATCGTCCTTCAGCCGACTTGTCTCCAAGGTTCTATTGCTGCCTCAGGCACCTTATGGTCGTTCTCCTGTGAGTCTCGATTTTTGGAAACCGACGCAAAACTGATAGTTAATTGCAACGTTGAAGGCCTCCGAATGACGATGGAACACTCAAATTGCGTCAAGGTTCAATACATCGTCCTCCAGCCGCCTTGTCTCCAAGGGGTATTGCTGCCTCGGGCACCATATGGTCCGACTCCTGTGGGTCTAGATTTTAGAATCCGACGCAAAAATGATAGTTAATTGTAACGTTCAGCGCCTCCTAATGACGATGGAACACTCAAATTGCGTCGAGATTCAATACATCCTCCTCCAGCCGACTTGTTTCCAAGGGGACATTGCTGCCTCGGGCACCATATGGTTCTTCTCCTGTGAGTCTAGATTTTCGATTCCGATGCGAAACTGATAGTTAAGTGTAATGTTCAGGGCCTCCTAATGACGGTGGAACACTCAAATTGCGTCGAGATTCAATACATCGGCCTCCAGCCGTCTTGTCTCCAAGGGGACGTTGCTGCCTCGGGCACCATATGGTCCGTCTCCTGTGAGCTAGATTTTCGATTCCGATGCGAAACTAATAGTTAAGTGTAATGTTCAGGGCCTCCTAATGACGGTGGAACACTCAAATTGCGTCGAGATTTAATACGACGTCCTCCAGCCGACTTGCCTACAATGGGATATTGCTGCTTCGGGTTCAATTTCGTCCGTCTATTGTGAGTCTCGATTTTCGAATCCGACTCGAAACTTGTAATTAATTGTAACGTTCAGCGCCTCCTAATGACGATGAAACACTCAAATTGCGTCGAGATTCAATACATCGGTCTCCAGCCGACTTGTCTCCAAATGTCTATTGCTGCCTCGGGCACCTTGTGGTCGTTCTGCTGTGAGTCTAGATTTTCGAATCCGACGCATAACTGATAGCTAATTGTAAATTTCAGGGCCTCCAGATGACGTTGGAACACTCAAATTGCGTGAGATTCATTACATCGTCCTCCAGCCGACTAGTCGCCAAGGGTCTATTGCTGCCTCGGGCACCTTATGGTCGTTCTCCCATGAGTCTAAATTTTCGAATCCGACGAATAACTGACAGTTAATTGTAAAGCTCAGCGCCTCCTAATGACGATGGAACACTCAAATTGCGTCGAGATTCAATACATCGTCCTCCAGCCGACTTGTCTCCAAGGGGATACCGCTACCTTGGGCACCACAAGGTCCAGCTCCTGTGAGTCTAGATTTTCGAATCCGACGCAAAACTGATAGTTAATTGTAACGTTGAGGGCCTCCTAATGACGATGGAACAAACAAATTGCTTCGAGATCCTTCTGCCGTCTTGTCTCCAAGGTTCTATTGCTTCCTCGGGCACCTTATGGTCGTTCTCCTGTGAGTCTAGATTTTCGAATCCGACGCATAACTGATAGTTAATTGCAAAGTTCAGCGCGTCCTAATGACGATGGAACACTCAAATTGCGTCGAGATTCAATACATCGGCCTCCAGCCGACTTGTCTCCAAATGTCAATTGCTGCATCGGGCACCTTGTAGTCGTTCTCCTGTGGGTCTAGATTTTCGAATACGACGCATAACTGATAGTTAATTGTAAAGTTCAGGGTTTCCTAATGACGATGGAACACTGAAATAGCGTCGAGATTCAATACATCGTCCTCCAGCCGACTTGACTCCAAGGGCCTATTGCTGCCTCGGTCACCTTATGGTCGTTCTCCTGTGAGTCTAGAATTTCGTATCCTACACATAACTGATAGTTTATTGTAACACTCAGCGCCTCCTAATGACGATGGAACACTCAAATTGGGTCGAGATCCATACATCGTCCTCCAGCCGACTTGTCTCCAAGGGGATATTGCTGCCTTGGGCACAACATGGTAGATCTCCGGTGATTCTACATTTTCGAATCCGACGCAAAACTGATACTTAATTGTAACGTTCAGGGCCTCCTAATGACGATGGAACACTCCATTTGCGACGAGATTCAATACATTGGCCTCCAGCCGACTTGTCTCCAACGGTCTACTCCTGCCTCGGGCACCTTATGGTCGTTCTCCTGTGAGTCTAGTTTTTCGAAACCGACGCATAACTGATAGTTAATTGCAACGTTCAGCGTCTCCTAATGACGATGGAACACTCAAATTGCGTCAAGACTCAATACATCGTCCTCCAGCCGACTTGTCTCCAAATGTCTATTGCTTCCTCGGGCACCTTGTGGTCGTTCTCCTGTGAGTCTAGATTTTCGAATCCGACGCGTAACTGATAGTTAATTGCAACGTTCAGCGCCTCCTAATGACGATGGAACACTCAAATTGTGTCGAGACTCAATACATCGGCCTCCAGCCGACCTGTCTCCAAATGTCTATTGCTGCCTCGGGCACCTTGTGGTCGTTCTCCTGTGAGTCTAGATTTTCGAATACGACGCATAACTGATAGTTAACTGTAACGCTCAGCGCCTCCTAATGACGATGGAACACTCAAATTGCGTCGAGATTCAATACATCGTCCTCAAGCCGACTTGTCTCCAAGGGTGTATTCATGCCTCGGGCACCTTATCGTCGTCCTCCTGTGAGTCCAGATATTCGAATCCGACGCAAAACGGACTGCTAATTGAAACGTTCAGAGCCTCCTAATGATGATGGAACACTCAAATTGAGTCGAGATTCAATACATCGTCCTCCAGCCGACTTGTCTCCAAGGGGACATTGCTGCCTCGAGCACCATATGGTTCTTTTCCTGTAAGTCTACATTTCCGATTCCGATGCGAAACTGATAGTTAATTGTAACGTTCAGGGCCTATTAATGACGATGGAACACTCAAATTGCGTCGAGATTCAACACATCGGCCTTCAGCCGACTTGTCTCCAAATGTCTATTGCTGTCTCGGGCACCTTATGGTCGTTCTCCTGTGACTCTAGATTTTAGAAACCGACGCAAAACTGATAGTTAATTGTAAAGTTCAGGGCATGTTAATGACGATGAAACACTCAAATTGCGTCGAGATTCAATACATCGTCCTCCAGCCGACTAGTCTCCAAGCGGATATCGCTGCCTTGTGCACCACATGAACCATCTCCTGTGAGTCTAGATTTTCGAATCCGACGGGAAACTGATTGTTAATTGTAACTTTCAGGGCTTCCTAATGACGATGCAACACTCAAATTGCGTCGAGATCCAATACATTGTCATTCAGCCAACTTCCTTCATGGGGATTTTGCTGCGTCGGGTACCTCATGGTCGTTCTCCTGTGACTCTAGATTTTAGAAACCGACGCTAAACTGATAGTTAATTGGAACGTTCAGGGCATCTTAATGACGATGGAACACTCAAATTGCGTCGAGATTCCATACATCGTCCTCCAGCCGACTTGTCTCCAAGTTGACGTTGCTTCCTCGCGCACCATTTCGTCCGTCTCCTGTGAGTCAAGATTTTCGTTTCCGATGCGAAACCGATAGTTCATCGCAACGTTCAAGGCCTCCTAATGACGATGGAACACTCAAATTGCGTACAGGTTCAATACATCGTCCTCCAGCCGACTTGTCTCCAAGGGGTATTGCTGCCTCGGGTACCTTATGGTCCGACTCCTGTGAGTCTAGGTTTCCGAATCCGACGCAAAAATGATAGTTAGTTGTAACGTTCAGCGCCTCCTAATGACGATGGAACACTCAAATTGCGTCGAGAGTCTTAACATCGTCCTCCAAGTGACTTGACAACACGGGGATATATCTGTCTCGGGCTCCATGTGGTCCGTCTCCTGTGAGTCTAGATTTTCGAATCCGACGCGAAACTGAAAGTTAATTGTAACGTTCAGGGCCTCCTAATGACGATGGAACACTCAAATTGCGTCGAGATTCAATACATCGGCCTCCAGCCGACTTGTCTCCAAGGGTATATCGCTGCCTTGGGAACCACATGGTCCATATCCGGTGATTCTACATTTTCGAATCCGACGCAAAACAGATAGTTAATTTAACGTTCAGGGCCTCCTAATGACGATGGAACACTCTAATTGCGTCGAGATTCAATACATCCTCCTCCAGCCGACTTGTTTCCAAGGGACATTGCTGTCTCGGGCACCATATGGTTCTTCTCCTGTGAGTCTAGATTTTCGATTCCGATGCGAAACTGATAGTTAATTGTATCGTTCAGGGTCTCCTTATGACAATGGAACACTCAAATTGCGTTGAGATTCATTACATCGTCCTTCAGCCGACTTGTCTCCAAGGTTCTATTGCTGCCTTAGGCACCTTATGGTCGTTCTCCTGTGAGTCTCGATTTTCGAAACCGACGCAAAACTGATAGTTAATTGCAACGTTCAAGGCCTCCGAATGACGATGGAACACTCAAATTGCGTCAAGGTTCAATACATCGTCCTCCAGCCGACTTGTCTCCAAGGGGTATTGCTGCCTCGGGCACCATATGATCCGACTCCTGTGGGTCTAGCTTTTTAGAATCCGACCCAAAAATGATAGTTAATTGTAACGTTCAGCGTCTCCTAATGACGATGGAACACTCAAATTGCGTCGAGATTCAACACATCCTCCTCCAGCCGACTTGTCTCCAAGGGGACATTGCTGCCTCGGGCACTTTATGGTCGTTCCCTTGTGAGTCTCGATTTTCGAAACCGACGCAAAACTGATAGTTAATTGCAACATTCAAGGCCTCCGAATGACGATGGAACACTCAAAATGCGTCGAGGTTCAATACATCGTCCTCCAGCCGACTTGTCTATATGGGGACATTGCTGCCTCGGGCACCATATGGTTCTTCTCCTGTGAGTCTAGATTTTCGATTCCGATGCGAAACTGATAGTTAAGTGAAATGTTCAGGGCCTCCTAATGACGGTGGAACACTCAAATTGCGTCGAGATTCAATACATCGGCCTCCAGCCGTCTTGTCTCCAAGGGGACGTTCCTGCCTCGGGCACCATATGGTCCGTCTCCTGTGAGCTAGATTTTCGATTCCGACGCGAATCTGATTGTTAATTGTAATGTTCAAGGCCTCCTAATGACGATGGAACACACAAATTGCGTCGAGATTCAATACGTCGTCCTCTAGCCGACTTGTCTACAAGGGGATATTGCTGCTTCGGGTTCAATTTCGTCCGTCTCCTGTGAGTCTCGATTTTCGAATCCGACTCGAAACTTATTATTAATTGTAACGTTCAGCGCCTCCTAATGACGATGGAACACTCAAATTGCGTCGAGATTCAATACATCGGTCTCCAGCCGAATGTCTCCAAATGTCTATTGCTGCCTCGGATACCTTGTGGTCGTTCTGCTGTTAGTCTAGATTTTCGAATCCGACGCACAACTGATAGCTAATTGTGAAGTTCAGGGCCTCCTAATGACGATGGAACACTGAAATTGCGTCGAGATTCAATACATCGTCCTCCAGCCGACTTGTCTCCAAGGGCCTATTGCTGCCTCGGGCACCTTATGGTCGTTCTCCTGTGAGTCAAGAATTTCGTATCCTACACATAACTGATAGTTTATTGTAACACTCAGCGCCTCCTAATGACGATGGAACACTCAAATTGGGTCGAGATCCGTACATCGTCCTCCAGCCGACTTGTCTCCAAGGGGATATTGCTGCCTTGGGCACAACATGGTCCATCTCCGGTGATTCTACATTTTCGAATCCGACGCAAAACTGATACTTAATTGTAACGTTCGGGGCCTCCTAATGACGATGGAACACTCCAATTGCGTCGAGATTCAATACATTGGCCTCCAGCCGACTCGTCTCCAACGGTCTACTCCTGCCTCGGGCACCTTGTGGTCGGTCTCCTGTGAGTCTAGATTTTCGAATCCGACGCATAACTGATAGTTAATTGCAATGTTCAGCGTGTCCTAATGACGATGGAACACTCAAATTGCGTCAAGACTCAATACATCGGCCTCCAGCCGACTTGACTCCAAATGTCTATTGCTTCCTCGGGCACCTTGTGGTCGTTTTCCTGTAAGTCTAGATTTTCGAATCCGACGCATAACTGATAGTTAATTGTAAAGTTCAGGGCCTCCTAATGACGATGGAACACTCAAATTGCGTCGAGATAAAATACATCGGCCTCCAGCCGACTAGTCTCCAAGGGTCTATTGCTGCCTCGGTCACCTTACGGACGTTCTCCTGTGAGTCTAGATTTTCAAATCCGACGCATAACCGATAGTGAACTGTAACGCTCAGCGCCTCCTAGTGACGATGGAACACTCAAATTGCGTCGAGATTCAATACATCGTCCTCCAGCCGACTTGTCTCCAAATGTCTATTGCTTCCTCGGGCACCTTGTGGTCGTTCTCCTGTGAGTCTAGATTTTCGAATCCGACGCGTAACTGATAGTTAATTGCAACGTTCAGCGCCTCCTAATGACGATGGAACACTCTAATTGTGTCGAGACTCAATACATCGGCCTCCAGCCGACCTGTCTCCAAATGTCTATTGCTGCCTCCGGCACCTTGTGGTCGTTCTCCTGTGAGTCTAGATTTTCGAATGCGACGCATAACTGATAGTTAACTGTAACGCTCAGCGCCTCCTAATGAAGATGGAACACTCAAATTGCGTCGAGATTCAATACATCGTCCTCAAGCTGACTTGTCTCCAAGGGTGTATTCCTGCCTCGAGCACCTTATCGTCGTCCTCCTGTGAGTCCAGATATTCGAATCCGACGCAAAACGGACTGCTATTTGAAACGTTCAGAGCCTCCTAATGATGATGGAACACTCAAATTGAGTCGAGATTCAATACATCGTCCTCCAGCCGTCTTGTCTCCAAGGGGATATTGCTGCCTCGAGCACCATACAGTCCTTCTCCTGTTAGTCTAGAATTTCGAATCCGACGCAAAACTGTTAGTTAATTGTAACGTTCAGGACTTCCTAATGACGATGGAACACTCAAATTGCGTCGAGATTCAATACATCTTCCTTCAGCCGACTTGTCTCTAAGCGTATATTGCTCCCTCGGGCACCTTATGGTCGTTCTCCTGTGAGTCTAGATTTTAGAATCCGACGCAAAACTGATAGTTAATTGTAACATTCTGGGCCTCCTAATGAAGATGGAACACTCAAATTGCGTCGAGATTCAATACATCGTCCTCCAGCCGACTTGTCTCCAAATGGACATTGCTGCCTCTGGCACCCTACGGTCCTTTTCCTGTGAGTCTAGATTTCCGATTCCGATGCGAACCTGATACTTAATTGTAACGTTCAGGGCCTCCTAATGACGATGGAACACTCAAATTGCGTCGAGATTCAATACATCGTCCTCCAGCCGACTTGTCTCCAAAAGTCTATTGCCTCCTCGGGCACCTTGTGGTCGTTCTCCTGTGAGTCTACATTTTCGAATCCGACGCATAACTGATTGTTAATTGTAACGTTCAGGGCCTCCTAATGACGATAGGGCACTCAAATAGCGTCGCGTTCAATACATCGTCCTCCAGCGGACTTGTCTCCAAGGGTCCATTGCAGCCTCGGGCACCTTAAGGTCGTTCTCCTGTGAGTCTAGATTTTAGAATCCAACGCAAAACTGATAGTTAATTGTAACGTTCTGGGCCTTCTAATGACGATGGAACACTGAAATTGCGTCGAGATTCAATACATAGTCCTCCAGCCGACTTGTCTACAAGGGGACATTGCTGCCTCGGGTACCATATGGTTCTTCTCCTGCGAGTCTAGATATTCGATTCCGATGCGAAACTGATAGTTAATTGTAACGTTCAGGGCCTCCTAATGACGATGGAACACTCAAATTGGGTCGAGATCCATACATCGTCCTCCAGCCGACTTGTCTCCAAGGGGATATTGCTGCCTTGGGCACAACATGGTCCATCTCCGGTGATTCTACATTTTCGAATCCGACGCAAAACTGATACTTAATTGTAACGTTCAGGGCCTCCTAATGACGATGGAACACTCCAATTGCGTCGAGATTCAAAACATTGGCCTCCAGCCGACTTGTCTCCAACGGTCTACTCCTGCCTCGGGCACCTTGTGGTCGTTCTCCTGTGAGTCTAGATTTTCGAATCCGACGCATAACTGATAGTTAATTGCAATGTTCAGCGTCTCCTAATGACGATGGAACACTCAAATTGCGTCAAGACTCAATACATCGGCCTCCAGCCGACTTGACTCCAAATGTCTATTGCTTCCTCGGGCACCTTGTGGTCGTTCTCCTGTAAGTCTAGATTTTCGAATCCGACGCATAACTGATAGTTAATTGTAAAGTTCAGGGCCTCCTAATGACGATGGAACACTCAAATTGCGTCGAGATAAAATACATCGGCCTCCAGCCGACTAGTCTCCAAGGGTCTATTGCTGCCTCGGTCACCTTACGGACGTTCTCCTGTGAGTCTAGATTTTCAAATCCGACGCATAACCGATAGTGAACTGTAACGCTCAGCGCCTCCTAGTGACGATGGAACACTCAAATTGCGTCGAGATTCAACACATCGTCCTCCAGCCGACTTGTCTCCAAGGGGATATTGCTGCCTCGAGCACCATATAGTCCTTCTCCTGTTAGTCTAGAATTTCGAATCCGACGCAAAACTGTTAGTTAATTGTAACGTTCAGGACTTCCTAATGACGATGGAACACTCAAATTGTGTCGCGATTCAATACATCTTCCTTCAGCCGACTTGTCTCTAAGCGTATATTGCTCCCTCGGGCACCTTATGGTCGTTCTCCTGTGAGTCTAGATTTTAGAATCCGACGCAAAACTGATAGTTAATTGTAACATTCAGGGCCTCCTAATGAAGATGGAACACTCAAATTGCGTCGAGATTCAATACATCGTCCTCCAGCCGACTTGTCTCCAAATGGACATTGCTGCCTCTGGCACCCTACGGTCCTTTTCCTGTGAGTCTAGATTTCCGATTCCGATGCGAAACTGATAGTTAATTGTAACGTTCAGGGCCTCCTAATGACGATGGAACACTCAAATTGCGTCGAGATTCAATACATCGTCCTCCAGCCGACTTGTCTCCAAAAGTCTATTGCCTCCTCGGGCACCTTGTGGTCGTTCTCCTGTGAGTCTACATTTTCGAATCCGACGCATAACTGATTGTTAATTGTAACGTTCAGGGCCTCCTAATGACGATAGGGCACTCAAATAGCGTCGCGTTCAATACATCGTCCTCCAGCGGACTGGTCTCCAAGGGGATATTGCTGCCTCGGGCACCTTATGGTCCGTCTCCAGTGAGTCTAGATTTTCGAATCCGACGCATAACTGATAGTTAATTGCAACGTTCAGTGCCTCCCAATGACAATGGAACACTCAAATTGCGTCGAGATTCAATACATCGGCCTCAAGCCGACTTGTCTCCAAATGTCTATTGCTGCCTCGGGCACCTTGTGGTCGTTCTCCTGTGAGTCTAGATTTTCGAATACGACGCATAACTGATAGTTAATTGTAAAGTTAAGGGCCTCCTAATGACGATGCAACACTCAAATTTCGTCGAGATTCAATACATCGTCCTCCAGCCGACTTTTCTCCAAGGGTCTGTTGCTGCCTCGGGCACCTTATGGTCGTTCTCCTGTGAATCTAGATTTTCGAATCCGACGGATAACTGATAGTTAACTGTAACGCTCAGCGCCTCCTAAAGACGATGGAACACTCAAATTAGGTCGAGATTCAATACATCGTCCTCAAGCCGACTTGTCTCTAAGGGGACGTTGCTGCCTCGGGCACCATATGGTTCTTTTCCTGTGAGTGTAGATTTCCGATTCCGATGCGAAACTGATAGTTAATTGTAACGTTCAGGGCCTATTAATGACGATGGAACACTCAAATTGCGTCGAGATTCAATACATCGGCCTCCAGGCGCCTTGTCTCCAAATGTCTATTGCTGGCTCGGGCACCATATGGTCGTTCTCCTGTGACTCTAGATTTTAGAAACTCACGCAAAACCGATAGTTAATTGTCAAGTTCAGGGCATCTTAATGACGATGGAACACTCAAATTGCGTCGAGACTCAATACATCGTCCTCCAGCCGACTTGTCTCCAAGGGGATATCGCTGCCTTGTGCACCACAATGTCCATCTCCTGTGAATCTAGATTTTCGAATCCGACGCGAAACTGATTGTTAATTGTAACGTTCAGGGCATCCTAATGACGATGCAACACTCAAATTGCGTCGAGATCCAATACGTCGTCATTCAGCCAATTTCCTTCATGGGGATTTTGGTGCCTCGGGCACCTTATGGTCGTTCTCCTGTGACTCTAGATTTTAGAAACCGACGCAAAACTGATAGTTAATTGTAACGTTCAGGGCATCTTAATGACGATGGAACACTCAAATTGCGTCGAGAATCAATACATCCTCCTCCAGCCGACTTGTCTCCAAGGGGACATTGCTGCCTCGGGCACCATATAGTTCTTCTCCTGTGAGTCTAGATTTTCGATTCCGATGCGAAACTGATAGTTAATTATAACTTTCAGGGCCTCCTAATGACGATGGAACACTCAAATTGCGTTGAGATTCATTACGTCTTCCTTCAGCCGACTTGTCTCCAAATGTCTATTGCTGCCTCGGGCACCTTGTGGTCGTTCTCCAGTGAATCCAGATTTTCGAATCCGACGCACAACTGATAGTTAACCGTAACGCTCAGCGCCTCCTAAAGACGATGGAACTCTGAAATTGCGTCGCGATTCAATACATCGTCCTCCAGCAGACTTGTCTCCAAGGGGCTATTGCTACCTCGGGCACCTTATCGTCGTTCTCCTGTGAGTCCAGGTATTCGAATCCGACGCAAAACGGACTGCTAATTGAAACGTTCAGAGCCTCCTAATGATGATGGAACACTCAAATTGAGTCGAGATTCAATACATCGTCCTAAAGCCGACTTGTCTCCATATGTCTATTGCTGCCTCGGGCACCTTGTGGTCGTTCTCCTGTGAGTCTAGATTTTCGAATACGACGCATAACTGATAGTTAATTGTAACGTACAGGGCCTCCTAATGACGATAGGGCACTCAAATTCCGTCGCGTTCAATACATCGTCCTCCAGCGGACTGGACTCCAAGGGGATATTGCTGCCTCGGGCACCTTATGGTCCGTCTCCAGTGAGTCTAGATTTTTTAATCCGACGCGTAACTGATAGTTAATTGCAACGTTCAGCTTCTCCTAATGACGATGGAACACTCAAATTGCGTCGACATTCAATACATCGTCCTCAAGCCGACTTGTCTCCAAGGGTCTATTCCTGCCTCGGGCACCTTATCGTCGTTCTCCTGTGAGTCCAGGTATTCGAATCCGACGCAAAACGGACTGCTAATTGAAACGTTCAGAGCCTCCTAATGATGATGGAACACTCAAATTGAGTCGAGATTCAATACATCGTCCTCCAGCCGACTTGTCTCCAAGGGGATATTGCTGCCACGGGCACCATATATTCCTTCTCCTGTGAGTCTAGAATTTCGTATCCGACGCAAAACTGTTAGTTAATTGTAACGTTCAGGACTTCCTAATGACGATGGAACACTCAAATTGCGTCGAGATTCAATACATCTTCCTTCAGCCGACTTGTCTCCAAGCGTATATTGCTCCCTCGGGCACCTTATTGTCGTTCTCCTGTGAGTCTAGATTTTAGAATCCAACGCAAAACTGATATATAATTGCAACATTCAGGGCCTCCTAACGACGATGGAACACTCAAATTGCGTCGAGATTCAATACATCGTCCTCCAGCCGACTTGTCTGCAAGGGGATATTGCTGCCCCGGGCACCATATGGTCCTTTTCCTGTGAGTCTAGATTTCCAATTCCGATGCGAAAGTGATAGTTAATTGTGCGTTCAGGGCCTCCTAATGACGATGGAACACTCAAATTGCGTCGAGATTCAATACATCGTCCTCCAGCTGACTTGTCTCCATATGTCTATTGCTTCCTCGGGCACCTTGTGGTCGTTCTCCTATGAGTCTAGATTTTCGAATCCGACGCATAACTGATAGTTAATTGTAACGTTCAGGGCCTCCTAATGACGATAGGGCACTCAAATTGCGTCGCGTTCAATACATCGTCCTCCAGCGGACTGGTCTCCAAATGTCTATTGCTGCCTCGGGCACCTTGTGGTCGTTCTCCTGTGAGTCCAGATTTTCGAATACGACGCATAACTGATAGTTAATTGTAAAATTCACGGCTTCCTAATGACGATGGAACACTCAAATTTCGTCGAGATTCAATACATCGTCCACCAGCCGAGTTTTATCCAAGGGTCTATTGCTGCCTCGGGCACCTTATGGCCGTTCTCCCGTGAATCCAGATTTTCGAATCCGACGCATAACTGATAGGTAACCGTAACGCTCAGCGCCTCCTAAAGACGATGGAACTCTGAAATTGCGTCGCGATTCAATACATCGCCCTCCAGCAGACTTGTCTCCAAGGGTCTATTGCTACCTCGGGCACCTTATGTTCGTTTGCCTGTGAGTCCAGACTTTCGAACGCGACGCAAAATTGATAGTTATTTGTAACGTTCAGGCCTCCTAATGACGATGGAACACTCAAATTGCTTCGGGATTCAATACATCGTCCTTCTGCCGACTTGTCTCCAAGGTTCTATTGCTGCCTCGGGCACCCTGTGGTCGTCCTTCCGTGAGTCTAGATTTTCGAATCCGACGCATAACTGATAGTTAATTGCAACGTTCAGCGCCTCCTATTGACCATGTAACACTCAAATTGCGTCGAGATTCAATACATCGGCCTCCAGCCGACTTGTCTCCAAGGGGAAACCACATGGTTGGGTACCACATGGTCCATATCAGGTGATTCTACATTTTCGAATCCGACGCAAAACTGTTCGTTAATTGTAACGTTTAGGGCCTCCTAATGACGATAGGGCACTCAAATTGCATCGCGATTCAATACATCGTCCTCCAGCGGACTGGTCTCCAAGGGGATTTTGCTCCCTCTGGCACCTTATGGTCCGTCTCCAGTGAGTCTAGATTTTCGTATCCGACGCATAACTGATAGTTAATTACAACGTTCAGCGTCTCCTAATGACGTTTGAACACTCAAATTGCGTCGAGATTCAATACATCGGCCACCAGATGACTTGTCTCCAGATGTCAATTGCTGCCTCGGGCACCTTGTGGTCGTTCTCCTGTGAGTCTAGATTTTCGAATACGACGCATAACTGATAGTTAATTGTAAAGTTCATGGCCTCCTAATGACGATGGAACACTCAAATTGCGTCGAGATTCATTACGTCGTCCTTCAGCCGACTTGTCTCCAAATGTCTATTGCTGCCTCGGGCACCTTGTGGTCGTTCTCCAGTGAATCCAGATTTTCGAATCCGACGCACAACTGATAGTTAACCGTAACGCTCAGCGCCTCCTAAAGACGATGGAACTCTGAAATTGCGTCGCGATTCAATACATCGTCTTCCAGCAGACTTGTCTCCAAGGGGCTATTGCTACCTCGGGCACCTTATCGTCGTTCTCCTGTGAGTCCAGGTATTCGAATCCGACGCAAAACGGACTGCTAATTGAAACGTTCAGAGCCTCCTAATGATGATGGAACACTCAAATTGAGTCGAGATTCAATACATCGTCCTCCAGCCGACTTGTCTCCATATGTCTATTGCTGCCTCGGGCACCTTGTGGTCGTTCTCCTGTGAGTCTAGATTTTCGAATACGACGCATAACTGATAGTTAATTGTAACGTACAGGGCCTCCTAATGACGATAGGGCACTCAAATTCCGTCGCGTTCAATACATCGTCCTCCAGCGGACTGGACTCCAAGGGGATATTGCTGCCTCGGGCACCTTATGGTCCGTCTCCAGTGAGTCTAGATTTTTTAATCCGACGCGTAACTGATAGTTAATTGCAACGTTCAGCTTCTCCTAATGACGATGGAACACTCAAATTAAGTCGACATTCAATACATCGTCCTCAAGCCGACTTGTCTCCAAGGGTCTATTCCTGCCTCGGGCACCTTATCGTCGTTCTCCTGTGAGTCCAGGTATTCGAATCCGACGCAAAACGGACTGCTAATTGAAACGTTCAGAGCCTCCTAATGATGATGGAACACTCAAATTGAGTCGAGATTCAATACATCGTCCTCCAGCCGACTTGTCTCCAAGGGGATATTGCTGCCACGGGCACCATATATTCCTTCTCCTGTGAGTCTAGAATTTCGTATCCGACGCAAAACTGTTAGTTAATTGCAACGTTCAGGACTTCCTAATGACGATGGAACACTCAAATTGCGTCGAGATTCAATACATCTTCCTTCAGCCGACTTGTCTCCAAGCGTATATTGCTCCCTCGGGCACCTTATTGTCGTTCTCCTGTGAGTCTAGATTTTAGAATCCAACGCAAAACTGATAGTTAATTGTAACATTCAGGGCCTCCTAACGACGATGGAACACTCAAATTGCGTCGAGATTCAATACATCGTCCTCCAGCCGACTTGTCTGCAAGGGGACATTGCTGCCCCGGGCACCATATGGTCCTTTTCCTGTGAGTCTAGATTTCCAATTCCGATGCGAAAGTGATAGTTAATTGTGCGTTCAGGGCCTCCTAATGACGATGGAACACTCAAATTGCGTCGAGATTCAATACATCGTCCTCCAGCTGACTTGTCTCCATATGTCTATTGCTTCCTCGGGCACCTTGTGGTCGTTCTCCTATGAGTCTAGATTTTCGAATCCGACGCATAACTGATAGTTAATTGTAACGTTCAGGGCCTCCTAATGACGATAGGGCACTCAAATTGCGTCGCGTTCAATACATCGTCCTCCAGCGGACTGGTCTCCAAATGTCTATTGCTGCCTCGGGCACCTTGTGGTCGTTCTCCTGTGAGTCCAGATTTTCGAATACGACGCATAACTGATAGTTAATTGTAAAATTCACGGCTTCCTAATGACGATGGAACACTCAAATTTCGTGGAGATTCAATACATCGTCCACCAGCCGAGTTTTATCCAAGGGTCTATTGCTGCCTCGGGCACCTTATGGCCGTTCTCCCGTGAATCCAGATTTTCGAATCCGACGCATAACTGATAGGTAACCGTAACGCTCAGCGCCTCCTAAAGACGATGGAACTCTGAAATTGCGTCGCGATTCAATACATCGCCCTCCAGCAGACTTGTCTCCAACGGTCTATTGCTACCTCGGGCACCTTATGTTCGTTTGCCTGTGAGTCCAG
The DNA here is from genome assembly GCF_021461395.2 of Schistocerca americana. NCBI lineage: Eukaryota > Metazoa > Arthropoda > Insecta > Orthoptera > Acrididae > Schistocerca > Schistocerca americana. The sequence continues at coordinate 3,388,356 of NC_060122.1, read as the reverse complement.
ACTTTCGAACGCGACGCAAAATTGATAGTTATTTGTAACGTTCAGGCCTCCTAATGACGATGGAACACTCAAATTGCTTCGGGATTCAATACATCGTCCTTCTGCCGACTTGTCTCCAAGGTTCTATTGCTGCCTCGGGCACCCTATGGTCGTCCTTCCGTGAGTCTAGATTTTCGAATCCGACGCATAACTGATAGTTAATTGCAACGTTCAGCGCCTCCTATTGACCATGTAAGACTCAAATTGCGTCGAGATTCAATACATCGGCCTCCAGCCGACTTGTCTCCAAGGGGAAACCACATGGTTGGGTACCACATGGTCCATATCAGGTGATTCTACATTTTCGAATCCGACGCAAAACTGTTCGTTAATTGTAACGTTTAGGGCCTCCTAATGACGATAGGGCACTCAAATTGCATCGCGATTCAATACATCGTCCTCCAGCGGACTGGTCTCCAAGGGGATTTTGCTCCCTCTGGCACCTTATGGTCCGTCTCCAGTGAGTCTAGATTTTCGTATCCGACGCATAACTGATAGTTAATTACAACGTTCAGCGTCTCCTAATGACGTTTGAACACTCAAATTGCGTCGAGATTCAATACATCGGCCACCAGATGACTTGTCTCCAGATGTCAATTGCTGCCTCGGGCACCTTGTGGTCGTTCACCTGTGAGTCTAGATTTTCGAATACGACGCATAACTGATAGTTAATTGTAAAGTTCATGGCCTCCTAATGACGATGGAACACTCAAATTGCGTCGAGATTCAGTACATCGGCCTCCAGCAGACTTGTCTCCAAGGGTCTATTGCTGCCTCGGGCACCTTATGGTCGTTCTTCTGTGAGTCTAGTTTTTCGAATCCGACGCATAACTGTTAGTTAATTGCAACGTTCAGCGCTTCCTAATGACGATGGAACACTGAAATTGCGTCGAGATTCAATACATCGGCCTCCAGCCGACTTGTCTCCAAATGTCTATTGCTGCCTCGGGCACCTTGTGTTCGTTTTCCTGTGAGTCTAGATTTTCGAATCCGACGCATAACTGATAGTTAATTGTAAAGTTCAGGGCTTCCTATTGACGATGGAACACTCAAATTGCGTTGAGATTCAATACATCGTCCTCCAGCCGACTTGTCTCCAAGGGGTTATCGCTGCCTCGGGCCCCACATGGTCCGTCTCCGGTGATTCTACATTTTCGAATCCGACGCAAAATTGATAGTAAATTGTAACGTTCAGGGCCTCCTAATGACGATGGGGCACTCGAATTACGTCGCGATTCAATAAGTCGTCCTCCAGCGGGCTGATCTCCAAGGGGATATTGCTGCCTCGGGCACCTTATGGTCCGTCTCCTGCGACTCTAGATTTTCGAATCCGACGAACAACTGATAGTTCATTGTAACATTCAGTGCCTCCTAATGACGATGGAACACTCAAATTGTGTAACGATCCAATACATCGTCCTCCAGCCGACTTGTCTCCAAGGGTCAATTGCTGCCTCGGGCACCTTATGATCGTTTTCCTGTGAGTCTAGACTTTCGAACCCGACGCAAAACTGATAGTTAATTGTAACGTTCAGGGCCTCCTAATGACGATGGAACACTCAAATTGCGTCGAGAGTCAATATGTCGGCCTCGAGCCGACTTGTCTCCAAGGGGACATTGCTGCCTCATGCAACATATGGTCTGTCTCCTGTGAGTCTAGATTTTCGAATCCGATGCGAAACTGATAGTTATTTGTAACGTTCAGGGCCTCTGAATGACGATGGAACACTCAAATTGCTTCGAGATTCAATACATCGTCCTTCTGCCGACTTGTCTCCAAGGTTCTATTGCTGCCTCGGGCACCTTATGGACGTTCTCCTGTGAGTCAAGATTTTCGAATCCGACGCATAACTGATAGTTAATTGCAAAGTTCAGCGCCTCCAATTGAACATGTAACACTCAAATAGCGTCGAGATTCAATTAATCGGCCTCCAGCCGACATGTCTCCAACTGTCTATTGCTGCCTCGGGCAGCTTGTGGTCGTTCTCCTGTGAGTCTAGATTTTCGAATACGACGCATAACTGATAGTTAATTGTAAAGTTCGGGGCCTCCTAAAGACGATGGAACGCTGAAATTGCGTCGCGAATCAATACATCGTCCTCCAGCAGACTTGTCTCCAAGGGTCTATTGCTGCCTCGGGCACCTTATGGTCGTTCTCCTGTGAGTCTTGATTTTCGTATCCGACGCATAACTCATAGTTAACTGTAATGCTCAGCGCCTCCTAATGGCGATGGGACACTCAAATTGCGTCGAGATTCAATATATCGTCCTCCAGCCGACTTGTCTCCAAGGGGATATTGCTGCCTTGGGCACCACATGGTCCATCTCCGGTGATACTACATTTTCTGATCCGACGCAAAACTGATAGTTAATTGTAACGTTCAGGGCCTCCTAATGTCGATGGAACAATCAGATTGCTTCGAGATACAATACATTGACCTCCAGCCAATTTGTCTCCAAGGGTATAGTCCTGCCTCGGGCTCCTTATGGTCGTTCTCCTGTGAGTCTAGATTTTCGAATCCGACGCATAACTGATAGTTAATTGCAACTTTCAGCGATTCCTAATGACGATGGAACGCTCAAATTGCGACGAGATTCAATACATCGTCCTCCAGCCGACTTGTCTCCACGGGGATATTGCTGCCTCGGGCACCATATCGTCCATCTCCTGTGAGTCTAGATTTTCGAATCCGATGCTATACTGATAGTTAATTGTAATGTTCAGGGCCTCCTAATGACGATGGAACACTCAAATTTCGTCGAGATACATTACATCGTCCTCCAGCCGACTTGTCTCCAAGGGGAGACCACATGGTTGGGCAGCACATGGTCCATATCAGGATATTCTACATTTTCGAATCCGACGCAAAACTGATAGTTAATTGTAATGTTCAGGGCCTCCTAATGACGATAGGGCACTCAAATTGCGTCGCGATTCAATACATCGTCCTCCAGCGGACTAGTCTCCAAGGGGATATTGCTGCCTCTGGCACCTTATGGTCCGTCTCCAGTGAGTCGAGATTTTCGAATCCGACGCATAACTGATAGTTAATTGCAACGTTCAGCGCCTCCTAATGACGATGGAACACTCAAATTACGTCGAGATGCAATATATCGGCCTCCAGATGACTTGTCTCCAAGGGTCTATAGCTGCCTCGGGCACCTTATGGCCGTTCTCCTGTGAGTCTCGGTTTTCGAAACCGACGGAAAACTGATAGTTAATTGTAACGTTCAGGGCCTCCTAATAACGATGGAACCTCAAATTGCGTCGAGATTCTATACATCGTCCTCCAGCCGACTTGTCTCCAAGGGGACATTGCTGCCTCGGGCACCATATGGTTCTTCTCCTGCGAGTCTAGATTTTCGATTCCGATGCGAAACTGTTAGTTAATTGTAATCTTCAGGGCCTCCTAATGACGATGGAACACTCAAATTGCGTCGAATTTCAATACATCGTCATTCAGCCGACTTGTCTCCAAGTGTCTATTGCTACCTCGGGCACCTTAAGGTCGTTCTCCTGTGAGTCTAGATTTTAGAATCCGACGCAAAACTGATAGTTAATTGTAACGTTCAGGGCCTCCTAATGACGATGGAACACTCAAATTAAGTCGAGATACAATACATCGTCCTCGAACCGACTTGTCTCCAAGGGGATATCGCTGCCTTGGGCACCACATGGTCCAAATCCGGTGATTTTACATTTTCGAATCCGACGCAAAACTGATAGTTAATTGTAACGTTCAGGGCCTCCTAATGACGATAGGGCACTCAAATTACGTCGCGATTCAATACATCGTCCTCCAGCGGACTGGTCTCCAAGGGGACATTCTTCCTCGGGCACCTTATGGTCCGTCTCCAGTGAGTCTAGATTTTCGAATCCGACGCATAACTGATAGTTAATTTCAACGTTCAGCGCCTCCTAATGACGATGGAACACTCAAATTGCGTCGAGACACAATACATCGTCCTTCTGCCGACTTGTCTTCAAGGTTCTATTGCTGCCTCGGGGACCTTTTGGTCGTTCTCCTGTGAGTCTAGATTTTCGAATCCGACGAAAACTGATAGATAATTGTAACGTTCTGGGCCTTCTAATGACGATGGAACACTGAAATTGCGTCGAGATTCAATACATAGTCCTCCAGCCGACTTGTCTCCAAGGGGACATTGCTGCCTCGGGTTCCATATGGTTCTTCTCCTGCGAGTCTAGATATTCGATTCCGATGCGAAACTGATAGTTAATTGTAACGTTCAGGGCCTCTTAATGACGATGGAACACTCAAATTGCGTCGAGATTCAATACATCGTCCTTCTGCCGACTTGTCTCCAAGGTTCTATTGCTGCCTCGGGGACCTTTTGGTCGTTCTCCTGTGAGTCTAGATTTTCGAATCCGACGAAAACTGATAGATAATTGTAAAGTTCAGGGCCTCCTAATGACGATGGAACACTCAAATTGCGTCGAGATACAATACATCGTCCTCGAACCGACTTGTCTCCAAGGGGATATCGCAGCCTTGGGCACCACATGGTCCATATCCGGTGATTCTACATTTTCGAATCCGACGCAAAACTGATAGTTAATTGTAACGTTCAGGTCCTCCTAATGACGATAGTGCACTCAAATTGCGTCGCGATTCAATACATCGTCCTCCAGCGGACTGGCCTCCAAGGGGACATTGCTTTCTCGGGCACCTTATGGTCGTTCTCCTGTGAGTCTAGATTTTCGAATCAGACGCATAACGGATAGTTAATTGTAAAGTTCAGGGCTTCCTAATGACGATGGAACACTCAAATTTCGTCGAGATTCAATACATCATCCTCATGCCGACTTTTATCCAAGGGTCTATTGCTGCCTCGGGCACCTTATGGTCGTTCTCCTGTGAATCCAGATTTTCGAATCGGACGCATAACTGATAGTTAATTGCAACGTTCAGCGCCTCCTATTGACCATGTAACACTCAAATTGCGACGAGATTCAATACATCGGCCTCCAGCCGACTTGTCTCCAAATGTCTATTGCTGCCTTGGGCAGCTTGTGGTCGTTCTGCTGTGAGTCTAGATATTCGAAACGACGCATAACTGATAGTTAATTGTAAAGTTCAGGGCCTCCTAAAGACGATGGAACACTGAAATTGCGTCGCGATTCAATACATCGTCCTCCAGCAGACTTGTCTCCAAGGGTCTTTTGCTGCCTGGGGCACCTTATGGTCGTTCAACTGTGAGTCTTGATTTTCGTATCCGACGCATAACTGATAGTTAATTGTAACGCTCAGCGCCTCCTAATGACGATGGAACACTCAAATTGCGTCGAGATTCATTACATCGTCTTCCAGCCGACTTGTCTCCAAGGGGATATTGCTGCCTCGGGCACCATATCTTCCGTCTCCTGTGAGTCTAGATTTTCGAATCCGATGCGAAACTGATAGTTATTTGTAACGTTCAGGGCCTCTGAATGACGATGGAACACTCAAATTGCTTCGAGATTCAATACATCGTCCTTCTGCCGACTTGTCTCCAAGATTCTATTGCTGCCTCGGGCACCCTGTGGTCGTTCTCCTGTGAGTCTTGATTTTCGAATCCGACACATAACTGATAGTTAATTGCAACGTTCAGCGCCTCCTAATGACGATGGAACACTCAAATTGCGTCGAGATTCAATACATCGTCCTCCAGCCTACTTGTCTCCAAGGGGAGACCATATGGTTGGGCAGCACATGGTCCATATCAGGTGTTTCTACATTTTCGAATCCGACGCAAAACTGATAATTGTAACGTTCAGGGCCTCCTAATGACGATAGGGAACTCAAATTGCGTCGCGATTCAATACATCGTCCTCCAGCGGACTGGTCTCCAAGGGTCTATTGCTGCCTCGGGCACCTTATGGTCGTTCTCCTGTGTGTCTAGTTTTTGAATCCGACGCATAACTGTTAGTTAATTGCAATTTTCAGGGCCTCCTAATGACGATGGAACACTCAAATTGCGTCGAGGTTCAATACATCTTCCTCCAGCCGACTTGTCTCCAAGGGGTATTGCTGCCTCGGGGTCCATGTGATCCGTCTCCTGTGAGTCTAGATTTTCGAATCCGACGCGAAACTGAAGATAATTGTAAAGTTTTGGGCCTCCTAATGACGATGGAACACTCAAATTGCGTCGAGATACAATACATCGTCCTCGAACCGACTTGTCTCCAAGGGGATATCGCAGCCTTGGGCACCACATGGTCCATATCCGGTGATTCTACATTTTCGAATCCGACGCAAAACTGATAGTTAATTGTAACGTTCAGGTCCTCCTAATGACGATAGTGCACTCAAATTGCGTCGCGATTCAATACATCGTCCTCCAGCGGACTGGCCTCCAAGGGGACATTGCTTCCTCGGGCACCTTATGGTCCGTCTCCTGTGAGTCTAGATTTTCGAATCCGACGCATAACTGATAGTTAATTGGAACGTTCAGCGCCTCCTAATGACGATGGAACACTCAAATTGCGTCGAGATACAGTACATCGTCCTCCAGCCGGCTTTTCTCCAGGGGTCTATTGCTGCCTCGGGCACCTTATGGTCGTTCTCCTGTGAGTCTAGATTTTCGAATCATACGCATAACGGATAGTTAATTGTAAAGTTCAGGGCTTCCTAATGACGATGGAATACTCAAATTGCGACGAGATTCAATACATCATCCTCCTGCCGACTTTTATCGAAGGGTCTATTGCTGCCTCGGGCACCTTATGGTCGTTCTCCTGTGAATCCAGATTTTCGAATCCGACGCATAACTGATAGTTAATTGCAACGTTCAGCGCCTCCTATTGACCATGTAACACTCAAATTGCGACGAGATTCAATACATCGGCCTCCAGCCGACTTGTCTCCAAATGTCTATTGCTGCCTTGGGCAGCTTGTGGTCGTTCTGCTGTGAGTCTAGATATTCGAATACGACGCATAACTGATAGTTAATTGTAAAGTTCAGGGCCTCCTAAAGACGATGGAACACTGAAATTGCGTCGCTATTCAATACATCGTCCTCCAGCAGACTTGTCTCCAAGGGTCTTTTGCTGCCTGGGGCACCTTATGGTCGTTCAACTGTGAGTCTTGATTTTCGTATCCGACGCATAACTGATAGTTAATTGTAACGCTCAGCGCCTCCTAATGACGATGGAACACTCAAATTGCGTCGAGATTCATTACATCGTCTTCCAGCCGACTTGTCTCCAAGGGGATATTGCTGCCTCGGGCACCATATCTTCCGTCTCCTGTGAGTCTAGATTTTCGAATCCGATGCGAAACTGATAGTTAATTGTAACGTTCAGGGCCTCCTAATGACGATGGAACACTCAAATTGCGTCGAGATTCAATACATCGTCCTCCAGCCGACTTGTCTCCAAGGGGGCATTGCTGCCTCATGCAACATATGGTCCGTCTCCTGTGAGTCTAGATTTTCGAATCCGATGCGAAACTGATAGTTATTTGTAACGTTCAGGGCCTCTGAATGACGATGGAACACTCAAATTGCTTCGAGATTCAATTCATCGTCCTTCTGCCGACTTGTCTCCAAGATTCTATTGCTGCCTCGGGCACCCTGTGGTCGTTCTCCTGTGAGTCTTGATTTTCGAATCCGACACATAACTGATTGTTAATTGCAACGTTCAGCGCCTCCTAATGACGATGGAACACTCAAATTGC